>NC_044281.2:16639833-18017333 GCF_004027225.2 Strigops habroptila | reverse complement strand
TTTGGACTTAACACACATTTGCTATAAACATGAGTAATGCACAGCATTCGCAGTAAAAATACTGATTAGTATGAATTAATCCATCTGATATGTGTATTAAAATGCATTTAAGTATGTTGTTTTAAGAAGTTCTCATAACCCTGGATGCCATATTTAAAAACAAACATCAGTACGCAATGTTTTGCAGCCTCTTAAACAAATAATCTCGCTTTGATTTAAATAACATTTATTTTACATGACCAAACACAATAAATAACGTAATATACAAAGCTTTATAATTATTGCACATTTGTAAAATATTTTACAGTGAGTTCGTACAGCCAGCAATATTTAAAGCACAAAGACTTTATTTACAGTTTCATATAATAAACAGGTCCAACGGACCTAACATAAAACGAATTTATGTTAATTTTACCAACCAGCGTCCTCGTCGATCATTTAATAGACATTTATCTATATTTTGGAAAAATGTAAACATTATTGCCAAAATCGCCGTATATACATCCCATACTTGTGTGATCATAACAAACGATTCCAACGATCGAAAAGGTTAAGCTGGTAAAAGAGTGCTACGTTTTGGTCTATTTTCTTTATCCTTAAATTATATATTAATAAAAAAATTTCTATGTAAACTCAGTGAACAACAGCTGGTATAATCGATCTTTTTACATAAGTAGTCTTCCTTTTCGTTCTTGACAGAATGAGAAATTTGTGGGTTAGGCGTCTTCTACCGTGCTTTAAAGTTCTCTACCCAGAAAATGTACACGTCTTGTCAGGAATCGGCTCCAGAAGCCTGGGGATATTTCTCCTTTGCCCTTCCCTACTCCTGCCCAGGAAATCTGTCCCACTGGACAAAAAAACCCTACGATTTATGTTCACTGAACAGAACAGCATAGCCTTTAAAATCATTTCCTGAAAGTTCTTTATCAGAATATGAAAAAAATCCAGTGTCTTAAAAATAGAAGTATTTCAGGACACTTATTCGAAATATAATAGAGATTCTTTTTCTATTTTTTTGTGTGTGTGTGTGAAAGTGTACGTGTGTGTGTGTATTCACATTCACACAGGGCCTAAACAAGCAATAGCAAGTTAGATGAGGGCTTCAACTCTTCAGAAAAATCTCATTATGTGAAGAGTGAAGTGGCTCTGTAGGGAGCATTATGGAAATATCTGGGTTTGATTTAATGAGGCTCTTCACATTGGTGGAATATCAACTTAACAGAGAAAAGTCTACGCGGGGCGTCCAAGTTACCAAAATGAAAATTGGCAATTGAGATGATAAGAAAGTGGCTTTCTTGTGCGAAATCACTTCAGGTAACAGAGATAACATTAAATAACATACATTCTATGCACCAAGAACAATGTTTTATGTACCAAGTCTCTTATCTGTCTCTTCTAATGACTTCCCTTAGCGGGTTGTTAGTACTTGACAGCAGGTCTCTGTGCGGGGAACTTTTTTCCAATTCCACATTCAAAGGAGGTCCATCAGAGAACATGATTGGCAATTTTCGTCATAATCTGCACATTATTAGCATCAAAATTGACATGGCAGTAACACTGGTGGTTTTTGATGTGCCTTTCTTCAAGTTCAAGGAAGTCCCTCCAGTAGCAGTGGTTTGGTATAGCAGGTCTCAGTTACCCAGTGGTGGCGTTTCAGAGGCAAAGACGCGATAGAGATGCGTGAGAAATAAATCCAAGAGCCGTTTTACCGGGAGGAGAGAAAGACGCGAAGAAAAAGAATTAGATTTAGAAAAGTGTCAGAAAGGTAAATGCTTCAGGACAACAGCCTACACCTAGAGAGATTCAAGTATTTCCCAGATAGCATGGATGATGGTAGTTAGAAAGCGTGAGCTTAAAAAATGCCTCTCCCCATCCTGTCAATCTCACACTTCCCTTCCCGTTACTGGCCTGGCAGCGGCAGCCTCATTAGCTACCGCTTGTCGCACGGAGATACGCGAGACATTGTCCGTTTCGTCGAACTCAAACCGAAATAATAACCAAAAGGGAAAAAAGAAAAAGAACAAGAAAAAAGAAAACAGCCAGAAACACATTCCCTTCCGTCGGCTCCCCCTCCCTGCGCCCGCTGGCCCAGCCACCCACAGCCCCGCGGAGCCCGGCGCCGGGCACCGGGCACGGCACGGCAGCGCGCACCTCGGGGCCCCCTCCGCGGAGGCGCAAGATCCGCGGAGCGCCCTCCCGGCCGGGCCCCGCGCCCCTCCGCGGCGGGGCGGTCAGCAATAAAAAAATAGACGGAACTTTCCGGCCGAGCCTGGGGTCGCCCCACGACCCGGCCCGCCCTCCCCACCCCGACCCCCTCTACAAAACGCCCCCCGCCGCCGGGCCCGGGCGCGGTAGTTATCTGGTGAGCGGCGCCTCCTCTCGCTGGTCCGGCGAGGCGACGGCGGCCTTGCTGAGCACCGCGGCCGAGTAGGGCAGGAAGCCGCTCTCGGATCGCTGCCCCGCCGCCGTGCAGGGGAAGTCGGCGGCGGCGGCGCCCCGTGAGCCCAGCGCCGAGGCCGCCGCCGCTGCCGCCGCCGCCGTCTGGCTGCTGTGGCAGCTGAGGCAGGAACAGGGCGCCGAGCCTCCCGGCGGCCCCGACCCCGCCGCCGCCGCCGCTGCTGCCGCCGCCGCTGCCGCCGCCGAGGCGGCCGCGCTGCTGTTGAGGCCGGCGGCAGCCGGTGCCTGGTAGAGGCCGGGGTGTCGGAAGCTGCAGAGCAGCTCCGGGCGGGAGTAGGGGTGCGAGAGGGCGCGGAAGGTGTCCAGCGGGCGGATGGAGGTGGCGAAGGGCGCGGCGGCGGCTCCTGAGGCGGCGGCGGCAGCGGCGGCGGCGGTGACCCCGACGTGCGGGTAGTAGTGGAGCGGGACGTGGGAGTGGAAGGGGTACGGCAGGCTGCCTGTGGCCGCGGCGTGGGTCATCATGTAGGTGTAGAAGCTGGGGTCGGCCGGGTGAGGCCAAGACATGGCCAGGCGTTGCCGCTTGTCCTTCATCCGCCGGTTCTGGAACCACACCTGTGCGGGGAGACAAGCACAGCCCGGCCTCAGCGCCGTTCCGCTCCGCGCCCCGCCGCACCAGCCGGCGGGCGCACACCAACACCCAGCGCCAAGGCGGCGCGGCCTGTGGCCATATCGCTTGTAGGAGAACCCTCTCCTGCCCGGGGCAGTCGCCTGTGACCCTGCCCGAGTGCAGCGGTGGGCACAGTCCCCCTGGGCCCGGGGGGGGCCCTTCGGTCTGAATAAACGTTTCCCCTTCAGTCGCCCCCTCCCCCCACGCATGGCTATGTCTTTAAGGTATTGACCCGCTCATCCCCCCGTGTTTAATAGCTGCGTTTATTTTTCCTCCCTGCTTCTCTTTAGGAAATGTGCTAACGCGATAAAAAACGATGAGGAAAATAAATAATAATAACAACTTCTTAAAAAGCAAACGGAAAGTGTTAGGTGTGGAGCAGCAAACAAGCACAAGGGATGAGCACAGCGGAGGGCCCGGCGAACCCTCAACGCCGGAGTGAAGCCGGCAGCCGTCCTGAGGGAGCCGGGTTGCGCGGGGTTGCGCGGGGCTGCGCGGGGCGCGGCGTACCTTGATAGTGGTCTCGGGGAGGTTGAGGGCGGCCGCCAGCTCGCAGCGCCGGGGCCGCGACACGTAGTTCTCCCGGTAAAACTCCTTTTCGAGGCGTGCGATCTGCTCGCGGGTGAAGGCGGTCCGGTACCGCCGCACCTGGTCGGCCCCCGCCGCCGAGCCGCCCAGCGCCCCGCCGCTGTGCAGGCTGCCGATGCCGCTGGCAGCGGAGGGGGCGGCGGCGGCGGGAGTGCTGGGCGCCGGGCTGCTCTCCGTGTAGCCTGCGGGGCGAGCGCACGGGGGTGAGAGCGGGCGGCGGGGCGGACCCCAACCCGCCGGTCCGGACCGGGCCCTGCGCGTCAGTCCTTCAGGCCAACCACCCTCCTTACAAATCACTGGTCCTGATAGAATCGATAAAGATGGATTGGGGAGGGGATGGAGGTATAGTCTGGGGGGTTATTTGGGGTGAATTGGTTATTTTCTTTTTGAGTCACTTTATAACCGCGTTGTTCTCAGCAGAAAGGGTGAGGGTTGGTGACTGCAGGGCGGCCGAGCCCCGGGGGGAGCGGGCGAGGGCGCGGGCCGAGGCTGGCGCGGCTCTTCCAGGCTGCGAGGAGCCCGGATTCGGTGCTGGACTTTTCCCCTTCGACTGCGGTTCTTATTTGCATTTGAGACTTAAGAAATAAAAGCAGCCATAAAAGCCTTTTTTTTTTTCCTCTCCATCGTTACGTCGAGGAACCCTTCCTTTCCCTTTCCTTGGCACATTTGACAAAAAAGGCATGCACTGTGGCCCCTAGGAAATCCACCGCTCACCTGACTCCCCCTCCCCAATTACAGCAATAATAACAGCAACCGGCCGTCACCATGCCCCGCAAAGCACGGGGAAGGAGACAAGGCTGTTTCAAACCCCCTGTTACAAGCAAAGGAAAAGTGAACAATGCCCAATTACCCGAGGTGGACACAGGCGGCACGTTGCATATACACAGAGCAGGACACACACAGACAAATACGAGCACTTTCCTCGCATTCCACACTCCCTCTCTCTCTAATTTAATCTATGTCTGTATATACACACATATACAGCTCGAGAGACGCGGAGAGCTCCAAAAGCAAGAGGAAAAATAAGGAGAAAGCTTTCCCTAAATATAGGTGGGTTGATATTTATGCCCACATATATTCTGGATATATATCTATATAGCAATGGATTTGGGCATGCACACACACAAGCACGCACCCGGGCAGTGTGTCTCGGCTATCGGGATAGCGCAGTAATTGCAATAATATTTTACAGCCTGGAGCTCTGTCTTCGCAGAAGAGAGAGCGCCGGTGCAGAGGCGAGCAACTTTGGCGGTGGCGGTGGGTTTGCTTTGGTTTTTAAAGCCGGTTGGCAAAGTGCGGGGCTTAGATGGAGATGATAAAGGGAGAGTTACCTTTGTTACTGTTTTCCTTCAGCTGGGAGGAAGTCAGGCTGGCTGGGGAGCGGAGCGCGGAGCAGCCCACCTCCACATCACTGTTCATATCTGCCTCTTGAGCAACTTCGGAATAAAGGCTGATTTTCTTCCTGCTTTCCGACGGCGGGATTTCGGAGGAGACGGTGCTTTCACTGCTGGGATGCTGAAGATTGAATAAAGTGTCTATTTCAAATTTGCCTTTGGCGGAGATGTCCCCTATAGCGCTGTGCAGGGAGGCGGCAGTCAGTCTCGGGCTGAGGCGACCACTGTGCGGAGAATTTTCAAGGGCCTCCAGCACCGCATTTCCAGCTGAGTCTGACAAATTCGAGAGCCTTTTGCCAGCTGTAGGGCTGTGCAGCCCTCTCTCCATCAGGATCATCTCTTTTCTTATTCTTTCCATCATCTCAGCTTTATAAAAAATGTCAAAGTTGCAGGGCTGGTCCTGTACTAATGATGAGCTGCAGCAGGGGCTAATTCACATTCAGCCCGGCAAGTGTCTCTAAATATTATTATCTCTTTTTGAGGGAGGTGTAAAAATTGTGGGATGCCAAAGCGAGGGAATGACTGGTCAAAATGACCCATACATCCTTTCTAGTCCGAAATGTCATTCATCAAAAAGTGGTGCTCGTCATTAAGATACGAATGACGCTGTTCGAATAATCATTTATTGTAACAGGTTTATAAGCAAATAAATACAAGCTCCTGTCAGTGGATAATGAAGGCGGCTTCAGAGCAGACAAATATATCCAGGTGGAAAGAAAGAAAGACAAGAAGTGAGGAGTAAAGCTCTTGTCCTTAGCTTGATCAGATCGTGCTTGAATTGCTCTGGGGTTTGGCCTCTGGGGTGGAATTGACAGTCTGATTAATAAAATGAGCTGTGCAACATTTCCCCCTTCATTTAGGTGCATCATTATGCTCTGATTTTTGTTTTGTTGCCTTTTAGGTCCTAATGATGCAGCTTCTTTCTCATTTGTCCTCGGACAGAACTACATGCTAAATATTAGATAATGCTTTTCTTTATTATTATTTCTGAGGCGGATTTTAGATCACAGCGCGAGGAAACGCTGGAAGAGGACAAGAGGACCGAGAACCTCCTGCCCCTGATATCTCTTTGCTCTTCCCTCCCATTTCCAGACCACATTACTACTTTTATTTAGGAATTTACCCTGACACCCCCATGCACCCCCTTACACTCGCGAACCTTATGCCCAGACTTTATAAGACCGCTGCTGCCGCCGCGCATCGATACTGGAAATTAAAATATTTGTTATAATCTAATATATTATAATTCGAAAGTATTTTTCTTCGTTGCATTCTTACACATGATCTCCTTTTTACTTTCTAAAATCCTGCTTACCGACGAAGCTAGCCTGCGATTTGTTCTCCCCTCTGGAACAACACTGGCTGTTGTACAGTGTGACAGGGGGGAAATAACCGAAGGACACTAAATGCATTAGTGATTTCAAACACTGCGCGGCCGTGCCATTTCATCCTCCCGGAGGGTTTCTCTCCAGCCCTTCCCTCCCCACCGCCAGGAAAGTCTACGCATTGAAAGAATTCAAAAATAACAATAGAAGTAAGTGATGGGAGTTTAGTGCCCGCAGGCTTCGGGCTAGCAGAGACCTCTAGCACCCTCTCTCCAAAGTTACCTGTGGCTCAGCGAGCTCATCCCTCCGCTCTTTGCCGGGTGCCGCTCTGCAGGGGACACGGGCTGCCGCGCTCGGCAGTCGTGACAGTCGGAAAGTCTCCCTTCAGTGATAACTTTGCTAGTAATAATGACGCTGATGGCAACCATTTAAACGAAGATAAATCCTTTGTCGTTAGCATCTCTGGAGTGCGATTCGATAGCTGCCCAACTTTGATTCTCGCCGTGATTTTTTTTTCACCCGCATCATCTAGTATTTAGACCCTGAGAAGCTGAGTTTCATTGCCCGGAGAAACACTCCAATGTTTCCTGTGATTAAACGCGGATTTGATTTTTTTGCGAGGAGAGCTGTTCCTGCTAATGTTAGTCACATACACCTCCTAAGTTCTTGTGCTCTTGCACAAGATTCATAGGTACAAAATGGGATACTTGTCAGATTTTTTTTAATAATGTGTTAAAGTCTCCCTAAACATTCCATCAAATATTTAGGAAACATTCTAGGCGTTGTTTGCAAAATCCAGCCTACTATTAATGAGCGGTTTATGTCAGCCCTTTGAAACGTGAATTTAGACTGCAGTGTGGTGTCCTGCGTTTTACAGCCCCAAAACCAGACAAAAGTAAATATCAACTTTTCCTCGCCCGCGGACGACGCGGAGAGGAGCGGAGAGGGGCGCAAGCGGCGGGTAGAGCTCCAGGCGACACACCCCACCCTCCCCGCCCCCGTCTCTCCCCAGACGGGACGGGGACGGGTGCTTTGCGCTGCCCTCCCGGCGGGGCGGAGGGCAGGGTGTCCCCGCTGTACATCCACCGAGCGTGGCCGAGCGGGCGGCCCGGGGGGCTCGCAGGCCGGCCGAGGTCCCGGAGCCCCCGGTTCCCCGCCGCGCCCGCGGGAGGAGGAGCGGAAGCCTGCTGCCGGGTTTATTGCTGTCGTTTGGCGCCCTCATCTGTTTCCTTAAGGGCTGTAACAGGGCGAGCATCTTTCCCCCTTCTCTTTCGGAAACCGCAGCTGAGATACCACATCTCGGAGGCACTCGTGTGTGCGTGTATGTGCACAACCAGAGCCGGTGCAACATTACACTCCAGAAACGTTACTGCACCACTAAAGAGGAGGGAACGCTTTTTATGTTATTCAGAGCGGATGGTAAAGACTAAAGGAAAAGCCCCAATGTGAGAAAAATAAGTTGCATGCAAATGTGGCTGTGAATGATCTTTATTAGTGTTATGTTATATTTTGCACCTTTTAATGATATTGATACCTTAGGTTATATACAGTGTATCTTAAAATATAGCTACACTCATATGCAAGGGAAATAACATGTTATAAAAGACGTTAGTAATCCACTAAGTAGATGTGAGGTAACAAAACTGTTCCCTGCCATGCAGTTAATCAGTTCACCCCAAACTGTCAACTCACTAATAAACAAGTCATATGATATTTATATTCCCAGCAAACTAGATGCATTTACTACACTGATGTTTGTCATGGATTTTTTTTTCTCCTCCAAAACAATAGTACAGCCTTAAAATCTTTTGACATATGTTTATAGTACTTCAAAACCAACAGCTCAGCTTAAGCACCTCCGGCATTTCAGAGATGTTACTGAGCAATGGGGGAGGAAGTTTCAGAGACAGCCGAAATATGCAAGGTTTTGTCAGACGCTGTTTATTCAGTTGTTCTTGTAAGTTTAAATGGCTGCTTAGGCCTATGGCCAAACTTTTTTGCACTTTTACCTTGAAAGTTATTACTCGAGGCACCAAAAAAACGTTTCAGTGCTCGTTTACTAAATCTGAGCCGGGAAAAAGAGGTCACGCAACCTGATTGAAATAAAGTTCGTATGAAATCAGCCAAACAACACCTCGGCCAGCTTTTCACGACTCAGAGCGTGCTTGGGAAGACGGACAGGAATATCTGCTTCCTCCTCCCCGGCGGGGCAGGCTGCCAACAGGGGCCCGGCGCGTCAGCGGGCTATCCGCGGCAGCTCAAGGTCTCTGGGACGCGGTCCGCGGGGGGGCGCAGGCGGCGGTGCGGGTTCCCGGGGGTGCGGGGCCGCGGGCGGTGAGTACCGGGGGGCGCCGCGGCCGCGGGGCTGCCTCGGCGGACCCTGCGGGCGGTGATGTGGAAACGTAGAGCCCGCGGCGGCGCCGGCGGCAGGCCCTGCGGCGCCACCTGGCGGCGCTGCGGCAGCACTGTGCCGCGGGGCCGCGGGCTCTGCCCTCACTGCCCGCCGCAGGCCGCCTGGCAGCGCAGCTCCGCGGTTGCCCCGTGTCTCGGCCCGCACCACGCTGCCGTTCAGTCCCGACTCTCCCCTGCGGCTCAGACCGTGGTGCAGGATCACCCGCGGGGCCCCTGCCTGCCTGTTCAGTATTGATTCTCCGTGAAATGTCACTCGGCAGCGGTACAGGGCACGAACCCGGCGTGTCCCGAGTCAGGCGGGCCCGGCAGCACCCTCCCTTCCCTCGCTTCCCAGGCGGACATCCCGCTTTGCGAGCTTAATGATTACATGATGTCTTCTAGGGCTGCCTTTGCACACAAACAGGTTTCAGTTTAAACGATAAAGCTTTACTCCCGTCGCAAAGCGAGGCCGATTCTTCCTCCTAGGTCGCGACGGCGGCAGGATCAGGATCCCCGAGGTCCCCGCGCGGCCTCAGAGGGGAGGTGGGAGTCAGGCAGCGGCCAGCACCGCCCGTGACCCCAGAGCCAAGTTCAACGCCCGCGGTGCTCCGCCGCCCGTCAGCGCTGCGCCGGGGCCAGGGCGCAGGGAATCCTGAGAAAACTTTCTCCCTCCTGCTCGAAATGGAAATTTTAAAGGCTGAAGTAAATAAAGATATGAGAAACTGTGGCACGGATCTGGAGGGAAAAAGTAGTTTAACGTTTTTCCACACATTGCTTTTAAAGTTTTTCATTATCGTAATTCGGATAGAGGAAAATAAAAGCTTTTCTGTTCTGTTTAGCTTTTAAAAGTCCGCGCAAGTTAAAAGATAACAACGGAAGGCAGCGGGCACGGGGGAAGGTTTGAGGCAAGTATAAGTCGATTTTTTTCTTTCCGTTTGCGTTCTCCGTTTGTCCTGGACGACCTTTTTTCTTCTTTTTTTATTTTTTCTTTTTTTTCTTCTTCCTTTTTTTTTTTTTTTTTTTTCCCCTACAGCAAACACTGACAAGAGAAGCTACTTCCGAAAGACACAGCTGAAAAAACTGTGGGTTTTTTTCCTGGGAGAGACCAGGCAGAAGACAGAGAGCAAATAATAAAAGACTGTCCTAAAACTTGAGTGGAGTCCTAACTTCTTTAAATCATGGCAAATGTATTTGAGGAAATGAGATTATTTCAGGGAGGAAAAAAAAAAAACCCACCCCTTTTTTATTATTATTACTATTCGAAGGGAGAACACAGCCACTTTCTGCAGCGATGCTATCTAGGTCGTGTGCTGAGCAGATTCCCGTGCAATGTGCCCATGGGTAATGCAGCGCGGCTCCGCGGGAAGGCAAGGAGTGTCCGCACCAGAGGCCCGGCAAGAGCGGCACGTCGCCCTGCCTGCCGCGGAGCTAACTCTCGGTGAGGACTGTCCCCCCCGGGCAAGGGGGACAGCGGGTGGCTCCGGACCGGGATTGGGGCCGCAGCACGGAGCCCTGTACGGCCCCCAGGGCCGGGGGTGCAGGATGAGTCCTGCCACTTGTAAACTGGGTGGATGCTCTCAGAGATCCGACCTTGGCTTATGAGCTCATTATTTTTATTCGTGTGCATAATATCCTGCCGTGCAAGTCAGTGCTGTTTTCTACACCCTCCACAAAACGGCTCATTATAGAATTTAAGTTGTTGGTCATAAACCCGCCCAAAGACACTGTTTTCTAGGACACCGGGGGGCTCTCACTGGTGAGAGCTGCACTGTGGTTTGTTTTGGTGTTTCGGAGCTCAAAAAGCTCCGAAACCCTGAGCTTTAGGTGCTCGTTTCTTTAGGCGGCCTTTTTAAAAATGTCGTGACGAGAAAGAAAAATTCATCGCATTTATGGCAATAGGAAGCACAACGGGAGATGGGAATACAAATGGAAAGACGTCCGGAGAAATAGTCTCTCGTTTCTCACGACTTCAGTACGTTAGCAATGCTTTTCACTAGGAAGCTGCATGCAGGGAAATAAAAGGATGAGAAACTTGTGCCTCGACAAATCGTCCTTCTAATTATATTTGGTTTCATGTTCTGAGAGTAAATACTGGCTCGACTTATAACCGAGTGAAACACGTAGTCACGTCTGGATCACTCTTAGCTGATTATGAAAGATTAATAGTAATTAAGTGGTAATAGAACGTGTTTGCTATACGGTTGTTGCTGTGCACCCTTTGTCATTCGTATGAAGCAGTGCTGAGGCTTTGCGCGACACTCTGCGCTCCCGCTCGTCCCCTCCGCGCCCGCGGCAGCCCACCAGTCCAGGGGGAGGCCCACCGCCTGCCCTGCGAAAACACTCACAGCCCCCAAATCTTGTCAGCACCGAGTTTCACCTCCACGACAGTTGCCTCTCTTCTCTCCTGCGTCTGAGCCTCCTTCGGGACAGCAAACATGGCCCCAGCTCTATGCTTTTCAGAGGGCGCGAAGTTTCCCTGCCTTTCTCAGAGGAGCTGCCGCAACTTGTTGCCCTCCGCACCCCAGGCGGGGTTAAATGTCTGTAATATAGAACCGCGGAGCGACAGGAGCCGGCCCAGAGGGGCAGGGGCTGTGGCAGGGGCTGTGGCAGGGACTCGTCTTGGGATCTTTCTCCATTTCCAGCTATTCGCGCTCCTGCAACTTCCATCTCGACCCAGCGGGAGAGTCGAGAGAGACGACAGAAGGATTTGCCACAGTCTTGGGAAGTCACCACCAGAACAGCCGTCAGCATAAGCAAACGCTGCGTTTTAATTAGTCTGCCTTACCATGACACGGAGTGGCACTGCAAGGGGATAAAAGCCACATCTAATGAACGCCGGCTTTAGCATCTTGTGCTGCACACAGCCATGGTGCCTTTTCCTGGCTGGTAGCGATATCGGGGAGGGGGAAGGGGGGCTAAAAGAGAGATCTCCCATGGACCGAGAGCTCAGTGGAGACGGGGGACCCCTTCTCCCCTATAACAAAGCCCTCTCATTCCATACATGTCCCGGAAGGAGGGAGGTGTGGAGGATGGGATACAAAGACCGTGCTGGGGTTTTCTTCACCCTGCCGCAGACACAACAACGAGCTGGGGAAGGTCTCCCCTGGGATCCGGTCAGACCCCTGCGGCTGCTTCGACCAGGGCCCCTGCCCGCGGCTTCAAAAGGGCCAGCGGAGGTCCTTGGTCCTTCGCTGGCCCTTTTGAAGCCGCGGGCAGGAGGAAGGGGGGGATGAAAGCGGCGGGGGCGAGGCCTGCCCGGAGGGGCATCTCCGCCGCCTGCCCGCCCGCCCAACCCCTCCCCAGCGCCGGGGCCGCGGCGGGGCGGGAGCTCGGCTTCGGGGCGGGGGTGGGAAGGGAGGGGGGGCGCCGCCGGTGCGGACCGGGGGGCTGCGAGGCGAAAGGGGCAGTGCGGGCAGCGGGAGGGTCACATGTTTCGACGGCAGCCTATGAGCAGCCCCCCGGGCTGCGGCACACTAATCTGGAGCCGGCCGCCCCCATCCCCGTCCCCCCTCCCAACCTGGACTTCGTTTTTATAAACGTACCGCCAGGATCCAACCTGTTGGAGGCAAATAACCATTTGCATCATGCCCGGCCGGGGACCGAGCCGCCGCCGCCCGCGATGTGCAAGGCCATGAGCAAAGCAGCGAGCTGGGAGATGGACGGACTGCGCGGCGACAGCAGCGGTGGCGGCGGCGGCAGCGGAGCCCCCGGGCAGTGCCGTAATTTTCTCTCCTCGCCCGTTTTCGGGGCGGCGCACACGGGCCGAGCGGCCGCCGCCGCCGCTGCCGCCGCCGCCGCCTCGGGGTTCGCCTACGCCGGCGGAGGGGAGCGCTCGGGGGCGGCGGCGAGGCCCGACCCCCCGGCCAAGGACTGCCCAGGCTCCGCCGCGCCGGCCGCCGCCCCTGCGCTCGGCTATGGGTATCACTTTGGCAATGGATACTATAGCTGCAGGATGTCCCACGGGGTTGGGATCCAGCAAAACGCCCTGAAGTCTCCCCCACATGCCTCTATTGGCGGCTTTCCCGTGGAAAAGTACATGGACGTCTCCAGTCTGACCAGCACGAGTGTCCCCGCCAATGAAGTCTCCTCCAGGGCGAAGGAAGTGTCCTTCTACCAGGGCTATACAACCCCCTACCAGCACGTTCCTGGGTACATAGACATGGTCTCAACGTTTGGCTCTGGGGAACCGAGACACGAAACATACATATCAATGGAGGGCTATCAGTCTTGGACTCTGGCTAACGGCTGGAATAGTCAGGTTTACTGTGCCAAAGATCAGACACAGAGCTCACACTTTTGGAAATCGTCCTTTCCAGGTACGAGAGGGAGAGAAATGGTCTGAGCTGCACCCCCTCCGCACCTCCTCCGCCTGCCCGTCCCTTCCCCCGCCCCCCGGGCTGCAGGGGCGGCCTGCCGAGGTGGACACGCCGCACAGGCACAGAGCGGAGAGACGGGGGGGACGATGGACTTTCCTTTTTCCTTCCCCCCCCACCCCCGAGGAAACCTCATCCTGTGCTTTCCACCCTGCGGGACAGACCCCGGAGGCCCCCCGCCTCCCAGCGCCAGGGTTCCGGTCCCCGTCCCGGAGGCACCAGGACGGCCTCCGGCTTCTTCTCCCGCTGCCGCTTCCCTCGGCAGCCGCGTTTGTGTTCGCTTTTGCAGCTTGCAGGACGGTGCGCGAAGGCTTGCTCTCCTCTGCCTCTCCGGCCGGCGACTGACGCGGCCCCAGACCACTTAAGAGGCTGGGAGTAGTGAGGGCACAGAGGCACAAACCACATGAAAACAAACCCGGGGAAGCACACACCAAAGCGAGTTCTGTGTGTGCGCTGCCAGCTCCGACCTGCCCTCGGCCCCCCGGCCAAAGAAAGCCCCTGCCGTCCTGCACGCTCGCTAGCGATGCATGCCTGCAAAGTGATGACAGTCCATCAAGGTCGTGGTGCTTTACTAACGCGCAAATAATGTGGCAGTGTAAATAATAATAAACTGTAAACAACCCGGCATTATTTATTTGCCCGTGAAAACCTGTGCCCAACAAGTATAGGTTAAGCTTTAAACGCCTGTAATAAAATTCTAATTTTTCACATAATGTCTTTTACCATAGGGGACGTTGCACTAAACCAGCCCGATATGTGTGTCTACCGGCGTGGGAGAAAGAAGCGAGTGCCCTACACAAAACTGCAGCTTAAAGAACTCGAGAATGAATATGCCATTAACAAGTTCATTAACAAGGACAAGAGGCGAAGGATATCCGCAGCCACAAACCTGTCTGAGAGACAAGTTACCATTTGGTTTCAGAACAGGAGGGTGAAGGATAAGAAAATAGTCTCCAAACTGAAAGACAATGTATCTTGATCTATTAGTTGCGGACAGTGGTGGATATATAAACTCAATTTACGACCAGCTAAAGACTTTTGGAAAGACTTGAAAATATATTTAAATTTTTTTTTTTCTCCTTCCAGAGGTGGTGAAATTTCGGGAATTGTTTTCCATGGAAGTCAGCGTTTTTCTCTCAGTGGAAGAGAGTGCTGACAAGTCTTGAATTATAGTTCCGTTTCTTCCTTTTGAAAACAATAATAATATTAATATTAATTATATTTTCTGTTCTTCCCTCTAGGCCAGTATAAACGAATTTAAATATGTTGAACGGTTGCAATTATAACTTACTTAAATGCTTAACTCTTTGGGGGGGGTTGTGTAATTTTTTTTTCCTCTGAACAACAGTCAGTGCCAAAAAGTGTCAGTTTTGATTTGGTATCGTAAACTTCAAAACACACCGACTGAAAAAAAAAATATCAATCGGAAAACGCAAGAAATCTGGAGTCCGGACCCGTGGCTGCACCCGGCTGCTGCCAAAACCCGCCGAGCGCACCGGGACCCGGAGGGAATCGAGAATTGCATGGAGGGGTAAAGTGTGCAGCCAGGTTTTGGCTTTTTCGAGAGAGGGAGAATATTTCCGATCTGTTGCGGGGCGAAAAACAGAGTCCCGAGCATCTCCCACTGCGCTTCCTGCTTCGGCAGATTTGGGTTTGGTTGGGGTCGTTTTTTGTTTGTTTGGGGTTTTTTTTGGTGTGGAGGCTTTTTGTTTGCTTGGGGGTTTGCGGGTTTTAGCGGGGGGTTGTGGGTTTGGGTTTTTTGGGGGGGTTGTTTGTGGGGGTTTTTTCGTTTGTTTGTTTGGGGTGTTTTGGGGGGTTGCTTTTTTGAGGGTTTGTTTTGGGTTTTGGGGTGGGGTTTTTTTTTGTTTGTGTGGTTTTTTTCCCCCCCCCCCCCCCCGCGGTTCCGTTTTCAGTAGAAGGATTTCATGTATTTCGTATTGCCCGGTTGCCAAAGGAGCCGGCTGTTCCCAGCTCTTCGTGCCCGGGCACTCCGCGGAGGCGCCTGTCGGGGCACCTCGGGAAAGTGCTTTCTTTCTCCGGGACTGACGGGCCAGCTCGTACTGCAGCCCTGTGTGCACAAACCTGCGCAGCCCCTGTGTAAAATGTCCGCTCTAGCCTCTTTGTCCGGACAAGTACAAGATTCTTCTCCTTCCTCCCGCCAAGGCGTTTAAAAAGTAAAAAAACAAAACCAAAAAACCAAAACAAACTCCTGGCCGGAGAAGTGAAGGTCACCGCTAACTTTTAATTTACAAAACTAAACGGGTGTTAATGACAGAAGCAATAAATAAGGAAGTTCAAAAGATGCCGTAATTTATATAGGCTGAAAGGCTAGGATTTTGTCGATTTTTTATTATTTTAAACCTAGTGTGCATGTTATGATATACACAAGGTGATCAGACACCCTAATCAACTACTAGGAGAGGGAAGCGGTATCCTCTCTGTTAATGTGCCTCGTCTAATTATTAAAATGTGTGTGTTCCGAGCTAGTATTATTTATTATAATATCCTATTGGTCTAAACATTTTGATTACCAGTGTATGTAGGTAAGACCTACGGTAATACTCTTTCTTCGTAAACCATATCTTTTTCTTTTCTTCTCTTAAAGTCTGCTTTTTCTTTGTGTTGGGATTATGGGCTGTTCCAAGCTGTTAACAATGTTGCCAAACTGTTCTTGAACCGTCTTTAATAAAACTATTTCTTTTCGATATGTATATATAAAAGAGAGGACAAAATTCGCCTTCTTTTTGCAGCACGGCGTTTCGCGGGTTCCAGACTTGCCTGTGGTCTTCCCAGGGCCACTTAAAGAACGCGGTTCTTGGGAAAGGAGAGGTAGATGAGATGCGAGGCACATTAAAGTAGGGAAAGGCATCTCCGAGCGCCCGTTTCCGCCGGGAAAGCGATTTTCGAAGAAAGAAAAGCTGCCAGCTGGAAATATCCTAGGTGGGAGGCAAGGGGGTGTCTCTCTCTCCCTCTCTGCCTGCTCGGTGGCCAGAGCAACTCAGCGCCCCTCTGCTTCCCCTCCCAAGCTGGCCCTTGCCGGTGCCCCGGAGGGACTCATCGGCGGCTGGAGCGGCCGGCCCGGTCCGGCAGCCCTCCGTTCGCTCTGTAATCGGCTGGCTCCAGTGGGGAGTTATCTTCCTCCTCCTCCGCCCTCTTCCTTCCCCTTTCTCTTCCGCTTGCACATTTACGGCTTTCGAGGCGTTTATTTTCCCCGAACAGATGGGGAAAAAAGTCCATCTAGGAGCATTTTAGATTTTATCGCAAAATGCTTTTTTGTTTGATTCTGGGAACAGAGGAGACTTGTGGGTCACATCATCTAGGTACCTGGAACGGCCCTCTCTGCTGGTGCAGCCTTGTTTTCTCTGAATATTTTAAATTCTTCTTTCTCCCCCTCCTTGGCACCTCCCCATCCTCCCTACTTCGGTTCTATTAAATCCGGAGAAGTTTTTCCTCCCAAGGAGTCTCCCTCTGGCTGGGCACTGCCAGAGCTGTTGTGTTTCCCGGCGGTGGAGCCGTCGCAGGCTGTTCCCTTCCTCCTTCCAGGCTTAACCTTTGGCTTTGTCGGACTCCGGGGTCTCAGAAGATGCAGCTTTGCCACGGTCAAAGCTGCCTTTCCAGGACAGGAAGAAACACGAACTGGCTGGCAAATCGGTGCCAGATGGAGAGGAGTCGCGTTTTAATTTTGTAACAACGTGTAGAAACGTTAAGAAACCAGCAGCCACAGCCGGGAGGAAGGCGAGGCCAGGGGTGCGGGCCGGGGCACAGCAGCCATCCACCTACAAGTGCAGGTTGAAAGACTTTTCAAAGCCTGGAGCTGGGACACTGACAATCGTTATTCAAAGCCCCTGTGCCCGCAGCCTGGGCTGTTCCCAGCACGCATGGACCCGGCTGGGCCCTGGGGCTCCGCGCTCTCTGCAGCGCGGACGCGGACCCTCCGCGCAGCAGCAGCTGCAGCCGGGCACAGCCAGCCGTGTTTAGATAGAAGGGCATAAAGCTTCGCCCGAAATGTAGCGCGCATTAGTACAGATAATTGGTATGTACCTCGACAAAGTGGCTTGCAAATGCGCAGTGGCACGATGACACATTGCAGGCCGGCTGCCTCGCCTGCCCCGCAGCCACCATGGAGCTTGCTCGGCTCCTGTCAGGCAGAGCGATTTCCCAGCCATGTCTGAGGCAATCCTGCCATCTCCTGGACAACCCCCGGAATAGGCAGAGGAAGCCTTCGCCTCTCTTCAGGAGCCGCGTTTCCGAGTGATAAACGAGCGAGGGAGACTACTCGGTCACACGCAGAGCAACCTTCATCTGTAAGCTGGAAGAACATGTATGCCAGTGCAATCATAGCGTGTGGTCAGCTCTGATGTTCAGGCCGATCCGGTTGCCTACTTAAAAAAAAAACCTAAAGAGCGGAAAGGAGCGTGTGAAAGCAGCCCTCCGGGTAGCTCTGTTCCTCAGCGGTGATATTTCCTGTACAGACACAGGCAGGGGGACACCCGCGGCACTCTATCGCCGCCCCCCAAATCAGAAGCCGGCTGGGGCTGCAAAAACCAGCACCAGTCCGTCCGAGGCTCTCCACCCCGCGGCGGCGGCCAGCCGCCCCTGCAACAAGATGTTTCTGTCAGTGCTTTTCCCTGCAGATTTAAACATAAACATGGCTTTCTGCAGCTGTGTCTCCAGCTACTCCCGATTTTTTCTTTTCATATTTTTTTCTCGGTATTAATTAGCAATTACAGATGAGTTGAACATTAATTGAAAGCTCTGTTTTCTCTAACCCCATAAAAGTTAGTTTGAAGTGTCACCTTTCTTTCCGGTAACTGGGAACTCACATCCATTCCTTGTGTTTATTGCGGGCAGAAAAAAGTATAGTCTTTGAACAGAAAAAGTTCCTTCTCTTTTCTGAGAAGCGAAAATCAGAGTCAGCTTTTTCGTAAAAGGCGATTATGAAAATAAACTATTACCCATCCTCATGGAGAGAGAAAAAGCAGAAAACAAGCAAGCTAACAAGACGGAGGTTCAATTGGTAGACATAACTCAAACAATAAAAATTAAAGGCAGTGGTCAGTAATATCCTCCAGCGGTGCCTGTGTGGTCCTGTGTGGTCTAGGAGAGAGTAATCATTTAAAGCTTTCTTCCAGGGCAATGAAATTACTGCAGAATTTACCCCAATTTCCCATTAAACAGAAAGATGAATTTGATTAGGAGAATGTCAAGAAGGGCAGTGTCTCTGATCTCGGCGTAGAAATAAAACCAAGATTAAAACTATGATTAACTGGACAATAACACAGAAAATTAACCCTACCTGTTAACTAGGTTCGAGTTTTTAACAGAGGTAATGAAAGTGGCCAAGTCCGGGCATTAAGGCTCTTGAAGCTGAGCTCGCTCAGACTCGGGAGATTCTGTTGGAAAAGAGGCCGGGAACAGAAAGGGCCGCTCCGGGCGACGGATGGGCCTCCAAAGGCTCCCGCGGGGCCGTGGGACGGCGGCACCGGGAGGGGTCCGGCAGCGAAGCCGCCGAGGGGCTCGGCTGGGCTCCGGCTGGGTGCTGCTTACCGAGTCGCCCAGCATATTAGCCCCTGCGGGGGCCTTTGGGTGTAGCACACGGAGCCTCGGCTTGCGCCCGTGGAAAGAACACCGCCTGCCGACCCGCACGGTCTGGGGAAGGACACGAGCAACGTCCTGCTCTCAAATATGATTTTGTTCGTACTTACTCCGGTACAACGGAGAAAACGGAAGAGAGAGAGAGGAATAATTGGGCTGTTGTTTCATCTCCTTAAAATATAAAAATATGTATAAGCTCCCCAGAATAACACCGTAATAACACAGTAAGGGATAATTTTCTTGCCGGGGAGAAAAAATCCTCATACGCAACTTGGGAGATAGCAGCAGGGTACCCAGACGAGCTGACTCTGCTCTGCCCACCGCTGCACTCCCATCCTCTGCTGCAGAGCAGAGCCGGCCAGTTTCTTACTTGCAGTCTCTTTCCATTCTGTTTGTTTGTATGTTTGTTTGTTTTTTTATCTCGGAGGGTTGCTCAAGTAATTCCTTGTTATTGCTGTTGTTATTCTCGGTCTGTTGGTGTTTGTTTGGTTGCGTTTTAAAGACAGAATAAACTTCGGGTTTTAGAAGTGTCGTTTAAAATCTTGCCTTCTCTTCAGAATGAAGATGAAAGGTAAAAGGGATAAAAAGGGCAGACGTGTGGACCTAAGAGAATACTAGTCATTAGTGTACCAGAATGACGATCACGGTAATATCCGAACAATTAAGATTTTAATTGCAAGCATATGCAGATGCATATCATGTTGCTCGCAATTAAAACAAACGCTGACAGAAAAAATAAAAGAAATAAAGCTGACAGAATGCGTGTTCAGCCCACAGACACACACACAGAGGCACAAGGTGTGCTCGTCTGCACAGGGGCAGAAACACATCCGTGTGTCCTAAGCACTCGCATCTCCTTCCCGTTACCGGGACGAAGACATCGTACGCTATTCCCAGCTCGCTGTGCACACTTTTATCGCGGGGATAGTTTTCGCCCCAGCAGCTGGCCAGCCCTTGGGGGGCTCCAGATCGGGGGTGCTGCCCAGGGCTGGGGGGGGGGGGGCCTGCCTACTCTGGAGGGGCTCCGCCGGGCCGGGGCTGCGCCCGGGGCTGCCCTGTCCCCTCGGCAACTCTGCAAATGTTTGGTTTCCCCTCATCTTCTCGCTAGCGCCGCAGCTTTGCCAGCCAGCCCCGGCCACTTTTATAGAGACCATGTTTTCCCCTCCCCCTTGCGAGCTCGGTATTTTCATATTTCAAGTGTTATCATAAGACTTTTTAAAAGGGGGGGAAAAAAGAGACAGGGGAAAAAAAAGGGGGGACTCTGTGGCTCGGTGGCTGGAGGCGGTGCTGAAATTACCGGCTTTGAAGAACCTGTCTGCAAAGTTTCGTCCAATCGTTTCAGGCTTTCCGCTTATTCCCTGTTGTAACTAAATACTGCTGTAAGAACAGCTGAAGTCCTTTGTTGGAAATGTGTGATCGCAGTCTCTACAGATCTGGCTACGTTGGTTCTCTCTTGAATTTGCAATCTCCAGATTCTTTTTATTTTCCCAATTTGCGGGCTAATGGCAGTCAATTGGCGGCTCTGCCCACCATTTCCTACCCCCGGAGCTCGATCCCCTGGACTTGCTCAAGTTCGTGCGCAGCCCAGCCGCAGAGCCACGCGTTCGGCGGCGCGGCGCAGCCTTACCTCCCCGGCTCCGTTCCAATCAACATCAGCTCCAACGGCAACAAAGAGTGCCTGGAAGACAACAATAAATATTACGCCCACGATGCGAGCTCCAAACAAGAGGAGAGATGCAGGCAAAGGCAATCTTTTGCAAATGACCCAACTGTTACTCACGCAGCCAACTTAAAGCCCGTAAAGTATGACCACTCGAGCCTGCAGAGGGGTTTGCATGGCTCAGCTGCTCTTTTTGAAGTGAATTCCTGCACTTCCAGCTTAAAGGAGGAGATCAAGAATTCCGTCAACTTGAACCTGACAGTTCAGCCCGCAGCAGTCCAGTCATGCCTCAGACCTTCAGTGCAGGATGGTATGCCTTAAATATCTCGCTTTAGCTAGAGGATACCTAGCAATACTTGCTTTCTAAGAGATGCCTGTAATTGCTTTGTAACCCCCCTGTAACCCATTCGGAGCGATAATCTCTTAATCCGACTCTGAGGTAGATAGCAATTGTGCTGTCAGATGTGCTTTGCCGGATTTGCCGACCTAGTTTAGCCCTGTTATCTTGCGGGTTTTTTTGCATATTCTTTCTAATGCCCAGACCTGATCCACTAAATTATCGACGTGTTTGTTGTAGGTTTGCCTTGGTGTCCCACCCAGGGGAGATCAAGAAAGAAACGGAAACCTTACACAAAACAACAAATTGCTGAATTGGAAAACGAGTTTCTCCTCAATGAGTTTATTAACCGGCAGAAGAGGAAAGAACTATCAAACAGACTGAATTTAAGCGATCAGCAAGTTAAAATTTGGTTTCAGAACCGGCGGATGAAAAAGAAAAGAGTAGTAATGCGAGAGCAGGCGCTTTCTATGTACTAGAGCAGAGTCTGCCCGTTCCTGCATGAACTTGTGCCCGGAGTGTTCACCCCTAGAGTAGAGCATATTCGCGAGTCAAACGCGGGGACTGTGGTTTGTGGGTTGTTTTTGTTTTTCCCGTTTAAACCAAGTTCTCGAAATGCATAGGCTTCCTGCCTAAATTGGCAGACGCTGAGTTCTTAGCCAAAACAAAGAAGACAAACCGGACCAGCATGGAAACCTGTATTATCAGCTTTTTACCTTTCTTTCTCCATTTATATATATTTCCTCCTGCTTCTTACCCTCTCTTTCCTCGAAGAACGAGTGGTGCTAAGCTAAAATTGATTTTTTTTACCTGTATGTAAACACCATTTTGCAGCAAAAATAAAGGAATAACGCCTATTAAAGACGTCAGCTCTGTGAATCCCAGCTGCTCCCTTCATCTGCTGCTCTGCACGCCAGGGCGAGCCTGCGGCGCCGGCTTGTTTTGTGGTTTGGAGTAACCTGTTCGAGCAGCGATGGGGGAAAGTGGTTAGCAAAGAAACCTTTTTCTTTCTTCTTTTTTTCTTTTTCCCTTTTTTCCTCCCACCCCCTGCTCGGAGCTGCAGATTCGGCCGCAGCCCGGCGGAGAGTGCACGTGACACCCGCGCAAGGCCCGCGCGTAACCTGCGCGCCAGCTCCGCGGCGGCGCCCGCTCCCCATGGTCCACTTGCCCGACGGCAGTGGCACGGGCAGGGGCAGTGGGCGGAGGGAAGCCTATGTACCGGCCAGGGAGGAGGGGAGTTGCTGCCGCCCCGTTCCCCGGGCACAGAGGAGCGGTTCCTCCTTGGGGCGATGCGCTCCGCTGCCCCCGCCTTGCGCCAGCTGGGCCCCGGGGGAGCGCAGGGTACCGCGGTGGCGAACGGGCCGCAGGGCCCGGCGCAGGCAGCCTCCGAGGCGCAGCCGCCGGTGCAGCCCCAGGTGACTGGGCCAGGCCGGGCCCTGCCCTTTCAGCGCCGCTGACTTTGGCCTTGTCCAAGCGCTGCCCCGAACAAACAGGCGGAGGAGAGCGGGCGGTGCTGAGGCCGCGGCGGGCTGGGGTCGGGGCCTGGGCTGGGGCAGGGCTGCGGGGAGCCGGGGACAGCTCTCACCCCGAGGTGCTGCAGGAGCTGGAGAGGAGAGAGCCAGGAGGGTTTGGTGGGTTTGATTATCCCGAGGGACGGTCCCCATGGCCGTTTCCGCAGAGTCTTTTATGAGGGAAAGAGGAGACTGTTTTCGGTTTTTTTCCCCAGATATAAACCTCAGAGGATAACCCAACCAGAGAGGCTGGGAGCATTGCCCAAGCTGTTTGATTATTGGTTTAGGACGAGAATTAAATCGATTTTCCCCCCGTCTTGCTGACAGGCTTTCTCTGCCGGGAGCCGCCAGGCTTTGCAGCACGAGAGCAATCAGGCTGGCCGGAGCTGCAGAGCTGGGGGAAATGCGGGGTGTTACTGCTTTGGTCTGGTACTTCAGAAAATAAAAAACAATAATTTTAAAAAATCACGGAATTTTAGGGCCGTATTAAAACTCCTTTTGGCTGCAATCTCCACCCAAATCTGTTTCTAATGAAGAGGCGTTTCCACATGCAAAACCTTGGGTTGTCTCTCCCAACACTAATAATAACAGCGCTGGCAGAGCCTGCGCTGTTTTCTGGTCTATAACGTAGGCTCAGATATGGTTGTGTGGGGCGTATGCGACAAGGCTAAACAACCAGAAGGAATGGCACAATGCAGCTACCTATTTACACGGGGCTATTGCCTTCCTGAAGGCAATAAACTCATTATTTCATAAAGGGACATATTTGACCTTCGCTCATACCCACTCGTTTGCTTGCTAGTGCGGCCCGCGAGGGCACGGTGGGCCACATGATTTTGGAGGTAAAAGCCGGATCCCTAAGCGGGTAGAAGTGCAGCCATCTTTCCGAAAGCTTTACAGAGGTCCCCAAAGGTAACTCTGGGGTGGTGTTTCGGGAGGCAGAAGAAAACCCAGCCCAACTTGGAGGCGCATTTCTCGCCGTCCAGAATGGCCACCCTTGCCGCATTGCCCATTGCAGAAGAAACCTTGCCTCGCCATGGCGGGGTGGCTGCCAGGGGAAGGCAGAGGTGCGGCAGCGCCGGGTGAGAGCTCCCCGGGGGCCGTGGTGAGCACCTGGGCACCCACCGCCAGAGGCACCACCCCTGGGTCCCTCCAAGTCGTCGAGGCGCTCAGCCCCTGGGCTGGGAGCTGGCGCATTGCAGACAATGGAAGTCCCTTCATTCTGTAGTGTTTCCCTAATTAAAAAAACTAGAAGCAAGCTCAACGGTGCAAGCCAGGAGAAAAGCAAAAAACAGATAAAGCCCTTTTTCTTATTCTCTCTTGGAATACTATTCATCCGGCTACAGTCCATGAGAAATGGACCCTTTATGCCGTCATTCCCTATCCTAACCCGCCCTAGTACAACCAGTCCCTTTATTACATGGGTGATGTGAAATCCGAAGAGGAACCTCGGATGAAAAGATGTGAAAGGCGATGTATTATTTATCAAACGTATCTGACCCACGACGATGGCTTATTGTAGAGCTTCTAGCCCAAATCGCCCACGGAAGGATCAAAACCAGAGGAGGTAGGATCTAAATTGCGATGTGACGCGAAAGTACGTGTGTTGTGTATCTCTGTATGTGGCTGTATATATACAGAAAGAGAGGCACATATTTCAGCAGCGCCCGTTGTGTGCAACCTTGTGTGCACATACACACACACACACAGATGTGCATACCGGTGGGCTCGCACCGTGTACAGACACACAGGCGGTAGAAAATGGTGCATGATTTCACGCGTGCCCATGCCCCAGGTCCAACCTTTCCTGTGGAGCAGCGGGGGACAACACACAGCCACGCATACCCCCACAAACACGCACACGCACACGTGTGGCAGAGCTGCAGACATGGAGTGCGCGCTGCCTGTGCGGCTCTGCCTCCTCGCACCCGTCTCACCCGCCCCGTGGGCACATGTGTGTGCACACGCGTGTGCGGCACGCCGGCGGGGAGGGCGTGCAGGAGATGCACCCGAGTGAGGTGGATGTACCCCTCGCCTTCCGGCTGGATTATTTCGGTTGTCCTTTCGCCCCCTGCCCAGGCTTTGCGGGTTGCATGGGGTGCGCTGCGGGAAGGGGGGGGAGGAGCGGGCACCCGCTTGCGGGGCCCACGCCCGCGTCCCCCCGCAGCGTGCAGGCGACCGTCCATCCCTTTATTTATTCCAACATAAACATCTTTGCATTCCGACCGCAGCCCGAACGTGATAAAGCCCTTCCGAGGGGGCTGTCCATTCCTGCTCGTTTGATAAGGCTGCAAACGCAACTCGACTGGTTGGGAATGGCTCTGGATGCCTTTGTGCTTCCTAAAAGAGCATAAATAATTAAAGTTTGGCAGGGAGGAAAAGCTTTCTTGCAGAACTGTAGTGGCAATAAATGAAATGACTCAGAATCTCTTCTCCAGTCGGTTTTTACGAGAGCTGCCAGACAGTGTCTGTTCACGTTCTCCAGATACTAGGGGCGCCATAACAAAGTTAAGGTCAAGTTAGTGTCTTATCTTGGGTGGCACAAAACACCGCATCTTCTCCAGCCGGACTGGGTGTATTTTTTAAACCCGAATGTTATGCGAGTCGCCTTGATTTCCACGGAGGGCTTTTGGAAATGTCAGTTGGACCTGAATCCTTGGTAATTCCAGTCAACGGTTGCAGATGTTTCAAGACGCCTAACGGTAAAGTATTCGCCTGACCGTGGACATGATGAGCATTTATGTTTCGATGGTATCTAATCTGAGTGAAGGAAAAAAAAAAGGAGGGGGTCTATATGTGTAATTCTCAGAGCTGGGCTGGGAACCGACCCCAGGGTGAAAATGCTGTGGCAGGCGGGGACCCCCAGCTCTGCCTTATTCCAGCGGGGTCTCTGCTGTGATATTGGTCTTACATTCCCCAAATTAGATTGTTTTTTAAGGGACTGTTTCGTAAAAAGTCTGTTTTCGCATTAACAAATCGTCGCCATGTCTTTGAACTTGAATTAGTTGAAACCAGTTGGCTCCTGCGCCAAAATTTAGCTAATGCTAGGCTTGCTGCATCGAAAGGAAGGTAAGGCATTCTGGCTAAGGCTTTATTAGTTGTTTGAACGGTAAAGAAAATGAAGCTCCTTAGGTTCCCAGAGCCATCTCTCCTGAGGAGATAGGAGATAGGCAATGAGAAACCTGGGAGCACAATCCAAACGGATCCCTGCCCTGCTCTGCTGCAAGCTCAGGGTGGTAAGCGACACAGGAGCCATTTTAACTGCACAGACATCGTTTTTAGGAGGTTGCTCATATGTTGCATCAGAATCGAAGGGGCTCGAAAGTTACCGATAAAAGAAGGGAGTGATGGGTTTGTGCCTTGGTTTTCAGTAGTACCTCGCAAGGGTCTATCTCCTGGAACCAAAGTGTAGCGTCTGAGGTGGTTTGCGAGCGAGACCCCAAGGCAAAAAACATATTGAACAAAGAAAGGAAAAAAGGAAAGAAAGGGAGGAAAAAGGGACAATGAGTTTCATCTTATCTGCTTGGCTTTGGTCTTTTGCTTTTTAGAAAGGGCAAGCTGGGCTGCGGTGAGGAAGCCCCTTGGGCAGCCCTCCCCTGCTCTGAGGGTGCCGGAGGATGCAGGAGGGGCACCGCCGATTGCGGCGGGGAGGAGGGTAGGGTGCGGGGAGCTGGGTGCCGGGGGCAGGGAGCAGGGCACGGGGGGCAGCCCGTGCTGAGGGGCTCCTCGTGTCGCGACCCTCCGCGGCGCGGAGCCGAGGGCTCGCCGAGGTGCCTGTCGCAGTGGGGTCGAGCCCTTGGCGGGCACCGCGGCCTCGCAGAGCCGGGGAGCCCCCGGGCCTTTCCCTTTTGCCCGCGGTGATCTGGGGCCAGTTCTCTACCTGCCGGGCTCTCTGTATGCTGTGGGATTTGGGGGCTGCCTTTCTGGAGGTGATCTGGGGCCTGCCGCTTGGCCAGAGCGCCCGGGGGTCGCATGGGTGTCAGCGTGTGGCCCCGCTCAGCGTGGGGAGCTCTCTCAGATTTTGGGTGTATTTGGAGAGCGGCATGTGGCGGGGCTGCTCTGGTTATGCTGTACAGTGGCGGAAAAAAGGCATTCCCATAGAGAGCTGGCAAACGTATCTGGAATGAGGAATTGCTCAAGCATAGGGCTATTGCTGGCGAGTATTATTTATTCTCTTCTTTTTTCAGCCTTTGTGACCTGGGTTGTGCTCTTCTATGTAAAATAATATTTTAAGGAGAAAAAGAAAATTGGCAAAAATGAGCCCTCGAAGGCAGGGCGTACGCGGGGCTGGTGGCTGTTGTGCGTGTCGCCCACTCCCAACCCTGCTTTTCCCTTCCAATGAAAATGGACATTTTGGTGGGAGTTGGAGGCACGGGAACAGAGGTCACTTTGTGTGCTGCTTTGCTTCCCAAGGAAACCGTGCTGGGTGGACCTCTCTTCCTGCACTAGCCCTCTGCTTTCCAGAAGAGCCCGAAAGTGTCTCCCTTTCATAAAAGCGGCTTCTGAGAGATGTTCTGTTTGTGTATTTCTGATCTCAGTTTGTCTCTGGCGCCCTGGCACAAGCGCGCAGTGTTTGGGCTTGTAAGCGGGGAAAAATGAAGTGATCGGGACTCGGGCTCTGGATTTTGTGACCGGCTCTGATGCCAACTGTGGATTGCTAGAGCCGGGCGGGCCGATCCATCCGTGCGAGTGGGACTTGGCTTTCCTGAGTGAATCATCACCCGCTCGCTCACCATCTGCGTGAGTGGTGGTGGCCGGCGAGCATCGCTCCCGCTAACGAGGAGCCACAGGGCTCCCGAGCCGGGGGTGCCCGGTCGGGCGCCCGCACCCTGCGCCCCGGGGGCTCCCTTCCGCGACGGCGGCTCTGCTCCCCTGTCGCTGCGGGCGGGCGGGCCGGGCAGCGATGCGGGCGGGGGCTGTGCACCGCGGGGCTCCACGCCGGGCTGCGGCGGTGGTGGGCAGGCGCCCGCATGGGCGGCGCAGCCCCAGGTGATCACCGGCACCACCGACGTGTGCCTCATCGCCGAGGGAAAGGCTGAGGGTGAAAACCGGCTGTATTTGTACAAAGGCTGCTCTCGCCTCTCCGTGCTGGGAGGGCTCTTTGGAGCGGTGTTAGGAGCCTTTCCGAGGGGCTGATATAGATATAAGGACATTTCTGCATCGCGTCACGTGACATAATTACCACTAGAATCAATCAAGATGAATTGCACGTCAGCACACGGTGGGGATTTTTTCTTAGTTGATCCTGTCCAAACCCTCTTGTGCAATAGATGGATCTTGTTCAATGCATTGAAGCCTCCTGGTTGCTTGCAATCGCAAAAAGGAAGACATGACTGAGTTTGACGATTGCAGTCACGGCACATCCAACATGTATCTGCCAGGGTGTGCTTATTACGTCTCACCCTCAGATTTCTCGACGAAACCCTCTTTTTTGTCGCAGTCGTCGTCCTGTCAAATGACTTTTCCTTATTCTTCCAATTTACCTCATGTCCAACCTGTGCGCGAAGTGGCATTCAGGGAATACGGATTAGAGCGCAGCAAATGGCAGTATAGGGGCAGTTATGCTCCTTATTACTCAGCTGAAGAGGTGATGCACAGAGACTTTCTGCAGCCTGCGAACAGGAGGACGGAAATGTTATTCAAAACGGACCCTGTCTGCGGCCACCACGGACCGTCTCCCGCCGCCTCCAACTTCTACAGCTCGGTTGGGAGGAACGGCATCCTACCACAAGGCTTCGACCAGTTTTACGAGGCAGCCCCCGGACCCCCGTACCAGCAGCACTCCGAGGGCGAGGGGGACGCGGACAAGGGCGACTTGAAAGCCCAGAACAGTACTTGCAGTAAAACACCTTCCAGCCAAGAGAAGAAAGTGACACCAGCAAACAGCGCCGATTCCCCTTCTGGTGAGGCTGTTGCAGAGAAGAGCAACAGTTCAGGTAGGTATCAGTAGTAAATCGGGGGCAAGAGTACAAGGCCAACACTTTGTCAAGCCGCATTTTATGTGCAATTTTATAAGCATCCAAAGGATTTTATATATCCTATAAGATTTCCTTTACCGTTGTAAAGCGTGTTTACGATAGGAAACCAATTTAGGTGGGCTTAAGGTATTCTTGGAAGAGGATATTAATTGTTACTAAATTGTTGATTTGGCGGGGGGGAGACGGGGAGATTTCACAGGTAATGCTCAGAGCTGCCCTCGGTTTAGAGCTTAAGATCTTCGTTTGTTTGGGGCGGGGGGTGGGTGAGAGGAGTTTGAGAAACTTGGAATTTTTCCAGCCCATTTAAATATCTCTCTGTGTTGCTCGAAGTGCTCTCTTTTAAGGAGAAGTTGGGAAATATTCACCTTTTTGTTAACTCACCCAGAGAGCGAAAGCCCCGGGAATATTTTTTCTTTTAACTGCTAGAGGGCTGTTATCCAGGCAGTGGGATATTGTCAAAGTCTCTGACCTCTTCCTAGCTGAGCGTGTTCGCAGCAGCAGCAGTACAAATCAGTTTCTTCTCTCTTGAATTTCAGCAATTCCCCAGCGATCAAGGAAAAAGAGGTGTCCCTATACCAAATATCAGATAAGGGAACTGGAACGGGAGTTTTTCTTCAACGTGTACATAAACAAAGAGAAAAGACTGCAGTTGTCCAGAATGCTCAACCTCACTGACCGGCAAGTTAAAATCTGGTTCCAGAACCGAAGGATGAAAGAAAAGAAACTGAACAGAGATCGACTCCAATATTTCACTGGGAATCCCTTGTTTTGAAAAGAGTTTTAAAAAAAAGAAAAAAAAAAAGGAAAAAATTAGAGAGAGCAAGAGAAAAGGAACAAAGAAGAAAAACAAGGAATATCTCGGTCTCTTTGACCTGCCATCTGAATGCAAAAGTAAATTGGTTTACATGACACATCCACCCTGCGGAACTCAAAGTTTCATTTTCATGTGCAACTCCACACACTGAATGGCCACTGGAGATTTCGGGGCTTGGCGGAGCAGATTCCTGATAAGGGGAAACTAGGGCAAATCCAAGTGTCCACTCTCCAGTGTTTTTCGCCAAAGGTGCTTTTTTTCCTCTCCCACAGTGCCAGCAGTGGACCCGCAGTGTGTCTGGTAGTTTTTGCTTACAATTCATTGAGTTCGGGGGGGGCTCTGTTGTTGCTTTTGAGCTAGGGTAACACTTTCCTCCCTTTAAGTGAATGCGGTTTATTTAAGAGATGGTAAATGTAAGTTCGCTATATATAAAATATATATATATATGTTTCTATTGTCATCCAAAAGCATGGGCCACTGTCTTTTTCATGTGAATAAATGGTTTCTAGTAAAGTTAAGGTTATAACTTCCGTGCACTCTATGGATTTCCATCTCCAAAGGATTCTAGCTTTTCCCGGGTTAGAGCCAAGTTCAGTTGAATAATAATGGGAAGCAGCCTAGTCGGGTTGTTTTAAACGCGTTTAAACCAAGAATAGTTTAGATGTGTAACTCTCCCTTTGTAGGTATGCGTAACCTTCCCTGTTCGCCGTGAGGCAGAGCCAGCATGGCTGGCTGCAGCCCACCACTTCTGATGGGGCTGCAATTGCTGTAAACATTGAAAAAGGCTTTTATTTTTAGTTAAAAGAAGAAAAATAAATGTCAGTGTCCCAGTAAGCCCAGAATCCCCAACGCCAATGGCTGTTTACTTGTTAGTGAAGAGCGAGGCAGAAAGACGGAGGGCTCGGAGAGAGGCAGACAAGAGGGAGCTATAAACAATTGGCACTAGTTGAGGGGAAAAAAAAAGGAAAGGAAAAAAAAAAGAGACCCCTTTAGAGGCAGAGGGGTGGATCTCTTGGATGCTGTTCCTGGGGAGGGCGAGCGGAGCTCCGGGAGCGCAGCCCGCGGCCCCATCCGCGGCCGCGATGGGCCCTGCGCGGGGGCCGGCATCCGGCAGGGCTCCGCTCCGCGCCGCTTTATCTTGCGTGACCTGGCTGGGCTGTTTACAAAACCTTGAACTGTCTAGACAACACCATAAAACCCGAGGTTCTAAACAGCTTAATTGGGTTATATTATACACCTTCTGGTGGGTGAAAAGAGATTTCCGCAATGTGCAATAAAGGCAAGGAGTGAGGAAAGAATTTGCCTGTTTTGAATAGTAAGAAGCGGCGGCTGTAGCTACGCTCGCATGCAGGAAAGGCAAAAGTGCCCAAATAAGTCAGAAAAAGCCATAGAATTCAAAAAATGGAAAAATAGAAGCGGAGTGGGGCATAACTGAAAAAAAAATTTTAAACCCTTTAGCAAGAAAAACATAAGTGTATGCCTTTGAACTTCCAAAATGTCAAGGTCATCACCTTTAACCTTTCTGAATAATTAGGCGCCTTAAGGTTCCTCTGTTATTTTCAACCACCACCCACTCTCTCTCTCTCTGTGTCTCCCTCCCTCCCTCTCTCACACACACGCACAACCACACACACACAGTTATTACCGCATAGCTGGCCGGATTAGCAAATGCATCATAACGCAGAGAAAGCCCCGGCCGGGTCGAGGTGAGCTCTCGGCGGCGGGCGGGAGCGTGCCCCGTTCTGCTCCGCGCCCACCCTGGCCAGCCGACTCCCGCGTCCCTCGCCCTTCCTTTCCGCGCCCAGGAGTTCGCCCCAAATCTCTCTTTTTTAAGGTCTAAAAATAACATAAAGAGGGTTTGGGTTTGGGTTGGTTTGGTTTTTTTCCGCTCAGAATGATAATAGGTGGACTGTAGGAAATGCTTCGTTAGGTAAGGAGAAAGACGGTCTTTCTATGCAGGTTTTCTGCGGCCGTGCGTTTCTCTACAAAGCCCATTAATTAGAAAAGCGAGAAGCGGTGGGGAATTTCTCTCAGCGTTTCGCCTGACCTTATAGCAAAATTCTCGCGTCTCTCCCGAGCCTTAATCCGCAGGGCGAGAACGAGTCGTTTGATTTTTCTGTTCCCTGGAGCGCTTTAACAGTCTACCTCAGCGGATTAATACGCCTTTAAAATGCTAAGACACAGCAAAAAGAGGGCTGCGGAAACCGAAACAACCCAGCATATATAATCTTGCATAAACTCTCAGGGATAGCAGGGTTACTTTTCTATTTAAAAAGAACAAGAGAAACCCGTGATCGGGAGCAGACGGAGCCGCGGAGAGAAGAGAGCCCCAGGAGAGGCAGGCGGGCGGCAGCTGCAGTGCGGGCAGCGGCCACAGGGGGGCGCTCCGATGCGCTGCAACGCCCGCGGCCGCCCGGCTCCCTGAGAATAACCCCACTGCTAATAAAATAGCTAATATACAAGTAACGATAAGATTTCAGGGCCTTCCAAATGAGAAAATAAAGCATCAAAAAGATTTATTAAACAAATAACCCATAACTGTGACGTGATGGAGAAATACGCCACTTTAAAGAAGAAGAAAAAAAAATTTGGTCGTAATCTTTTATAATGCATCCAAGCTTTAAAAAAACCCACCATAATTTTAAGGGAAAAAACCCCAAACCGCCAAAACTCCAGTGATATCCCGAATTCGTTCCCTACAACGGAAATCTATTTATTCCTTTAAGGACAGCCTTAACGCCAATGAAACAAAAGTAATACAAACCCAGTGCGTTTCCACAGTTTATCTTCGGTTCTTAATCCAGGCTTTTCTTAAAATAAACCTTTATGTACAGGAAGAATAATTTTGAAAACATATTTTACTTAAGGCGAGATTAACGTTAGATCCTAAAGAGGGCTTATTTTTTAAAAAGACAGAGAGAGAGACAAAAGGAAAAAGACGATATTTTTAATATCCGAACATCACTTTGCCAAGGCATTGCTGAATGAAATCCCTCTCTTTAAAAGTACTATGGAGATCTATTAAAATGAAACTAGAGATTAGAAAATTAAAGTGAAGCTTATGAATTTCCTGGATGCTCTCCAGTGACCGAGCATGTTCCGGTTTTTGTTGGTTTTCTGCTTTATTTTTTCCCTCCAGTGCGTAGTTTTGGTCAGAATCTGAGGAAAGAAAGGGCTTCGCTGCTTTCTGCTTATTTTCAGAATTCATCGAAATCTATTTCACGTTGTGTCAGCCATATTCCGCATTTTTTAAAGCCCCGTCTCTCCTGAAAGCATTTGCTGGCACTTTGTCTGCTGTGTTGTTGGGGCTTGGGGTTGGTTTGGTTTTAGAAGTTCATTGTTAACACTTTCCTAGAAATAGCCTTTCCATCAGTAATAGAATCGCATTGTACAATCTGAAATCCTTGGGATCCCTGACGCCAAAGGTAGTCCTTACAGGCGCAGCCGGATCCCGAAGGAAAATCCCCTGGTCTCTCGGTGGAGATACTCATTTCGAGAAGGAAACGTTTAGCGAAGTTTTTGTGTTTGTTTTTTTTGGCTTGGGAGTGCTCCTTGTGAGCGCCCAAACCAACCCCAAACCCACCAGCCTTCATGCGAGACGCTTTAACCGCTCGCAGTTACAGTGAGGCCGATCGCAGCGAATGCGAACGAGTGATGGAAGCCAGGATGTATTATTAAAAAAAAATCTATATACCAGAATATGGAAAAGCCACTTTCCTCTTTTTTGGATCATCATGTAAATGCGATGATTCTCCACTAGCCTCTAACCTCTTATATTTTTTTTTTTCCACCCCTTTCTCTGTTTTATTCCTTTGGATAGAAAAGGCTGTGAGCTATTTCCAAGTGTCTATGGGTTTGTCCTTTAAGGAGAACGAAAAGGGCATTTGCTTATTTTCTGATTAAAATACACATGCGGCAGGAATCTGCCGAAAGCTAAATATGCAGCCCAAATACCGAGGCTGAGGGCTGCATCGGCGGCCAACTTACAGGCTAAAATCTAATCGTAGCAGATACTCACTTCTGTGTCCGCAGAAATATAGAAATACAATAAAGGAAGGGTTGAGGTTTCGGGCGAAGCTGGGAGGACAGTCTGGGATCCTGTGTGATCCCCACATCTCAAAAACACTTTCGAAGAAATGGCCAGTGTGCTATTTTGTTTATTTTATAAGCTTTCATATTTAGGAAAAGGCATAATGTCATCAGTATGCCCCGTACCCCCCCGTCCCGTCTCCCCACCCCACCCCACCCCCCCCCGCCCTCGGTCAAAAAATCCGGAGAATCTGAGCCCTCAGCCCAGACGCCGACTGTCTATGAAAATATGGCACATAGAAATCTGGGCAACGTGACAGTTGCATTATTAAAAGAAGAAAGGACACAATATCGTAGCCAATTTTTTTTTTTTCCTGAAATAAAAACTATTCTTCAATCTTCCTGCAATATAACAGCGTGGCATAAAATATACAATCCCCGCCTTTAAAGACACCCTAAATAAAATGCTGAAATGGAGTAAATGAAAGGAATTTTACTAAAAGCTTACTGGGTTCCAGCCTGGTTTTAAAATAAGATATTTCCCGCAACACCTTTGTTACTGAAGGCATCTGCAAAATATCTAGCCTGTTTCGTACCTCGCTCCCATCCCCCTCCTATAATGAGACACAAACACAGCAAATTGCAACTATGAGAAGCCTCAGCACAGCCGAGACAAGAAATAATAATCATATCACTAGTAATAAGGTTTAGGAAGATAAGGCAATGAAAATTAAGCCCTGCTGCCACGTCTGGTAACCTCAAGTTTTTAGCCCTGACATTTGCTAGAGGAGGAAACTGTAATGTCCACCTATGCTTTATTACAAACAGTAATTTACATCTGCATGGACCCATTGGTGTTTTTTTTTTTTCTCCCTCGTAGGAAAAAATATGGGGCTCTGAGAGCCAAACCTTTATATTAATGTAGATTGTATATCTCATTTATTGCACAATATTGATTTATTTATTAATGTTAATTACTTGATTCCATTTTAATATGATTTAAAACAAGAGTGACATTAAATGCCCAGAGCCTAAGTCCCCAGTTCCCCAGTGGCTTTCGCATGTTTATTCAACTTCTATTTACATCAAACTTCAACTTTCCTACTGCTCATTTTCAATAATAAAAAATTGCTGCCCTCTTTTAAACCCCCTCATGATTTATCATGAGCGAAGGGTCTTACAGACCCGTTTGCCAGTCCTGAATACGATATTTAAGTCATTATCATAGCAACCATCAGCTGAGTTCCCGTGTAGTGACATGCGAGAAATGCATATTTTCAATTCAAAAAATCAAAGACCCCTCATGTCTAATCAGGAGCCGAGCAGTCAGCTCCCCCAGCACCGGCCCGGGCTGGCGTGGAAGGCAAGCCCAGTCTTTGCTTATTGTTTTAACTTTGCTGCCGGGCGAAACCTGCTGCAGAGCTCTGACCTAACACTTCAGCTGGGATATTTCTGGGACCCCCTTTTCTGCAAGTGTAAATAAAGATTATGAAAGAGCCATTTGATGGGCATAAAATTCCTGATTAGATTTAACAGTCGAGTCTTAAGCTGCGTCAAGGAAAATAGTATTTTGTTTCTTTAAACTCTGTGGGTTGTCCGGGCTGTTGTTGCAGAAGAGGAAATTGCTGGAAAGCGAGGGGGGGATGCGGGGCTCGGAAGGAGCGTCGTGGGCTCCGCCGCAGCTTCTCCTCCTCCTCTGGCGCAGGGAAATCTTAGCCATGGCTCTGATAATGATCTTAACTTGCCATCCCGGCGGAGCTCGACCCTCGGCGCCGGCGGAGCGCGCCTGCGGAGGGGCCGCGCCAGGCGCAGGGGATGCTGCTGCAGGAAGATCTGGAGAGCAGCGACTATGCCGAAGGTAATGTTTAAACTCTCCGGCGAGCCAGGAGCCGGAGACTGCAGCTATAAAAGACACTGGCTCTTAACCTGACAATGATGTTGTATTTGAACAGCTGCGATAAGGTTTTAAAGGGTCTGTCTCATTGCCACAGCGAAATTTTAAATAGGGTTATTGTTTCCAGCAGTGCAAAGTGTACGGTAAAGGAGCAAAACATCCAAGTGCCAAGAAACGGGGGAAAATTCAAACCCACGCTGGTGGCAAACGCGTGTTTTCCTCCGTGCGAAAGGAGCGTTTAAATTTTTAAAAATCTTTCCACGTGCTGACTGCTTTTGGGGACCTGAAAGGGCGTTTTGATGGTAGAAAGGCCCAAAATAAAGAGGCGGGGGAATCCGAAGCAAAAATTATCAACAAGTTCACTTTGTCTCTATGAGAGTCCTTGACAGCATCAGTCCCAGATAAGAAACACCCCACTCTAAGAACAGTTAAAAAAAAAAAAAAAAAGAAAAAAAACCCCTACAAAACAAAACAACACACACAAAAAACCCCAAACCAAAACCAACACAACAAAAGCACCAAAAAAACCCCACCAAAACACCAAGGGGAGGGGAAATAAAAATAGAAAAGCAAGGGAGAAAGAGTAATAAACAGTTTGCACCTTCACTATTTAAAATGTAATAGCTCTGGGTGTAGATAGAGGTAGGAAGTGGGGGAAAAACAGTAAAACAGGTTTAAAATGTTGGGGCGGAAAACTCTGGTTTGCCATGTAGACAGTTGCTGTTGCCTTCGGTATTTCTTTTCTTTTTTTATCACACAGATGCATTTGTCATTCTTCTTCAAAAAGAAAACAAGACAAGGAAAGAAAAAGTTGCTGGAAGAGTTGCAGTGAGGATATGAGTTTCTGTATGTTTTTTAATGAGTAATACCACAGAAGGAGAAATTATCTTTATGATGCTTTAGGTTTGCAGGACAAGCGAACAACCCAGATTTTTTAAATTTCCCCCCCCCCCCTTTTTTTTCCTTTTCCCAGGCGGTCGGGCGAGAGCATTGTAAAATAATTTTAGGAATGTGGCTTCCCTATAAAACTCGAGTTATGACAAAAGTCTAGCTTTTAATATTTGACGATTTGTGTTAAAACAAAAATTGACCTTCTCGGTTAGCAGCGAGGAAAAAAATCAATAGTATAATTTTCAATAATTCATAACGCGAACGCCATTATGCTAAATCTTAACTATTAATCTTATCCTTTACAAAGTCTGGATTGATTTGTTAATAAAATATCTTCCCGTGCGCGGCAACAGAGGGTATAACTCTTGAAAAAGCTTCAGAAGCAAGAAAATTACCAAGTAGCCCAAGAATGTAGATGAGGGTTTTATTGATCGCCCCTGATTCTCCTTAATACGCATTAATAAATCCCGCAACCTTTTGTCCCCGCACTTGTCAGACGCGGGGCTTTCACGGGAGCCATGGCGGACAGGCGGCTGGTTGGTTTTCAGCCAGCCGTGCCACCCGCGGAGGTGGTGTTGGGTGGGGGGGGGTGAGGGCTGTGTGTGCTCCGTGCCCGCGGAGCCTCCGCGGCGGTAAGAGGCGGGGGGCCCGGCCCGGCTGCCGCAGCGCGGGCGCGGCGCGGCGGGCCGGTGCGGTGCCGGCGCGGCGGCCTAGGGGTCGCTGTTGACCGCGGCGGGGCGCGGCGGGGCGGCGCGGCGGGGCGCGTCAGCGGCGGGGCGGCGGGGCGCGGGGCGGCGGGCGCTGCCATTGGCCCGGCTGTCATGTGGTCGCGCGGAGGCATCCGCAATTACACGGGAATGTTTTCCTAGAGATGTCAGCCTACAAAGGACACAATCTCTCTTCCTCAAATTCCGCCCCAAAATGTCCTTTCCCAACAGCTCTCCTGCCGCTAATACTTTTTTAGTAGATTCTCTCATCAGTGCGTGCAGGAGTGACAGTTTCTACTCCAACAGCGCCAGCATGTATATGCCACCTAGCACAGACATTGGGACGTATGGGATGCAAACCTGTGGACTGCTTCCGTCTCTGGCTAAAAGAGAAGTTAATCACCAAAATATGGGTATGAATGTACATCCTTATATACCTCAAGTAGACACTTGGACAGACCCGAACAGATCTTGTCGAATAGAGCAACCTGTTACACAGCAGGTCCCCACTTGTTCCTTCACTACAAATATTAAAGAAGAAAGCAATTGCTGCATGTATTCCGATAAGAGATCCAAACTCATTTCTGCAGACGTCCCTTCCTACCAGAGGCTGGTGTCTGAATCATGCCCCATTGAGAACCCCGAGGTTCCCGTCCCAGGATATTTTAGACTGAGCCAGACCTACGCCACTGGGAAAACCCAAGAGTACAATAATAGCCCTGAAACGAGTTCAACTGTAATGTTACAGTTAAACCCTCGCGGCAGCTCCAAACCGCAGATATCTGCTCAACTTCAGCTGGAAAAGAAAATGAATGAAAACCCGAACAGCCAAGACAGCACCGCTAAAGTCTCTCAAGTGGAAAGTCCCGAGCCCAAGTCCACGTTGCAAGACGAGCGGAGCTGCCTGCCTGAAGGCTCCGTGTCCAGCCCAGAAGTCCAGGAGAAGGAGAGTAAAGGTCTGTATTACCGAGTTTAAGCCGTGCCGTGGTGTAACTCCAACACGCCAGCACTATAAAGCAGGCTCGAATATACTAACGAGCATCACAGCCATCACATTTAATGCTAAGGAGTATCGGGCTGCAGGTGCTGTGTCGCTGAAGATTTTGGCAGGCAAAAAAAATGCCACACAAAAGGGTCCAGGGATTTTCTGTAGAGGTCTGCCTCTCCCGTGCATGCAGACCTGCAGACAGCCTCCGTGATGCGGGGAATATAGCCGTCTGCTCCTTAGTGCGCTGCAGCAGCCAAAAGCAGCCCCATACCTCTAAAAAAAAAGCAGGTCTGGAGGTTGTAAAATACGACCAGCTCAAGATTTCTCTGGTAAGATTTTGCTGATTTTTTTTTGTTTAATTTTTTTTTTTTCACTGAGCCTTACTTCGGTTTGATTGCATTTGAAGTTAATTACGATCCTATTAAAATAGGTGAGGAATAGGTGCTACCAGGCTGGGTAAAGTTGGAAACAAACGCACAATGAAAACAGCAGCCCGCTATCTGTCTGATCCAAAGGTAGAATATTTCAGTGTGGTGCTTTAGATAACCTTGCGTTGGTCTCCAAAAGTGCTACAGTATTTTTGAAATGAGATTGAAAGCTAAAGGTGGTGGTATTCTGATTTTATTTTTCCTTTAAAAGTGCACTGAAGCCTTCCTTTTGAACGGCGTGTGTCGAAGAATCCCAAAAAGGGAAATTTTCTCATATCAAAATGTACTTTACAACCTCTAGGTCGATTTTTACCCTACGTGTGCATGGAGATTCTTTTTATCTGATTTATATTTAACATCCCAGGTCTAGGTTGATGTGGGGCAGATTTCTTTCTGGCGGGGAGGAAAAAAAAAACTAAAAGGAAAATGGAAAAAAAAAAAAAAAAGAAAAAAAAAATCCTAGCTGAGGGTCTTAATTTCTTGTGTGTCTTTTTGGCTGGCAAAACGGCCATGTCTGTTCCTAGGTGTGCTTGTGTAATTCAGCTGATGGCTGGGGGGATGCTGCTTCAAAATACAGAGCGAGGGTATTTCGTGATTGGGATATTTTCCTAGCAAGTGTCGTGGGAACAGGAGGCGTCCATGGCGGGGCTAGACCCGTTAAAATCCGGCCATGGGGCTGATGGCAGGTTAAATATTGTTGAAATGCTGAACGCCAGCTGAGAATTGGAGAGCCCGTTGCGGGCCGGGGCAGGAGGAGTTTAGGGCGGCCGCAGGCAGGGGCCGGGTGGCAGGGCCGGGCAAGCCCAGCCTGGCAGCGGGTCCCCTACCGGTGCCCACCCCGCACCCGAGCCCTGTTTAGTGCCCACATCCACCATATCTGCCAGACACTGCAGAGGAGGGGTCATGGCCAAGGGTACACTCTTAACAGCCTGAGGTATTTTTGATTTTTTTTTCTTCTTCTTTTCCTTCTTTGATTTTGATAGAGGAAATCAAGTCTGATACTCCGACAAGCAATTGGCTAACTGCAAAGAGTGGCAGAAAGAAGAGGTGTCCTTACACTAAACACCAAACACTGGAATTAGAGAAAGAGTTCTTATTCAATATGTATCTCACTCGAGAGCGCCGTCTAGAGATCAGTAAGAGCGTAAACCTCACTGACAGGCAGGTCAAGATTTGGTTTCAAAACCGCAGAATGAAGCTCAAGAAGATGAGCAGGGAGAACCGAATCCGGGAACTGACCGCTAATCTGACCTTCTCTTAAACCCTAACCCCGGGGGGGACACCAGTGAGGAGTGGGCACAGCACCGCCACTTGTTAAAGGCAGGAGAGACTCTGGCAAAACCCGGCATTTCCCAGTTTTGTTTTGTTTTGTTTTGTTTCTGATAGAATGTGACTCTTCGTCCTTCTTTTAGCGCTGCAAGTGAATATGTATTACTATGATGAGTATATATAAAACCTAGCACGTGTAATTTATTTTTGTTCTCATCGTAATGCAGGGTAACTATTATTGAATATTATCATTTGGTCTTAACTTATTGGAACTGTCGAACATCCAAGCAATGTGACTTTTTCATGTTTTTACTAACAAAATGGTATTTATGTGGGGCTGTTACACGGGCCATAACGTTTGGAGTACATTCAATACTTTAAGAAAAAGAGGGGGGGGAGGGAAACTTTGGGGGCGGGGGGAAAAAGAAGCACATTATAATGTAACTATCCTCGCAAATGAACTTCGAGATTGTCCTTCGTAAAATGGAATATTTCCTTCTTCTCCATTGTAGACATTTCCTTGTGGTGCATATGTGGAATAGTAGTCGTTCAGCAGCAATATGTCCTTCTTGTGCATGTTCTGTTCGCATGTATAATGCAATAAACTCTGTAAACTACTGCGGTTCCTTTGGTTTTCTACAAATGTTGAAAGTACGGATGCAGGTTGGTCTCCTGGTCCTCCTCTATGAGCAGCTTTTTGGACTGTCGTACCTTCTTTACCATTTTCTGGTCTTTGTGTGTGTCTGCCTGGTTTTCTTTCTTTCTTTCTCCCCCCCCCCCCTTCTTTTTTCTTTCCCCTTCCATTTTTAGGGGTGGGGTGGAGACTGGGGCGGGAAATGATGTAAACCTGATTCATTTATAATTGTGCCCGTAAACAAACGATTAATTGATAAAATGTTGTGTGATGTTCTCAGTCTGACAAACTGAATGTAAAAAAAAAAAAAAAAGGAGAGAGAGAAGGGGCGGGGGGGTGGGGAGGAAACAAAAATAAAACCGTAATAAAATATGACCTCAACTGGACATCCTCATCCAATCAACTCATAAATGGTAAGTGATAAAAATTCTTTCTACTACAAGCTGTCAGCAATATGTATGTCATTTTATTTGACGTTCTCATGTTGATCTAAAAAATATCAGTCACCGCGTGCTTACAATGTGTAGACTTTGATTTCGTGTCTTTACTCTCTCGAAAGAACCCCATCATACCAAATGCAAAGCTGGGCATAAGTTAAATGTTAAGGAGTTCCGTTCTTGATCAGCTCAAGAGCTTTCAGAAGATGGTGGTTGGGAAAATGTTCCCTCAAACGTCTGGCAAGGTTGGCTTTTTTGAGCAGAAACGCTCCCAAGCGTGCTTACAAAAGTACACCGGCCTCTTCAGACCTACTTTTGTCATCCTGCACAGTTTCTGTTTGCACAGTTTTATTTCGCGCAATTCCATTTTAGTAGAACACATCCAGATAATGACGTTCACGACTCTTAACCCTTTCTGTATGTAGCTGAAAAATGTTATTCGCAGGGCTCTGCATTGGAAGCTGAGGAAGGGTGTGTGTGTGACAGGGAGCGAGTGAGTGCCTGTGTGAGCAGAAATACTCAGCAGAACTGCAAATGGCTTGCAAATGAACATGACTTCAAATTGAAGTGCAAATACTTGGGCATGCTTTCACCTTCAAACAGTACTGGAAAAATAGCGCGGCTACTGTTTGCACTGGGAAAACAGCTCGCTCCCCGTCAGGGGCCATTCCTCCCCTAAGCAGTTTCTAAATCAAGAAATTAAACGCAAGATAGTGCCAACATTGTCTGACTTGGTGGCACTAGTACTGCTCACGTTGCAGCTGGTGGTGTTGCCCTTTTGTTGCTGAGATTTAAATTTATATCAATTAAATACTTACATGTAGGCCAATACTTCCTCATGTGCACGTTTACTCGTAGGGCAGAGGTATATTTTCCTCAAACCAAAACATCATAATTTTGAAGCTGCGGGAGCCGCAAGCCCATAGGTATTTTGTGCTTGCCCTCGTTTCGAAAACAAACAACAAAACCGGTGTTCAACACCCACCCCACCCCCCAAAAAAACCCTCTTTAAATATTACATACATTTGAAACGTCTTTTCTTTTCCTTTAAAGATACTGGCTACATCACCAAAGAAGTTTCAGCAGTGGGAAGTAATTAGCTGGCTCCATACCAAGTGTTTAACGTATATAGAAAAAAGAAGGCTAGCTCTAATCTGCCCGCTTTACCAATCTATATCTGTGTAAAGCGAGGGGCAACTTTTCGCCATATCAGAAACCCTGCTTCTAGAGAAAAAAATAGAAGTATGAAACGTAAAGGAAAATACTAAAGTGAGATGAGAGAAACAAACAAACAACAACAACTGGGAAAAAAAAGAAAAAAAAAGTAAAAAAGAGAAGAAAAAAGGAAGAAAACAACCCCAGACAGTAATAAATCATTAAATAAACAGGAATTTCACTCCCTTCCTCATAACGACCCTGGAGTAGGAAGTGTTTTCGCAGCGCTGCTGTCGCTGGTGCCCTCGGCGAGCTCCCCACTAACAGTGTGCTTTCCTCCAGATCCCGGCACAGCCGCCGTCCCTCGCTCGGCAGAGCAGGCGTGGGCAGGAGACCATGGGTAATCTGGTTTTCCGTAATAACCGGGCACCGTGTCGCTCGGGGAAGGGTAACCGGGCAGGGAGGGAGAGGAGGGAAGGAAGGGAAGGGAAGGAAAAGAAAGCAAAGAGGACAAAAATCTCACGTAGGCATTGAACGTGGCCAGCGCGGCCCGGCCCAGCTCCCTCCGAGCTAGGGACGGTGGAGGCAGCTCTACCGGCGAGCGGGGGGCAGCGGCAGCTCTGCCTGCCCGCCCGCCTGCGCGGCCCCTACCCCGGGGCTGCGGAGCTGCCCGCCGCCGGGCCCGGCGGCCTCCTCTGGGCAGCGCTGGGCACGGCCGGGGGGGCTGCGCTGGGGCTGCGTAGCCCCAAAGTTTCGCAGATACAGGAGCGTGTGTTCAGTCACACGTCAGTTGTGCTCGTAGACACAGGCTTTGCTGTTTACATCCGTCCATTTTATTAGGGACACATTAATCTATAATCAAATACACCTCATAAAATTTTTATTGAAAGGCATAAAATCATTACAGAGGTCTTCCACCTGTTTTAAAAAAACACAATGGGCATCTCTTTTTAAAAGTATATCCTTTCCATGGAAACTTTCTGTTAGGGGGTGGGGGGGAGCGGATAATAATACCCGCACATGCTCTGAAATATGGAAGTACCGCAATGTGCTTTTACTGTAACATTTTCCTGTTTTATGAGAAGTCGTTACAGTCCCAGCTTGCGATGGTTTGTTTTTACAGGCAAGAATCCCCCTTTCCCAGAGGGTTTCCTCAGCAGCTTGGAGTCTGATTAGCAAGCCAAGGCTGTTGGATTTATTTAAACACCCTGCCTCTCATTGATTAAGAAATGAATGGCAGAAATCACTCAAAGGAGGTGAAGAAATAGTGCGCGCTCGCCGCGGCCGTGGGCTGCCAGCACGGCCACGCCCGCCGCGCCCCGGGCAGGCAGGGCAAGCAGGGCGGGCAGGGCGGGCAGCGAGGACGGGCAGGGCAGGCAAGGCAGGGCGGGTGGGCAAGCGGGCAGGGAGGACGGGCAAGGAAGGCAGGGCGGGCAGGGCATGCGGGAAGGGGGGGTGGGCAAGGGAGCAGGCAGGGCGGGCAGGCAGGGCGGGCAGGGCAGGCGGCCCCGGCGCGGTCCGGGCGCGCTGTGCGGGACCGTTGTTGATGATGATTTTTTTTTTTAATCACAGCAGCCCCAGTTTAGCGGATTGATTTACTCGCAGTATTGGTAAATATGATCACGTGGGCTGCGCAACCAATGGTTGAGGGTTGCAGTCTGCAAAATACTACGATTGTTCTCCGGGAGGGTATCATATACAGTTAACAGTGTAACCTTTTATATGTCTACGAGGGGAGCCTAAAATGTCGTCTAGTGGCACCATAAGTAACTATTATGTCGATTCTCTCATAGGCCATGAAAGCGAAGAAGTTTACGGGAGTAGATTCGTCCAGGGAGGTCACAGTGCGACCTCCAGGCCATCAGGTGTTGCAGAGAGTTCAGATTTTTCTTCCTGTAGCTTTGCACCAAAATCCACCGTGTTCTCCACCTCCTGGTCCACGGTTCACCCTCAGCCGTCTGCGGCAATGACCGGGATCTACCACCCCTACATGCACCAGCCCCACTTAGGGGCAGCCGACGCCGGCCGCTACGTGCGCTCCTGGATCGAGCCCTTCCCGGGCTTCCCGGGCGGCGGCGGCGGCGGCGGAGGCGGCAGCGGCGGCGGCTCCGCGTCCACCTCCGGCTCCTCCAACGGGCGCCACTACGGGATAAAGCCGGAGACGGGAGCAGCCGCCTCCTCGTCTTCCTCCTCCTCCTCCTCCAAAAGGACTGAGTGCTCCTCGTCCCGGGAGTCCCAGGGGATCGGTGTGCCCGAGTACACGTGCAACTCCTTCCTCCAGGAGCCCCGGGAGAAGGCGGCTGCCGGCAGCTCCAAGGACCCCGCCGCCTGCAGCCACAACCCCAGCCCGAGCAGCGATCTGAAGGAGGAGAAACAGCAGCAACTTGACCCAAGTAAGTAAAAAAAAAAAATAGGGGGGGAGAGAGAGGGAGAGAGGGGCAGAGAGAGAGGAAGAGAAAGAAAGAAGGAAAGAAAGAAAGAAATTGCCCCTTTGATTTATTGCCGAAACCTGTAAGGCTCGAATGTGCAAAACTGATAGTTTTACTAACCTATAAAAACGTCTAGACGCCTACCCCAGCGCAAGCAGCAACAAGCACCCATAAAAGACTCCACATAACCACCTACCATCAAGACATCATTTGTACAGTAAACAGACTGGGGCATTAAGGCTTTTATGATAATTCCTCCAAAGTTGTGAAAACAGTCCATCCTTCGTTAAATTAATTTAACGACCTTTCTCTCTCCTCCCCCCCCCCCCGGTCCCCGCTCCCTATATACCTCCCTTCTTCCAGATAATCCTGCAGCAAACTGGATCCACGCTCGTTCAACGAGGAAAAAGCGTTGTCCCTACACAAAGTATCAAACTCTGGAACTGGAGAAAGAATTTCTCTTTAACATGTACCTCACCCGAGACCGCCGTTACGAAGTAGCTAGGATTTTAAATCTCACAGAAAGACAGGTCAAAATCTGGTTTCAGAACAGAAGAATGAAAATGAAAAAGATGAACAAGGAGAAAGGCAATAAAGGAGACTAACGCTGGGCTAGGAACGCTGTTGGGGAATACTGCTTTAGTTTTGAGTTTGGGGGTTTGGGGTTTTGTTTTGGGTTTGGTTTTTTTGGTTGCTAAGGGTTATTTTGGTTGGGTTTTTCTGGGGGTCGTTTTATTTTTTTCTCTTTCTCTTTTTTTCTCTTTTTTTTTTTTTTTGTTTATTTGGTTTTATTCTCCCCCTGTACTCTCAGCCCCACATACATTTCTCCTCCTCCTCCCGCTACCCACCCCCCCCCACCCCCCCCCCCCAGGAACATTAAATCAATCTGGTCTTTTTTTTTTTTCTTTTTTTCCTTAGCTAGAAGTGAAACGTGGTCTATGTCAGGTATTTTGGGAAATTTTGTCTTGCTCGCCAACGTGTGTTGCAGAGTCGCTTCATCCCCCGCCCTTCCTTCCCAGACCGTTTGGTTGATATTGTGAGTGCACGTTAGCTTTGGGAACTCTATCTGATGTTAAATGTTTGACATGTTCCTTAAAAGTGATGTAGTCTAGATAGTTATTTTGCCAAAATAAAGGTAAGGAAATTAATTATAATTACGGTAATAAAATACATATTAAATTACAGTGGCTTAAATCAATGCGGGTGCTGTGTTGTCCACTATTTACTAAGAGGAAACCTTTCCCAAAACCTCTGCTTTCTAGGTCTGAATTTCGCTCCTTCTCAATAGATGCCACAGAGAGGCCACGAGTTATTCCCCCCCCACTCCCCTTAGTGCACCGGTAGGAGGTTTCTCATCCCCGAAGCCGTTCGCAATAGGCCTAACGCCTCCCGGTCCCCCGGCTAGCTGGCGACCCTGCCCCCGGTGACTGTTGTATTAATTAACCGCCCCGTGTCTCGAACTACAGACCTGTTGTAATTGTTGTCAGTTATTACACAATAAAGTCTGCCGTGACCGAACCACAGCTCTGCGGTGAGAGGACAAATCTGTGCGCCCCTCGCGATGCTCTTCGAGCCGACGACTCCATCGCGCAGCTCCCGCGGGGCCTCCGCGGGCCGAGCGCTGCCGGGCCGGGGCAGCGGGAAAGCCCGGCCGCCCTGCCGGGCCGGCAGCACCTCTGGCAGCCACAAAGGCCGGAGGAAAATCACTTACTCCCCGCTCTCGCCTAATTGACGTTTGCTTTCGGAGGGCAGCGGCGGCGAGGCCGGCTCCGGCCGCCCCGTGTAGGTGCGCGGGCCGCGTACCACTCCCGAGCGCCTGGAGTACCAGCGCTCTCTGAAACACCAGCCACCTCTTGGGACAACTTAGGAAATATTCCCGCACCAGTCCTCCAGAACCAATGGAGAAAAATGATGCCTATTCTCTTAAACTTTTCTTTTATTTTATTCATGGGGGGCCTCTTCCGACCTCTGCGCTCTTCAATCTGGAGGTTGGAGAGCTCTGGGGGGACGCGGCTGCTTCCAAACATTCGGCTTTGTTGGCGACAGCTCATTTAGCAACGTGTCTCCTGCCTTCTGCATTTATAAACACACATGACTTTATCAAGATAATTGAGATGAAGTTCATTGTAAAAAATGCTTTGTTTAAAGAGCAACCATTAAAATGAAGGACCCGTAAATATTTACGAGCAGTTCGGTTAATTCAAGAATAAGGGAAGAGCTGAGAGACCTGGCGTTTAATGTTTTTTACCTTAGTAAAAAAAAAAAAAAAAAAAAAAAAAAAGGGCAAAAGCCTGCAGTGCCAGGAAAAGGTGTTGCATTGCTTCCCATCCATTGTCGAGAAGATACCTATAATTCTTTTAAAACAGGAAGAACCGTGGTATAATAAAACCATTGAGATGGCTAGACGTCTGGACCTAATGAGTTTACGATATGCTATGGCGCTTTTCTTTGAAACCACCTTATTTTGATGTTTGTGTTTGTTAAAGGGGGGGAAAGGCCAAAAAATGCAGACAAACTAGGCCTTAAAATCTTGAACTATAAATTTCAATATGTCAGCTTTGGGCCAAGGCAACAGACTCAAAAAGGACCCGAAGGTCACTGAACTGAGAGATTTTACAAAGTCCGCCGATTTGTTGAAATGTATTTTATTGGATCTTCCACTGCGATGTTAGCCTCCTTGTCTGCGAAAATAATCATGGAGGGGGGTGATTATAACTAACAACACGTAAACAATATCCTTGCCACACAACACTCTATTATGTTGATTCCATCAAAGGCTCTAGTAAGAAATTGTCGCCAAGTCCACACCGTCTCTTTTAAATATTTTATTTCTGGCAGATTGACAGTTTTTACCTTGTCTATTCACACACACACCCCCTTTGTTTGCCTATTTCTAATATGGTGTACGTTTGTTTCAAAATGGCAGAAAGAAAACCAAACGCCTCTAACTCCAAAACGCGGTTCTCCAATGGAAATGACTTTTTGTGTCAAACTGAACAATAATCTAATTCCTACCCGTTGGTTGTGTCAATATATGTTTGTACATATGCACAGTCGCGTGCACACGCATCATACCGAATAATTCACAGGCACGTTTCGTGAAGGGGGGGGAATGAACAAAGATCCATCTTTACTTTCGTTTACATAAATCAATCCATAAATACATAAATGTATGGGCAAACAAAATAACATGTTAAAGACAAAAACGTGTAACTCTGAAACTACCACACATGGAGAATTCGTGGTGTAATATGTGGGGAAACATGATCGAAAACGCGATAGCAGCAGTCTTCAAAGCTCAGGCGTCTTTCCTGGCTGCCATGTGTAAACGAGGAGCATTCTTTGTATGTAGTTAATTATAGCACTGGCAAAAAAATAAAGGAGGGTCACCGAAATGTGCTAAGAAAATGGCTCTGTAAAGTCCGACTGACAAAAAAAAAAAAAAAAAAAAAACCGAAAAAGAAAAAAGGGAGGAAAAAACGGGGGAGGGAAAAGGAAAGAAAAGAAAAAATAAAAAGGAAGAAAACCACCCCAAACCCAGCGAGCACAGGAAGGGCCGCTCAGGCCGAGGCCCCGCCGGGGCAGTGCAGAGCCGGGAGGTGTCCCGCAGTGTCCCTTCGGGGTTCTCCTGAACCACGGGCGGGCGGCAGGGCCCGGGAGCCGCGGGCAGCGCGGGGCTGGAGGGCGCTGCCTGCTGTCGTGTGCCGCCAGAGGGAGCCCGCGCTCCACTCTAGCGCCTCCGCCGCGCCCCGCGCTCCGCGACCCGCGTACTGTTCTGCGCGCCCCCCGGCAGTGGAGAACCGCGGCTTGGCTGCTGGGACTGCAGCCCCACGCAAGTGGCGGTGTTGGTCCGTGAGCCTGTTGACCCGTGAGGGGGGCTCTGGCGTGGATGCGGAAAGCAGCCCCTCCGCGCCTCTCCGCGGAGTGAGGAGGTTTCCCTGCAGCCGCCATCCCGCCACACACACTGCCTGGCCTGGCCTCCTGCCTTCCTGCTGCTTTGTTGCTATGGGCTTTTGCGTTTGCTTCTGTTTGTCCTTGTAGCACCAAAAATCTGTGTGCCCCCTCCGGGCCTCTCTCACTCCCAGCCTGCCTGTCCTCCGGCTGCGCGGGGGTCCCTGAGCTTCCGCCAGCCTCCCAAAGGTGTGTGTTCCAGTCCGCAGGGCCCCTGCCTGGGCGCGGGTGTCGCTGCCGGCCTAGCGCCCGTCCGGGCACTCATGTGTGGGGCAGCAGGGCTGGTCACCTAGACAAAGCAAGTTAATCGTGGTGGAGATGGGGAGGTCGGGGGGGAGTGGAGTGTGATGGGGAAGGAGCCTGCGATGCCTTTTATGTAACCACAAGTATTTTTTGTCAATTCACACCAGATGGTCACACGTGGCTCTAGCGGGGCCCATATTATATTTCACCTAAATTTTGCGTCTCTCTTCAAAATAGGGCGGACCCGAGCTCCTGGGGGTGTCTGTCCAAAAAGCTGGTTCCCACCGCAGGACGAAGCGGGGAAGTGAGGGCTGGAGGCGTCACTTCTCGGGGCTCGGGGCCCCTCGATGGCCGCCGGCCCGAGGAGCAGGGGCAGCGCCAAGCCTGCCGGGCAGCGCCTTCCTTCCTTCCTCTCGGAGAACAGGGCTCGCTTATTTGGGACCGCGTCCCCGAGCGGTGCTAACCGCTCACCCACATATTTTCCTTTTTTTTTAAATTTATTTTCCTCCCTCTCTCTCTGCCTCGGTAATGACGTCCACCAAGGGTGAAATGATGGAAAGTATATTCACAGGCATGATTTCCATTAAGTGTCAATTAACCTGGAGCCTCAGCCATGCGTGCACGGCGTCAAGGGTAAATGTGCATCTCATTTCCCAGAGCTCTGCTCGCCTGCAAGGGAATGACCGGAAGGCTCGCAGCACCCCGCCGCCCTCTGGATCCCCCCGGCTGCCCTCGCCGGCACCCCCGGCTCCCTGTGCCGGGCACTGGCTCCCTCGGCGGGTCTCTGCCCTGGCCGGACGGCGGTGCAGGCCGCGGTTCAGTGCTCAGCCGCGGCCCTGAGCCCCGAGCGGCCTCGCCCCAGGCAGCGCGCCCGCCGTTATCGCGCGGGATCTGCGCGGCCGCCTCGCCCCTGCGCGGCGGGGGTTTCGGCGGCTCCTGGCGAGCGCGCACCGGCGGGGGGAGCGGAGGCGCCGCGGCTGGGGTGGATCCGGGCAGGGCTGGGCCGGGTTTTTTTCTTGCCTGAGGAGCGGCACATGTAAACTGAAGCCAAAAGTCCCCCCTGAGCTCATGAGCGTGTGTGTGTGTGTATGTGTGTGTGTGTGCGCGGGCTGCTGTGTGCCTAATAGGAAATAGTAAAAGCAGTGAGGCAGGTCATTTTGGGAGCGATTATAATCCAGTCCTGGTCACCGCATACACGGAGAGCAGGAGCGGGGAGCGCACGGGCAGCGGCGGCAGCATGAGCACGGCGTAGAGGCACCGGCGGCGGCGGCGGCGGCGGCGGCGGCGGGAGCAGCGCCCAGTGCCCGCGCCCGCACCCCCGCCCGCCGCTGCCCCCTCCCCGATGAGCTCCTACTTTGTCAACCCGCTGTACTCCAAGTACAAGGCGGCGGCGGCGGCGGCGGCTGGGGAGCCCATCAATCCCCCGTACTACGACTGTCACTTCGCGCCCGAGGTGAGCGGCCGCCACGCCGCCGCCGCCGCCGCCGCCGCTGCCGCCGCCCTGCTCTACGGGAACGGCGCGGCCGCCGGCGGCTTCCCGCACCCCGCGCCCGGCGGGGCGGGGGGCGGCGGCGGCGGCGCGGCCGCGGACTTTTACCACCCGGCCGGGGGGAGCCCCACGGCCGCCTACCAGCCGCCTCCTCCTCCCCCCGCCGCGCCTCCGCCTCCTGCCCCCTGCAGCGGGGTTACCTGTCACGGGGAGCCCGCTAAATTTTACGGATACGATAACTTACAGAGACAGCAGATTTTTACGACACAGCAAGAGGCCGAGCTGGTACAATATCCTGACTGTAAATCGTCCAGTGCTAATATTGGCGAGGAACCAGACCACTTAAATCAGAGCTCGTCTCCTGCTCAAATGTTTCCCTGGATGAGACCACAAGGTTGGACGCAGTCAAAAATTTGCTTCCATCTCACGTCTGAGTTCGAAACTTTCTTTTCCTCTTCTCGCTTCTTTCTCGCTGCCTCTCGCTCCCTGCCTCTGCCGCTCTTGCTCCCTGCCTCTCTCCCCGCAATTCCTATCGCCGCGGTGGCTTGCGATAATAAAGAGATACAGCAAGCAAACAGAAAGCTCTGCAGAAGGCGGCTGCCACCCCAAGAGTAGCTTTAAAGTCCATTCGGACACCGAGGCGCAGCTACCACGCTCGCCCAGCTCCTGCCGGCGCCGCCCGAACGGGAGGGAGCAGGGCCGGGGTTGTCGGTCAACAGATGATAAAGTGACCCCGTAAACTCGGTCCCGCAAACCCCGGTGGACGGGTGGGGAGCCGAGGCACTTCGTGCATCTGCTACTGCTGTTGGCCCCGCACTCGTGTATAGAACTCTAGACTCTGCCGTGCCCTCTGCTTTCTCTCCCTGCGTTTCTGTGGGGCTTCTCTCGAGGGATTCCAGAGGGGCCCGAGCCCTTGCTCCCTGCTTGCGTCTGGTTTTGAACGACCACACCAACATCCAAAACCTTGTGTTTTTTTTAAACAGCAGCGCCGGGTAGGAGGAGAGGAAGACAAACATACAGTCGATTCCAGACACTAGAGCTGGAAAAGGAATTCCTCTTTAACCCCTATCTGACCAGGAAGAGGAGGATCGAAGTGTCCCACGCACTAGGACTCACCGAGAGGCAGGTAAAGATCTGGTTTCAGAACAGGAGGATGAAATGGAAAAAAGAGAACAACAAGGACAAATTCCCCGCTTCCAGACAGGAGGGAAAGGAAGGAGAGGCCAAAAAGGAAGCACATGATCTGGAAGAAGACAGAGCTGAAGGCCAGACGAATTAAATTTTGCCCTAAAAGCCTTTGTGAAAGACCATCAGAAACAACTAGCGCCACAGTCCGACATGTCGGCCCGTCTCCCCCTGTACGAGGTCCTGCCGTGGGACGAGCAACCCAGTGTCCCTCTGCTTGACATTTCTCTGCTTTGGGTGCTTCAGTTATTTGTGGTTTTGTTTTTAACCATATCCGGAACAATCTCTAGATTTAAGAGTTCATCTACTTCTTTTGCAAATTTGATACAGAGTTTGTAGCAATACATTTCTAATGATATATATATTTTTTCTTTTTTTCAATCTTAAAAGACGGTGATTGCGGGAAACAACATAAACTTCCTAATAATGAATACGAATATGCAAGACATCTAACGATGCTTTATTAATCAAGACAAGTGCACTTGTACTATTTTAATTCTTGTTCTTATGTTGAGTAAATTAAATAAATTTAATAAATTTGAATAAAATATTTTAGAAATATATTTAACCTTCTGCTATGATATTTGATTAAAATAAACCAAATTTGTTCAAATATAAAATGTATCGGCTTCTTGATATCTTATTCGTAATCTATTCCTCCGGTAACCTTCAGAGCCCCTCCACGTCTGGACTAACTCCCCCCTGCGCCTTTCTCCCCTCCTTCCTCCTGCGCTGCGTGTTTCTGTGGGGTCTGGGAAGGGCACATTGGATGCAAACCTTGGTTTTCGCTCCCTGCCGCCTGCACACCCCGCCAGAACCACCAGACTCGGCCCTACGGGATCGTGGTGGAAGCAGCGGACAGGGGGTACCACGGGCCCACCCGCGGGCTGGGCCGACGCTGCGGCCCGACCCCGGGAGCCCCCTCGATGTGTGCGCCCGGGCCCTACCTTCTTCTTTCCCGCCCTCCCCGAGCTGCCGGATGGCGGGGCCGGGGGGTACTGCCACCAGACAGGGGCCTTTGCCCCGCCGAGCCGAGCTTTGCTTCCGACGGGTGCTTGGCTTCCAACCGACGCAAAACCGGGCCTAGGCAACCCTGCGGATGGCGGACGACCGGAGAGATGCAAAGCTTTTGTGGTCTTAGGTGTGGCTTTCTCGGGAGCTGTAATGGTTAGTGCTCCCAAAACACGCGAAAACAGAGAGAAGGGCATTTTGCTCCCTAAATATTATGGCACGGCTTGGATGGGCTCCCCGCGGAGGCCGTAACCGGCGAGAGCAGAGCCTGCCGCACGGTTCCCCGCAGCCACAGGAATCGGAGCCCGCTCTGATCAGTAAAACGGTTTAATCTCCCCTTTTCCCCTCCCTCCTCTTTCTCCAGCTCCGCGGCGGGGTCCCGCAGGCCGCGGTATCTGAGAGGATGACGGAGAGCAGTCCTTTTTAGGAACAGCAGGCAGAGGGCTGAGGTATGAGGTATAAATCCTTACCAAGATATCTGCGTCATTTTTTCCCCACGGCCTCACGCTCCCGTGGGTGATGGTTACGTGAAGGGGACCTCAGGGACGCGCCAGCCACTGCCGCGAACACGAGAAATTTACATTTTCTGCCCGAGAAACGACCGGGGCCGAGCCAGGGCCCCCCTCGGAAGCACACTTTCAGGGGCCTGGGGAGGTGCCGGCCCCCGCCGTTCCCGCCCGGCGCTACGGCCCTTTGCCCGCGTCCACTGCTGAACTCCCGGGAACGGAGCCGGCACGGCGCGAACCACCATGCATGGTGTCAGGAATTATACGGCGGTCTTGGTTCATTTCGTTTCCCTTCACTTTACCCCCTCCCCGCCACTGAGCCAGGCACGTTTCCATTCCTGCAAAGCAGTAGCTCTAGAGGGAGGCACAAGCAAGCGGAGCTATTGTTCTCGGTTTATTTTAATCGCGCAGTTGGTTAAAGGTTGGAAACCAGGGGAAACTGCAGCAAAGCGGTGAAGTAAACATTTTGCTGCATGGATTTGCATAAATACACGGGTACCCCTAGTGTTCAGGAAGGATGTGGGGCTGATGGCGTCGCGGTTAAGGAAACCCAGTCGCCTGACACATTAAAACGCCCTCGGTTTTCAAAATAATACCCGTTGCTACTGGCAGCGCATGTTGAGTCTCAGGTCAGGGTAAAAGCCTCTTCCCTCTGCTGCGGTTGTGGCCGAGTCGTGGTGCAGCAGGTCCCTGAAGGCGCTGCCGCAGAGAGATGTGTGCCGCAGACCGGGGCAGCAACACGGGAAACGTGTGTCGGAGACCTGCACACCCGAGCGAGCACTAATATTTATTGGGGAAAGAGCTGTTGCTGTGGTTTGTTTTTAATTTCCAGACAAAGAGAATAAAATTGAAATATTCCTGGAAAAGTTTCCGTTAAGCGTCGCTCTCCGTGGGCCGACTGGGAACGCAGCCACGCAGGCAAAAACTGACTTCCTTGTGAGCACATCATCTGCGAAGGCCTAGCGGTAACTGTGATCGTCCCTGTCTTATTCATTAAGAAAAACAATAAAAATCGCTGTAGTTGTTAAGGTATTTCCCCCCATAGCCTCACAGCTGAATCTCCCCCTCGTTCGTATTTGGAGTCTTGCTAACAAAAAGAAAACTGAGCCAGAAATTGTCCCGGGCGGTCAGTAAGCCCCCGGTCAACCGGACTCATCGAGCTCCGGAGCAGGCAGTGGTATTTTGGCAGGGAAAAGCCGTAGCTGCGCGGCAGTGAGGCAAGAGACCCCCTGCGACGGCCGCAGTGTGGATGTACCGCGACTTTGGTTTCAGCGGGATTTCTCCATTCCCACCTCGAGTACCTCTGCGCGGCCGTGGGTGCCGCACAGCCGCTACGAACGGTGCCAATGCCTCTGCCGAGGGACACGCCGCACGCGTGAGATATTCACGGGTGTGCAACTGCCCAAAGCAGTGTGTTAAAAGGCTCCTCCACCTTAGGAAGTGTTTACTTTTGTAAGCTCTGTTTTCGAGGCAGGTACAATCAATACGGAGGTCTCTGATAGAGTTTATTCCTTGGAACAAAATTTGAGCAAGAAACACCCACAAATACTCCATCTCTGAGCCGAGCATTCGCTGTGGACACGGGGCCGGTTTTAGATTTTTCTAGTACTTTCTGGGAATGGGATTTTGCCCCACATCCGAGTGGCCCCGGGAAGGTTTTCTCGGGGACAGGGGCAGCCCCACCGGCGAGGCGGTGGGTAGCCTGGGAGCGATGTCAGCTCCAGCCGCCACCCGCGGGCAGCTGTCATGCCGGGTGGGGAAGTAGCTCGGACCATTTTTAGGTCGGCAACGGCTTCGGCTTCAGTAGTGGGCGCTCAAGCAAGTGCGGATGCTTTTAGGGCCCGCCGGAGCGGGGCGGGGGGTGGGGTGGGGGGATGAGGGTAAAGCCCCCTTTCGTTGGGGCACGACATGGAGCCGCCGGCATGGTGCGGTCCCCCTCTTTGTGTGGCTCCGCGGAAGCTCTCCCTGCTCCCCGCGCGGATCTTCCGCGCCCGGCCGTGCCCGCGGGGCTCCGCCACTGCGCCCGGGGCGCGCAGGCCGTGGGCAGGCGGGACCGGGGACTCAGTAAAAGCTCAGCGCGCAGGCGAAAGAAACATGGCGCTGGGAAGCAGTATGTGCAAAATCCGCAAGGAATTGCAGTAAATTCCTTTTTGTTTGAAGAAAATTTACAACTTGGTAATAGACCTTTTTATGACCTATTTGGGCTCGTCATTGGCTGCGGCTGGTCATGTGCAGGCAGCGAGCGCTTTCATGGTCTTTTCCTGATTTCCCTGGCGAATTTCCCCCTGCATTCTGCCTTCAGAGAGCCTCAGCCCCTCTTTTTCTAACCTTTGTCTAGGCTGAGGTGTATGGCAGTCGCCCTCATGTTTGTGCCCAGCACCCTAAAACCCGCGGCTGGTCCCGCCACTGCCATGCTGACATGTACCCGGCCCCGCGACGCTTCCTCTCCCGCGACCGCGGGGGGATGCGCGGAGCTCCGCTCCGCCGCCGCGCTGCCTCCAGCCCCCAGCTCCTCTCCCGCCGCTTGTTGCCGATATATCCTCCGGCACACGGATTGCTACGAGGGTGCAAAATGGATTACAGCGACCGTCCCGGGCTCCTCCGCTGGCGGGCAGTGCCGCGAACCGGTAAGCACTCGGCTCCCCTCGGGATTGCCGTTGGTTCTCCGCGCCCGCGCACCGTCCCGCACCGCGGCACGGCGCCGTTTGCCCTGTCCTTCTGCCCCGCTGGTCACCTGTCCCTCGCAGTCCCTTATTTTCCCTAACACCATTGCTATTATTGTTATTACTACTATTATTGCTACTCTTACTGTTGCTGTTATTGCTATTGTAATTATTGGCATTGTTATTGTTATTAATAACGGTTGTGGGTACGCCGCGGGGTGCATGCGGCTGTTGCGCTGTCTGGCAAGGAAAAGGCGCTGCGGCCCGCGATGGCGCGGCGATCCGCGACCTTCCGCGCCGACGGGCGGAAGGCTGGGGCGTAGTGGGCGCAGGAAGCATTTCTTATGCGCGGGGTTTCTTCCAGTAAAAGGCATTTTTTGGGGGGAGTACTTTTTACCCTGCCAGTCTGAAGCGCGGTGTGGTGATGCTGCGGTTTGCTTTCCCCACAGCGAAAGGGCGGTCGCGTAACTTTAAAGCTTAACAGGTGTTTTCGCAGGAGAATCGGGGTCAGCGCTCCCGCAGAGGCGGAGGGCGCGGGGCGGTCCCGCGGAGCCGGTCGGGCCGGTGGTTGTGCCTGGGGCCCCGCCGGAGCGGTTTAGCATATCCTTCTCTCGCTGCACCGTGCATGAACCAGGGCTGAGGCTCCGACCGGCCCTGTGGGAGGCACACGGGCCGGGCTCCGCGGCCGCGCAGCGCGGGGAGGACTGCGCGGAGCCACGGCCGGAGGGCGCCTCCCAGCGCGGCTGCTGACCCGCGTGGAAATCATGGGGGGCTGAATGGGGGGAAAAAATCCCCCAAAAAACCCAACCCAGGTTTATTTTGAAATATATAGAGGAGGTAGAACAGTCACGTAAACTATATCTGCTATACCTCTATATGTGTATATCTCCATATCCGCATTACCTATACACTTATATATGTATGTTCTCTGTAGAACATTCATCCTTTGGAAGTACATTATTTTGAACGTATATGTATTATACAAATCTCCTCTCTATTTTCGAAATGTGAGTGCACGGTGGAAAACCCGCTGTCTGGCATTTGGTGTTTACATGGTTGGTCAGCGATGGACATGCACCATGCCATTGCACTGCAGGAATTCACCGAATCGCCAATTTACCTCAAAAGCAGCCGCTTATTTAGCGGTAAAGCAAACCGCCTGATCAAACCATCCGTAGTGAGGGTGAAAAGGGGTGGGTCGTGCCCCAGGTACGTATTTTGAAGCCTCAGGAGAAATTATTCTTTACTCCATCCCTGAGCATCTTCCCAGCTTGCTGAGCCAGAGCCCAGCTCAAGAAGCGATAGGATGCTTTTCCCTCCCGCTTTGGCTCGGCAGTAGCCGGCCGCCCTCCGCTGCTGAAGGACTTGGGGATTATTTGGGAGGAATCGTTTTCAACATAGCAACAGTCTTTCCGAGTAACTTGGAAAGTATGTATTGCGTTAGGTTTCAATCTCAGAATCTCTCCTAGGTGACACAGTAATTGTAGCTGCTTGGCTATAAATCTCTCCAAAAACTTCGAAAAATCTCGTCCTTGATCTGTTTTGAAATTTTTCGTAGCCTGAGGGAAAAGAAGGAAACAAAAGCAGGATGTTCTAATGAATTGTAATGTGCATGTGCGTCTGCGGGTCCATATGTTGATGTTGACACATACGGATACACATATGCATTTATGGTCCCACTGGTTTACGTGGAAGCTCAGCTTTTTTTCCTTTCTAAACGGCTTCTTTCCTTGCTCGTTTTTGCTCTTTTTTTTTTTTATTTTATTTTATTTTATTTTTTGCTCCCCCTTTCATTTATTTCATTAACATTGAAGCACACATAAGTATGTGTATGTTCTTAAATACGCTTATGTGTTTGTGAGTGTTCATAACTAACTCTGTATGGATGTGTATATATATATTTATGGCACATACGAGAACTGTATTTTTATATATATTTATACACCTATATAACGGGGGCGCCTGTGTGAGTGCATGTGTTGGTGTGCTGTGATTTTTGGAATACAGAATCCACATTTACATTTCTCACACCTGCTCCGTTTTCCGAAGTGTTTGGCAGAATTTATGAGTCATCTCATTTTTTTTGTTGAAAGGAAATAGCCGAGCCCTAGCCCACACTTTACTGACGCACGGGCAGTGAAAGAACAGCACCACAAAATAACCCGCAGGACAGGGCAGTCTGCGCTTCTCGGCAGTGCCCAGGTATCCCTGGAGCCAGCTGCCATTTGGGAAGTCAGGCTGGGCTCCCGCTTAGCTGCTCCAAGTTGCCCGGGCGAGAGGCGCAGTCTCTCCTCCCCGAGCCTGGCAGGGGTTTGGGGCAAGTAAGGGAGGCGATGTGAACCGCGGACCCCGGACACCCGAGCAAAGAAACACACGTTGGGTTTGTCTCTTGAGAACCTCAAATCCTGCCGATTCGTTTATTTCCCAATAATGTTTCTCTTTCCCCAAACAAATATAATTCTCATGGGGTGCTTTATGAGCGCTTGGGGCAGAAAAAAATCCGAACAAAGACAGTATTTCACCCCTTGGTTGGCAGGCAGCTGTTAAAGGTATTTACGGCTCTACTGCAGTGCGGCACTCAATACTGCTGAAGTGGGAGAGGAAAAAACAGGAAGCGAAAGGAAAAGATGAGGCACACAATAAACATTGCAGCAGGTCGTGGGGGCCGGGCGGGGCGCGGAGGAAGGGTCCTGCCAGAGACAAGAGGCAATAAAAGTGCATTCAGCAGCAGCAGGCTGTGCCCGAACCCAGCACTCGCTTCCCATCACCGCGGAGGGGGAGAAAGAAGGGGGAGCAGCCCGCATCGGCCACCCAGCGCCCCACGCCGGAGCCGACCCGGGCTGGACCCCGCCAGGGTGCCGGGGCTGCGGGCTCAGCCCAACCGCCTGCAAGGCCCCGCCGTAGAGGCCCGGCTCCTCCACCTCTGCCCGCGGATGGCGCCGCCCCGACGGCCCGGACCGGGATCGCCTGCCCGCGGCTCCCGCCCTCGGGTGGTCGGGCCAGGCCAGGCCGGGGTGCGGAGCAGAGCGGCCGCCGGGGGCGCGGCAGGCCCTGGCTGCCTCCACCAGGCATTTTGTCTCCACGGGCTCTTCCAGGAGAAGGCGCTGTAGGACAAGCCTGGCCGCTCTCCCGGGGAGAGCGGCCTGCAGCCCCGCCGCCCCCCACCGCCTGCCCCGGGCCTCGACCCGGCCTCCCGCCTGCCCACGAGAGAGGTCCACCGGCGGAGCCCTCCCCAGCCGTGGCCCAGTTGTCCCACTGCCTCCAGCACTGCGGCCTGCCCCCCGCCCCAGGTCCGCGGGCCCTTGCGCGCACCCGTGCGCGCCCCGCCGCCCTCCCTGCCTTTCCCCACTGTGCTGGCGGGGCTCACCTCGGGTGCCCCGCCGCCCTCCAGGTCACAGGCCCGCCCTTTGATGTCGGGCAGCCACTGCTTCCTTCTGTACCGCTTTGATGTGGGTGCCAGAGCACCATGGCGGCCTGCACCCTCCCCCCCGCCGGCTCCCTTCCCCCGGGCAGCGCCCCTCTGCCCCCTGCAAGCCGGGGCCTGGCAGCTTTCCCTGCCTCCGCCTCACCTGTTGCCTCCAGGATTCATCTTCCCCAGCCGTGCCCGGACATGACCCTGGCGATCTCCAGCCCCCCGGGCCGCGCCTGCCCCAGCTCGACGCTCTCACGGCCCCCGGACTCCCCTCCCTGCCCCGCGCTCCTCGCCCTCTTCCCCCGCGGACCCGGGGTGCCGCCGCCGCTGCCCCCGTTTGATGTCGGGGCGCGGCTCGCTACCGCCCTGCTCGCCCTGGGTCTCTGCTGCCGCCGGATCTGCCCGCGGGCGCAGGGAACTGCGGGCAGGGGCCTTTGCATGCCCACATCCTGCTCGGCGAGGGCATGGGAGGTGAGGTGACTGCTGAAAGGTCAGAGTTATGATAAAAGCTAGGAGGGCTAATATTTTGGACGCTATCTAGGCGTTCTGTAGGTCTTCAAAGTCGGAGATGGAGCCTGTCATTTTCTGGCAGTGTGGTCCTCGGGGTAGGATGCTGGTCATCATGTCTATCAAGTAGCATCGACAGCGACAGTGGTTTACACATGTGATTCAATTTCCCCAATCCTTTTATCGCAACAATAACCAGAGGGAAACCAATTGTTAACTTCATTCCACATCTTATCCACCTCCAGATCGTCAGCCCTGAATATGAGAACTTGCATAAAAGCAATGAACTGGCCAGAGCTTCAAAGTCAACTTTCGCATCTGCATTTTAGAATAAGAAATGTGAAAATTCTCTCTTCAAAATCTCGGGGCTAGAATTACTGAGTTGCTGAAACATTCATCTTCATCTTGCCCATGATCACAGGGAGCTGTATCTCATTCATCAACTCCTCACTATCCCACAGCCTCAACGTTCCCAGCCCCAGCCTCCTGGCCGCGTTTGCCCAAGGCATAAACCCGGCCCGGCGTTGCAGGGGCTGATACTCCGGCCGGGCGCCTGTAGCGCTGCCACGCCGCCTGCCTCGCCACGGCTCCTTTCCTCCCGCACCCTCGGGACGGGGCCGTGTCCAAACCAGGGGATTTTCTTGCTCACGGGGTAGGCCGAGAAAGCCGAAGCGGTCGCGGACACCCGGGAGGAGAGGGTGGGGAGCCGTGCACAGGGGCTGGAGCGCACCCGTGGCCCCCGCTGCCCAGGACCGGACCTCCTCCGCACCCAGCACCAGCTGCCAGGCCTGGGGCAAACGCTTCTGCCTCTGCATCGAGGTTCTTGTCGTCCCAGCCTCTTTTTCCTACATTTTGTTGGACTTCCCCGTTACACCCTACCCCTCACATCCCGATCCGTATCCTTGTCTCCCACCTTCTCAGGGGACCAGCACCCTGGCACTTTGCAGCTGCCCGCCGCTGAGGCCGTTCCCCAGATGCCAGAGAACACGGCGTGTTTTGGGGCGAGAGGGTGGGTGGAGGCTGCCACGGAGCCTGGTCCCAGGCAAGGCAACCCACTTCTGCCCCGGGGCGCCCCTCGGACTTTAATCGGCAGCCCGATAAAGCTTCTCAGACTCTAGCTTAAAGGTCGCCTTGCACAGTGCCCCTTCCAGCTGTCCTGGGCAGGGGAGGGCACAGGGGAAAGAATTATTCCCCGGCTTAGGCCATTATAGAAGCATGGAGGTGATGCTGAAAGATTAAGACATTGACACAGCAACAAAAACAGCAGAATGCAGAATAACCCTGGGTCGTAAAGAGAGAGCAGGAAAGGTGCTCAGGAGGCCTTTTGAACTCTGGAGGAAAACGAATTGATTAGCTGCGATTTGAGCCACCTAAAGAGCACGGCGAGAGCTGAGCTGCCTCTTTGGGGCGACTTCAAACTCGTGTAATAGGCAGATTGGGTAGGACATGGCCGAGTCAGAGCAGACCAGGAGGCACCTAACCAGGCACCACCCAGCTGGTGCCACCACCAGCTGGGACCTGAAGCTGTCTCACTTTTCAGAGCTGAGATCCAGCGCGGGAGCGTATTCATATCAGCACTCCCGGGCCGGGGCAGCGGCCGGTCCCGTCGGTCTGCGGCTGGTCCTCGACGGGGCTGACGCAGCTCCCTGCCTTCTGGGAAAGGCACAAGCCCCTCCTTGGAGGCACCGGGAGCTGCTGGCGGCTCCGACTTCCTCATTTTAGCCATGACAGATTGGGAGCTGATGCCCGGGTTCCTTTATGCTGTGCGGCTGCCAGGGACATTTGACTTCCTGTGCTCGGGCTCCTTGAAATTCCCATGTGCTAACTCACACCCTGCTCTCTTCACACCAGGGCTGTTTTATTGTTTTATAACCGTCCTCAAACTTCCAGTCCTCAAAGATCTCATTGTGGCAGGCTTCACACTTTCTCCCTCTCCAAAGCCCGGTACCCTCGCTGATTCCAGCAGTTTGGTCGCTCACAAGGGTCCGTCGGTGCCCGGGGAGCCCACAGCCTCTGGCACAGCTCTCCCGAGCCACAGCTCAGGAGGTGAAAGAGTCAAAACCGTTTTCCAGGGACGCCTGACCAAAATCCCAGAAACATCCAGGGAAGGGAGAGGGGGAAGTCCCTCTCCCCAGACCTCCTCTTTTTTTTTTTTTTCCCTCTCCTGGCAATGGGCTTCCCTGTCCCCGAAGAGGTGCAAAGAAAGGCTTGAATGGGTACCTACAGTTAAATGCACACGGCTCCTTTCGCAAAAGCAATTTGGGAGCTGTAACTCTCCTCTTAGCAGCTTTCCCTACAACGCGCTGCTCAGAAAGGCCGGCATTATGCCGCGAAGCTGACCTTCTGCCCATCCCCGCTACTCCGACCCAGTCCTGTTTTATAGGACAGATTCAGTGAACCTTTATTTAGCGAATAAAAGTTTAAAGCCGAAGGTTATTTATGGTTCCGCAGAGATAGGTCCTGAGTGGCTATTTAGGAGCACGTGATTCCAATAAACTTTGTTTTATGGCTTGAGAGTTGACAAGCCAAAATATAATTCCCACCATAAATTAGTTTAAGAGCATACAAGTGCAGATGCTTTCGTTCCTGGAAGCAGTAATCGGGAAAGTGTTAGCAGGGAACCGTCTGCGGGAATGCGGCCGTGCAAGCACCTCTGCTCCCGGGTCCCCCCGGCCGCGGGGGGAGCGCACAGTAAGTCCGCTACCAGCCTCCCCGCCGCCGCGCTCGGGATGCCGCTGGGCCCCGAGCAGCGCTGCGGGACTAGGGCACCAGCGCTGCTCCGCACGGCCCCGCGGAACGGCTTTCAGGGGAAAACGGACAGGTAGAGCCCAGGTGGCTAGGGCAGCGCCGGGATGAGCGGGGTGCTCCCAACGGAGGTTTCTGAATTTAACGGGACACCTTATCCGGAACTAACCTTTATTTATTATCCAGAAGAAAAAAAAGATAAAAGGGAAAGGGAGGGTAAGGGAATGTTTAGTGCTGAAATGCTGATGTGACTCCACCGTCCTCTCAAGCTCTAAATGTTAACCAGAGCGGGCAGAACTAATTTTTTTCTTTTTTTTTCTTTCTTTTTTTTCTAACAAAACCCAATCTTGGGAGGCTACCTAGTGAACTATAGATACCGGGGCAATTGTTCTGTGTGTAACACAGTAACTCTCCAAGATACCGTAAGAAGGCAATAGACGAGGTTGAAAAATCGCTCACAGAAAAGAATCCCCCAATATTATTTACTTTTAAACATACGATGCGTTTCAGGAGCGTTAGGCTGGGCGCGTGGTTTTATTTTGCTTATTGTGATCTTTGAATGCATTTATTAGAAGATCTGAAAGAAAGTTCAAGTCAAATCTATCCTAAAAGGCAAACAAAGACGCATGTCTCGTGGTTACTGTTAGGTTAATTAGGTGATCTTAAAGGGGACCTATCTTAGAGTAATCCCAGCTTTATTCTTATCAAATTCTAGCTCTTTCTGTGCTCAGCATGGTTATGATGCTGCGTGGCATACTGTGATGTTTTATGGGTGATGGTTTAGCAAAGGTGATCTGAATATTTCATTTGTGACTGGATTGCCATAGAACAAAAAGAAAAAAAAAAAAAAAGGCCTTTGTTATTCTTTTTTTCCATCAGTGAAAGAGGGAGGTCTAATTTTTCATTCCCTTTAGAAATTAACTGGTATAAAATCTAGACTATGAACATTAAAAGTGAAAAATCACACCCCAGGCACAGGGAAAGCGTCTGTTCATAAAAAAACTGCCTGAATGCAACGTGGTCCTCATCCGGAAGGGACTTCCACCCCACCACTCTGCTGCTCGCAGGATTTACCACCAGCTCCTCTCTGTCTTCATCTACCAAACGGGTTCTGTAACTGTTCTCCAGAAATATCACCCGTATGTGGAATACAACAGTAACAAACGTTTTTATTGCAACAGGTTCGCCAGTATGGAGGAACATCCACGGTGAGTAACCTTTTATTTCTTGTACAGTTTGTGTTGCTTGAAAATCCTGTTTCTTCCCTTCAGACTGGAAGAATTAAGAATGATGTATACCTGCTGAATATTGCTAACACACCCCCCCCAAAAAAAAAAAAAAAAAAGAAAAAGAAGAGGCAAAAGGCTATGTCAGCAGGGGAAGGCTCTTGTGGTGTTGGTTTGTGGTACCATGTCATAATCCTGGCTAGCGTTAAACGTAGAGGTGCAGCCTCCTGTGGGGTTATTATGGGCTGTACAGGTGTCCTTCTGCTCTTAGGCACTCTGAAGCAATTAACAGCAATTCCATTTCGGCTGGGCAGGTCTGTACAGCGCCTCCCCGCGCAGAGCCTGGGTGGATCACGTTGTGTCCCAGCGCCTCACAACCTTGGCTACTCCCACTCTTCTCTCTAGACGGGATTCAAAGCAGAGCCGTGCCTGCGATCTAACGTTAGCCTCCCTTGGCACAACCTAGTGAACGGCCGAAAGAGGCTGCCAGCGCCAGCCACCAGGGTCAGCCATCCATGCAGCAGGGTCGCGCCCATCCGCCGCTGCTGGGTCTCCTCCGGGAAAGGGAGACTCAAATGTGGACTGAAATGTTGGGAAAGCAAGGAAGGGACTGGGTGTCTGAGCTTAGGAGAGCGACCTTTTACTGCAGGGGTTTTCGCATCCCCGATGGTCCCTCGGGAGTTGGCCGAGGGGAGGGCAGCAGGTCCGTGTGTGGCAGGAAACGCTGTTGAACCTCTCTGGCTTCAGGAAGCAGCTAAGTGCGTTAGTCCTGGTGCTTCAGGCTGAGAGTGGCTTGTGTCTCAAACAGGAAAAGAAAGCCTGGTATATTTGGAGATGCGTTAGGTACACATTGCCCTCCCCTCTTCTGCCAGCCCTGTTCTGGCCGGGAGGAGCCTGTAGAGGAGCAGAGCTGTGTTTGTTTGCGTTTCTCCCTGTTTCCTCTCCCTGCTTGCTGATAAATAACCTCTTTCACTGCTTGTGCCAGGCTCCTTCTCTTTTTGCCTTACATTGTGATATTGGTTTTCGAGCCCTTTAAATACGAACTAAAAGATCGCCTCCAGCGTTGTAGTTTTAATTTTGTTCCATAGGTAACTTTCCTCCCCCTGTAGCTCAGCCCTGCGCTATGCAGATGCCCTTGGCATTTTATTCCAGGGCCGGCCCTAAATGTATGGATTGCTTGTTTTCTGCCCAAGTACATTTAGCATACTGATTATGAACCAGAATACAAAAAGCCTGATAGATCAAAAGCATTTTGTATGGGCAGTTGAACAGGAGGTGAATATATAACGCTTTTGTTCATCAATAACTCTTTGGCTTTGACCTGTCTGAGCAAGTCGTGCAATAAGGTGAAACGCAGGTCACGGCGTCTAACAAATATGAAAATGTGTAGTATTAAGCAGAGCAGAGAGCTGCTGCTTCCCCGACCCCACTGCTTCTCCATGGGCATCCCTCGGCGGGTTTGTCTGCTCCCGGGGGCTGCCCCAAAGCCCACCTCGCTTTGTGGGTGTGTGTGTTTCACCCTGCCAGTTCAGCTGGGTGGTTAACACACTCCCCGGGGGGGAGGTATCCCCTGTCCCCTCGGAAAAAGGAGGAGAAAGCGCGGAGAGAGGCTCAAAATAGTTGGGTGGAGGTTAAAATAATCCGGGAGGGGAGAGGGGGGCACGACGATGACAGAGAGGGGGAAGGAGATTAGGGGCACAAAGTCGTTTCGAGTTGCACTTGCTGTGAAGAAGACACCAGGGCAGTGGTAAGAAAGCAGATGTTTAAAAATAGCATCCCCAGATCAGGCAGCTGGGAGTTGGAGCCAGGGAAACAAACTGGTACACATCACTCGGATAAGCGCAACACCCCCAAATCTGCCCTCCGCAGTGGTTGGATGTATCACCCCCGCACCGTTATTTGTCCTTATGGTGCCTGTTTTAAATAGTGGAAGGAGAAGAGACTGACCGCAGGACAGCAGTGAGGAGCTGGGTCAGACACAATTCATGAACTTTTGTGCTCCTGTGTGCCGCTGTCGACAAAGTAAAAATAATGAAACTTTGTGATATGTTTGTAAATGATTTCGGCTGACCTCTCGCCCTGCCCTTCACCATAAACGCTACGGAGGGGAGAACCTGGGAGGGTGCGAGGCTGCGGCTCACAGGCAGCTCGCAGGGATAATAGCTAGACCAGCATAATGGGATGAAGGTAAATTTGGAAACTCTCTTCTTCCCGATAGCGACTAACTCCAGCCTTTACTCTTCTCTTTTTCACCAATCGCTGTTTATGTTGTCGGCTGTTTTTCTTCTGTTTCGATATCTTTTTTTTTTTTTATTCTTTTATATTTTAGGGGGGAGGGGAAATTCTAATTATGGAGAATCTCTTTAGATTCGTGTTAGTCTAAATAGCTAAAGACTCTTTCTAAATTCTTTTAACCATTATTATTCCAAGTGGCGGGATGTGAACGGTAACGTCCGTTTTCGTAAAGAGGACGTAAACGGCAGAGCATTTAAAGTGAGCAGCAGGTCTTTCTGAGAATTTGGTAGGCGAAATTCGTCGCTATTAATTGCTGGAGAGTCGTATGGCTGTCTTGCAGCAATAATAAGAAGCGTGAATCTTTCCTGAAATCCCACCTTCCTGCAAATCCGTACCTCAGAACTGAGTCCCAGCAGAATAGTTTGCATTCCTCAGAAGACAGTAAGGACTAAGAGAATTGCAAAGCCCTGCTATATTGTAGATGAAAACAGAATGTTATTACGTTGTCTATATATACCCTGTAGAACCGAATTTGTGTGATATTCATATAGTCACAGATTCGATTCTAGGGGAATATATGGTCGATGCAAAAACTTCACCTTTCTGCAAATGGTTAGAAGTTTAAATACTGGCGGAATCAAAAGGCATGTCCGTGCTGAACACACAGAAATTACAAAAGTTTTTCTGCCTCTCTCCTATTTGGTAGGTTTTAGGACGTCTCTTCAAATTTCAGTTGTCGTTCAGTCGTAACTCTCACTGACAGACTGTGAATCTAAACAATTAATCTCACCAGAAGTTATAAATTTTATTTAAAAAAATAAAAAATATTTACCAATCGGTGAATGAATCTTTTAAAAGATGTTCATAAATTAGCTAGATATGCCAGACGTTAGCAAAATTTTCCCATCGAGGGTCCAGATCGCATCCAAATATTTACAACAACAGCAAAAGAGCAGCATTCGCCTCATTGGAAGGTATTTCCTTGTGCTCCAGGAGTGATATTGATGAATGAAGACCGAATTTATCTCATTAAAGCCGTGATATTTTTAACCTAATTAAATGCCGTCTCCAGTTCAATTGATTGAACTTTAGTGGTTAAAAGTGAACGGTTTCTTGCCATCTCTATGGTTTTACACGCATACGTGTACAACTTTACATATATAGGCGTGCGTTGGCTTCTGTGCGCGCATACGTATGCACGGAGATATATATTGAGGCTTGAAAGTGAATGAGAAGTTACTGATTGCCTAATTTTATTCAGCAGAACTAAATTCTGGTAACTTTTGGATGACCTCTGCGAGACAAAGACAGAACAGATCTATTGTACAACATATTACCCTCTTCTTGGATGGCTTTGCTTTACCTCGCCTCCTTATCGGTTTCCTCCTTTTTTAACCCCACTTCAGCTCCTCGCTCCGAATATTTCTTTCGGTGTTTTACTTAAAGCGAGGTAACGAACCCCGGCGGCAGTCGCAGATGGGAAATCAGACGGCGGGGCACAGTCCGCCGGGGCGGAGGGCCGCCAGCTCAGACAAAAGGCTGGCCCAACCTGCGGGCCAGGGAGACCACCGCTGCCCCAGGGGTGCCCCGGCACCCCTGGCACCTGCTCGGGGGGTGAGACCCGCCGGGGAGGGGGGTCACTCGGTTACGGGGATATTCTGGGGTGAAATCGGTGGAAACGCTGAGCTGCGGCGAAATCCGGTGATGGGCTCCCGGCTCCCCATTGGCCGGGCCGGTCACATGCCCGCCTAACTTTATTCAGTTGACAGCAAGTAGGAGGGCTCTATGGCAGGGGGAAAAAAGACAACACGAGAAAAATTAGTATTTTCTACCTTCAGAAATTAATGGCCATGAGTTCGTACATGGTGAACTCCAAGTATGTGGATCCCAAATTTCCTCCTTGCGAGGAATATTTGCAGAACAGCTACCTAGGCGAGCAAGGGGCCGAGTACTACAGTGCCTCGCAGGGCTCTGATTTCCAGCACCAGGGACTCTACCCACGGTCAAACTACAGCGAACAGCCCTTTAGCTGTAGCAATGCCCAAGGCTCTGCCGTGCAGCCACGGGGTCACGGACAGGAGCAATCCGGCCCGGCGAGCCACTTCCCCGGCCAAGCAGAGCATTGTCCACCGCCTCCAATGCCCAACTCGAGAGCCTGCAGCCAGCAGCCGGCCCTCAAACCCCCACACGGGTCGGCACTTAAGCAGCCAGCAGTAGTTTACCCCTGGATGAAGAAAGTCCATGTTAACTCGGGTAAGGATCCTCTTCTTACTTTGCTCTTCTACCCTGCCTCCGGCCGCCCTCAGCGGCGCTCGCTCGAGTCCCTGCCAGGCTCCTGGGCGAGCTTTTTAAGCCGAGGTAGCCAATTACACTCGTCATAAATTTTTATTGCCGAGGAAATAGGCCGTTGGCCATGAGGGGCTTTGCCGTGCAAGGAGAAAACTCCATTTCAGGAGCCTGCTAGGGGCTCCTAGCCTACCTAGCTGCCTGCCTTAGTGAGGGGAGAGCAGTCCGTCCATTGTAAGGCACCGGGACGAGCCCAGCCCGGCCACATGTTCGCAGCTCGTAAGGTTTTTCTTTTGTAAAGTCGAACCGGCAAGTCAAGATTAGCTTTGTAAAGTTCTCCGTATTTTTTTCCCAGTGAATCCCAATTACAACGGAGGGGAACCTAAACGCTCCCGCACAGCTTACACCAGACAGCAAGTCCTAGAACTGGAAAAAGAATTTCATTTTAACAGGTACCTGACCAGGCGCCGCCGTATCGAGATAGCCCACACTTTGTGTCTCTCTGAGCGCCAGATCAAGATCTGGTTTCAGAACAGAAGAATGAAGTGGAAAAAAGATCACAAACTGCCCAACACGAAGGGCAGGTCTTCTTCCTCTGGTTCAAACCCCCATTTACAGACTGGTTCCAAGGACCATCAGACTGACTTGACAACTTTGTAGAAGAGGTGAAATTTTCCATTTCATCCTTCGCTTCTGACCAGTACTGTGCATAACTGACACTGCCCAAGCAGAACCTGCATGTAGCAGCTAAGGACTCGAGAAACTGTCATCTTTCTTTAAGGTACTGTTGTACAAAGGAGACAAAACGCTACTTTGGACTTTATTTTATTTGCCTCTGCTAGCACAACCTAAAAACAAAAGGAAAAAAAAAGAAAAGGGAGGGGGTGGGGAGAGAAGGAAGAGAGAAAGGGAGGGGAAAAAAAAGAGAAAGAAAGAAAAGAAACATCATGCAGGCAGTGGGAATTGGGAAAATATTAAACGAGACCTTCTGTCCATAAAAAGTAATAAATCATTGAAAATGAAACTGTCCTGTGTTTCAGTTTTGAATTTGAAAGTGAAGGTTTGATGCTTTATTCTGGGTTTTTTACTTTTAATTGTCTTTTTATCCCATGCAATTTTGGGAGGATGCATTTGGGCAAGTTAAGGACAGGAAATTTATAGCATAGTCTTTTATTTGAACATGAAGATTACTAATTGTGAACTTATTGTGCTGCTTTACCTTTCTTGGTGTAATGAAAATACTTGCTCATTTCCATAACGTCTCAGAAGGTGTGCAGAGGACTTCAGTGAAAACGGGTTATTCTATGTACTGATAGTGTTAGTGTATTTATTTATTTGTTAAGTAGAAGAGTGCAGAAAAAAAGAAAAATAGTCAAACCAAAAACGGGGAAGGGGAGCTGAAATACAACATTTCTCCTTCCCAGTCTCATGAACACATGTATAATGTTTACTTGTCTTGAACGTACACAACTTTCTTGTCCGTTTTTTTTTTTTTTAATTTCCTTCTTTGTGAATAGGAAAAGCATCCCTGCTCCTTACCGTGTGCCATCCAGGGCTAGAAGGCTTGAAATCTGTTTCCAAAGTCTGCTCTGCTCAGTGCTGTGCTTTAAACCATCGATACCTCATTTAAAAATGGAGGGGGAAGGGGGGTGGAAACAAGAAAAAAAAAAAAAAAAGAGACCACAACAAAATAACTCTCCAACAAAAAAATAAAAAGAAAACCCCAGAGTGAAAAATCTATGCGATTTCTGATATAACCTGAGCCATTCAAAGCTGAATGCATTCTTTCAACCAGATTTTGAATTTCTTTTCTGTTCGAGAGTGAGAGGGGCGATGTGGGTTGTGCTTTGTTTTGTTTGGGTGTTATTTTGGTCCTTTTTTTTTTTTTTTTTTTTTTGAAGAACAGTGATTGTTTTTAAGCAAACCACATGACTGCCATGGTTGGAAGTCTCTCAGAGAGTCGTTTTCAGGGAAAGAGGAAAGGCTTGGACGGGAGCAGATCTGGTCTAATATCCACGGATTTGTCCCTGGTTGTTGGCTGCATCGTGCCAAAGTTTTAGTGCTCTGTAACTACCAAACCCAGCCAAACCAGCTCCCTCAGTCACTTACACCTCCGCTCAGGCGATTTTAAAGCTCAGCCCTTATCTCCTGCACCCTCAGGGCAGCCTGAGAGAGGAACCATATCAGCGAAATTGTAACGAGGTGATCCCTTTATTAAAGAGAAAAGGGGCAAAGAAGGAAACTCTGAGTAAAGGTGGAAGGGAGGTGGAAGGAGCAGGGGGTGAGTTAACGTGCCCATTTCCAGGCTGGGTGCTTCCCACCCAAGACCCACCGTTTTTTGGGGTCGCTCGGGAAAACGTGGCCAAAACGGGCTTGAATGCATTCGAAAATGAAAGGCGAGCTTTTCAACAGGAGGGTATTCGACAGCATTAACTGTGGCCAGCGGTTAATTTCTGTCCCTTTCTCATCCCTAGAAGTCCGCAAAGTGTCTTTAAGACTTGGTCTTTTGTTTTAGAGCCTGGAGAAGACTCTTTGTTCTTCCTTAGGGTTAGCCCAGTTCTCAGACTTGCACATGGCAATACTTGAATATCTCCACGTCGTGATATTAAAGATGGATATTCCCACATTATTCGCATAATTGTTTCTATGACAAAAAGCACCGAGTTCATACATAGTAAAGACGTCTTTTTTCTGACGCCTTCACGTTGAGAAGCTGAAAAGGTATTTTACTGAAGTTCGGCTAAATTGCAGGAGCAGGTTCACCCAGAGGACAAATTTTCTATTCGATTAGTTGTATTTCAGCCGGGAAGAGTGACCTCTAAACCCTTAACCTTTTGGACCCAAACTACCCTTCCCTTTCTCTGGCATGGAGAGCAGATAGCGGGAGCGCTTGAGGAGGGAATTCCTGAGGCAAGTTTTCAAGTTTTGTTATACCCAGATCCTGTGGTAGCGGCCTTTCTTCTGCAGAGCTGTCCAAAGCCCTCCCTTTGCTCTTCAGATGAATCTAGGGAAAGACAAAAAAAAAAAAAAAAGAAAAAAGAAAAAAGAAAAAAGGAAAACGAACCCTCCCAAAAAAGGGGGGTGGGGGTAACCCTCTCTGGCCGTTCTTGAAAATCCCCCCTCCTGGATCCCCGCTGTTTACTCAAAGTCTGTGATACGTTGGCTGTGAGCAGGGCAAAAATGTTATTGGAGAGAGAGCAACCAACTTTGGCATCTGTGGTACAGTTCTGGAAAATAGTGGCCTAGGATAACCAAATCCTTACTTTGTGCTCCTTATCTACCGAGATGGCTTCCGAAGTTAAAGGACCAAATTCTTCTCCCAGATTTCCTTCCCTTCCCACTGAAGTCAAACAGGGATGTATCTGCGAGCAGAATTTGCCTCATCGTCTTTTGAAATGTTAATATCTCCAAGACGAGTGTTGGGTTCAGCACAGCTCTTACAGCCCCGGTTGCAAGCCCTCTTTGAGCAAGGCTGGGGCACTGTCAGTTTACACAGTTGTAATTGCGCTATAAGCTCGGAGAATACGTTAACTGGAGGCAAAAAGTACCAAAAGAAATAGTTTCCGGATGCCAATACTCTGAAGGGTCAGGAATGTCTGTAATAACGACCAGAAGCACCCACTGGTCATTGTCTCCCCTGCAAAACGAACTTGAAGTTTATTTCTTACTGGTTTTTAACCCTCCTCCAGAGTTACCTAGTGTAGGAAAGGAAACTGGTTATTTTTGTTTATCATGAGTGAAGCCTTGTGCGTTGACGCCTTTGTTAAACGGTTGCATTGTCCAGCAATACTCTCATCTCTGCTGAAGTGTAATGCTTTTTATAGACTTTGCCAATGTTTTGCTGCCATTGATTAAAGCGTTATTTATACTAATTGTCGCCTGTAGTTTTGATGTAAGTCCTCCATATACATTTGAAATAATAAAAGGTGTAGAGAAATAGATTCTGGTTTGTACCTTGAACAAACAGTCCTCACAAGGTGGGTCTTTCTGCCGTGAAAATGCTGGTCCCTCCCATCATTACAGTGTTAAAAGATGAGTGACTCTGCATAGCATCCTTCCAAATGTCCCTTTGAACAGGTCTGCTGATTGCCCCAGCTATAATGGTGTGACTCTAGGCCAAGCTGGAGTCTATATTTACATTTAGGCTGCAGTTAAAAGTGCCTGTCATCCATTTGCTACTGCTTTGCATTTAACAAGCCCTCCTAGAATGACTCCCGGATTTATGCATGTGCGGTAGGAAGCAAGGAGCCACACCTGAAGTCACCTCGATCCCCACACAGATGGGTGCATTTTAGGTGAGTCTTGGAAGGAATCCATTCAAAAAAAGAAATGGAAATTTGAAATGGAAATGCTGGGAGTAGCTCTTCCTGAGCAGTAAGCTTCCTTTTTTAATTTTTAAAATTTATTTATTCATTTATTTTTTTCAGCCGATACAAACCCAAGGTCAGGAGAAAACACAAACTTGGAGAATTTAAACTTTCCAGTGCACCTAAGGCAAACATTTATTTATTTATTTTTAATCCCCCTGCCTAAGTACTTCAGGCAACAACATGCACCTCTGGCCAGCAGAAGTCGATTGCGGTATTATTGTCAGAAGTATTTGCCACCGAAGGCTTGTCCTCCCCTGGAGCGTGGTCAAGGCAGGGTCCAAAGGGAACGCCCTCCGCTCGGACAGGGCAGGAGGGGGGTGCCCGGGCGAGGAGTGGGCCCTTCCTGCCGGGGTGCGCCGAGGAGGGTGCGGGTGCGGTTCTGAGCACACACTAGCCAAGTTTAAATGTGGAGGCACATTTTGTGATTATACTTTCTCTCTCCCGTTTAATGGCTCCTCCTGTTACTCCCGATACATCAATATGGTTCTGTATATTATATCACCACTAGTCGTTAAGGTAAGAATGAAAAGGAAAGGCAGAGTCAATAGCAAACCCCACTCACTGTACAGTACAGTAAATAGGGACCTCTCGGTGCAGAGCCGCACCGCTTCCAACGGCCATGTTTGTTAGCCCTTTCCCCTGATTCTTTTTCCCCCTTTTTTTTTTTCCCCTCCTTCCCCCCAAGCCTAGAGACCAAAATAATCTCGGTAGGAACAGTCATAACAGGCAGAATTTCAAAGTGCAAGGAAGATGATAAGAATAGATTTCTACAAGTCCTGACCACGTGATTTGCGAAATAATTAATTCAGCACGTCCCTTAAGAAACACGGAGTCGTCATTAATCTGCCAAGCAAAGGACTCTATCAGACTTGAAAACTGAAGAGATCCCAAGAATATAATATACAAAGGGTGCAGTCCCTCTCTCTGCACACCTAGCTCCTTGGTAGCTGCTGAAAAAGAGACGCCCGGTACGTAAATATTTTTTACTTTTATTCCTTCTTATTTAAGCCTTAATGAACTCAGCTGTCAAACGCTTGACAAATAGGGCACGCTGCTTCCTGATATCCAGCTCGGCAGTGGCCGGGGACCGGACCGGGCGCAAGCGGTGACCTTTGCTTCCGAGGGAGCGGGGGAAGAAGGCGAGCGCGGACCAGCGCGGAGCACCGCGGAGGAGGCAGCCTGACCGCCTCCCGGGGCGGCGGCGCTGGCCGCGGCCGCCTGCGCGGGGAGGCGCGGAAGGAACAATGCGGCTGTCAGGACAGCCGCCGCTGCCCGGTGTCACCGGCAGGGAAGGGCCCTCCACTCCTTTGCAAGCGGGGTCGTAAATTTTGCCGTGCGTCTTTGACAGCGGGGCTGCAGCGGGGCCGCAGCCAGCTCCGAGCGCGCCTTCCCCCACCACCCGCACAAAGGCCGGCCACGGCCGCGCTCCCCAAGCCCCGCTCCCCCGATCCCGGCCCCGGCCCCGCTCCAGCCCCGGCCGCCGTTCGTGTCCGCCCGAGCCTCGCCGCCCGGCCGGAGAAGCCCGGGCGCATCCAGACCCCGAAACGGGCACGCCGCCTTGCAAGTCCCCGATCGATAGCTCGGACTAGGGGGAAATGGGATTTGTGTTTTTATACAAAGCCACTGTCTATGAACTCCATAGAATATGGACAACGAGGCTGAGATTTCTCTGTGAAATCCCAGAGTCAGCTGGAAATACTTTCTGCAAACAGGATATTCTTTATTATTCCTTGCTGGAGTAATTTCTAAAAAAACCCTAGATTGTAGCTTTTTATTACTTCCGTTTCGGTGGCAGGACAGAGACAAAGTTTCCTATGTTATGAATTATACATTCAAACAATAACACATTAATTCAATTATTCAAAGATGACAAATGTTTATGTGCTTTGGTAGTGACTAAGGAACAGATTTGCTACTTGACTAGAACTCCTACATTTTTATCAATGAAGTTTTATATTATCCTGTTGGCTAGGGAAAGAAACCAAACTCCACCAACACACTCAGTAAAATGGATCCGAACATAAATCGCGGCCCTTTCATAAAAGCGTTTATTCCCGCATATAGCCCAGGCTATTTTATCAGTTTGACAATTGCCGGAGTTGTTGTTATAAATCATCATAAGTAATTCCTGAAAGGGTGCGAGGCTGCTGGGGGGCGGGCGGAGACTGTAAATCTTTCTGTTTTATTGCTCTATGAACATATGCTCCGATTGAAGAAGTCTTAGATCCTTTACTGGAGACAAATTCGCGCAAAGCTGGAGTCCCACCAGCCAAAGGATTAACATTTCCTTAATAGTTTCTTTTTTTTTTCAGTCCCCTTTACGATGTCTTAATTCTGGTGGCGGTGGTGAAGGTGCTCCTTCCTTCCTTTCTTTCTTTCTCTCAGCCGTCCTCCATTTTTACATTAAATTTCAGCTTCCTTTTTTTTTTTATTATCATCTTATTTTTAAGCCCTAGACTCTGACAAGACACCCGAGGGCTGTGGGGCTTTTTCCAGGGGATTCGAAACTGCCCTCCAAAAAGGCATTTTCTTCTGAATCCTCTTCGCGCTCTTTGCTCGACCGGTGCCCAGCTTTTCCTTCGCACTTTTGTGTAGGAAGAGAAAGACCTCTCCGTCATCCAAAATGTCTAAACAGCAGCCAGAATTATGTTCGGCTTTGTGTGTATGTACACAAGTATGCAGAACACGCTGTGCGTGTAGCGGTTGCTGTATGTACACACAGACACGCGAGCACGGGGGGCTCTGCAAATCTACCCAGACGCCGAAATATATGGCTGACGGAAAAGGATATAAAGAACCATTACCTCTTACTTGAGGCGAGATTTAAGTGCATCGTTTCGAAGAAATATAGGATTATAAATCCGAAGCCGTACACAATAATTTACATTGAACTTATGTTTCCATCACTGGACTCCAATCTTTTTATAACTGGTTTGCAAAGTCAGGAAAAGCAATGTAATTTAGATAAATGTTACAATGCACTTACGGTTAGTATGGTAAGGTAATACGTTACTGTCACATCCCCATGCTTTGGATGGTAATGAAATCATAGCAGATGTTAGATTAGGTGTACTGTATTTATAGCTACAGATATGTTAGAAAAATCAAACAGAGGAGCTAATAAAGGGTTTTTTTGCTGAACTGGAATAGTTGGGGAGCTTTGTGGGTACACATGATGGATATACATCGGGTTTGCTCTGTCTCTCCGTGCACACAGGGAGGGGAGGCAGGCTCAGGGCAGACACACACACGCACAAATGTCATGAGGTTGTTGGTTTGGTTTTTTTCTTCCCCAACGCTTGTTTAGCCTCCAGAGAAGGGTAGCCCCGGCTGACCCGCATCTTCCCGGTACGGAGAAGGAGAAAGCAAAAATTCGTGCACGCCAGCGGGCCCCAGCGCCTTTCCACCAGAGCAGCGCTGCTGTGGAGCTGCCCCTGGCGCAGGCTCTCGTCTGCGGCCGATCCCAAATACCTCCTCTTTCTCCTCCGGGAATTTCTGCGCCCTGGGATCATCCCGCGGAATTCACCTTTTCCCCAGGCTCCGCCGGCCCCGTGGGGCGCGTAAGTGCCGGCGCCGCCGCCGGCGGCCGCCGTGGTGCCCCGCGGAGCTCTGCGGGAGGAGAGCGGGCCAGTGCGCGGAGCGCTGGTTGCGGTGCGCGGCCCGTCCCGCGGGGCCCAGCGCGGCGGCCCCGGTGCGCGGGGGCGCGGGCGGCGGCGGGGAGCGCGCCAGGCTCGGCCCGGCGAGCTGCTCCCGCGATCACGTGGGCCCTGTTCTGTATTTTAAGGCAGTGCCTATATTTCTGATTATAAAGGGGTTTCTCCTGCTCGCCCCCAAAATTCGTCAATGGCCGCACGATTTAAAACCAAAACAAAACACGAGCCGGCCAATTGCCTCCTGTGGTTCCAGGAGGCTGATGGCTGAGGGGTTGTGTGTTGATTTTTTTTTTTCCTCTCTCTCTCCTTTTTTTTTTTTTTTTTTTTAGGCCCAACAAATTCCGATTTCCACTCGCTCTCTTTTATTGGTAGTTGAGCCTGAGCTTGTTTTCTTTCTATCGGGAATTCTGGTGTATGGAAATGTCTGTAAGACCGCAAGATCAGGTTTAGGAGAGTATTGTCTGCAGACAAAGGGTGAAGGATATATTCTAAGAACTGCAAGCGCAGATCCTGAAAAGTGAGGAGCCCAGGTTTATGATAAATTGATGCACAGGTAAGCAACTGCATGACAAAATGGGACCTTTAACCACAGGGGCTGCATTATCGCCTTTGCTCAGAGACTGTCTGGAATTTGTTTGCAATCTCTGCCCATAACGGCTGCAAATGCATGGACTGGTCTCCACCTCTTTGAACGTTTTAAGCTGTATCTTCTTTTTCTTATGCTCCTTGAAGAAAATGTGGACTCCTTCCCAAAGGCTAGGGGAAGATGTTTAACCCTATCATCTTCCCAATTTTCTCTGGTTGCAGGAAGGGAATTGCAAATAAGCAAAGGAACAAGGGGGAGACAACTTTGCTAGATGCTCCCATTGCCAAAGTAAGATTGAGCATCGCGTTAACGCGTTGCCGTGGGTAGCCGGGCAGGGGGTAGCCGTGTTGATTTGTAAAGGGCGATTTAAAACAGGCTCATCGGTAATGTAGCCCCTGCTTAGGGTCTCTTAAATATTTCTGCCAAGTGCCTTCCCAAATCTTTTCCCCTCGCCGTGCATTCGTGTTCCTCAGTGGCTGTTGTTTTCACCACCCAGTAGTTTTGGTGTTGATACTACCGGTATGCTCACGCTTTCTAGTTACACACGCTGCTTGAAGCACGGCTTGATATTTATCTACCGAGGAGTTTCTTGCCTCTCATTCGTGCAGTTTGATCAATACGGCGGTGGGAAGGTGCCCGGGGGGACCGGCCGGTGCCTCTCCGGGGAAGGGGGGAGCTGGCAGTGGCCGCGCAGCCTCCCCGCACACATCTGCAGCTCAGCTCCCTCTTGGGCTGTTGCAACTAGCCCGGCTCTCGCAGGAGCGCCTGTCACCACTGGTCTGTGGCCTGCCTGCAGCCCGGGTGAACTCTCGGTTATGTTTGTTAGAGATCCCCCGCTTAAAGCCCAGCTTTGTGAGGGCGGGCAGGAGCGGTTGTAGGGCAGAGCCGGACCTTGGCCATCCCGGCCACCCGGGCAACTCCTCCGTAGGGCCGAGGAGCCCGTGGGAAGCAGGGCAGGGAGTCGAGGGGAAGGGAAGAAAGGAGGAAGTTGGGGTGGTTGGTGTGATTTTTTTTTTTATTTTCCTTTCTGTTGCGTGTTGCTCTGCTCTATCAGAAGTTAAAAGCAGTGAACATTTTTCTTAGCTGTATGCCTCCAAGCTGCTGGCCTGCCAAGTTAGTCAGCTGAATCCAATTACTGCAAGCAGCATTTCATTTGGCTCGATGGAAGCACTCACTTATAACTTCACCTAAAATTTCAATAATACCTATATTGGGCCCACGCCTGAATAATTCTAAAGATTTCCCTGGGTTTAGCTCTGGCAACTTCTCCGAGGTGGGCTCTGCGGGAGCGGCGCCGGGAGCAGAGCACAACCCCTCCGTGCCCGGGCTCCCTTCGCCGCAGAACAAACTTTGGGGGCTATTCCTGTGGCCGTGGAAATACCGGGATTTGACCAAGTACAGCATGTTTAGAGCAAGAAAGCTACCGCTTGTGAGGCTGAGGAGCTGCTTCAGAAAGGGATGAGAAGTCGATAATCAATTAGGCACAAAATGAAAACTTACCGTGTTAATCAACAGCGGCTAACAATGACTTGGTTTACAATATTATGATCTCTCCGCTCAGGGGCTAAGGTGCAACGCCACTTACGCTGCCTTCATATACCCTGTAAAGTGCTATTTCTAATGACCCCTCTTTAAAAAAAATAAAGCACTTAAAGTTGACGTACACCCACGTGAATACATTATATAAGACGTTGCCGGGACAGGCCCAGGCCAAGAACCTGAGCGAGCATCATGTGTAATCATGAAGCTCCACTTCCCCAACTCCAGTTTGCCAGCATAAATTAAGGTGATAAGAAGAGGGAATGTTGCATCCTACTGGGTTTGGGTAGGGAGAGAGAAGACTTGGTGGAAAGTTGTAAGGTCTGTTGTGTTGTGAGCTATTGGAGGCGCTTCCGTTGGTTGTTCATTAAGCGGTGAGTTATTGCTGTACGAGCCAAAGGTCATTTCAAAGGCTTATGGTGGCTAGATATCGTCTTTATAATGACCTGGGCTTCTTTGTGGGGGATTTTCTGGCACTCTTAAGTTCTTAAAGTCCTGAATCGACACGTTACACAGCCAAATGAAAACTGCTCGTTTCGAGCCGCAAATACTTGCGGGGCATTTTCAGCGCTGGGGTTTCTCCGCTTATCTGTCTCTCTGTCTTAACAGGGGGCCGGGAGGGAGGAAGGGAGAAAGACCTGCGCTAGCTCTGTTTCCGCAGGGCGCTCCACGGGCCGTGAGTTGCGGGCGGCAGGAGCGTTGGTTGTGACCGACGGGGAGGACTTCGCAGCTCCCATGCAATGGCGCTCCCGCTCCTCCGTGCACTGCATCTCCGCACCCCTCCGCGCCTCGGCCCGGGCTGGGCGTTCGGGGAGGCACGCGCAGCTCCGCGGCCCCGGTGGGTGCACGAGGCCCGGCGGAGCGGCTGCCTCAGGCCGCCCTGCCCGGGTACGACCCGCGGCAGCGGTATTTTGCGCGTTTGTTCGCTCCCCGCCTCTCTCAAAGCACTATTAATAAATGAAGAGAAACATCTGCCCTTTGTCTGGTAATAGATCTGAAGCGGACGGAGAGACACGGTGAGGGGCTGCGGACGAGATGTGCATTTATTAACAAAGTCCTAAGGAAGAAAGTCCAAAACACAGCAGTTTCCGCTGAGAGTTCTCACTTCTGTTGCAGGTCCGTGCCCACGGATTATCCAGAGGAACCTGAAGATCCTACCCACACAGTTAAAGTCAAAAATCAAGAAAAAACATAAGTGTGGTGAGTTCTCTTAATTTCCTTTTCCATCCACCTCCCGCTTCCCCCAGCGCTGCAGACCCTCCGCAGGGACCAAAGCCCGGACCCGGCCGCCGGCCTGCCGAGCAGAGAGCACTGCTCGGCCGGGCACGCCGTCGCCTTCGACGCCAGATGATATCAATAAATACCAGCCCGCAAGAAGCCCCGCTAAAAGCGGCCCGTGGTCGGAGGGAGCTGCGCCCAGCTGGGGAGCAGCCTTGCCCTGCACTCGGTAGGAGGGAGCCGGCGTCTCCCCGTGAGGGTGCTCCGCAGCTGGTTTAAGGGGCCTCACGGCGGCCACCGCTTCATGCCGGACACCCCCCGCCGCTCCTCTGTCCGCGGGCCCTTCCGCGCTCCTCAGCCCCGCCAGACCCCCCCCTCTCAGGTCCAGCCCCAGCGGTGGGTGCCCGGCTGCCCACGGCGGCCCGCCCAGGGCAGAGGGTCCCCATCGCCCGGCTCCCGTGCCCGCGGCCCGGCGTGGCGGCCGGGTCCGGCGGTGGGTCCAGCGCGTTCCTTATATACGGGGCTGCCCCGGGCCGGCTGCCGGGAAACGTGCCGAGCAGGGGATTCTTTTGCCGGGCTCCCTCCTACGCGCCGGCTGCTTTGCACTTCTGAAAGTGCCGTGGCTTGGGAAGCGTTTTCCTTTTCATTCCTGGCCGGAGCGTTTACTGCCACGGCACTAGCAGTCATAAATTTTGTTACAAACCGCAATGACAGGTGCATTGATATGCACCCTGAGAGCTCCAGCTGCTTTAATAACCGCTCCGCTGGCCGCGCTCACCGCCTCTTATTTATTCGGTATCATATTAGATATTGATCCTCAGCAGAATTAAGTGTAGTGGAAGTTTTAGTAGAGAACTGCTTAATATGGAGGTGTCGGGAGGAAAGCGCCGGGTGGATGCGTGGGCTCCCGGCTGCTCCCCACGTATTGCCGTGAGAGGGTCGGTAACCTCCAAAGGCGTTGGAGTCAGCGGCGGGATGGACAAAAAAACCCATTATCGTGTGCAACGCCAACAGTTCAGACGAGGTTAATCTTTCTGGAGAGGAGGCAGGGAAATCTGAAACACAGACATGGATACGTTGTGGTTTCTTACCCTCGGAGCCTCCGAGCCCACCTCCCACCGCTCGGCCTCACCATTTGGATGTCACCTCTTTTTTTTTTTTTTTTTTTTTTTTTTTTTTTTTTTTTTTTCCCCCCTGGAGGCTGTTTCTGGCCAAACCACCAAGTGTTGAGCCTCTGCTTTGGTGTTACCTATAAAAACATCACCCCGGGCCTTGCACTCGTGGAAAATCAAACCCTGGAAAGGTCTCTCTCCCCTGTTTCTCTCCCTCGCTCTCTTTTTAAGATCTAAAGATGAGCCACCAAACAGTTGAGCATTGTCCATGTGATTTATGGCCCATAGCCTCCTTTTTAGGTTCAAGCAGAGTTCACAAGCAGTTGGTATTTCAGAAAAGAAATAAGGCTTTTAACAGCTTAACAGCAATATTCTTTCTTAAGATTCTGCGTATTCTTTTGGGAACTATATTTCACAAGGCACATAAAAGCCTACGCTTAAGGCGGTGTTGTGCTAACAAAAGTCCTCAGTCCAGACCGCTCCCGAAAATGTACATGATAGAAGTGGAAAACGAGCGACAGAGTTATTTTGCCCAAAAAATACTTTCAGGATTCGTCAAGATTGTCACAGCATATTAAAAAGCATCTGAATCGCCACCGCCCATTTCCATAGACAATTTTTTTAACTAAAATTTTCCAGGAGAGGAAAATAGCTCTTATCCCATTTCCATCAGCTTCGCAGATCATCCCAAGCTTTTGTTCAGGGAAGAAAAGGACTGCGGCGGTTTGTGACAGGGGATAAACCGCCGAGAGCGGCCGCGGATCGCAGCTCGCTGAGGTCATTCTGAATTACACAGACGTATAATAATCCCGGTGAATTTTAGGGAACAGATGAGCGGTTCTTGGCTGTACCAATGGCTGCGGGACGAAGAGCAGTACCCTGGTAGTATTGCTCAAGTGCAGGCATAGAATGGTAATTATCGGACACTGCTCAAAAATGTCTAGCTACTCTTCTTTGGTATGTTAATAGGCTTAAACCCTGAAGAAATACAACGAACTCTTAAGATACGTTGAGTTACAGACTTACATTCCCAGGTGAAGCACGTGCTAATTTAGAGAACTACTAAAAATGTCGGAGAAAACCCCTATCTGACAAGAAAAATAAGAAGAGGGAATATTAAACAGCCGCGACGAAATCGCAAAACAGTTTCTATCTTGCAAAAAGCGCAGAGAAGTTGCAAGGGGAAAGGGAACAGCACCCTATCCCAAAACATCTGCCCCGAGGGGACAGTGCATTTTCGGCCTAAACAGCCTGATCGGGGGGCCGGGAGGCGGGGAGGGGAGCGCCATGAGTTTGGAAGCTGGAAAGAGAAACCCCTAAAAATTGTCTTAAGTCTCTCAGGTTCTTTCTATTGGGGACAAATAGAAGGGACGAGAAACGTTGGGCGAGGGAATTTAATTCATCACAGAATTAAAATAGGGGAGCTGACCTGAGACTTCCTTTACAGTGCAAAGTGAAGGGAGTGAATGGCGCCGGTTACACTTTAACTCCGGAGGAATCCGGGGGAAAGAAGGAGGGCGGGTTTACAAAGAGGACAGGATTTTTCTGCCTCTGCCCGGCCGCAGCCCGGGCTCAATCCATCATGTCAGCCCTGCGCGGCCCTGCGCACGCGTGCCTGGCAGGCGAGGAGTGCGGGGGGCTCTAGGCCGAAATGGGCCGGGGGGGCCCTGGGAACACCCCCCAGGCCTTGCTCAGTGGGAGCACTTCCCTGCAAGCGCGGGGACCGATCCGGCCGAACTCTTGCGGGAACGGTCCACAGGCAGAACAAAGCAAGAAAACATCCCCCAAAATGCCTCAAAAAGTGGCCTCTGTGAGGTCCCGCCAATGAGTTTCCGTTCCCCTCAGCACCACCGCTCTTGGTGGCTCCTTCCCTGCTGTTCCCTGGTCCTTCCCTCGTGTGCCCTGCTCTTCTCCCTGGTGTGCTCCAATTTGGCCTGGCTCCTGCCTGGTGACCCTGCTCCTTTCCTGATGTCTCCTGATCCCTCCCTCGTAACTCTGGCCCTTCTCTGGGGTCCCCTAGTCCTTCTCTGGTGTCCCCTGCTCCTCTCTCTGGTGTCTCCTGCTCTTTCCTTGATGTGCCCTGCTCCTTCTTTGGTGTCCCTTGGTCCTTCTCTAGTGTCTCCTGCTCCTTGCTGGATGTCCCCTGCTCCTAATCTGGTGTCCCTTGTTCCTTCCTTCATGTCACCCACTCCTTCCCCTCTGCCCCTGCTCCCGCCCCGCCGTCTCCTAGGCCCACCGGCTCTGCCGAGGCTGGGGGTGCTGCGGTGCGGGGCGTGCCAGGGACAGCCCGGCGGCTCCCAGCTGGCGTCTCCCACTGAAGGTCTCTTTTGTGTCCCCGCTGTCCCCCTTCCCAGGTGGCTACGAGTGGCCCGGGCCGACGACGTGAGGCGCGGGGCGGCGGTCAATGTTATTTGAGCGGGGGCCGCGGGCCTCAGCGATCGCAGAGCAGAGGATGCAGAAAGCCGCCTACTATGACAACGCGGGGCTCTTCGGGGGCTACAGCTACAGCAAGGCCGACGCCTACCCCTACGGTGCGGCCCACCAGCCCTACGGCCAGGCTGGCCTGGACGGCGAGTACCCCGGCTCCGCCTGCTCCGTCCAGGGCTCGGCTCCCGGCCGTGCCCCGGCCCACAAGGGCAGCGAGCTGAGCGGCAGCTGCATGCGGACGGCGGGGGGCGGCCCAGGGGGCAGCCAGCCCTCGGGCATCAGCGAGCAGCAGCCCCCGGCGCTGCCGCCCTCCTCCCCGCCCAACCCCCCTCCCAGCGCGCCCCCTCCGAAAAAAACCAAGGGAGGCCCTAACTCCTCGGGCTCGTCCAACGCCACCCTCAGCAAGCAAATATTCCCCTGGATGAAGGAGTCCCGGCAGAACTCCAAGCAGAAAAGCACCTGCGCCCCCTCAGGTAGCCCGACACCCCCGACCCGGCCCACTGCCCACCCGGGGAGCCAGGCAGAGCCTCTTGAGCTGAGCTGCTTGTCCCTGCGCCTTGTCCCCTACTCCTCCAGGGACAACGGCCCCCATCCCCCTCTCGGGGGTCTTAGCCCCGCCGGGCCCTGCAGGCGGGAAAGGCTGGGGGCTCCCGCCCTGCTCCCCCCGCCAGCCCAGTGGCGGCAGGCGCGGCCCCGACGGGTCCTGGCAGAGCCTGGACAGGGCCGCTGGGGTCCCTGGGGGAGGCAGCTGCGGGGGGAGCGTGCGTGCCGGGCAGGGAGGGGTGGGAGGCCGTCCCCGGACTCCCTGTGCCCCCTCCCCGAGTGCCGGCAGAGCGAGGGGGGGCTCCGGGGGACCCCGGGGAGGCTTGCGGGGGGGGACCAACTTGTGCCTCTTCCCTGCAGGAGAGAGCTGTGAGGACAAGAGCCCCCCCGGGCCGGCCTCCAAGCGGGTGCGCACAGCCTATACCAGCGCGCAGCTGGTAGAGCTGGAGAAGGAGTTTCACTTCAACCGCTATCTGTGCCGGCCGCGCCGGGTGGAGATGGCCAACCTTCTCAACTTGACAGAGCGGCAGATCAAGATCTGGTTCCAGAACCGCCGGATGAAGTACAAAAAGGACCAGAAAGCCAAAGGCATCATGCACTCTCCCGTCGGACAGTCCCCGGACCGCAGCCCCACCCTGAGCGGCCCAAACCACGTCAGTTACTCCAGCCAGCTCCCCAGCGTCAACAGCCTCAGCTACGACGCGCCCTCGCCCACCTCTTTCGCCAAGTCGCAGCAGAGTATGTACGGGCTGGCCGCCTACACGGCGCCGCTGAGCAGCTGCCTGCCGCAGCAGAAGCGCTATGCGGGCGCGGAGTACGACCCCCACCCCATGCAGAGCGGCGGCGGCGGCGGCTTCGCCAACCCCAGCCTGCAGGGCAGCCCCGTCTACGTGGGGGGCAACTTCGTGGACTCGATGCCGGCCTCGGGCCCCATGTTCAACCTGGGGCACCTGCAGCACCCCTCCTCCGCCAGCGTGGACTACAGCTGCGCCGCCCAGATCCCCGGCGGCCACCACCACGGACCTTGCGACCCCCACCCCACCTACACGGACCTCTCCTCCCACCACAGCTCTCAGGGACGGATGCAGGAGGCACCGAAGCTCACGCATCTGTAGCGGGGCGGCGGGCGGCGGGGCCCGCTCCCCTCTCCATTACCTCACTTTTCTGACAGGACAGTGTTACTTTGCTCTCGAGTGCCAACAGTGTTAGTGGATTTGTCTCCCCTAGCAGCTCCCTTCTTCCTTCCGCAGCCCCGGGTAGGTCCGCGAGCAGGAGCCTTTCTCTTAGAGCTGTGTTTAAGCATGACAGTGCAATATACTACAGACCGAGGGACTGGTAAGCAGGTAATGATGTACTTGAAGGTAAGTCTTAGAGATGCCGTAGTGTTAGCAGCGCGTCATGCTGAGGTGTTTTAGAGCAGGGGTGAGCGGTGGGAACTCACCCGCGCGTAAGCTTATTCCAGAGAAGTTAATTTATGAATTCTTCCGTAACGTAAGGATCGCATCGGACTAAACGATATGTATTTATTATTTTAAGCGAGACATTTTTGTATCACTGATTATTTATCCTCGTCTTAATGTATTTATGTGGGTATTTGTAGAGTTTCTTCACCAATACTTCGGGAGAGCGATTCAGGTCCGTGGTGACTGACATTTCACCTATTTAGTATATTCGGTCTGAACTAGTTGAGAGAGTAGTCTTGAACAGTTGTAACAGTGGCTGGTGTTCGTAGTTTATGTAAGGATTAATTAAGACAGCAAGTCGTAAGTCATGAATAGAATAAAACAAACTGTGGCATCACACAAAAGAGCCGTTACACTTAAAAAAAAAAAAATAGTATCGGAATTATTTTAAAAATATTTATTTCTGGCCGGCCCCGAGCGCCGGGGTGGCTTGGGGGCAGCTGGCTTGGCCGGGCGAAGCCACCCTTGGCTGGAACCGCAGCCGCTTGGAGGAGGCGATCTATGAAGCAGGGCACTTGGCCATCTTGTTTCAGATCAAATCCTGCATACAAAAACCTCGGTGAGGTTAACATTTATTTATTGACTGGGTATCTATCACACATATTATTATTTGGGTGGGCTATTTTATTTTCTTTTTTTATTGTTTTAAATTACACTCTGGCTATCTGAAATAGGAAAGAAATTAGAAGCTTAGAACGCAGAAAAAATTAGAAACCCTCGGATAGTGCTAATTTCATTAGGGTCTCCATAGCAATCCGCGCAGCAGCTGCCGCCTCCTTTGTTATTTATACTGTTGTCTTTATACTAACCATAAATCAATTTTTTAGACATCTTTGGAAGCCCGAGCTTTTCCTCTTGTTTTTCATAAAAATAAACTTTGAAAGAAAATTGACAATCAGGTAGACGCAGCCGAAGGGGAGCCGCCGAGGCGGGGTGCGGGCAGTGGCGCCCGGCGAGGACGGTCCCGTCCTCCCGGACCGCAGCTGTGGGGCACCGCCGCCTCCCTCTGCCACCAACGGGACCGCTAACACGGGGAAGAATAAGTAAAAATTAATTAAAAAACCCCAAACAAACCAGACCGCCCCCCCCCAAACAAACCACAAAACGATGCTCTGAACCCTCGTGTTTCCTCGTCTTTAGTTACACGGCTGTGTTGAATCCCTCGCTGGATTTACAGATACTTCTTTTGTAAACGTTGTCATTAAAGCCTCTTCCTGACGGTACACGTCGCTCCGAAAAGACTGTTCTTACCTCTTTCTAAAAGTGTCGAGTTAAAGATTAATCCGAACTTCCGTATTCCCCACCAACCCGTCTGACGCGCCACTTCCCAGTCTGACAAACACTGCAGCTCCTACTCCATCCTCTAATGAAAGGACCTGGCATTCCTATTGTGAGATATATTTTAACTCTTCCAATTCTGGTCAACACAGACAAGTTTTCTTTCTTTCTTTCTTTCTTTCTTTCTTTCTTTCTTTCTTTCTTTCTTTCTTTCTTTCTTTCTTTCTTTCTTTCTTTCTTTCTTTCTTTCTTTCTTCGTGTCTTCCTTTCTTACTTTCTTCCTTTCTTCCTTTCTTCCTTTCTTCCTTTCTTCCTTTCTTCCTTTCTTCTTCCTTTCTTCTTCCTTTCTTCCTTTCTTCCTTTCTTCCTTTCTTCCTTTCCTTTCTTCCTTTCTTCCTCTCTTTCTCTCTCTCTTTCGCTCTTTCGCTCTCTCTTTTCGCTCTTTCGCTCTCTCTTTTTGCTCTTTCGCTCTTTCTTTTGCTCTTTCACTCTTTCTTTTGCTCTTTTGCTCTTTCTTTCTTTTGCTCTTTCGCTCTTTCTTTCGCTCTTTTGCTCTTTCGCTCTTTTGCTCTTTCTTTCGCTCTTTCTTTCACTCTTTCTCTCTTTCTTTTGCTCTTTCACTCTCTCTTTTCCTTCCTCCCTTCCTCCCTTCCTCCTTTCTTCCCTTCCTCCCTTCCTCTTTTCCTTCCTTCCTTCCCTCCCTCCCTCCCTCCTTCTCTCCCTCCCTCTCTCCCTCCTTCCCTCCTTCCCTCCTTCCCTCCCTTCTGGTATTTATGTTTGGCTGGACAGTAACAATTCAAAATCCTACTTAGGGTTTTATTTTCCCCTCTGTGCAATTTTAACAATGTCGTGCTATGTTGAGAAGTGTAACTTCTGTTAAATTTCACTTTCACCCAAGCAAATTTGGATATATGTGTTGTAGATCTGTAAACAAAACAGAACAGAATAAACTACTTTGTTTGGAGACATATTTTAACCATTTTGAGCCCTAAAATTGTTTTCTCTGGAAGTTTCCACACAAATTGTTTCATACAAGCTCCATCCAGGAGTAAAAAACACAAACAATGCAAAAACTAAGGCTAAACACCACTTGTGAATTACACTTTATAATATTCCATAAATATATATATGTTTGTATCTCCAAAATTTTCTGTAATCAATGTACCCAGGACTGAAATTGTACATGTAGGGTTTTTTGTGTGTTCTTGAAAACACCATGTATTTTGTACCACCTGCTTCTATCTGTGAAATGGCAAGGCACCCCTATTTCTGCAGGGCCATTCCTGGTGTAACCCAATGTGCTTTCCTCAAGAGTTTCCCACCTTCATGCTCTGTAGGTTGTTCTTCAAACAGTGTCTGCTCTGACTTGCACTATTAGTCCTTCATTAAATCTGTTAAGAAAGAAAAGGCTGTTTTTAGGTAGCCCTTCCCCAGATCTGAGGAAGAAGGGGGTTTGAGAGGAACCCTGACCACAAACACAGTGTTACTGATGCACACTGCCCTGACTTATTTTCATATTGCAGAAAGATGGGGTTTGCTGACTTGGTTTCCAGTGGGGTGAAGGAGGAGCATGTGGAAGGGGAAATCTTGTAAATAAATTTACTTTCTTCTCCGTGACTCTGGAAGAGGTGTCTTGTTTGTGACACGGTAGAAGTCCGTGATGATAACCTAATTATTAGAAGTAATGTTACTTTAGCGAGATCACTGGCATTTTTACAATGTTTGTACAAGCATCAGCAATCTAGAGGAGAGAGACACTTTGGCACAAGCCAGACTTTTTCTTGGCCCATCATTTAAAAGCCATAAATTATAAACAGCCCCCTTTCACACTCAATAGGAACTCAGCTCGTTTCCAACAGCATCTGATGTGATGAACTCCAGTCACCTATTTAAAACACAACTCATCAGCCAAGGCCAGGCCTGGGGCTGATCCTAGCCTTGCCTTTTTTTGCATGTAGGACTCATATCATTCCTTCCCCTCCTTCCCTGCTCCCTCCATCTGCTCCAGACCCATAACAGGGTCACTGAGCCAGGGCCTCTCAATGTTGGCAGCACTGCTGGAGTGTTTGGGATAGAGAGCTGCTGACAGCACTGGTTGAGGGGCATCAGGGGTATACTGAGCTTCAGTGAGTCTGTGCAGGTTCTCTTGTTCAGATCAGTGGGTTTTGGGTTCTCCAGTTGTTGTTTTGGCTCTTGTGGTAACTCACTATTTAATGGAGCCCCAGCAGTTTCCCTGCTGCAAAAGAAGATGAAGCTTTGTGTCATCTCTGCGCAGCCAGTGCAGGGCTGAGCTGCACCTTTGTACCCTGTTTCTTTTGACAGGGGGTTGCATCCATGTCCCTCTGTCTGAGGCCTGGTGAGCAGCACCAGGGCAGGGGAAACCAGGCAGGCACAGCCAGGGGCTCCCAGGGATGCCACTCTCTTGCAGATGCCACTTGTGTGAGGCTGGGGAAACAAGACCAAATGCCCCCTGCTCCATTAGCAAGTGCTCCCTGGGCAGAGGAGGGCTTCCAGCCCTGGTCCCTAGGTAGTCCAGTGAGGGATTCTAGGGCATGCCATATGGCTGCCACCATGGGACCATGCCTGGGTCACCTGGGGCTGCAGCCAACCTACCCATGGATAAAGAGGAGGCAGCTGTCTGCAGACCCAGCAGGCAAGGACAAGCAGTAGAGGAGGCTGGCTAAGAAAGAGGGAGCCCACCAGCACCAACTAGAAGCTCCCTGACTTTCTTAGGGACATGTTGGGTCATGGCTCTGTGGTGAGAAGTCTGAAGGCAGGACCCACCACTGGGGTCTCTGCACCACTCCAGCCCCACGGGAAGCCCTATGAAACAACTTGCAGAGAGGTCTAGGCACAGAAGGGGCTACTCGGCTGGGGAACAAAGAGGGTAAAGCGATTCAGGGTGCTGGGCTCCTGCTGGGAGGGTGCCTCACTGACAGCTGTCAGCCAGGGAGGGAGGGAAGGAGCTGCAGGCCACACCACCATCCTTCTACATGCCAGCCTGCCGTGTGTGCCCAGCGGCCACACACAATGGCATCCCAGTGAAGGCACAGCGTGCTGTGTGGTGGAGAGGTCCAGGCATCCAGCAGACCTGCCTGGGAACAAAAGCTGGAGCTAGACGGGCAGCACAAAGGGGCTGGTGCTGCTGGGGCAATTAGGGCTGTGGTGGTTGGCTGGGCACCACGTGATGTTATACATTGATGAACTGGTTACCTCTGCTTTTAAAAGGCACGAGATGTGCTAGACCAGAGCTCTGTTGGCCGCAGCCACTTTCCAGGGACTGAGCAGCAGGTTAATCCCTGAATGGGCAACAGCTCTCCATTCCCATGTGAGCAGCAGCAGTGGGGCCATGGTCCTTGCTGGCAGTGGGGCTGGTGGGGGAGGGAAGGGGCTGGCTCTATTAAGGGTCATCAATCACATGATGAGCACTTTTCACTCGACAGTGGCTCCTCCGACTTCTGTTCTAGCCTGAGCCAGCTGGGACTCGACCAGAAACCCCAGCAGCAGAGGCAGACCCCAGGCCCGGAGCCCCAGAGCCATGGAGTAATATGGCAGGATGGGACCGAGCCCCTTTGATCACAAAGGCTGAGATGCAAAAGGGGACACAGCGAGGTGTCTGTACCTGCACATCCCCAGACCTCTGCAGATGCTGCTTGAGAGCAGACTTCAGCCTTTGTGTCCACCTTGAGAACCCAGGATCCTGGAGCTCCCTGAACCCAGAAAGGCTCAGCTGCAATGATCATAAGCACAAAGCTGAATGAAATTAGCATGGGATCTGTACTGTTAGTAGGATGGAGTCTTCTGGGTAAAAATACTCTTACATGTACAAGTTGAGCACTTCTTTCTTTCTTTTTAATTTATTGATGTGCAGTTTTTTATGCAACAGTGGAAGTTTTGAAGACAACCCCCAAGCCCATGTGTAGTGTTGATCTTTCCTCCAAGGAACTTGGACCACTTTTTATCACCTTTGAGTGTAAGAAGGGCTAGGCAAGGCAGAAATCTTGGCTGCAAACCAAAACTCTGTTTTGCACAGAGCAGTATGGCTTACATTTATACCTCTGGGTTATCAATACACGTATATTTTCCTACTAAATTCACAGCCATAGGACAGGAAAGAGGGCATTACATGGCACAGGGCCTTGTATGACATCACTCTTCTGGGCAAATCTTTATAGAATGAGGGAGAGACTTTCCTTTTCTCTGTGTTCACATGGAGGATCTTTGTAGTTCATCCCACACACTGTGAGAGCAGAAGTCTCTGTCCCAGGCCTGGTGAAACTGTCTCAGAGGTCAACCAGGAAAAGGGAGCTTGTGGCAGGGAAATACTGATGGCAGAGGGAAACACACTTTCCTCAGGAAGACCATGAAGCGCCCTGCCTGTCTCGAAGGGCTGTGCTTGTGCTGGAACTGAGCCTGCCTCACCTCAGAGCGCCAGGATGATTTCCCTTCTTTGCCCTGGGGTCTCTGTACGTTCCTGTTTTTGTTCACACATTACAAAATAAACTCCCCAGAGCTTCTCCTCCTTTTTCTCTGCTAGCCTTCCTCCCAGGGGCCTTTTATGGTTTGCCTGTGTTAACAGGGACAATGCTTAAAACCCCAGTGTTTGCTTCCTTCTCTTTGGGATGCCCACCCATGCCCTGGCTGTCTTCACACCATGGAGTGTATCCCCACATACCACTGAGAATCAGCTCACCCTTGCTGTCAGTTTTGTGGCAGCAGAGGGACAAGGACAATGTCATGCTTGAATCAGACCTTCCACATCATTTTCCTGAGGGCTGAGCTGAGGAGGGACCTGTTGAATCTCCTGTGTGTTAGTTATTGTGGCAAGCACAGGGGGTGGAGGCTTACTCCAGCGAGGAAAGGCAATGTGCACCAACCTCAAAGTAGTCCCTGTGGCTCAGGGCTGCCATTGCCCCACACATGCTGCTCAAGCAGCCTCCCCAGCACAGATGCTTACCCTGCTGGTAAGCGGCTGCGCTCAATAGAGCTTTGGGCTTCTTCACTGTGCTTGTTTCTACATCATGTCTTAATTTCCCAGTGGCTTAAGACAGCCTGAGATGGCTTGACAGTAGCCCACGTGCTTCCAGAAGTGTGGTGGCACAGGGGTTGGTTTGGTCCGTTGTTCTCACAGGGGTTTCTGCCCTAGCAGCTCCTCTGGCTCATGCCATCACTGCACCACTTGCACAGACATCCCTAAACCTCCCAGACATTCTCAAATTGCCTTTGACAGCATCACATTCCTCCCACCCTTCTTTTTAACTCACTTTTCTTCTTCTTTCTTCTTTTGACTTCCAGGGACTCTTTCCTATTAGACCTCTTGCAAAAAAACAGCTGTAGTCTCTCAACCTCCTGTCACTGGGACTTAGCTATTTAAGTCTGAACACTATGAAATTCAGAAGCATAGAAAATGGGATCCCTGTCAAAAGCCAGAGCAGCAACAAGAGATGCTTTGCCTGTGTTTAGCCCCTGATTCCTGCTTTCCTCATCCTTGAACAGTCCTGCAAAAACAAACAGCGAACAGGTAGTGAATTCGGTAACAGAATCCAGCTGTGTGAATGGAAAGATCGTATGTTGGTGTGAACACGGACAGCTATTCTAGTGTTTAAAACAGAGCTTCAGATGTAATTAAACCAGTTGTGTTCTGCAAACAGAAGCCTCAAGTAAAGAAGCAGCCCTCCTGCAGAGCCAGTGCTGTTTGCTTCACTGCGGGCAGGAGTTTTTACAGCAGGGGAGACTGAAAAGCACAGATGCTCTCCTGCATGGCCAGCCTTTTTCTACTAAAGAGAAACCTTGGTGTTCCCAGGCTTCTGTTTTGTCAGAAGATGACATTTTCCAACCGGCTCTGATTGCCATGGGTGTGCTGAACAAGTTTGTATCATCCATAATTTAACCCCTCCCTCAAAACGTGGGTTTCCTGACAAGGTGTATTGAATTTAAACTCTTCTTCTAATTTATAAATGCATCCTCTGTGAATGGAAATGTAGGTGATATCCCATTACTAGTGCAGCAGGGTAGCACAGCCCAGAAGAGCGGACAAGGCTGTGTCTGGAGAACATCTAACTTTGTGTCTCCGGGCTCTACTGTCTGTAGACTCTGAGTCCCAAGAACATTAAAGCAGTAATCTGTAAAGCCAGCATTTGCTCTGTAATAGTTGCTTTATAACAGGTGGGCTGGATGAGCTGGGGAGAAAGCAGGGCTGATAGAAGCTAACATTGCTGATCAGAGCCCATATGCAGGGAAGCACTTCTATGTCCTTGTGGGCTTGTGTCTGCCTGTCCCAAGGATGTGTCCTCTCAGGGCCTCTGCAGCAAAAAAATAGAATAGGCCTGCTGTGAACCGTAAACTGGGTGTCGTGGTGGGGCAGCTGGGGCTGAGCTGCAGACCATGTCTCCATGGGAAAGAGTTGGGTCTGAGTCAGTGAAATGTTCTGATTGTGTCTCCCAATGGTGTCTCTTCCCTGCCACCAGCCCTCTGAAATCTGTGGAAGACTTTGTGGAACTTTTCCTTCTCTGGAGTTCCTGGTTGTCCTTGGGTGGTTGTCACCATGTCAGGTCCTTGCAAAAGTTGTGGCCTCTTCCTGACCACAGCAAGCAGCACTTTCGCCAAGAGTTTATAGAGCTTTTCGGGCTGTTGGGTCGAAGGCACTGGATGAAGGCATTTAAATGTCATGTTTTTATTAAGAAGTAAAATATTTTTTATAAGGTACCTTTGCATTTCCCAGCTGATTCCACATCCACTTCTTAAGACTTAGAAGGTTACATGTGTAATTCAAAGCAGCATGATGTAGCTGTTCTAACCTTTTGCTGTTCTGAACTGCACTGACACATGCTTATCAGTTGACAAGTTGGATAAAACCCATCATTACCCAAATCAAGCATGAGTAGCTCAGACTGGATGGTCAAGTGTCACTTGGAGCCATGTAGGGAAAGACCATCCCTTTTCGAGTCCAGGCTTCACATCCTTTACACTTGTTCTTGTGGTCTGCCGTTCTGGGGGGATGAAACCAAGAGAGAGAGTTGGAGTGTTTGCCTCGGCAGTGCAGCTTGCTGCACTCTGCCAGCTGAAAACGCTCAGTAAACAGTGCTGAATCGCCAGGGGAAAAATGAAAGCCCATTAACGGGGCGAGCCCGGGGATTCACTTTTGAGAGGCTGCAGAGCACTTACCTGCTGGAGCGAGACCATTAAGTGCTGCGAGGTGCAGCATCCCCCCGCCGGATGCGGACAGCCTGGGGGTGCCTGCGCAGCCCTCCGCTCCCCCGGGCTGCGCGGGCTCCCGTGGGAGCCCCCGAGGGCTTGGCCGGCAGCAGGGCAAGGAGAGGGGGCAGAGTTGCCCTGGGACGGGAGCCCGGGTAGCGGGAAAGCGCCGGCTCACCAACTCTGCAACCTCCCGGCGAGTCCAGAGGGAGCGGCCTGTCCCAGCGAGGTCGCAGGAGGGCTCGGGGGGGTTGCCCACCCGCACTCCCGCGCCGGCCCTGGGCAGCTGGCCCTGGGCCGGGGAGCCGGCGGCGCCCGGGACCCCCGGTGCGGGCTCCCCGCGTCGGGCTCCCATTGGCCGCGGGGCGGGACGTGCCGCCCCGCTCCCAGCCCTATATTACGGCAATATTGCCCCAGCGGGGCAGGTGTGGGGAGCGGTGCTGCCCTGCGGGCCATGGACCTGGGGTACTTTCCCCTCGCCTTCCCGCCGGGGCTGTGCTGTGGGGCTCCGGAGCCTCCCTGCTCCCGGCGGGCGGACAGCACCTTCCTGGCGCTGGGCACCGCCGCCAGCGCCGCGTCCCCCCCGCCGCCGCCTGCCTGTGCAGGGGTAGCGGGGTACACGGCCGCCCCCCCCGCGGCGCCAGGCTCCGGCTACCGGCCGTCCCGCAGAGCCGGGCCGCCGAGCTACGCCACGTCCATCTTCCCCGGGAGCGGCCGGTCGCCACCGCCTCCCGAGCCCGGCCCCTCCTGCCCCGGCGCTGTCCCCGCGCCCGGCTCCCCGGCCCCTGCGGCGGCCCCGGCAGCGCCCCGCACCTTCGAGTGGATGCGAGCGAAGCGGAGCCCGCCCGGGAGAAGTGAGTGGGGCGGCGGGGCGCGGGCGGGGGCTGCTCCCATCCCGACTCCCCTCTGCCCTCCTCCTGCCCCGGCCCCGACCCCCGCCCCGCTCCCTTCCCCTGCCCCCCGCTGAAGCGCGGTGTTTTTCGGCGTTGCAGGCGGCGTGGCGCCGTGCGGGGGGGACCCTCGCGCCTGCCCCGCACGCACCAGCTTCAGCACCCGGCAGCTCACGGAGCTGGAGAAGGAGTTTCACTTCAGCCGGTACCTGTCGAGGGCTCGCCGCCTCGAGGTGGCCCGCTCGCTGCGCCTCCGCGACGTCCAGGTGAAGGTCTGGTTCCAGAACCGCCGCATGAAGCAGAAGAAGCGGGAGCGGGAGGCGCTGGCCGCCCCCACCGCCGCGCCCGCGGATGCCCCAGGCGGCCCGGCGTGAGGCCCCACCGCTCCCCACGGAGGGGTCCGCCAGGGACGTCGGAGCTGGGCTGGGTGCTGCGGCCGGCGGAGCACCCGCGGTGTCCTTTGGGGCGGGATCGCGGCGATGCAGCTCCGCTGTGGTTGTTTATATTTTCTTTCTTTTTCTATTGCAACTTATTTACAGTTTTATTTATGCGGATTCCGGGAAAGATGCCAGCCCGGAACGCTGCTGCTTTATTTCGGCCCGAGGGAGCGGGCTGGTGCAGCCAGGAGCTAACCGGGGCTGCCGGTCTGCCAGCTGCTCTGTGTCCGGGGGCTGCCCAAGCAACCGGCCCCTTCCTCGTTTTGCATTTAAAGAGAAATCCACAGGCTCAGGCAGAGTTCATGCAGAAGAAGAGGTGGAAGCCCGAGAAGGCAGAGCAGAAGAGAGCAGAGAAAACTTCTCACTGGAGTATGAGTCCAAGATCTCCTTCTGGAAAAAGTGTCCTTGTCTTGTGCCCTACCCTTCACAAAATTGCTGCAAAAAAGATGCTGTTTCTGCTTGTATTTATTCTTCATTCATTCCTATTCCTTTTTCTGATGTGACTGATTTAGTCCAAAATCTGTTTAGTAACTGTAAGGGAAGCTTTTAAGAGAAAGTCAGTCTTAGGAGGAGCACTTCTTCCCATTCAGACTGCAGAGGCTGCACGGGACCAGACAGCAGCCACTCCGCTGGCTTCCAGCACCTCTTGCATGTGCTTGGACAAGGACAAGACAATATAAAGCCTCTTACAGCATACAGATGTAAGATCATCCAGCTCTGCTGATTTGATACTCTGCTGGCTATATCTTACAGTTAAAGGATTGTGCCATGTGAAATCAGTTTGCAACAAATCTTATTACATGCAAAACCTCAAGACCTATTAAAGCACAGAAGAATGCTTGGGTTTGACCACAGAACTCTGCCGGTGAAAGACCAAGAGGATTCCTGGGCCTTTTACCTGGAGTACCTGTTCAAAAAGAGCAACAACAACTGATTAATCCATGCAAGTGCAAAATTCACCAGTGGTCTTCACTTGTCCCCATTTCATCTTTCCCAGAGATAAAATAACCGTACTGAAGTGCATAAAAGAGTCAAGTTTAGATTCTTTTCCTACCTGTGACTTGGAAAGCATAACAAGAATGTGGAGAGGAATGACATTTGGATTTAAGGGAAGGTGATTTTATTTATTTGTGGGACAAAACAATTTTGGACAGCACACTCATTGCTCTGGATTTCTGCTGGGTGTTGGACTTTGGGGTGAAGAACAAATTGTAGCATGAGGGGAGATGTATCTCAGGGGACCTGTGAGCACTGAGTTCCTGTCTGGAAGCCAGCCTCAGACACAAACAGCTGTTGGTCTTTGTTGGATGCTTGCTGGGCAAAGCAAGACAGAAGATGACAATGGATGTCTCAAGTCAGAAAATCCATAATGTAGGGGATGCTTATTCCCTGTAATACCTTCCATTCTCCAATGTGCCCTTCTGCTTATAGGCTTTCCTATGAAGACTTCTCTTCCGCCTAGGGACTGGGAAGCCACCGCTGGTGGCAGCTTCATCAGAGATTAGCAGGAGCTCTGGGAAGCAGTGTGCTCCCAAAAGGCAGGCAGGCATGTTAGGATGATGCCGTGGCTGAGCATGGGCAGGCGGCCTCCTTGGCAAGGAGATGGGTGCCCCTGCAGTGAGCATCTGCAGGAGGGAACCTCCTGAGACAGAAGGATTTGGTTACACATCATATCCTGACTGTACCTGAAAAGTACAATAAAGCTACAGGCTCGTGGTTGTGCATGCACACAGGGACATTTTTGTTCTGTATATGGTGTTATGGTTCATGTCCCACTGGTTCACTTCACAGGTTATCACTGAAAAATTCTCAGGACTGAAGTACTCGTGTGGAACTAGTTGCAACCAAAATATACAATTTTCTGTTCCTTATTAAAGTAATGACACCAAACAAGTGTTACACTGCAGGCTGATCATTCACTAAGAGATAGGAAAAAGTATTTCTGCCACCTGTTTTTGAGAAGATGCTATTTAAAGCAGAATAAAGCAAAATCTGGTAAAATTAATGAAAACTCAAGGAAATAAAGTTTGATTTGCAAGCTGAATATTAAAGGCAAGTCAACTACTAACCAACCCTTTTCAGCTGTTCTTAAGGTACATTTTTACCAAGTTTCCTGATGGTTTTTGCTTTTTAAACAACAATAAGCATAGAAAAGTGGTCAGAATAGCCCATCTTCCTAAGAGCATATGGTTCACACACAAACTCTAGAAAACATCTGTGTTTTCAGTTACCTCCAAATTTGCCACGTGTCTATGGGGTTGCCAGTTTGTCAGCCTTTTATTTTCCTAATGATTTTGACATTTGTGCTGGGCACTTCAGGCGAGAGGAATGTTTTCCATACTGCTGGCATGCTTCTGTGCTACCAACATGGAAAGAAAGATTCTCATTGATATCAGTGGTGCTGGATCAGGGCATTAGAGCACAGTAAGTCTTTTATAATGAATGTTTTCATGTGGTATATTTTCCTGAATAAATAAATACATGTGCCGGCCTTGTAGCAGTGCACAGTTCTGTATCCATCAAAATGACACAGCCTGAATATATAGAGATTTACTTGCAAATTAAGATGAAACCTTACAACTCTTTTATGGCAGTCTGAATCAATTTGCTGGTATGAACACAGCTATATTCTGCCTTAAGAACCGGTACTTAGTATTAAGTGCAGTTTCTGCTCACATGACAGGGCCAGTTTAATAGGATCTTTCTTCTTCACCAGCAGTTTTAGCTGTATGAGGGTTAGATACTGCTCCTTTGCACTGTTCTGTCAGCAAGATACCCAGAGGAAGGAGCTAATGCAAGTCATGTGCTAATTCTTGAATAATTAAATGCTTATGATACACATGGGTGCACACATGAGACAAATAAATGATAGATAAGGTCTAAGATTCACTCATGTAACATTAATCCCACGAGTTGTGTCTCACACATATTCAGTTTCATGCCTAGCAGTTGAAAACAAGTTTTGGGTTAGGCACATAGAGGTAAGAGCACAAGCTACGGTTCTCACTGCAATCGGAACAAAATATTCCAGACTTGCCTCAGTAGATACCCACCACCATATAATTTATCACAAGTTATGAAAATACTAATTCCTGGCCTTACTTTCCCTCAAACATCATTAGAAAACACAGAAAGACCATTCTCTTTCTGTCAAATATTAATTTTTGCCTACTGACTGTTGCTCAAAGGGCCACAGGCTACAAAGGGATATGAACAAAATAGTATTTTTTATGTGTTCCCATTTTGCCTGAAACAGAACAAAAATATTGATTTTGAAAGCTTCCAAGGAGAAAAAACTTGTAAAATTATTGTTCCTAAGTGGTATATGTGAATGTAGAGATTTCATATCCTTTGGATAGGTAAGTGATACCAGAAAATCACACCTCTTTGAAAACCAAGCTTAGGCAAGAACCCAGGCTTGCTTGGGTATCTGGATTTCCATGCAGAACTGAATGTTACCGCTTGCAAATACAGCACAGGGAACACTTTGCCGAGGGTCAAACCAACGACTCCAGGATATGGTGTAAGCTGCATATACAGGTTTATTTCGAGCATGAAAGAACACAGCAGTAAGCCAGAAAACAAAAATATGCAACCCAATCACCACATTTTAATCTCCTTTTAAAAGTGTGCCATTTCCTCTATTTATTGGTAAAACCTGGAACGGTGGCTTGCACATAAACCACTACAGATTATTAATAGAGGAGAACAGACTATTACCTCTTTTAAGAAAAATCTTTGCAGGCAACGTTACAAAATGGAAAGACCTCCTTGTAGTTCCAAGCACTCGTCTCTAACAGCTAATAAATCATACTTATGATGTGTCCTGCACTACTCTGTTAGCCTAAATTCCAAGGAAATCCCAAGAACACTTGCAAATCCCTGATGGCCAAGGAGAAAGGTATGGAGAGAAATGCCAAACAAGACATAGTTGTTACCAGTTTATCACTAAGAGGTGACTGAAGTTTAAGGGAAACATTCTTTTCTATTAGCGATATACGGCTACATCCATGACTCACTCAATCTCAAGCATTATTTTTTATGACTTTTCTTAATGCTAGTGTACTAGAGGATTCTTTGGCCAGGGAAAGGCACCCTGTTGAAAGAAAGGAGGGTGAACCAAATGACAAATAATTCTGCTCCCTATAACAACAATGTCTGTTATTCATTCTTCTCCCAACCATATCTCCAAAATGCGCCCCAAATAATTATGGGCAATATATAGGAAAAGATACTTCCCAGAGCCAGTGTCTTATTGTATTTTACTTTTATCCAGAAATTATTTGCTACTCTTGAGCACCAGCCAAGAGAACAAAGTAACCCTCAGCTGTGCAGCATGTGAACCTTCCTTGTCTTATACCTATGCCTGCATAGAGTGTTAAAATCTCGGATAGAGATACAGTCCTTACAACTACTTGTAAGCAGAACAAGGCTCCCTTTATACTGAAAACATTTAGACCACATGCCCACAAAAGAGCTTTTCATAAACAATTTGGGTTTTCTTGTGTTTTTGTTTCGTTAAAAAGCAACAGATCCTGGTGATTAGCAGGTTGAAAACCAGCAGTTTAAGTAAACAAACAAATACATGTACAAATACAGTCAGTTCATTCTCTACCAGCCCATCAGACTTCCCACCACCTGGAAAATAGGTATTTTTTACTACACTTCATCAGAAAGCATAGTGTTACAGATAGTAGACCACAATTTTCAGTTTATTCTGGAAACTGAGGCACTTTTAACCAGGATAGCATATCATGCCTTATGAAAATGTTTAACAGGTCCAACTCCAGCAGTCTGTTCCATGGCCCTGTCCTTAAGAGTGAGACCCTTACACCTACCAGCATGGGGGACATACCTAACTGTCGTGGTTTGAGCCCAGCCAGTAACTCGGAACCACGCAGCCGCTTGCTCACTCCCCCCTTCTTACTTCCCCCGCTCCCGGAGGGATGGGGAGGAGAATCGGAAGAATGTAACTCCCACGGGTTGAGATAAGAGCAGTCCCGCAACTAAGGTATAATACAAAACCACTACTGCTACCACCAATGATAATAATGATAAGGGAAATAACAAGGGGAGAGGATACAATTGCTCACCACCCGCCGACCGATACCCAGCCCGACCTGAGCAGTGATCTGGGCCTTCCAGGTAACTCCCACCAGTTTATATATTGGGCATGACGTGCCATGGCATGGAATACCCCTTTGGCTAGTTTGGGTCAGGTGTCCTGTCTCTGCTTCCTCCCGGCTTCCTCTCCTCCCTGGCAGAGCATAAGACTGAGAAAATCCTTGGTCCGAGTAAACATGACTTAGCAACAGCTAAAAACATTGGTGTTATCAGTGTTGTTCCCAGGCTGAAAGTTAAAAATCACAGCACTGCATCAGCTACTAAGAAGGAGAAAAATGACTGCAACAGCTGAACCCAGGACACTAACCTGGGTGCTTCTGTCCTTACACACAGAACAAAGAACTTTGCAACGCATTGATCCATGCTGCTGTGGGTGTGCATAAAATTACACCCATATGTGAATTCAGTGGATCAGGAGAGCTGCTTCTGCTGGGCAAAGGAACCATTCCTTCTGCCCATACACCCTGTGAAAAAACACCCGCATCCCAGTAATATGATTTTGGTGACATTAATACAGCAGGAGAACCTTGAGAGCTAAGGCTTTCCAGCCATTACTCTTCATCTTAATGGTAGTGCCACGCTAAATCCACATTCCTAATTCCCCTTTTTATGTTCCTTTAACAAGTAAGCTAGATTAAACACAATAAAGTTTATAGTGGTATTTGAAAATAGATAAAAATCTCACTAAATTTTTAAATGACTACTCAGATCAGATTTTGCCCAGTTAGTGTTCAGATAATGGAAACAGTTTCTAATCCTGGCAGTCTCTAGTATCAGAGCCGTATGTTAAGCATAGGTATTGGAATAATTATTTTTAAAGCACACACATTCATAGATTTATAAATTATACCATTTATGTGGGATAACATTTACTTCAACATCAGAGTGTATCAAATCCAATGATAATTATGAAACAGTGATAAAAGCCTATCAATAAACAACATCTACCTTTCCCTTCAGAAATTCAGCGGAGTAGAAGCATGGTAGGTACCTGACACCAGTGGATTCAAAGCTGTTTTCTCATACTGGAGAGACTAGACCCCAAAACAAAGTGCACACAACAGGGTGATGTCTTATAACAGGTCCAAAATTTTGTAAAATGTTGTGATTGTAACCAGCACTGTGAGCACTGTGATTTCCATTTTAATGTGACCAGGCAGACAGTGCCAAAAAATGGGACAGGACTGTTGAACACTCTTAATGTCACGTCTCACTTAAGAAATGGGCCACCTGGTGCTTCTGGTTGCTTTTCAAATACAGTACCAAATGAAACAGATTTGGTAATCTGATTTGGGACATCACAAGTGTGAATTGTTACAGCAAGAGCCACATGAGAAAAGGATTATCACAACTCTAGGGCTAATAATAACTGTGAAAGAAAAAGGAACAAAAAGGAAAAAAGAATTAAGTCCTGTCTGCATGTTGTCAGTGTCATCTATGATGTTGTTGTGTCTGTGATCTAAGGCCTGCAACAGAGCTCACCCACCCCAGAGGCAGAAGGCCATGCTTTCAAGAATCGGAAGAGCATGGCTCTGACCTGTTCTTCTGAAGATTTTTTCCTAAATTTAAAATCCATCGTATTTAATAAAAAGGTGATGGGATATCTGGATGTTGTCAGCAACAGTCACATCCAGACAGGGACACCAGCCACTGCCAGCATGCAATTTGTTTCCTAAAGCCATCATCAGCCTGAGCATCACTGGTGGCTGCATGACATCCAAGCAGTGCAACCAATTGCTCACGTTTGCTGGGTTGGTCAGTCTCAGGGCTTGTTTTGCATTGGTCCTGCCTGCATTCAATCATGTTGATAGGTCAGGTTGACTGGCCATCTGACTCCTCAGTGTTAAGTCTTCTGTACCAGAGTTGAGGTATACTGGCAAGTCCAGGTATTCATTTTATTAAACACACTTAATTCTGAACATCTGACGAAGAAGGCTTCAGATCCTAAAAATGTTACTCCTGGTTTCAGTTGTGACAGTTATTTTTTCTCCTTCTTAGTAGCTGGTGCAGTGCTGTGTTTTGGCTTTAGTCTGAGAGCAATGCTGATAACACACCGATGATTTATTTGTTGTTAAGTAATGCTTACCCTGATCAAGGACTTTTCAATCTCTCATGCTCTGCCAGTGAGGAAGGGCACAAGAAGCTGGGAGGAAGCAGAGTCAGGACATCTGACCCAAACTGGCCAAAGGGGTATTCCATACCACAGCACGTCATGCCCAGTATACAAACTGGGGGCAGTTACCCGGAAGGCCCAGATCACTGCTCGGGTCGGGCTGGGTATCAGTGGGCGGATGGTGAGCAATTGTATTGTGCATCACTTGTGTTTGTTGTTTTTTCCCTTTCCTCTTTTAGTTTTATATTTTCTCCCCTTGTTACTTCCCTTATCATTATTATTATTATTAGTAGTAGTTTTATATTATACTTTAGTTACCGGACTGCTCTTATCTCAACATGTGGGGTTTACATTCTTTCGATTCTCCTCCTCATCCCGCCCGGGGTAGGGGGGAAGAAGGGGTGACCGAGTGGCTGCGTGGTTCTGAGTTAGCGGCTGGGCTTAAACCATGACACTCCTGAAACTTTTGCCAGCTTTCAGGGAACTGAGAGGAGGTGATGGATCAGGGAAGTCATGTTTACACATGGCTGCTAGCTGGACTGGGCTGGAATTCACCTAGCCTGTGCTCTCTGCACACTCACAGAAACTGAATCTGGCTCATGTGGCTCAAAATATTTCTCAATCAGGCATTCCTTTTCCATGTCCCAGTGTTCAAAAGGCTTCAAAGTGCATATTCTGTGCAAAATGTTCTGAAATCATTGCTGCACTACTTCTTATTTCCAGCTGCTTGGTCTCAAAAAAGACCAAAGGAGACACCTGGTGCTTTTCTCGAACGCTTCTACTGATGCCAGGAAAAGGATCAATCTGATCTGCCACATCTCCTCACAAATCTCAGGAGGTACCCAGCCTCACCAACTCGTACCCGCTACTAAAAAGACCATATGCTTTTAATCTATATACATTCAAGTTATTTCAGTCAGTGTGATTTTTTTCCTTACCACAGTTGTACCCTGGGGAGAAACTATGTGAAGTATGAACTTCTACAGCTGTAATGAAGATACAGCAAAGCTTTTCTTGTTCCTTTTATGGAACAAGACAATGATTTTAGATGGAATAGATTCAACTTCTGAAGCTTCTGCTATGTCATATCTATTGAAGCAACTCAGCCTCAGTTAAAAATATAGCAGGGTACTCCTGTAAAGTCAGGCTATATGGGAGTGTTTAATTGGAAGTGTTGGCAAAAAAAAAAAAAAGGGAAAATTATGTCTTATTTATGAGACACATGGGGGAAATGATTCAGAAAATAAAAAAGTCAATTCCATGTAAGCTTTTTACAAAAGGAGGTTTCCCATCTGGAGGCAAAAAGTTTATGAAAGGTCATTCAGCTCTGCAGCATTTAGCTGTAAAAAGAGAAAAGTCAGTACAAATAACAGATTGCTTCTCTAAGGTCCAAGCAATCAGGTAGACCCACTTATGACTCTTATGCTGAAGTGAGATGGGCAGCACGAAAAGCCAAGAGCTAAGCCCCATTGTGGCTCAGCAAAGACAGCATTCATGTAAAATCAACAAGGTTCAAGTCCCTGCTCCAGTGTGTTGGTCTTCTCCTAGAGCACTCCCCAAGGATATGGAGGTTGAATGGGATGGTTTGACCGCATGAATTCTCTACCAAACTTTATTCTTAGTTGTTAAAATTTTGTGCTGGGCTTTCATTTGCAAGACAGTTCCATACATACGACTGACGAGGGTTTTTTGTAGGTCTCTTGCTCTCTCTCTCTTTCTAAGATCTTCTAAAGGGGTTTTGGTTTTATCCCAGTGTGGAATAGAAACACATTTTAATCTCAAAAATCTTTTGGGACAAGGAAACCATTTCCTGCCTGGCTCTACAATTAATCACAGCACATCCTTTTTACAGTGTGCTACAGATAAATAATTCATTACAGCTGTTTCTTCCCTCCATGCAGGCTAGGCAGTTGTGATCATTTCTACAGGAAGAAGGAGAAAGTTAATTCTTTCTCTGCCTGCCTCCAGAGAAGGATTTAGACCCTCTCGCAAGAAGCTTTGATGAATTAATAAACCTCCTCATTATTTACCACACTTGTCCAGAAACTGAGTTCAATTGCAGCTCCTTAATTTTCCAGATAACATCTTTAGAGTTTGAGAAGATTTGCCTAACCAGTGCCTACAGTCAAACTGTGAACATTTATTCCTACTTTCATTAACAAAGTGAATCTGGGTTTTGCTGCACTACAAGTTATACAAATACCAGGATGAACCCTCACAGCTCTTGCTACTGCTCGTTGGAGTCATGACTGCGGCTTTGACATTTGTGCCAGTTTGATGATGCAGCTCTGATCCATGCTTTAAGAAAACAGATTTATTGGTGTCTGGTCAACTTGGAATTAAAAAAAGATAGACAAATATGGGAACAGTCTGTTAACACAGATTGGATCCAAGGGAGCCAAAGGTAGAGTCAGTTTGGCAGGGAGGGTCAAGGAAGGCAGTGCTGAGCTGGTGTGGTAGCGCAGGCATGGAAACCAGGGCAAAGTCCTGTTGAAGCTACTACCTCCCTTCTGGGAGCTCCTGCTTGCAGGCCCCTCTGATCTGTTTAAAAGCCAAATCCTGGTCCCATATAGCATAAGCTATGTGAAACCCATTGCTCTAGAAACATGCTCCATGTGCATCTGAGACACTACCAGGATCCTGGGGGCATTGAAAGGCCTGATTAGCCCCACCTGGGACCCACAGCACATCCTGCCATTGGCCCAGGAGGTCTATTTAAAGCTCAGCCTAGGGCAATTGTTCTCTTTGCCTAGTTGTGGTCCCTGCTTAGCTGGGCCTTGACTCATGAGTTAATATTCCTTTCCCCATGGAAGTGCTTGATGGGCTGGGCTGAGAGCACTTTGTGATCAGCTGTGGCTGCAGAGGCTCTGCATTGCCAACCTGCAGAGATTTCCCCATGAAAGTTTAGGTAAAGCTGGGAAGATCAAGGTTTGACTTCAAGATCTTGGCTATTTTGGAGCATGGGGAAAGCTGCTCAGCAGCTGCTGTGAATGACAGGGATATACAAGAGCCTGGGGGCTGGTAATGCTTCCAGTGAGTGAAACAGTGAAGTTGGGATTTCAGCACAACTGCTTTGATGCCTGCCCAGTGCAGCTGTGAGGATGACAGATGTGCTAAAATAGACTTGGCACCCTGGAAAATCTCACCCTGCTGAATGAAAGAAGGTAAGAAAGGGAGGAGAAAATGATTCATCTAATGGTTTTTGTACATAGTCTGAGATCCCCTGTTTGCTTTCAGAAATGCTATTCTTGTGCCTTTTAAAACTCCACGAAAATTCTTTCTATCCTCATGTGGGTTGTTGGAAATGCATCAGCATTAATTGATTTGTCAATTTAATATGTAGTATTCCATAAGTGCAAAGTGGTTTGTGTTAATACTTCATTGCATTTTTATAGAAGCATGTTCCTAGAAATCATATCTTGTTTACACAACTATTAGATCAAAATCTGTACTTGCCTGATTATGAAAATAAGAGAACACTCAACAACATGCAGTTAATTTTATCACAGTGTGAAACTCTACTGTAAGATACTATGAAACCAACTTAACTTTTTACTTCCTTGTGAATGCTACCACAGGGCATGCATGCGAACTTCCCAAGGAAGTGCACAGGAACTCCAGAGGTGAAAATTTGGTCTCAGTTTTGAGTTCAGGTTCTCATATAAAATGGTATCTCCTTAGTAAACTCGCAGGACTGTGTGTGTAACTGAAACTTGCAACTTGGCTCACACTTGGGCCATTTTAGCATCATTCCTTACACTGAAGAACAGTGGACTGCATGAAAGGGCTGACAGGCAAACACTTGCACTAAAGATACACCGAATGCCCTGTGAGATCCATTTGATGACGCTAGTCCAGATCCATCTGTTTCTGTGCTCTGTGTACTTTGCCAGACTGTTTAGCGTACAGAGAACCTCTGGCATGAAATCATGCTAAAAACACCCTCCTGCTGCTGCCTGGCACTGGATGTGTTGGCAGGGAAGGATTTACTCAAGTCTTCCTTCATTGCAGAGATTCCCAGCAGCCATAATAGCTTTTCAAAGACACTGACAGGCAGCATAATGCAGAGCAGCTCCCTGGATGCCCTAAGTTATATCAGAGGGGCAGCCTGGCTGTGGGCCAGGCAAGGAGAAGGCATTTCAGTGCTGGTTTTTTTGCTGTCTCTTGCTACCACTTGGCCTATTCTCAAACACCAGCCATACCACACAAGCAGTCTTCAGAGGTTTCACTCAGTGAGATTTCCATACAGTTCTCTTTCAGAGAGAACCATTCCTAATTGAATCTACAACTGTCAGTGCTCCTCCTGTGTCTTGGAAAGGCCTGACTTGTTAGAGACCTGCTCCATGGAAATGGAGAGCAGAGGTCCCCGGTCATGTGCTGAGAAAGTGCTGTGATAAGGTCTGTTGAGCAGTGCGTGGCCCCAGCTGGTTGTCTTGGGATGAAGAAAGGTCATGATCGTATGACAACACAGAAAAACTGCACTATCCTCTACCACCTCAACAGTGTTCCAAAGAGGAATGTTTGCTATCAGTGTTTGGCACACAATACCATTACATCCACCTTAAACTGGACTTCACCTACAATGTGCTTCGTGAGCTTGAGAACTGCACGTGTGACACCTCACAGAACTCAAATTTGGAGAAACTCATTCAAATGCCTCTGCTTTCTGGTGATTTGTTTAATCTTATGTCCTACCATACATTTGGCCAGCTAAACTGTAATTTGAATGGCCAGCAACAGTGGCTGTTAAAAAGCAAACAGCTTAAATTAATGAAGAAAACTGTACATTTTTCATTGCCATTTCCAGTTCTACTTGTAAAAATATTCCTAATAATTCTGTCTGCAAAGGACTTGTACTGCAGGTTTAGGTATGCACTATTGATAGTAATACATTTTATTAAATACTAACATAGAACAAAAGAACAATAAAAATTAAATATACATGTCAAGCTGTCTAATATTGAGGTAACTAATAAGAACAGTGGTTTTTTTTTCTAGGCAGGAGATTAATCCTATTCAAATTCTATTTAATTTACAATGGAGCATATGTATATATAGCCTAGTCCTGTTTCCCCAGTGGGCAGTTTAACTGTAGTAATTAACAACTTAACTGGTAAAGGCCTCCTTCTCTCCGCACTGAGCGCAAGAGCGATGCCTTTTCTTGAAAAGCTGGTGGACGGGAGAAGTGTATAGAATAAAGGTGAAGGTGGTGATGGAATTGGTTTTGTTGTTGCTGTCTATCATCACTGGAGATATTCCTGGAGGCTTTCCTACAAGATACTCTGCTAAAACAGTCCTTTCAGTGGGAGCAGGGAGGAGGACTGGTAATGCAGAAACAAAACTCACTGCCCTGATCTCCTGTCCCAGAGAAGGGAGACTGAGCATCTGTGCCATGCCAAGTGTTGAGGCATGGGCTGAGCTCCACTCAGTTTTCATCCTGTTTGGCAAACAGTTTGGATTTTTTGATGGATTTCTATTGCTATGTATTTGTTGATGAATTACTTTCCGATTTCTGTTCCCTCACAGTTTCCATCATCTGCTTTAATTTCTGGAGATGAGCTCTTTGCATCAAACTGTCTTCTACAGAGAAACCTTTCTCTTTAATTGGGTGTTAATATGAGGATTTGGCCTCGCTCATACCTAGTTCACAATCAGCCTTATCAGGGCAACTTTTGCACCATGTCTTGTGTTTGTAGCCTTCTAAGTACGGTTGGTGAAGAAAGGACTCAAATAGGACATACCAGCTTAATTTAGACTGTCGTAATCTCCTAATACAAAGCCGTTCAACTTCTGAAGACTGCTCTGTTTCTGTAAGTTGGGTGCTATTCAACTTGCAACTGTAACTAGAAATGTAGCTTTCATCAGCATTTGAAAATAACCAGCCCTCTTCCTCATCCCTGTTTTCAGTCCTTACTCTGTTCCAGTTTATTTACTGGCTCTTCCACTTTTGCTACTGCTCTAATAGCATGCTTCTGCTACCATGTGAAGAATATATTTAGTAATTATGCTTAGTGATTCAATAGAAAGTGTCACTAGAGGACTTTCATATTCTTTGCAAACATTAATACATTTCTGCATTTGTTCTGTATCTTCTAGTACTTGCAGGATTTAAGACCTTTACCTTATAAGAGTGAAATATTGTGTTATCTGTCCTTTGCAGTAGAATAAGTATTCCATAAAATGGGATATTCTTAATTCTTACTCAAACGTATCTAAAGAGATGAGGACCAAGAGGCACTGTAGGATAATGGAATAAGTCTTTCACATATCCACTATCTTCTCTGCAATCTACATATTGGATGCGTAACTTAACTTTATGTAATTTTTCCAAACTTTGGATAGCCTTTATATAAGAGAATTAAGACTAAGGAATTAGTGGTTGTTTAAAGGCAAGACATATGTCTCAAAATGCAGAGTTTTTCTGGAATATTAACTTGGGGTGAAGAAAAGGCAGCTGTACCTTTTACTGAGTCCCTTTAGTTATAGCTTTAGTTATAACAGGACACTTCAGGAAGCATTTTGGTACCAGGATGTTGAAAACAAGATATTCAGTATGGTCAGCAAAGAAAACACCTAAGATTCTCAGAACACCCTCCTTTCAGTCGGATCATTTTATGCTGAATTTGCTTCCCCTCCTCCATCATTTGTGTTTTAAAGGTTAAAAAAAATAAATAAAAAAAAGAGGTCCAGCATTGTTCTGCACCAATCCAGGGAAGCAATATATTCCAAAGCTGTATAGCCATAACTGATCACTTTTGTTCATGTTCATATCAGGGAAGAATTTTAACTTGCAATTAGCGTGGCAGTTTCAGGCAGTTAGAGGTTGACCTTTTTTCTGCTTTCAGGCTCTAAACCAGATTTAGCTATCTCTTCAGAGAACTAATGTGATTAAATCCTCGTGTGTCAGAGCTCCACATAGATGAGTGGCAGAGGAACTTAAGATGGCTTGAGCCACCTTTCTTGGGAAACCCTAGAGCTGTTTACAGCATTCCAAATAGCTCTTTCTACACTGAATTAAAAACAACCAAACAAAAACCTCAACCCCAAAAACAAAACAAACAAAAAAACCCCACAAACACCAAACCCAAAAAAACAACCCACAAAACCCCCTGTTGGGATTCTTTCATAAAAAGGAAATGTAAAATAGTCTGAACTTGCATCTTCAGCTCCTTAAGATGTTGCCTCTGTATGTTATATGGAGATGTTAAGCTGACTTTCTATCAGTAACAGATTCCCTGTGACAAAGGATTTTGAGCCACAGTATTTGTAAACATTTCTTTTGATTGTTGCTCTACTGGTCCAATGCAGCCTTGTTCCTGGATATTGGTCAGCGGTTCTTCCTACCATTTGACAGGCAGGAGTTTTGTTTTCACTCCCCTTGTGATTATATTTCCAAGTTAAGAGAATTACTGCACTGTGGCTGAATATGCAGTTGTGCCTCAGTAACATCTCCACAGGATGGGGATTCAAAGGGTCCGTCCTCAGACTGGATTAACTGAGGGGAGCAATATAAGGATGTGGACCTGTTGGACTGAGTCCAGAGAAGAGCCATGAAGATGATCAGAGGGCTGGAGCACCTCTGCTACAGAGACAGGCTGAGAGGGCTGGGCTTGTTCAGCCAGAAGAGAAGGCTCCAGGAAGAGCTGGGTAAAAGAAATCTGAAAAGAGTGTTTTAGCATGTAGTGATAGGACAAAGGGGAATAGCTTTAAGCTAGAAGAGGTAGATTCAGGTTAGATACAAGTTCTTTACTGTGAGGGTGGTGAGGCACTGGCACAGGTTGCCCAGAGACGTTGTGGCTGCCCCATCCCTGGCAGTGTTCAAGGCCAGGTTGGAAGGGGCTTGGAGCAACCTGGTCCAGTGGAAGGTGTCCCTGCCCATGGCAGGGAGGGACGGAACTAGATGAGCTTTAAGGTCCCTTCCAACTCAAACCATTCCATGAGCGACTCCTAAACACCGGTGTATTCGCAAGCGCCAATCTCTACCCGTTAAGCACCGTTCACGCGCGGAAAGCCTGTCTCGAGCACGCACAAGCGGCTGCCGGCCGGCCGGCCGCGTCGCGTCCCGTCCCGGTGCGGGGGGGAGGGGTAGAGAGGGGGAGAGCTGGTGCGGGCCCCGCCCCGGGCGGTGGAGGCGGGGCGGGCCCCGGATGCAGTTGCTGTCCCGGCGGCGCGGCGCCCAGTTCCTGTGCGTGCCCTCGGCCTGCCGCCGCCCGCCCGTCGCGACATGTCGCTGGTCGCGGAGGCCTTCGTGACTCAGCTGGCCGGTGAGGGGCGCGGGCGGGCGGGCTGGGCCCCGCTTCGTGTCAGGCGCTGCGCTCCGGGTCGCGGCCTGAGGGTGGCGGCGGGGCAGGAGCCGCCCCGCTGGGGTGCGGAGCCAAACCCTCGGGCCTCGGTGCCCCCGGCCGGGGTGACCCGGGACTGGGGCGAGGCGGCCCCGTGTGCCTCGGGGAGGGGTGGCCGTGACGGCTGGCGGCGGTCCGGGCGCGTTTCCGCGCCCGCCAGGCGCTCCGAGGCAAGGACAGGTCACTGCGCGGCTCCCCGCAGGGCACAGCGGTGCGGGTTCGGCACGGGGTCCCTAGGGCGCAGCTTCACTTTGATTTAATAACTTCCTTGTCTTTAAAACCATTTACTTTCCTTTAGTGGTCCAAAAACCAGCATCGGGTTTATATTTAAGCAGCTGGAGTGGAGTCCCGCAGCGTGGGAGAGCTCAGTGCGGTGCCATCCTCTCCCGGCTCCCCTCTCCTGCGTTTCCTATGTTGCTCTTGTGACATACTGCAGCAGGGCCACCTCCAGCTGGACGTGAGCCTTGTCATAAAACAGAAATGCTTATCACTGTGGAATTATTTAGCAAAAAATGATACTAATCTGCTCTGAAAAGGAGAAAAAACCCAGCATGCACCTCTGATAATTCCTGGCTAGGAAGATCAAAATATGTTTAGTATGTTTCACACTGAAAATCTGGGCATTGGTCAGTTTCTCCTTACTTGCTATTCTCTGTTCCTGATTTCATGCTGCTACACAAGCTCACAAGCAATAAATACTACGAAGAAACAGCATTTTAATTGCTACTGTCCTGTTGAGGAGAGGAAGTCAGTGTTTTGTCCCAGGAGCTGGGGTTTTTACCACTCAGTAGAGGCCCCAGCGTGAGTCCGAGGTGGATTCTCTAATATGAACATAGTTTCCAGAGCAGGCTTGCCCCTGTCTGGTAGGTAAAGTGAAGGTGGTGGATCTTGAATCTGGGTGCGAAGAGGTACCCATAGACAAGCTTGAAAGTTGTGCTGGATTCTTGGGTTGGTATTCACTAATTCACAGATATTAGCACAAGCCATACTTTTTTCTAAGGGCCAGAGCCTGGGATCCTCTGGATGTGGAGAATACAGTCACGATGAGCGTTGCTTCATGACATTTACTGGCCTTTATGATCTGTTTAATCTCTTTAATATCTTTAGTATATTTTATTTATATTGTGAAACACAAGGATAATGACATAGGTGAGTTGTGTTGATTTGTTCCTCTGCTCTGTGATTGTTATGAATATTCTAGAGTGACAGCTTGCTGATATTTACTCTTTTTCTGGAATTACAAACTCAAAACTGTATAGGCATCTCATTGCTTTCTTACTGAAAATGCTGTTTGTTTTGGTGTTTCCTGCCTCCCCCCCCACAACTTCCTGCTAAACAAGCAAATTGTTGTGGAATACAGCAATGACAGATCCAAATTAAATACAGTGTGAAGAAAATGTGTGTTTGAAATACTGGAAACAAGAAGACAAACTTCTGCAACAACTGGCTCTTTCCCTCCTTGCCAAAGTGCTCTTGGGGAGATTCTTGCCTCTCCTTTGGAGTAGTTGCACGCTGCTTATGCTAGTCTCATTTGTGTGTTAACAACTGTTAACAATTATTAAGGTTGTGCTTTGCGGGCACCAGAGCTGCTGAAGTACTTCTGGACCCTCCTACAATTTAATAAGCTTAAAACAGCAGCACCTCGTCTTTACCTGTCAGTCACAGGTTAAGTGATGCTCATTTTTTTTTGTAGGTTATGTAATTTGTAGGCATCTGATAGAAGATTACTGGCAATACTCTATTTTTGCAGAGCAGAAATGGTTGGTGCTTATTTTATTCATCTTGTACTTCTGGGTATGCAGGTACTTACTGTGACTCAAGGTACAGTACAAATCCTTGTTGCAGACCTGAATCATTCTTCAAAATTGTTGTTTTGAAAGACGTTGTCTTTGCTTTCCCAAAGGCGAATCAGTGTCAAAAGCAGTTATCTGCCTTGAAAATAACAGGAAAAAATACCTTTGCCAGTGGGTCGTGGCCTTCCCAGCTTGTCTGTAGTATGCACCAGTCCCAGACTGAAACTAAATAACGGCAAAATCACTCAATTTGTTCATAAGGAAGATTTTTCAAAGGGGGGAGGGGGAAAAAGTTATCCAGGATATTGGCCAATACCCACCACATTTCTAGTTTTCCTCAGATACTGCAGATGCAGGGAATATTTCCTTCTCATACCAAGAAGACATAAATATCCTGCAAATGTAGGAATATTTGTGAGGAAGAAAAATGGTGTGTCTGCAAGGAAAAAATAGCACTTAACAATGACACTTGTTATAATAGTGTCTTATCTGTGGTTGTGAATACTGCCTTTCTGATATGTATGGATGGAAGTGTAAGAATGATTGAGAATTTTTTCCGTGTCCATAAAATTGAAATTTCATTGGCCTGTCGTCAGGGGTCCTGTTCATGAACACGGCTGCTTTGTCATGGCAGTTGCAATGAACTACTGCTGCTCTAACATGTAACAGCTATAAAGCATGGGTCTTTGCATGCAGGTGTTTGAAGACAATCATCCTAGTATAGTTTGTTTTCTAGAAATGTTTTAAAAGCCGAGAGGAGGGTTTTAGTAGGGAAGAGGATCACAACTTTGTTTTACACACTGTCTTGCTTGTGTATATATTAGATTTTTTTTTTTTTAAATACTACCTATCTTCACCTTTCCTGTACCTTATGCATTCAATTTTGATGTCCCTATTCACTGTCTTAGTACAAATTGAAACACAGAAAATACCATCTGAACTTAGGAAAAACTTTTCTTTTACTGTGAAGGTGGGTTAACATTGGAGCAGGTTGCTCAGAGCAGTTGTGGAGTCTCCATCCTTGGAGGTGCTCAGTGCTGAACTGGAGATGTTCCCAGGCAACCTGCTGCAGCTGACCCTAGACCTCCAGAAGTGCCTTCCAAGCTCAGCTCTTCTGTGACCATCAGTTGTTCAGCCCACTTGTACTGCTGCAGTAATTCAGCACCCTCTCTGTGCAACATGCATTTACCTGAACATGCTGAGCATTGCCTGCTGCTGTAATGCATTAATGATTAAATACAAAACGATGACTAAATCACTTATGTGGAGTAAAACACCTGCCTTAGTGCCATTCAACTTTTGCTTATTCAGAAATATAAAGGGGTTGATGCTGTGACTCGGGGAATAATAAATATTTCCAGGCTTCATGAATTGCAAACATGTTATGTCATATTTGAAATAATCTATTTCTGAACCATAGAAAATATTAATTGGATAATATGGTAGAGAATTTGTTTAGAGTAGCTGAGCATCAATCATATATTAACGGGATAGGAAATGAGTGTTTATACTGTAAGAAGAATAAGAGTGCCAGCTTTCAAGTGGTCCAGAACATTAATCTTTCTAACTGTAGCAGTTTTGAGAAGCTGACTGCTCAAATCATCTATAAAAGATTGTTGAAAAGATGTTTAATTGATCACTAAATTACTCAATATACTATACTGTCCCCTCCCCCCCCCAAAAAAAGCCCCAAAACATTAGCTTTAGATTAGTGATCAAAAGAGAGAAAATAATATCCTTGTTTGTCCTTTGATGTCTGGAAAATTACTTCTGTTTATTGCCATTGAGTTACGTCCAAGGGTCTTAGGCTAGTTTTAGTACTAAGGAAAATGAATGCAGTTTGAAAAACAGATGGCCTTCTTCCTTTATATATTTCACATTCTTAGTGAGTCTACCTCCAATGTAACATGCCAGAGCACAAATAAATCTCTGACGTGCATGTTTTATGTATTGAGACAAGCTTCAATTTGGCTAAGAACAAATACATAGGGAATGAAACCTGACCACCTAAATTGTTCCTGCACATAAAGACATAAAATTTAAACTGAGTATGCATTTTGTACATCAAAATGTGCATAGGTAAATGTTAACATTTCCCGCACATGTAAGGTGAAAAAATAAAGTTATTCTTGCTTAATAATAGGTTGTCTGCAGCACAGATTGTTTGAGCCTGCTGCAGAGGTGCTTGTAGTCAAAAAGAAGTGACTTGAAAATACCAGGTTTTCAGGCTGTATGATTTTATCTCATAGTGCTCTTTTATGTGGGCTTTTTTTTTTTTTTTTCCTAATCAAACTAAAAGGAATCCCTTTAACTTTTGTTCAGTTTCAATAAACAAGTCTCTTATGCTGCTCTTGCCAATTTGTGCTCAGGCACATAAGTTTTATGACTTGATATGAACCAATCCTTTGAATGAATTGCCTATCTAGCTTTTTTTTTTGGTCAGGAGAAAAAATGACTTTCACAATTATTATAGTACAGTACATATTTCATTTTGAGGTATTGTTATTTCTTGTTTTTAAGAAGCAATATAATTACAGTTTGTAATAGAATATGCTTCTATAGTTGTTTCTGGCTCCATTAAGACTAAGCAGTCTTTCTCTAATCAGCATTTTATTGTTACATGTTTTCTGCTAAAGTAATGTCTTCTGTTCTCATGCCAAAAAGAGATTGCTCTGGAAATAATGGTAACAAAATTAGTAAATGAAAAGTCACATATATTTTGATATTGTCCAGTTTAATTTGCAAGTGAGCTTTCATCAGTTGTAGGATGATTCAGATATGAGTGCTGTTCAGGAGCCTAACCCTTCAACAACTTTGGAGAAGAACCGAATTTTTCTTCTCTTTCTCACTCCTTTTTTTTTCCCTCTAGTCCTTGAACGCGCTCTTCTCTGACTGTCCTCAGGCACTGGCCTGGCTTTTTCCTGTAGGTTTGGACCCTATGAGCCGCTTCCTTTTCAAAACAAGAATGAATGGAAGAGCTTGGTTGCTGTCCTTTGCTCTAGTTGGAAGGTGTTGCATGTTGCTGCACTGCTGGGCATTTTCAGTTGTCTTTTTTGAAAGTGGGTGACAAACTGCAGGTGCATGCAAGCCATGGGGAGGGCAGAGAGAAAGTCCACACCAGGTTCTGAAATGTTTATTATTATTATTTTGAAATTCTGGGCTTTGGTTATTGAGAAGATGATATAGATTTCACGTGAAAATGGATGGTATAATACAAACTGGAAGAAGCTACATGTAGTAGTAAAACCTATGAAATGCATAGGAAGGATTGGAAACATCCAAGGGAAAAATTACAATTATTGCAAAGAATGCAGGACAAATTGATACCAATCTGATTTGGGGGGGGGGGGGGGAACATCCAACCAAAAAAATGGAATGTGCATACTGAATTGAAAGGTAAAAGTGCTGAGATGGGAGTTTTTAACAGTTCTGCCTTCTAGCAGTTGTATAATGAAATTGAAGCCAATGTAATGCTTGCCTCCCTAGCAAGAACTTTTAATGTCCAACATTTTTTTTTTTCTCATTTGAATACCATATTGGAGAAACTCTGGATGCATTGGAGAAGGTTCATGGATAGCCTTGGAAAAGAAATGAGGGAGGCTGTGAGGATATGATTAAGACAACAGGATAAATGTTTTCAGATTTTGAAGCAGGGAGCCTGCAGTGTTGTTTCCCAGAGGTGAGGAAGAGCCTGAGAGGTGCTATTGCAAGTGCCATAGTTTTGGGCTGACTTAAAGGTTGAGCTTTAAAGCAGCATTTTCCTCCTGACTAGGGGCAGTGCTTGATTGGTTGACTGCTCCAGTGCATTTGCTGGGTGACTGTTTGCATTTCTACCCTGCACAGTTCTGCCTAGACATCTTGGCTTTTCTTGCCCCTTTGCAAGACTGGCACAGAAACTCCCTGTAGTCATCACTTTGTGTCTCCTAGTACTGCTGTGCTCAGGCTGTGGGCAAGAAAAGAAAGAGATAAAGAAGGGGAGCCTTAACGAAAGGCCAGAGGGACCTGAGCTGGGTGAGCAGGAATTGTGTATGTGCGGAGTAGCTTTTGGAGCAGGTATGGGATACTGAGGCGCTGTCTGGTGGGACAGATGCGTAGGATCTCTGTTGTGGATTAGAGTAGGGGTGCCTTAGAAGAGAAAGCAGGGAGCCCCTTGAGGTGCTTTGCAGAAATGGTGTTAAAACTGCCTGCCGAATATCCTTAGGGGAGGAGGAGTTCAGACTACCACAGAGAAGAGGGGATCTCAGTCTAAGAGACCTTTCAAAGGACTGATTTAGAGTATACAAATGTCGATAACATGGCTGAGAAATGTCCCAGTCCAGTAAGGCACTTAAGGCATTCATTAATATCATACTTCCACCATCCTATTCTTCACAGTTCCTGTGCTTGAAGTTTTACTTCTTGAGTCAGGGCCAAAGAGGGCAAGGTTCTTAAGTAGCACAAAGGGAAGGGATTGATTTAGAGATCTATAAAAAGCTATAATTAAGAATTACAGAGCTTTGAGATGGAGCATTTATGCTGAATAACAGGAATAAGTAAAATAGCTCCAGCTTGTCAGGACTTTATAAATAAGTCTTTTGAGATCATTTAGCTGGCACGCTCTCTGATTTTTCTGAAGAAAGCCAGATGTTGATTTAGGAACAACTTTTGTTTATGGATTTGATTCTGCTGAGATTTTTGGCCTCCTCTCCTGATGGGAAGCATGATTCTGCAAGTGCGGAGATGCCGAGCGATCACCCTTCTGTGGCCTCCCCTAGCAGTGAGAGTGCTGAGCGCCTGGAGGATTGAACCCACAGATGTGTATGCTCTGGAAAGTCAACTCAAAGACAGAAACAGAATTGGACTAATGCTTAAATACATGCAATTAATAGCTTTCTTGGAGGGTGAAGAAGCAGATTCTGTAATGCTGAATGGCTGTTGCAATAATGTCACACACTGACTCTCTTAGTGGTGCAGCCACAGCGAACTCGTTTGAGAATTGCTGCTGAGATTGAGTCTTTGCATTGACAGTCTGCTTGATCAATAATTACTGAGCAGTCATGATTTATCTGAATGGTAATATCTCTACAAAGGAGGCCTGGGATGGATTTAAGCAAATGATGTAATTATTTGATACATGATTTAGTGCATACTGTTTAACTTCTGTGAAAGTCAGCTTTCATTTGGCAAGGCACTATGAGACGCTTTTTGGTCCCTCGTCAGCAGAGCCAGGGAGTTGCTGATGCTTTCATTTTTTCTTGGCCCTTGTTAGTTTAGAGGATCAGGCCAACTACGTGAAATTGACTTGTACTTGATGCAGGTGGGTTGAACCAGCGGGTCTTATGGAAGCTAATTCACAACTTTCTCATACTTCCTTTATTGATCATCGTTAATGTACAAGATGTATATTTTTAACTGCTTTGGTTCCAAACTGGCTGCAGCTTCACTGGATTAAACAAATGTATCCCTCCACTTACTTCCTGTAATAAGGATATAGAAACACATAAATTCCTGTCATTTTGTTTTTAAACAATGTATTGCTAGTTGAAAATACCACTGATTTGTATTATGAAAAGAGAAGAAGTGATGATCTGCTGCTTTTTGATGCATCTTGACATCAAGTGGCTAATAATCCTCTCTCCTCCTGGAGACTGTGGGATAGCTTTCTGTGTGGTTTTCTTGGGGTTACTACATTCTAGAACAGAGTGAGCAGCAGGTTTCCCCATAGCACCAGTCTTGGGAAACCAAAAAGGGTAACTATTTTCCTGCTGATTGCTGAATAATGTTTGGAGATTGTAAGTAACAATGTTAGATGTGGATGTTGCCCAGATGTAAGACTAAATTTCTTTTTAGTGTTCACTCTTGTGAGAAAACAGTTTTGAGGTATCCCATTATAACTTAAGCAAATTTTTACCTAGGGAGACGCTGAAGGAAGCAGTGGAAATAATGTGTAAGTTAATCTCTCCAACTGTAATACTGCATTACAGCGATTCAAATTAATGCCAACTTTTTTTTTTGTTTTGTTTTTTGTTTTTAATAGAAGATATCTTGCCTCTTGGCTGTTTTAACAGGCCTTTAATGCCATGTGAACCAGACTGGTAAATACAGATGTTTTAGCTTTCCTCCTTTTTATGCAAGCTTAATATCAAAATGTTTATGACTGTATCAGAAAAGAAACTGGGCCATGCAAATTTGATCACTTTAGAGAAGAAGTAGTCTTTATTTCTATACCATCTAAACTTCTTAAGATTTCAGGAAATTGCTCTCTCTGAGAAGATCAGGTATTTCTGGGCCGAGTCCTAACCTCAGCTACATGACAGTACATAGTGAGCTGCATGGAAGAGATTGTTAGTTGACAGAGTATTATGTTTACAGAAGCAGAAAGAAGATTTCAAAGGATAAATTGCTGGCATACTGAGAATTTAGTAAATTTTGTTTATAGGAGTTTTGGGGCAGAAATTGTCTTGATTTACTTCTCACTGTATAGTTTCAGTACTTGAGAAATAATCAACAGGATAGTAACATTCAGTGTTAATTCTTTAGCCTCTTATTAGGCATAGGCTAGTTTTATAGCAGAAAATTATTTCTGTCTGCATTGCCTTCTGAAAATGTTCCTGCCTCACCAAATTTCTGTTGTACTGCTAAGAGCTGGAAACAACCTGATTCCCAGTTGACTGTTTTTCTACAAAAACTTTCAACCTGTTGATAACTTAATTTTCTGTGCAGGAGGGAACATCTCGGTGCCCGGACCCAGAGGTCTGGGCAGCTTGACAAGTGTGTGAAATGGATGGCAGACAAACAGGGCAAACCACACTGCATACCCTACTGTTTGAAATCGGCTATTCATACTAGACTGCTGAAATGGCAAAATTGTTGGTTAGCATATTCCACAATTTAACATGCAAAGTATTTAGTGTCTTCTCATTTTCACAGTCAGAGTAATATTTTTTTAAGTAAAGGATTAACATGTAAGGATTAACGGCATAACTGTAAACCATTTATTTCCTTACATCTCTTTCATCATTGTGAAGCTGCTTCGGGAAGGTGGATAAAAATGTCTGTTTCCCTCATCCATCCAGGCAGCACTGACACAGAATGAATAGTTTCCCAGTAATTCACAGTGTAGGAGTTGAAAATGAGTTTTGGGCACTCATAAAGAGAGTCTGAACAGCTTGGACAAGGAATTGGTGGGGCTGAGGCACTGTAGAGCATCTTGGGAACGTGGTACTTTCTGTTGCATAGATTTCACTGGGGGAATGTTATGGCAGCCTCTCATTCTTTGAATTAAAATTCACCATTGTGCAAGTATCGTATGTCCTATTTTGAGAGCATTAGTTGGAGCTGAGATGTGCGTAGGCCTCAGGTGAGCTGCTGATCCCTTGCTGATAGTGGGGTCCAGTGATCTCAAGTATTTCTTCTTACAGCATATGTGCATTCTTTTCTCTTGCTGTCCCAAAAGTATTTGAGTGGATAAAGTCTCATTATTGAAATGACAGCCTGAAACATCTGGAAACGTTGCAATGAAAAAGCTGTATGAATATCTGTCTCTGGCCTTAGTGTTGCTCAAGTAAAACGTTTCACCACAAAATCTGAAAATTGCACTTAAAGCAACATGTTTTTAGTGGCAGAGAATTTGACATGACTGTCATGACTCATTCTATGTTTTGGAAGGTTTTTTGTGAGAGCAGAAATTATGTGTTTTGTAAGTCATTCTTTGACATGACAGGTGAGGAGTCTAGGAATCTGTTTTAATAGATAGTTACAAACCTGAGTAATTGAAAACTCCACTGGGAACATGCAACACACCAGTTCACAGAATTTTCTTCTAGAAGTTTAATTTGACAGCTAAGAACCCTGTTAATACTTTGAAATCTGCGTTTTCTATGCTAAACTTTAAAACACTTTGACTAACAAACATGTTGAGCTTAGTTAAATTTCCATGCATTTTTAGTTATCTACAAAAAAAGAGGTGTTACGTAGGTGGTCTACTTACTGTTTGACTTCTGCAGTTGTGATGCTGCATCTGCCAATTTCTCAGCACCTAGGATAACAAGACTTATGCAGTGATGAAGTGATGATTTCTGTGTCCATCTCCCTTTAATTTTCACTTCCCAGTAACTTTTGGACTCAAGTTTATTTCAGGCAAATTTAACAGGGAGGACTGATCCTGCAGATAATTGTTTCTTATAACTGGCATTAAAACAAGCAGTGTGGTAGAGGAGAAGTAGGGAAAGACAATAGTATGAGTTTTGCTTGTCCTGATCAAACAGCAGACAATCCACATGAAAGACTAAATATTTGAATTTGTTAAGCATGGGAAAAGTTTCAGTAGGGTGGGAAAACAGCTTTTACTAAAGACTGCAAGCCTGAGAGACAGACCCATTGAAAACCACACAATAGTAATTCCTCTTATGGAGGCAGAAGGAAGAACCAAGTAGTTCCTTATTCTTAAGATATGTAGAGAAGCTATTCCTGTAAGGCATACTTTCAGGCAGTTATTTCATCCAGTGAGCAGCTAATGACAAAAACGTCTCTTGCGTAGGATCTAACACATGTGATTCTGCGTTGAAAACTTCTGAAACTGAATTGACATCACATTTCTTAATTTTCTCTTTATATACCCAGTGCCCCAGTAGCCGTGGTTAGCTCGGAAACGAACGTTTAAAGACCAGAAGATTATAGTTGCCGAAGGATAAACTGGGTTTGACTTCATTAGTGCACAAATGATAAGTTTGTGAGGAGTTATTACAGCATTAATCAACTTGATGGATTGGAAATATGACAGATCTGAAGCAGCGTGTAATATTAGTGCTTATTATTCTACAAATTATGTCTTCACCTACATTCATAAGGCAAGAGTCATTGCTGTGCATAAAAGATGTTACACACTTTCTCCTCTTGTGGAGGCATGTGACATCTCTTCAGCAATTCCTCCTCTTCTCTTCCCCCAACGGTGCTGGGGTCTCCCTTAGCTGCATGTTTTGACCTTTCAACTAATCGAAGGCAGCTTGGGAGCTGATACTTGAATTTAGTGTGCACCTTACGAACCCGGACCTCTCATGTAGCAGTGTGTATTTAAACTTCTTGCTCCATCAGAATAAAAGTATTTCATATTCCAAACATCTTGGAAGAAGGAGAGTGAGTAGAAATTGGAAGATATGGAAAAGATAGTGCATGGGTATTTAATTATTTGATTTCCAGAGGATTGCACAGGCTTCGTGTTTGTGTCTTCAATATCATTGAACATGATCTGCATGCAGTTCTGAATGCATGCTGCAGAATACTTTTTCTAAGATATGAGTAATAAAACATGAATCATAATGTGAAGTTGATTGTTTTAAAATCCAGCTTGTGGAGTGATAGCAAAATCAATTGTCTTTTATCTGGTCAGTGTACAAAGAACTGAAGGCCTCACTTCAAGGCTTATGAGCATGTATCCACCTCATCCAAACATGGTCAGAATTGTGACCTCCCTCTGGAAACTGTCGGGTGCCAAGGGCAAGGGGGTATTATTCACTCATTTTCTTAGAACTGCTGAAATTTTGAGTTTAAGGTGTGCTAATAATGAAGGCTGAAATTTTCATGTGGCTGTTTGTTCTCATTTCATTATTTGTCAGAAGACATATACACAAGTATTACAGTACACAAGTAAACTGAATGAGTGAATGCAAAGTTCTAAAACTCCTTTCCTTCCCTCAAGATAGGTGCATGCTCCTGTGTATGAAGACTGTGGGATAAAGACTTCATAAAATGACTAATGAAGTTATGGTCAGCAGATACTGTTCATGAAAATCTGTGTGTGATCAGTAGACTGTAGAAGGGACATTTAAGCCATTAAGGGCAAACAAGTTACAAAATACATTCTACTTTTATTTTATAGCATGGATATGGCATGCCATAGCAGTGGTGCAGTTTTGGATTCTGTGTGCCTAGAAGCCTTTATATATATATATGTATATCTATCTCCACAGCTGCATATAGCATAGTGCCAAGATCAGACTGGAATTAGTGTTTGAATTTCTGGAAATATACCTAGCTCTTTTGTTGGAAAATGAAAAGTTCACTTGACTTTTGTGTGTCTGAAATATTTCAGCCACATGCTTGTGTAAAGGTAGGCCACTTCCAGTTTGGGCTGGAATTCAAGAAGTAGATGTAAATCTGACATTTCAGTCTGAAGAGGGTCAGGCAAAAAAAAAAAAAATCAGTAGAAATGGGCACATGCGATTTGAAGTTCTCTATACCATTTTCGGCATGTAAAAATGATGTTTTCACTGGTTGGCTGGAGTATTTATGAGATCGATGTACGTTCGTGACTTAGTTACTTCTGTAAGTATCTCAGAGTCCAGCACTGGTAAGTTTGCTGTAGTAATAACATTCTTAATTTCCTCATTCTGTTTGCTCTTGCAAGACTTCAGTGGACCTGGAGAATTGTATGTTAGATAAAATATTTAAACAGTTAAGGCTGTAGTACCACAGACACTATCTTAGTCTCTTTTTATTTAAAGAAGTAAATTACTTCCACCTAAAGAATTTTTACTCCAGGGCAAAACTTTAATGGAGAAACCATTAACCATTAAAACCAATAACTGCTACAGTAAAACATAAAACATTTTTTGATGACACTTAAATGTGATTAGTTGCTTTCTCATGCCCATACTAGTATGGCTTTGATAGGCTTTGTGCCTGAATGTTAGAGGCAGTGACCTTTGCAAAACTGTGTACGGTGTTACAAGCTTTACAGTTTTATGTGACTTACATAAAACCTAATACTTCACGAATATCCCGAAAGAATGAGGAAATTGTGCATTTTTTTTCCTTTGAGTTCCGAGGGCAAAGACACAAAGCATGACCTTCCTGAAGCCAGTGGTGTGTTTCTATTTGAACTACAGTTATTTATATACATTATTTCTTTAAAAAGAATCATTTATGTGATTAACGCATCAATTTTGTTTACAAATAGCTAGTTGCATAGAACACAAGGTTTGAATTGGTATTTAAAAATAGATTGTTAATCAGACATTAACAAGGAATGTAATGGAGACAAAACAGCATGATGACGTGTTATCTTAATGCTACCGTTAGCAGTAAATCAGTACTTATTATATTTTTACCTTCCCATAAATTCAAGTGGTGTATGATTGATTAAGTGCAATGGTTCTCAACTGGAAGATGTTATTGTCTTTTATTTCCTTGCCTTTTTTTTTTTTTTTTTTAACAACTGCTCAACTGTTTTGAACAACTGATGATGCATTTTTTTAAATGCATATTGACATTCTCATTTTAGGGTTGACTAGTACATCATTTAAAGCAATAGGTAGTCTCAGTCATTATGGTGGATAAGTTTCTGACATGCCCAAGCACCTGGCTTGGTGGGTTTTATATAGGACAAGTGAGAACACAACTTTAAAAGGCAGAAAGCTTCTCCATTTCCCCAAAGCATTCTTCACACTTGGTTTAGAAGTTTGTGCTTCTCACCTCTGTGTCTTGTTCTATTCTTTCCAGAATTCTTTGTTTAGTACCTTAATAAATAGTTGCTCTTGAGAGTGGCCGGAATTGCGATGGGAATATGCACAAGCATGTCTTTATGGTGGAGGTAAAATAGCTGCTTTAGCTGCTTGAGAACTACAAGACCATTCTGTGACATAGCTTGAATTCTAGCTTTTCTTGCAACATTAAATTTTGGGACTTGGTTTTCTGCTCTGTGTTGTCCCTCTTGTGAGCAGGAGAGAAGTATGGGAGAAGAGAGTGACAGTAGGATGTTTTTAGGGCAGGTAAAATCTTGCATCAGCATCTTTGCAGTTTGAGTTCCTGCTCATGTTCAGTTAGCATCTGCAAACATGTTGTTTGTCTTGCTTAATTAATTCCTTCTCTTTCCACAGCCGCAGAGCCTTGGCCTGAAAATGCTGCATTGTATCAGCAACTGAAGGGTAGGTACACTGTTCTTTTGCAATTAATAAATACTTTATTTTTAGAAAACACATTAAATATGCACTAAGATAATTAACTGAAAGGAAGCACAGAAACTGTAAAAGAGTCCTTTGTGTTGTTTGTCTGGTCAGAGGTTTTAGCTATGCTTGCATCTGCCAATATAAACCAGCTATTCATGGCCTATAAGGTCCTTGGTTTATTATTGACTCATTATATTGGCTGCTGTAGGCAGTGTAAAATGATGTGGTTGTAGGCACAGTTGGCGGATTTACTGCACCAATAGCTGAGGCAGCAGATTTTTGAAGTCTTGTGGTAAAGTGGGCTCTCAGTAAAAAGGAACTGTTAAAATGTATAGGCTAGGATGGTTCAGGCTCCCTTTAGCAGCTCTTCATATATCATCAGATCACATTATGGCCCCCATTTGGGGCTCAGCAGCCTGCTACAGTTGTCAGAAGACTGCAAAGTAATGAAGACTAATAGGTAGCAGCCCTAGTCTTCTAAGCATGGAATTTTTATTGCAGTGAACTTGTCATCTTTCTTTTGTGTGACAGACCTAGACACAGTGTGCAATATTAACTGCAAGCCGCTTTTATAGGTTTCTGAATACTTTTACTTTTTAGCCAGAGGAGTTATGAAGATGCGGTTTTATTTAACTTTGATTAGAAGAAGAGTAATTGGCATAAAACTCAAGCATTTGGTTTTTAGTCGTGAGCATTTTTTTATTGTACATTGAGGTAATGTATGATAAGTGCAATGCATTTGCAGGAGAAATACTCCTGGTGTTCCGGTATTCCTTTTTTTTTTCTTCTTCTTCTTTCTTTTTTTAATATTCACATCACAGGTTTTCTAGTCCAGCTGCATAATAATTATATAAGTGGTCCTTGTTTTACGCATAAGAAATGCAACCCAGAATGGCTTACGGTTACAGGTCAATGGCTAAATGGGTACTGTTGTTTGTAATTTTTTTTTTCATTTGTTTTTCTTTCAACAGAGGAACAAATTTTGCTTTCTGATAATGCATCTTCCCTTGCTGTTCAGGTAAAATGTCATCTTTTCTAAACGAAAGATGTTAATTCCATTTTATTTTTCTTTAATGATTATCTAGCTAAAGTAACTATATTTAGCTAAATGAATAATATAAGCATTATTTCTGTCAAAATCAATGACTTATTTCTTGCATCTGATGTGCTTTACATTGTCGTTGAATTGCCAGAACTTGAAGAACATGAGAATTTTGAAAGACCTATGTAAAGTGCTGTTGCTTGTACTCGTATTTATATTGGTCTGTGTTTGTACAGTGTCTGTCTACCTGTTCTGGGAACTGTGCATGGTTTCTGTCTTTTGTCACTTGGCATGCTAGTTTGTCTTGTAACATCTTGCATGATGCTTATAGTTATTAATAGTATAATATAATAGTATAATAACCAGAATATACTAATTCTCAAAGCTCACACTGCCCCAGACTTGAGGCGTGTTTGCTTCATGCTGTGGGCATCAAATCTCTATATGTCTCTAATAGGTTTTTCTCCATTTCAAATTGTATACAGAGTAGAGATCCAATGTGGTTTTTAGAAATAGTCCATATAATTGACAAAGTTGCATCTTGAATTGACTTAAAAGCACCTCTGTGGCTGTGAAGTGCTCATAAACTCCATTAACCTGTTACGTTCAGTAACCTCAAGTCTTGAGGGGATGTATTCCCCATTAGTAGAGAAGGCCTGGCTGTCAGAAGTGGTGGTGAGCAGGATGCCTGTAAGGTTCCTGTTCTTCAAAGCAGCTTCGCTGCTGATGCGCATAGTAGGGAGTTGCACTGTTCCCCTGCTTCTTGCTTTTTGTGTGTGATCTGGCTCAGAGCACCTAGAGCAAGCAGTCTTTGATGGCTGTCCAGAAAGGTCACATCTCATTTAGCCAAAGTGGGACACTTGGAGGCTGTAACTGACATTATTGGTAAAAAGGTTAGAATCATTTGATCATGGTAACTACTTCCAGGATCTCAAACTTTTTTCCTTCAAGCTAGCAATCTAGGAGATACATCTGAGAGTAAACTGTCACAGCAAGAAGACACCTTTGTCCTTTGCTGGAAAGAGGAATCATCTTTGATACACCAAATAAACGAGCAGCGTTTATTTATTTGGGCAGTGTGTTTTATGTTGCGCCTCACAGTAATGCAAATAAGTGTTTTTGTTGCTCACTTGATCTCAGTGTTCCTTTTTACTCCAGCAGCTATGTTTTTTGTGGTTCTCATGAATTTTCTTACCATCTAGTAATACATACAGGTGTGGTTTGTATTTAAAACACACAGAAAAGAAATGACATAATTCTAAAATTTCCTTTTCTAATGCATCATTTTTTTTTAGTGTTTCCAGTCCATTGTTATCCTACACATGTCACTTAGATGATAAATTAACTATAATATATTAAAAATGCTTCTTTTTCTTCAATATTCTCTAGCTGGACAGCTGATAGTAGCCATGGCTATAAATATGGCTCTGGTAGATATCTGATCTTAAACTTTATAGAACAATTTTGTATTGGGGAATCATATCTATTTTGAAGAATCTACATGACGTGGTTGAGACTGTGAAAGAATAGTTATCCCTGGCATCTTTGATCTATTTTGAAATAATACTAGGATCTGTAGTTATGTATTACTAGCTTAGTGATCAGAAAGCTTTAAATATACCAGTGTGTTTTGCATAAGGAAATTGCTGCGTTCCTTTAGAATTTACTTTTTATTATGATGAGAGCCTGTTCATCTTTTTACAGGTTTTGTTTTTGTTTTTGTTTTTTGTTTTGTTTGCTTCCCACCCCTCCACACCCCCCTGCTGGTGCTAATTTGGGGCACATGAATATTACCAGAGCAGATACATATCTTGTTCATCACTTGTTGAACTTCCATGTGGTGAAAATGCTCTTTTGATCAGAAGGACTGGGACTCCAAATCCTGATGCATGTGGAGTCAGCCACCATCAAATCTTTAAGAAACACAGTTCACAAGAAGACTGTAAATGTGCTGCAACTGGTCTTTCAGATCTTTCTCAAAATCTCCTTGGAGCACCTATTCATAATACTGCTCTTCAATAGATCTCATAGGGCATATATGCAGATTGCTACATATAAAATAAAGAATAAAATCCAATGCCATAGTAAGTAATTAGAGTAAAAATTGACTATTTTAAAGCTGACGACTCTGCAATACAGATGGCATTTCATGTACATCTTGTCAACAGAGCAGATCAAGCAGGCAGCAGTGCAAGTTACTCTCAGCGTAGGTGTAACAGATTGTTGTAGGCATTATGTTTGAATTAACGATTAGTGAGAGCTGCAGACTGAACACAGGAAGTTGGTTGAGACTTGCTTTTTTGATAGTCATTTGACTTACAACTTCTCATTGTGCAATGAAATCTGGACGCCTGACTATAGCTACATGTCAGGTAAGAGAGGGGAGGACAGTCTTCTGGGAATTGCTGAGTAACTGTGGTAGTGCCTCAGTAGTTAAAACCTGCCAAACAAACAGCAAAAAAAAAAAATTCCCTCTCATCTTGTGGAACATCTCTGCTGATTCTTGTTGGTTTTTAATTCCTCTACTGCCCATTGTTATTGGAAACAGAATAAATTAACAATTCCTTTCTCTCTTACTGGTTCAGATCCTTTATGTTTGTTAAAAATGCAACATAACTTCAAATGAGCTAGTGCATTATCTCTGGTACATCTTGGTGTTTGTACTCCTTGTTTGTTAACTTGAAGTAGTGTATTATACAGTCCTGTTGAAAGTGAGGCCCATTTGATCTTAGGCTGTAAAATCTTGATACTGAATGAAGGTTTATTTTCACTGCAAATGAAGTAAAATAAAATACCAATCAGTAACGATGATCCAGCTACAGGAAAGAGAACATTGTACATGGAATGAAGGCTCTGTTCTTGTGAGATGTTCAGCCCTCTTCCCATTAAAGTTAATGAAAACACATACACCTCCTGGGTAAAGTGACTCATGGTTAAAACCATTCTCCGCTTATTTATCGTACAGCTTCCATTATACAGCATTCTTGCTTATCAGTCTTATCGTAGTAAAAAAGCCACCAAACCGCAGAAACGAATATACAACTATATTCCAATAACAAAACAACTCCATGACTTCCAGAAGAGAAAAATGGAGTTTTAAATAGTACTTCAGTCTGAAGCAGAGAGCCTGTCTAGGCTATTAATGCCTGGTGCAGGTAAATTTAGTGCCTAGGTGGAAGTGCTGTGGCTGAGTAGGAGAGAGTGGGTTAATACAGCTGTGCTGTGCCAAGTCTTTTGCCTCAAATGGAGCATCTCTGTGCACTGTTCCAACTTGTCAGGAGGAGGAATGTGAATGTTGAGACTGTCCCTGTTATTACAGGTTCTTCTGAAATCTTTATGGAGGTAGTATCAGAGTCTTGCTTAAAAGGCTGTCTAAAATGTTCAGGATTGTGAAATTCTCATCACTGTCCTGAGGTTATGAAGCCTGTAGCTCATTATGTTAAGATATGTATTAATTGCCTGTGCAATTGATGTCCTTGTAAACGTTCTTAATATATTCCAGGCAAGTGCATTTAGAATTGTCTGTCTTTAGTCCTGAATGACAGAAGTATGTTTGGACAATTTAAAATTGTGTTACACAGACCAACTGCTTATTTACTTCAACAAGTAATTAAATAAGTATGTAAATCATGCATGATTAATTGCCCTCAACAGATTTATAATTTTTTTTTTTGGGTGTGTATATGAATTGTGGTTTGTTTTTTCTCTAGACAAAACATTAGCAGAAATTTGAACTTGTTGCTGGGGCTTGAACAAAGGCTTAGTACTGAAATGAAAATCTGATGATATCTTTTTTTTAAAGAGAATAAAAGCTGGAATTCTTCATGATGAGAAATGTAGTATCAACATAATCAATCTAGGAGCATTGCGTTGTAGCTGAAAACATGCTTAAATCCCAAGCCATACAGGTACTGTTTGTGAGTGAAACATCTTTCATATAGTTCTAAGATGAAATTACCTCTGAATGAATAGCATCTTCATTTATCTTCAAAACCTCTGTGCTACCAGCGAATCTACTCTTTCTGCATTCTACAACAAGAATTACATTATACCATTAAAGCGGTGTTGTGCTGCAGTGTAAAATAGATTGTTTTGGAGAATGAACGTGGCTTTGCTATAAATTACTTTCACAGGTACAAAGGAATTTGTTATTTTGTTTAAAATAGTCACAAATATAATTAAGCTCTTAATTTATGTTAAACTACACATGTGGCCATTACCATAACTGGATTAGGAATTTAATCTGTCACTCAAAGAATGATACTGAACAGTTTTCATTTATAACCTTAGACACACTATTTCGGTTACAGGGTCTGCAGCTGTTTGATATGAAAACTGAATTATTCTGTAGATTTGTTCGTGGTTTTTAATTTTAAAATGTGTTCCTGCAATAAAGTAGAGAATAACTCTTTAGTTGTCATCACATATTGTCCTTTGTATGCTCATGAAATAATGTAAAAATGAAAACAGAAAATGCCTTTCACTCTTTCTTATAGCAGTATTGTGTGAGCGCTTTTAGAAGTGCTGCTGAGTCAGGTATGGCTTGGAATGGCTTGTTCTTTATTAAAATCTAAGTATGAATATATCTGCTTCAAATGAAGCCTGGAGTCTGCCATCTGAAAATAGTGTTCCTTATGTGTGGTCATAAGTTATGAACTGTTTGAGTCTTGGCATAAGTAATTTCATTCTTGCCTCTGATCTCAGAAACTGCAATCTGGATATGATTTACATCAAGTTGTAACTAATTTTTAGTAAGTAAACGTGTTTGCTCATATGTATTATTCTGAGAGGGAACTGGAGGGGAAGAGGAGAGCATTGTGGTGGAGCTCTGACGGCGTGATTCACTGCCCAATGTCTGTTACGTTTCCTATTGATGGTGTCCAAACAGCCCTTCCTTAGCTGGGGAGGGCAAAGAGGAAGGGAGAGCAAGAGTAAAAATATCATCTAAAACAATTAACTGTAGGAAAAAAATAGAAAACTCCTCCCTCCCTTTTCTTATTCCTTGCCATTGTATTTCATGCATGGTAATTTTCCATTCTTGTCATCATAGGAAGACACAATGGCATCCTTTTCTTGTATTGTTTCGAGGGCGGCAGCAGCAGCAGCAGAGAGGAGAATGTCAGTTGAGTGAGAAGAGGATGGGGAAGGTGCCATGAGTTGCCCTGTGGCTGGCTGGTGTTTTTGGGCTCTGGGCTTTTGAACTGTGCTAAAACAGCACAAAGTTGATTGCTCTCATTATTTTTTTTAGGTAATTGAAATCCAGCGTATTACCTACATTTTGAATTTGAAATTAGGCAGGCCACAGGAAAACAAACAAGCCTTAAGCTGATATTATCCTTTAAGCAGTGCTGTTGTAAATGTACTCTCTATCTCTGGCAGGAGGTGTCACCTGCCATGATTGAAGTGAATGATAGGCATACGATTGTTGATTAATTTTGTAACTAGTGTCACCTCAAAGCTTCCTATCAGCCCTTTCATATAGCTCCTGATACTTCATTTTCGCACAGCAGAACGTATGAACTGGCTTGTTCTGTGCCGACTTTGAGAACAGAGTGGCTCATGCTACTTGCTGGGGGGAGAAGGCAGTGTAGTGCAAGATGTAGTCCTTTGTGGATCAATGTGGTAGGACAGGAACGGCACCGAAAGGCTTCTCCATGCTTTTTCTTCAATTTGTTGTCCTTGCTCCCCGGCTCTTTCTTTCCTAGTTTATAACAGTAAATGTTGGGAGGGCAGCGAAGGGCAGACATAATTCATCTGGTGGCACATTTTTTACTCCCTCTGTTCTATTTCTTCTCAAGGACTTGCAGGCAAACTCTCCACCTCCCTGTCTAAAGGAAGGTTTTCCATTAAAAACAAGGTGTACAGAGGCAGTAGCAACATTCTAGACTTGGCACTTTTCAGTCTTGAAGAAGTAGCATTTGCTAAAACATATTGTTCACATTTCTCTCTTCCCTTCACAGCTTGCCAGAAGAGTAGGTAATGGTACAGGTAGAGAGGCTGGAAGAGTGTGAGAGGGAGACTGTTAGCCCCCAGGGAAGAGAGACTGGAGAGCATGAGTGGGAGAGAGGCTGACCCGTACTAAGCAGAATCTTTATTTTTAATGCCTTTATCTGTTTCTTACATTAACCTCATCCAAAGAAGGACACACTTTATTCCAGAAATAACTTAGAGAAAAGTGTTTGTAGCAGACACTACATTGAACATAAGTTACTAAACTGGACAGTTTTCCAGGCATCTGCTTCAGTCATTGACCAGTACTGATACTGCACAAGAGATCAAGACCCAGTTTTTAAAATGACAGAAATGCAAATAATCAGTGGAATATATGGATAAAGGAAGCACTCCTGCTGATGCCAGGGTAATAAACTCAGTTCTTCACAATCTGAGATTTCATTACCCTTGTTTTATGCTGCATTAACTACTATGAGCCATGAAATTACTCATTCCATTTAAAAGCCTGAGCGTTTTGGTTTGATGTCCTTCAGTTGTAGTGAATTCTGTATATTTTATGCTTGAACAAAGTTTCCTTTATTTGTGTAAAGTCTATTGGGCAGTCATCTCTGGATCTTCTGTAACATGGGCAAGGGGAAATAAGAATGCTAATCCCTTCTCTTTATGAATTGATACATATAGTTAACTCTTTGGATAGGTGTTAAGCATACCCCCCCTCAACCCCCCCCCGGTTATCCTTTCCAGCAGGAATTCAGTTCTTTCCTTGCTTAGAGTTTGTTTGGAAGAGTTGTTTTCAAAGTATCAATAAACATTTTCAGTGGAACATCCTTACCTTGGACCGAGGAACTTTATCTAAAGTAACGTGTACCAGTTTTACTACAGGCATGAGAGCCAATTCCCTCCCCCCACCCCGAAGAACTGCAACTGCTATAGTAATATTGCGTGAGAATTCCAGGTGCTGGAGGAGATCCAAGTTGTGCCCTGCTGTAGTCATCCTGTTCATTCTTTGGTAGTATGTTTTTATTTCCAGAGGAGAAAGAGCAGGAAATTTAATGCTGTTCTTTGGAATGAAAAGCACCTTTGCAAAGTATGACAGGCTGTGCTCAGTTAAGTGTCTTGTTTGTGATTTTGCTGTTTGATTATATGTCACTTGGAATTCAGTTGGTCCCTTTCAGTCCCTTTTTAAGTTGATCAGCCAAATTTATGATGCTAACAATAATCTCTGATGTACAAGAATAAGCCTGGGTCCTTGATCTTTCAGATTGCTCAGCTTTTGATGCTGTGTCTTTGAAGGCGTGTTGATATCTTAATAAATCTCAGCAGAACTGCACTGGGGTGGTTTCAGCCTTCAATCTCTCACCCTACACTTTGAAAGCACTCAGAGGAGCTGAGCTCACTCCCTTTAGCTTATGGTTTCTCTCACAAGAAAAGCGAGGGTTTACTTGCCTGCTGAAATTATATGTGTGAGGTACCCAATGGGAAATGAGATGCTCTGAGCTGTAATAATCAGTGTTCCATCACATCTTTTAGTAGAGTCGGAAGCCATGGCGGTCGGATACCATCTGCACACCAAATGTGCTGGTTCCTGACATTCTGCATGAGAAGTCAAAAAAGAGAACAAATCCTCCCTTGATCACTGCACTAAAGCATTAAATGAGATAGACTCACAAAAATTGCTGCTTTGTCCTGTTATCTCTGTATTTCTTTGATCTGTGCAATTTCAACTATTCTGGGTAATAGTTCATGCCACTTTCTGTCAAACATCAGTTATTATCTAAAATCTAATTTATCTAGTTTGGATGTGTCAGAAAATATGATTTAGGTTTTCTGGTGGTAGATGTTTGTAAGAATGCATTGGTCATGATCCTTGTCAATCTCTTTTTCTAAAAGAAGCCATAATTTCCATAAATATGAAATGCATTCACTGTTCTCTAAAACTCAAAAACACCTGTGGTGTTAATACTGATAATTGCCAAAGCCTGTCAGTTACATCAGTGAAAGAATGTAAGTTCTCTTATAGCAGTGAAAATTGTAAGGCTTATTTCTTAGGCTGAGCCCTCGTGGTTTGAGAGAGTACTTTCTCCTTTTATCAGTTGACATGCATTTTTTAGGCAACTTGAAGGCTATCCAGTGGACCATTAGCTTAAGCAGAATCAAGAAATGGATACTGGCCTACTTCTCTAGGAAATGATTACCTCAGCAGTGTGGATCCAATAAGGACTGAACTTCTCTCATATTGTGGAGCTTTCCTTTGTTTTCCTGCAGAACAATATGTAAGGAGCACTTAAAATTTAATAGGTCATGGTTTGGGTACAAATTACAGCTGAACATATAGGTCTTCTAATTCCCTGGGCTTCTATCTTTTTAAACATGTAATAGCAGGATTGGGTTTTTTTGGGTTGTTTTTTTTTTGTTGTTGTTGTTTAATAAGGTTTGTTGTATAGCATTACATGATTTTTGTCTTGAACTCTTTCACTGTTCAGTTTTCTCTTGTTTTGGAATGTCATTACTATTTCACCACTCCTCTTAAAGTCGATCCTAAATATAGACAAAGACTGAAATGAAATAGGTGGTGGCATGTTGATGCTGACGGGAGTTCCTGGAACAGGCCTCATAAGGCTGCTGGAGAGGCACCTCCAATGGTCAGCGTTTCTGAACCTTGCAGGAGGACTGCTGGGGTGAATGCAGAACTGGATGGATTTGCCTAGTTTTAATCTTGAATCACTTCAGTTTCTCAAGCTCAGTCCTGGTCTCCCATCTATGAAACATTCATCAGAACTGAAGATGACTATTTCAAGGTTTTCCTCAGGTTTTTGGTTTGGTGTTTACTTCAGGGTCTTTAGTTTTTTAATAATTTTTTTAACCTCACTGAGGGTAGAGTGACTTATTTCTAAGCTTACCAGAATCTGCACTTTATTGTACAGACTAGTGAGCATTTTTATTTAGTTAATATTTGTTCCCACATTTAGAGCTCAACTCTAGTTCAACCTTCTTTCTCCTCTTTCATTACAAAGTGCAAAAAAGGCACATGGACCCCAGTGTGTTCGCATTTCTGAAATGCCAAAATGGCAATGTATTCTCAATCTTCTTTGCACTAGGCCAGAGGCTGAGGTGGAATTTTCCTGCCGAGTGTAATAAAGGTTCATATTCCTTAGTCTGTGGATATTTACTGAGAAGACGGAGGGAGAGAAAGGTCAGATTCAGATTTTTGATGGAAACTTGGCTGAACTCTTTACGCTGAAAAGATTTTTTTTATAGTTCAGTCTCTATGCTGAGGACTGTTTTTGGTGGAAACCTTGTACTATGTAGAAGCCAGTATATGATGTGATGTACAGTAGGCAATAATTTGCTGAAGCAACTCATGTAACTTCAGTGTTCTGTGCCAGTGCATCTCATTTCTGACATGTTGATATGAAAAAGTAAAAATTGTGCTCTGATTCGCTTCTTTTTGCGTAATGGTCTCTGCACTTACAAGCTTTTCAGTTATTCATGTGTCGCCCTAACTCCAGCGCAGTTCAGACTTCTGAACTTGCAGTGGGAATAGTTATTTTTAACTATTTTTAACATGGCAGTTAAAAATTCATCTCTGGCTTAATGCAGAATCGCAGAATTAATTTAGTGCCTTACTGCGAAAGAAATTCATTCAGTAAGCCTAGGCCAAATCGAATTTCACATATTTTTGAGATGAAATTCAACAGCTAAGGATTAAGTAGTATGGTGGAATTTTGCTTCACTCTTCCCACCCAAAGACGAAATTCTTTGGAGCTGTTGTTTGATGCCATCAGTTCCACTGCAGCACGGTACTGTTGAGATGATGCTGTTAGCTACTGGTAGAACCTTCAGAAGAATGAAGTCTTTGTACTAGTTGAATTAGAGTGTATATTTTTGGTAGGTTAGATTGTGTTCAGGAATGTCATAGGAGCATTTAATCTAAACCAAAGTTTCTGCATTCTTGTCTCTTAACTATTTCTAAAGAAGTTGCCTATGAAGCCCCAGTTTGAGCAGAAGACGTGATGGAACAGCCTGGACATTGCTAGGTCTGCAGAGCCGGCAGGCAAAGGAAGAGATCTAGGACTGAGACAGACCAATTCCTTAAATTCCCGTTTAAGAATTAGTCTTTTGGGTACTCGTACAGTTTGCATGGACTTTCGGATGCTAAGACAGAAAGAGCCTCAGTTTTTGGTGGACTCTGATGGGCTCACAGACTTAGAATGTGTGGTGGTGTCAAATCTGGCCGGTGCCTTGTATTTTCTTTAGGTGATAGTTGCACCTTTAAGCAGTAATAGAGGTTCTAGTTGGGGTGAAGCATGCTAGAGACCAATTTATTGGTAAATAGTGCAGGACCTGCAATATTTGGCTTATGTTCACCATGACTAGTACCTTCTCTCTGTATGTGTGTCTATATGTCTCTCTGTATATGTAAAGTAATTGGCGCTTTAAGTTAAAGTTAGGCTGAGGAAATCAAAAGATGTAGAAACCCAGCTTTCTGGGGCATTTTGCAGAGCCTCCGCAGTTCTGAGGTGGCCTCTTGTCAGCCGTCACCAATGTCTTGTGTAGCAGCTTGTCATCCTAGTTCCTTGCTTTAAATCGGGATTTGGATTTGAGTTAGGTCATCTAAACCTGCAAGAGCCACATGTTGTAAAGCACAGTGCAGTTCTTGGATTTGGTTGGAAAAGGACCAAAGCTTTTGGCTTTTTTCCCCAGATTGGCTTGAGGTTTGGGAATAAAGGACTTGGAGAGCAGGAGAGAGGAGAGGGCTGTTTGGGTTACTTTTGTTTGTTTGATGGATACGACAGAAGCCCCAGAGTTAGGAACAGGGCTGATATCAGTGTTAGTTCTTGCCATATGGTCTCGTTTAATGCAGAGGTAAGCAGTCTCAAGGTTAAGGTTTAGGTTACTTTGATGTCTCTGATTAGGGTCTGAGCATCTAAAACTGTGAGAGTGCAATTTACTGCCTAGTGCTGCAATCAGAAGAGCTAGGAGGAAGCTCATGTAGAAAGTGCTATGTTACAGCACTTTCATTTTTCTTCATGGTGGTACCCTTCTTGGTTTAGGCTTTTTTCACCTCAAGCCACTGTGGATAAACAGGTATAATTTTGGAATCTGGAATTGTGACCTGTCTAATTGCAAAGAAAAAAATGATTGCTAGGACTTAGCTGAGTTGTGAGAGACTCTAGAAATTAAGAGGTTCCTTATTTGCCATGTTCTGTCCAAATTACAAGTATTTTTCTTGATGTTTTGGTATTCAACAGAAACATATAAAGGATTTTGTGGTGGTGGCAGGTGCTGACACAAATTGGTATCTTACTGAGAATGCTTTGAATCTAAGGTTACAGATAGAAAGAAACAGTAAATTGATCACTTACGCTCTCTGTGATTCACATAAATTAAAGATAATAGATACTTCCTCCCAAAGCAGGCTTGTGCTCTGACAGTAGAGCACATAGAGCAAAACCTCTGCTAGCTATTGTAAATATAGTCATAGAATGGTTTGGGTTGGAAGGGACCTTAAAGGTCACCTAGTTCCAACCCCCCTGCCATGGGCAGGGACACCTTCCACTAGACCAGGTTGCTCAAAGCCCCATCCCAACCTTCCAGGGGTGGAGCATCCACAACTTCTCTGGGCAATCTGTTCCAGTGCCTCTTCTCCCTCACAGTAAAAAATTTTTTTCCCCATGTATAAATCTACCCTCTTCAAGCTATTACCCCTTGTCCTATCATGTAATGTTGGATGGTGCTATATGTGTTTGCCATTACAGAACATGAACTTCGTTAGCCAGCTTTAGCCAGAAGAAAGAAGTATTATGCTTTTCAGGAGGGTCAAAATGTCACTTGATTTTATGCAACCACAGCATCTAATTGTGTCTGTCAGATACTGTTCCTTTGCTTATCTTGAAAAAAACAGTAAAAATAGATGAAACTTCATTAGAAGAATTCCAGTCAGTGACTGAATGAGAAACAGTAGTCTAAGGAAGCTAAAAACCCCTTGTTTTTCTTTTACCTACCCTTTTTTCTTTCAAAAAGTAGTATGCAAGGATCTATACTTCATGAGCGTGTGCTAAGAACTAGCTAAAACATAGCCAAATGTATTGAGAACACATTTGTTTATCACTGGTGTATTAATGCTTTTTAAGTGTGACTCTTTGTTTCCAGGCCTTTTTGCAAATGTGCAATCTGCCAATCCGGGTGGTTTGCAGAGCAAATGCCGAGTACATGTCCCCATCTGGTAAGTGTGGCCTTCATTTAGATTACTACGTTGTACCTCCATTTTGATACCATGGCAACTACGCCTTGTCTTGCTGATAACAGTCGGTCAGTGCTACTGTGTGTGGGTTGCCTTCCCCCCTCATCTCCAGTGCGGTTTCTCCTCTGCAAACAATTAAAACAGTCAAATGCAAAGTAACGCTGGCACAATGTGTAACCATGCCTGTGGCTGCAGTACCTATATAGGATGCTCAGACAGTTCAAATGCCTGTTGGAAACCTCTCCAATGCCTGAGAGTGGTTGAATTCTGAAGCAGAAAGACACATGTTTCCAAAAGTGGCTTTATTCTGCATCCAGGGAACATTCCAGTAAATGCTGTTACGTTTTCCCATTGCTGGGGTGAGACAACACTGCAGAAAGATGATATTTTTCTACCCTCTCTGGGAGATGATTGCCAGGATGTTGGTACAGAAGACGACTGAAGGGTGCACTGTCATCTTTAAGGGTGACAGGCAATTTTAAATAATCATCTGATCCATGACACTCTGGAAAAAACCCAAACCCACCACCAATAAATTATTAGAAAGGTGGAGAGTGACTGGTTGCCTAAAAACATCAGATGCTGGCTTCAGAAGGTTGCCTGAAAATCAGAGAGAGTTGCTGAATGCAGGGCAAAAAGTCTGTCAATCCTTGCACTCGGTCCTGGATTTTTGTTGTGAGAGGTATTTATTTACCTGGTACCTGGCTTTGGCTGATGACTGCTACATGGAAGTGCCTGTCGGTATATGTCTCCCAGCTGCATGGGTTCTGTTGCTGCTACTGATATTTTGGTCAAAGCAGTGGAATTATGCTAATTATAAAAAACCCCAGTTGCTTGGCAGCAGTGAAAAAATGGCAAAATATGGAGGTATATAAATTATTTGTTAGTAAATAAAGGTAGGTTTGAAATGCTGAATCCATGCACAGAAGAGTATCCTGCGTGCACAGAGGTGTGTTGCATATGCAGGAGAAGGACTGGTGACACTTGCATGCTCTTGCTTCTCTGCCACTCGCACCCTTGTCCACGCTTGCTGGCATCTGATGTAATTTGGGTCTGAACATTTCCTCCTTCTGCTGAAAACAAGGAGCACAAGAAGGAAAATGATGCTGCTTCAAGTTTAAACGTAGGTAGAAATGTGTTCTTTTTGCCCTTATTCCTGCAGTCATTATTTTTATTCACTTGCCCCATTTCCTTTCTTTATATTGGTCTTTTAATGATAATTCCGACCAGGTTTTAATTTGTTCCTTCTCCTTCCCCACTACCCTGTCTCACAGCAGAAGCAGGCAGAGATCTGCATCTCATTGTTTGGGGGGGAAGGTTATTTATCTCATAGTCCTTTTAATGACAAAACCCATTCTGAGGGATTCAAGAATATAATACCAAAGGGTTGTCTTGGTGTGTGAAGCACAGTCTGATTTAAAACACTGAATTCTGCAGAGAGATCTGTGTTTCCTTCCGCAACATGCAGCGTGTGGATGTAGATGAAGCCTTTGTTGGTGTGATGCACTTCATTTATTGCCCTTAGGCTGATTGAGCCAGTGAGAAGTGAATCTCGTGATTAAGACCATGACTGAATCTGCTATTAGCATGAACAGTGCTGTGTTTCTGTCAAAAGAGTGAATGTATTGCTAATAACATACTTGGAATCAGGCAGGTGCTGATCTTGTTCTTTGGGCTGTCTACTGAGAGTAGAGTTTGCTCATAGTGAGTGGTGGGAAGGTAAAAGGGTGCTGTGCCCCACTGCACTGCGCAGACTCATTTACTGCCTTTGGGCTTGAGGATATTTTCAGTAATACAAAACATACAGCATTTTATGGATTATTTCAATCATGTAAATAATCTGAAAAGATTTAGTCTTAAATGTAAGGTTGATGTTTATCAATTGCACTTGGATGAAGATTTGGAGGACAGGCAACCTGGTTAGGGTGGATTGGAGCAGGAGCCTCAGCTTCACACCCTGAGAGCTGGGAAAACCGGTATGAGGCAACTTCTGTCATGCTTCCAGGCTTGCTGTGTGTAACAGGGCTTTCTCTTGTATCTCTGCTTGCCTTAAAGCTTTAGCTCAGTTCTGCATGTAGGGAAGGTTACCAGGCAGCGAAGGTGGTGTATGCAGACTTTGGAGCCCTTCACACCCTGACAAGTTCCATCAATGACACAATCATTTCCCAGTCTCCTTTTGAGGCCCCCCACCCCCGCCCCCCCACGCGCCCACCCTCCTCCGCCCCCATTTTTAGCCCTGCTCCATGCTGGACCCTGAGGGCTCAGCTTCATAGTCTGAATGTTGAGTCTTACTAGGATTAAGTTTAACCCCATTTTGCTTTCATGATGATGAAGCAGCTCCTTCCCCCTCCCAGCTCCCCAGGTTGTGAAGCTGTGGGTCTCATACTGAGAACCTCTTCCTGACCCCAGGACCATTGGGCTCAAAAATGCCAGCTCACAACTGGAGAGTGAAGACTAGGGCAGCCAGTAGGAGCCAGCTGGCCCAGTTGTTGGAAATCTGAAGGACCGGAGGAGGGAGAGTCAAGACCCTGGCTTGCTGAGTGTGCATTTGCACTTCCCCCTGCTTGCATTCCTGGGCACAGTGCCACATCTCCCATCGTCCTTTCAGCAGCCTTTTCCCCTCCAGTGGGTTAGAAGGGAGGGTGGGAACATGTTGTGTCGTAAAACTAGCCAAGGGCTCTGTCTGCTTTCTTGGGATTTCCCAGCTGTACTTCAGAGAAACATTGAATTAAGTCTTTCCAGCAAAGCAAAATCCATTATTAAAATACGAGTCGATAGATCTCACTCAATAACTTTGAAATACACAATTGCAAGTATTGCGTGTAGAAGAGGCTGAGGAAGAGGAGGATGTTTGTTATTACAAGTGTTCACTGGGTGAGCTATGTATGTTAGAGCTTTGCTTGTGCTCATTTGAAAGAAACAAAACCCCACTGATGTTCAGGTGTACCTGCAATATTTAATTGCTTTGAAAATTGTAAATGATGTTTTACAGGTATAAAAGGCTCTTACTAAAATACATTTCTCATTTTACAGGCAAAGTACCCTTTATTCATGTGGGAAATCAAGTAGTATCTGAACTTGGGCCCATAGTCCAGTTTGTAAAAGCCAAGGTAATAGTACATTGTTTTTGTCAATTAGTGAATAGCATGTTAATCCTATTTAGTGTTGTGCTGATTTGGTGGTCTCTTCTGTAATGTTACTTAAAAGAAAGATATACTGGAATAGGAATTTGTTGAGGTGGAAATGTTTTTCTTTGTCATTTACTCAAATTCTGGAATTAAATTCTATGCAGCATAGCTGCATACAAGTGCTAGTCTCTGGGACTGTTCTGTCCCTGGGTCTTGGAGCTCTTAAACCCAGAGCTGACTGGTTAAAATCCTGAAGTATCAGGTACTGTCCAAATTTGCCTTTGTTTCCCCCTGCTAACCCTCCCCTATATTTTAAAAACTACTGTATTTTCACTGAGCAGTTGGTAAAGCTGTATCACAGATGTAAGTTTGTGTTTACTTCTTGCCACAGATACACCCTAACCAGGAGGCTGTGTGCTCAAACTGTTTTCATCTATAACTGATGATAGGCTCTATTTCTTGCAGATTAGCTATATTATGATAATTTCTTTTTAATTCTTAAGGATACTGTATGTAAAAATTGCATATGTAATTTGTTACTGAACTATGTAAGAGATTGGGATCTGAGCCAAAGCTCATTGACTTCAGAGGTCCTTGGGTCAGGCATTGCTGAATATTCCAATATCCTTTCTTCCATGTGTGTCTTTTTTTTTACTCTTTTCCCCATTAGGGCCATTCTCTCAGTGATGGGTTGGATGAAGTCCAAAAAGCCGAGATGAAAGCCTACATGGAATTAGTCAATAATATGCTCTTGACAGCAGAGGTACAGCAAACCATAGTAACTCTGCAGGCTTACATAAGTAACTATAGGCCAGAAAGCTTTAGGATCTTTCCCTATATTGGAAATTCTGCTTGTTCTTAGATTAGGCTGTTAACTTTTGAGATGAAAGGAGGCAGGAATAAATTCTCTTTGCCCTACAGATTGCTTGCTGAATGAAATGTTCCTGTAGACACAAGCTAAGTGTATGATCCCCTCACCTGACTGAAGTGTGTCACGTAGCAGAAGTAACCAACTGGAAAATGCCACTGGTCCCTGGGAACCCACCCAACCCACAGCTGGCCAGGCATCCTTCTATCACCTTCCACAGTGTACATGCTCACGTGCCTAGTGGGAAGCTGGATTCGTGTCCATGGCCAATTAACATGATGCAATCCCAGCATGGGAACAGTGTTGGAAATGTGAGAACCTGCAGGTGGCTGAGGAGCTGAGGGCTGGTAACCTATGCGCTGAGTTGCGTGCAGCTTGGGCAGTGGGAATGGGCCTATGGTTCCGGTTTGGATCTGGTACTGGTAAAGTAAGGACTAGGAACTGGGCTTTTCTCTTCCGGTTGTAATTTCTATTCTACATTCAGAGGTCTAACAGAAAGAATGAAATGGAAATTTAATCTAATATAGAAAATTCTAGTCGTGAGAAATGATTGTCTCTGTATTCTTCTTTATTAAGAAGTTGTAGTAAGTGTTCTTTCTGTTCCTAGCTCTATCTCCAGTGGTGTGATGATGTTACAGTAGAGGAGGTGAGTGGTTCTACAGCATTTATCATAATTTAAAATTTAATGAGGAAAACACTTTTGCTCACAATTGCAAGTCTCTACTCATAAAATGAAACATTGAGGTTTATACCAGTAATGATACAGTCTTTTCACTTAATTTTGCTTGCATATTACATTTTAGGGAAGTGTGTCATTACTGGAGGTAGCCAACTGCATAATACATAGGGGTTTTGTATACATTTCTGAAGTAATAGTTTTGAATGGTTGTGCTCTAAATTCTGTGGAAATAATTACAGCATATCACACAACTCCTTTTCTCTTTTACAGCTCCCTTTCTGATAGAAATATTTGAACATTAGCTATTTTGTGCTTAGAGATTTCTGTATTTTCTTGTATGATAACACAGTACCTCTCTGTTTCTAAACAAAGATTACTCACCCGAGGTATGGCTCCCCTTACCCGTGGCCTCTTAACCGCATTTTGTCATATCAGAAGCAATGGGAGGTAAGGCGAAAGATGAAAGCCATTGGATGGGCTGGGAAGACGCTTCAACAGGTCAGTATGAAAAGTGAAGCTTATTTCTTTACTATGTTTTCTTTTTTATTTTTTTTTTTTTTTTAAAGGCTTTGGAGAGTAACACTTTCTTGAAACAGGTGTAAAAAATATATTCTGTACTTAAAACATTATCTGGAATCAGGTATTTGCCTTTAGCAGCAATAAATCTTAAATTATGTGCAACCTGATGAGGTGGGAGGAAGGATGTTTTACCATGAGTGTACATGTCTGGTGATGTTAGGTTTTTAGGCCATAGTCCTGAAAATAGGTTGTAAGTTACAGCCCCCACTTCCTGTATGATATTAATAGGCACACTTTGCAGGACCGCAGCTTCCCTTGTTAGAGTTCTAAAAAAAACCCTCCACAAAGCAGTTTTGAGGTGTAAGTACCTTTCATTAACGTATGTTATAAATGTTATGGGAAGCACTTAATCAGAGTTGCCTTACATCAGATGTTAGATTAAGTAACACTTGCTCCTTGCCTACTGTATAGGTTTGACTGACTTTAGCAGCTTTTGATATTACAACATTGTGTGTTCCTTGTTCCCACCATCAGTTCAAATAGAGTAAGGAGGTTATTTTTTGCAGTGTTGGTATTTCCTGACAATACAGATATTTTCTCTTTTGTGTGTTTTGATAGGTGCTTGAAGACGTAGATCAGTGTTGTCAGGCTCTCTCCCAGCGACTAGGAACACAACCATACTTCTTCAATAAGCAGTAAGTTACTCTTTACTGAAACATTACATCCAGGAATGTGAGATACAAATATATATCTATTCACACACACACATACATATATATATATATGGAAAACTCCTAGTTTATTTTAATGTCACATGATTAGTTGTGGACATACAAATGCGTGACTGGAATATAAACACGAAATTCCAGAAGTAAGTAACTAAAGGTTTTAGAAGGAGAGTTTCTGCAAGTTTCTGATGGGTTTTTTTGTGGGTGGTGGTTTTTTTTTTTTCTCTTTTCTTTTTTTGTGTTTATGATTAGTTTTACTTCTGCTTGTCTTTACATTTCACCAGAACTTATATAGGCTACAAACGTACACCTTTATACAGTTAGTTTCTCACTTAAAAATTATACGTTTAAAGCCCTACTTTTGCATTCCTTGGGTAATCTCTACTAGGAATGAATGTACATCATGCTGTCCAGGACAGCTTGTCTTGCCCTTGTTAACACCAGGGGCCGTTCTGCATGAACTGAATTAACGTGAGGGGTGCCTGTGAGTTGTAAGATCTGGGGGAGAAGCTAGCCCTGTATCAACAAAGGATTGGTTGCAATAAAAACTAAGATTCACGTTCCCAGGGGATAAAAAAGGAACAACTTAGCCTTCATGGATGTCCTCTGCTTTCACCAGTTTCTTCCAATTGCAAAACGTTCCCCCTCCCCCCCCCCCAATTCAATATTTTTGAAATGTTATGGATTCAAACATCATCACATTAGTTCCCTCTTGTCTCCTGTGCATAGACTGGACTAGAAATGCTTGGGTGTGGACTTCAGTTAATGCTATTTGGACAGGGAAATGTCTTCAAAAGGCAGTATATTGTCTTGGTTGCTTTTCTGTGCATGTGAGTTTGCCCCTTTTCCAAGTTGAAACTAGGTGGGTGGTGTAAATTGAGTGGATACAGAAATACACATTATAGAAGACAAGTTTGAATTGCATCTTCTCAAATAATTCTTGAACTTAGTATATCCTAAATTTTCTTTCTATATTTCTACAGAATTGTAGCTTGGGTATTTTGTTTTTGTTGTTTGTTAACCAGGTACAGTTTCAACCTTTAAGCTCTTTAGTAGTCTGAAATATTACAAATAAATTATGTGGGTTTAGTCCAGTATTTTTCAGTCTGTGACTTCTGGGAGTCTGTAGGAGGTAAATAAGAAAAGCAACCTGTTTCTGGTGGATTTAAGTTTATTATACAAGGGTCCACATCTCCACTGGAGAGTTCTTAGTGATCCACAAATAGGCAAAAATTTATCAGTTAGAAAACCCTTGTGCTGCTTACCTTGAACACTAGCATTGAAGGACTTTAAGTTATAAATATATTTGGGAAAAAAAAAAAGGTGCACATGGGCTAGTTATATACAAAGGTCCAAGATGGCAATTCAGAAGACTTATACCTAAATTAAGGTAGGACTGAAAACATTCCATAGACCACTGTTTCCCAAAATACCTGTTTTCTTCTGTGTAGTCCCCCTTCAAAAAAGAGATGTTTCCAGCTGCTGTCACCCTGGAGCTCTTTTTATTATTGGTTGAACAGTTCCTCTCTATGTAAAAGCACAAAAAGACAAAAAGGGAATAGGGGGTTTATGCATCCCCCCTTATATATTTTTTTTCCCTTTGTGAAATAATAGTTGGGGCTTTTTGATATACACCTGCAGAAGAAAAACTCTAAAAAGACACAGTGAGTATTTCCTCTTGTTACAGAACTAAAAGGTGGAGCATGATTTAAAGTTGTATCAGTAACTGTCCAATTTTAGAAGTGTTATTTTCACATTTCGAAAGCAAAGATGCCATACTGAGAACAAGCAGCATGCTTATATGCTGTATACGCAGTTTTCATGTATTTGGTAAGCTCGGTGTTGCCTGATTCTTTCCCAATTCTTAGATTGTGTAGCCATCAAAAAGTTATTCAGAACAGCAGGGTTTTTCTTGATCAGGATTTTCCTTCCAAAATACCTGTTCTTTTTTTCTGTTTGTTTTTACAGACCAACTGAATTAGATGCTCTGGTATTTGGCCATCTGTTCACAATCCTTACTACTCAACTAACCACTGATGAACTCTCTGAAAAAGTAAAACACTACAGTAACCTCACAGCCTTCTGTCGGCGAATAGAGCAGCAGTACTTTGAGGGTAATGATAAAGAGAGCTCCTCAACTGCTGCAGCCCGATCTGCTAAGAAGTCCTTACTGAGATAAGCATGTTGTTTGGCATCTGTGTGGATTGCATTTCAGTTTTGGGTTTTGTTGTTCAATGAATTGATTTTGAGAATGGAAATGTGTGTTAGCTTTTTAAAGCTGCCAAATCATTCTGCAGCAAGAAAAAACTCTAAATGCAGGTTTTGTATTGTAGAATATGCTGTGCACATTTAACCTGAAACAACTGTATGGGCACTTCCATTTTAGTAGCCTGTTTGCCACTTACTCTAAAGTGACCTTGGAAAATATTGTAGCTGTATTAAAAAAAAATAAATAAAATACTTCAAAAAGTTTCTCTCTGATCTTTCTAGATGCCTTTCTTACCAAGTTTTGTGTCTACGTAGTTAATATCTGTGTAGTTAATGAGTGGGATCCTGTTGGCAGGAAGATCCTGTTGTTACTTGGAGACTATGGTAAACTAGTTAGAATTACTAAGCTGGGAATGAAAGGACTCTTAGAGATCTTAAATTTGCCTACCTCAGCCAAAATGCATTCAGAAATTGGGTGAAAAAAGATGTCTTGGAGCTCTGCAGCACACAAGTGATGTGATTTTCTTCAGTCCTTACTTTGTGTCGAAGTAGCTTGTGGCTGTAATTACTACTACTTATGTGTGTCCTGTCTCTGCTTTTATTTCTTCTTCTCTTTGGATTTACTTCTTTTTTTTTTCCTTCGTATGATCTCCCAGTTTTAATCCTCAGCATGTCTTGCTTTAAGAAATGAATTTGCTGGGTAAATCTGTCTCACTGTTCCTATTTCCAGTATGTTAATGTTGCTTCTGAAGTTTGAAGTACTTGCTGGGGTGCTTCTCTTAGCAAAAGGACTTTGTACGAGCCTGTGGCTGGCATGCCTTGGTCCCTCTGCTTTCATGTTATCCTGTGGTACATATAAGCACAATAACGAGCAGTAAACAAAGAAGTATCATTGTGGTGCTCTAAGAGCCCTGGCAATGTGGAACTTTTCAAGGGAGATGTCCTGTGTGAAGGCAAGGACTTGATCTGACTAGTATTTCTTTGAATGCATTGAGTGGTAATTTGCCTCTTCTTTTCTGCTTTGTCAGTTGTTGTCGACGCTTTTCCCAATGCACAAACCACCCCAGGAATGTGCTGGTGGCAAAAACAGCCCATGTGAAGTCCTAGGCACAACTGGGAACCAGCTCAGGCTGTTTGGCTAGTTGGAACTGCTGTGTTTTCTTACTATGAAATATATTCTTTTGGCTGTACTACTCTATGTCAGAATACTTAACAGCTTGAACTGGTTATGCAATGTTCATGAGATTTTTGACTATTTCCTTCTGTCCTAAAAACTGAACAGAAAGCAGCTGCATATCTTGGACTGGCTGGGTCTCCCTTGACAGTGGCTCATGAATCACTACTGCTTACTTATCCACTCTTGTCAGCTTGACTGGAAAATGGAGCCAAATTCTTACTGCCTGCTTTTTGATGCAGAAGTCCTACTGGAGTCAAATTCACATAAGTATCAAAGTGTAAGGGGGTGTTGGCCTTTTATCAAATCACTTTTGCCAGGAGAGGAAAACTGCCCTTGTCTTGCATTTCAGTCTTAAAATTTCACGTGTGTATGTTGAATACCTTTTCAAACTAAACCCCATCAACTTTTGACTGCTTATTGACAATTTCTACCATCAAAGTGGTCCATATCTGTGAACCCAGCTATTTCTTTTGAACCTGCTTTTCTACACTAATGCAACTCTGGAAAAACTGGAAAAGAATTTGTTGTGGGTTTTCTTCTTAGTTTGGGTAGAATATGGCCATACACACTACTTTGAGAGAAGAACACTATCTAATAATCTCTAAAGGTGGCAATGCCACAGTGATGGGGAAATCCTGTGTGAAAACTGAAGTATCTTAATCCAGAGCAATTCAACATGCCTTTTACCTCCTGCTATTTACAGAGGACCATTCATGAGTACATTTATAACCTGTGGTTTTGGCAGTTGTTCTGTTACCAGTAGGCTGAACTCCAGAAGTAATTTACTTAATGGATTTCCAAACCCACCTATGCACAGGTATTAACTTATATGCAGTCTGAAAAAGTGCAGGTGGGCATGTATTCCTCTTCTTTTCAGGCTGTAGTGGCCATTAGTCACCTTGCAGCCAATTTTTAGCAATTGCTTTGGAACAGCATTGAATTAAACCATGCTTTTATATTTTGGCAAGGCTTCCTTGAGGCAGAGCGAGCTCTGGTAATACAACATTTTGAATGTTGAAGAGCTAATTATTGCAAATGTTGTGTGATAACATGCAGCAAGCTTTGTAACTTCAGAGGATAAAAAAGTCCCACTGACATAGCCATATGCATTAATCCACTTTGAATGTCTCATCTAGTATATATACTCAAATGCTGTGGAAGTGGTTTGGCAAAACATACTGATCTGTTACAAACAAATTTTATGTAAATCCGCCTGGGCTGCTCAGACTGCACTTGAGGATACAGAGACAGGCAAATTACATGGCATTTTCAATATTTAAGTGTTAGGACAAGCAGAGACTGAGCTCTGGAAGCTAAACAGAATAGTTTCTGGAAGTTTAACCACCCCTCGTTCCTTGTGTGTGACTTTGATAACTTAATTAGTAGAACAAAATTAAATGGGGAAAAAACATTCCTTACTTCCTTGGCTGAAGAGCATACTTTCTATGCGGCGTGTTTGCCACAGGCTGCACCTCATTCTAGGTGATACCTAAACTTAAAACTACAAGGAAAATCTTGGCTTTGCTACCAGTGTTGAAAATAGCTATTAAAATTCTAGCTGAAGGACATGCTTTGTACTTCATAAATACAAGAAGCCATTATGCTTTTTTTAAATGACATTGCTAGCATGACTAGTGCTATAGAGCAGACTGAGCTGAGCACCAAGAGCCAAAGCTTGTAAGTCAGGCTTTAACTCCAGGAAATCGCAATCCTATACAGAACACTAGTGCTGAAAGGACATGGATGCTGATTGCTACTGAAATGCTGTGAATAAATTGGTGAAGAAAGCAGACAGCTGGAACTTCTGAAGTTTCCCAAAATTAAGTAAAAAAGTAGATTTCTAACAGAAAGAACGGCAGGAGCAGCTGCACCATGGCTTGACATACATCCTCTGAATATGCCCCACCAGGAACTAGAGGAGTCACTCAACCAAAACAGTACACAACGTCATAAAAGCACTCATAACTACAAGTGGATAGACATTACTGAGTCTGAACAACGTATCAATCACTTGCCCCTTGTGGTTTGCTTCTTGCAGTTTTTCGTTCCACATATTAATAGTTTCATAGGGTTGAGCTAAATGCTAGTTGGAAAGTAGCAGATGCTTTCCTTGCCTGATGGAACTAAAACAATTGGGAAAGTCCTGGTGAACTGCTCCTCTGCTCCTAAACCGCTGCTTTGGGGTTGTGGAAGAGACTAATCCTGCTCAGCACGGCAACCTGGTTGTGTCCTTGCTGGATTTTGGTGTCTGGTCCTAGCTGAAACATGTGCTCGTTCAGTTGTGGAGGTCTCGTCGGCCTGACCAGCACAGTAGCGTATGCATGGCTAAACTGTAGATCCTGTGTACCCTACGCCATGGCATGTACAGCACAGAAAGTGGAGCAACACCCTGCTCCACCACAGGCTGTGACAAACTAGCTTATGATTTGAAAAGGGCCAGGATTTCAGCCACAAGCTAATTTATAGTATTGGATCATTGTTTCCAGCTGACAGCCCTTCCTGAGCACCTGGTTTTCCTGTCCCTCTCTGCAGAAAGCTCCATTTGGGGAGACTCTTGATGCTACGTTTTATGGTGGTGTGATGAGATTTCAAGGCATGTGAACGAGCTTTGGTGGTAGCAGCTTTTGCTAGGATCTATCACTCTTCACATAGCAGTAAAAAAAAAAATAAAATAGTATTGAGTGGTGTTAATGAGATACTAATCTGCTATTTCTCTCTGCCTTTTATTTCCCCTCCTTCTCCCCAAGGAAAGAAAAATAACCTGGCAATCTCCTGCCTCTCAGATGTACTTAAAGCTCAGTGTTGTGGTAAAAAAGAGCCTAGCACAGCTCTGCACATGGAGAATGCTGCTGAGCTGCACTTAATGATGCCTCTTAGGATCAGCTGTGCTGCTAGAAAACACTTCATTTCCTGTGGCTTTCTTTCTTTATAAGCAGAGTGCAGCTCCAATGGCTCTCACAACAATTAGCACCCACTTGTTCTGCAGGTTTGAAGTTTTTTGCATTAGTCAGGTTGAGAAATTCATGGTATTAATCATGACTGAAGTTGTTATTTATCACCTACTGGGTGAGAAATAATAATTTTGGCACTACTGGGGCAGCAGCCCAGAAGTACCAAATTAAGTAAAACATCTAAACATTAGCAAGGATCATTTCTCTGATTAATGAATTGTTACAAAGGAAAAGTGCTACTCGTTATCTGATCTTAGGATAAAAGTGGGAGTTGGAAGTAGAAAGCATTAACAAAGTCAGGCTATACCTTGGTGTAGTTTGAAACTTTCCTGGCTGATCTCTCTTCTGTCATTCACTAACTGCGAACATGCACTCATCTGCATCGCAGGTTTGCAGTACTTGGCTCACCCCCCAAATACCAACTTCTTAAAGAAGTAGCATTTGGCAAGGAGCTCAAGGCCTGTTGTGTAATCGCCTCGAAAGAAGTGCTGAAATGACTTTAACCTTCTAGGGCTTGTCTAGGCTGGAAGGTTTGCCATAGGAACAGTTACCAGTCTGGCAAAATACCATTGTCTGAAGGCAATAATAGGAGTGCAGGAAACAAAATCAGCAACATCAATAGAATTATGTTTACACCCAGGAAAGCATATCCATACTGGGGCTGCCAGTCACCTACAGGATTAAAAGAGCCCACGGATTCCAGCTGCCTGATCAGAAGTATTTCACATGTAAATACAAGAAGGGTTGGCCTGTGCAGAAGTGGTTACATTGAGATAAGGTCTGTGTGCACTGCTACAACTTTAAGCCACTGTGTCACCATGACATATCACATCATCTCCGTGCAAGACGATTGCGGGGAGCCGAGGACTTGACCACATAGCAATGCCCACAGAAATGCTATTTTCTGTGTTCATAAATGAGATGTAAAAACTGACTGTTAGCCTTGAATATGGTCGAAGAACCCAGCCTGCAAGAAAAGCACCACTGAAAGCAAGCAGAAACTTCAAGGGCAATTTTGTTTGCTTGTTGAGAACACAAGAAAAAAGAAGCACAATTTTGGCCAGGTTTTCTTGACTTCAAAGCTACCTGTGGCTGGCCATGCCATTCATTCATTGCTAAGATCAACAGTTTTGCCACTGATGCCAGAGATTATCTTGTGAAAATTATCTTTTACCTCTCAGATGTTATCACTTGGACTGTTAGATTAAAAGCTGCCCACTTTCTTTTCTTGTCAAGACAATAAAAACTTCCCTTTAGGTCCACTGCTGTTTCTAGCCTGATTCCTGCAAATTCCTTTGCAGTTTTTATTGGCTCCTTCCCTTAGAAGTGTGTAGCATCTTGATCTACAATGCCTTCTAGCCAAAAAGCGTATAGCTGAGATTACTATCTCCATGATCTCTTTCATTTGCAGTTTTAAGTCTCTGTTGTGGCATGTTTAAGGAACCAGTCAATGAAGATCAGAAATTTGGGGGCGTTATGGGAAGGGTATGTTTTTATCTGCTTAAATAAACTTCTCTCCAGCATATTTTGTCATAGGTTATAACATTTTGTAAAAGACAGGTAAGGTTTCTGGGTGCGTGTGTGTGTAAACATCAGAGACCTAACTGTGACTTGTGTGTTACATACAAGCGCAAGTGCAAAGGTCTTGCTGTTATGCCAAAGCACACTTGTAGAAAAGCCTAAAAACACTGCTGTGGAAAATGCTACCCATCATCTGATGAAAATGCTTTTGACACACAGAGGACAGCTCCTGCAGACCTGTTTCTATGGAGGCGCTTTCACTTGGTTCAGTGCATCTTCATGGGGCCTGTCCTGCTGCCCCTTCTCCCTGACATCCTTTTGTGATCCCCCTGCTTTTGCTGCTGCTTCAGGGTCTTCCTGCACTGAGGAAAGGAGGAGGGTCATCCTTAGGGAAAGTTTTCATGCCTGCGGACTATATTCCTCCCTCTGACTTGAAAGAGATTCCTTATGCCAGTAAAATCGCTTCATCATGAATAGAGAAACCAGCATGCTTTCTAGGAGATGTTTAAGCAGAGAGAAGCATCCTGCAAGCCTTCTGCTCTGTGTATCTATAGCGAGTCCAAATGCTACTGCCACAGGAAACACATGGTGTTTCCATAAATGATGATGCTTAAAATCTGCTTTTCTAACTCACTAATCACAAACAATTCCAATAAAAGGTAATTTGTGGTGTTTTTTTTTTTTTTTTTAAGTTTAACAAAATTCAACATTGGAAAAATGGAAAGTAAGATTAAAACTCATTTGGATAATGCAGTTATCAAAGTTCTTTGGCATATTGGTATTATAATACTAAGAAATTATCAATGTAGTCATAAACTGTGATTTACTGAGAAGGAGGCTGTGAAAGGCTTGGAAGGACAGGGAGCAGAATCCTCACCCCTGAAGGGGTTAAAGTGCAAAATGCTTAAATGAAGCTTCCAAAAGAGGAGAAAACCGGTAGCAAGAAGAGAATGGCATTCCCTTTCAATCCTTAAATCAGCTCACTGAGTTTCTCAGTATGTTGTCCTCCTCACTGCAGTGAATTGGAGCCATCTCTTGCACTGAAGCCAACAGAAGTTGTTTGATGCATCCCATTTGAAACATCATTGATCTGTAATCAAACGAGTGATTTCTAGCTGAAGATTACAAAATACTTGGAAAACTTCTCCAAGTGGGTGAGTCAGAAAGAAAAACCTGCCTGACAGAAGAGTAAGTCAAGCTAAAGCAATTGCAAGTAATTTGTCCCAAATGCTAGCAGGACACAATCTAAAGCAGGAGGGTGGAGGCTGGGTCCCCAGCTCCATGCTCCAACCACCACACTGCATTCTTTGATGCTTTTTTAACCACAACAGCCTCTAAAAATCACCCTTCAAAGGCATTTCTTGGTAGTAATAAATGAACCATCCAAACCTAAACAAAGAACCTAGCAGTTGAGACGATGCAACGTAACAAATAGAAATGACTAAGATTGCCTTGTCCTCTGCTTATTTACAAAAGAATAAAGCCCAGGTCATTTATAGAGCCTTCCCCCTTCCCTCTCCTTTGCAGCCCCTTGGGAGTCACCCAGGAGACAGCACCACTTTCCTCTGCTTCCCCATCTTTAAAATATATTCATTCCAGTTTTCAAATTGCTATTTTGTAGTGCTAAATCTCTACCCACACTAATTCCTCCAGGTCAGAATCTGACCCTGATTTGAACAAAATCTGGAGTCAAATATTCACACCAGAATGCTTTTGCCTTGCTGCATGTCAGATGCCATCTCCCTGCAAATGTTTCACACACCTTGGAGTGCAGCTTGTGGAACTGATGAGGTGAAGAGCACTGCAGAGCAGCTCTGTGCTGGTAATCACAGGACTGAAGAAACACATACATCATCTGCCACATAGGTTGGCATTTCAAGTAAAAAACCTTCACAATGTGTAAGATGTTGGACAAATGATGGCCATATGCATGTTTGTCTCTGCGCAGATGTCTTTGCATTCTCAGCTAGGAAAAAGCTGAGGTAGGCTTTTTTTGCCGACAGTTTAATATTAGTGACACAGTTTATGTCCTCCGCAAAAACAATAATGGAGGATAAGGTGACATAAATTATTTGCAAATCGTTTGACATATGCAGGGCATTGTCCTTGCAATAATCACCATCAGTCTGTCAGTTTAAGATATGAACCGTGCCACTGCCATTTTATATCATTGTGTTAAGCTTTCACATGTTGTAATTTTACAGATTTGTTCTTTGGAGAACACTGCAACACAAATCAAATCGTATTATGTTTAGTCATACGCCGTGCGGGGCGCCTCCCTGCAATTAAGGGTGAGGGGAGATGAGGAGCAAACAAACAGTCCTAGATAAGAGGCAGCTCCTCAAAAGTTAGGATATTTCCTAGATACCATTACTCAACTTTCGTGGTCATTATTCAAGGCAAGAGGAATTATTTAAATTCATGCTAACATCAGTTGCTGGCTGCATGAACAAAGTGAGCACTGGAAAACACCATACTGACAGATTAATTTAAAACACCCTTGTCTGTTTCGTTTCTCCATAACAGTCAGGCACAACATTTGATTCTTATGAATAATGTGGGTTTTTCTAAAGTAAATATACAGATTTCTTTTCAACTCACAAAAGATCCCTTCAAGACCCAGTAGGTGCCTGTAGTATTAACCCTGCTATCCATAGACACGCAGAATGGTTCTGGAATAGCAATGAAGTCAGCATTGTCTCTTTTATTCCAGGCAAATTAATTCCTGTGTTATAGTTTAAAAAGGCCTAAACTTGACTGCCTATTTTTTAGTCTTTTTTTTTTTAAATTTGAATAGCAGATTACTGTGGGAGTCATTTACAAGTATATTGTATGCGTATTCAGTGCCAGATACCTTACATAAACTGAGAAATGTATTAGTCTGTAAGCATGCTAAATTGGTAAAGGAGTCAGTAGGAAATACTGTAACATGCATTCTGGAGTATCACTTTTTGGAGTCTTTTTACTGTATTTTGAATAGAGAAACATTATTTGTTTTCCCCTGGGAAAGTTCCCCACATTCAGTTGTCAGCAGAACAGAATCTTTCTGCTTCCAGTGAGCCCTTAAACTAGAAAGATTTATTGCACTTACACCCTTGAAAGAACATATCTTTTTCTTTGAAGGCAGCCATTATCACCATCCCATTTTATATCTTTTCTGATAAGTGCAGGCAGTAAAGCAGATAAACTCCTTGCATACCAATTAAAGACACATACACACTAAGACACTGTATACTATCAGAGATGCTCAGAGTAATATTCTTCCTAGCACAGTAGATATATCTAAGGAGTTTGACTTTTATTATTTTCAGCTTTACACCTCTGACATTTCTAAAACCATGGAGGAAATTAATGAATTCTCACCCAAGACTCCATTGTCTAATCTTGCCCCAGTGCTCATGAATTATGGAAAATGACAGATCAGCTGATGACGTACAACAGGCTATTTTAAAACAACCCTTTCTAACAAAACCCGGGCCATGAAATGCTCACCACTGAGTTTCATGCCATCACCTGGCAAAACATTGGTCTCATGTTAATTGAGACCTTAAATAACTGTCTTGCTTCCTTGCATAGAAGATGTTGTGCTCATTTTTTATGCACAAAAGGTATGAAAGCCAGACTGCTGAACCTCAGAAAGCCTCTATTTTTAATTCTCATATAGGATGCTGAGGTGCAGACCTAACTCCACTTCGAGATCTCCACAGGCTAAATGAGAGCTCAATAACATTTTAAGGTTCTTAAACACCACCTCCTCCACCTACCTGTGTGACTGCTGCTGCTGCTGCTGCTGCTGCTGCTGCTGCTGCTGCTTCTTCTTCTTCTTCTTCTTCTTCTGGTGCCTTTTCCCAGGCAGAGAAAAGGTCTTTTCTCATCCTGAATGGTGAGACCAAGAGGATTTGTATGAGAAGGGCCCTCTCAGGTGAGATAATTTCAAGGATCAGGCTGTAACGGCTGAGCCTTAGCAGCAGCTGCAAGCCCAAGGGTTGTTGTCTGACCCATAGTGTTTGGGCAGTAAGGAGCCACACTGCCTATGAAATCTTTAGCTAGGACATCTCTCACACCTTCTCTGTCCCAGTTAGTGTGCAAATTCACTGGGGTAGGAGTCACTCTGTTGCTATTCTTTCCCAATAAATGAAAGCCTCTGAGCATAACCAAACACAGCAATGCCAGCTTGCCTGGAGGAGCTGCTCAGACAGCCCTGCTGGGTTGGACAGCCACCCTGTTGAGGGTCTGCCCTGCTCTCCTCCCACAGCTGGGGCCACTGCAAGCTCTGAGCTGCTCCTCAACCACCCCACAACCAAGATGCCCCCCACACTCTGCTCCTTTTTCCTTCTGTGCTCTAAGACAAATTAGTGTATTTACTCACAAGGTTATTGTCAGGTGGAAAATCAGCTGTCTGCAGTGTTATCTGTGAACTTTTTTTTACCTCTCCAAGAATCTCATCCAGGGTTTTCCCTGAAGTACAGCATCTGAGCACATCAGTGACTGCCTTGTGCATGGTGGCTGAGATACCAGTTTTCTGTCTGGGTTCCCTTTAGATAAGAAACTATGGAAAGCAATACATCTCATTCAAAACATCTGAAAGAGCTAAAGATACAGAAAGCACTAATCAGTAATTAATACAAATAAAAGAAACAATCTTTCATGTAGGTGGTAATAATAACACTCTGGAGTTTGTTCTAATCCATCTTTTTGTCAAATGAAGCACCAGGGAATTTGCAACAATTGGAGTATTTTCAGAGTCTCTGCTTTGATTTGCAATATGTGGTTTAGTTCTGTGTTAACAGAATAAATAATCAAAGGGAATGGTTTAAAAACTGATAAGCTAGGCTTTAATATGCAGAGGAATTCTGCTATGCCTTTATACCCAGCTTACAAATCAGTTATCCAATTTAAGAAACCCCCTTTTCACTTTATGTAGAAACTGAAAAAGTGCAACAATATCCCGTTACACAAATCCTGATTGCTCCCTTTCTTCTGCATTAAACCACTGAAAGCAGCTGGAATAAGGGGCTTCTACCCTCCCTCTCCAGAGAAACAGTGTCTTCCAGAACATCAGACAATCCTGAAATGCTTTTAATAGCCCTGTATTCATTATATTTAGTGACAATTACACAAGTGGCTTCCTGACTGCAAATATGATTCATTACTCTGCAGCAGAAGTAATACCTCTAATAGACTATGCATTGAGTTGACCCAAAATAGCTGCTGAAGAATAGTTGTTCCTGAACTACTCCATGGATAGATTTTTTTAAATGCTTATAACCATATATAAGAAGAACAGATTATCCTCCCATGTAATTGTTTAGCACTACCCCTAAATCTTTGTGTAAACTAAATTTCAAATCTGGACAACAATAAGCAGTATTTAACAAGGAGTTTTTTAGGAACAATTTGTCTGGAACTTGCTGGGAGATTGTAAGTCCTATTTTGAATTAAACAATTTGCATTCAGTGTTTAGTCAGCCCTTAGCTCCACTATTACTATCACTCTTCAATTTAAAAAAAGAGAATTATAATAGTAATTTTTTCTTCAGAGAAAAGGGAGTAGAAATTGAGTATTTACAACCCTGCTAGACCTGAGAACGCAGCTCCAGCTCCCTCCCCACCCTGGAATAACGCAGACAACTTAAGCGTGCTGAGGACAGCACTACCCCAGCACCTGCAAGCCCATCCTTAACAGGATGGTGCTGCCCTGCTATTGAGTTTGAAGCCTCGACAGTGCTGAGCAGCAGGGTTTCACTGCATGCACAAATTAGGAAGTCTGGAAATGATCTCAAAAGGTTATCATGTGTTCACTCCCCTGCTGCAGAGCCCTACACCGTGAAGCAGTCCTATTTTGCTTGTGCACTATCACTGTCCTCCTAGGAAGGGGTTGCTCATGGGCCTGCACTGAGCATCTTCAGGTCATCCTCAGCATCCAAAGCAGACCTCAGCACTGCTGTGTGCCACCCCGGGTCCATCTCACTGACACGGGACTTCTCAGCAGATCCCTTTCCTAAATTCACCACTGCAGAGAGAGGCAGGCAGAGGTGTCCCCTGCCAAGGGGATATTTGACATAGCCAGACCCATGCCCTCACTCCTAGGACAGGCAGAAAGTAAAGACTAGGGGAAAATCAGAGTCTCATGCTCTCCCTCTCACTGATGCCAACTGCAGTTATCCATGAACTTCAGAGAGACCAAATTTTCATGTGTATTAATCAGGATTTCTGTGGGCAAGGCAGGCATACTCAAGGGAAAACCCAATACTACCAGCTTTCAAAAGAAGCCAAATGAATACTCCATTGCCTTTACATAGATGATAATAAACACATATGCAGTAATCTTCTTTCAGCTCCTTTTTTATTCCTTTTCATAGCAGTCACTCTGTGTAACCTTGCAGACAACAACTACTGCCAAAGAGGAAGGCTGGGAGGCCTGAGCTGTGCTCAATATGAAATTATCCAGGTGGGTGCTCTCAGCTCAGCTTTAAAATCTTTATTAGTTTTTCAGCTTCCTGTCCAAGTGTTGTGCCTGCTCCCTTGATCAGAGCAATGGCAATTTAAACCAAACCTCACTACATGCAATGGCTGATGCTACTGCTGAAATCCTCACTGATAAGGTCTCCTTGTATTCCCAGTGTCTCATCTTACTGCTTGTCTCTCTGATCTAGCTTGTAAAACAGCATTCTACAATGCTGGTATGTAATCTAAAAAACATAATAAGTAATAATTAAACATTAAATCAGATTAATTCCAGGCTTGTTTGCCCTGGATAATAATACTGTTAATTCTCTAGAGACGAAAGTAAGACAATTCTGTGAAAACAAAGCACAAATGACGTCCATAAAATGCAGAGGAAATATTTCCAATTTTAGTTTTGTAATGCTGAGTATTCATTTTGTAGTATGGTAGTGACATAAATTATGCAGCAGCAACAAACAGAGGAAAGCTGATGGACTGCCAAAGCTGTTTCTCCTTAAAATGCACATTGCTCTGGAGCAGTTGAGCTTGGTGCTGAGACGAGACTGCCTACACAGGCATTTTCAAAGGGCTCTTTTCAGGCCATTGTGCCACTTTCAGCTCTGACATGGGATCAGAATTAAAGCTGGGGAATCACATGAAACCTCAGCCAGGCTGTGTGGGACAGCTTCAGACAGGAAGGCTACAAGAGCTATTTTTGTCTTCTCATGAGTGTTCCCATGCTTGCTTTCTTCATATCAAAGGTGCTCTGTTTATAGACAGCAATCTGCTGGTGCCTGGCAGTGATGGCTGTGTGATATGAGGGAGGTGAGGCACTGGAACAGTGCCAGAGAAGCCATGGCTGCCCCATCCCTGGCAGCGTTCAAGGCCAGGTTGGACACAGGGGCTTGGAGCAACCTGCTCTAGTGGAAGGTGTCCTTGCCCATGGCAGGGGGGTTGGTACTAGATAAGCTTTAAGGTCCCTTCCAACCCAAACCATTCTATGATTCCATGATCCTACGATATATGGCCATGGCAAAATGAGCCCTTCTGTGGGTTATCACTGGCTCTAATTAAAGGTAGACACAGACAGGGTCGCTTTCATTGGAGCTGAGAGGACAGCAATCTCCAGAAGAGCTTCAAAGGAGGACAGATGCATTTGACTGACTGCATGATGTCTGAATTAATGGCCAGGAAAAGAGCTATTATTGTGCCCTTGCTGGTAGGCTGCTTCAGAGAGCTCTTGCTGCTCTATCTGCTGAAGTGTGGATGCAAAAGCAATGCACTCCTCAACACACTACCAAGCAAGGCAGGAGCCAGGCTGATGTGTCGAGCATTCCCTGGATCAATTTTACAAGGCTGTCTGATACATAATGAATGTTCAATAAGCTCAAATACAAATACTTTGCAAGGAGCGGGCTGTTAGTCAAACCAATGCTGCTCTAACTTTTAAAACAGATTTTTTGTTTTATTGACAACACAGGCAGTGGAGACAAAGCAAAGCAGCATAAACCATAGCTCCAAGCAGCTTTGGCTGCTGATCTTCTTTGTGTCTCCTGGTTTCTGAGGCTGGGAAAAAAATCACTAATTAAGTCCATGTAGCTGGAGCAGCTGGGAGGAAAGGGGTGGGGTGTAATTGCTATCAAATAGCAATGGCTGTTGTGGTTTAACCCCAGCCAACAACTAAGCCCGCCCCAGCCACTTGCTCACTCCCCCTCAGTGGGATGGAAGAGAGAATCAGAAAAGTGAGAAAATTCATGGGTTGAGATGAAGACAATTTAATAGTTAAAGCAAAAGCTGTGCGTGCAGGCAAAGCAGAACAAGGTATTCATTTACCACTGTATCCAGGAAAGTATTGCTTCATTGTAATGGCAACTTGGGAAGACAATGGCATCACTCCGAAAGTTTCCCCTTCCTTCTTCTCCCCCCAGCTTTATATGTTGAGCATGACATCATATGGTATGGAATATCCCTCTGGTCAGTTGGGGTCAGCTGTCTGAGCTGTGTCCCCTCTGAACTCCTTGTGCCCCCCAGCCTACTCGCTGGTGGGATGAGAAGCAGAAAAGGCCTTGATGCTGAGCAAGCACTGCTCAGCAATAACTAAAACATCCCTGAATTATCAACACTGTTTTCAGCATAAACCCAAAACACAACCCCGTACAAGCTATGAAGAAAACTAACTCTATCCTGGCCAAACCCAGCACAATGGTCCAGCATGTGTTTGACAGGTGGGAAAACCTTGTTCAAGCCCTTGGTGTTGGGGGCCACCTTTTTTTTTGGGAGGATTTAATTCTTAAAAAAACACTGTCATGTTATTCTTGGTGTGTGTAAGAAATCTGGCTTCTCTCAGCATTTCAGTAACCTTATAAAACTGGAGCAATTTCCAGACCTAAAATTAAATACACAAGCTGTAGCAGGCTTGCAGGCTGGAACAAACTTGCAAGCAGCAACCTGCTTCCAACATCACATTTGAATGTAATGCTTACATTTCTAAGCTCTTCAGGATCACAACAGACTTCTAGCTAAATGGAATGAACTCCAGACTAGAATCTGCTCTACGTGGCTCACATCATCTCTTGCCAGGAGCTGCTGGATCAAGCCGTAGAGGTACTTCAGTGTGACCTGTTAATACAAGTGCCACTCATGAGTCTCACCCCACTCCAAGTGCAGTGTCTAGGTTTGCTTCTGTGGCAAACTTTGCTTTTGGGAAACCCCTTCTAGTAAGTGAAAGCTGCAGAAAATGGAAAACTAAGGCATCAGAAATGACAACAGTCTGGTCCTGGTTTCTGATTGCTACTTCTCTTTGGGAGCCAGTAGACAATTTGAATATAAACAAATTACAAACCTCCATGAAACTGCCCGGCAGTGACCTCCTTGGGCCTTCTACTCTAGCTGAGCACATTGTGAGCACCAGCACTGCTACATGGCGCCTGGAGGTGGTACAACACTGGAGCAGGTCATCCAGGAGGATGTCATATCTTCACCCTTGGAGGTCTTGAGACTTTGTGCAAAGCCATGGCCGGCCTGGTCTGGAGGCAGCAATAGTCCTGATCTGAGCAGGATGCTGGACTAGACATCGCAGTGGTAGCCATCTGGCAGCAGCTCTGATGCTGTAGCTCTGTTAGTCACAGCATCAGAGTCCTTCTTTCCTTCAGCTGTTTGGAACTTTAGAAGGCAAATTTCTTGGTCATGGATCTCTTCAGAAATTCTCCCTAGGGTATACATGCACTTCTATATTTCCCCAGGAAGAAACATGGCTACTTAGTCAACCAAAGAAGCTCCTCACTGAGATCTTGTTTTCAAGAATTCAGCCTTTGTAAATGGGTATGTAAGAGCTGATACAGACAAGTACGCTGAGGAACTTAATGTTATCATATTTCTGTGGGTTCAAGATAACCTGTATTAAACTGTTAGTAGTCATCTAAATATTTAAACCAGTAGATCATACAAAGAAACAAGAAAGATAAAGTTTAATCATGTGGCTCAGTTCCATTAAATATACCTGTGAAGTGGTATTTCTGGTTATTTGTGAGTGGAAAAACATTTACTTACTAAATTGTTTCTCATTTATAGTCATTATAGGCTTAGGAGTCAGTGATTTGTATGGCCAAAACCATTAGATAATTTGTCCAACCGTGTAATGTGCAGAGAATCTCCACTGCCAAATATTTTCTCAAGCCCATGGGATACATCTTGCCATCATGGATCATTGCAACTGCAGGAATGGTACCTGCGTATATAACTTTAAAGTAATTGCTTTCTTTCTATTTAAGGGAATGCAAGCAAACTTGCCTGAAGTACTCCTTGGATATCTATGAATATTTGGCAAAACATTCAAAGCAACCTTTTAAAAATTCCCCTTTAACTTCCATGGAAGTTACTTACACACTTGAAATTAAGCACACACTATAGGGCTCTGCTCTGAGATGATGACACATATGCACAATTTGAAGTACTATTTATACAGGAGTAAACCATAAACAGTATGAAATCATGTTCCTCAGTTTTGAGAATGAAATTTCAAAGTCCCTAGATTATTTTAACAAACAAATTCCTCTATTAAAAGAGGCACTTTTCTGAATAATGTATAGCTGGTATAAAATGCAGCAGCACCTCAGGGTTTGGGGGTCATGGCCACTGTGCAGGAGACCGTCACTTGTATCCTGGAGGTGATGCTTTTACCAGGCACCGCGAGTGACTAGTGGAGTGGCATCTGCAGAGACTGCATTACTAAACACTACTGAATGTCTAAGCTGACACAAACTGAATTTCTTTCCTGGTTTACTGCAAAGGGGTTTTTTTCACCCTGATTTTGTTGAGGCTTTGCTGAGCGTGGTAGACTTTTTCACAAGAATAGGAGCAGATGGAGTAGCAGAACAAGTATCCTGCCAACTTTCCTGGGACAATGCACGGAAAAGATTTTCAACATCTGTTTAATTTTTTTTTTTTAACAGGATCAAACCAACCATTTTTTCTCTCAACTTGTTATCAGAAATGGTTAAACATTTTTATTTGATTAAGAAAATAATTTTGAGCCATAGCAAATCTCAGCTGTTCCGGTTAAGATTTTAGAGAACAATAAACAATTAAAACCACAGTCTCATAATTAAAAATGTGAGGTGATTTTAACCATGCTAACACCTATATGAGAAAAGCAGAAATAAGATGATATATCTTACCGTGTATTAGAAACAGTATAAAAATGATTTAAGTTCACTGTACTAATTTCTGAAAAGTCTCTTCTTATGAACATCTAAAAGAATCCAGAATTATTTAACAAATTAGGAAATATTTAATAAGAAACTTCCTCTGTTTTTTACAGTGTGCCTTTACTTAGTCTTACCAAGACACTTATTAATTCGCCAAAGTTATTCAAGTCAGCTGAAGGATAGTATGTGTGTACATGCATGCTTGTACACAGCCTCAGTCAGTATACGAGGAACTCATACTGCTGTAATAAACTGGAATAGTAAGAAGAAAACATGATGAACAACACTTTAGAAGAAAGAGTTAAATAGAGGGGAATTACATAAATGTAACATGTTACAAAAGGTATTTCTCCATTATTCACTTAGTGCTGATTCATTCTCATTAAATGGTGAAATCAGCTTTGACATGACTATGCAACACTAGTGTGATATTACAGCTAAATGCTACTTAAATAGTGATCTGTTATTATAAAATTAACTTTTATATTAGAATCTTCAAATATTTATTTTGGAGTAAGGACATATTGATTTGGCTTTTCCATGAACACAAACACCTTCCTAGCAAGTGGGGACACTATGTTAGAGTGAAAAATGTTTAAGGCTTTTTATTTACAGCATTTGTTTTAGTGGCTTCTGGAAAAGAATATTACATATTTAAACTGTCAGCATTAGGACATGGAATTTATTTTCTCTGCACCAATTTAACAGTCTTTTAAAACTTTTTTTATATGTCATGGCTCCAGGGCTCTTCACAACTGGGCTCTGGAGAGTCAGAAACAAATCATCATTGCAGTCAGCGTATTCAGAGGTCTTATTCCTATTAACTCTGGCTTAAGAATAGTGTCCAATCCCAGAGCTGCATTTTGATCATCTTCCTCTTTCAAATAGTGCTCCAAGACCATGTGGGTCTTGCTACAATCACCCTATACTCCCTGATTTAGACTGTTAACTTCTGTAACGATGCAGAGCTGGTGCTGACCCTCCTTTCACTCCGAAACACCCTCACTACATGCTCCTTTGGCTACTAAAAGTTCGTGCATACTTTAAAGCAATCTGGGGCTGATTTATTCAGTGCACCTGCACGAGGCTTGAGGGAACATACTGCACCACCCATCGCCTCCCAGGCACACGCATTCCCTCTAATTCTTGGTCATGACCCTGTCTCCTTCTCCCTCAGCTCTGCATTGCATATCTGAAATGTTTCACAGAGAAACATGTCCAAAGGCTGTTGGTTAAGCAGTGGGGAGATGGGGCCAGGACACGTGCACTGGGTCTGGTGAAATCTGCTGCCGTTTGCGCTGGCTGTCCCCTTGGTGTGCTTTCCTGGCCCGGGCACCATGCAGAGAGTGGGTGAAAGTGCCCTATGAGTTTCACATCACATCAGAAGATAGATATTGTGGTAAGTCTTCAGGGAGGCAGCTTTGAGGAGAAGTGGGAATATGGCAGTCATTACAGTTCCCTGAAATGGAATCTGCTCTTTCCATGATATCTTCATGAAAGTAGAAGTGCCCTAGAAGTCTTACAGGTCCAGAATCTGGGCTTTGGTGTTTTTCTTTCCTTCATTAGGAATTTTGTCTATCTGGATGAGTCAGAGAGGAAGTCCCTTTGAGTTACACAGCAAGCCAGATAAAACGAGAGACCGATGGCCTCCCGGAACGGATAGCACTTTAGCTAATGTACACATGCACAAGGTCAGCGCTCCAACAAAGGAAGCTAGCAGATCTGTCAAGCCTTCTTTGGACAACCTGTTTGAGGATTAATCATACCAATGCTTGCTCCATGAGGTTGTGTGCATTCAGGCACTGTTCTCTCCTCCAACTCCTTAAACAAGGAAACACTTCTTTTCTAGGATACAGGGGTCAAGTTTGGTCCCCTTTTGGCACCTCAAATCCTTTCAATTTGCCTGCTACTGCTAAGCTAAATGGTGGCATGAGGTAATTTATTTGGGATCAGGGTTAAAGTGTTAATGAGAACACCACATTTCTCTGAAGCTCAGCAGAACCGAGAGCAGCATTCTCAGCTGAGAGAAAGAAAAAAAGAAATCCTCAGCACATATTGGAGCCAAGAGGCATATGGAGCCATTTTAGTCCACGGTTGCATAGCTTCCTCTCAGGTTTCAATCTGAGATTGAAAGTCAGACTGTAAATCTGAAGGGCAGTTTGAATTCTCACATACGTGCAGGAAGTCCATGTATTCAGGATTACTATAAAAGCAGGCTAATTAGAGCCTTTCTCCAGCAAGGTGCTGAGAGCCTTCATCTCCACTTGGAATTGAGAGGACCGGTATGTTTAGCACCTTGAAGGATTAGGCTTCTAAATGTTCCTACTGCTGATAGCACATTTGCTAGGAGGATTGATTTGACAAGGGTAGCAATGTATGGCCATTAAATTGTTTGCAGATTTGACCTATCTGTCTATAATAAGAAATAACATCTGAAGTGCCATAACTCTGTCAAACATTTCAAAGGAATACTTGTTTAAAGATTGAATGAATTATGTAATCTCATAATGTCAGATTAGGACATAAAGCTATGGAACATGACACAGAGCAGCATTACAAGACACTGTCAGAAATTTTATAAACAATTTCTTCTGGACCTCTCATGTGTTATCAGTTTGAGTAGTGACTATGACGCATTTCACATTCCTTCTGGCAGCTGGAGACAAAATGATGTGGCAAAAAAGTGACTGGAAATATCATCCAGGGGCTCTTAAAAAAGAATTTTTTCCATAGCAAAACAGTACAGACCTGCAGATTTTGTCCTGGTGTGAGAGAACCAGTGGGGAGAATGGGAAAAGAGAAATGAGAGCAGAATGATCAAAATCAAGGAAAGCTGGCTTAGAGTTACCCAATGCTTATGCCTATGTTTTCAGGAGCATAATGGATTTATTTTTGTCACATATTATTTGCCTGAGTATCAGACTACCTAGGTAAGATAAATATCTTTTACCTTGGAAGGATCTATCTGATTTCTTTTCAGAATAAAGCACTTTGGAATTTGGGGAAATAGAAAAGCAAAATAAATTCCCACAAACTAAATCTAACATCAAGACAGGTATAAAAAAACAGGTCTGAGAGAAGAAAAGGAAATAAACCAGCAATGAAATAAACAGTGATCATTTTTTATGAGACTCGTAATAAAGAATAATGATTTTAACTTTCTTTAAGTGACAACTAGTGGAAAAATAGGAAGCAGCTAAAAAGTAACATTGAGCATGCTAGGCTGGTGAACATCAGCTGGAGTTGCTTTTTCTGTTATTTTCCTCTTATGTGTAATCTTCATCATTTTTATGACCTTATTCAATTCAAAGTATCTATAAATGTATTTATGTATATAAAAGTATATAGAAATGCCATATACAGCATTTTTGTGAATTGAAATTTAATCAAGCAGAAGCATATGGTGGGCCACTTCAGCAATATCAACCTTGTGCAGTGTAGAATGACAAAGCCCCCATATCAGTGCTGTGATTGCAGAGGTTATGATTTTCACTCCCATATCCCACCTCCACCACTGGCAAGACAAGAGGGGTTAAAATGAAGCTGTACAAGGGTGGGGACCAGCTCCCACCCAGCTCCTGTTTTCCTACTGCAAAGCAGTGTGTGGTGAAGGGAATGCAGCCCTGCAAAAGATCTCAGGAATTGAGAGTTCAGGCCTGTCAAAGCAGCATTAATCCTCACTGGGACGTGCCACCCCTTCTTGGGGGAGCCTGGAGTGCAGCAGGGAAGTGATGCTCCAGATACTGCCTCTCTTGCCTTGCTACGATGCTGTGCCTTGGGGAAAGGGTGAAAAAAGGGTGCCAAGATAGAGCTCTGACGGTGACCAGCTGAGCAGACTCTGGGTTTTTGCCTTGCTTACTTTGGCACAGGGAGTGTCAAGCTGGCCCTGCACTTCAGGAGTCAAGAGCTTTAGGGAGAAATACACAAGTGCTGCCCTGCTTGGCAGAGCGGGTTTTGAATGAGCTTGTCTTCTGTGAGCCATGAGCAACATGGATACACATCATGCACAACGAGTGGAGGAGCTGGGAGCTATCTGCGCTTCTCTGCTGTCAGCATGAGTTTTGCCCTGTAGCTGCTCTTGCCCCAGCAGGCTGTCAAGCCCACACCCTTGATCTTTGCGCAGGCAGCATCTTGCAGGCTGAACTTTGTTTCTGCCCTAGGACAAACTGCAGACAGCTTCTCCTGAGACAATGAGCAGTCTGTCAGCCTGGGACCTACACTTCTCTCAAAGGACAGGTGATCCCCTCCATCTTTCCCTATCTGCATCTCTCCATGTGGGAATCATGCAGAGCAGGGCTGTGGGGAAGCTGGGATCAAACTATGTTTAGCAGCATTAGCCTTGGTAGCAACTTGCAGGATGTACACTCACAAGAAACATCGGTGCTTGGTGATGACTCCCCAAGGATGGCTGGTCTCTGACACCTGTCAGCCAGCACCTTCACATTAGTGAATGCTAACTGGGTCAGTATTACTTTGTGTTAGATGTAATAGCACTTTGTTCCCTCCTTTTTCTTGCTAATAAGTACCTGCTTCCTTACATTCCTTTTGGTCAGCTCTGCCTTGTCAAATGACATGTCTGTCAAAATATATATTATTCAAAAATGGACCTGTTGCCAGCTCTGTGGGGCTGGGGGATGGGCTCATGTATCGTATCACTCTTCCCTTCCATACATCTCAATTTCCTGCTTTCTGCATGATTAATGCACATTTGCTTCCCTCTACATAATGTAGACAGCAAAGAATGAATTATGCTGCTTCATTACATTAACTGGTAACATGTCTTTCCATACCTATATATGTTAATCACTGCTTTCTTGTGCCTTATGTTTGCAAATGAACTAGATAGAAAGAGTAAATACAGAATAATGGCATGTTATGCTCCTTTAATGTAACAGAAATCAAAGAGGAGGCCAAGAAAGTGTTTCTCCTACTACAGAGTTAGTTTAGTAGGTTTTCGTAATTTTAAAGTTATCACTGTCCTTGTTACACATTTGATCTTTGATGTTGAGCTTTGGTAGTTTTTATTAAATTCGAGGAATAAAAGATAGACCTTTCCTGCAGTTGATAGAAAATAGATACTAGTGACTGAAAATAATTAACATATACATTAGAAACATAGACTACAAGATATTGTTCACACACTGAGTGGTTAATCTCTGCCTAAACGTTATACTAAATAAAACAAGCCAATATTGGCACTCTACAGTATTGCATCTGGAAATAACAATATTATGCAGACATGAACATATTAGTAGCTTGAAAACAGAGAGCAATAGCAGATGCTATAAAATACACAGAATCAATCCTGCTTGGACATTTATTGCATTAATACTATTTTCAATTTATTTAGCAGCAAAGTGCTTTTATTACTGACTACTGACTATGTATGAGTGAGAATGTGTGTGTGGGTGTTGTACACACAAACATGCGCATGTTAGCTGCTCTGCCTGGCATAAACAGTCTCTAAGAGGACAGCAATAAAATGTTTTAACAACACCTAACAACATCATACAATACGGCATAAGGACGCAACACAAGAGAATACTGATGCCACAGATCCAGTAATAGTTTAGACACAGGGGATAAAAACTTTATTAACCAAACAGAATTTGACTAGAAAATTAGCAGTATCATCTTATCATCGAGAAATGCCATGGGATCCCTAACCAGACGCAAGAAACCAGCTGTTGGTTGTTTGCCTTTTTTCCCCCTTTTACTTCACAGAGTCTCCAGAAGCTTATGTAGAAAGAAAATCAATTAAATAAAAATGGACAATGATGAAGAAGTCAAGAGAGCAATTTTAAAATCAATACATTTCTTCAAGAAAAGCTCAGAAGGTGGATGCAGAATATGGAACATAAGCCTGACATACCAAGCAGATACAATGTTAAGAACCAAAGGAAGATCCCACAATACTTTCATATTTATCAGAAAGGATGGCATGGAAAGATGTGTAGTAATACAAGGTTGTGCTATTATAAGCACACCAAACCAATCCTCTATTGCCTATCCTGACTCCTAGAGGATAGTTAGTGAAGTTTCAGACACCAGGCTGGTTTTGAGTTGACAGTTTGGGTTTGAAAAACCCAAAACTTCAAGAGTCAGCCAAGAATGAGCTTTTATAGTAGCAAACATCAGCACAAATATCACCAACTTCTGCTCTAAGTACAAGACATAATTCTTCAATTTGCAAATAAACACATGCCACACACTTTTTATAAAAGGCAACAATTAAACAATACGACTCCGCCAACGCAAAATGTTCCATTGTGCACGCAGTTTTCTCCCCATGGAGAGGACTGAAGAAAGAAAATACCCACATGTGAAGAAATGTTAGTCATGTTGTTTGACGCACTTTTGTGTGGTTCTCAGATACTGTCGTAAGGACAGTACAAGTGAAATAATGGAAAAAACCACCAACAAACGAATGAACTTCATCCTAATGCTTACTTACAAGCTGATGTGGGCAACTTTCTGAAACCATCACTGATAAAAGTCACCTAACTTGACACAGAACATGGTGATCTCAAACTATTTCGCTGGATACATGATTGGCAGAAAAGGATCTGTGAATAGTGAATAGTGAATTGCTACAGTTAGCTGTATTTCAGTGCTGCTTCCAAAACTGCCAACTGTAAAACTCAGCCCAGAATATTTCTTGACCTTTTTTGCTATGTCAAAATTAAGGCAGAATTAAATATGACTCAAGTAGTCAGGCAGAGTATTGAGTCAAAAAATTCTTAGCTATATTCACTTTCACTTCAAAACCATTACTGTTTTATTGTAAGTCCATGATTCCAAAAACAGTTCAAAAAGATGACTTTAAAGAAATTCCTTTTTTTTTTTTTTTTGTGCAAAACATCTGTGTAGTGATATACCATGATGAGCATGAGGCGTGCAAATACAACTCAGAGCAACTGGCACTTCTGTCAACACAGTACTGAAAACACTGATGTCATTTAGTATTTGTGGTAAGCCCCAAATATTCCTCTTGCAACAGAACATTTGTTGTCTTCTTCCTATGGAATTCTGAGCTGAAATCAGGTCCAGCTATATCATATTCTCTTTCTTCCCTTACACAAGGTTTTCTTTTTTGAATTCTTCAGTATCAGATGCACACAAGCTCACATCTGAACTTGTATGCCAGGAAGTCCTACCTCTCCTTGAAAACAGGCTTGTTGGCTTTTCTTTCAGCTGTTATTATTTGCAGGTTTCTCATCCATTCTCATGTTGATGAAACAAACCAATGTTGTTGTGTCTTCCCTTCAACCAATACAGTATTTTCATTAATTTTAGTCACACAGAAATTGTAATGAGTTTTTTAATGAAAATCTTATTTGTCTGTAAGGTGTGCTTATAGATCGTTAACACTAAATCATTAACAGTTTCACTGTGCTTTTAGAAGTTGGCGTCACCAGCATCAAGTATCTTTCCATAGGTACTGGCCAAATTCTTAGCAGAGACAGCATCTGTGATACTCTGTCATCAACTGCCATGAAGAGTGATACTGTACCTCCAGCTCTTCTGTGGTTAATGTCCTAGGATCCTCAGGGATTTTCATAATAAGAGCAGGGGCAGTGGCTGAAGGACAAATCTGCAGTCTGTTTTCTGCCACTGTTACCCTGAGGTCGAGGTACTGTTCAGGTCTGTGCCGGTTGTGTCTGGACTAGGAAAAGCTGGTATAAGACAAAGAGTGGAAAACTGGGGAAAAAAATTTATGAGTGGTGTACGTGAGATGCTTGACGTGGGTTCAGAGGAGGAATTTGCTACTGGGTAGGCATCATAAGTGTGTTAAACTTGCAGCATCACTACTAGGAAAACTTAAACACACCTGACTTCCTCCACAGCAGCCACATGCTGAACGGTGACTTACTGCTGCTCCTAACATCACCCAGGGCTGATGGTCACAACCAGTGCTCCCACTCTTCATGCTGCCCCTCCTTGCGGCTTGCACAGAGATCCATATTGCTTCCTATTGGGACATAGTAAAGGATAATCAAGCAGCTAATTTGTCATATACTCCCTGTTTTGAAATAAATACTAGTTGCGTGGGGGCCATGCAATATGAAGCCCCAAGCGAGTACCTGAAAAGACTGTGTATCTGCTTTGAAGAGCTACCCATCTGGGAAAATAGTCTCACAGTCCTGGAGATAAAGCAAAATACAAAACTTACAGAACACATCAGGTTGCAATGTATCTCCACACATCAGCCCTGCTTTCTAACGCAAATTCATCATAACCCCCCAAAGGCCCTGTTCTAGAAATGAGCTCTGCTACAATAAGCCCATAGGCATATGTGAGGCAAAGCTGAGAGTGCTTTTTGGGATACTCTTTTGTCTATAATTTTGATAAGCATCACACGTTTGGAAGTATAATGATTACAACAAATATAACTTCATAAGGTACTGCAAGCCTTTACTAGCTGCTTGTCAGTTGAAGTCCTATCAGGACTTAACTTCACCACACTAAATCCCCCAAAATATTTTCCATAAAATATAATGCTTTTTGGAGTTAATTTTGTACAACTTCCTCTTTTTTTAAAAACTGCTGTCTGATATATCAGGAATGAACATTAGAGCTGATGATCATGACCTGCTCATGCCAGTAATGGTGTCTGGGATCAGCAAAATGACACTAGCAGAAACACACAGCATTTAAAAAAGCAAAAAATCCCCCAAATCGAGTGTTACATTTCAACATTTACATTTCAACATATACATTTCAGATACTTAAAACTAATATTCCCTGCCTTTTGCATATGCATCTGTGGCTTGTGTATAGGAAACCTGGAAAATCAACAAAAGGAACCAGGACAAAATTAATAACCCCTCCTTCTGCAAATTAAACTTCACTCTGCTAAATTAGTTGACCTTCAAAGTTTGGCCCAGGGGAACCACATAAGATTGGAGGGTTTATCTGAAGAAACAAAGATGGAAACAGGGATGAAGAATGTGAGGTGGCTGGTGGAGCGGATGGGCATGGGAAGATTTGTTTAGTTACCTTAAAAAAAGTTCATTGAAAGGGGGAGCTACTGCCACCTCTGCATGAAGGTACATTTTGTCATGACTTATCATTTACTCAAAGGGACTTATTTACCTTCATAAGAATGTGTGTAGAGAGGAAAAGGAAGCATTTTTAAAACTCAGCACAAAGTGTGCTGCACCAGCTGGGACAGGGAACCAAAAGAGAAGGCAGTACAGAAAGATGCTGTTTTTTTCCGATGGTCCAAGTTGAGATACAATGAGAGCGTTACTCCGCTAACACAAGCGGTTTTCAGAGTGGGCATTATTCAAACCACCCCAGACACGTGAACTGAGATGACGTAGATGTCTAAGAACTGTAGCTCAGCTCCAGAGTATCTTCCCTCTGGTATTTCAACATGTTGGGTTTCTGTTGCAATGAACTCATACAGCTGAACATCTAATAAGAAAAGAACTAGAACAAGTAGAAAAGACAAATGATTGTGTGGCCGCTTTAAAAAAGGGTTAAACATGGAACATTCACCTGCTCCTGCAGACTTATGGTCTTATCCCCTTGCCAGAAGGGATTCAGTGCCACAGCATACAGACACTTCTGGGACAAACATGCGTTTCTGCTTACTTTGTAGGTTTTATTGACGGTGGCTATTGCTACTCAATTTTCTAAAACCTGTGATATGGGCTACCTGTGTGATGGTTGATGATGATAACTGTGTGAGTAGACATAGGTACATCAAAAAGACTCCCACAGTTTCTTAAACTACGAAAGTAAATCATTAGTCCTGACTACTAGGGAGACTTGGACACATCTTGATACAGCTGTAGCTTTGCTAACTGTTACAGGCAGATTGTCACTAGTATGGTTCTTGCAAAAAGGTGATCTGACTAATATCTGAAAACACTTACATGTTGGTTGCATTGATGGAGAGTGGGAAGTGTAACCTTTGACCAAAGAAGTAATAACAGTGTAAACTTTTCTAAAAACAAAACCTAGAGGAATTAGTGTCCAGTATCAGTCACAAAGTGCATTTGGGCTCTCTATAAATCTTGCTGAAACATTTAATGAAATGGTCATCTTCCTGTGTAATTTGAACCAGATGTAAGAGTTTTGCAATGAGGATGTTTAAACTTCCAGAGGACTAGGGCGAGAACCAAAAAAGCGTGTATGACACTGAGGAGTGGGGGGCTTTCATGGGCTCTGACCCGGTACTGTGAACCCATATACAGGACGTTGATATCTGGTAAAGCAAATAAGAGTTAGCTACCCCAACATCGGATCTTCAGCATCAGTACGCTGAGCAGGGGCCACCAACCTCTAATTGCTTGGAAACACGAAGGAAAGCAGACATATACATAGGTGTTCCTATTTTGTGCATCCCTTTGTTTTTAACACTCCCCACAGATATCACAGTTCATGGGTCAGAAGATTTTTCTGGAATGTGGAAAGTTTAGATTCAGTTCCCTCTACTCGTTTCTCATCTGACTGATTCAAAATCTACCTGCTCCACTTCCAACAGAGCCTCTCCAAGGAGCATCAGAGAGGGACTCCATCCTAACAATGCTGAGGTATCCTCACTGGCTACTACAGCAGATGGGAATGGCTGATCTTTTTCTTCCACTGTATGTACTGGTACCAAGCACAACGGTTATAAAAAATAAGCTTGCAGGCTCAAGTCTATAAATATTAGTAAATAAGGGATGGACTAACAAACACAATTTAAATTGGCTTCCATTAACTAATTAAAGGAGGCTTATTCTCCTATGGTGTTTGGCGTCAGCTAGGTTGTTTCTTTCTTCATTTGAGGAAGATTAATGGGCCTATTTTCTACTTAACTTTCATCATGATAGTACATTTTTGTTGTGATTTTCTATTTAATGTGTTTTTACCATGATTTTTTTAATCATCATATATCAGCTCCCTGACTGTGAAGCTTTTTCATGACCTTGCCGAAAATTTCTTTTTGATGTCAGAATCCCTGTGTGAGCAGGTGTTACATGCTTTGGCAGTGATAGAATTATTCTTTCATAGCCTATAGAAGCTCTTAAGCTGCCTTCATCCCCATAGCATCTAAACTCCATCGAATAGCACATTAACTGGCAAGACTAACATCCATCATCTTTGCTTCATTCTCCTCTCTTGAGGAAGTGCGTATGTAGGAGAGCATATGGTTTGGGTGGTGTTTTCACTGTGTTTTGTTTTTAAACGTCCATGCTGCTAGGTGTGTATCAGAAAATTCCTCCCCTCGCATGGAGCAGAGGATGCAGAGAAGTTTCTAGAGGTCTTTCACTCATGCCATTTTTTACCCTTGTGTCTTCAGTCAGTCTCTATCTTGTCCAGAAATGAGATTTATCATGACAAATGATCTAGTCCAAGTGTTAAAAAAGGGATCCTTTATTAGAGCATTTTATACCAATGAAATGTTTTGCATCTGTAGTAGAAAGACCTTCCAAACTGAGGATTTTTTTTGTATGGTCTCCCAAGAAAGCAGTAACACTGGTAGCTAGAACCATTACTCCTTACATACACAGCTACCAATAAAAAGACATTCAGTTGAAGTTTCGCCACTGAGTGAAGGCTGATGATTGCTATTAAAGTCCATGCTTAACATTATGGTTTACTTGTTGTTTTACTCATTCAGCTTGATATTCTAGGAACATTTCCAGGATAAGGGGATCCTAATATTGATGATAATGGAGTATTCTACTGTAAGGGTACTTAACCTTGGACAGCTGGGCAGTCACTCTGTTATTAAGATTTGTCATGAAATCAAAATATGCTTGGCAGTGTTACCATGCTGACATCAAAACATCGTACAGGTATCACTCCCTTTCCACAATTTAAAGATAGATTAGGAAAGCAGCATTACTATCCATCCAGGACATGACTATCCCGTGATTGTATCGCTTCACCTCACTCATGGTCTTACTTCTGTGGCACTCCTTCTCAGTCTTGGCTCACTGTCACTCCTCCTCAGGGAGAGGAGCTGCCAACTCCTCTGGCACTGTCATTTACCCTTGTAGCAATATGCAGAAGCAGATTAAACAGGAAACAGACTCATTTCAGCTTGCCATCAAATATGTAGATGATAAAATGCTCCTGGACCACAGGAGTTCTCATCTAATCTAATGTGGTCAGTGTTAGTCACAGTCCAGTGAAATACCAGCTCATATGACTTTGTTATCAGTTGTGATGAATTTATAAAGCTTCAGTTCTCAAACTGGTGATTTCTTGAAGAACACAATTTTTTGCAATTTTTTATTTTTTAGCCCCATGAAAACAGGATTCAAGTACATAAGGCACCAAAACATATAAAGAAAACACAAAATATATTACTTTAAAGAAAATTTCTTTGTCTGTAGAGGGCTACAGTTGTGATTTTTGATCTCTCAGGTTTGATACTGCTGATGTTGCCAAGGGTGAAATAGCCCTTTCTGACAGACCTATATGGAAAACTTGAACTCTGTGAAAATGCCATACCTCCCAATTTTCCCTGCTTTGTTTCCTATTCCACAAGAAATCCTCATTAATTATTCTCCTTACTCTTGACGCAAAGCCACTTATACCGTTTCCTGCTGGATTTCATCCTCCACCTCCTGCGCAATTAGCAAAGGAGTTCTTATTTGTGCTCAGATTTCTTCCCACTGTTCTGCTCTCTCCCCACCTCTCACAGCTCTTCCCTTTTCTTTGGCTGTCTGATTATTCTCCATCCCCTCGCTCCCGATGTTAGCCCTCCTCCTACACCTTCTGTGCCCTCCCTCTCCCATCGCACCCCTCCATTTTGTTTCGCTGTCAGCACAGCAGCAGAAATTAAACTGACTAGCATCCCAGTCCCTTGCTGGTATTTCAGAACTCAGGAGCAAGATCAATTTTGTGTGCTGCTAGCAGAGGCAGGGGAGAGGTGGGACACAGCCTCCACCAAAGGGGAGGGAGCAGGGAGGCAGCACAAAGGGCACAGCAAGGAGGCAGGCAGAGCGAGGCTGCATGGCGAGCAGGAACGTGGCTCCAACATGGAGACACGCGGCTCCATCCATCGATCACCATGCTGCATCTCCCCTCCGCAAAGGCTGTGAGCAAACGGCAGTGAGTGCAGTGAGGGATACCTGCAGCTGAAATGCCTGCGGAGGCTGCACAGGCAGATCTCCGTGAATTCTCACTGGGAGCTGGGAATGACTTCAGGATTTTCCCCAGAGGGGACTTCTGGAAGGAACTGAAATGTGTGACTGTTTCAAGGCTTGACTGACATTTCAGCTCCACAAAACGCAAATTGCTCCCAGGTCTGGGGAGCACACAGTGGCCAATTCCTTTTTCTGCGAACAGAGCATCTATCTTGCTACTTTGCAAATGTTGGGATATCCTGAAGATGAAAGAAACAATGCACGCTACATCTACAGTCTTGTTGTTAGCATTTGGCACCAGAGAATTTATTACTGACCTGATAATCCAAAGAAAACAAAGAAAGAAGTGCTTTTAACTTCCCATGTGCTATGATGGTGGAGCTAGCTGTTGCCTATGTTCCAGGGCTCTTTTTGTAGGGTCTGTTTGCTCTGGCCCTGGGTGTATTTCCAAAACTTCGCCTTTCTTTGGTAAAGAGATCACATTATGCTGAACAGCCTTGGTATGCAGCAGCAAAAATACACATTCCTGAGCATGAATGTCTTGTATCCCACTGTGGGGAATACTGACGTGATATTTCACTGGCGTGAAAACCCCATACTGTAATTCACCATATCAAAGGCCATACACCCCGTATATCCCACAGTTTGTTGTTAGTTTGTGCACTGACTCATCTACACTAATCCCTATGTTGTTTCGACCCCATTCAGAACGATGCTGAGCTGCCATTCACAACCACACACAGTCTTCCCATCACCTCACTCAAGTATCCTATCTACTGGACCTCTATAGCAAAGACATATCAGGAAAAACATCCTGAAAACAAAAATGAGTCAGAGGAGGTAACCAAATGCTTCCATTTATATCTTTGCTCCACTAGATGCGTACAATACTGAAACACAGCAGCCTTAATAAAGAGGAGGGGCAATGACTTCTGGCCAATACTAAATTAACCTGTAGCTCTTGCTGTCATGGAAGTCACACAATATATTCTGTGATAATTCTGAATAGGTGCTGTGAAATTTGCATTCAATGAGTTATGGTATTTATTTAGTTTACATATTATTTTTTCTGGAATTCTCTGTCCTCATGTACTCTGCAGGGAATCCAGTCAATAAAAACATCAGAATCGATTATTCACATAGGCCAATTCCAGCAAATAACCTAAGCTCCTCTTGAACCAGTTTTGAGCTTCAAAGGTTGCTTGGCCGGGTTTTCTGAAGACCAGCACACAACCATTATGACCAAGATCAGTCCTGTTTTACCTGACTAATCCTTCAGAACTGAACCCTGGAATGAGCAAGGCAACCTGTTATGGTGCTTCTGGACCAGTATGGAAAGAAAAAACTACAGATCCCTTCAGATATTTCCGTGTATTTCTAAATAGGAAACACTCCCTCCTACCTGAAAAGTCTGTGAGACCAGGGAGACTTGACACAGGTCTTGCATTCTTTCCATCCTAGCTAACTCACTTTTGTAATAGGTTTCCTTCTCTTTCATGGTTGAAACCTACAGTCCTGGGGAAGTAATTCACTTTCTTCAGACAAAAAGGAGCACTGCACTAGTTGAAAACACGTAGCCTTTACTAAACAGCATCTTTTGCAGCACGCAAATGTGCAAGTGTAGAGATGTACTGACAATGTAGCATCTCTACAGGGATACAGTACAAATGATAAAGGAAGAGACTCTGGCACAATTTAAAGCTCATACAAAATATCATGTCAAGCTACAATATGCAGACTTTACCAAATAGATATTTTAAGATGAAGTCTGGAATTCTGATTAATGTTTTCAGTGTCAATGGGTTGTTCTCACTGTGGACTCCTGTTCTGCTGTGACTGGAAAAATATTTTAGGCCTAATTCATCCTCACTGTCTCTAGCAAAATTAAGGTAACAGCTAGAGCCTGTTCTTGGCCTATATTTTTTCCATCTTCATTTTAAATAATACACTGTATTTTAGACATAGCTACTTCCTCTAAGACATGGTCTGATAATGAAAACATCATTAATCTATAGTATGGAGACACATAGATATTTGACAAAATACCCTGTAAATGGCTCTAACAGAGTAATATTGACTGATTCTGTCAATACTTAGTAAGCAATTTGTTGCAATATCACAGAATCATAGAACAGTTTAGGTTGGAGGGGACCTCTGGGATGTCATCTGATCCAGCCTCATGCTTAAAACAAGTCCAACTAGATGGGGCTGCTCAGAGCCTTGTCCAGTCATGTTTTGGCTGTCTTCAAGGATGGAGACTTTACCTCTCTGGGCCCCTGCTCCAGCATTTAACCATCCTCATGGTGAAATCTTTTTTTGTTCATCTAATAAAAATATCCCTTGTCACAACTTGCATTTGTTGGCTTTTGTCATATCACAGTGTGCATTCGAGAAGAGTCTGTCTTCTCTACAACCTCTGATCATTGTAGACATCAATAAGATCGCCTCTCACCTTCTTTTCGTAAGGCTGAATAAGTCCACTTCCCCTCAGCCTCTGCTTGTATGTCAGGTGCTCAGAGGCCATCTTGGTGGCCTCTGCTGGATTTTTTCCAGTGCACCAACATCCCTTTTGTGCCAGAAAGCCTCAGAAAGGACATAATACCCCAGATGTGGTGGGAATAATTTCTGCCCCTGTCTACATGGCTGCAATCATGCTATTATGGTACAGTATGCTGTTGGCCTTATTTGTCACAAAAACACACTGATATCTCCTTTTCAGCTTCTTGTCCACTGGGACCTTCAGGTCTTTTTCTGCAACACTGCTTCCGTTGTCCATTCTATATGGGTGTATGGGATTATTTTGTCCAAGTTGCAAGACACTGCACTTGCCTTCACTGAGACCCCATCAGCCCATTGCTTCAATCTGTCAAGGTCCCTCAGAAAAGCATCCCTTCCTTCCAGCATATTGACTGCTCCCCATAACTTTGTGTTGTACACAAACTCGCAGATCATGCCCTTCATCCTGTTATCTGGGCTGTTAATAAAGAGGTTGAATGCTCTGGCCCCAGTGCCAATGTGAGGGATGCAACATGGAACTACCTGCTAGCAGGATTTTGTACCTCTGAACACAATCTTTTGAGCCTGTTAGGCCAGCCAGTTTTCCTCTTGCCTTAACATCCACTTATCCAGGATAAATCTACCAGTTTACCTACAAGGATACCATGGAAGACGTTGACACAGGCCTTACTGAAGTCAAAGTAAACAAAATCCACTGCTGTCCCCATGTTCATATAGGCAGTCATCCTATCAGGTTGGTCAGACTTCCTGAAAATCAGAATGACTGTTCTTGTGCTTTGAAGAGGTTGTCCTTGAAGATAAAATATTAATGTAAATTAAATACATATGTATTTTGAAGACTGCTTAAGACTGTACACTTTCATCTAACATATTTAAATAATTAAGAATTGGAAAGCGTACCCTAAAGAAGGTTTGCTTGGTGCTGGGTATTTGATCGGTGTGCCTGGTACTGTATACTGGTTTCTCATTCAGGAAACAGAGAAGTGGCACAAACAAAATCAATGCAAGCTTGTCACCAAATACCTTCAGATTCATATTGTATTGGGCAAAGGCAGCTTCTTTTGGTGACATTTCAGCAGCATCACAGGTGCTGACAGCCGCTTGGGAAACAGAATGATAGTATAAGCTTTGAGCAGTACAAATTGCAACAGGAATGAATTGCAACAAGAATGAATTGCAAATCCTCAGCTCTTCTCCACAAAAGGGTGACTACACAGGTAAGATCAGTTGAATGACAAGCATTGTACGCTACATCCAAATACAGCTGGAATGTACTTTTCTTTTTATTCCCTCTCAGGTAAATTACCTGTAGGGTCCTTCAGAGGTCTGGCTTTTCATCTGTGTTGAGACCTCACCATTACAAAGCAGATATTGGCCTGAATGTAGGTTTTTGGGGAATTATGTTTATACGAAAGTGTTTATATGGTGTTAGAAAGAGACTCCCATGAAAGAAGGATCTTTTTAGAAAGTGACTTGTGATCAGTGTGAAAATACAGTTAAAACCTTTGGGCTACTCTATCCCACCTATTGAACACCTGTTGCTTTATTAGAGTGACATAAAAGAATTTGTTAATACTGTTGTGAGCTACATTACTTCCAATTGCGATAGAAATCATGGACTGCTTCAGGCACTAACTACACGCTGAACAATTTGCCTTTTGGCAGGACTGTGCCTCTGCTGAGCCCCTTTCCACCTGGCCAGAGCTGCAGAACTAGTCCTCTGCAGCACATCCACCTGGTCTATGGGTTACAGTGGGATAGCCCATGGGGGCCCTAGCTGAAAGCTGGACTTGAGCTCCTGACAGAGTACAAGTTCTTTGGAGCACTTCACGTGTGTACTGTGCATATAAATAAAACATGAAGCATGCTACGCTAGCTCCAATTTGGAGCAGCAGCACACTGCCGTAAAATGGAACTACATTACCATATAAACCACATGAATTTTCAGAAGTATCTAAGAAAGACTTTTCCAAATATTTGCAGACAAACCAAAGGGGAGACTAAACAACATGGGGTGAGAGTAGTAAAATGATATTCCTCCTCTTTTTGCTGGAGAAAGAAGGGCTTAGAAGGAGCTGTAGATGTGATTACATATAGAGGAAAATTCCAACAGTGTGGTAAATTATTAATTAATATTGATGCACTATCAATCAGCTTAGTGCTTTTATGGAGTATTCAAAATTAGAGAAAGGCTGATTAGCAGTCTAGAGGGAAGGCCATTTGAGAAAGCATGGCAGAAACTTTGGCTTAGATTTATAGTGGTATTTATCTACAGATTTCATGGGTGGCATTGAATCTGTGCATCCAGTGGTTTCATAAAGTTACTTACTAGGTACTTCATAGTGAAAAAGTAAATCTAACTAGATATGTTTTTTCCAGATTAAATGTAATGGAAATGCATACACTGGACAGGGAGAGGAGTTCCCACAGACCAATCCATCACACCAGTTCCAGAATTGCTCATTTGATATAAGAAAATCCATACTTCAGTTATTTAGCCAAGTAAATATTGAATTTCTATTCACCCCAATAAAACATATTTCTCTGCCAGGGAAATATAAAAATACACCTACTATGACAGTTAAAGACTACAGTGATTTTGGATATTATGTGAACAGAGATGCACATGTATACCAATTTTCTCCTGACATAACATCTATTGAACAACAATAAAGATTAATTAAAATTGTTTCAGGAGTTTTTTCTACAACATTTAGAGTACTGAGATTCATCTTTATACTTATTAGAATCTATAACTTTTAAGAATATTTAGAACAGTAGTGTCTAAGTTTCAAAATTGCATTTTTGGAGTGAGAAGACTGAACCACAGATGAAATTTTACTTATGATTTCATAATTTCAAGCAATAAATCAACTTGTTGTTTTTGTTAAAACAATGCCTGATGACAGACACTTTTCTGGAGTGGTTTGATTTATATTGTTTTAAAGTCAGTCGTCAAAATTAACTTTCTTTTCTTTAGGATTGCTCTAAGGGTTAATGCCTGCATTATGCAGGTTCATTCACATTTCCTATTCAATCTCATTGAGAAGTTAAAAAAAAAAAGAAAGTAGATTTGAAATTATAATTCAGATTTCATTTTAAACTGCTTATCTCTGTTCACCTTCTGATTAAACATAATTTTTTTGGAACCAAAATGTCACATTATCTTTATGACCACGCTCTCCATCAAAGCAGTAAAAGCTTGACGGTTTACTGCAAGAAGGGTTCCCCTTACTGGTGACTCAGAGTACTACAGCATTCTAATCCCCTGTACGGTTTTAAACCTCTAGGATGACAACCCGGAGCAGCTGCCAGTTGTACGTCTTGATTTGCGGACCCCTCACTCGGTCTTTCTTCAAGGCTTGTGCACATGTTTAGCAAACATGCCAAATCATCTTAAAGGTCTTTTCCAACCTAGTTGATTCTATGATTCTAAATACTGGCTACTGATTACTGGATTTGCAAGTATCCTTATGACATTTGGATACTTTTCAATAGGAGGGACATATCTGTGCATGTGCGTAAGTGAGTAAGCAAACATTATGTGCTAAGATACCAATCACATTATTTACAGCTGTAATATGTAGACACTATAGTTATACAGAATGGTTGGAAGATTTTATTGGCAGCTACCAAAACGAGACAGTGACAATTATGTAAGTCATCCTGTTAGTACTGCTGAAAGCATTTTCCCCTGCCAGTATGCAGAGAGAATACAGAAACCTCATGGCTTCAGAGAGAGGGTGCTTGCAACTACAGAGGAGGTCAACACTTCAGTAGTGTGTTTTCACACCATCACACAAAGAACTCCATGGGAGAGAGCTCAGGAGATGAAGCTGTACAGCTAATCCCCCAAGGGTATCTATCCACTCCTCTGCTTTTCATTTGGAACATTGGAAGAAATGTGCTTTCATTTCCCATGCATGCAACTAGACAGTTTACGCTGAAACTTCTGCTGCTGGTATACACACATCTATAGCATACAGAGAACACAAGGTGAGAAGGTCTGTAGTTGTACTTCCTCACACTTCAGGTAAAGAAGTAACCTTAATCTGAAAGGCTGAATTAAATGACTGCTGCAGCCAGGTCAGGAGTTTAGAAAACATCTCAGGTGCCCAAGATAGCCAGGCTCCTCTGCTGGGTAGTTCTTACTGTTATAGGGTTAGGATCAGCTCTGAGAGAGATGGAGGCTGCACTGCAGCATAAGATGAAGCATGCTTATCACCCAGCAGCACTGAAGGATAGAGCTACAGCCTCTCCCACTTTTCCTGTCATGTATATTGTTTGCATATGCCCCTATACTTATTCCCTGCCACACAGGCAGAGGGGCAGTCAGAAAGCTGACTTTGCAGAGAAGGCTCCTTCCCTCACCAGAGCTCTCCTGTGGCTGGGTACAAACAGTTCATCTTACATGTGCTCTCCTGAATGATTGCTGGGTTGCAAAAAGCAAACAAAAAATCCCATAGCCCTTCACTATCCCCTCCATTCAGCTCACACAGAGATACCTGCCTCAGTGCAGGCTTGTCAACTGCCACCACCTTCCCAAGACAAAAAGCTCCCCATACTGCAAAGTGAAAAAGGGTAGCAGCAAGGAGCATGCTAGAGCCCAAATCACCAGCATCACAGATTATCTCGATTCTTGCTAAGCAGTGAATGGCTGTTCCGATCCTAATTACAGCCCATGCCACAGTCCCAGTGAGGCCACAAGGCTTCCTGGGACTTGACTGTCACATCAGGCAAAGCTACACAGATCCAGGCAACCCCTGCTGCCAGGACATCCCCTGGTCAATAACCACTGGTTTCATGGCTCAATTTGTAATACCCCTTGCTGTGGTGGGTTTCTCCCTTTTAAGTCCCACCTTCAGGTTTTTAAGATGTTCAGCTGTGGGGGTTGGGTTCAGAGGCTGTATATTTTTTACCATTTCCAGTTTGAGTGGAAAAAAGACATTCCACAATGCATAAGTTTGGAATATCTTTTATTCTTCTGTGCTAGAGGAAGATTCAGTTAGTATCCCATTAACCACCAAACTGGATTCAGAAAATACATGACCTCCTCAGTTACACAACATCCCAAAGTCACATTCTTAGGGGAAGTTACAATATATAGATTCCTACTCATTTTTGAGGATTTCCTCTTCATTGTATGTGATAGCAACAGCACTGGAAACCTACACTGGATTTCCAACGAATTCTGAGCCTAAAAGCTGTGAAAGCAAGTCAGAACACTGGAATGCTGCTATGAAATAAAACAAAGCACAACAGCCTGATGTTTCCCTTTCCGTAGTCATTACTGTCATCACTTTTTTACCTGCGTTTTCAGGCAAAAAGATGAAACTTCTAACATTTCTTAAGTATCCCATATCCTCTGCTCCAAGCACTAATCTATATAGGAGTGCTGAAAGCTGAGAGAGGAATCTCCTGACAAAAGAATCAAGCTCCAATGAAGTAATATTTAATTTAAAGCTGAAAAATCGTAAATGATGGTTGGTAGAAAACTTTAAAGTGTTACAGTGCTCTGGCTTGCTTTCAAAGGAACGAGAATCTATCCTACAAATGGCCAAGCATCTGAAGTGTCTGTCTGGCCAGGATGTATGTTGTAACTAATTTAGGCATCTGCTTTTGATGATGTCTTTCTGGCCTGTTGTAGGAAGTAGCTTGTGCTAATAGTCATATATGCCATTTTTGGCAGTAGGCCTGTTTCCTTAATTAAAGTAATTTCATTCATACAATCAATAAACACACATTTCCTTCCTAAATATATCTTGAAAAAAATGTTAATTTAGATAAAGAGTAATATAGTATTTGGCCATGCTATGATAATATTAAATCAATATTTGAAGGAGATTAGGGAACATTTTTGAGAATATCAATATCTTCACTAATGGATTAATAGTTTGTCACATACTTAAAAAAATATTTAAGCCATGTTAGAACAACTAACAAGAGAAGTCTGGATTAAGGCTGCTTCTTTTGGTCCCAAACCTAACACACCCCCCCAAAAATAAAAGCAGAATGACATTAATTAATTGGTATGTAGGGTTTCCTGACTTAATGTCAGCTTCTTAACATTGTTTGAAGCATATTTATGCCCTGAACAGCTTTTTTAAAACAAACCAACCCCCATACTTTTAAATGTAAATTACCTACTTTGGCACTTAACGAAGTTGTTTAACTAAGCTTGAATAGCAAGACACTATTTTAAGAACTGCTGAATTTTAGGTTAGACACCCCCTCCCCCAATTCTACTCCAAAGAGCACTTTGCTCTAAGCAGAGTCAAAGGGACATATTGGTTTTCTCCTATTAATCTTTTCTAGGCACCACTGAAACCTTTCTACCTATGTGATGAACCAATGAAGGTCTGTGTGTTTGGGGCAGGCAGGCTACTCAGAGCAACCAGTGTGCTATCACAGGATGGGCAGGTGGACAGAGCTGCTCTCTAAACCTCCATTCTACCAGCATCTATATCAGAGGTGATTACTTGCCTCCCCACACAGGAAGGCCATATATCTCTTCACAGTAGAGATTTGAAGACATAAAAACCAGCCTGCTGAGGCTGTGCTTTGCCTACAGCTCTGCCTTTCACTCCTCCACAGCGGAGAAGCTCAGAGATGTCTTTCACCACATCAACTATGGTGGTGACAGACTTGCAAGGTCAGGAAGTAAAGGGGAAAAAGCTTTAGCCTCCAACTAAAAGGAGAGAAAGATTTAGCCTCCAAGTGCCAAGAGGTGATGAGAAGTCCAGTGCAGAACTCTACCTCTGCATAACAAAATCTCTTACTGCCTTCTCCACTTTCACTGAGCAGACACAAACACAGCAAGGCCTGATGTAAAGCAGGCATCACACTATCTCTCCTTGCCTGGTCCTTGCCACCTCCTTAATTTCTCTGCACATATAAACTGTAAGATCCCTGCACCCTAAGTTGCACTCTAGCTATGCGTTTGCATAGTTTTGTACCCTGTGGTAGTGATGGCCATGAGACTATCAGGAGGAACTTTTAAAAACTGAACTGCAACAACCACAAAATACCTGATCATGCTGAGTAATGCTTGGATGTTCTCACCTGAAAGGTGACAATACAAGTTGTTACAGGGATGGGGCTACCCCAAATTGCTGTGCTAGAGCAGGAGATAATGTACAGCTCAGAGCAGGAAAAGCATAAAAGATGCCCAAGGCATTTATCCTGTCCATAAAAGCTGAAGTTCATCTGTGCCCTAATTCTGTGATAACTGTGCAGTGTGAAAGGAGAGATCCTGACAATCATCTTCCGCATGTTCCTGAACTCAAAAGAATGATGGGTTTCCAAAATGCACTGCTGTGTGAAGGAAGAAGAATCAAGCATACTCAGCATTAGAGACTCCCAGTTGCCTGAATAAAAGACATTCATCATGTAACAGGACACACTTTTTCAAGCTGTAAGAAAATACTTATTTCTAAGACAAATTCCCTAAACTCACATACATCCTGGGATTTACTGAGAATTGACTTATGCATGTGCATTCCAAGGGACAGAGCATTTTTGATTTCATGGCCTAGAAAACAGATGAAAAATAAAACTGTAATTTGAAGGCCAATGTTGAGTCCAAATTAAATAGGAACTTGGGCTGCTCCAGCTTCTTGTTAACTTGGCTCTGTGTTGCATAATCCATCAGCCAGCAGATACATTATTTGTGGGATTGTATTTGTGAGAGCAGCCTTCCTCAAACCACTGCACTTACTTGCAGGAGTAACTGGCCATCATTGGGAGAGAAAAGCAAAATCTAGTTTTTGATGTATAGAAAAGCAGTTTGGCAAAATACATTTTAACAAAGGGCCTCTCTCTATGTTGAAGTGTTGAAATATCCCTTTTCCCAACTGCACTAAGTACGATCCCATCTAGTTAATTTTCCCTTATTGAAGTGTTTTTTGTTGTCTGGTGGTTTATGTTGTTGTTGTTTTTTTTTTTTTTTTTAATTATTATTTTTTCTGCTTTTGTTTGTTTTTTAAATGGGTGTTGGATGAGACAAGATATTACATGGTTGGGCACCTCTTTCTTGTCCTGAGTGGAGGAGTCAAGTCCCAGAATAAGATCCAGACATGAAGGATTCAACCAGTGTGAATAGTTGGTCTCCTTTTGAGATTCACCCAGCAATAGTTTCGTAAATAGACAAAATAGTGAATGGCCAGGGATACGCAAGGTTCTTGTGCTGTGCTGTAGATTTATTGCATTTTTGGCCAACTATAGAAAACACCCTGTTTTAGAGTGCTTGTAGAAAGCTATCAGAATTCCTTGTTGTACAGATTTTATATTTATTTGGAAATTAATATAGTTCACCTTGTATATAAATTTCACAGACTTATAGGTGGCAAATACATAGCACAGGCTCTTGAGAAATACTGTAAAACTCTCCCAAGGTTTGTTTCTTGCCCATCTAAAATCTGCATTGAATGAAGCATCTGGTTGCCATTCTTAATTCCCTGCAAAATGGCTCAGAAAAGACCCATTTCTCATTTCCAAAAAGACCATTTAATTCTATCTATGTGGCACTATAAAGTGAGCATAAATTACCCATTCTCTTCCTACTTACATTATTGTAAGTCAAGTGACTTCAGTACAACTAATCCTGATTTACATCAGTGTAAGCCAGGAGAGAAATAAGGGCTCTAAATTTCCTGAATGTTTGTTTTCATACAGTATTTTCTCCTTCTGATCGTTATCCATTAGCCTATAAATCTTGGTAGTCCTAAACTCATACAGCTCATTAATTTTTGAAGTGGTTTGGCCTACTCTGCAATATACTTGAGCCAACTCTGGCAGCCATATCTCCTGATCCCATTTCCTGATCCCACAAGAAGGTGCTAGTCTGAGGAATTTAGTCTCAGCTTTATAGCTATGCAGGACCATCACTACACACTGTCCTGATGTCTGACTGCATGTCTTAGGGATGCCCCAGAACACTTCCTCAGCAGATGTGATATTTGAATATTTACATGCACTACTTCTGTCATTAACCAAAGGTACCAACTTGAAATCCCCAGTCGTTAGCATTTGCAAACATGGATATCAGTGACAGTAATGGTATCTATAAATATTCCCACGGGAAAGGATGAAACCTCTATGTTTCTAAGGTACTCATCCCCCTTCTCACTGCTCTCTACATAACATTTTGATACCTGCTAAGTGGAACAGACATCAGATTGAATCTGGAGGAACAATGTTAATTGATTAAGATGTCAGTTAAGAGATTGTTCAATACCCTACAGAGAGAAAATAGAATTTTAGGACTTTTCATCCACACTGTACCTTAGGAATCAAATGACATACTCCTGAAACAAAACATTAGAAGAATGATATCACCAGAATGATCGCTCCCTGTCTCATCAAGCCTTTAAGCTACGACTTGTTCAAGGGTTTTAGAAAGTTGATAACTCTCTTCAATTGTTACAGGGCACTGGGCTTGCATCCAATAGTTTTTCATTAAAGGGTGATATCACTAGAGATTTAATGGTTTAAAAATACTACTTTGATCAGTTAATGAGTATAACACCCTGTTTAGTCTTCCCATTCATATGAACCTCCCTAAAGTGACAATTGCTAGAAATAACTTTATTGTTGTACAGGAAACTGAAATTATTGCATAGCAAAATATCAGTTACATCTCCCTGCTTATAAATTCCTAAATTATATAGTACTTTGTATTTACACAATTTACATGTGTTTTCCACCTGAATGATTTCAAGTACTTTTACAAATCATACTTAGAGCTATATTACTTCAGCCTTCCCAAATACTGAAATATAATTCCCGTAAGAAGCAATTCACTACATAGTTCTTTTGCTATCAGCATGCCACCACTGAAATTAGACAGCATTATTCCCTTCCCATAGTGAAAGAAAAAAACCTAAGTGACTTGTCTCAAACCATAAACCAAGTGGTAGTGCAGTTAGGAATGGATTTTGGATTTTTTCATTGCTTGTTCTTCTAACACAAGCAGTATAGTGATAAGGACACATGCTTTAGCAATGTAACCTTTCCATCCATGCCATTTTACTTCAAAAAATTGTTAATTTTTGCTTTGCATAGGGTTGCTATTGAATAACAAATGATACATTTCCACTCCAGAGACACTTGTCTATCACCTGGTATGACAGGAAATTAAGACTGTACTTATAATTTGCAAAGTGCTTTGGGCTTCTGTGGAGCAAAGGTACCTCAGAAAACCAAAGTATTTCGTAATTTTAACTGAAGAGCCTAGCTTCAGAATTGTTTCTCTGTGAGTAATAAATTAGCATTTCCTCTTCTAGTTGCTGTCTTTTGGTCTCTGCTATCTCTAATGTGAATTTGCAGCTGTCAAAATGAATAATACGCAGCATCAATTTAAACCCTGCTTTCGATAAGTTCAGCGTAATAGTTTCACTTTGTCTCGATTTTGTTGATTGCTATTAAATTCTAGATTGTTTTAAATTCCTTGAGACTATCTTGGAAGTATCAATTATAAACTGTAGGCATTTATAAGAATTCAGTTTGAGACAGAGCACTCTCATTTGGCTGGAAAACATTTCTTTCTGTACTTTGGACTTCAGACAGAAGAGGTCATGGAAATATAATTTGCCATTTAAGAAAGTAGACTGTTTAAAGAAGAAATGTTATAAATTATTGTAGAGATTAGAAAAAAAGGAAAGAACCTTCATAAAGAGCGTGGATCAAGTTGAAGAACCACACACAACTTGCTTTTTGTCCATCTACAGAGTTCATGGCTCGTCAAAGTCATTGGAAGAGAAGCAATTTGAAAAAATGAAACTCGAAAGTAACATGACTCTCCTCATTCACAAAGTAAAATTCCCTCTGACTTGGAAATGGAAAATGAAGCCATCAATTCTTGCAGGTCAAAATATTTCTAAAATTATATGTCTTACAACACACTCCCTAAGAAACATGTTATTTCTGCATGACTAGATGTTTTAGTGGATCAGAGCTATGTATGCCATTTGACAGTAAAATCCTGCATAAACCCTCCCTCCCCCTTTTTTTTTCTTTTAGCAATATTTAGTATTCCAAATGTTTGTTGATACTCAAAATAAACAGCAACATCCACATTTTTTCTCCACTGAACACAGCTGACATGTAGGCACTTTTCACAGCCTCTGCTATTTATACAATACTTGTACAGAAAATATCCTTGTCCCTCTGCTTTACAAAAAATAAAACACATATCACAGAGATCAATATTAGAAATGGACTGAGAAAAAGTCTAGGAATAGATTAGGGTTTATCTTAAAATGGAGACTGAAATTAAAATTCAGAGTGAATGAGAGTGAAATCTTGTTGGCTGGTCTTTTGATTTTTTGTTCAAGAGCATGGATGATCTCCTAAGATCATCTGGAGGGTGTTTATAGTGTGCTTGACAAAGCCATTCAGGTTTTTTACATCTTGTTACTTTACATGTTCTTTACCTACAAACCATCCAATATGTGAATTTTCATCTGACTTGCATGCAAATATTGAGCAACCGTTATTTAGGCTAGAAGAGGATATTAATTCTTCTCTTTTTAATCTACATTCTGCTTTTAAATCATTCTTTGAATTTCTATACTTAAATTTAAACATCATATTTTCTATTAATTACTCTGACTGAGGTCATCACTAATGCTGATACACTAAGTCATCTTGATTAAAGCTCAAATGGCAACCAAATTGCTACCAAATGTGTACTGGTTCCCATTTTTAATTTTTCTTTCAAGGATGCTGATGATTTCAACCAGAAAGATTCACTAACGGTTCCTTCCTGCTAATAGGAGTCTACAGTTTCTTATTTCCCTGATCTGGAGCGATACTGGTTATTTTGTCCAGACCAATAAAATAGGAAGGGTACAGCCTTGGATCCTGGCCAGCTTCACCTTGGTCTGGACTCTAGTGTTGCAGGTGAGACTTCGTTATATATGTGAACAGTTACTTGTGCTTGAAATTACATGTCTAAATTATCAGGCAGAATCACTGATGCAACCTTTGGCATAGGTGCAATCCCAGCATGAATCAATCATCTTTAATATGATTAAAATGCACATACCTGAACACTAATTCTTAATTCCTCATATTGTTTCCAAATAAACACTGCACTCAGCAGTGAAAGCAAAAAGGAAATTTCCACACCAACGAGCCATGTCAATTTTAGGAATTGCATACATATGAAATTTAATTAAACTGGAAAAAAGCGGCAAAAGATTATTACACTTTCAGATCCCCAAAGACTCCCAAAGCCCATGAGATGAAATAGATAACAAATAAAAAATATATAATTATAGGTATAAAGAGGGATGAAGAGAGGGAGAGTGATAGAGAAGAAGCTAAAGGTACAACGTAGACTATAAAGTTTTGCACAAAGCACTACATAAGCACCTCTGCTCTTAATATCCATGGTCTCTTAGTAGCTTTTCCTATTGTTTTTTTATTTCATCTCAGTTTGCCATTTTCGCCCCATGTTTCCTTTCTTATGTTTTTAACCTGTAGCTCTTGACTACAGCACACTGTCTATTGTGACATCTATCTTCTCTTTTCTAAATCCTTTCTGTTTAAAAATGTCTTTCAGAAAACTAGCACTGAGATCCCTTTTAGAACAATGAGCTGATCTGGCAGAGGACTTCTGGAGAGGCTATTATTTCATTATTAAATGAAGCCAACTACCTTAGATGGTAAGTGGCTAAGTAAAAATAGATGATTCATATATAGCTGTGCATGCACACAATTCAAATCTGGGGCTTCCCGCAGTGATAGTACTTATTGTTCTCAAATCTAGGCATTCATGCAAAGGGTAATGAATCCAGGAAACTGAGCTTAAAGCGTCATTTTAGATTTGCTGACTTGTGTGCCAGACACAAGGTTGAATTTTGTTTGGAGCCTTTGGCATGGTGTCAAGAGGCGATTGCCTTCCCTTTTGCTTTTCATCTTTCCCTCCTCACCCCAGCACAGCAAGTATCCAAGCAATTGGGTAGAAATGAACTAGAGTGGACAAAGTAGGAGAGTTTCCTGGAGAGACAGGGAAAAGACAGAGGTTGGGATTTCTGCTTCCCTTGCTAGTAAACTACATTCTAAAACCACTGTGAAATCTCTCACCTCTTTGTGAAACTACTCTGTGCTCTGCCTGACACCAGTGCCAGCCTCAGCCCAGCCTCAACACCTTCGAGATGCAGCTTACTCTTGTTCTCGAGTTTATCCAGGGTTGGTGACCTCCTCTCACCAGTAACTGGACTGAGCCCACAGCTGGTTGCAGCAAATGTCAGAACATTCATGCTGCTTATGTTCACCACAATGCCCATGGGGGAACATGGCATTTTTCCTGCATGTCATCAGGAAAATTGTATGTCATCAGGACCATTCAGCCATAGAAGAAGTGTGTTGCTTTATTCAGTGCCCAGAAATCCAGATTTACACTGACGTCAGAACTGCAGTGAATCCCAGCACGCTACTGGAAGCTGTGGGGGCTTATAAAGCCTCCAGACTCACAGAGCCAGACTTCTTCCCCAGACTCTGCTGGGCACAGACACAACTGGGGAAGCAGAGCAGACGCCTCCTTCCAGGGCTCCTGGCATCTGTGTGCTCCTGCCAGGTCAGATAAAGCTTTATGCCACTAGGAACAGTTTGTGGGTAAATGTTGGGTTTGTTGGGTTGACATGACACAGGCAGCTCTGTTTTCCATAGAAAAGACAGCAACTGGAACCTGAGCAGATTATTACACAGAGCTGCAATGACTATGTACACTATACGACATTCATCATTGCTATTGAAGACTGACTGGGTCCATAATAAATACATGACTATTTGATATATGTCCTCAAAAAGGTCATCCAGAAGCATATCCTGGGAAGCCCCTGCTGGCATGAAGTGCAAGACCAGCCAAATTGTTTTAACTTGCCAGTGTATTTTTTGAGTTCATTTAAAACATTTTGTTATGTATATTCTCTTTTAAAGAATGATACATCACCACTGACAGGCAGTGCACACTGTTTTCATAGCCTTGCTTTCATAAATATTATGAACAAATATCACAGTGGTATTGTTATAATGAATTACAGTGATGTGTTTCTTGAGAGTGTGCCAATGACTGGTTTATATCCTCCATGATGTTAGTGTCATAAGAAACGTGGCACAAATCTTTTCCCAAGGTTCACCAGTGTCTTTAGGCCAATAATGCTACACTTCTTTAACAGTTTCCTCTGAAAATTGATGTATAGCCTTCTAAAATTTAATTTTAATATGGTCAGTGATCTAACAACACTTATCATGTTTGAAGTTCCTTTACTGTAATCTGGAAATAATTTTCATCTAGCTCTCACCAACAGCCAAACATAATAAAATATGTATAAGCCAAATAATGCTACACAGAGGCTCTCAGGACTACATGAGGTTTTCATACAGCCCTGCAGTATCACAATTACAGAGTACTGCAGTGCAAGTAGAAAAGGATGCACTGAACTCTTCCCATCTACCGGTAGCTTATCTGAGAGTGAAAGAACATTTAGCAATGGTGCAGAGAAACCCCGTCAGATTCCTGTTCACACACCCGTCCATCAGAGGCTGGGACAAACTTTGAGCTTTCCCTGGGGGTGCCTTGTTTCTAGTCACTGTGCACTGTCTCTGCACTAGGACTGGTGCCCTGCCAGCCTCCTTACAACCTTCCCAGATGGACCGCTTCCTTCAGAAATGATGCACCAGCAGGCACCCTTAGAAAGATATAGCTGGATGAATGTGAAATTCATTTTTATAAGATCTGTGGAGGAGAAAAATGTCATATGTTTGCCAGCTGCTTGTCTGGAGATAGGCTTGTAGTTGGAGCTGTTAAAAAAAAATAGGATTTTAAACTTTTTTCTTTTTCCTGGTTTTTAATCTAGCCTACCCTGTGAGAACAATAGTTCATTTAACTCCAGCTGTGTTCCACCACATTCATTTCAATAATATTTGGTCTACTGAACACACAGAATTAAGTACCTGTGTGTTCTGAAGTGGCATAGATATTTTGTCTTAGGCTCTCAGAAAAAGTACTGCACAAAAATATACTAAGGAGAAATTATATGCAAATATATACCTGCCCATGGCTGAAATGGCAACATTTGCTAACAGATATACCACACAGTATGCTAAGCATGTTTTAAACATACAGAATAAGATATAATAACAATTACCTTTGCAACTTTGCTAGTCTACCTAGCACATTAAATGCTGCCTTCATAATAGTAACCCATCCATAAGAAATTCTAAATGCCTTGGCTCTTTCAGTATCTCAAGGAGTTTTGGATTTCACAAAGCTCCTTTTGCTTCCCACACAAAGATATTGCTCTCATTACAAAAACAAACCCACCCTCCACCAATGAAACCCAAGCAAGAAAATTTCCAGAATGATAAGGAGATCAAAAGTAGTGAGTGAAAACAAAAAAGTCTTTGCCTAAAAGAAGGAAAAACCCTGAGGGGCCCCAAAGCTGCATTTTTTTAATTTGACAGGTATTTAGAAGTGTAATTGATGGGGCAGTTAACATGGCTCTTGACCAAATCAGTTCATATGCGATAGAAATGTCACATTTATAACACACCAAGAATCATGCTAACATGTATTCCATGAAAACACAACTACTTCATAAAATAGGAGAAAAAAGATCTTGTACATTAATAAATGTATTAAAAGTTTCAAGTTGGAAGTGCTATATTGTTATGTCATATTATCTCTGCAAATAAACACAACGAAGACCTTTTCAAAAGCTCCCTCTATTCCTCTGTTCCACTAGGCTATACTACCTGTGCTACAAATATGATGAAGCAAATTGTCTACAGTCCAGCTTTACAGTGGAAACCAATTGCCTCCCACACTAGGAGAGGGAAGACCAGGTCATTTATCAAAAATCACTAATGCCTAAAGCCATGGGTCACTTTTCAACCTAAAGGATAACAGTTTTTCCTTTCAACTACAAAATCTAGTCTAGATGTGCTTTATGATACTTTTTGAAATGCCTTTTCGCCTTAAGTGTGCTCCAGTGTCAGTTACCCTTGTCTGAGGCTTCTTTATATGAAGCCAGAGGCAGCTGCCTTTCGGGCAGTAGGAAAGCCTGAAACAAATAGGCAGAAGAGTTCCTCAGTGCATGATTTTTTTGCAGGCTGGTGTTCACAGACTACCTTTCTAGCACCTACTGAGTATAATATATATCTGCTCTTATGAGTAAAATATATATATACACACACACGTAATTTGGCATTATTTTACCCTGTAAATATTGGTTACTATAGTAAGTTTGATGCATAATGAAGCAGAGGAACAAAGAGACACTCACAATGGAGGTGTGCCTCTACAGGTATTCTGTTCTGCACTCACAGGGTGTGGTAAACTCAGAAAAAAAAACAAATATGGAAAGACAGTTACTGCCCCAAGGATCTTAGTCTAGCTCTGTCATCAAGCCAGACATGCCATAACTTGATAGTCTCTACCGACAACGTTAACTGGTTGCCTTATGTTACGCAAGAACTTTGGGCACACCATAGTGAAAATTAATCTTAGTATATCTGTAGCCCTCTGAGACAGCTTGCTACTAATTACAGAGCTTACATTTATTACAGGTGCATAGGGTCACTGTTGACATCTCAGCTCTTAATGGCCTTTCTTCAAGTACACACCAGAGCACAGCATGTTTCTGCTGTTAAGCGCCATGCAGGTCTCAAACCACCAGTGGAGCCAGCCATCAGCCAGTAGTGACAAATTCACTAGTTGCATTTAAAGTTCCTACTGTATCTTATCAATTGCTATAGAGAAAAGATCAGAAATAAGTACTCGGTTGTCCTCTACCAAATGACTTCAAGAAGTTAAAACACAGCACCACACTACCTGCTACATGGCACAGTTCGAAGTGACTAATTTTGAGTAACCTGAAGGCTGCGCATTTCCCTCAACCCCACAAAGCAGAGCTGAGGTACACTCACAAGACACAGCACAAGCTCCCTCTGCCCTGCTTTTCTTCCTTCTTCTATAGATCAAGGACTATAATCTGCAGGAGCTGTCAGTCCTGCAATTTGCACAAACATTAATTTCCCTGAAAGATAGCAATTCTAGTTTAGAGTGGGTCATCTCTCCAGGCTACATACCAGTTAAACTAAACGTTCATTAAAAAAACAGAAAAAGCTCTTGGATACCAGCACATGGCAACCGTAAATGTTAATTTACAAATCATGGCTAACTTGAAAAATATGAATAAAGATGAAAGTGAAAACAGTGACTGAAAACTTTATGACTGAACATGCTGAATTTGAGTAGTTATGATTAATGGGGGTCACATTTTGTTCCTTGTAAATAGTTGAGTAATTGCTGTAAATCCATGAAAATATTCACAAAAAGTGAAAGGTTTTAGCAAACATCAACCCACACAGGAAATGTGTAATGCATTACCACAGAGCTGTACAAAACCTAAATTCTTTACAGCTTGTGATATTACAGCCAGTGTTCCCTTCAGTTTCTGGCATCATTTTGCATTTCTTCACCCAAATATGATCACAAAATATCCCTGTTTTGTGATCCAAATACAACTCCAGTTATGTGAAAATTATTATTAAAAAACTCAAACATGCACACATTATTGGCTACTTTGAATCTTTACTTTAAAAGAAGTATAATCACTATGTTCATGGATCTGATAACATTACTAATGTAATAGCTAAAAATAGCTGGGGCCAAAATGAGGACGTGTCAAGAGGCAGATCTTGAACACTGATGAAAATGTGTGCACATCCAGTTAGAGAAAGTAGGAGATGACTTATAGACCCACTTTTATCCGAGAAATCTCTACGATGTCACATTCAAAACATGATCAAACAGTCTGCAGAGGGAAGAAATGAAAGGTCCTGTTTGCTCCGTCCCTAGAGCTTGGAGACGGCTTCTCTACCCGTCACCCACCAAGCTGCCCACCAGCTTGATGGCCCTCAGACAGGAAAACTTGCATGGCTTCTCGTAGATCCAGTACTCTACTATACCTGTTTATGCTGAAAAAGCGTTACACTTTTCAAAGCAGAAAAGTTTCTGAATTCTAATCTCCTGCCTCCTTATCTAAAGAATCCTCAAAGGTTCTTCAGGCAGAGTTTACAGTTAAAAGCGTTTTAACTCTGTCTTCAGCAACAGACCTTATCCAGAGCCCCAGTGCTGATTGAACACCTTCCCAGAAGTCTACACTTGAGTTCTTCAAACTTAAAATGTAACATGACTGCTGCTAAAAACTGAAGATGCAGCAAGGTGTACTTATCAAAGTCATTTCCGTATTTGATGAATACTGCCAAGCTGTGCAAGTTACATTATCGAACTGTATCTGACTTAAGTTAAAAATATCAGCCAGCAAATGCCAGACACAGAGTATAAGCATGTTCCTTGTTGCTGCATGTTTACTCAATCAACTCTGCAGACAGGAGCATAAATGACCCACAGGGAATATCTTTCAGCTGTCAGACAAAGCTCGGGTTGGTTTACTGAAGCACCGAAGGTGTTTATGTTCTGAAAGCCCTTATGTCTGCAGAGACTCTCTAATGAAAATCTGAAACATTAGCATCACCTTTAAATCTCTTCAGAAGTTTTGTGTTCTCTGTTTCCAGCATGGCTAATGACGTAGGTTTTCACAGTAAATAAAATCTCCTTTGTTAGCAATGAAAATACATTTTAATTCCAAGTGAGTTTTTATCTTTTTTCTCTCAATAACAAACGTCCAACTTCATCCCGTAACTTTTGTTTTCTTCATCTGCCTTGCACAGACTTGCCAAAATTTTACCAAATATGCTTTTTTCCATACTGAAAATGAGGACATTTTCCATTTTTTTTGTTCTTTGAAACATCTTTTTTGAAACACTTTGCTCCTCAGTATCCTTTGGCAGTGGTAAACCTCTGCTTTCCTTCAGAGATACCTTCAATATGTCTTTCCTTTTTCCTTGCTGCTACTCGTATCAGTCAGGACAGGCTGGCTAGTAACTAACTTCATATCTTCTAGTCAGTGAGTCTTTTGCAACACTGTCAGCCCAGAGTCTGGGTTAATTGGAAGTCATTGCCCAAGGCTAACATCTGGCAATCTGGGCATGAGGCTCTTTTGGAAGTGCAAACATTAATGACTATTCTTGGTGGTGTCGCAATATTAGCTGAACTGAGCAGCTTATACAGGATGCTTATGAAATTAATGATTGTAGAATTGACCTTCACTTTACCTTCGTGAAACTGATGCAATGATTCAATGTTGTGTTCTCAATCTACAGTGTCTTTGTCACTGTCCTCTCATGCTCAAGATGCTTCTGTACCAGAAGGGAATGGTTAAAGATAGGACGAGTTAGCCAGAAGTAGGAGATTATTTTCAGGCACAGATATGTGGGTTTCTGATGTCCAAGAAGACTCTATGCTAATGTCTATCAGGTGAAAACTAGGAATTTTCACAAGGTACCCAGGTTGCAGGGGAAAAACCTATAGTCACTGCCTACTTTGGTACTGTGACACAAAACGGTTGTTGTGAAGGTTAAAATCAGACTGCTAAAGAGGAGCTGGGCAGGACTTCCATAGTAATATCCTCTAAAAAGCCATGTACAAGGCCCAAAAGACAAGAGATCCAGAGTGTCCGGGCATAGAAGAGATGATGTTGTAAACAGCAGGAATTTAGCTATGCTAGGAACCAGGGGCCCATTTAGAATGGAGGAAACCTGTGCAGGTTGGATGGGCTGCCTGTTCATCACAAAAACCAGCACATTGCTATGGAGAACTAAAACAGTCATTGAGAAGCACCAGATCTGGAAGCAGGGGACAAGCCAATAGGGACAGGAACACTCAGTTCAGACTGACACAACCTATGAGGTGGTCCTAACTAAAGTGTAATGCATTCCTGAGAGCCAGGAGGAAAGTAAGGAGCACATTCTCAGTGAATAAGGAAGCGTGAATTAGGCTGCCACCATGCCCACTGAATTGCACACGCAACAGTCAGCAATGGTGTAAAGCCAATACTTGGAAGTATTTCTACATTAATTCAAGAAGCCTAAAAAGTTAGAGAGCGAGCTAAAATGCTTAGCACCAAAAAACAACCTGATAGAATAGGCTTCTTGGAGTGCGACGGAAGAAGGATAAATAATGAAATGTGGTATTACCAATTTGATAGGAAAGATGGAATAGGACACACAGTCAGGGAAAAGCACTGTATATAAAGGATATTAAACAGTGGAACAGTAGAAAAATATTTTTGGGGAAAAAGAAATGCAATGGAATCCTTGTGGGTGAAAAGTATGGACATTAATAACAGTATAGCTGTACCACCAAGCCTCTGATGAGGCCAATGCCAGAATCACTGGCTCAGGAAAAGCTTTATGAAATTAGAGAAGCTGCAAATTTAGGTGAGGTACAAATTCAAAGAGACTGCAATTAATCTCACCAGACTGAGTTAATGCTTCATTAAGATTCAGAAATCTACTTTTTTTTTTTTTGACACACAAATGCTTGCTACTGAAAAGAAATGTATTGGAGTTTGTCTCAGCTGATCAGGACAGGACAACAGCTACTAATGGGAGAGGTGGTCTGTATTAGTGATCATCATATGCTATGGCTTAAAACTAGAAAAAACCAGAGAAGGCCAAACAAATCTAGTCAGTGGCTATTCAATTTCAAGAAAAAAATCCAACAACCATATGCTAAAAAAATTAGTGATTATAAAAAAGTAAACCCCAACACTATCTCTCCCCTCCAAAAACTCTGAAAGGGCTAGTTCTGAAGCCAGTAAGTCTGCAAAAGCCTGATAGGGATGAAATACACTAAACTAGAAGCCTAGGTAACGTGTGACACAAACCATGAAAAAACCAAAGCAGTCCAAACCACCTCCATATGGCTCAATAGGAAAGCAAAGGAAGCTTTCAAAGGCAGAAGATCAGAATGAAGAAAACCCAAACAAAACCCAACCAATCAAAGGAAACCCAAACCCAAACAAAAAAAGCCAACAAACATCAAAACAAAGCAGAAAACTTCCTAAAGAAAAAGTTTCTAAAATCCCGTAAAATAAAGCAGCTCAAATGTAAACAGAAAATAAAGAGGGTGAAACCAGAATTTTAAGAGTGGCATTTAAATGATGCCTAAACTGATAGTAAAGCATTCTTTGAACATCAAAAGCAGGAAGCTATCTTGCGATTAGCAGGACCAGTTGATGACAAAGGCATAAAAAGGAAGAGGAAGGAGCAGCTATCTCGTCTATGTAGTGTCTCCTACACTACATAGTCTAGGAGCCTTCCACTGAGAGTGGAAAGCTAAAAAGGAAGTATGATCACAGTTTATAGTATCAGAAAGAAGTGGATAGCGGAATGCAAGCAGGATCAAACAGAATGAAATCCTGCAATGCTAAGAAAAGTAGTAGGGGACACTATGAAACTGTGTCTGAAACAGGAGACTGATTTAATTCAGATCAAAGTACTTTCCACAGCGAATAGTGAACCTCTGGAACTTGCTGCCACGGGAGGCTGCTGAGGCAGACAGTATAACAGTTTCAAGTAGGAAATGAGGCAAATTCATAGGAAACAGACCCTTGAACACTAGAAATAATATGCAGGTACATGGCCTCTAACATCCCTAATACACCAGCTGTGATGCTGAGAAAGCATGAGAATGGACCATGGAAGTGACCTAGTTTGCATGCTATTCTTAAACAATCTCTCCTACTGCCTCTGCTGGAGGCAGAAGCAGGCTACGCCGATCATTGGTCTTATGTAGTCAGGCATCTTTTTATGAACTTTTGCCCAGTTTCTGCGTCTCGGCTTGTGTTATGTTGCTTTTTTAATCTCTCAGCTAAACAGCCCATCCCATAACAGTCTGTGTCACTCTTTTTATCATTTCCGATAGATTGCCATAAGTCCTACAACTCAGGTACAGGTGTTCTTCTAGGGCTGATGTATGAAAGAAGCCCAAATCATCCATGAGTGAATACCCTAAACCAAAGTGGATACCATTTCACAGCAGCAGTTATAGAGAAATAAAAAAACAACCCTTAGCATGTAGCAGATTTAAGTCTCAATATGAAATACTTCTTTTTTGAATAAAAGGGCCAGAAACTGAATTGGGAAACATATTCAGAAAATTATATTAGCATTGATTAACCAGTACATTGCAGAAGTTAGTATCCTAGTGAGACCTATTCTAAGAGTAATAAGTAAAAAAAGTAAAGGAAAAGTTGGTGAACAACAGATCACAGTTAAATGGAGGAAATACTCTCTTCTGCAGAGTAATTTCTGCAGCTTCTAATCTACAGTGTTGCAAAGCATACAACAGCAGTAAAAGTTAGTGAAAAGATGAACACTCTATCCCAAAATATTTGTAAATTACAGCACATTAACAAAAGCCATTTGGATACGGTCATTAGTACAAAAAATAATGCAACAAGCAGCAACACCCCCACTGTCCTTCACTAACAATCAGAGGAAACACAGATTCCTCAGCGCACATGTACCAGACTCCCATCTGGAATATCCTGTATTTCCTTTCTCCTCAGATTTTGATGAAAGGTGATAACAGATAGTACAAATCATCAGCACAAGCTCACTTATTGGCTCGATGGAAATTCTGAGCAAAAAGATGTTGGCAACAGCATCCCAACCATCTCTTTTTCTGATTTGTTGGTGCAGTACAACACACAATCATCAGAGAGAGAGTTTTACAACCATTGCAATAGTACTTTCTATTTATAACTATTGGAATGTGAATTTATGGTCTGTGAAAGGCTTTACAGTTCTGACTGACAGCTTGGGAGTCTTTTATTTCATAAACACTACACGATTTAATAAGCAAGAGATCAGGAAGCTGATTCTAAGAAATGAACCTACAGAAAGTATTTTTCAATCTGAAGACAATCATGCTAAGAAGTCTGAGGTTATCCTCTTCATGTTGTTACATATAGATGTGCATGTGTTGCTGTACAGAAACACAGCAAGTTGCAGGGTTTATACAAACTCCTAGAAGGGAGAAAATGTTAAAACAGCATGCTGGGGAGACAGCTGAATTAGAAACCCACAATAAGAAATAAATGACTTTTCAAAGGAAGCATAATATGTACTTTTACTAAGGACCATTTATTAGGGACTAACACATCATTTATTTTGAGTGCAGCTTTGGAAAAAAATTTGCAAAGGCCGTTATAGTTAAATCTGAAGATTAAATTTCTAGTTTGGAATTTTCAAAACATTCTTTGCTAGTTTAATCCTGCTCCCCTTAAAGTCAAGAACAGTTTTTTTCAATGATTTTAATGGGAAAGGAACCGAAGCAAGCAGAGCAATTCCAAAATTTCTGCCATGGAGTACTTCAGCTTTCCTCTTTACAGGAGTATTAGTTACATTTTTATGTAGCTATCTAGACAGGCTGGGCTGCAAGAGCTGGCTGAAGAGAAAGTTCTTATTGGCCCAATAGGTCTAGGAGTTGAATCAAAGTGTTGAATGTTTTGTTGAATTAACTTCATACAAGAATTTAGTGATGGGTCACATCTTTCTAAATGCAAAAGCTGTTGTCAGAACTACATTGTTCAACTTCAGAAGCTCTCAGTGAACACTACAATAGGTGCCAAATTTTATACTTCTACAGGCTTTCCAAGTGTCTTAAAAACATTGATAGTCTTAGCCTGAAAAATCCTTGTGAAGTGGGCTATAACCATGATCGCCCGCCTGCCTTTTTTTTAGCATAGATAAGGAAGAGAAAATACAGAAGCTGTAGCAGAGAAGAACCTACATGGAAATTTGTGACTTCAGGCCATTAGCCTGCACAGAAAAGGAGAAATAGGAGAATTGCTGGTGATGAAAATACTGATCAGTGCAGTTACTTGCTAGAAGATACCTTCCTGCCTGAAGGTCCATGGGTTCCAGGAGGCTGGAAGTTGCACAGTAAGCCAGCCAAGTAACCATTAAAGTATTGAACGAAAAGGGGAAAGCAATCAGTCCTTGAAGGCAGGAAAGGTCTAAAACAAGCTGGACACTTGGGAAAAACAAAGGTGAGCATGAAAAATAATGTGAGTCTGGTCCCCTTTTATCAGGACAGGGTGAGGTTCACCTAATTTCAGCTGCCTAACAGTTACAGAAGTCTCATCTGAGCTGACTGTCCATCCTCCCTTTAGCATTAATGAAGAGATCAAGCACTGCTGGGGTGCACCTAGTTCATCCCTCCACTTCAGATCGTGTTCTAGGACAATAAGCTGCAGGCAACTGAAGTTGATGACAAAAAACCCACCTTGGGAGTGTCAGCTAATAATTATTTTAAGATGGGGCAAATTTTCAATGAATAATAGACCTTCAGCTACTCTATTCAGGACTGCATGTGGTCCAAGGCAGCAGAAAGCTGTCCAGCCTGTAACTGCATTGTGCTAACATGCAGTCCTGGCTATGTTAATTAATAGTTAATTAACTGGTTTTGTCCCATCTGCACAGAACCTAATGCAGTGGATGCCTAACTAGTGTCCCAGTCTGTGATTTGGGATCACATACAGCACAGCATTTGATAAAATAATGCTGTGTTTTATAAACTGCGCACAGATCCAAGGTTGGAAATTGCTAAAGGACGTAAAAAGCTTGTATTATTACAATTAGATTTAGCTGTTTCAGTGAATAGCTGAAAAAGTTCAATACTTAGCATCACCAGATATAACTTGTCCTTGAATTTGCACAAACTCTGCTTCCTTTCTTCAAATTTCTTCTTGTATATGTCCTTATAATATGAATGTCCACCACTTTTCATGATCAATGGAACAATAGCTACCTCACCTTTAACTTTACATCTTTAGTTGCAGAAGCCAGTAACTGTGAAGACAACTTTGAGTGTTATACTTGTTTTCCCAGAGGAAACTGCTAGGATTTGCAATGGAAAAATTACTTTGAACATTTTCCAAAATAGCAAACAAAAATTACATCTGTCAGCAGCGGGAACAGATCTTACATGTACTTCTTAGGCACAGCTTCCTTTTGATATTATGGAGATGGAAGGGCTTGTTTTCTCAGCAGCAATTTAGAAATGTCATCTAGAAGCTTCAGAAAGGTAACCCTTCAAGGTACTGTAGTCACACCTTAAAGAGAAATCTGATTTAAAAATCAACACTGACCTACACTTCTCCCTCTGGGCACACTACACAACAGGCTAACACCTGCACATCTGTTCTTCATACCTGAGTGTGTCTCAGATGCAGAAATACAGGAAATAAACTACTGTCTAAATCACAAGATATTGTATTACACTTTGTGGTTCCCATTAACTTAAAGTGATCACAAACTCTTGGAAAGAAAACCATACCATTAATCATATGCATTTAACTTTATGTAAAATTACAATTAAGAACAACCTAAATGCAATTGATTAGTACCAAAACCTGGCAATTTATTCAGATTGTGATTTGTGCAAGCCCGGCCTGGAAAATGCACAAGTAAGTGATATTCAAAATGGCTGCTACTGTATGATAGTAGCAGTTTTCTTTCCAGCTAGTTCAAGCAATCTATTCTGCTGCCCAGTCTATCTCTGAATGTCTCTTATTCCCTTATCTTTTTTTGTCTTTTTGATCCCCTAGATAGCTAGCACTCCTAACTTGGAGTCTTGAAAATACATATCAGCTCATTTGCTATGCCTGGCTGTATGCAGGTTTCACTGTTATTATCTTTTTTTTTTTTTACTTTTCACCTACAATGGTAGGCTATCTGTAATACGGTCACAAAAGCTGCTGCAAAAACAGTCTAATGACATCCACTAGCATGTAAGATTTTATACAAGCGTAATTGACAGGTCAATATGCAATATATATGTTCTTCCAGCTGTTGCTAGATGTGATCACCACTAAGATATGAAAGAAAGGAGAGGAAGAAGAATTCTAAAAAACAACACAGAATAAAAAATATTTCATATAGGAACTAAATGTATAGCAAGCACTGGAGTCTTCCATGCTGAACCTACTTGCATTTAGTGGTGGGTCATTGTTCTTACTTCTCAGTGGCACCAATACATTCTTCTCTGGCCTTACAAGCATCACTAAATTGGGAGAGGCAATGGTCTTTCCTGGCCTTTGAAAACTCTATCTGGAAGCAGAGGTCTGATGAAATTGTGTGTCTGGTGTCACCTCACTTGTGAAAGACAGAGAAGGCAAATACTTTGTCTAAGGCAATGTCATGAAGTATCATATCAAACCAAAATGTTTCACACTAAAAATCAAGCATCTCCTTCAAACTCCTTACACAACACAGACTAACACATTCAAAGGCATCCAAATGCTGTTTGCATACCCCTGCACAGGTCTGCCTGCAAACCAACTGGTTTGTACCTACTGACACTAGTACATGGACAGCATAAATAATGCAGGCTACTAGGGTCTGCCCTAAAAAGAATAAGTGAAAATAAGAAAAAGAACTATTAGGACCTATTGTGATAATTTGGTCAAGAGTCAAAGGATAGAAAGAGCAGCCATCACAATCTATATATGAATTATTCACACAGTACATGTGGAAAATTGGTACTGAAATATTTCAATTTGAAGACTTTCTGATTTCAAAACACACTTTTCAGTATTTTGCCGAATTATTCAAATTTGCAATATTTTGCCAAATTATTCAAATTTGCAATATTTGCAATTATTGCAAAATAAATTCAGATGTTTAGCTCTCACCAGGAATGGAAGTTTTTTGGGACTCTCTCATTCCAGTTCCCAAGACTTTGTAGTTACAACATGTAACCACACCAACCCTGTCACAAAAGCATTTACATTAGATAGCAATGGAACATATATAATTTCTTAAATCAAACTAGCCGCTTGTCCTGAAAAATACATGAAACACACCCACAGCCCAATAACGCTTTTCTCACTCATGCTAATTGGGTCCTTCTTCAGTGGCTGAGAATGCACAGGAACTCAAGCTCACTATTTAACTCTGCTTTTGCAACTCAATTCCTATCATTTCCTGAGACTGTCCACCATAAAACAATTACATGAAGTATTTCTGTTTGATGTTGTCTAGTTCTAGAGTGACTCATATAAAAACCAAACTCTTAACACATTACACTTAAGATACTTTTTTTTCCAGTGCTCATTACCACAAAGTCGCTATTACATGTCCACCCAGATTAAAGTATAGTGGATTTTTTGGCATAACATTCTTTTCACAGACAGATCAAATGAGATGGTATTATTGCTCTGCATATATTTAGCATGCTCCTAGCAGCTAGAGGCACAGAAGACAAACCCCCCAGACACCATTGCACACTTCCTAGAGTGGCACAAATACTGCTGCATTTCCCTTCAGTTTGAATATTGGTCCAAACCACCCATTGCCTGCACACAGAGGAACAGTGGAATGACACAAATATCAACACGACAGCTAACAAAAGGCAGAGGAAGTGTCCTCTCCAGTCAAGCCAAATACATAAATTCATCATTCAACACTACATTAAATAGCTAAAAAGAAAAAAACCCACTTGAACTTCGACTTCCTTTCAACACACTTGATGCTGTTTACAGTATTTTAGCATGTTACCAGATTTTAATACAACAAATGTGCTCAGCTACTGTTGTAGTACTCAGTGTTTAACCCTGTGACACCCCTGGCCCAGCACACGTGACTGCTGCCAACAGAACGCACGCTCAGGGAGTTTAAATCTCAGCAGTGAACACGCCTGAACATTTCTCTTCTCAGTACTGCAAATGCTTGCAATAAATTACATACAAAATATAGGCCTGACTCACCGCCACATTACACCAATACACTGTACACAGCTGCCTTCAATAGAGTTACACTAGTGTAAAAGAGAAGTAGGGAGGGGTGAAGCAAGCCCTATGTGCAGATAATTAACCATCTTTTTCATTGAACCATATTATACTTTCCCCATAAACTGGCAACAGAACCAATCAGTGTACACATTTCATTTCAAATACAAAGTAATTTTAGGAGCTAGCATTATTGTACCATTTGAAATATTCTCTGTTCTCATCAAATGATTCCCTCTGTAATTGATGTCATAAAGAATATCTGTGTTAAGCTGTCTTCATTTCCACAGTTTTCAATCCTTATGATGATCAATTATTTATATACAGACTAGATGAAAGGCAAGATTGTAATGACTCCAAGAGATTTAAGAGTGATATAATAAATCTTGAAAGCAGAACTCCAGTGGGTGATGGTAACAAAAGCCAGTACTGGACGATCTTATTTTACTATTTTTAGAAGTTCCCTTTCACTCCACTCCCCAAAAAAGATCACCAGAACAGCACTTCCTCCTGGAGTCCTTCTCTTCTTGTGCTAGCAATAGAGCTTCTGCTTCAACATGAGATCCCTGCCACCCTCACCCTCTCCGCCTTGTTCTTCCTTTAAAAAGAAAAAAGTGCATGTTTGTTGCCATCCTTATCAGCCCAATCAATTTGGTTGCCAGGATGTCCTCACTGAGTGGCAGGGGAAAGTCCTTGATCTAATTTTTTAAGAAGTGCTTCTGTACAAAGTACATTAGCACATCTTTATCACACTAATGATGACTCAGGGCTTCAAAGTTTACATTTGTATCCAAACTTTCCAAAAACATCTGGTTGTCTTTGGTTCAAGGCCACAATAAACATAAGCATTGTCACCAGTCAGTACCCATGTTATATGTAACTTAAAAAGGACATACACTTCTTCATATGACTCTCATCAGTCTTGAAAAAGAAATCTGGCAAAAATACCAATGACTTAGATAAATCAAAGATTTGAACCCATGCTTCCATCTGCCTCCTTTTATTCCACAATTCTCTAAAGAAAAGATTCAACAGCTAACAGTCACCAGTCTATTTTCTGTGATCACATTGAGCCATCAGATATGTTTAAGCATGTGGGTTCTGGCTTGCTTCCAAGTGTAGCTTCCAGCCATGTTTAGGGACATATATCCCTATTAATTGTTCAAACAAAGAAACCTACACCAAAGGATATCCTTTGGATTTCTCCCAAAATACAATACATTGTCCTAGTCTTACATGTCTTCATGCTTGCAGTAATTCTTTGTAGTAACTTGAACACATGCATTAGGTGTTACAATATATAGTATATTTATATGTTGCAACACTGACCAGTAATTTGGGCAACTGTAAAGAATTTGATTTTCAGATTTGCTCTGAACCCCAAGCTCAGTTAGAAGGTCTTCGGTTGGAACAACAAGAACAAAGGATCAATAATTTTTCTGAGTCAAGGCCAAAAAATGTGGTTAAATATAGGGCAAATTCCAAAGACTTTAAGCAATACAAAAAAATCTCATTCACATTTTATCTCAACAAGCACTTCAGAATTGTTACTTATATTAAAAAGATGTACAGTAGTTACACATTGCAGTGTGATCTTACAGTTTTAGATTGTATTAAAGAAGGTGTTTCCTACAGTGGTAGACAAATGATGTGATTAAAAGATTACATATTCTAGGACCAAGTTTTGCAGTAAAAAATGTCTGTTTTCCTCAATTAAGACTCACAAAATATGGTCCTAATTGATTTGTATGACAATAAACGTGGTCATGGTTACAATTAGTGCCAAAGTCTTTTGCCAATTTATTTCTCTTTCTCTCCTTCGGGATTTCTCCTTTTCATAATACACTTGCAAGAAACAATAACTCTTCAAAATGTCTGCATGGAGTTAATTCTAAACGATAAAGCAATCCAGTGCAGAAAGCAGCTAAGATTGAGCTTATGTCAACAGGTAGAATTTACAGTCCCACAAAAAGAAATGTTTAACAGTCAACTATTTAGCTGCAATAAATTAGACTTTCACTGTGTTCTTCTTATCACTGCAATCTATAGATGAAAAGCAGTATATGGTAGCTAATTATTAATTTTATTTATTACCGCAGGCAGGATTTTCTAGTAGTACTCTGTTCCTTAATGTGAAACTAGGGATCAGAACTTTATGATGACCTGAAGCTGATTTCTTAACAGTTTCGATTTCCTGCTCTTCATAGTTACCATAAATCTTGTTTTCCTCCTCAAAACTTCAGATGTTTCTAACTTCTTATCTATCAGCCTCTAAAGTGCTTCCAGACTCCCACAAATGTTTCAGCAGACTCTGCAGGCTTGCCTGCCACTCTGCTAAATGTCAGGCCATATATCTCTTTTGGGGCAGTTCCCCTCTGAAGAAGCCATACCATCCCAAAAAACACATAAGCAGGAAGGACCCAGAGGCACCCCAGTCTCGGCTGTATTTAAAGTCTGAACTCATGCTGTCATCCTAACTTGCCTAGCATACAAACTGATTGGAGAAGACCGTGCTTAAGATCACCAGACTAAAGCAAGAGACAAACTTCAGCAATTCTTCTGTGTGTCTGCAATCTCAAGGTCAGGCAAGGCTATAGCCCACATCCTCCAGCAACTATTCTATAACACTTTGCAATGGCATCATTGATCTCAATGTGGCTACATGAAACCCAGATCCTGGACCATATCGTGCTTTATTGAAAACTTTGATTGCAGAGATGTCATCACATCGGCATTGGTAAGTTTCCAGCCTTAAACCTGGTTGTCTTAAAACAGGAGGGTGGGGACTGGGGAAGGACAGCATGGACACTGGAGAGAAGGGTGGTGAGGAAGGAAAAGGAATTTGCAAATGCGTGCTTCATCACAGTTTAAGCATTTGAGAACTGGAATAAAAATGAAGTATTTTGCTCTTGCCCCATCTATGTTCTTTACAAATCACAGCCACCAGAACAAATTAATAGAACAGATGTTTTTCTGTTCAAATCTGACTTTACCACTTGGTTGGATGCCCTTGGAAGTGTTCTCAAGGAGCAAAACCAGGACTTCTTCCCAGCTCTACTGTGGGCTGTCAGGAATTGTGACACTTCTAGGGAAAGCATGGGGCAAAGCCAGAAGCAAAGGAAAGAGGATTTACAATGCTTACATAGCTGTTAGAATTGCCTCTGTAATACAAAATGCTAACAGCAGTACAGCTCAGCAAAGCCATTCTTTTGCCCAAAAGTAATCTCTAAAAGAAAGCCACGTAATAAAGGATATCCTGGTACTGAAAAACAAGCAGCGTAACATGGAAGGACAGTGTGGTATGGAATAAGAAATCTTGTATGACACACTGGCTCCTCATGTGAAAAATGGTCTAAGATGCCATTTATTACTTTGGTCTGCAGTTCTTAAAGAATACAAAGTGAATATACAAAAGGCTTCTCTCCTTCGATAGCATTATCCTTTCAAGTGTGGCAGAATGTTTGATTAATGCCTAGCAACTAAGGGATAAGGTGTTGCATTTCTGTTGCATGAAATGTGAAATGACACAGGACTCATTGTCATGTTTCCTGATGGTGCTTTCATGTTCAATTTTGTTGGGTTTTAAGCTGTTTTGCTTCTGCTGTTTGCATGGGCTCATGTGAATAGTTCAGGATTTGGGTCATGTGGCTTTGGTCACATGCAGCAGAGTTGATAGCATTTTATACATTCTTCTATAAATAGGTGCTGAGAATATCCTGCCCCACGGCTGTATTTGACTGCTAGATGCAGCATTCGCAGATGAAACTCCCTTGTGTGAAGCAGAGCTGAATGTTTACAGATGTGTTCGACAGAGCTAGCTTTTCTGCTGAGAACTCTTTCCAAATCATGTTTCTCTTACTAAAATGCAGGAGAGTTCATAAAATGGGAATCTATGTTTGATGGGAAACATGCTGCTAAGAAATAGTATGTTCATGTTGTGAAACATAGGAAATAAAAATGTGAAGAGCAGTTGTATGATGTCATTGTAGACTGTATTTCTCTAATTTTGTGGAGGTAAACAAATCAGCTGCAACCCTGTTTATTCAACTTTACCCATATCTAGGACACCCTGTCTCAGCTGGATGTTTCACTAGGTGCAAGAATAACTGACTATTTTCCTCAAGAAAAACTGTGTGCTCTGTTATGGGCTTTTAAATTATTCTTTTATTTTTTTGAGTGACAATTCTGTTCTACCTTCTGCACTGCCTGCAACTACCAGGGCTTTCTTCTCTCTGCCCCATTTGCAATCTCAGGCAATGGGAGTCTGATGGGAAGTACAGGAATGAAACCGCGTTCTCAGGATTCCTTCTTTCCCCACACACCCTAACATAGCTTTTCACTGCCAATGTAATGTGTTGCCCTGACAGTTATAAAATTACCCTTCTAATTCCGAGTATTTTTCCAGACAGATGCTGCTAGGTCGCTTTGTTATATTTTGGATGCATTCTTCTTACTATTTACTAATTCACATTTCTAAAGGGCGAGGCTTGCCTAGGATCAGCAAAAGGCAGACAACCCTACATCTGCTCTCAAGCACCCCCCTCCATTGCTGTTGATTGTTGCATGTTGCTCCCTCTTTCCTCCTCTCCTAACTCTTCTCAACAAATGCCTCAACATTTTTGTCCACTTTGCCAAGTCCCTCAAATATCTGCTTCCTCCACCCCTGCTCTTGTGTTCAAGAATGTCTCTGGCAAAAGCCTGTGACCAGAATGACTTTCCCCACCAGAAACCTGTTCTTCCCTCTTTTGGACTCGCCCCAGCAGAACACCTCTCCCACCACAAATAAGCCTCCGGACTGCAGTTTCTAGGGACCTCAATTCAGATCATCTTTGCCTTTTTCTACTTCCCTTTTCACTTCACAGTATCCGAAAAGAAATTTGACAGAGCATGACTCGGTCTTCCTTTTACCCGTTTGCCTTTGGAGATTACCCAAGTCTCTTCCATACAGTCTCTACTGCAGATGAACAAGTTTCTCAGCTGTTTTCCTCCAGTCAGTCCATGGCCACCTCCCGAACTTCCCCCTCAGGCTCCAAAACACAGCAGAAACACAACAACTGACTTCTTTCATCTCTAAGATCATTGTGCGTTGTCAATACCATTACATAGAGGTGTTTTTTTGGGTTTGTTTTTTCCTTTTTTTTTTTTTTTTTTAATACCGCTTCCAGCTAAGATCCTCTCTAGCACAACTTTCCTCTTCACATTTCAATAAAGATGATGTCATTAGAGTTTCAAGTGATGGCTTCCTAGATGAGTCTCATGGCCACTTACTCCATTTTCATTCCCTTTACGCATCATTATTCTTAACACCCTCCAGTGCATATGTTCAAATAAATATTTACCTCCTCATACACCTAACTTCATTGACATCATCATACCCCAACTGCCTTATTTCTTGAACTGACCCTTTAGAAGGTCTCTCCTTTTTTTCCTCCATTTTTCTGTGGGACTTCTGCTCTGTACCACATCAAAATTAACTTATCCTTTAACATACTTCAGCCTCTTTTCAAAACTTAAGACTTGTTTGACTCCCCATGTTCATGGAATGAGTCTTTACTGGCATCAGTGAAACCTAATGGATATGTGGCCACCAGCTATAGCTCAGCATAGTTTCAGTATGCTCTTTCTTCTTCCTCTATTTTAAACACTTCCCACTATCTCTTGATTTCAGTCACAGTGGACTACCCTACACAAGTACTAGCCTCTACATGTCATAAACTTGAGATGATTCTCTTTGCCTTGACCTCTCTAGTCTTCACATTCAGACTGGGTCTAATTTTCACAGCTGAAACTGCCCATAGCGCTCATCATTTTGCAGCTCGGCTGAAAACCTTTCTTCATGTAACTGAAGTAGCTTTGCCTCACTCTAAACCCAAGCAAGTCACAAAGAATCTTCTTCTAGCTTCAGCTCTGGGGCTTCTCTCTGAGTACCTCTTGAGTTGCTGCTCCTGCCTCACTGTATTTTCTTCTTTTTCTTCCCATGGAACAAATACAGCACTCATTTGATCTCTGAGAGGCTTAAAACATCGAGACTAAAACAGCCATGGGGAAAAAAAAATTCAAACCAAAAATTACTCACCTCCCTCCTTTTCCCCTAAATTGGGCAGAGCTCTTGCAATAGGCAGGAAGGGGTAAAATAGCTTGGGAGACCAAGGCAGCTGGTCTCATCAGACAACCACACCCAGCTGTTTTATATATGGGACAGGAAGAGGAAATTAGAAGCTGGAGTAGGAGGATAATTCCCTGTTCAGAAGCTTAATGTGAAAAGACTGTTGTATTAAAGGCCATATTTATTTGTACTACAGAAAGATTTGAACAAATAGGAAATATCCCCACTGTTGCCGGAAAAAAGGGGGAAAGCATTTTTATTTATTTTTCCTGTGGCTTGTATATTCTTATCTTTACTATGACACTTTTGCTTTGAGTATATTTTACCAGGATGCCAAAAATTGAAACTAGTTTTTTGGATTTACCTTTCTAGTTTTTTGCGTAGTTTTTACATGTTTTTGCTTTACACAGTGATTTGTCATAAACTACAAGTTATGAAAATTATTATCTTCTCTAATTTCTATGACAGTTTTAGTCTTGACTGTGCCAATTTAAATAATCCTTCCAACTGAAACTTTACCCACAGGATCACATAGCATGCTTGGTGTCCAAAACACTTGTATTAAATTTCTATGTCCTATCAAACAGCTGGTTTGGACTACCAAAAGGTCACTGGAGCAAGCAGCTACTTCCCTCTTTCGGTTTGTAAAGCATTTTTGGAAAATACTGTAGCTAGATTGAACTTTTAAACTCAGTCAGTAACAGAAGAAGCAACAAGAAGGAAATACCTCTTCTCCCCCTGCTCCTACTCTGTGAACAATGTATCAATTTCTCTGTTCTGGTGGTCACTTTGTTAATACCTAGCTAAATTCCCTAGTTCATAACAAGACGCCTCCTCTCATAAGGAAAAAGAGGAATACTGAGTCTCCTGTCTTTCTACAGTTTTTGATTACATCATTTTTTCACTAGGCATAGTTTGTATTACAAGCTATACACCGTTTAGCATTGCCAATCTTGTCAGAATCTGCAGAACTGCTATAAGATGAAGCAAATTCATTTCTAAACCTCATTACATTCTATAACTTCATTCTTATGTTTCCTTTCACAAATAAAAACATACAGTCCATGATACATTTTCTATGAGTCAATGAAGACTAATGGAATCATACTTTACACGTGTGAAATGAGAACTTAGTCAAAAATGAATATGGAAATTAGTACAATGTATTTACAAATTTACCATGATAGCACTAAAAATTACAGCAATACAAAAAAAGTGCATAGTGGCTGCAGATCTATTTCATGGACTCATAGTTTCCCTTTTTATCATAGAATATAACTTTTAAAAATGTTTGAAAAGTTTAAGTTCTTACATTTAGTTTCTAAACTCTTGTAAAATATGTCTGCTGCATAATGGGAAAGTTTTACGCCAAGATCATTTGGCGTACGTGAGAAACAGACATCAGCATTTTTACCTGGTTCTCATAATCATTATCTGTTCAGCAGGTGTATGGTGCTGTATTTTTTTCTTTGCATTTTGTCATCCTTAAAGCTCAGTGTGAAAAAACCCCACAATAAATTATTGCTGTTATACATCTCAAGTTTTTTGATAGGGAATGCTGTTAGAATGTCTTCTGTTCACGACATTCATGGAATGGAGTTTTCTTCACTTGCACGTGCCATCTGTAATGATGATGCTTCTTTCAAGTTTGGGAATAGCAAACAGAAGTATGAGTGGTTCTGTGTGATCTAGTTGTCTAGAGAAGCCACTTGCTGCAATCACCTCACAGCAGCTGCACACCAGCTGAGTTTTGATGGTGTTCCACCTTCTATAGGAAGATTCAGGCATATAGTAAATTCCCAGATTTAATTTAAACCTGTCTTGAAGCAAAATGAGCCTTGTGCTTGCAATCCAAATCCTGTCAGTGCCATATATTGTTACTTACAGCTATGACAATGCTATTTTTTACTAGGATTTTTTTTTATTATTATTATTATTATTTTTACTTTTGACAACATCACTGCAGTTCCAATGAAATGCATTACTTCCAAGTGTTTGGCATCCCTGGAGTATAAATGGAGTATATGAGCTGCAAATGAGGTTTTCCTCACATACATAGGATTGACTTCTGTGAGTAACCCTACTGAAATCACTTGATTGACTTGCTTTTTAAGAAGTCTGGCGGCTTACATACATAGTAGAATCTTATATGAAATATTCTTCAGATTATTTATCTTTGATGAATACATATTGAATATGGGAGGAGGAAGCAAAATGTTTACACTCATTTTAGTGATAGCTGCTAATTATGATATGATATTGAAATAGATATTTGCATTTATTTGTACGTACTTAAATATGAAAACTTAAAATCCGAACCAATGTTCCTAAGTATGTCTTTAAGGACCACCTAGTGGACAACCTTTGTACGGCAGTTTTATACAATACTACCTCTGCAGCATGACACACTCCTCTTTGGGAAAAAAATCTATGAATCTGTATAGAGGTGTAAAGGACAGGGGAAGAAATGCACTCAGTTACAGCTTTGTTGCGAACTTCCAATAATATTTATCTTCTCTGGATAAATGTCAGTGTAGAAAGAAAATTTCTTTGCCCAAATAGATATATTAACAAAATTAGTATGTTGAATTTGTGTTGTTGCTTGTCTTACGCAGAAAAACACTGGAATAGATGGGCTGTTCAATGAAAAATGTAGAAAACTGGTTTTCTACTAGATATATGTGTAAAATTCAGTAAAATACCTACATAGTTCTAACAGAACCTGCATTCCATGCAACCACATGTTGTATCTTCAGTCTCCAAAACAGAGTAAATTGTAAAGTGGAAGCAAACAGCATCTATATTAAAAACTAATGATGTAAAAAATGTCTTCAGTAATAATAATCTAAAATGTGAGTAACCTCAGACATGCTGCCTTCCTCCATTATGGAAATTTAAAAATATATTTTCTTGATTCAACTATATTCCACATAATTAGCAATACATATCCACCCTATTACATAAAGCATACCTTGTCATGTGCAATGTGGAGCTATTGCCTATGTTATAAAGAATAAAGATGTATTTGTTTGTCTTTGTAGCAGTATTTCCTCAATTTATCTTCATTCAGATTTGTTAAATATTCATTTATTCATTGCAGAATCGTGCATATTTCCTTATTCTGCACTCAGACAAAGTGTTAATAAGGGACCTTAACTACAAACCGTATTTTTCTGTCATTTGGTTGTTTCTAAATATACCAGGAAGCACTTGAATTTACACTAAATACACCAGAAAGCACAGCTTGATGGAGGTATTTTTTTCTCTTGCCCTTTCTATCATTGACACAAACCAGCATATTTTGTAAAATTGTAGAAAAGGGTTGATGTTTTGTGCTACTTATTCTGCTGTCTTACAGGTTCTGGAAATAAGGCCATTACTGTGTAGCAGGAATGTAAATGGATTTTTACATAGCATTCTCTATGGCATTAAATTGTTGTTTCTCATTATTCGTTATAAACTGAATCCTTCCTATCTCAGGGACCCTCTCTATACCCTTTTTATGGCCCAGGGCCAACTATTCAGGGAAAGTTTTTGTGCTCAAGGGTAATCTGGTGTCATGGAAATTCCCATGGCCCAAGTAACTTCAGTGGAACATTCTACTTGCTGGAGACACAGAAGACAGAGCGGAAAAGAAAGAAGTGCCCATTAGGTTTGAAGTTCAAATGTGAGTGGAAAATACACGCTTTAGCAGCTACCTCTTTGTAGAAGCTGAAGTGGGCCAGTTCTAGCTGGCTAGTGGCAATTTACAATTTGAACATGTTTGCTAATGAAAGGAAAAGCTTTCCAAAAATTAATGTAAAAGGGGGGTAAGGTCAGAACTGAGCCACAAACACATCTCATCAGATTTTAGACATAGTAATGATTCATATTACAATCGTGGTACTCCTCTGCTGTCTTAGATATGGCCACAGTCCTTTAAGGAGGTCTCTTGGCCTGAGTGCTGTTTTCATGCCACATAAACAGGACTAATCAGAGTTACTGATTAATCTGAACCCCCAGTAACGGGAGGGAGGGAATGGCCCAGCCTATTTGAACCCTTCACTACAGTGGACCGGGATGACATCTGGGACCTCTTGCCACCTGCCACTTGTGAACTTCTCCATGAGTTCATCATCTCCCCTTTGCCCATGTGGTCTTTGTTCAATGAAGATTTGGGTAGGTCGCTCCGAGGATAAGGGAGGTTGAGCAGCTGCATTCCTAGAGGCTGGATTTTACCTGTAGGATTAGAAAAGGATGTGTCACACTCTAAATATTGGAAAAAAAAATCTTCAAAACAATACATAGAATGCATTCCCACTCACTTGAAACAGAGCTACTAGATGACAACCAGGAAATGAAAACAATTATAAATAGCCCAGAGTAGCTGCACTGAACACAAACTGAATGAAGTGGAAAAACAAGCAAGCAACATAGCTCATGTAAAGTCTACTTGATGCTGAAAAGGTTTCTGTTTGAATGAGCTACAATTGCTTCAGGTATATGGGTGATGCCAAGATCCTTTTAGTCCTTAATATACATGAAGTTATCGGGAGGGGATTAGAAAGTTAGGTGTGAAGTGGCTTAAAAAATTTCCCTGGTTTCCAGAGCCTGAGTTATTCTGAAGCCTCTGCTAAGTCTGCAAAGTTACTGTAGCCATGCAGAGGGCTGTCTAAATTGCACAGGTCCCAACCCAGTCATTGCAGGGGCCAGGACACTGCTTGGACGCCACAGCACCTCCACCCAGAACCCCTGCTCCTCAGCACACATACTGTGTACTGGAGTTCAGATCTCTGCAAAGCTTATTCCACATTCTCTACATCAAAGGAATCCTTTTGCTGCAGAACTGGGACTTTTATGACTCCTTTCTGCTACATTAAAGGGACTGGATTGAGGATCTTCACCATTTGTGCAAAAGACTTCCTTCTTCTCTGCTTACTTGGGGTTAAACAAACAACTTATTTTTATACGGCCCTCAAAACCAGCTTGAAAGCACCAGAAAATCAGCTGCAGCAAGCTATGTTCTGCTACCAGCAGCAAAACAGAGGAAGACTTCAACATCTGTGATTTTATTTAGAACAACTGTGCCTGGGACAATTGCTACAACTCCTGGTTGACAGGCAAAGAAATCTCACTTGGCTGTTCAAACTCAGTTCAGCAGCCTGAAAGGATTGGTAAGTGTGATCATCTGACGGTCACCCATATAAAAGAGGTTTGCAGCTCTAATGGAGATTCTCTTTGGTAAAGACTGCTGTCACCAGGACATCTTACTGGCTGTGTTAGCAGAAGACAGCATCTCTGACGCAGGTTTTTTGGTTTCGGGGGTTTTCTTGGTTCAGGATGGACAGACACGCCTTCGGTGAATACTCACACTGCTGCTGTTGTCATGTTTTATTTATTCATCTATGGATAAATTCACAAATTACGTTGGAATTAACACTTGTAAGAAAGAGAACAACTTCCTCATGAACTCAAATCTAATCTGGCTAGTAGAGAAAGAGTTACACATTCTTGAGGGTGGGGATTGGCTTCAATATGCCCAATTTTGCAGTAGTTGCAAGATGCTCTTTTGTTCTTTATGTCTTTATTGATGTTAGGCCATGATACGAACTGTGCACAGCAGGTTTTGGGACCCTGACACTTTTCCTATAGCAGGGTTTAGAATTCGTAAAAACAAGATTAGTAAAGCTGTTAAATGTGGTGGATTAGCTGAAACATAAAAATGAAAGAAAACCATTGTATTCATTAATTCTTTTGGTACTCGTTTGATGCTTTCTCCAAGACCTGTTGTTGCTATCTGTCCTTTCTGATTCAGGTGCAGCAGCAGACACACTCAGTCTAGGTAAAAACCACCTTTACGAAAGGTCAGCAGGCTGGTGGCCACCAACTCCATCTTAACAGGTTGTTTGGTTTGTTTTATAAAGACGTTTTCAACTTGAGGACATTCTAGGTAAATTCTAGCTGGAACTGGCAAAGTTAATTCTTTTAATGACCATGACAAGTGCATGGGTAAAAACCATGAGGGATGATTTATGCCTGTTTAGAAATGCTTGTTGTTACACACTTGTCAGCTATTTGCTGTCAGAGTAGACCAGAGTGTGTGTGCTTCTGTGTGTGTATGAGGACGAAAACCAAACAAAACACAACTGGCTCCCAATCTGTCCCTGCTGCTACTGTAAGATGTCTTCTCATAGACTGCCAATGCTTCTTGCATCCGTGCAATGATGCTGTAGATGGTGTTGATGAACGTAGGTTTGTCATTTGAACTGCAAAATGTTAAAGGTGAATTCACACAGCAGTTTGCTGTGATGAGAAGAGTTCCAAAGGTCCCCTCAGTCCAAACAGGATTCGCGGTGCTCTTCAAATGTGTCATTTTATCAGGGAGATACATGACACCTTTCCCTGTAAACTCAGGTGAAGAGCCATAGTCAGCTCTTAGAAAGTTAATGGGCAAAGGAGGAAAGGAGACAGGCAGAAGAACATGTTCTTGTTTATATTGTAGTAACAAACTGCCACTGATACCTTCTACAATTTGCTAAGGCATCATAGACCAGAAGCCCTGTGGTATCTGGCTGGTGACAGCTGTGGCTGTGTAAAGACCTACCAGGGCATGAATGAAGGGCTGCATTCTGCTCCCCTCCACCTCAGTTTTGGAAGGAGGAAGGGTGTAAAATCCAAGGACATCTCCCATTCCTGCCCTCGTAACTGTGGCAGCATGGAGAGAAAATCTCACAGAGCAAAGGTAAGAGCTTGCCTCTAAAATGCTGCTTGAGCTGAACTATATGCTGTAGCTGTTCTGTCATTTTGAGCAATTCAGAAAGAGACATCTAATTCTTTGACATATCCTCATTCAGGCCGAGTAGTTTTCTCGTAACAGTCAAAAAGCTTGATTCTGTATTGGTTTGCATTGAGTCTACCTTTTTAAATCAACAGCTCATGTCGGTGCAGAATCGGGCCATTTACTTGCCTGCCGCACTGAGCATCTTTCACCTTTGCACGCAGTTGTCATGACAAATCATTCATACTACAAGCTTCTCATCTCCTCATTTCCATTTTTCTTCACTTTGTTTTTTTTTTTTTATTAAGTGCTCAGAATACCCCTGCACACACAAGTGGTTGCAAGCAGCAGTGCCGTAGGGATCCATCTAAATGTGTTCTGCTGCTAAACAGCAGCCCTAACCAGAAAGGCCCCTTCACTATACTACGGGGATATTCCCGACCAGGGCTTGCCAAGCATGACACATAGTTGTGTGACAAACCTGCCCCTGCGTTGCTGCAGGCACTGTCCTTGCCTCCCCTTCAGTGGAGGGTGACTGGCAGAGGAATGTCACCCTGTCACTCGGGACTGCCCTGGGGATGGGCGACCAGGCAATGCCATCAAATGCGTTCACGAATTGCATAGCCTAAACTCATCTCCAGGGACCAAATTAGAGGAAGGTGTAAGTTACATGATGAAGAACGGCTTTCAATGGGACCTTCCCACGAAGGGACCAGGAAAGGGTGTAAATTTCCCCAGCTACGACTCCGCTCTAAATCCAGCTCCAGGTTTGCGAGAGAGACAAACCCCAAAAGCACCTGCTGGGCATTTACACCTCACAGCACCTCCTCATGTCCTCCCGATTCTGAATGTCAGGCAGCTCAGCGTGCTCCAACGTTTCTACAGCAGCCAGATCTGTCTTCATCTGCTATTTCTCGGACAAGCCCTTGTTCAGCATTCTTATCACTTTTCTGTCCCTGATTTGATTTTCCCTTTGCCCCCAAATTCAATTTTCCAGCAAATTATCCCAGCTGCTCGCGAAGCCTCCCCTGAGCACAGGCAGCAGGCTGCGTTCCTTTGTGGCACCCGCTGCTCGCCGCGCCCGCACAGACCCAGCCACCGCCGCCCGCCTCCTCCCTCCACGAGGGCCTCCCGCCTGCCCCTCCGTGACGCTGCTGCCGTGCGGGGATTCCCGGCAACCGACAAAGGGGCGGCGGTGCCGGCGGCCCCTCCCGAGGGCCAGAGCCGCGCTTGGTACCGCCCCGTCCCCCCTCACATGGGACGGGCCGTGACGGGACCCAGCGACACAAGATGGCGGCGGGCACTCGCGCACAGCGCCGCCTCGCCTTTTGTGGTGGTGTCGTCGTCCCTCCACCCCATCCCCGGCCCGCGCCGCCGCCCGGCAACAGCGACACCCAGCGGCGCCTCGGCGCGCTGCGGGGCCGGCCGCCGCGCTCCCCCCCCTCCCCTTGGTCCCGCCCCTACTCTTTGTCATGGCTGTGACGTCAGAAGGAGGCCCACCCTCCCGGTTGTTACGGTCTATGACGTCAGAGGATACCGGCCGCGCGCCACGTGTGTGCCTTACTCCCTTGGCACGGATTTCCCCGCGCTTCCGCCGTGGGAAATTTTGCCGGTGGGGCCGGTCGGGGCTGGCACCGGTTGCTGGTTCCCTCCCGTTCCTGCCCCGTGCTGGGCGGAGGAGGCCACAAGCGCTTTGTGGCTCCCAGCCTTCCACTCACCGGCTTGCAGAACATCCCCCTTCGGGCTCCGGGGAGCAGAAGAGGATCCGAGATGAAAGGGAGTGTGGAGAGGATGGACAGTGCTGACTTACCTGAGAGCCATCGGGGATTGCCCCTGGGTGCGGTGGGAGAGTGGGGGTGACAAGTGGGAAAGCAGCTCGTGCTTTTGAGCAGCTGGCATTTAAGCGGTTAGCGTGACTCGCAGCAGTCATCTACCAAGAGTCAGATGCCCGACTCTTACGAAAGAGGAGCAACAGATTTGTCCCTGTGTCACAGAGCACTGCAGAAGGTCTCATCCACTGCAAACAAAAATACGTTTACAGTTGGATATTTCTAAGAATAAACCTCCTTATGATCTAGACAAAACCATGGTATTTGTTGAACCTTCCAATTAGCTGTTTATTTATGTAACAAAAAACTCCACTGAAATTATGCATGAAAAAATAACAAGACCTGCTGTATTTAAATCAAACACTAGCTTCATATACATAATGACCTTTATATCCCAAACATACCATTTTGCATAAACGGAATACCTGCAGGGGCCCTGAAGCAGGGTACGCTACAGGTTTGTGTTACACGTGTGACTGACCCTATTTGCATAATATGCAAGAAAAATCATTGTTTTTCATGCATAACAAAGAGCAGTGCTGTAATAGCAGTTGACACAATGGATCAGGTCAGGGATGACAACCAGCAAATGCTGATGGTCTGCAGAAAGGATGGAGAGGATATGTGGAAGAAAATGAAGGGATTACTTATACATCAATTACTGTAAAGAACACAATTCCTGCAATTGCTAGCAAGCTCAAAATCCTCGTGAAGTTCAATACCGGCTCTCACCCTTACTCTGGGAGGAGGTGGATTTGAGAACACCGAGTGTAACTGAGGAGTTTGCTTTGCTACGCCATCCTCATTTTCTACAAGTCTCCTGTGCCTAATAATGCAGCTAGTCTTGGTTTCAGTTTTCCGTAGGAAAAAATATCCTCAGGTGACAGCGCCATGGATGCTCTGGAACTCACTTGTTCTAAATAGGAATCTGACTCTGGGTGCTTTTCAACAAGCTTTTCATTAATCTGGCACCATTTCCTACCAAAGTATTAGGGTGGGAACTGTTCCATTGGCAAGATTATGTCTAAGTCTATATTTAACTGCAAACCACTTTAAATAATGTGGCTGTCAGTTATAGTTATGTCAGTTGCATCACAACTAATTCAGCGCTTTTGACACATACACTCATCTGTAACATCTTCTCTTTGGGCTAACTCAAGAAGAAAGAAAAACAGCGTAGCATAGGGTGTATATTTTTTTTCCAGCCTACATAAGCCAATACCTAATTAGCTTTTGAGGAATTGTTGCTTTCTGAGATTTTGCTTGATTTAGTTTGATTTTGGCACATGTGATGAGTCTTAGATTTTCCCCAGTGTCACTTTTCATTTTCAGGCAGCGCAGGACATCTTCAGTCCTTCTCACAGATTCATCCATACCTAATTAGCCTTCCCATGTTCTTCTCAGTAATTTTGTTCAATACAGGAGAAAACATCTGTCTAATACCTTTAAACAAAATCCCAGATAAATTTCTCCTTTATACTGGCAACAGGTGCTGGGAATATGCACCACCAGCCACCACCTTGTGCTAAAAACCAGCTGTACATTTCCACTGACACTCAGGGTAAATGGGGAAAGATAAATATGTACCACTGAGCCCTGCCTTATTGGAAATGTAGGTAATAACTAATGAACTGGAAAAGGTGCAATTCGTCACCATGCTATGGAAAGTATCCTGAGATTTTTCTTAAACTGTTTATGTCCTTTGTTTTTTCGGTCACAATGTTTTCCTGAGGAAGTCACAGAATTGACATACTTTTACCCACTAATAGACTTTTATCCACTTCCTTTGGTTTTACTGTTACTGTGAATAATTTAGATTCCTGTACTGCCTTGGTCTGTGCATCACTGTCCAACCTGAAGAAGCACATACTGCCTTTCTGTCTGGTAAATGCTTTTATTGCCATCAGCTGCAACACTGTCTACTGTTCTGCTGAAGAGTTCACTTGAACTTTCAGATTTTGTCTCCCTGTGCATGCCCTGACGACCATCGTCATGCACATTTTTCCCCCTGGGTTGGCAACTCCCTTGCTGCCTGTGTCAGAACAATTATTCCTGTAAGATTGCCTTTGGACAAGGTGGTTTTGGGTTTTTAGTTTTTTTTTCCTTCATCACAAATTATAATTACTCACCAAACAAAATGATTCTTGTACTGTTTCATTGAGCTTTTTGTTCCAATTCACAATCCCTAAGCCTTACCAGTGGCCCACCCCAAACGGCTCTATCGCAAGTCGTCACAAACATTTGCAAGAAACTCTTTTGTCATTCCCCTTGGAAGAATACACAGTCCAAAGGGAACAAGTTTTCCCTCCCAGCTAGGGCTAGGACCCATATGATATAGGAAGGCCTCTGGCATATGTTTGGTTTTTGCAGTGCCCAGCTCTCTCCAGGCAGCATCCCGAGTTGAGGAACAAAAGTGGACCCGTGACATGGCACTAAAGAGTGAACTTCCAGAACTTCAGCATGGGATGCAGGATAGGGGTTAACGGAGGGAGGTTATGGAGGCCATCGCTACACATGGTGAATCCATGACTATTTTTTCTAACTCTTTCTTCTGACAATGTCAGTGTGAAAGACTGTAGCTGTATCTTGGTCACTCAGTGGGGTCTGTAGTCATCACAGTCTCTCTGTGTGGTTTGTAATTATCTGTCTTCAGCTAGAGTTAAAGGAAAGCTGTTAAGAGTATAGAAAACTCAGAGCAAGATATGAAACCAGCTTGTCTTCCTTTTATTTGCAGGTAGAATTCTCTGTCAGTGAATCTGCATATGGGAGAGGCTGAACACTTTCTTAATTCCCTTTTACTCTTGTAATCATGATTATTCAAGCCCAGATAACAATGGTCTTCACACACCTTGGTGTCATTGGGAGTAAGGTACTCATTGCCATTAGAAGATCGAGGTGTGACACTGAGTGGCATTTGCTGCAGCCTCGCTCTGTTCAGTCTGCTTCATCCTTCGTGTTGACACTAATAGTGTTTAGTCCTAGGTAACTGGCATTAGCTTTTAAAAAACTATTTTAGTACTATGAGACTTGAGTGTCTAGACGCTACTGTAACTTATAATAATATAAAATGGTGATACATTTGAGTGTTTGAATTACAGGAATTATTTCAGAACAGTAGGACAGAAATGGTCCTCTTCTCAGCCCTTCCAGCTTCTTGAAACTGGTTGTCTTATCTTGCTTTTCTTGGTACACAATAACTGCTATTTGCATCTAATATATTATAAGCACATGTTGAGTAATAGACCATCAAGCTTTTGCAGCTTCTATTTTCAGTTACATTGTGTACTGCTGCTGAATAAGAAATGCAATTGCTGAAATTTCTTTTCAATGGTATGTTGATTAAAAGCTGCTTGAGTTTAAAATTTCCAACCGTCTAAAATCAAAACCCTTCACAGGCTTCATATCCCTGGCCAGCCATAGAATTTATTTTCCTACAGTGTATAAATAATGGATTTTTCTGTTTACATGTATCCATCATCAAACTAGGTTGAATTCTCAATTGGCAGTGTGAATTGTCTTGCAGTGAAGCTAACTAGCTGGAACTAATTTTGAAATGGGTATAGTGTGTAATTATGGAAACCTAGTGTACAGGGATGGATCCACCTGAATTAGTCATATCTGATGTAGAAAAACATGAACAAAAATGACACTGAAAACATAGCTGCCTGGTTGTAAACTAAATCCATTTTTGTTCAGTGATTTAAATCCCTTAGCAAGTGTTACTGTTGAATATGTTTCACAGTAGCTTTTTCAGTGAATGCTTTAAGCATAACCACTGGCCACAGTTATGGATAATCTTGCCTCTGGAGAGGGGGAAAAGATGTCCACAGAAACTGCAAAACAATTAAACTTCCTGGTTTTAAAATTTACTTTGCTGTTAAATTTTTTATGTTTCTGGTACCAGGGTGGTTCAGAAATGATCTGGTTAAACCATTCACAGCTGGCCTGGTGGCTGCAGAGAGTTCCTGAAAATAGGTGTATTTCAAGCTGAGCAGCACACAGGCAGGTGACCAGCAAGGTTGAAAGACATAGCAGGAAAAAAGAAAGTAGCAATGTTGATTCCCGTGATGGAAAGTTTTTGGTAGAAGGGAAGCTGCCAGCAGAAGGATTCAGCAAGGATGAACTGAGCAGGTGAAGTGTTGGAAGGAAATTGGTGGAAGACATAGAAGGAAGTATGAAGGGAGAGATAATTCAAGGGGATTAACACAGATACTTGCCAGTTGTGCTAGAGTTTGAGGATATCTGAACTAGAGAGGGACTGGGGGATGGGATGGAGCCTTTGAACACAGAGAAATTTATGGACCTCTGAAAGCAGAGATAAAGATAAGGCCTTTCAGAGATGGCTGAAGATGAAAGACTCACAATTAATCTAGCTTTGAGAGATGTATCTAGCTACGGGAGCTGCAAGATTCAAAACTTAAGTTGCTGCTGCATGACACATGTTATGGGGTTGTGACTCCCTGGATATAACACCCTGTGGCTGGATGAAGGAGAATTCCAGTTACCTTCCAGCTCCATGCCTTGCTAAGCTTGTATCACTTCTCTGGTGTTATTAGTCAACCATGATCTTCCTGACATAACCACAATAGTCGGGCTTTGCTATACAGTTATTTTTTTTCACCTTAAAAAGAAGGAAGATTCACTTGCATCTAATATTTATCTTGAATGTAGTTCATCATAACCCAACTGAGTCACTGAAAGTCTCTGTGGATGTCAGACTGCTGATTTGTTGTCTGCATGCAGTGGTAAGACAGGTGCTGAGACTTTCACCACAACCCTCATGTAATAAAAGTAATTCTCTAATAGCAGCTATTGTTTATTTTGGTTTGATGAATGCCAAGGTAGCAAACAGCACAGGGAGAAACACAAGTAAGAATGTAGCATCTTTACAAGTGCAGTCATTTCTCCTATATCCAATTCACCTCCTTGAAGAAAAGGGAGTTTTAGACTGCACTCAGCTCACCTAAGCTGGGGTGGATTGGAGAGGTCACTGAGTCCAGACTTTTGCAGTTGTGGGCACATACGTTTCCTAACGGATTTTTCAAGTCTGTGTTTAAAAGCCACAAGTAAAAGCTCCGTGTCCCTTCCACTTGGGAAATTATTCCACATATAATTCATGTTCAAGAAGCATTTCTTGATACTCAGAACATGTTTTTGCTTCCCAGTCACTCTCTGAGCTCCTTGCTGTTCCCTATGGATCCTTCTGAAAAATGCCTTTCCTTCACTGGTGGTCTTCTTCAAATATTTGTAGGCTGTTATCATGTCCCCCATTAATCATTTCCTAGCCAAGCGATTTATATATTTAACTCTTCTAATCTCTTCTCATAAATCAGTCCTCCAAGTCTTTGGATCATGTTTGGTGCTCTTCTCTGAACTCCGTAATTTGTCAGTATCCAGAAATGCATATAATATTCCAGATGGAGCTGTACCAGCACTATACAGAAAGTGGCTATTTCTTCTTCTCTCAGTGATGTGATACTCTTTACTCTGTCCAGTATTGTACTGGCCTTTTCACACCATATCATGTTGCCAATTCATGTCATTTAGCATGAGCTATCTCCCTTCGATCTCTTTCATCATTATTGCATCCCAGATTTCTCCTTCCTGTTATTCCTTCTCAGATGCTCTTCCAGCCTGCATTTTTTTTCGAAGGTGAATGTCATTTAGCTATTTTTCTTTCCATGGTTCTATCTTCTCTAGGAAATTCTCTGTTATTTTCTCCGTACACTGATCTTTCTGTCTTTCATACTTGTATCTGTGAGTCTCATCAAAGTGCTGTGCACTTTTTTTTCCAGACCATTAATAAAGAAGTTCAACAAAGGCTGTTCCTAGCAGTCATCCACATGGTAGCCAGGAGACACTTCCCACCACCTTGTTACATTGCAGCTTATTTCCTGTAATTTCATTACTTCAGCAACTTGAAAGACACGTGGAAATGGCCAAGCCAATGTGAATTTCTTCTTCAGCTAAGATCCTGTGAGATACAACATCATACCTCTATTAAAGCTCATCTGCGCTTGCGATAGTTCCCTGTCCTTGCTAAAGGCTCTGTACCTAAGGCTTACTGCAATCACAAGTGACTGTTAGGAACAGAAAGTGGATTTACCAGAGAGTGGCTGCCTGCAGTACCCTTGCTGTTGTTAAAGTTGGTAATGTTAAGCTTTTCCTCTGCTCTAATTTTTCAGTTATTTGGTTTATGCACAGCGGACATGAAGGAGTTTAGGTAATTCTTTAAAGTCCTGTAGGATGCAGATTGCCCAACTTTTTCAATTTGTTCACATTTCCCTAATGTGTTTCCTTACGCGTCCTTTCTCAATTGTTGCAGTGTCTTTCACAAGATCCCTCCCTCTCAGTGCTCCAGGCATTTCTTGGTTTTTCCCACTGAGGAAATACTTGAAAAGGAACTTGGTGTCAGAGCCATTTTGGAGTCTTTTATTTATTCTTCTCATGTGTGAAAGGATCTGTTCTCACTAGCATTTCTTTTCTTCAAAGAATACTTATAAAAACTCTTGAAAGAGTCAAGGTCAATCTCCTTGAACTCTTTCGCTAACACAAAGTTCTGCAATATGTTTTTTTCAGTTGATTTGGGAGGGTTAGAGGTTTTAGGGAGGGGTATCTTTTGGTTTGGGGATTGTTTTTTAGGTGTGTTTATATTTAACTTGCAATTCTTGATTGACCAAATAGTCAGAAGAGAATATACATATATTTTTTAATATATAAAGCTCCACCATCTCTGCAAGGAAAATGAAATCTTCATTGTCAACAAACTTTTGCACCATATCTTGATTCTAGTCTTGCTGTCCTGAAGCATTGGTGAACTTACACTGTTTGATATAAGCATAACTGACCTGGATTTCTTATGCTAGACCCCAAAAGTGTATTAGAGTATATCTAGCGTTTCTTAATTTTATCATTTCCATGTACAATTACAGTTAGTGATCTCCAGAAAAAGATGAAATAGAGTGATTTTACATCCTTTAAATTATACAACTAAAAAAATAATTAGAAATGTAACCTTGGATGACAGTAACTTCTTCAAATAATTGATGAGAGAAGGAGCAGAACATGATAGCTATCAGAAATGAGTCTTGGCTCTCAACACAAAAAGGAAGTAAGAAACACAGTGAAAGACCAAATTATGTCTCATATTGACTCTGTGACACTTCTTTCAGTTTGAAGGTTTTGGGAAGTGATAAGTAATCAGCATAGCTGTCTGGGGGAATAGAGAGCTATTACATCCTCTCATTAAAGATGAGGAAGCAAAGGGGTGACAGGGAGGCAAATCAACCATATGTCACGAACCAGACCTATAGCAAGGTACTATTAAAAAGAATCTCTTCATTATTCTGTTTTAAAATAACAACCACAGGAAAGCACTATGAAATGTTTCATTGTTAGGAGAAAGGCATTGAGGTCTGATCTAATAATTCTTTCACATTTCTAATACTTGCCATGTTCAGTTATATTCCAGGATAGCGCAAATTTTTGAGATGCTGGCCAGTTCTATCAACATCTAAGTTTATTTTATTTGGGGTATTTTTACAGTGACTAATTTGATTACAGGTAGGGGTCACTTTCAGAAAAGAAGTTCCTCTGGAATATGCTATAATGATTGTCTGTAGTTCCCTTAGATATGCTAGCAGTGCACTGTAGATGGGGTTAATTGACAGAAGCATTGTTTCACCCCACTGTATGTTGTTCTTTTTCCATACTGCTGGATGCAGCTAAAGTTCCATACTGCCTATGCAAAGTCTGCTATTGATTTCAGTGTGCTATGATTCTATCATGCTTATGCTGAATGGACTGAAAGCAACATGTACTTATTCTGCATGTGTCAAATGATGTCCTGCTACAACCTTGTGCCTTACACATGAATCTTGTGAAAGAAATGAATAAAAAAGGCAAAAAGTACCACATTAAGAAGGCCAGGTGTCTGGCTTTCGTTTGATTCTATCCTTTTAAACAGAGGAATGTCTAATTTTATATGGAATGCAGAAAATGTCAATGTTGAGTTAGAAACAGGATAATAATAAAAAAAGTATTTTTGGCTTACTCAGAGATGAGGAGGAAAGAGATGTCAATTAATAGTATTGGCTGTTGAGAGTCTACATGTAATGAACAGCTAGTTTAAGTCATATTGTTAGAAAATAGATGACTTCCTTATAAACCTTTATCATAGTTGGCATCATTTCTTGAATTGAAAAGAAACAAAAGAGACTGATCTGGCATGAAGCCTATACTACATTTTACCTTTGATGGAGATCTCTTCAGATGTAAGTTTTAGGCAGACTCATGGGTTATATTGCAGCAAACTTCCATCTTTATTGCTTGTTGTGAATGCGGGTTTTATGGAAAACAGGACTGCCAAGCCAACAGCTTTGTGCACTTATTAAAATTTAAAGTTGATTTTGTTTTTTCCTAAGCTGGAACTAGCTCAGTATTGTTTCCGCACTGTGTGCAAGCGCAAGAAATGAAATCACCTGGAAAGTAGTGTGCATTTGGGTGACTAACAGCAAATGTGTGTGGTCTGAAGATGAAGCAGTCAACATTTAAGTGTTGGTTGTTTTGCCTGCTGCCTTCACTCAAAATAGGTGTTGTGTGGGGCTCCTTCTCTCTTCCCTTGCACAGCTGCTCAGGACATGCTGTTGGTGCATTGTGGAGGCATAAAGGTTTAATGCCTCCCAGTTGTGAATTGCTCAAACCTCGCGGCTGGTCAGTGCCAGCAGCAGTATTTCAGACTGACCCTTGCTCTGTGCTGGGATGGGTCTGTGGGCACTGGGAGCATTTGGGGTGAAAGCGAGGGGGTTCTGCCTGACCCCAGCCCAGCAGAATGGCTCTCCCGCATGAAGGTGTCTCCAAGCTGCTTTTGTAGGTCTAGGGTGGCTCTTCTGCTGGTCTTTGTACGGTTGAACCTGATTTTTCTGAATTTATTGTTAGAAAAACCATTCTGTCACTTGAATCTTGTTCTTTGTGCTTTCTGATGTTTATTCATTACACTGGAGAGGAATGTGGTTATATTAACATTTGATTATCTCTTGTGTTTTGGTTCCACTGTTGCATTTCTGTAGCCAGTGTTTTCCTTTTTTGGGCTGAAAAGCTCTTCCCCATGTTCTGCGGCCCTGGTCCCTAGCTGTGTGCACAGTAACCCCTGGCAACACCCGCACCTCGGCACAAACACGATGGATGGATGGCAGCTCCTCGCGTATGTGTGCACATCTCTGGCGCCCACCAGGCTGTGGACATCACCCTGGGTGGCTGCAGTGCCTCAGCACACTCCTCTGATTGCTGCCAGCCAGAGCCCTTAACCCCAGCCGGTTATTGTTCGTTAGCAGCAGTGCAGCTAACGAGGTTGCCGTGAACTTCTTCATGGTTTACAGCATGTGTGATTTTCAGACTCATCCATCACTGGGTTTAGTTTGTTTCAGCGGGTTTTGCTGACATCAATAGAGACAGAATGAGGTCAGCCCTGAATTCTTCTGAAAATGTCCTCTTAGGAATTTGTTTTTCCCCAGTAAACCAGTAAATAAATAAATCCGGTGCTCTATAGCGATTTAGCTTCTTGGGAAACTTCAGCTCAGCAGTGGTCTGTGACTTCCAGAGAAGACCTGGTTCTGCCCAGTTGTGTTGCTGGGCTGGCAGAGGAGCAGCAAGGTTGGGTCGTCTGTCCAAGGGCTTCACCAGGAGAAGGATGGATCTGGGTTGGATCCAGGCACATCCTGGATCTGCAGATCCCCTTCAGCTAGAAGCGTTATTTTGCGTTTTGTCTCATGCTTCTGCATCCAAAATGCACTGAATAGCAATGCTGGTTTCAAATAATCCTTCTTATAAGGGGAAACAAGGAAAAATGTGGTGTAAGGAAGGATGGGCAGCTATTTCTGTTGTTGTCTGTGCGGAGACAACTAGAATTAATGGAAACCCCTGGGAGCATTTGAACACAAAAGTTGACCCACTGAGTATTTTGCCATCTGCTTTCTTTTGGAAGAAATGTTCCAGAGAAAGTTGGGAAAAAGTCATGAGTGCTTTAGAGCTAGTATTGTGATATTATTTCCTGAAGATTTATTGCCTTTTGATGGCAGTCTTTCAGCAGAAACTCATGAGTAGTTATGTTGTGAAGGAATTAGGAACTTCTGTGGCTTGTCTTTAATTTACAAATCAGCAAGAGTGTATCTCTCTGAGGTGATGTGATCTTGAGTAATTTACATTATATGACATGACAACTTTCTCATACGCACAAATTGCCCTCCAGGAACGTGACAAAATGGCAGTGACTCACATTTAAGTGTTGTATTACACCACAAAATTTAGACCCAACTCAAAAGTTTTTTAGAGTTGTGAGCAGTCCCATTAGAAGAGACCCAAAGCTGAATTCAAATCAAATTGCAGTATCGCCTGTAGCTTCAATTTGTTTGGATATATGATTTCAGTTGGCTCATCTTGTCTTTCAAGACAATTTCAATTTTGATAGCCCTTTTTGTGTTCGATATTTTTTTGTTTAGAAAAACCCTTCACATATTTAAATCCTTCCATATGCCTATGGACTTTTAATATTTGTTCATGTTTAATCATATTTTCTTTTGCTTCAGGAGCTGGATAGTACATTAAGTATGTGTATTTGTGTTGGTTGTCTTCACTCTTATTGCCTAATTAGGAGAATATTTTCCTATTCATGCCTGGGAATAGCAGATTTCTAAAACAATTCCATAGATCTAGACTTACTGTGAGGTTTTATTTTGGAAGGAGTTATTCTCCTGATGAAAATACAACCATCATATCAATTTAATATTCAGTCTAACTCCCTGAATCCTATGTTTATGGCAAATGATCAAGTCAATAAGGCTTTATGACTTTGTCACAGTAGAGTCCTTTCCTCATTCAAGGAATAAATCCCAGGCCACACAGAAACCCATTATGTATTCTTGATATGTAAACCATTCTAGAATAAAATTTAATAACAGTAATGAAACTAAATCAACATGACAAATTTCAAATAGTGCAGTGGAACAATTTTTTATTTTTTTATTTTAAATCCTGTAGCTGTTAAGACTAACTGAAATGGCAGAATCATGATGTGCAAAGTCCTGCAGAATAATGCTATGGATTTTGCTGCTGCAACAAGAAACAATCTTTAACAAAAAACCATCTGCTGAGTTCCCTTTGCAATCACTGGCAGCTGAGATGCAGTAAATTAGTCTCCCTCTTCCATAAGCCCTCTTCTTTATTTCTCTGATACAGCATACATTGCATCACTGGTAGTTGTTAGAATACTTGTGCTGCACGTATCCTTGCTTTTATATTTATAAATAAAGGGGTAAAAACCAACAGGGCAAAGCCCACATACATAAGGTTTCTTTTCAGGGCTCTTGCTGCTTGCATATGTCTAAAAGGAGACGAAGACTAGATTTAGAGACCTTAATCTCATTTTAATCCAAAAGGTAACCTGCTTCAGAGTCTATGGCAGGGAACATCATCTGGATAACAAATATGATCGACCAGAGTTTTGATTGATTCAAATCAGTGTATAGTTTGGACCTGGCCTAGTTTTTGCTAACTTCCTTCTTGTCTATTGTTGGAAAATTTCTGAAAGCTGTAATTTCTATCAGTTTATGCTACTGGAGAGCTTGCTAACAAAGGCTATGTTAACTAGCAAATCATCTCCCCAGAGCTGTGGTGGTTGCTGACATGATGGATGGTGCTGCAATATCAGGTAAGGCCCTACTTTGCCACACCCTCCAGGGACTTACGAGACTTCAGAAGGCCTCATGCATTGGTTGCATGTCAGGACTTCCCATGGAGAAGGAAAGTCAATCCCAGTTTGTAAGGCCCAAGAAAAAGAGCAAAATAAAATCACAGCTTTCCACTGTGCAGTCACATAGCTGCTTCTCATCAAGCCTGTCTGCATCAATTCCTCATTTTCTCTGTCCCATGACACCCGGTCCTGCATCTGGTAATCTTCCCTCAATGAAGCAACAGCAGTTACTCTAGCCCTAAATAATGCAGAAGGGAGAGGTTTGTGATATGATTTGGGGGAAATAACCAAATCTGTATTTTTAATGTGCTGCCAAAAGAAGCAGTTAACACCTTGATCCAAGAAGATTTCCTACTAAGAATTTAGTTGTGTTATGGGTGAAAACCTTGAAGTATTGTAGGGCTGTTGCAGAGGGCTAGCATGTGACGTTGGGTTTGCTCCACCTGGGGATACTATGGAAAGTATGGAGAAACCAGACACACTGAAAATACAGCAGTCATGGTCTAGATAATGGTCTAATAAGTAAGTAAATAAATAAGTGGGTTGTGGTAGGGACTCCAGCCGTGTGTCCAGTCTGTGCCCATCACTCTGGCAGCTCTAGTGCGTCTGAAGACTGCAGAAGACAAGAGCAGTGTGGGGCCAGGCTGCCAAGGCAGGTTATGCTGGTGGATCTGCAGCTGTAGGAAGGGGACACATGGCTTATGTGCTCTTCAGAGGGGTGACAAAAGCCTGCTTCTTCCTTGAGGGGAAGTGGGGAAGGTGGGCCTGCCTCATGGGGATTTGTGCATGTGGAACAGACTGTTCCCTTTGTGCCTTTACCCTTCCTGTTTATGCATTACTCCCATCAGTATGATAGTTAAAACCAACTCAGATCCTGATCGTGTTTTTAATATATATAGTCTGCAACTGTAAAGGGCTATTCCCTATTAATATCATTTAGTATTCTTTAATTACTTGATGTACTTTCACCTCTGTGGAGCCTTCAGCTTGTTGTGCTTGCAGAGCTATTTATAGTCTGCCTTGTCTTGGGACTACTTTCAGAACACTTCGTATTCAACCTTTCCGAAGAAAAGTCTTTTAGCTCTGGAAAGAGGCAATAAAAAACTAGCATGCACACAACACAACAAATAATACTAGTTGCACCAAATCCTATTAATTATTTTTAAATGTCCTTCAGCTCAATTACAGAGGAAACTATTGGCCTCTTGGCTTAGAATAAAAGCACAGAGGCTGCATGATGGGCTGTGGTCACAAGCATTCCCCTGAGCTCTGGTAGGAATGGAGAACAGGCTTGTGTTCACTGCCCTCACTGTGTACATAAGGCCAATGTATCAGAAAATATCCAGTTGAGCAGCTAGTTTCAAGAACTTTCATGCACTGATTATGAATCTTATTTTATTGTTAATGTTCCTTCTAAGCTTGACATTAATCTCCTTATTGCATTATGCACACAATGCAATGAATTATTTTTTGGATGTATAAAGGAAGACTAAAAATACTCTACACAGAAATATTAAGCAACGGACCCAATGTGTGACAAGACAGGAATCCTCACCCTCTGGGATTTCACAAGGGAATACGGAGTGACATGAAGTCTGGTCTGGAGCTTTGCATGAGAAAACAATGGTATGTTTTCTTATAAAAACAGTGAGTCATTGCAACCAAAATGATTTCAAGGAAGGGTCAGTTTCAAAATTGTTTGATTCAGAAAGTACTGGGAAAATTTTTTAATTTTTAAAGGACTTGTGTCAACATTTTCTTAATAGAAAACAAAAACTGTTTGAAGCAAACTTTTCCTTTGAAACTCAGGCTAACTCAAGACAAACTTCAATGGTCTGAAGGGAAAGACTTTGAAATGAATATTTTAAAATTAATAAGGACATGCTTGATTCACCATTGCACATATTTATTTTCAATATAATGAGTTTCGATTTTTCATATTTTTCTTGACTTGTTGCTCATGGTTATATAGATTCTGAGACAAATTTATTTGGAGTAAATATACAAAATTTTATTAACCTGACTGTACTTTTGAGTGAGATCTCCTTTGACTGACCACAAGGTAGTGGTTTCTTACATTTTTCCTGGGCTGGGTCTGAGATAGCCCATGTTTCATATGTGCATGTTACCCACCCCTAAATGAATTTAAAATGGATTCCTTTGGGGTATTCAGAACATCAGGACTTCTGATACTGTCTCTTGGTTAGGAGAAGCTGAGAAGATGCTGTCCTGCTCACCTGCTTTCACTAGATAAAGATTTATTTTGTGGGATGAAAGAGGTAATAGTTGCTGCAGTGTATATAGCATAGTTGTTAATCTGAGTATAAGAAAAGGTTGTTTTTGACTGTCTTGAAACATGCATACATCTTCAAAAATATGTTTAAAATGAGAAAAAAGAAAGAAGCATCTATTATGTGTGAGTGTTGTCACAGTCTAACCTGCTGATATTTAAAGTTCTGCTTTCCTGCTTGCTGGTTACAGTTTTGTTCAAGCTCATATTGCAGTCCCAGTATAATGCAAACAGGATATATACAGGTATAGTGATGTAACTGATAACTGGTATTCTGTATAAACATGCTTCTGGGCGCTGGGCAGTATAAAATTTTCTTGTATGTTTTGCAGTCCCTTATATAGCCCATCACTCTTTTCACTGATCTCATTTTGATTTCCATGCCATAAACACACAGGAAGGCAGGGCCATGTTTTCAAGAGGTTGTCCGGGAGCTTTCCCATGCAACAGGAACTGCCAAACCCCTGACCCAGTTACAGCATGCTTGCGGTGGGGGCTGTCTGTAACTGTGGTTTGTGACCAGGACAAAACTTTCCCAAGCTCCCTCAGTCAGCTTAAACCACAGGGTATTTCGTTTGACTTTGGCCAACCCTCATTTCAATCTGGATTTCCAAAGAGGGAGAACAGCAAAAGGTGGAGTGAAGGGAAGGGTGTCAAGGGGCAGAGAGTAGCTCTCCTGCTGGTATGACATCCCTGCCTGGATGGGTTGCTCCATTCCAAGAAGGACCATGTCCTAAAATAAATATTCTCAAGCATTTGTCTAGCTACAAACTGTGAGGACTGCTCAGCCAGGCACTGGTTCCTGGACTCATCCATCCCTCTTCTGTAGAATGTCTAGGTTTGACTTTAAAATTAACTTTATCTCTAAGTGCTGCACTGAAATAGGGCCTCCCAATTACTGAAGAACAAGAGGTGTTTTATAATTTGCAGTAAAAGTTGTGACAGTTAGAACCTTCATTTATTTTCCTTTTACATAAAATTAGGCTATGTGCATAGTAAAGGTTAAAATAATCCTTGTTATCTGAATTATTTGAATACCCCAGTTCTATTAATTTCCCTACGAGTATATCTGGGTAAGAGTCACCCTCTTATGACAGCCATTACTAAGAGGACTGGTTTGTTGCAATGTGTGAGCTGTTTTGCAGGTATCATAACAAACCAGACTAATTTAGCAGGGTCTGGTAATATTCAGCCTTTCCTTCACTGACTTTCTCTGGAGAAAATCAGGATTTCTGACTATGTGTTCTCATGTTTGAAAAATCCAGACTAACAGAGTTGTTAGTTAAAAAAAAAATCCCCCAATGTTGTTACTAGTGCTAAAATATTCATTAAAGAATGGCTTGAGGTTTTTCTTAATTATACTGCTGTTAATCTTTGAACTCTTCTGAATGGATGTGGCTTTATTGTTCTCTAACCAACTGAGCTTATAATTCTATTGCTATATTTGTGGTTGGCCAGGCACGACACATTGTACCACACTAACTTCTATTTATTTTTTTTTTTATCATTCTGTTATTAACAGTTTGGTGACTTGTTTTCTTTTCCTAAATAAGCAGGAACTCTATATAACCTGATGTAGTCGTATCTTGAAGTACAAAGAAAAATTAGCATGTGGCAGTAAAGAGCTAACCTCTTGCAAGAAGAGGAATATGAAATTATGAAGACAAACTAGCATTCATTACTGACAGCCTTCTAAAACAAGAAGGTAAAAGCACAAAGCTAAGTGAATAATTTTGTGGTTGGTTTTTGAATACAGTTGACTAAGAAATTAATATATGCCGTTTAATGTAATTATATTAATTATAACTAATTTTTCTATTACTGCCATAATGGCAGTACACTTACTGAAGTGTGCTGAAGTTCTGAATAACTTTCTTTTGCTAGTTTTGTTTTAGAGAACACTTACACTAGTGTAGCAGTCAAATTTGCGACAGTGATGATGCAGCTGGATATTTTCAGCATTAGTGTAAATGCACCTCACTCCTTTTCTGTATCTCTGATAACCTGTTTTTAGATGCTCTTAAATTGTGGGGTTCTGCAGTCGCACAGAACCCCCTAGAGGCAGCTGAACAAATTATCAAGGGTGGTGGTAGGTGCTTAAAAAAAATCAGTTGCTTCCAATTGTCGTAAGAATTTAACATCCTGTTTTTGTCTTTCTACAACCTCAGCCCTCTCAGTAGTTCCAAAGCTACATTCCTGCATGCTTTTAACAGGATGCAACAGCCATTTCCTTATTTTGTATGGCTATTTTTATTAGATTACAATTACTTTACATTGTGATTAATTGAGGGCTAAAACTCAGCTATTCATTTGATGTATATACAGTCAAGAATATTTCTTTGAAGTTAGTTAGAGTCCTTTTAAAAAAATATTTTTCCTCAATTTTGTATACAGTTTGCTAAGTTAATGGACACGCTATAGTACAGAGGAGTGCATATCATCTGTGTTCTGTGGAAGCACAGTCTTTATTGCTTTGCATGAATTGAGCTCATGTTAGAAAGGGATGAAATAATTCAAAACACTGTAAAAAAATTGGTTTTGTTAAAAAGACATGCTTGCTTTAAAGACTACATAATGCATTGTATGCACACCTCATTTATTACTCTATGCTGTTCTGCTGCTGTAAAACTGCTGTCAAAATAGATCATGCCAGCAAAAATATTCTCAGTTTCCTGGTAAAGCTAAATGAAATCAAATCTAAAGTTTGTGATACATTAAATCACAAATACAAATATATTCTTTACAGCCAGCTGTTATGTCTAAACGTGCACATTTTAAAATGGAAATATTTATCCAACATGCTGATTAGCAATTTCAGTTCTGAAAAGCCTGATTACATTTAAGATGCAAAAGATTAAAATGACTAAATGGATAATGTTAATAGTTCATCTTCCTTGATGTTTTTATATGTTCAAAATCACAAAAGTTACATCAGAACTTCCTGCACAGTTAACTCACCAGCAATAGCATGGTTGTAATGTATCTTAACTGCAAGTTGTAATCTCTTATGGCCAGTGTCTGAAAAACAGATTCTCACCGAGAATGCCTCTTTTAGCTTCTTTTACAATATTTACACATACACGTCTAATTTAATCCACAAAACTACATAATAGATGGGTCGTATTAAAATGCCCTAAAAGAGTAATGAAGAGTTATCTTAATTACTAGTAGAAATCTAACTTCTTTGAAAGTTCATGTTTGTTGTTAATAATTTTTCAACTGTTCTTCATCTCTGTGAATAAAATTAACTAAAAAAAAAAAAGTCTGGGTTTACATTTTGTCTAAAATCCAGTCCTGTGTTACAGCTTAATTCTCCCATTTTTTAAAATCTATTTCTTATACATTTGAACATGTAAATTCAGAGGTAAAAATATTACTAGTCTTTTTTATACATTGGCAATCAGTAGTTCAAAAGTTCATGCAATACCATATGTCCTAATAATATTTATCTAAATCTAAAATAATATGGAACTGTCAAATAGGATCCCACATGGTAACAAATGATGGAATGCAGGGGAACTCTTAGATTTAGCCTTTTCTTTTTTGTTCAACAAGCTAATGCAATAAGAGCAATAATAAAAGGTTGTGTAGTAGGCCAAAAGTCTGTGACAGATAAAAAAGAAATGTTGGAAACCGATGAAGCTTTTGCACAATTAGATTTTTTGAAGCAGTGCTGTAAGGATTGTCCAGGGCCTGTTCAGTTCTGATTGATGGTAAAATTATAACTACATCATATTAGCTGTAGAGTTCACTGACAGGTTACTGCAGATTAATACTGCTACTGCTGTTCACTTACCATCAAACTGGTGGAAATATGAATTGAGATGCTCTTACAACAAACCCTGCATATTAAAAGGTTGGGTGTTTTACCGAACTATCTCCATTCTGTCATTAGGGAAGGAGATGCAAACAACATTTATCTCCAACGTATGTAGATATACAGTAACATACTAATTGGTTTTTCCAGGGGACCTTGATGCTGCTGACCAGTTAGCAATCATGCACGCTTAGTGTTGCTTTGAGGTTTAGTCTATCATTAAAATGATACTTGCAAATGATAATGAGCAATATTTTTCTCTGATTTAAATATTTAGTTTCATGCAATAAATACATGTTTGTTCTGGAAGATAAAATGAGAGATATTTAAAGGGCCCAAGCTGAGTGAGGGAGGTGCTGCATCCCTTCAGTCCTGGGTGGAGATGTGGGGTTGGATGTGCTGAAAGTCAGCCTGGGGTGCCCAGCGTCCATGGCCAGTACATGCAGCTCATTGTGACATGGAGAAGCCTGGGACTACACCTCGCTGATTGCAATAGTAGAAGCAATATTGTGTGTCTGAAGTCACAGAGAGTCCTGTGGTTTTTGTTTCTTTCTTGGTTGATGTTGGGACTTTGTTCTGCCAGGATATCCTCTTACCCAGAATCTCTGGCACCATCCAAGTTCTGGCTGATAATTACCCTCTGCCACACAAGCCTTGAGAGATGAACTTTATTTCCCTTGGAGGAAAACTCAGCTCCAGCTATCCCACCCTGGGCGCCGTGTAGCTATTTTCTTCCTTTTGCCACTGCCAATGACTGTGATAAGTATCGTTTCTCACCATTCCCAGCTATGACAAAAGCATACTGACATCCCATGGTGGGTACCTGTTGCCTTCCCCTGTCCCAACTGCTCTACTTATTTCACCAAAGTCTGCCTAAACCCTCCTGTTTCTTTCCTCACTAACCCACACCATATCAGAATGTCTTTGGCTAGGAAAAAATATGCACTTCCATAATAAACAAAAAGTCTAAAAAACCCACTTCATCTGAAAAAGGGCATCTAGAGGAAAGGTGTTGCTAGTGGGTAGTCAGAGTGGAAGCAGTGTTCCTGTTGCTGGAGTTGGCAACAGGCGCAAGTTGCCTAAAGCAGCATTTACTCCTGCCCTCTGCTCCCCTGGTCACCTTCATGTGCTCCTCTGCCTCAGTTTTTCCATCTGTAAAATGAGAAGAATCCTTCCAGGAACATGGCAAGAAGCAATTCATTAGTGCTTTCTGGGACTCACAACAGGAAATGTACTACTGAAGTGCACAGGTTTACAAAAACAGTTCCCCAAGTGTAACATAATAGCATTTGTGATTTTAAAAACGCAGGCATGTATCTTTACTGCAAATCTCAGCTGAGTTAAATGTTTTTTTTGTCAGGGAGACATTGTTTTTTTTATGATAGCTACTCTGTGATTCATGAGTCAACATGCTATACAAATACCAGAAGGCATAAGTGAGTTATAGACATTTCTCAGGAGTGGCACAGCAGTTCTCTGTTGTGATTATTATATATAATAATCTTGCTGTAAATTACACATCTTCAGCGGCATTTAATAGTCTTTAATTTCTATCTGTTGCTCATTCATTTTACAACATGCCTAGATTCTTGCATCTATGTGTTTTTGGATATTTTTTCCCTTTGACACAAGTAACATTTAAATTAAAGTTTATCATCCTTTTAGCAGAGTTTTGAATGTGTTTGAGGATGTAGGAGGTCAGCAATTTGTGGTTATACTCTGTTCGTTGAAAAATACCTTTCTGGCTATATGCAGAATCTTTCAATGAGAAAAGTCAGGTTCAGAGTTTTGCTTCAGTTCAAAAAGGAGCCCATGTGAGGCCAAAAAGCTGGTGTATCTACCTGTGACACGTTGAAGGCCCAGGTTCAAGTCCCTCCAGCAGTTTGAACCTGGGCTTTCTGCTTTCAGGTGAGTAGCCTGGCAATGGGGCATGGTTAGACCATGACTCGGTGGGTTTTGAAAAAAGTCAGAATATTTTGCTTTTCGCTCCAGGGCAAGATGAGAATTCTTTGGGGACTTTTGAAATTTTCCAGGACAGATAAAACTGTTTCTTTGACATCACTTCTCTGCAGCCCATGTTTTTGGAAATTTTTAGGAGGCTGGATAAGCTTAGATTTGCTCAGAAGTTAAGTGGATCGCAGAGGGACAAATTTAGCCATGACATAAACTTGTTGACTTCCAAGTTGGTCTTATTACCAGCAGGATTGAATTTGGCCAGTAGACAGCATTTATGCAGAAAAGCAACATATTTAGCAAGGAGAGGATCAAATGCTCATGGGGGGCAGGGGAGAGGAGGACATATGGGGGTGAGCTGGAGAGAATTGAGGGAAAGACAGAAAGGAAAAGGTCATAGCGTGAAAGGGTGCCGTGAATTCCAAAAGTGTCTAATTAGGTTTCTGGCTGTGGAATTTGCCTTTGCCCCAAGCCAAGAAGCCCAGCTGTTTTACAACAGGGCTTTTGCCTCCTAGCAATGACTGCAGACAATGTGTGACCTAAACTGCAAGTGTATTTATAAGGACAACTTCCTTCACTCTTCACAACAGATTCCATAAAATATATATAAAATATGTTCAAATGTTATTTAAAATGTTGCATGACTGCTTCAGTTTCTAATGTACTTTTCTTGCTTTTGTTGGGCATTTAAATACAATTTGGAAAAGTCCTAAAAAGAGGGGGATGAATTTCATTAAAGTTAATCCTCTGAACTTGTATTCCATTGGATTATTTTTAAAAAGTGTCAGTCTTCAAAATGAAATTTTGATGGAATATTAAATTTGATGAATCATTGACGGTTTCCACGTTTGTTAGCTTTTACATACCACATTAAAGCAATTCATTAATAGTGTCACACGATACTGCTTTGATTGAGTCCTAAAAGGTTAATGACTTGATACAGGCTGGTATTCTGAGCTTTACTGTTTGCAGGCGGTTTGTGGTGAATGCGAAGTGCTTTGAAATTGTAACAAAGAGAAATCTTTTATTTTCCTCTGTTTCACGTCCAGAAAGTGTTCTCAACCAATCTGGATGTGCAAGATGAACTAGACTTATCACCACTAAACTACATTAATTAAACAACAGGAGGTAAAGCCATGAGGAGCAGGTTTTTTGTTTGTTTTGTTTAGTTTGGGGGTTTTTTCCTTACAGGACTTACTCAAATATAACAGTAAAAAGCTTCATGTTCATATGACTCCTCAGAGCAGGGTGGATTAAGATACATACGAACCTCAAGTTTGCTGTCCACCTACTCCTCTTTGTGTCTTTAAACTGCCTTTCCAATTAATTTTGGGGGCTGCAACTTGTCTTCCTCATTTTGAAAGTGATTAACCAGTCCAGAATTATTCCCTATTTTTAGATATGCTGAGTATTTTTCAAATTGTCAGATGCTTTCAAAAAGTGCCTTTTAAGTGCAACTGCTGTGGACACGTCCATAATGTTAGGGTTTGAACAAGTCAGAATGTGGGTTGGAGACGGGACCAGTTTTTTGCCCACTGCTCTCTTGGTAATGGCCGAGCTGGGGAGCCTGGTCAAGTACAGGCATTTTTATATGCCCAGGAAAGTGTTGCATTTATGTTGCCCGGTGAATGGGCAGTGTGGGCAGCAAAAAAAAAGGAAATAACATTTCCAAAGTCTGTCCTCTTAACTACGCTGTATCCAGATTTTATGAAATTTGAACTCTCCTGAGATGGAAATAAGCTTCTTGACAAAGTCATGTGTGAAGTTAATTTTGTTTTAAGATAGTATTGAGGTTCTGCTCTGAGGGGAGTTGTTAGTAAAACAAATGGCTCTAACTGTTTTAGTATGGAAGACAAATCAAAGCATTTCCATGAAGTAACAGGGGTGACCTGCTGTAACTTAACCATTTCCTGAGCAAATACAAGCTGCTCTATTGGATGGGGGAGAGTTCCCATGTTAGCCATTGTACAGAGAAAAATAAAAAGTTCATATAAAAGAGCCCACCAAGGGTTATATGGCTGCAATTGTTTCCAAACTGAAACAACTTAGTATCTGTTTATGATTGTCACTATCATGTTATATTGTTCTTGTAGAATCCATAAAACCTAAAAGTCTGCAGTATTACCTCTAAACATCCAGCGGCTGCAGCCAGGAGATTTCAGAGCCAATGTGTTCAACCAGAGGAGAGGCAAAAATCAAAAGTTAATAAAAAGTTGACCTTGATTTTATTTACCATCTTAATCTAATTTTGATGAGGTGCTTCATTTCAACATAGAAGAACAAAAAGCCAAGCTCAAGCTGATAAGGTTAAGGTACTTAAACTTGCGTCCTATAAATGTTTCTTTCTTTTATTCAGGGATTGGAGATGAGAAAGAAGCAGCAGTAAATCTGAACTCCAACTTTCTCACCACAGCTTATGTTTCCACAGTTCAGAATGGTGCCCATTAGTTTTCTGAGCCATTCAGATGTACAGCGTGCTATCATATTAGCAGTGCTTAGACAAGGATATTCATTTGCATTTCATAGTCACTTCCTTTGCATTGTGTATGACAAGTGATGCAGAAAACGAGTGGGCAAAGATGTGGTTCTCCACTCAACAAAACTGTCCCTTGGAAGAAGCTACAAAACAATTCAGTGTCTCAGATGACAGAGACGTCACTCAATACAAATATAAACTATTCTGTTTTCCAGACAATGCCAAAGTGTTCTTGTTAATTAAAACGTGTTTCAAAAGCTAATGATTGAAAAACAATGCACACTTGGACTTGAAAGCAAGCTGATGGAAAGATAGATAGAGCAGTCATTTGTTGGTAAATCAGATGTATTGTCAAGTACTTGTACTGGCTAATTGCAGTGGCTTTTTACTGTCTGATTTTAGCAGTTTCAGATTTCTGTGTTACTTCTAGCACTTCTAGCAGTTCAAACAGTAATATGGCTAAGGTAAGATACAGACAATCTGCTCACAAGATATACATATATCACATGGGTAACTGCAGTCCACAAAACTTTCTGTAGGAACAGGATCATGATGATGACGACAAGAACAATGAGAGAGAAAGAGGAAAAGAGGGAGAGAAAAAAAAGAGCATATCATCTGGTTAATCCCATCTCAAAGATACTTCAAAGCAAATTATGCAACGTAGCTCTTACTTACATCTGCTTAGTAGGAATGTCATTTGAGCAACACAGTTTGGAAGATAATGGATTTATGTCTAGCAGGAAGTCATATGTGTGATGACTTTGTGCAGATTCTGTTAGGAATCATGTTGCTAATATTTTTTTCTGTTCCAACAATGTCATATAAAAACAATGCAAATTTTATATTTGAAGCTCGTATCAGATGACACAGGGAATGCAGATGAGAGGGAGCTTTATTTCAAGGACAGATTGCATTAGGAATGATTCCTTTTAGAGTTGTCCTTGCCAGAAGCAAAGCTCTTGGCTTTCCTGATTCAAAAATAAGAGTCACATCCTCACATGGGGTAAGTGTTGTTGTTCTCTCAAACCCAACAGTGAGATGGTAACTTATGATTTGGCCCATGTACTGATTAGTCTGATAGATGAGTTTATATTTCTTGCTCATAAACATACCCAATTTGTTCCAGTTCTCAAATTAGGATTCTACATATTTACAGGCACTCAGAGAATAAAAAAGAAAAATCAGCACTCCCTATTTCAAACCAGTTGTTATGTCTCTCATGATAATTTCATATTTTATTATCCTTGCTTACAGTGGTCTTTTACCATGTCTATATAAACCTCATTTGTAATGGTCTCAAAGGACATACTTGGTATTTCCAGAACAAAACAAAATTAAAACATACACCCAGAAACCACACACATGCACACACAGTCTGAAAGTACTATAATGCCTAAGGCTTGATTCAAAGCCTGTGGAGGTTTCAGTGTGGAATCTGGGCTATGACTGACAGACTGGGCTAACAGTGCTGTGACATGCGGAACAGCAGCTGAGCCTCTTGCCTTCTCCCTCATTCCTCTAGTCTGCAGCATTTGTGGGGTAATTCAGAGAGATGTTCGGCCTCTGTGGAGGTGGTACTTTGTGTCATCCTGAAACAGTCCCATTTGGCTACCATCACTGGTGAAACATAGATCCCAGTGGGAAAAAAGCTGCTCTGCCCAACAGCAGGCTTCAGAAAAAGGAAGGCTAAAATGGCCCATGTGGGGAGAAAAGCCCTTGAAACTTTCTTAACTAATTGTTTGTTTTCATAAGCTTATGGAAAAACAAGTGATCCAACAATATAAATGGCAAAATATGTGAAATGGCTAATGAATTTAAGGACTTGACAGTAGGAACTCTATTGAACCACTGCCACTGATTCTTACTTGTACTGTAGCAAGTTCACCAGGAATAGTACAGGTATAAAGCACTCCACAGAGCTCCCAGTTTTGATTGGAGATCTGTCATGATCCAGCAGGGTGGATGGTGTACACATGCAGCATGCACACACACAGAGCATGCACACGTATGCAGCATGCACACATACAGAGCATGCATGTGCAGCTGTGCTGCATTGGCATGCAGATAACATGCAGATAACAGGTATATCCTAATATATTTTCATTTCCTCATACACTATCTCGAGCCATGCTACAGGTATTACATATGCTTATGTCACAGAAGGGTTAGGGATATAACTACTGGATCCCAAGGGACAGATGGAGCAAAGCCAGCATAATCTCTGAATCCAGCTCTCTACTCTTACTCTCTGATCATAAAAAGCCCAGTGAACTTGGAACAGACACTTTCATTCAGCAGCTGTTTGTGTATCAGCAGCTAAAACTGTACGTAAAATCAGAGATTTTTCACGGAGGCTCAAAACGGGTGGGGAACCAGAGTCCTTTTTCCTGCCATGGCAGCAGCCCTGAAAGACCTGCTCAAGGTTTCTGTGCAGGCTGCTAGAGGCTTTGGGGTGCACTGTTCTTCCAGGGCATGGATTGCCCTCTCCCCCCACCCATGTTTTTTTCTCCCCATGTTTGCGTAGCTTCCAGCACATAGAAGGTTCTATCAAAGCAGAGTGCTAGAATTATATAAATGCTTAGTGCTATTACTATAAAAAGTAACAAATATCCTCATATATGCCTGCCCCTCCCCATGGGAGTTCTGGCTATAAACTTAGGTGGTCTGAGCTCAAAAGTACAGCCGTGGAATTGCACCCTATGATTTGCTCTTTTTGACGTAAGAGCTGTATTCTCTCCCACAGGCTGGTGTCTTCCTTTTTTCTCTGTAGGAAACTCAAAGTGCTTCTGTTTTACAGATCTCTTTCAGGCATGATTAAATTGGCCTCAGAGGAATGGGATTTAACTGAAAGAAGGCCAACTGGTATATTTTAACCATTCCCAAGAATCCATGCTTCATCAATAACAACTGGAGAGTCCATCACTATGAGCAGTCAGAACTCCATCAGATGAACTTCAAGCAAAAAGTGTGTCTTTATCACACTGTGCTTAGAGGACAGAAGACATATATTTTAGAATGAATATGTTTTTCCTTTCCCTTCTCTGCTTCTTTTCCATAAGTTTGTTCTTGTAAATAGGTGTGTGTTTTAGTGACAGCCACATGGACCTGTTATAACATCCCACTTATTTGTCTTTACTATTTTTTCCACTGAGCTGTTTTTCTTTAGTAGGTTTTAAGAACTTTCACCTCAATCCTTGAGCAATTCAGGGTGCAAAACCCAAACAGCATTTGCTACATCAGATGCAGATTTTCTGTTTGAGAGAGGGAATTTGTTTTGTAAAGATGCAGTCTTGATTTAAAGACTTCAAACGATCTACCACATCCTGCGGTAGGTTGTTCCAATGATTAATGGCCCATGCTAGAGAAAGTACAGCAGCTTCCAACCACTGGATTGTATTCTGCTTTTTTCTGTTAGACTAAATAGCTATTTGTTATCAGAAATCTCCTCCTTATGTAGATACCTGCAGACTTTGATTAAGTCACTTTTTAACTCCTCTTGGATAGCCTTAACAGATTAAGGCATGTCTTCCTAACTCTTTTTTCTTTAATTTTTTTTTTTAAATCTTTTCCTGGTTTCATAATATAGTTCCAGAACTGACATGGTATTCCTGCAAGCATTTTCACTAATGCTATGTGCAGGTATAAGAGCACCTTCTGAAATCTAGTTAATGCTATGTATCTTCTTCTTGTCTTCACATCCTCCTGGTATATATATTGTACTGAAAGTCTGTATTCCTTTGTTTAGCTACCATTATTCCCAAATCCATGCTGAGGCCCTGAGTTGCTCTGCAGGCTCTTCCCCCACCATGGCTTTGGCTGCCTGTGCTCCAGGGCTGCTCTAAAATGGTGCAGTTGTGTAACCCTCTATTGAGCTCCCATGAAAGTATTTAAACTATGAGAAATAGATGGAGGGAACCTCGTCTGGGGCTTTTGTCCACTGTCTTGGAAGCTGCATTTAAGCTCAGGCTTTTGCGCTTGATCGTAGCCCAAGTTACATTTTAGGTGTGCCTTTGCCAGCCTTGTCCTGTGCTGAGCCTGATGTAGCCTTGCAGACCTTACTTCTCAGTTTAACCTCAGACCTGCCTTGGCCCTGTGGACTGGTCTGAGATGAGTGGACTTTTGGCTGACTGTGGTTACTGCTGCTGGACCTGCTCTGGTCTTGTCTGGGTAGTGTGTTCCTGCCCCTGCCTTGCTGTCACCCTCCGCTGTGAAATAGGAGTGTAATAAGGACCAGTGACTGTGGGGCTTCAACAGAGGATGGCAGGTTTCAGTTCCCAGTTACTCAATATCATTTGTTGAGTTGGTTCAATTCATTTAGTGGAGTATGTTGCTTTGTTGGAGTTTTTAACTTTATCAGTAGAACTTGCTATTTCACTAAAAGGACTAAGATCATGCATTTCTGACAAGACTTCGCTTCCCTGAAAATGTGCTGAGACGAACGTTCTGCTGTTGTCATTTAATTATTTACTGATTGTCTCCAATGTTAAGCTTCTAAGACCAGGACAACATCTCTTTTCAGCTAATGGGTTGAGTGTCTGTTAGTCATCATGTTTACCATCTTCAAACATTTGTATGACCTTAGCTTCTTTTACAGTCCTCTCAGACTCTTCCAGCTTTTTAAAAAGTCAGTGTATGTAGATCAGAGTGTTCCCTGGCAAGATACTTTTATATCGCTGAGAAGAAGTTGGCCAGTGCCATTTATCTGCCGCTGGGTAATACTTCTCTGCTGGCTGATGGGACAAGAAGAGGCTCCACAGCCACCTCAGGGTCTACGAGCACTTCCACACACAGAAATGCTGGTGGGAGTATGAATAAATGCTATCATTAGAAGGACTTTAAAAGGAGTTAAAATATTTGCAGAAACATCAAAAGATCGGGCTTTCCATTATTCTGCTCTGCAATGGAGACAGAAGGGTAGCCCTGGCTGTAAGCCCTCCCTGTATTACATATATTAAATACTGCCTGCTTTGAACTTGTCTAATTTATGCCTTGCTTTACCATCCCAGCCCAAGCCCCATCTAGAATTACCACCCAGGCCATACTCCCCAGTCTGCTTCACGGAGAAGCTAGAAGCTTCAGCCCAGCTCTGGTCCAGACAGGAGTCTGTGCACACCAGCTCCCAGCTGCAAGGAGCTGCCTTCCCACTGCTTGGGTCAGCACAAAGCAGCCTCAGTGCTCCTGACAGCTCCTCACTGTTTTGAAAAGCGCTTCAGTTCTCAATGACTGGGCAGGAAGTGTCCCAGAGTTGCAGTGTTTGGGTCTTGCAGAAACATTTTCACTCATATTCTAGTGCAAAAACTGGAGAACGAACCCAACACTTTTTTTTCCCCTACAGAAGAAAGCACAGTAAAACTAGCCCCAGAGTGATCAATTACTGGTGAAAGAGCATTTGTTTTAGGAGGTAAAAGACGTGAGGAAGTGGTCAGAATAATCCAGATGACTCTAAAAAAAAAAAAAGGCATGAGAAATAGCTGAAGCCATCAGTAATCACGCATGGGCAAAATTTTTAAAGTTTTTTCCTTTTCCTTTGTTTTACTTGGAAAGCTTTCTGAATTGAATGATATATTGAGAAATTTCATAGTATGTTAGATAAAAGTGTATCAATAAGCCATCTGCCATTATTAAAGTACACTATTACAAGCTAAAGGTATCCTTTCCAATTTGTAACTGAAATTTCACACCTCTGTAATAATTCTTGAGCTTCACTCATCATTTTCCCTAAATGGAACTTAACTATTTGCATTGGTTTATTAGACTGTGTCAGTGAGAAAAGCAAAGACAAAGGGAAACATAATAATGTTCCTAATAACTAATTACTTAGAACAAGATCCTCCAGCTGCTGTAGTAAAGATGCTCATGTGGCAGGGGTTTGTGCTTCTGGATACAGCACTTGCTGTGTCTGGGTTAGATCAGGGTCCCATTGAAGTCAATGGGTGTTTTGTGCTAAACTGGATCTTGTATGCTGTCACTTGGGCAAATGGCCACCTCAGGCTACAGCAGAAGCAAAAGCACCACATTTGTTTTCACTTCTGAACTGCTGAAAGTAGGATTATATTACTTGTATATTTCATTCTGATTTTTTTTCCTTTGATTTAAACAAAGATACCACTGTGGTATGATCTGATACCAAGTACTGTGCGAGAAGCTGGAGAAGTCAATTACAAGTGAAATTGCAGACTTCGTTTACTGTTGCTTTGCTTTTAACTCAATGTTTTTCTTCATAGGCAATCAACATGTAATTTCCTTTCTTCAGCTGGTACTTTTTTGTCTCACAACATGAGCAGTGGCACTGCTCATCTGAATTCTCAGATTGTTCTCACTTTGTGGCACTTCTTTCATACTATTTAACTCCATCTTTCTCCTGAATAGATATATTACAGGGGAAAAATGAATGTAACTTCTAACAAGTTGCCAAATGAGCGCAGCAAAACTGAGCCATGTTGAGACAGTAAACACTGACTGAGTCAATTTTTCACTATGCAAAATGTATTTATTAGTATTTTGCTCAGACAATCTAAGGGCCCAGAAGCACTCCTCCAGTGACTAGCTAAATCTGATTTTTGTTTGTGACCAGCATGAATGCTGACCTTTGCCTTCTTGACTGATCTTTGCATCTCATAGAAAGTTCATGGAAAGGTCACGGAGCAGCACTGACTTCCTCTGCGTGTGCGTGTGCCTGCATCCCTGCGTGTGCCTGCGTGTGCGTGGGGACACCTTCCTGCCGCTGAGCCAATGGAAGGGCTGGCCTTGCCCACCGACAGCTTTAGTTTCATGTTTGTGGACATCTGGACCCACTTACACCAACAGCAACATAGTCAAACCAGGCAAAAGGGCACATCATTTTTTATTTACCAAGTGCCTTTGTTCGCCTTAATTTTCACCGGCAATTACTGGCTATTTATCTTTAAAGTTTTGTCTTGGTTCAGATATGTTCTTAGTTTAAGGAAATGGTACTACACAGAATATCTGGCTTTGTAACACGAAAGGACTAAAATGTGGCTAGAAACTACTACAGAAGAAATGGCTAACATGGCTTTTTCTTAAATACGCATGTATTAAAGAGAATGAGCTCTTCGCTTAGATTGCTTTGGTGTAGGTGCATGAAAGAAAAAATGACTTCTTGTATATTCTTGAGCTGACTCCTCTGACAGAAAAGTTCAGCACTGCTTGTCACTTCAAAAGAGAGCTATGAATCTCATGAAAGCTGCTCTGCTGACACCATCAGCTGTACAGCACCGTTTCCAAAGCAGACTTCAGAAAGCAGCACTGTTAGAGGGTTTTAAATCTTCGCTCAGAAACGGTATCTACTCACAAACAGCAAGAATAGCTCTGAAATTGTGAAAAATGCACTCGAGTCATATTTAGAATGATTGCATGTGGGGGATATAACAATACTTTTCAAGACTGTAAGCACTGCGTATATTCCTATCTCGTGCTATTTATCTTGCAGATATACAGCGCTGGAAGTTGCTGGCTGCAAGCTGGTAAGCTTGTAGCAGTGAGAAGGAGAGATCTCTCCGTTTGTCACTGGCCGTATATCACCACAGCTGTGCCCTTTGATTACACAGAGGGCTCCTCTAGCCATTAATAATAGGAAACACTTTTTGCCTGGTGAATGCATCTCGACGCCATCCTCTAACACCTAGGCTTTGCAGTGAGGTAGAAGAGGTAAATTAAGGATGGAGCTTGTTCATTTTACATTTACACTAGATGTGTAAACAAGGATAACCTTTGTTTTCCTTGGAAAAGAAAATATGCCATTCTTTTTCCTACCACCACAGTGACTAGATTTTTACAGAAACAATATAGGACTGCCAATTACAACTTGCTGAGGAAGTGACACTAATGAATCACCATAATGCTGCCACAGCATCACGGAAAGTCCTGTGACGCCAGTCTTCCAGATTAATTGCATCACATATAATAGCTGAGCCACATCTGCTGGCCAGGTGTATCAGCATAAAAGATTTTCCCCAAAAAGCAGAGCTCAGAGTAAATCAATATACAGTCTGAATGAAACCCTGGGTATGAATACTGCATGGCCAGAATTAGATGGCTATCTGAAATTGTCACAAATAATTGATGCTAAGATTGGAAAATTTTAAACCGGTGTAAATCGTTTAGCACCAGAGAGCACTACAAAAGGCATTTCATGCTTGATCTGCAAAATGAATCAAAATTAATGCTAAGCTCATGTGGCATGCTGTTGCTCTTACCTCTAGCAGTGCAGTGTATCTGAGCTGCTCCAGAGAGGTGTTTGCAGTCAGTGGTGCATGGAATCTCTCTGGGTCTGGCCTACATTGATCATCTCCCACAGCATCTTTGACACAGTAGGAAAAAGCTTAAGACCATTCATCTTAACACTGATTTTAGTCATGTGTCAAAACCTTGGTTTAACCCATACCAACTTTTGTTTAAAATGAGGACTTTTGAGTAGCAAAAAAACCCAACCGAAAAACATGAGCCCCTTCGATGGCCGCACACAAAGAGTTGTGGTAAATGGCTCGATGTCCAGTTGGAAACCTGTAACGAGTGGTGTCCCTCAGGGATTGGTGTTGGGACCGGTCCTGTTCAACATCTTTGTCAGTGACATGGACAGTGGGATTGAGTGCGCCCTCAGCAAGTTTGCTGACGACACCAAGCTGTGTGGTTCGGTTGATACGCTGGAGGGAAGGGATGCCATCCAGAGGGACCTTGACACGCTTGTGAGGTGGGCCGATGCCAACCTTATGAAGTTTAACCAAGCCAAGTGCAAGGTCCTACACCTGGGTCGGGGCAACCCCAGGCACTGCTACAGGCTGGGCAGAGAAGAGATTCAGAGCAGCCCTGCAGAAAAGGACTTGGGGGTGTTGGTTGACGAGAAGCTCAACATGAGCCAGCAGTGTGCACTTGCAGCCCAGAAAGCCAACCGCATCCTGGGCTGCATCAAAAGAAGCGTGACCAGCAGGTCGAAGGAGGTGATCCTGCCCCTCTACTCTGCTCTTGTGAGACCCCACTTGGAGTACTGTGTACAGTTCTGGTGTCCTCAACATAAAAAGGACATGGAGCTGTTGGAGCGAGTCCAGAGGAGGGCCACGAGGATGATAAGAGGGCTGGAGCACCTCCCATATGAAGACAGGCTGAGAGAGTTGGGGCTGTTCAGCCTGGAGAAGAGAAGGCTGCGTGGTGACCTCATAGCAGCCTTCCAGTATCTAAAGGGGGTCTACAAGGATGCTGGGGAGGGACTCTTCCTTAGGGACTGTAGTGGTAGGACAAGGGGTAATGGGTTCCAACTTAAACAGAGGAGGTTTAGATTAGATACAAGGAAGAAGTTCTTTACAGTGAGGGTGGTGAAGCACTGGAATGGGTTGCCCAGGGAGGTTGTGGATGCTCCATCCCTGGCGGTGTTCAAGGCCAGGTTGGACAGAGCCTTGAGCCACGTGGTTTAGGGCAAGGTGTCCCTGCCCATGGCAGGGGGGTTGGAACTAGATGATCTTAAGGTCCTTTCCAACCCTTACGATTCTATGATTCTATGATTCTATGATTCGAAACAAAGTCTGCTCTTGCTAGCCATAATTTCACATCCCTTATTCGTCAACTGCTGGAGGCAGCCATCCCATCACCCGGATTTGCACTGGGGAAAGGATTCTGCATAATGCAGTTGCTTTGGAGGTACTCCAAATATCACTCAGAAAGGTATCATTCCTGTTGCTGCATTTATCCCAGATGGTGCCCTCTGTTTATATTTTGGCAGAACCTACAGTTACTTCATTGATGGTCCTGTGACTATGATATGTTCCTCTTAAATCTGTACTGACAACTTATTTAGGTCACGGAGTCAGAGTTTAATTTCCTCAAGTTAGATTTATTCCCTCAAGATGTAAAAACATAATAAAGCGCATGCTTGTTGCTGATTCAAACATGGGGCTGGAAATCTCCACATTGGAGGCTCTCCCAGCATGCTGTGCCTCATTTTTCAGCCTCAGTTACTCGCTCCTCTATTTGAGAATGTGCAAGCTGAAGCTTTTGCAGGATGCTCCCCGGGCTCAGCAGTGGGCATGCACCAGCCTGGCCGCCCACTTTGCTCCATGGATTTTTTGCTTTATTGAGTTCTGACTGCAGGCGGGGAGGTGCTACGTCATTCTAGAGACCGCAGTAAATCCTTGGCAAGAGAATCCATCCTGGGTTCTCTTGTGTGAATAACATGACGTATATGTAATAATAAAGTATTTTATTTTTTTATACCTCTGTTGTTTCACAGACACATAACTTAGCTGGAAAATACCATCTACCTATATGAATGAACAAGTAAGAATTAATTAGATGTGACTGGCTAAATTGAGAACATATCTCTCAGTTTAACATATTTTTCTAGAAATCCCGAAAACTACACAAAGCTTACTTTTTTTTCTATTTTTATAATCTACCTGCCCAAATACACTTATTATATTGGTCACTGAATTTAAATGATGAATTTCCCTGCTTTTAAAGCTAAGAGGAAAAGATCACTAAATTCCTTATCATGAGATAGTGATAGACTTTTCAAAAATGCACAGCATCTTGAAAGTTTGGTTTCATATACCATTTATATTCCTGAGAAATAGACATGTCTCACATTCTGTAGCAGTGTTTTGTGACATTTGGATTTACAATGCTCAAGTTTAAGTCTCTAGCCCTTTGCAGTCTGTCAAAAACAGCTTCTCTGTCCATTTATTTTTGTCTTCTGTGCTCAGTCTGAATATCTTTTGTAAATTTATACTTGACAACCCTCGTATTTCAGCAGCTGGCTTTGTTTCACAATCTACCTTGCTTGCTCTGTTGCATTAGCTGAAACAACAAATTTAATCCATGATGTCAATAGTAAATTATAGTGGAGATGTAATATATGCCTGACATCACTAAGGTCAAGGCCATGGTGAAAATATTGCAAATAATAGATCCAAAGGGTCTCCTCATAGTGGTAGTTGCTTGCTGCACATTTAATGTTACGAGAAACAGATTAATGCCGCACACTGCATTATGTTAGCCTTTTAGTTACAGCCAGCATAAAACTCTGGCTAATGTAAGAGTGCTCCCTCAGCATGAAAACAGGTTCCAGAGAAGTTTGCTATGTCATTATATTTCATATTTTCTAACTGATAAATAATTAAAACAAGAATTACTTTACTGAAAAGATTCATTTAGAGCACACATTTTCCATTACCCTAACTGTTTGGAGGGTTTGGAGGAAACATTTATGGCATACCTTACCTAAACTACCTTGCCATTAAAGTATCTAAATTACCTCAGTGAATTCTGAGCACAGAAGTGGTTGATGAATTGCTTTTGCATAAATGCACTTTCCCTTTGCTACAACCTAATTTTGTGTATAAACACACACACACACAGAGAATAAAGTAACTACTGAACTCTCTCAAGAAGAAAATTGAAGCCTGGAATTTTCTCTGTGTAATGAAGTTTTTCTAAGCATTGCTTGCATTATAAGCATCCTTGGACTCTCTGAGGACAAGCCAAAAATGGGTTCTTCTACAATGGTGAAAGAGCAGTTAATGAATCATTTTCTCCAGTGTGAAAGTACTCATTCCTGTTAATTTGTCCAGTTTTACAGCCAGAGCTTTTTTAATGTCAAAATTCACTTTTGGTTTAAAAGTCCATTTAGTGCCAAAGGGAGGAAAATAAAATTGTGCCAAGTGAACCATAAACAAATTCAATGTATGGCAGAATATGGAGCTTTCCATTCCATCAAGCTCTATTATTTGTTTTATCTGGCAAAAAGAGCATCAACAACCCAAGGATTTTCAATCTGCAATTCATCCCTTTAACTTGGCTCTGAACTATTTTCATTCCTTAACAAGAAAGGATGGGACAGATTCAAAAAGTGGCAGAACATACCAGAGTACAGCTATGGTGCTTGACTTTCCACATGCACTGTCTGGATGAACATAATTTAATAGGTTTGCTCCTCAGAGGAGCGGGTTACCTTTTACTCCTGGTGTTCCTACCACTGAATGGAGGAAGGCTTGTGCGGGTGGTACCTTTTGGCTTCCATTTCAGATTAGTTTTAGTAGTATGAGTAACCCCACAGAGTGCAGGAACACACAGCGGATGATGCTTGACTCAAGGTCTTTACATACAAATCCACATTTGGGAAATATGGACATTAACCACCTCTGCAGGAGCTTTGACCATCATGTGTCTTTGCCCATGTTCTTTACTCCTTCATTCAAATTCATGGTAGACTAGAGTGACCAAGACTGATTGTCATTTATCTTGTCACTGTATTCAGTGATCTCCATGCAATGAGTTGATGGGTTTGGTTCAGTTCCTGTGGGATGTCAGTCCACTTTTTGTCCATTATAACACATAATGGTCAAAGCAGCAAAGAAATGGAATGACAGGTGACATGATAATCCTTTCTTGAGGTTGTCTGGCAAGCTTGAGTGAGGCAGGACGGCAGAAGGGATTTACTGAATCTTGTGCTTTTGACCTCTGGGCTGGTCCTTTCAGAAGGGCAGTTTTCATTATTGATAATCTGGTGGTCAACTGCCATGAAGGTATTGCTTTAAGGATGTAAACAGTAATGAGAATCCCAAACACTGAAGTTCCTGTGATAGTCTCTTACATGCAAACAAAAAGTAGAAAAGGGAATCAGTGGCTGCTGGAACCAATCAGCGTTCTCGGTCTGGGCTGCTTTGATGACTATTTAATCTTGCCCATAAAAGCAGTTTAAATAATACTGTTATGTGTTGATGCTCTTAGCACTTGCTTTGGTGCATGATGTATGGCCACTGTCTGCTCCAAGAATCAACAAATGTGCATTATTCCATTAGCAGTTTTCTGTTTTCTTCACAGCTTTACAATTTATTAGTTATTTATGTTAATGTACTAATGTCTTATTTTACATATTTATAATATCTTCTTTCCTTTGCCATGAAAAGCAATGAAAAGTTTAGGTATTGCAGATCAGTTCAGCTTACATAACATTTACAAATGTTCTTTATAAAACCAGTGTCATAGAGAATCCTTTCTACATTTGCAACTGCTGTTTTAACTTATGTGAAACTCTTACTGATATGAAAACAAGATTGAGGCTTTTCTAATCCTCTGATGCTTCTTTCCTGCTGTTTTTCAGAAAGAGAGAGAAACTCCAGCTGTATAAGAAGAGATGACTCTTTTTCTCCCAGTAAAATCTGGGAGAAATGTAGGAAGAAGAACATCATCAAAAGGTTGAAGCTGTGGATAGGAAGGTTTTAGTGGGAGGAAGAACTCACACAGGGAGCAGTGTGGTGGAGTCTCAGAAGGTTTCTAAAGGCATGCTTATTCAACAAAAATGTAGCTGATATCACTCGCTACCTGGCAACTTATTCCTGTGCCTGTATTATGCAGCATGAGTCAGTTATTTCTGACTGATTGTCTTTTCTCGACTTCCATGGCACATGGTCTTCATGGCACTTACAGATTCTGAACATTGTCAGCATCATGGCTCTGTAAATATGTCATTTTAAGGCATCTCCATTACACCCAGCACCTTAGCTCTGCTCATTATTTACCACAATGATGTCACTCTGGGCTAAGTCAAGCAAAGGCATTGTGTTAGTGTGATGCTTTTAGTTTTGGGTGCTGACTGTATTGGGTCAATACTGGAGCATGGCTAGTTCCACCTCTGCCCAGCACTGCAATTTAAAAGCATGTGCCTGGGGTGATAAAAGTTTCATATATCAGGATGCAAATTATTTGTTGGTTGCCTATGTGTAACTTCAATTAAAGTTTTTAGCAATGCTTATGTTTTCTAGCCATATATCATCAATGTTTTGGGGCATATTCTACTCATTCAACTTAATGACCTACTTTGCTACATCACCTCAGCAAAGGCTGGAGTTCATCAGCATCTGATGTCTCCTAGGTAGCCAGTGTGAAGTTGTCAGAAACTGTTGATGCAGTTTTAGATATTTACTGACGAATTCTCAGATATTTTTAGTTGTACACCCGCTCTTGCAAGTGGACCTGTCCCCGAACAGAATGACTCTGAAAGAATATTTTGGTAAAAATGTTAATACACTCTTTTGGACACAGATATGCTTTACCTACAAAAGAGTTTCGAATGCCTTTTCATTAGCTGCAGACCACATCTGACTTCCCCTTTTTTGCCCTCACAATGTGACTCAGGTTAAGCCACATCAGTTCCTAAGTTCCTGTGTTAAACAATGAAGGATACCATGGTATGATAACCCCTTATTAACTAAAAACTGCATCAACACTGACAACTCACTTGGCACAGGCCGCCTAACAGACGTGAGATGCTAATGAGTTTCAGCCTCTGCATAGCGACATTAATTCATCTCAGTGACGTGCTTTGTTTCCCAAACCCCAGACACTTCCAGTCTCAGAAAGCACCTGTAGATCCACATTTGATGGCTTCCGACAAGTTTTCATTTATTTGTCTTTTACACAGATTTCATTACTACCTTTTAATCTGAAACCATTTCTCACATATAGAGAAAACCACCTATTTCCAAAGATATTTCCAAGATTATTTAGGGCTCAACTGACCATGAGTATTATTTATTTAAAGGTAAATTTCTCTAAATCAGAAAATTGAAGAGGACTAGAGCTTGTAAGTGACCCCTAACCTTCAGTTAACACCAGCTTGTCAGTTTGCCTTTTATTTGTTTTCTAAATAGTTAGAAGGGAGAAATTTCACCCCAAACCTAACAGTTTAAAATGATCTTATGCTACCTAACAATGAAAAAACTACCATCATCTTATAACACCCATAATGTTTATGATTCTCCTTCTATAGGAATCTTCTTGAGTCCTGATGGGATATTATGCCCAGAATTGGTTGATGGGATGACAGAGTTTTTTTGGTCAGATAAAATCTGATCTACAAGGGTAAAGTAACAGCGCAGAGCAAAATGTTCACCCTTATGGAAAAAAAAAAAAAGTCTACATTGCTGTAATAATGCCACTTCTACCATTTTAACTAAATAAGAACATCCACTCTGATCTCTCAGATCTCATCTATAATGTCATAGTCAGGATTAATTTGGTCATCCTCTTAGAACAAAATTCTTGCTTTCACAAACTGGCTTAAAAATCATGCTAACAGTCTCCAAACAAGAGTAGTGGCTGGGTGTTAATTAATTTTCAGAAAACTGACTAGAAAATGAAGTTTTCTAAGCTGAGACTGTTGGTGGTAAAAAACAAATGCACAATATTAATCAGCACTATTTTGGTTCAATGGACTTGTGGTTTCCTTCCATTAGAGTCTGTCCTTCCTCAGAAGCAAGCTCTCCCCACCAGGAACACTTATTTTCTGAGAAATACTTTCTGGGAAGAAGGCTTTCCTGGTGAGAAATACCCACCATATAGGGAGATCATTAGGCAGCCCTCTTCACACCCTTCCTGACAGAGAAGGAATACGCAGATCTAAGTAATTCAGGTGAAATGGATTATCTAAAAGGAGTAGGGGAAAATTTAACCTGGAAGGTCTGATCATCCTGAGAGTTCAGCTCCATCCTCCTCTTCCCTTCATGATGCACCCTTCCCACCTCTGTCTCTCCTGCTGTAGTGCCTCACTCGTTCCATTAGCAGCACTGGCTCCAGTGAGAGCTTTCCCTGCCTGACACAGGGTATCTTTTGCTACCACTTGCCCCCTCACAAGTATTGAGGGCCACAGAGCTGAATTTCTCCTTAATGCCACTGCACTAGCCAGTGGGTTCACTCCAAAAGCATGCTGCAGTGAGAGCAGGCGCAAGAACAGAGGGTGGATTTTTGACTGGGAAAGCAGTGTGCGCAAGGATAATGCCTTTTGGAAGAGCTTATATCAGGACCCAGGATGTCAATGGTTCCTCTATTCAGAAATAAGCCAATGCACATAATTGTGGTTCCTGACCCAGTGCTGGAATACACACAGCTGCCCCAATCACACATGCTACAACCTTGCTCCTAGAACTTCTACTCTCTCTAAATGGCAACATTCCTGAATTAAAATATAAACATGCTCTTCCATAAAAGGGGAAGAAAAGGAGAGTTCTGTATTCTGCAGAAAACCCAGCTGACTTGAAAATAAATATAGAGGAAATATATAGCAACCAAGAGTAAATGTTTTTTCTCTTCAAACCTGTAAAACTCTAAAAACCAAATAGTCTCAAAATGTGCTCTCTGTCTCTGGTCTTCCAGCAGCACGCAAGCTCAGAGTTCAGAACACTGGCAGAAAAAATTTACAAGTCAGTTCATAGGAAAAAAATTTTTGGAGAAATTTTGGTCTTGTTTGCAGAACTGTATATCTTGTTAGGGCTTGAAAAGCACTGCTTTGGATTTCTCATATAGCAGGGAACTTCTTTGGGGAAATTAAGAAACAAATTAAAGTGCTGTTTATGGCAATTGAAACACTCTGAAAGCATATATTAATTATGATGAACATCTTATTCTTATAGATGTATGTGCTGCTGTCATAAATTATTATAAGCAGCCCCTAAGGCCATATCTGAACGAGGAGACCTGGAAATATATCTGGAATGTGCACCAGCGGTGGGAGTGCCTGCTCCAGCTGCCTCTGAGCCTCCTGCAGGTAAGACCCAGATGTGCTCGGGTTTTCTTCCCCCAGCTTCTCCTTTACCTCATCTTCCCACAGAGGGGAAATTGGAGGGTACAGCGCTGATGGGATCTCTTAGTACTAGAAAGCTGCCATGTCAGGGTTCCTGGGTGCTGGCTCCTGGCACATACCATCAAACTGCCCCAGCCCTGAAAGAGACAGTTGTGACCTGGCCCCCCTTGTACTGGGAACTACAGAAACCCAAAGCAGCTTTCTTAGTCCCTGCATCAACACTTTACAGTGTTATGTGCTGGATGCTTCCCAGATGAAGACTAGAGATCTGCCCTCAAGAGTGTACAAGAGTCCAAGAGAAGGGAGAAGTACAATGAACTTGAGAAAAACTCTGTTGTTTTTCTTTAAAACGAGCTCAATACTTGGGAAGGCAGCAAAGTCACATTGCTACCTGCTATGTTGATCAGACACTTTCCTATAGCAACCCTGTTTAAGTAAAAGATAGATAAAAAGCTTTATTCTGACAAAAAATAGTCAAAATACTGTTTTGTACTATTATTTGTCTAGGTAAAGTGAAGTTTAAATTGCAAAATGCATAACCAAATGCTGAAAGGTTTGATCTTGCTCAGGCATAAATGGGTAAGTTGTGCCCAATGGCTGAGAACTTTCTGATTAGATAATTTGTTCACGATTGTTTGTCAAAATGAGACATTTTCAAGGGAAAGTTTCAATGACTTCTTTGTCAGGAAAGGTTTCATAGCTTTGTTTTTTGGTTAAAAACAGGGATAAAAGAGAATAGGCAGACTCAGCACAGCCTAGCAGAAGGGTCACAGACTTAAAACAGGCAAGACCTGCCTGGAAGTATCTGCTGTCCCCAATCCACCCAAAATGGTTTACAGACCTGCAGAACCCCCAGTCAGTTCGCTGGTCTGTTTATCCACTTGTCTGTTCCCTCTGCTTTTTTTGCTATGGTTTCTCTGTCTGGTTTTGTTTTTTTTTACTCCTCACATATTACAAAGGTTTTCTTTCTTTTTGCTTTTTTGGATTTTTTTTTTTTTTTTTTTTTTTTTTAAACTTGATATAACAGAGCAGCTGTTACAAATTTTAGAACAGTCTTATGGGTCCAGAATAAGGTTTCTTGCCTAGCTTCAGGTAATTTGCTTCACCTCTGAAAGCAGGGAACTTGTGAGTGCTTAATGCTGGGGCATCAAGTCAGCTCCTGTGTATTCAAATCCCTATTTTACACATTCACTTTTGCACAGCTCGCAAAGGCAAGGCAACCCCCAACCCTTTTTAAAGTCACAACATATTTTCATGGTGGCTAGAAACAGGTCTTTGCCCTCCCTTGCCTGCCCTGGGCATAGGCATTTAGAGCTGCTTAAGATTCACTTGCAGAACACAAAAATTCAGGACCCTACTTACCGCATGTACAAGATTTTCTGAAAATAAAACCCCAAACCCTGCAAAGAGATTTTACACTTTGTTCATCTTGGCATTTGCATCTGCTCTGCTGGCAGAGAGCTCTAATTGTCAGGGACACAATAGGCTGTGCTCTTATCTGTGATTAATAGACATGATCTTTCCAGAATGATAAATGCAGGTAGGTAAAGTCTCTGTGACTGTATCTACACTACACCATAGATTATCAAAAACCCTACAATGTGGACATTATAATAAGCATTCGTAGTGTCTAAAAGTGCTGGCTAAGAGTTCCTAATGTCTAGAATGTGATTTTTATGATTTCAATGAGGCTTTGTGTGGGATCATCCTCCACAACATTGAAATTCAGTGTTCAGTTTTTCTTAGCTGTTGCTCAATGCAGTGGGACCAGTGCCCTGAGGCAAAGGCTGTGGCAGAGCCCTGCCTGTTCTTTGCATCTGCTTGGGGTGAGAAGAAAGCTCCTTCCTATTGTACTCCCTTCTCTCCCCTGTGCATCCCGGGACTGCATCCCCCAGGCAGTCTTCTGCAGGCTACATTATGGCTGGAACAGGGGAGGTCCCACCACAGAGCTGTCCAAAAGTTCTTCAGAATGGTTATCTATGGGCTTACCTCTGCAGGGATATGGGGTGCCATGCAAGTCTTCCCTCCCCAGTTGCTCTCTCCCCCAGGATAGAGTTTAATATTTATCATCAAAATGATAAAATACAGTAAGTAGGAAAACAACATGCTGGATTCAACTAATTCATTGCAACATGAAGCCAACATTTAAGTATGAAGTTTAAATATAGTTTTGTTCTAGGCTAGCCTTGCCTGGCCTATGCCACAGTACAAAGTTTGGATCTGAGTGCCAGAAAGCTCGAAGGTGCTCATCCTGATGATTTTATTTAAATCATATTGCTAATACAATATCTAGTACAATTCACAGCCTACTTTGGAAGTCTCGTCCCTTGTTAACAAGAAGAAGCCTTAGACAAGCCCAGGAGTAAAAGGAAGTGAGGTTACGGGAGTGAGGGCACAGGAGTGGGGACAAGCGGGCTTCGTTTCATGGGTGATCACACAGATCCACAACAGACATTCAAGGGGAAGGGCAGTAAAACTCAAAATTGTTTTATTTTTCTCATCTGTCTTTACTTCCTTGTGTGCTTTTTAGTGACTTCAAAGGAAAATATTCCCTGCTTCGTAGGCAATAGTATGTATTTTTAAAGGTGATGTGCTGATTGCCAAAATATCTATTGCATTATGTGGATCAACAAAAGGAAATCAGACTGGTGAAAATGTCTTAAGACAAGGAAAGATGAGACTGAGAACCTTTGCTCCTCCTCAAAGCCACAGCCAGCTCAGAGTTTGCATTTGCAAGGCAAACTAGATACAGGTGTCACAAATTGAGTCTTTTGGGAAACTCAGACTGTTACAGCCCCTCAAGAGAAGCATTGGAACAACATTTTCCTTTTTCCTGAGAGAAAAGTTTCAGAAGGCTAAGATCCTCTGAAACTTGCTGCAGCAATGAACTACCACCATTAATATATCCCATGCCATCCAGTCATGAGGGGGAGAATGGTGGCTGCAAATGACAACCAGCATGATTAAACCCACTCATTAAAGAGATCAAGAATCTGCAAATGCTGTGGTGCGTAAGATGCAGAGCAGCATACTATTGGCAGATGGAAACATCTGTAGTAGAGATGTGACATTCAGAAATATGCAACAAGTTTTTCAGATGCTCTTGCAGCCTGAGACACAGGCCGCACACTGTGAGCAGATGGCTCAACTATGCTTCATCATATGCAGAAACACTGATGTGTTGTCATGCCATGATGTAGATTTCTGTTGATAGCAGGTTAGTGGCATTTGGCAGTAACCACCGCGGAGCCTTTTTCCCTTTTTTTGGTGACATGGGTTGTTTTTCCACAGAGGCACACGGCATGGTGCTGTGATGTTCCCTCTGGTATTTCCTCAGACCACCGTGGTGGGTTTGGGGAGTCTGCGAGGAGCAGAAAGGAGCAGCTCAGCTCTACTCTATTATTCTGCATGGGAGCCAATGGCCAAGCAGGAGGTTCCGGCTCACATACAGCTGTCTGAGGCAAGCTTTGTGATGAGGAAGTTTTTGGTACTCAGATCCTGAGAAGCATTATTTTCAGTGTATATGTTCTGTACCAGGCAGCATAAGAATTAAGCATGGTGAAGAAACTTGTATAAAGTTGACATAAGGGTTGTATCTGCTTTTTTACCTCAGGTTTGTGATGAAATTCCAGCCAGAGCAGTAATGGCCAGGAAAACTCTGCAGTTAAGACTGGTCAGACTCTTACATCTCTTCCTCTTAAACAATTCCACATATAAAACTACTGATAGTTTTGCTGCTTGCCTCTGCATTAGACCAAAGCAATCTACCTAGAGCGCAGGGCTGTGCTACCTGAAAGCTCCAGCAAAGTTAGCATGAGCCTGCTCCTGTTGCAGGCAGGCCAGATTTGCCATACCCATGTGCATCAAACCTCTGCTTTGGTGTCCCTAACAAATGACACCCTTCTGGGGAGAGCTGATGGCTATATTCTGTGTCCTTGAAGCCTTACCTACTTAACCCACTAAAACCTCTCTTTTCCACAGGGGCAACTCTGTTTCACCTGGCAGACCCAAATTGGGAATTCGTAACAATAAGGAGCAAAAAAGATCTGACAAGGGTTCTCCCTCAGAAAAACGTTTTAGTCTGTGACTGGCTACTTTATAATCTTTATATATCTATATCTACTATATCTACTATATCTACTTTATAATAATTTATTATATCAGGATTTATAATCTAATTGCTAGGTTTCCTCCAAGATTAATTAGTTGCTACAGATATCCACTCTCATTTCTGTATATCAACAACTCTTAATCTTTTAATGCATATCAAGAAAATATGGGGAAGGCCAACTTCTAAATACTTTTCACAATGGCCAAGATGATAATGTTCAAACACATGTATTAAGCACATTTGTTCCCATAAAGCACACAAGCCCTAGAATCTTTGGGTACAGAGATAAGATATATAAACATTTTTATTAACATGAATGAGAGTCTTCTTTCATTTTTCAATAATAAAAGATATAAAGGGTGAGAAGATGAATTATCAACAAATTGAGAATTTGGCAGGCAGAAAGAAGTACTGTCACAGAATCAACAGCAGAGAGGAATCAAAAATACGAAAGAACTTCCGTGACAGCTGCTAAAAAACACCCACTCTGAAGCCATGTGGGCATTATTGGATGATATATGCATGGAAAACTAAAATAATTACTTTTTCATTATCTTGAGGAGACAGTAGTGGACAACTGTAGAAGACATTTCAGGAGAAGCTTTAGACTAGTCACCTGATTAAACAAAGTTAAGTGCGTGTTTAAGGGATTTGCTGCCTTGGGATCTTAATTATTAGGGACAACTTCCATGTGTGTGTTTGCTTTAACATTGTCTCCTGGTGGAGAACTGCTGGCCGCAAATGGGCTGGCAAGGTAAACAGAAACAATGCCCAGCTGCATAGAGCTGAGTTGCTCCATAGTCTGGACAGGGAGAAGATGTACATAAAGAGATGAAAACAAATGTACTAGGAAAAGGTTATCTGTAATACTGAGCAGTAGAATAGATACTGGCAAAAAGAAAAAAAAAAGTAAATAATGATGGTATCGAGGTTTTGAGCCTCTGACAAGATGAAGGAGTTGACATTACTGAGGAGACAGACAGGATATGATGGAGAAAATTAAGAGGAAAAATAACATGCTTTTGTTTTGGAGAAGGCAGCAGGGACAAGGGTGCTGGATAAGACAAAGAGGCAAGAAGCAGACTTTGAGAGGCAGTTGGAGAAGATTGAGAAAAGAGAGAAGAGTGGAAAGAGAAGAAAAACAAGCAGAAAAACAAGAACCACAATGGGGTGAGAGGCATTAGGAAGCTGCAAGTACCTCACATTTTCATTACCATCTACTATGAACTGGTTGAAGTATGCATTAAAGTACACACGTAAGGAACTTCTCATCATCACTGATAATGAGCTAAGCATAAGCCATGGAAGCCTGTTATAAACGCATTAAAATAAAAGTTAAAATATCAGCCTTTGAGGAGTGGCCCAGCTTATCAATGGCATGGGCTGCCTGATGGTCGTGTCCATGCTCCTTCCATGGAGGTTGTACCTGGGAAGCATTGTCCATGTAGGTGCCCTTTTCACAGGCAGCAGAACACCTCCATCTGCATGATTCTGATCTCAGCAGTCATAAGCTTGCAATAGACTGGCCTATTTCACTGGCAGGGCTGAACTATGAAGTGGAAAATACTGAAATTATGTTCATCCATTCCAGGTTCCTTGTATTTTTTACTAACATGTTGCAAATAAACAGTTTAATATCTAATCACATGGATGGGGAGATCAGCATTTCTGGAAGTTATCAGACTCAAGCGCAATGGATGAAAATGAAGAAACTTTCATTTTCAGTGCCAATTGCCATGTAAAGGCAAGGCCATACTTTGCCTCAGTTAGTCATTATCTGGAATGGCTTCACCTAGCATGTAATGGAAAGAACTAATTTTTAGAAAGCATTCTTGAAATCATAGGGACAAAAAGCATCATGAAAATATTAGTTTACTTTCTTTATGAGCAGTGCGTGACTCTGCAGCAATCCTAGCATGATCTTGGACTTGCAGACCTCTCAGTGACCGGAGGAGTGTGCTGTATAACTACTAATTATGTTGCCACAGCTTTTGAATGGCACCATTTTGTTGTTAGAATGAACAAAGGATGCCTACGAGGGAGTGAAATGTAAGGTGCTGAGAGGAAAATTTTCTGTGGCTTGCTGGGGGAATGTGGGCAGCATGGCTAACGTGACAGGTCGTGATGAATGATGTTACATGAAGAGGGGCTGGGCCAGATGTGTGCATGCAGTGAATGTCTGTCCTCGATGAACTGGGTAGCTTAATGGGAGTACGCAAAGAAAAGGTCCTTTCTAAGACAGGATTTCATCCCCCTCTCTTTGTCAGGACCTTTCATTTAGAAATGTTACTCTTGCAGCAGGGATGGCCATGGGCTACATGGCATTAACCCGTTTTGACACTAGGGTAACACAGTGGAACAGCTTCATCAGCAGGCAATGATCAGGTTCCCTCCAAATCAAACACTCAGAAACAGAGATCGCTGTTGACGAAATAAACACCGCTTCAGTTCTCAGCAGTTAGCACAGATTGCCATACACTGCAAACTCACTGAAATCAGTATATTGGCAGGAATATGTGGAGAGGACTAAGGTTAAAGTGGTAATCAGGTAGAAGTAGAATTTAGCCTAGTAATCACACCACTTCTAACACCAGTCATCCAGAAAAGAAGTTAAGGAAACTAGAAGTCTCCTCTGAGTAGAGACTTCCTTTACATCATAGCTTTCCCTCTTTGCTAAAGAAACATACATAAACACGTGCCAATAGTAATGACTTTTTTGTGTAGTTTTGCATGGACATCTCCTGTATCAGCATCTTCCTGTACTGAGAAAGCTTTTTTATGTTACGGGCCATCTCCAGCACTGTTGGGAGAAAATGCATCACGAAGAGAGGTGTTAGGGGTGGGTGGGCTCAGCACCATGGTGGTGAAATATTAACATTAGAGGTAGCAGTGTAAAATATGGACAGTCTGTGTGGCTCTAGACAGAAGAAAAGTGTGTGTAAAACTTGCAAAAGCATTCTACAGCTTGCTGGTGATCAGCTGTCTGGAAGAACAGTATTTTTGTACAGCTAAACACTGTACAAAGTGGGTGATTGTGTGTCTTTCAGCTTGGTTTTGGGTTTTTTTTTTCCTTTTGGCTGACAAGATTTCAAGCAGATTAGCAATAAAATCAATTAATGTAAACTCTATGTGACTCTTCACCGGCTGTCAAGGACAACTAGCAGCCGCCAGATAAAGCAGCATGTTCCCCTCCTGAACCCATTTTTTACCTCAGTGCATTACAGTAAGTTGTCCTTTCAGTGGATGTTTGACGAGGAATCATGTTTTTCTGAGCCCTTTTTAAGACAGACAAAAATTAATTGGTCCCACTTTCCTGACCTACATCAGGCAAGTTATCTAAACACTGTAATGTAGTCATATATAAAAGTTATGGCAATTCCTTCACTGCTCAAACCATGCAGTGATTAACTCTATTTGTGTATTTATTTCAACACGCTGAAGATGTCAGAGATCTTGGGGCCATACTTGAAAGTGTATCAACAGTGCCCTTTTCCAGGCAACTATATTTTAGAAAGCTTTAATTTTGTTGTACCTAGATGTAATCACAAGAGGAGATACATGTTTAACAATGAATGAAAATGGTTTGGATGCACTGAAGTCACATATAAGCACAAAATTAAAACAAAAACTATTATCAGGACATGATTTTATTATGAAACACTCTTAAGCAGCTTAGTATTTTAATATTTTTATGTGGGCATACAACTGTCAGCAGTTTTCTATTTTCTTTCTCTTCTCTGGGTCACTGGGCAGAGTAACAGGTGAGATTTGTAATTCTTTTCCACCTACTATGCTGTTAGATGTTCTTGTGGCTATGCCCTTTATTTCCGATTTATTAGCTGATACAGAGAGTTATAAACTGGCACTTGTATATACAAGAAATGGGAAATGTGGGATAGTACTAGAAAAAATCCTTGAAGTACTTTCAGTGCTTTGAAACAGTAAAATAGTAATAATAGTGAAATACCATGTAAATCTTACTATTTCAGCTACAACACATGCCAAGGCCTGCACCAGTATCTACACCAGCCCTTTGAGGTGAACCAGTGGCCATACACAACCACGCTGTCTTCATTTGAACTTGCAGAACTAAGTGCAGGACCAGGGTTTCTCCTGGCTCTGCTCATGCTGAGTAGTAACTTTCCTACTGCAGTCTACTGAAGAACCTGCTTATTGAAGTCAAGAAAGCAGAATCTGACCTTTGGCAGATAGTTTTACCATATCCCATGGAGTAAGTTACTATCTAAAATGCACAATAAAACGCACATTAAATAATTGTCATGGAGTGAATGTCATGATTATTACAAGGTCCAGACACAATATATGGGAGAGCAAGAGCAGCATTACCTGTTCACAGTCAGCATCAGTTGTAGGGGTATCTTGTGTTAGCATTTGTCAGCATTAGTTCAGGAGGAGCTTGTGTGCAGTGGCCAGAGCAATCAGCCCAGAAGAGGGTCTGCCAGCCCTGGGGTTCAATCCTGCTCCCAGTCCTTACATCTCACCTCAAAGCTGACATAGCTAAAACTCATTCAAACTCTATTTCTTATGCCGGTGCCAAAACTGGCCAAGATCACCAAGGACTATCCTGGCCCTTGTAAAGGGCCATGGCAGCTTGCAGTCACCGGTATGCTAGCAAGGTCTGAGAAGTGAGTTCATTAAGCCTGAGTCCACAGTCTTTCTGGCTTTGTCTTGTATGTGGATAACAGTGACCTGATGGGAATGGGTCTAACTAAAAATCAGCAAACTTTTAGATTTCAAAGTGACAGTGTAACTGATGGATGATGATGAGAAATGGTGGTGGCCCTCAGTGATGTACACCATAGTCAGATGCACCATCAAGAGTCATACATAACTAGGTAAAAATACACTTTTTAAAACACCTAAACATGTTGGCCCTTGGCAAATAGTATGCAGGGATTTTTTTTTTTTGGCCTCAGAAGTAAATAATGCATACTTTATAACCATCAAGAAAATTCTCTACTTTCCCCTCTTCAGATCATCATCCTAAGAAAAGAAAAGAAATGACACAGGCAACTATTATCCAGTTAAATTGGCTGACTGATGTTTTTAACATTGATATTTCTTTTTTTTTTTTCTTTTTTCTTCTGCATTTGGAAATCATAGAGGAGAAATAGCAGCTATACAACTTCAAAGCACTTTCTAGCACTGGATGTCATTAGAGATATTTCAGCTGTTCTTCCTACTACGATGGCTCTGGCTTTCACATGCGGCATGCTCTAAACAACAGTAAGCAGAGAATGGACAACCGTTTGCTCACATGAAGTTTTGGTGTCAGTATATATCAGAAGGGATGTGCCTTCCAATTTGATTTCAAAATTCTGCTGGCTTTGCTCACACCACAACCATGAGAGCTTTGAGGTGACCAAGATACTTCACTGGTCAACAGACTGAGCATGTTAGCCATGAGGCAGGGATGTGTGTGTGCTTCAGTGGGTGCTGCATGAGAGCCTTGAGTGAGGCAGAACTGCAGGGTGGCAGAGGGGCTCCAGCCTCTGTGGCTGGATCCATCCTGAGCCCTTGCTCCCAGGGTCCAAAAGTTTGCTACAGGAACAGTAACACTAGAAGAAGAGACTTTATTGCCCAGAATGATCAGGACATCATACATTCAGCTTCATTTCTGTCTGAGATTGCCAGGTACCCTGATGTAACTGGCCATATGGTTTGTGTGAGAAAATTCCCTTCCCAAACAAAACTCTCCACAGGCAAAATATTTGAGTTGCCGTTAGAAAAAAAATGGGACTACTGGTCTCACCATTATTCATACCAGGATAAGGCCAAAGCAGGTATCTGTCACTCAGTGTCTTGTTTTGTATCTTTCTTGCTGGTCATAAAAATTTTAACCCTCCTAAATGTTTCAGTCTTCTTCCCATAGCACTCCACATCTTCCTCTATTGCTTTATTCTGATGTGGGCATAAGCCAGATTCTTCAGTGAAAGACAGAAGTACTATATCTACTTGTATTCCTCCTGCTTATTTCCCATCTCACCTCCCTCACAGGGCACACCAAGTATGTACTGCTTCCGCAAAGTACACAATGCTACCAAGGGAGCAGAGTGCAGAGTGACAGGAATGAGATGTCCTGGTACCAAACTGGGACATCCCCTTTCCTGAGTATGCACAAGGCCTGATAAGTTTGCATTTCCTCTGCACATGGATGGACTCCACCAACAGGATAAGCAGTTTAGCCGGTTATTTGTGTTGACAGGGCTGGCCATTTAATAGTTAATATTGCCTTGCACTGAATGCATTGTTATCAGGCCTCTAAGGTATCACATTTGATGGGCACAATTCACACTTCTCAGAACCATTATGCCAAGCTTCCTGCCAACTCCTTAGTTTACTCAGGACTCATATTTGCAAGGTTATTTTTGCAGCGACAAAGGCTGGAAACTTCAGGGCCGATCCTCTGCCAGAAAGAACTGGCACGGTCCCGCTGCCTGCCTGTGTCCTGGGGCACTGCTGGGGCAGCGGGCAGGCACGGGGAATACCACGGCACCACCTCCCTCCAGCTCTGGTTCAAGCCAGGAGTCAGCCAGTCACACGGACCTGTCTCTCCTTCAGGTCTATGGTAAACCAGCTTGAAAGCCATGAATTTCCTCAGCCACTTTCCATTATCAAAGGGCCAATTTCTTTTTTTAATTTATTGTTGTAGCCAGGTGGGTGCTGGGCTCCCTCTTCACTTAGGCTCCACGACCTAGGCTTTACTGTACTACCAGACCTGCAAGTTTGATATCCTCAGGCAACGACTTGCAAATGAGAATCATGTAGCAGCTGAAAGCATTTTATTGAAAGTGGGCAAATATAAGACCCAAGACACAAGGTATCATGAGCCACAAACTGAAGGGAAGGCGGGGAAGCTAAACAGGAGACAAAAACACTATTCTATACTTCAAAGTCAGGAAATAAGGACATTCTTTCAAAACAGCAGATTATGAGTATGGAAAATTACCTACAACCAGGAAAATGTGAAGCTAGTATTTTCAGGACTATATGTGTTCCAGTTTAATGGGCTGTATCTGGTATATATTAAAATAGTCCTAAGCAATGCTGTTATAGTTAAAGGTGGATCAGGTCTTTTCATTGTAAATACAAATTTCAGGGCACATAGTTCAGTGGTATAAATCCCCAACAGCCTAAGCCTGTGATACAACTGTCATGCCTGCGTGCGGTTCCTCCTCCCTACACAAGGCTATACGAACCAGCTACATTGTTTTTACCTAAAGAACAATGAGTACAAAGAAATTTATTTGGGCTCAGTTCAAATATTGCCATTTTCCCTTTGACAAGAAAGAGAAGGATTTAGAGATGGGAATTTCAGAACAAGTTCTTTCTCTAAGAAGATTGAGTACTTGCCATGGATGTGGATCAACTCGTTTTCATAATTATTTCCAATGTGGAGTTCTGGCAGTATGTGGCACTATTAGTGGGATATTACTGGAATACACACAGTGAAGAGTTTAGTCCAATGAGGATATTAGGTCCCAAAGATGCTAGTGTGGCTTTCCACTTTAATATATGCACAGTGCAGATTATGCTGCTGAACAGTAGCAACAGATCTTGTCTACACATGGAGTTATTCCTCCGAAATCATGTCTGGATCCTTCCTATTCCAGAAAAAAAGTGTGTTTGATGCTGTGCTTAAGTCATTTTCACTGTAAATTAAAATAACTGAAAGGAAGAAGTTTTATTCTACAGTAAGTGAGTCCATACACAGAGTTCTTTAAATATCTTTCGCATTAGAAAGTCACATCCTACCATAATGTAGCTCTGAATTGCAGAGAATATCGTATTTATAAAGTATAGATTCTCAAGGGATGAGAAATATTGCTCAAAACGCCATCCAAATGTTAAAAATGTAATATTTACACTGGATAGGTGCCATCCTTGTCTGGCAGGCTAATGGATCAGAAAAAACTGTCTGTGAAAGAGGACTGTGGGAGTGGCTGGGAGTCCAGCAGTTTCTTCCCCCCCTCCATTTTTAACAAAATTGTACTTCCTGGTGTTATGGTTTAAATCAGATTTTAAGGAGTCCATTATGATGCATCTGTTTAAAATATCAAGGGGAAGCACAAGTTAATAACACTAAATGTGCAACAGCAAGGGCTGTGAATGAATACTGCCTCTTCTCCTTAACGTGCTGCCTCTTGTGTTAAAGCATCACAGACACACAGTTTCACATCTCCATGGTCCTAAAGAGTGTCATGAACTCTAAAGAGCCAGTTGTGCCTTTGAATGTTTCCCATGCCCTTGCTTCGTTCAGATCAGACCTGGTGGTCTTATGTACAGCAATCCAACTTTGTTGGTTCTAAGTTAATATTTTAGTTAAGTTACGCTGTAGTTACAGGAAATCAAAATGCTATACAGCTATTTGTCTTTTTGGCAGTTTACACAGTGTTGCCATTTATATTACCTGGAGAGAAAGAACTCCAACAGACAACAACCCATGCAAATAATTTGTAGATGAGCTAATTTCTATTTCTTCTAACGCCAATTTTAAATCTCCTCCGCATGGATGATACAAAATATTATGATGCAGTCGATGAAAACGTGGCTCCAATGAAATCAATGAGTTTTCTGACTGATTTGAGGAGAGCCAAGTTTTCATCCCTTATCTATTTCTGCAGCATAGGGCCCAGCTGTATTACAGTAAGAAAAAAAGAAAAAAAAAAGAAATCCAACAACAAAAGCCTAAAGCCATTAATCAACTCAGAAAGATCTGGTTAATGTATTGCAAGATAGGCCTCTGTTGGGTGGTGCGTGCCTTTAAATTCTGCAAGCACTTAAACCCTGCAAAAGAAATGACACATGTGCAGCCCCAGTCCCCCAGCCCAGACAATATCCATCCTGCCTGCTGCAAGCATCGTGGCCTGCTGTATCTGTGCTTTTCTTCCTCACCCTTTGAGGCCCTTCTGACAGGCAGACTGCAGACTTCCCTAGGCAGGCTCCTGCATTGCTTGTTGCAGCTGGAGGTGCAAGGCAGTGTTGGATATTGAAAGAAGCGGGGCTGAAGCTGGATGTAAACAACGTGAGTTCCGGCCTTGCCCAATGCAGGGTCAGATGTTTGCCCATTGTGTCCTTATTGCGCCTGCTTAAACATAACCTATAGTCACCTATCGTATCCTTTTTTGTGAATTATACATCACATTAGGCTGATGTAAAGATTCCATTGTGGAAGTAGTGACGCATACTCAAAACCACCCACCATAAATTAGAACACTGAATTTTGGGGAAATAAAAAACCAGTTCCTCTCACCACTGCATCCCGGCTCCTGCTCACACAAGCACGTATCCCAATTCATGTCCATAAACCCCATGGAACAAATGGGATTGTTCACACCATGATATTGTACACGTACTTGCTCAGGCAGAGAGCAGCACAAAACAGCAAACACCTGATCAACCAGATGAGAGAGTTAGGGTTTTAAAGAATGTATTTAAAAATAAAGGCAGTGTGGCTCTGCACACCATAGCCTAAAGAGGGATTTCCTAGGAACGTTCCCAAAATCCATCAAATACTAGATTTGATCCTCAAGAGCCTTTCAGTAATGAAACTAACTCCCCAACCCCTTCACTTCATTTAAAAACTCTTCAAAGTTATGCAGGCGCGCACACACCTTAGCCACATGGATGTGGAATTCTGCAATGCTTCACTGACTTTTTAATTCATATAAGTTCAAAGCTTTGATCACACTGCCGCTACACTTTTTGTTTGCATTTTTGCAGTCTTTACATTATATCTGGTGACAGAAGACTGAAAATTTCATTAGAGGGCAAAGAAAATCATTATTCAGCATTCATTGAAAACTTGTGTATTTCCATAGACGCTTTAGAGCTCAGGTTTTTATAAAATGCAGTAGGCAATGTGATGTGGTAATTTTCTTCAGCTTAAAAAGTCCAACTTCTCCCAGTAAGCATCACTAACAGCAGTCATTACTGTAAAATTATTGAAGGTTTATATAAAAATCTGAGATGGAAGAAAAGCAAAGCTTTTTGCTGTTTATTCAAATATATTTTATTTCTGTAATTTGTTGTAAACATATATATATGAATTACACAGTAATATCCTCATTCCTGTAATCAGAGGTGATAAACATAAGGGTATATAAAACATTACAAACTTTGAATCAGTGAGATAAATATACATTTTTATGGCTGTATGGTCTGCATGTGCACACAGGACTAGCCAACTTTATGTACAAACAGAAACACCTATTTTTAGAAACCAGTCTTAATTTAAGACAGTCGAGCTAAAGCAAGCATGACTTTACATTCTGCCTACAACTTTGCCGTTCATTCAGATGATCCAAAACAACGCACAATACTCTTTATGTTTTAATTTGCAACCCTACCTGAACTCAAAAGTGTGTAGATCCAAAGTTACCAAGTGCAGTTTGCTTACAGAGTTAGAACTGCGTGTTTAGTTTTTCCCCTCAGTGAGAAAAAAGCTCTTTGTTCCTGCTCATGTACTGCGTATCGTTAAGTCAGTTTTTGCCTAAAGGTCGCTCTCTCCCTGCCCGCTCCCCGTCGGGGCTGGCCCGGCCGCACTTCGGGTCCACTCTTAGAGCGCGCACCAGCCCTGGCTCAAAGACGAGCCAGGCTTAGGCAGCAAGGCACTGTTTTTCGTACAGTAGTTGGCCTTGAACATCAGCCTTGCCCCTTGAGAATCAGTTTTCCTCTTCACCTGGATAAAATGAAACTTACACGTATTTTCTACCAGCCATTCTGAAATCAATTCCGGTGGTTCGCTACTATTTTAACCTCCCCGCTCCCCCCCCCGCCCCCCCGCGGAGTTTCGGCGGCTTTGCCAAGCGGCTTCATGTGCGGGGAGCCCGGCGAAGCTTCCTCCCCGGCCAGCCGCGGCCAGGTCCCGGAGCAGCCCCGAAGGACGGACATCCTGGGCCGGGGGAAGGAGGGGGGGCGATGCCGCCGCCTCAGCTGCTTCCTCAGCCCAGCAGCCGGGCGCTGTCGCCGCCAAAACCAGCCCGGATACCGGCGAGTCGCCCTCCAACGAGCACGGACAGACGGCACGGCACGGCGGAGCACAGCAAGCGGCAGCAGCCCGTCCGGTCCCGTCTCGTTGTGTCCCCCCGCCCCACCGCGGCCGTGTGCGGCGGTGCTCGTCCCTGCCCCTGTCGCTGTCCCTGTCCCGGCCGTGCCTTCTCCCTGCGCAGCACCGACGGCAATGGAAAGGTTGAACTTACTTGGCTCCTGCGGCGGGCCCCCGGCGGCACGGCGGGCCAGCACTCTCTGCCCCCGGCGCGGGACTCCCTGCCCTTGCCGCTGTCCCGGGCGCGGGGGGCGCGGGCCGGAGCGGCGGCGGGGCCGAAGCCGCCGGCAGCCCGCTCGGCGCTGCCTGCCCCGCTCGGCGCCTTCCAGCCCAGCTCTCCCCGCATTGTTTTCCTCGCTCCATTTTCCACCCCCCCTTTTTTTTTTTTTTTTGATTTGCAAGAAGACGCCAAAACCCCGGTAAATGGCTCATTTCGGGGGGGGGGGGCGCTGCTCCGGGGGTCGCGGCGCGGGGCCCGCCGCATTCCCGCTCCCACAGCGCCGCCTGGCGGCTCCGCCGCGCCCCGCCGCGTCCCGGCCCCGCTCTCCCCCCAACCCCGTCCGTGCGTGCATCCCGCCGGCCCGGCAGTGAAAAGCGAGGATCGCCATAAACTAACCCCCCGTGACCCATATTTAGTTCAAGTGCAATCTTTCTTTTCTGCCATCCCCCCCTTTTTTTTCCCCTTTCCTGGATCCTCTTTTCAACCCACTCCGCGCCGCCGCACTGTCTATTACATGCTAATTTAATTTTACTATGGACGATATTTTCAGCATTTGCTGAGGACAGTAAATTTTGTAGTTTATGTTATTTCACTTTTTATGACTTTTTAACACTTAATAAAATTTTATTAGAGCACTTTTGTGTTTACAAGGCCACAAAACTCTTGGCAGGTTGTCAGAAGTCCTTTTTATTATGATCCTACTGATATACTGCGAGTAATGAAATAATCATGTCCAGAAATGTATCAAAGGCCAGAGGGATTATCCAATTTAATGGCTCTACAGATGCGCTGTGAAGGATACGGACAGGCAACGCGTCGACAGGCTGGAAAGTGTGTGCGAGGAGGAGGCAGAGCTGCTTAATTCCTTTCCCATTGCAGGCTGGTTCTGCCCTGTCCTGAAGCCTCCAGGCTCAGTCATGTGACTGAACATGGATTTAGTCTGTGGCAAAAAGCTCTTCTCTCTTTATTCTTCCTAGATGTGCACCTAGTGCCAATGTGCTTGCGCTGGCGCTTCCACTGCTTGTGACATTTGTTAAAACACAATTTACTGGAGAACACCCAATGTCATCATACCATTGTGCAGCAAACAGTGGCTTTGGGTAGCAGGGTTTGGTCTTGCAGCCAACAAATAAATAAATAGAAAAAAGGCAGACCAAAGTAAACAAACATAAATAAAAACTCAGAGGCAGAACGAGCTGGTGAGATCAAATATAGGCGAGACATTTGTCAGTATTCTGTGAAATGATTGCTTTTCGCTGTTCTTTTTGCAAGGGTAGGGTTGCGAAGCGCTCATGTTTGTGCATGAGCCTTTGCTCCACAACGGGCTGTTTCTCTGCACTGCTTTTGGTGCTACAGCCCGAGATATTACAGCTGTTTTTAAGGTAATTTCCTTTTATTTTAAATAATTGTTCATTTAACATATGTTGTTAAACTCATTCTTGCATCAAAAAGAGGTGATTATACTTCCTGACCCTGAAAGCAAGGTGGGTGGCTTTGTTTTATAATTAAATTTGCCGTGTTCAATTTCATATTTTTCTTTTTCTGCTGTTTCCTAAAGAGCATGCCAAAAAAGACAAAAGGCAGCCATGCTACCAGGAACACTTCAATGCTAGTCTTGTCTCTTTAACACACATTGTTCTGAACTTTCAAGCTTCACAGGGACACCAGAAAGAGATTCCTTCATCGTTCTACAATTGTTTAATTCACTGTGATTTAAAACCTGCCCCATTAAAGCCTGCAACTAGATGTATTTCACAATTACCAAAGTAGAACAAGGACTTTTTCCTCCCAGCACAAACACATGCAGCTTATTCCAAGTATCTTGTGATACTGCCAATAGGGATTTCTTTTAAAGAAAGCAGGTACTATCTGTGTATTTTTCAAATGTATTTGAATAATTTGCCAGGACTTTACAAACAGACCTGAAGACAAGGTTAGAAGTGATCAAAGAATTTATCTTCGAAATCATGACAATATATTCATGGACTATATGTTAGTATATTTATTCATATTGTGAATCCACCTCGCCTTGGAAGAGTGCCTCCAAAATCAATGGGGCTTCTGGAGGAGTTAAAATAATGTACAGTGTAAGTAAATACACCAGAACCTGGCCCAGGAGAAGGAATATAAATCATTAAATGCAGTTTAGCTTCAGAAGAGAAGTTTCGTTTTTCCAGAACAATGTCATCTACTGCAAATCATAAGTTTGCAGGTCAAGATCAATTTAAACTTCTTAAACCTTTAACAGCCATCAAACTGGAGACCTGCAGGATGAAATCATGTGGTGAAAGAAGTGACGGACTGGAAACTGTTAACCTTAGAAGAGGAGCACTTGCTGTTGTTCTGAGAGAAAGAGCAAATTTAGAAATGAGTATAAATATGTAAACATGCCACAGATTATTTAATCAATGAAGCATCTAACTAATTTAACTCTTTCCCAGTGGCTTAAGTTTTTTATTGGAACTTCAGAAAAGGTCTGAGGAAGCAAGTATGCTGTTCCCACCATCATGGAAACAGAAACAGAGTCAGGATTCAGTAACTGGACCTGGGCTGACACCTAGGTGAGGTGGGCAAGGCTGGAAAGGTTGTCCTGGCTGAAAGAGGATGACCTTGGTGGAATAATCTGAGGGAGCATCATGACTAGGGATGGCCATGTCCCCAGCATGCACAAATGCCGGCCCTGGCAGAGGTCCCTCAGATTGTCAGGGTAGTTATGTGGGAAGAGACATTCCCCTCCACCGAGGATGGCCGGAAGATGCTATTAGAGACATGAGAAACATGGGTCCAGGGGGAAAACTGTGGGTACTCTGCTACTGTATTTACACATAAACCCTGTTTATGGCCTGGTTATTCTCTTTAATAGGCCATCAAGCAGATGCACCAGTGAAATGCAGCATACTCTTGGCACATGGTACATTGCCAAATCTGCTGATTGGTGAAAAGAAGATGATGTATATTAATCATTTTAATGGGCCAAATCCTCCACCTATTCAAGTCAGTGGAACCTGTGCCATTGTCCACAACAAGACTAGAAGCGCAGTCATGATTAATTAGTTATTAATAGGAAGTTACCTAGAAGCCTCGAAATGACTATGTACTATCAAAAGCACAAAGCTGGACTATGATATGGTATTGAATGATGGAATGAATAATAGTAGTTTAACAATTTATTATACGCATGCAACATGCCTTTTTCATAAGACAACTATGAAAACAATAAATTATGAAAATCAATCCAGAACTCTTTAATTAAAGAAGATAATATGTTCTGTGAGAACCACTTGGGTTTTAGCTACAGGGCTTCTATGGACTAGAGTGGATTTGTGCAGCTGAATACCATTCGAAGTTCTGAAAACAAAGTTAAGGTTGACGATGAAGCCAGGTACACTCCCTTCTAAAATTTATTAAAGGGACTTCAATCAGGTCTTTAACTTTCTTTTTGCAGAACTGCTGGCAAAACAAGCGATAGTTACGTTTTCATGGCTGTTTGTTATTTTTATTTTTTGGTTGGCATATCATTTGCTTGTTGAAAGTTTCCATTTCACAAATCAGGAGAAAATGAAATAAAAAATATGGGTCCCTCAAAGCGATGAAAACATTTCCACGGGTTTGGTTACTATTATTCGAGAAGGAAGGCCTGGTTCCTATAGATTAGATATTAATATACTCCCCTGGTATTCAGGAGACCATAAGACAATCCCACCTCTGTAAATTCAAGCATGGACTGGAGCTCACATCTGCCACCTCCCACATGAGTGCCTAACACGTAGCTGATGGGGTCTTCCAGCAAGGGCACACCGGGCAGCTCAAGAGAAGAGAGAAAATAACAGCAAAGTTTAACTCGTCTCATGAATTTTTAGCAAAATTCCTCATGTCTGGGGGGGGTTGTGGCTTGGGAGCAAGGCTGGAGCTCCTGACTAGGCCATCAAATTGAGAAAAACACACATTCCTATCAAAACTGTAGCCTTTTCTTTCCCATGTAGTCATCTGCTACAGAGATTAGTATGCTGCAGATGTATAAAAGAATGAAAGTACATGAAGATAATGATATCAACTTAAAGTATATAAAAATAAGACAGTTGAAATGCTACCCGCATTGTAGTTTTATTATAGTTTAATGGACATACGCCAATGAGCACTGTGCCTCTGTGTCCAAACTGATAGATGTACTCCATAAAACCTTTTCTCAGAAGAAAGTCAGATAAGTGAAACTTGGTAGAAAAATAGCTGTACTTTCTGCAGCTATAGATTATTCAACCAATGAAACTCCTATCTAACTCAATACTACCCACGTCCTTGGATTTACTTTCCGAACTCTAATCTGAAGTACAAACTGGCTCCCAAATTCCTCTGATGACTGGTAATTTTGAAAGCCCAGAAACCCTTCCTGGGGAGATAGCAGTAGCTCCAGACTACGGGTTTGTGGCTGAGACCACAAAGGGATAGCATTTACAGTGCTCAAGACAGAGCTTGGGATTTGCTTTCTTGCTTAGGAACGTAGCTATCATTTATAATCCAATGTTGCTTAAGTTCTTAAGATGAGTGGTAGTTATGGAATCATTTAATGTTCTTTATTATCTTGGCTTAGTCTCATTTTTCTTTTCCTTTCTTTGCACTACATATATATCTCTGTCTCTCATTACTAGTTCTCAAGAAAATTTTAACATTTCTTTACTGTCTGTTTCCTGGTAACTTATGGAGACAACTTTATTAATGGTAACCATAGTAATACAGAAACAGAATTTAACATGACTGCCTTGAAACACCCGACTCAGAATAACTACAAGGAACCCAAGATGCAATTCTTAGCCAGAGGAATTATAAACAGCAAACCAAACTGCAGAAGTTCTCACCTCGTGTTGGAAAATCCTACCAAACTGCTGTGCTCATCCTGCTGAACATTTGGGGATTACGGGCTATTATGTCGATTAACACTCCTGTACCTGTCCCACGCCTTCTGCATGTGAGGCATTGGCATGAGTGACAAACATGGCAAGGGTGCTCCCAGAGCCACCAGGAAGTCGCTGGCTGCTCAAGTGCTGCTCTGGTTACTACCACAGGACATCATCTTGCAACTTGCTGGGTACAGAATTCTCCTTATAACCATTTTCCAGAGAAGAAACTGAGGCACTCAGATTGAAGGTATTTAGGTCCCCAGGGAAATCCTACTCACTGTTCTGTTCTCACAAAATCTGCATGGCTTCTGGTTTTGTGCTTACCTGCCTAAAATATCCTTATGAGTTTAAATGATACCTTCAAGGTTTGGCAGATTTAAATGGCAAAGCAGGAAGATGAATTCATACCCCTCAGGTTACCAGCCTAGCCCTTAAGCACGGTAGATAAGGCAGCATGAAGTTTCATATGGCAAACTGCCTGCACCCTCCTGTGTAAAACATGGTGTGGCGCTGAATGAGCCTCTGCAAGGAGGATATATAACATGCAGGTCTCATGGGCAAGTGGGTGCCAGAAGCAGATATGGTGGAAGGATTGAGTTGGGTGTCAGATGTGACCCAGCACGGTGCAGGCAGCAGGGAGCCAGGGCTTTTGGAAGCAGTGCCTGCACAGCAGCCGGTGAAGCCTGGGTGAATGGCTCCCCTCTCCCTTTTGCTCTGGGCTGGAGAGGCAGCTCTGTTACTCTTTGGGTGCCTGGGGACAGGAGCCATTTCAAGCACCATCTTTTTGACCCAACTAATGCTTGCTTTTAAGGGAGCATTATGGACACTATCTGCAGCCCACCCTGGTCTCTCAGACCACACTGCTTCTCCCTCTCTCCTTGCACAGTCCCAGCCACGCTGCTGGGATGGCTGGTTTGCAGGGAAGGAGGACAGAAAAGATTTGCAGGCTTTTTTCACCTTCTTGATCTGTGTGCATTGCTTTCCTGATGCACTCCGAGGCAAGGGTGAGGAGATATTTATATCTCCCATATCAATGAGAATTACCAAGATCTTAAAATACCATTTAGAAGTGCTGTAACAATGAATAAGTTACACCGGCAGTAGCTCTTTAGAAGTTTCTCATGTAAATAAAGACCGTCTCCAAGAAGGATCCCACGCATAATATTACATAGTAATCATTGGCTTTAAAAATTATTACAAACAAAATAAAATTCAGCACATCAAAATGGATTTGGGCTATGTGACCATTCAAAGCTTATTAAAATGACAAACTTGAAGAAGAAGCTGGAATGCTTAAAACTCAGCACTTATTCATGTGCTAGTTTGATTTAAGGAAGACTCTAGAGGCTTTCCTGAGCCTCTCTGAATTATTCCCCAGACTTCAATGCTGGCCAAAATATGGCCATCACTAAGCCCCAGGTCCCTCCCTCTGTGTGATCTGGCTTTTCACAGAAGATTCAAACCTGGCAGTCTTTCCTCTCACACACATACTCTTGGCAACTCTTTATTTTCTCTGGGGAATTCTAGGGCCTTTATCTTCATTCACACTTTAAAAAAATGTCGTTTGCAATGCTTTAACACTTCTACAGCAATTTCTTGGTGTGTAGCATAAGCTTGGGGCCTTTCCTTTTGGCTTGAAGGTGAGCTAGGGCATGTCTGCACTGCAGCCTGTGGTGTACTGCAACAGTGCCCAAGCTGGTGCTCCACTGCCCAGCCTTGCTGCTGCGGCTCCTTTGCAGGGCAAGTTGCTACTTATACTGTGTGAGTGTGGCCAAGACCTTTTACAGAAACTTCAGTGAAAAACTGCTTTTCTGGTTGCTCAGATTGTTCACACACCTCAGCTCAAGTCTCACATGCCTGAGGGGCAGGAACAATATGTTTTTGCAAAATTACTTCCCATAAAGCAAAAAGTTTAGAGCAGCATGTGTCGAAGAGGTCCGCTGCAGTAGAGCCCCAAATGGTGATGTCCAAACAAGCAGTGCCTGCTGTGGGAATGGGAGTCAAACAGTAGGGGTAGAGAGCCAATGAGAGAATGGAAGCTACAAAGAAAGGGTTTGGACATCCTTCACCATGAAGTCCATAAAGTGAGCTTGGCTCAAGGAAGAGAAAGGGTCTCGTTGGTTTTTAGACTAGTTGAAATGAGTCTTCTGTGAATAGAAGTTTTGGGAATTCATCCAGCTGGACAACTTTGCACATCAGGTTGCTGTGATTTAAGTGACATCCTTTTTATCACAATGACATTGAACCAACCTGAAAAATGTTTCAAGATACTAAATCCTTCAAGCCTGATATTTGGAATGGAGTCCTCTTTCAGAATTGGAATTTTCCCATCACTGATGACATCTTTGTATTATGGAGTCCCTTATCTTTCATTCTAATGATATTGCATAGACCTGTCTTTGTCACACAGTGAAAACCTGTGATAAAGTGATGCAGTGAATTTTCTCACTGGGATGTAAGAAAAAGATGTCTCCTGGACCGCTTCTGTTCTTTTATTTTTTAATAAATTTTACAGAACCCTGTTACAGAACACAAGATAATTCAAAGCAGATAAAGTTTGTATCAGATATCAGATATTTTAAAAAGACAGTAACAATATCACAGGAAGGTGATTCTAAGGGCAAATCAAATATAATACTTCTTTTTAAAGTGTCTGAAAAATTAGGTTATGTTTTGTTCACATAATTTGCATATCTTCAGTGCTTCAAATTGTTACTGTCCAGACACTCTTCAGCCATTGCCCCACAGGCTAACATTGTGAGATGGTGAATGTATGTCACTTTAAGAGTAAATTCTTTTAAAAATGTCACCAGAGCCAGGTAGGGCCTGATCTACTGCCCATGGAAAATCAGTGAAAGCTTTTCAGTTACTTCTAAAGCCTTTGAGTTGGTTGGTTTCACAGTTAATATTAGTAAAGGATATGAAGATAAGTGACTTCTGCTTATTTCCCAAAAGCTTTGTACAATTACCAGTGTACTCCCATTTAAGCCTGTGCTCACTAAGTCAGTAGGTCTGTGTACATACGTCACAGAAGACACATAAAGTAGGATGCTGTGCGAAGGGAGAGATCTCTAAAAATTCCTGCAAGTACTATAAGAAACATACTTTCACATCAAAGCAGCGCCTCTTATGCATAATAATCAATTCAGACTGGAGAGAAATGGGGCCGTTTTTAGTGTTAGTCCATTTAAAAATGTTTTCAGTAGGTAAAACACCTGGGGGAACACCCTGTATTATAGAACTTGCTGCAAATGTTCCAGACGTAGTTCAATCAAAATACCAAATACCTTTTACTACAGTCCAGTTAACCTTTGTATACTAAACAGTTACTTAGAGGACTTTCCTCACAAGATGAACTTCTGGCAGTGGATATATAAACACACTTTGTGGGCTGAATCCTTTTCCACTAACATACTTTGTTTTTGGCACAGTTAAAAATAGAGGGGAGGCTGGAAGGGTCAGCCACTTCCCGACATCTCAAATCTTTATCAGTACCAGCAACCTCTTGGCTGGTGTCAGTGATTTGTGGTATTGTTGTTTATCCGTGTATCACTCACTCAGACGCACTGTTTAGATCCAAAGGTCTCAAGACCATCTGCAATCTCTTCTAGGCTTGCTGTACCAGACAGGGCAGACATCTGGCTGTCAGTTATAATTGCATCCTGCACCAGAAGTTGGTTTTAAATACTCCTGCTTCCCTTTGAACGCAGAACTGTGATGCACAACAGTTTCAAGCCATTACTGCAAGAGGCAAAGTCAATCCATGGCTTTAGCCCAGTTTGAAACAAGATTTATGAGAGACGGTGAGGAGGGGGGCCATTTTACAAAAGGGTGGCTGTTTGAGCCTGCTTGGGTTTTAATGATACAGCAGTTTCCTTTCCAGCCCGTACAACTTCTTCTTTGAACGCTGACAGAAATAGTGCATCAGAAAAGTATATTTGTGGTGTTGCCATGTTTACTGTTTCCTGTTGTCTTTCTTTGGAAGTATTTTAGCAGAAATTAGGACTTCACATAAAAACCCTACAGGATCTGGGATGAAAGGATTTACTATTAGGTTTCCTTCTCACTTGAACATGGTGGACTGTGATTTAAACCCTACAGACTCATGACAGGATATGATGCCAATTAAAAGCATGCAACCTAATTTTTTGACAGAATAATCACATAATCCCCTTTCTATTACCTGGCTAAAGGGTTATTGACAGCACCTTTACTTCTCAGCCCAAATCTTGGATTTATTAGGCTAACAAACTGCTCTTGTTTAAGTTATATAGGCCAATGAATATTGCTGAATGTCCAGGCACAGGACTGCATTCAATATTGCAAAGGGATGTTTTTCCCTTGGTAATTGTCACACTGGGTCAAGAATGCACAGAAATGTAAGTGGACAGCTGGTTTTGGTTGAAAGCAGAATTCTGATTTGCTGTTTAATACCAAATCAATTATAAAGTAATTTAATAACAAATCTTATAAAGTGAAACATTTCAGTGAAAAATTCAGCTGAGTCTCCTCTGAGCTCTGAATTCAGTTTGCATGCAGTATGTAGGAAGTTTGATGGAAAAACATTACTGGATTAGAGACAAGAACGAGGTTAAGTTCTGCCTCTCTGAGTTGCCAGTCGTGACTGCTCGAGCCCAATACGTGATCTCCACTGTTTTGTCAAGGCAAGATTTTTGGCAAGATGGACCATGCTGATGCACTGTTGGAAGTCAACTATCCCTTTCTTCTCTGACACCTGATCTGACACCAGCAAAGAATGCAGAGGCCAGTATTTGCCATTCAATTCAGCCTCTCGTGGACTGCTCTTTCTATTACATATGGCTTTCCCCCAGAAATGTTTCACATTTGCACACATTTTGTGCAGCAGTGTCTGAAATGGGGAGGAATCTTTTTCTCTCTCTGTGTCACATACACGCTCACATAAACTGGAGCCTGCAATTTCCCTAATCACTAAAATCCCTTCTCCCCACGTGTAAGTTGTTAACCTTCATTACATCCCCAAGGGGACATACACTAAGCAGAGGCCTGTTAAAATGAAAATAACCATCCCTCCAAATTGCCAAATCATCATATTAAAAAGTCCCCTTCTTATAAAGCAAGGTTCATCATGTGCAGTGCCAGGCTAATTCCTCCTCAGAGTTGAAAGCAATTATTTCTGCTAGATGGTTTTATTTTTTAAAACACTTCATTGGCTTCTGCAGCATCACAACAGCACACATTGCATTAAATCTTCTCAAAGTTACAGTTTTTAAGGTGAAGATACACCTTACAGTTATTAGAAAATTCATACGGAGGTTGCTTTCACATATATGCATACATTGTTTTCTTTGAGCTTCAAGGTTAATTTTTACCCTGTGTGTTTTCCAGATGCACGTAGGATTTTCCCCTCATTTCCTGTCTCATTCCTAATCTAAAATCTATTGCCATTTCATAATAATTAAAAAAAGAGCTGGGCTGTTGAGTGAGCAGAGGAACCCCGGTGCTGAGCCGGGTGTGCGAGCCCTTCTGAACCACCATTTTACCGCTCTTGCGTGTGGACTGCAAAATGGTGGTTCCCAAGATTTTGATGAGCAGGGACCTGCGATGCACTCGTTGTGTGGTCATGAAAAATGCCCTCAGCCCTGCTGAAAAAAGGCCGTCTTCTCTCGCCTGGGCTTGCCTTTGTGCCTGTCTCTCTGTGCTTTCACTGCCCTCGGCCGCCTCGGGACTGCCCGTAATTCCTCTGTGAGATCTACAAAGCCACTAAATGCTGATTTCTAATTTAAAGTTCCTCAGGAGTAGCCACGGTGCTGTGTGCATGACATACAACCGCAAATGGTGAGAGGACAGAATCACAGTGATTTTGTGTCTTACGTGTTTATTAATAGAGGACCAAATGCCACACAGGCAGTAGTCCCAGGACCAGTTTGTATGGGGAATGAATGTTTTACTCGTGAATAAATGGTCCCTCCAGATCAAGGTTGAGGTCATTGGCAAGATGTAGGCGTTAGCTCATTTTAAAGCTATGTGCACATGCGAATAAAGGAGTTAATACTTGGACTGTCAGTATCTCTCTTTCATAAGAGATGTGTTCAGCCTATTTTTTTTTAATAATTGGATACAAACAGTTGATCCCATGCTTCAGTATAAATTTGTTGCTGGCAAAATAGCAGTCAAAGCAGGCAGTGACCTTGGGCTACCATTAGCTAGCTATCAAAGAGCACCACAAAAGAGGGTTCGGAAAATGCTAACGAAATGGAAATTGCCTGTGATTACCCACAGCAGGATTAAGCATCCTCTTTTGCCTGTGAAGAAATAATTTCCTTTCACCCAGGTATGCAGCTACTGTAGCGTGCTGGAGAAAGCAGCTTCACAGTGTGCCGGCAACTGCTGATGATACGGAAATATGCTAGCAGTTGAGAATCTATGTGTAGCTTCCCCCAGATGAAATAGATCCACAGCAACAGTATTTATGGTCTACACAACAATATTATTTTTCTCTCTTTGGTTTGCAAGGGTTGTAAATAGAAAGGGGAAAAAATAAAAGGCTAAGCTATTAAATCTAGGCATAACAAGGCTCTGAAAGCCAGGTTTATTGTAGCGAGGTATGCAGAAGTGTTACGTTTTTTGTTAAACACCCTGTCCGCGCCAGGATTCCTGCTCGAATGTTATTTATCCCCCGGAACCTTTGGGGATGAACAGGAGGAGCAGACAGATGTCCCTAAGCGGCGGCGCCCCCTGGCGGCGGCGCCGCGGCCCGGGAGCGGGGCCGGGAGCGGGGCCGGGAGCGGGGCTGGGGCTCCCCGCGGGTCCCCGCCGCCCGCACCCCCCGCGCGGGTGGAGGTGCGCCGCTATTTTGACGAAAATGAAATGAAACGGTCCCCAGTGCTTTGATTTTACCGACTTTTAAGCCCCAGAGCCAAGTGTTATCCAATTTTTCCCATACAATCTGCTTGGAGAGCTAGCAGCGCATTTCAGAATGGCTTATTTTGATGACATGGTCATAATTCTAAATAATTTGATTTCCAAATATATACATCACATTGTGGTCTCGCCAGAAAATCATTCTATTGAAAGACTTCTGTCTTAAGATGTAGACTAAATAAAGGAGAAAAGATCACACGATCTGAACACCTTTCTGGGGGAAGGGGTGGGGTATACTGCAGGAAAAAAGCTAAACAAAGAAAATATTTTCCAACCCCAAAAGCTTCTTTCTGGGGGTCACGAACTGGAGACATTGCGGGTACTGTCAAAAATCTAAAGAGGAAATGAAAAATAGCACTTGGTCCTTTCGAATACGTGTGTTTTCTTTTCTTGATGACTGGAGGAGACTCCATTTCTGACAAGGTTGCTCAGTGTGTTAGAAAATGCTGAAATATGTCATAACTCCTTGGTTCCCTCAAACTGAGAAATCAGACAGCGTGTTTAACATACAAGAACTCTCTGTGTGTGTATTAGGTTGTATCTGCAAAGCAGAGCTTCCATGTATATATGTATGTACAGTGGAATTTAAATCTTCAGCCTCCAATAAAATTGTATTCTGTAATAAAACTGCTGCACCTTGACTCCAGACTACACTGAATCCCAAATTAAACACCCCATTTACTCTACTGTAACAAGCAGGAAGGTTTGCTACAGTGAACACTATTACAGACAGGAAAGGCATATTATCATTCTCTTTACCTTCTGTACATACGATGGCAACACCTAAACAGCCCCTGTGAGTCATATTTTTCTCTAGTTCCTGGCTCCTCTTACAAGAAAGAATTGATGAAGGGAAAAGGTGGACTGAAATGTGATACTTAATTTCACATCGTTCCCTTAATTACTTAGCTAGCTGGACAGACAGCTCCAGCAGTTTAAAAGCAAGCAGGTAGCGTATTTTACTACAAAATGTCTTCCTGGATTTCATGAATAACTCAGTGTCATAAACAGAAACAGCTGGCATGCTGAAGGCTGTGTAGATTTCTTTATGCGCTATATATAATGTAAATGCTTCCCACTTAATGCACACGAATTATCCGCTTCATATCAATGTTTGCAGCCCACAAATACCATAAATAATATACCACGGATATAAAATTGGGGGACTTAAACTTGTTAATTCAGGTTATATATTAAAATGCCATTGTTTAGTGGCCAAGTGCTATTGTTCAAAGGTCTAACCGTTTCCGATGCATGCCGTTCTTGGGTGCTAATTTTCCTATCTTTCTCTAGGATAACCATCATAGAATTTTGATGTTTTTGTTGTGGTTATTAAATGAGAAATTGGAGCTCACCGAGGGTAACGGGAGGAGAGAAAGGCCGTTAATGCCGCTTTGTCACGTCAAGTGGAGCGCAGGCGAGCTCAGCACGCTGTGTCTGGGGCTGGGCTGAAGGCTTTCAGCTGTCATCTGAGGGGAGCCACCCTCTAGCGGACTGATGGTGAATTTTATTCCTCTTTTCATGCCTCATCCTGGTCTTCGTTTGTTAAATACAAGGTACCTTCTCTAAGGATATTCTTTGCTATTAACCTTCATGCATGAGGCAGGAGCTGAAAGTTAATAAAAAAGTATTTCTAATCAACTGTGGCATGGAGAAGTCATACTAGTAAGCCAAGAATGTGAATCCCCAGACCTCTCACAGCTGAGGTTAATCTGAAAGGAGTTACAAGTTTGAAGTTTTTTTAGATCAGATGTCTCAGGCAAAGAAGGAGGCCTCCATTCCCAGACATCTGATCTAAACCCTTTGAGCCCTGGGAATTTTGACTCCAGATGCAGGTTCCAGCTCTGCAGATGATTCTTATCTTTAATGGGACCAACTCAATCAACCTCACAGATCTGTTGCCGTTGCAAAAGAGCCAAAGAAAGAAGCTGGCTCTCAGCCTGTAGCTTTGGGGAAATTCATTCCTTGAGCACAAGTAGTCTGAGTTTGGCTCACCTCTATTTAGAAGCGGAGTAAGCTAGGAAAAAGAAACAGGCCAGGGAGTTGGAAAGATGAAGAATAAAGGATGTGACTGGATTAGAAGTTTTTCTGGGCCCATGCAGGGCGTTGCGTGTAGCATTGCTGGGCTAGAGACTCTGTTAGCATCTACTGTAAGTTTTGTTCCAAGGGATCAGATTTCTGGAGCCTGAGACCAGTTACGATACATCAGAGAAAGCCTCGTAATAGGAAGCTTTATTGCCTTCTGCTAAGTGAGCCAAAAGTCAGGGGCTTTCCCTTGTAAGCATAAGGCTGGGAAGGGGGGAAGGGGAAAAGGGGGGGTGGGAGAGTCTTTTTTCTTCTTGCCTGATGTGTTTCATCCTTCCCCACCTCCAACATCAAAGTGTTAGCTAGGGCAAGTCAGTCCTGTGATTCTGGAGCTGTGTATTTCCCCTCTCCCAGTAGTTTCCATGCCCATTTCCTATGCCCCAGCTGCCAGAGCACTAACCCTCTGCTGCTTTAATCACTCCATTAATCAAGCCTTTGCAGTGATCAGCACACTAGCTCTCGCTGCCACAAGGAAGCCTGTTACTTCTTCAGGACACATAATCTCCCACTAGCCCTCCAAGGGTTTTTACTCAACTGAGCCATATTGCTCCACCAGCTAAAGAGAGTATTTAACTCCGTTTGAATTAGCTGTGTTTTCAACAGAATGTAGCACATATAAGGCACAACTCATGAATAGTTCTTATATTTTAGGCACTATGAAGGTGAAAAGACTTACTTAGCCATTTTGTATCTAGGCTTCACAGACACTGTGATTTCATTAAACGGACGAACGCTGTCATCAAATCAAAGATCAGCAGATACAAACAAGTCATTTCTGCTGGCTCCTAGAGCGCCATGATTGCATCCCCATGGGCACAGGGGTCTGTCATACACAAAGGCATGTGCAGAGACAGTCTCGAGTCCAGTCGGAGCAGTTTATTAACTACTATTTTGTACTGGGTGGTGCCAAAAGATGGCAGACCCTATTATGCTAGTAGACTTTGAAAAATTTGAAATGTAGCCATAAAACAAAAGATCACAGTAAAGCCACAGACAGAGCGAAAATAAATGAAAGCTTAGTAACCTTCAGTGGCCTCTCACACTTCTTACTCTTGCAAGGGGAACAGCGTAGCACTTGAAAATGATTTTGCAGTGTCTTTTGTCGAGTGAAGACTGGGCACTCTGCTGACTTGCAGGATGAGGATGTCATTTCCGAAGGTTAAAGGGAAGCGGGGAGAGTCCTGTGTGTCTCAGGGAAGGTGCAGCTCCTGCCTGGCGTGAGGTGGGGCAAGGCTTGTCCCCTGGTAGCTCTGCCTGCCTTTGCTAGGAAACCTCTCTTCCCGCGCATCTGTCCCCCGGCACGCCCTGCTTTTTCCTGAGCCATCCATTTCTGAAGCCAGGAAAATCAGGGATAGGAAAGGAAGGAAAAAAACCCAACAACCCAGAGCTGCACTAGAAAGTATTCACATCACTACCACCATCATTCCAGCAACATGTGAGAGCAAAGGCACAAGGGTGGGATGTGAAAACAGCAGCAGAGAGGAAATGAACTCGGAGTTTGAGAATCCCAGCCTGCTGGGAAGGGCAAAATCCTTCCAGTTGTGGCGAAAGCAAAGAGTAGTGTCTGAAGAAGTGGAGACTCAAGGAAGTGGAAGTGAGACCAGTCTGTTTGCTGATGGTACTGGGGGGCACAGAAAGCAAGCATATTGCTATTCATCACCTTTGAGTCTTTAAGCATAACCATGCTCTGAAATTTTCAATGTCAATTTATATAGCTGTTCATTCACTTCCCAGGTCCAGAGCTGAATTCTGCAGCTTTGGCAACTTGTGACTGCTGTGAGCAAAGCAGTTCTCGCACAGGAACGCACATACACATGTGTGCAAAAACACCCCACACACTCTCGGGGTGGACATCTGCAAAAATATCAGCAGCAAATAGAAACAATAACACCTAGAATCCAAAATAAATCCAATTCCAAACACTGATGCAGTACAATCGGTACAATAGTTTTGCAGAATCATTTCACTGAAGTATTTACTTTTCTATCTGCTGTGACTGCATGTTTAAGCTTTTCTTCCTGTATATTAATGCTTGTTTTCTCATTTAAGTTGTCTAGCTCTCACTTTGTAAACGTGCATCAAATCCAAATGACATGTTTGCATGCGCGTACTCAATGAACAACACAAATTATTTATCCCTTGGGATAAAGGACTTGAAAATACAGATGGTCTTGATACAGTCTGATAAGAATGTAAACAGGAAAATATCTTTGTTGACTTATTTCTCAGTAATCAGTAATAATTAGTTATTGTCTAGAGATTAATTATATTATTTCATAAACCTTGCAACAAACAATAGCTAACTGAAATCAGCTTTGATTTTCTTAGGATTACTAAAGATAACATCAGATAACTTCCTCAGCAAAGTAACAAAAGCCCATGCTCCATTTTCCATTGTTTTTTTGTCTACATCTAACTTAAAGACAAAAATCATGATCATGAAAAGTGTCCCAGAATTTTATCTTGCCCTTCACTTCAGTGGTTTTGCAGTTAAGTTCTTTTTATATTTATTTCATTTTATTTTATTTTATTTATTTTATTTTATTTTATTTTATTTTATTTTATTTTATTTTATTTTATTTTTTAAAGTGTGTTTTTGCATTTCTCAAAATAACACCTCATCATATGTCAATACTAAATCTGTTGAGTAATTTTAGTTCTTCTGAAATTATTTCTCTTTCTCATCACTTTGACCAACTATTTCCACCTCAGGAAATATAGTTGGTATCTTGCCTTCAGTGTGTTATGTTCTGCTTCCCTGTTTCAGCTGAGCAAACCCAAACAAAATCTTTTTCTCTGCTTGTGGTTGTTCCATAGGCTGATTAGATTCCAGACAGCCATATATATCTCTTGTAATGACTTAGCAATTTTCCAAGAATGTTTCAATTTTTGGATTAATATTGGTAAGAAACTAAATAGTTGAGCTGTACTTGGCTTTAGTAACATGACGACTTATAATGCTAATCCTTTCCCTGACTCCTAGTTCGAGGGAATCGCAAAGTTACTGTGAAGGTCTGTACATACAGCTGCCTTCATGTCAGGGCAAATCAAATGCAAAAATGATCACAGAGAAAAATGCAAAAGGATGTGAGCATGGATGAATTAATAAACATGTGCAACAAATGTTCCTCTTTCAGCCCTTTCTGCAGAGCTGTGAACTTGCACTGCCACAGACTCTGCTGTCACTCCTCCTGGCCCTATCAAGCCTCTCCCCTTTTTCTGCCCTGCTTGCTCTTCTGCTTTACCTTCACCTAGATGTATTCCTAGATCGCATGCTAGTCACTATTCAGTGCTTCTCCACCACAGTCCTCAGACAAATTCGGTGTCTTTTTCTTATTGTGTTTTAGAAATTGGTAGCACACATTAAGAAAGAATGGCTTAACCAAATGGTCAAGTGCAATGATGGCTATCTATCTCAAGGTTGTTGTTAATATTATTTATTTTGGTATAATTTCAGAAACAAGAGGTATGTGTTTTTATTTTTCCACATGTAAGGCTATTAGATAGTGTGCATTAAAATAAAATAGAAGGCACATTCCATTTTCCCTGGATAGTCAGCTATCTAATGCAGACTACCTATGTTGGTAATAGGTGTCTCTGAGTCAGGGCAGGTGGGGTTTACTAAAGCTCGTATATGGTTGGAAAAAAGACATTTTCTATTGCATATAAATTGTCTGAGCACGACTCAGACGTTGTTATGGAGATGCCAATGTTGTTGCTCTACAGCTTAACTACCAATGGCCAGAAATGACACAGTTTTCATTACAGCTTTGTTGAATATAAGTCCAAATTCCTTTTTAATATGGGAATAATCAAATTAGTACCCTACTGGAGAAGCTTGACGAATACAGAAAAATAGCAAGTGAAATTACCAAAAGTAAAACATAATACAAGCAGACATGTGGATTGATGTTGATATATGGAACTGTAATGCCAATCTACAAGAACTGCTAGTCTTGTAAAGCTGTGCTTTATACCTTACTAGTGTTTGACCTCTTGATAGGTGGACTCGGCACAGCCAAGTAGACTGGTGGTTTAAAGAGGCCAGGGTTTACCTCAGTCACCAATAGCAGCTTGGGAATTTTAAAAAAGGAGAGGAATGTCTCAGTCGGGTCTACCAACCAAAACGTCACGTAGGATGGAGAAATCTTCACCTAGGAATGGCCTGATGCACGTAAATGTACTCTACAGGGTAAAAGCACTGTGAGGTTGCCCTTTTCTGACAGCTTTCAGAGCAGACTGGCCACATCCTGGGTAGAAATTATGGGACTTGCAGAGCAAGACATAGCAGCCCCCTTTGGACTTTCCATCAGTCCACAACGAATAGGCCTCCATGAGGCTCCTGCTTCCTAGCTGGTTCTGCTGGCAGGATAGGGCCCAGGAGTACAAGTTCACTCAGGGCAAAATTAAATTTACCTGCATCGTGCCTAGTAATTAAGTCTTCTACCAAACTAGTTCACCACTGACCAACTAGAAGCTGTGAGCTCAGCACCTGGGGAATAACTATCGGGACACATTATCTATAAAATCAAAAAATTACTTGGGTGAATATAATGCACACACTGATTCTCCTTTTGGATAAAACTGATTTAAAAATTAGCATGCTAAGAAAGAAAGGATAACGTCCTCATATCATAGGCATTTCTTCCTAATCTTCTCAGCATTCCTTCAGAATTAGGTACAGGAGCAAAGAAACAAATCTATCCCCTGGATCTGAAAAAGCAGCATCTTCAATCTCTAGCCCAGTCTGCTGTCGATTCTGCCCAACACACTTGTCTGTCTTAGTCTCTCAGCTTTTTAACTGGGGGTAATATTAATTCACCTTTGTAAAGTGCTATGAACTCTTTAGATGGAAAAAGTGCTGTGGATGTCAAACTCTGAACTCAATTTTGGCAAGTAAGTGAAGAAATTGATTTTGAGCCTATATTTATTTGCAGTTTTAAATTGCACTAACTTCCTTTGACTTACTCCGAACACACAAATGTATAATTGGCAGCAGAATTTGTCCTATACCTTCTTATAGACCACTCATCTAACCACTGAACTAGAGCAGACCAGCAGACAGCAGAATCTGGCTCCTTGTATCTCAAGCTGTTTTATAAAACTGATACAATCAGCTTCCCTTTTATAGATTTTTTTTACAAATTATTAAATCTAGTGTTTTTTTAATATGCAGTGAAGAAATTCTACCGTGCTGAAGCAGAGTATAGTAAGGTCCAAATTCTACCCTCTGTTATTTGAGTAGATAGTTAAAATAAATATGTTGGTACCAAAGGTGCTTCTTTAGGTTTATCTTTTTGATTTGCTGCAGTACAGGCATGAAATACATTTATTTTATTTTGCAACTGCTGATATTTTTTTGTAATGGCTGCTACAAGAAATATTGACTTTTTATCTTTTAATAAATAATATTTATAGATTCTGAAAAAATCATTAGGTATGAATTACAGCTACTGTAATCATTATAAATACATTAACAACAAATGGTCAAGCAAAATTAGAAAAGCTCTATTAAAAATTAAATAAAAAGATCTATTGAGTAAACAGATGTCTCTTCACAGCAGACATATCCCCACAGTTATTGACTGAAGCACTTCTAAGTATTAGGAAATGACAAAACATTACTAAAATAATGCTCCATAAAATACAGCTTGCAATGTTGCCTTGATTGGGGATGATCGGGAGGCTAATTAACAGATTTGTGTGCAGTATTCTCAGAAATCCACTGGCTTCTATAAGGAGATCTGAATGAGATGCTTAGAAATAATTACGGAGTTCAGGCAGCAAACTTAAAACAATAGCTATCTTCCAAGATGACTGCACCCTAAAGGTGACATCTGTCTGTAAAGTCCTTTTTTTACCTTCTGCAGATAAAAGGTTCAAGAGAACAGTAGAGAAGAAAATTGCAGCAAATGGACTCTGGAGCTCAGCAAGGTAGAGCCCTCAGTTCTGATTTGAATCAACTCAAATAGAGAGGGGATGTGTAAAATCTAGTAGGATTGAGGCCCCAATTGCTATTAGCATGTTATAAGAACTTACTCAGCAAGTAAGTGTATGACATAAAAGGTATAATCCTACAGTGTCGATGGCCATGTTTAAAAAGTACATAAACAAGATTATGCTTCAATTATTATGCTACTTTGCTTTTACAGAGGGCTAAATCTGATGCTTTAGATTTAGATGCAGTGCTAACTTCCAGGCTAAAACAAAGCTAGTTTAAGGAATTGAAATGGCTCCAGTTCTTGATTTAAAACAGGTTTTTACTCTCAGTAATCTCTGGCAGTAAACACACATATTTTTCTTTTCAAGATGGTTTATGATCAGTGATTTCAGTCCACTCCACATTACCCTACCACATGTCTTGAACTGCTCGGGACAATCCCAGATTAGAAAACACATTCATAGGTCTCACACAAAGACTACTTTATACAGAAATAACAAAATGTCCTAACATCTGTTCACAGCCCATTTAGTAATAAGCTCATATACCTTGACACTTTCAAAGAAGGTCTTCCTATAAGTTACCGTTATCTCTGAGAGACAAGGGATCCAGGTGGGGTTTGCACACATGCTTTCTTTTAAACTGAATCTTCTTATCACTGATGTTATTAGAGAAGCCATTCAATTCTGTCCTTGCTTCCAAGGTGGAAGACCTTAGCTCAGGTTGGATGGCTCAGTTGTTTGGTAGATCTGAAATAAGTAAGGGCTGGGGTGAACATTCACTGCCTACCAGAAAGTTACAGTTACAGAAAATCACCATATCCTGTCACATGGGGAAGGAAGAGCCATGAACAAGGGCAAAAGAAACCCATGAGGCCATCTCTATGCTGTGGTCTCTACAGGGGTAGTCTGGGAGACCATGAGTCTCCCAAGAAAGAAGCAACGTGGGGATGGTATGAGCTATTGCTCTTTGACGTTTACTGTTTCTATTTCAGACCAGGAGGAGGGTTTATGTGCTCTGAAGTTTGTGTGTCTTTTTTTCTCAGTAATGGCAGTCACTCTAATAAAATGTCACTTCTCCCTTTAAACTTGCTGCTCTGACTCCTCTCCTACTCTCAACATCAAATCCCCACCAGAGCGATGCCTGTTAAGCACTCAGACGACCACCATTCAGGATTTGGCCTATCTGGACAGCAACAAACTGTTCTGTAATCCGGGTCCTTGCTTTTTTAATACTGGAATGATAATGTTTTTTGCAGTTTTAGTGCCCATTAGGAAGTTGTCTTCCTACAGATACCCTGATTTAATGTGAGACAGTTGATTTATTATATGGCACAACGTGAATACTTGTTTTCACCTCCTTCCTGTCTCCACCCTCAATTCCCACGTGTTCTGGTTGAAAAGTTCTGCAGCATATAAGTGCCATCATCAACACATACACCACCAACCCTCTTTGTAAGCGTACCTTTACACTGAGTGCTGACGCCTACAAGCTTTACAGTCTGAGCAACCTAAATTTGTCAGATTAATGCTATTTTAGGATAGGTGCATGACCTAAAGTGTAGTAAAGATACACCATTATAAACGACAGACATAAAGAATCCAGTAGTGTTTAGAGTGCTTAACGCTCAGAATAGTTTCTAATTTGTTCAAGACAACTGCTTGAGGAAAGAGCGGATACTGCAACTAAAAGTAATAAAGCCTCCCACAAAATCATGCATTAAAACAACAATTGAAATGTACATATTAAGTGACACAGTTGACATGCATCTGGGTAATTTAAATCTATTAATATTCTAGTGGGAAAAATGCTCACTGCTGCTACTTGGCCTGATGCAGATCAGAGTAACAGTGCTGCGTCACTTGATGTTGTGTGGTAACTCTTACACTCTGTCTGAAAACACGTTAGAGATAAATAAGAAATAATAACAGGAAAGAAAAATTACAGGGTATAATGCACAGGAGAAGAGAGATGTTTTCAGCTGAGATTTGAAATCAGATTGAGAGTCAATGAGGTAGAGAGATAATGAAAGTCTGTTCCAGATGGTGGGAGCTGCAGAGCAGAAGGCTGTCTTGCCACCAATTAATTTAATGAAGCCCACCCATCAGTTTCTCATCCTGACTTTTTTCCTGAACCATGTTAGGCTCAAACCTCGTGGTGTGAAACCACAAGAACCTGATGTGAAAAATTCCATGCTCTCGGCATGGTGTGGTGAGAAATTCCCATGTGCAGATCTGTCTGCAGCAAGGCCCTGCATTCAGACAAAGGCTTTTCTCTCCCAAATGTCACTGTTAAGTCCAACAGATGATCCTACAGGAACCTGTGCCTGTATGGTGATGAGCACCTCCATCCCCAGATTGCTCCGCACATCTTGGAAGTTGCTGCTCACTACTGAGTGAGCAGTCTAGTACAACAGAATAGCTGCTGCTGTTTAGGCAGAGAGCATCATACAGGGAAAAGCTTTTATGTGTGCAGTGGGAGGTAGTTCATGCACAATGTCTTTCTCTGGGGTGAGGCTGCACTAGCTTACATGGCACATCATTGTGTGGCTGGTTCACCCTTCTACACAAGCAGAGGCACCCCTGAGATGCAGAGAGCACTCATAAAGCAGCCCAGCTCTTTGGCTGAGCCTAAAGGGAATTCCTTCTATCCAGGGCTGGATACACACACATCATACTAATATGCTCCTTCAGAGGACTCTCATACATCTGAAGTTTAATGCAACATAAAACGACCACTGTGATAATTGCCTTTGCACAGTGGAATTCTCTGAAGCGAATGTAAATATTAATCATATGATCTACATATTGTAACAAGAGAAAGCCTGCATCAAACATTATTTCTAAGCACCAGTCGCCAAACTAGGACAATTCCTGACAACTATGCTAACAGTCCATCTAACAGCATCAACAGCTCATACTGAAGAAAAGAGCTTTGCCCTATCCTATGAAGCCCGTCAGAACCAAGCTATTTCAAATGAGACTTAGAAGTGAAGTTTCAGAAGTCATGCTCAGCTCAGCTTAGGGCCTCTTCTTCTTTGTACAGAGGAGCTTTCACTGATCTTACAGCATAAAGGTACGAGAAGCAGTCTTTCAAACATTTGGATCTCAGATAGCACAAGGCTTTCTAGGTTAAATCAAAGCCTTCATGTTACACAGAAACCTACTGGTAACCCTTATAGTTGAGTGGTCATTCTGCAGGAGGAAGCATCCCTGAACCATAAGAATACCGTGGTCACCTTCAGCTTTAATTTCCAGATATTTCCCCTTCCATGCCTGAAAGATCTGATTTTGCATTATCTGATTTTGAAGCAAGCATAATAAAAAAGTTTGTGTTTATGGAAGCAATTGCAAACTTTTGACTGTATGTAAGTGACAAATATAAGCTGTTTTAGTTATGGCTGCTTCTTCATTTGATAGATGTTAAAAGTTCTGGGATATACTTCCACTGAACAACAAAGAACCAGTACATGCTATCAGTTAAATTCATCACCTTCAAGTTATTTTGAGGTAAAACTGTAATAATGCATAAGTGAGTTGCTTCCCAAAGACTGTAAATGTAGATTCACAATATTATTTTGATTCCTTTGAATAATTCTACTTACCACAACTCTAAAAAAAACCTAGATAAAAACTATTAAAGAAGTGATGACAAAAATGCCATGTTAGATTTCCATTTATTTTATCATTAAAAAGATTTACAGCCTGTACTGATATCAGATTATAAAAATTAGGGTGCACCATAAATTAAAAGGGCTTGCTCTTGCTGAGCAATATAATAAGGGAGCTAATATTTGTCAGGATTTTTGTCAGATTTGAAAGGTCTAAGAAGCAGAAAAACAAGCAGCAATGAAAAGTGAGATCTTAAAAGCATGTAGAATTTTTAAAAGTAGACTTTTGTGGAACGCAATGAAATATTAGTAGAAAAAGGTAACTTGCCAAAATAACTGCGCTAATCTTCCTCTCATAATAGCTTCACGGCAGAATTAGCAATACTCTTTTTACTCCGCCTTTTTTTTCTTTTTTTCATTAAACAGGCTCTGATATAATGACATTGAATTCCATGCAAATATTCTACTTCTTTAGGAATAATTTATTGTGGCTTTACTGGAAAATTTTAGCTGTATCTTAAAAGGTTTTATGGCCTCAATTATAGCACTTTTACTCCTAATAATCAATATTGATTTTACCCTATCATCCTCTTTAAAGTTTCTCTTGGTTTACATAGAATCCAAATCTTGACTGAGTTTATAAAGTGGTAATATTTTCATTCTCAAATCATGTTGTTTTGGATAATCATTCTAGCTCTTCAATAGCTACTTCTGCTATATCACTAAAACCACAAACCAAATCTTAGTTTCTTTGTTGTAAGAAGCAAGTGTAGTGTTAGGCATTACGAGAAATACGGCTAATTAGCAGGATTGTTCTGTGACCTGCAGTTGTGTTTATTCCTTTATGTGTTTCCATTGTGCTCCAGAACTTCATTCACAGAGTTGGTATCTCACCTGCAGTTGCAGCCTACACTCCTGTAGAAACCTCAGGAAACACAACATGCTGGCCTACGTGGAGCTTTCACTATAGACTCCTCCAAGCAAACACAGCCTTCTGAATCAGCTCCATGCATTACAGGCAGATGCTAGGTATCTATCTCTCCCGTCTGCTCCGCTGCACAACCAGGCGTTTCCAGCTGTTCAGTTCTCAGGAGCTGTAACACTGACTCCTTTGACTGTGACTTTTCAAGCCAACACACACCCAGTTACCATCTCCTGCGGATGCCGTGCCACTTTCCTTAGCATTAACACTACCGTGCATGCAGAGTCTGAGCCACAGAGAGTGCCTGCTCTTTAGGTCTGCTGTCCCTGTCTGCACTTCTCCTGGTGATGGCCAGTGATGAGATGCTGTCACACAAGGCGTCCCAGTGCTTCCCAGAATTGGGAGCTGTGGAGAAGGCTGTGATTCAGGCAGCCAGCTGCCTCTTTTTGGCATAACTTCCTTGCTCTCTCCATTGAGCAAAACAATGAGGAAGAGATGCCCTTTGATTGGTTAGCCCCAAGGTTTATTCAGCTTTAAACGGATGAAGTTTGACTCACTTTTCCTGGAGGAGGGCAAGTGACATCCTTGAAGGCTCTGTCTGCAGTGGGCATATTTATTTACGTTTGTCAGGATCTCCATTTTCCACTCAAAGTATAAGCTTCTTTATTTTGCCCTTGCCTTTTCTAACATAATTAAACGGTGACACACAAATATACACATACAAAAGTCTAAATATTGACTTGCTTTTCAAACTAAGAAGAATGAGGAAGAAACACACGACAAAAGTGATATGAAATGAATGGTATATAGAATATTTCTGTGACTGTTCTATTGACTTATACACCTGCTTTGTAGGTTCTTTTACTCTGTCCTTTTGCTCCCTTACACTAGGTTTATTTCAGCATCTCTGGAAATGAAAAGATCTCCTTTTGTTTCAGAATTAGTATTTGACTGATGAAAAGAATGAACCCCAGGGGCTGTCTTTTCCAATCAGACACTGTAAAAGCACTTGAGCTGACTATGTTCTGCAGAACATTGAAAACATGGCATGCCCAGGAAATGTTTGCCATCACATTAGTGATGCTGTAATGGGCACCACAAATCACCTGGACATTAATAGAATGAAATCACTTACTGCCTCTGAAAGCAGCTTTATTCTCAGTTGGTGTCCTGAAGGCACCATGTGTGCAGTCTAGAGTTTCTACCACAAAGGAGAAATTTTAAAATATCATAAAACTCCTCTTTTACTTGCTGCTTTTGGAGTTTGAGTCTCCACTGATTGTTTCTGATAGCAATCCCTTAAACACAACTAGTGCTGGAAAAAAAACATAAAAAAAAAATAGTTTTCTTACAAACTTTCAGTGATCTCTGATTTTTCTAAAAGCTGTAGCAGGACAGGATACACATGACTTCTAATGACTGCCCTTGCTCTCACTTAACTGCAATAACGCATCAAACATGTTTCTTTATCCTGTTATTGCTGGTTTGTAATTTGATCATCGGACAGATTTGAATTCTCCCCAAGCTGTTCCAACGTGTCTGTAACAGAAGCAGAAGTACCTACGTGCACTTCCCATTTTGCTCAGAAAACAGAACAGCTTCAATGATCATAGCCCATGTGAAGCAGACAGCAGTGGTTAAATTAACTGTTGTGATCAAAGAAACGGGCTGTTAAAAATACTTGATTTCCTATTAGAGAAGACTTTTTAATTGTGCTTCTGGTGCCTAGAACACGTTGAATTTTTTATGAGATAATTCAGGTAACAGCCCATTAGAAATGTATTTGATTTAGCTGAAGGAAGTTTGGGAAAAGAGAGCACTGCTGTGTGAGCGGTGGCTGTCCTCACCCCTGCCCCTGCCTGGGCAGCAGAGCAAACAGCCAGCTGCATGCACACACACCAACATCAACTGGAGGCTACATTAATATATCTAGGTGTGAGCTACAATGACTGAAAGCCCACTCAGCTTTCCTTGTCACAGGATCAGTATCCTCTGCAGCTAAATTCAAGAGATCTCAGGAGTCAAATCTTTTACTGTCCATAAAAGAAAATATCTGGCATCTCAGGCTTATCTTTCTGCTTTAAACTTATTTTCACTTTGTATTAACAGAATGTTTGTTATACCATGCTCAAGAAAGCATCTAGTTTCTCCAGTGCTACACTAGCAATCAAACTGATAGCTGTAAAACAGATAAATAGGAGCTGTACACCACCGTTTCTGCTGGCCCATTTTTCATTTTTTGAAACAAGCCCCCGAGAGTCTTTTTGCAGAATAAATTGAAGATAAAAAAGTTATCTCTTGATGCGTATAGTTTGAACATGTCAGATTTGTGAAGCGTCTTCTCTGGCTAGCTTAGCACTCTGCCTTTTGAAAGACATAGAAGGCAAAACACAGCTGTCAGAATTTTTAAAGCAGTTGTGTAAGACAAAATTAAGTAGCTCCATTAAAAGCAGAGGATCTAGAAAGTCAGGTTGCATGCTATTTGTTGATGCCAAGCAGCATTTCACTCTACCATTCCTCCTTACTGAAATCAATGAAATTACACTGAGATAATGCTCAGTATGAAGAAACTTGTCTAAATCTGGACTTAACTCTTCTGTTCTTGGTGGTGAAGCTGCCCTTATAACCTAGGATCCAGCGAACACCTCTTGCTCCAAATAGGAAAGATGATATAATCCTGCACAGCTCTGAGCAGCGGGCTCACTGGTTACTGAGGACCCATTTATTTTGAGCAGTTCTTTTGCCTCTTTAAATTATACTGTGGGAAGCTTTGGCTGCGATAGAAGAAATAAGGAATCCTGTTTTCCTTTCTCATCTCCAGTTCCTCTGCAAAGCAGAAGACTGAATATATTTTCTCAGTATGATTATAAGCAAAATATCAAGTTTAAGCTTGCAGAAGGGAGTATTTTTGTACAGAATTCTACTTCATGGTAAGCCACAGAAACTTAATTACTTTCGGATCTTGGAAAGCTGGTCTTATCTGGATCTGAAATAATAGATCTGAGATTCTTAAAGTTAATAATTCTTAGTATAGTGTTGCTTGATTTTCATTTCTCATGTAGATCTTCAACAGTTCAGGCAACTATGTGGCAAAGCTGATTTTACACTGCATTAACTTCTTTATATGTTCTTAAAGTCTACACTGGCACACCTAAGACACCAAACTGTCAGCTTTATTCTGCTTGTTCTTCTAGACCATGGAACTACTGATTTAATTTAGATTATTCCCAACATTACATAAGTTAGCAGACCTCAGATTCTCCATTCTGCTACCTGAACCTGTTTTACAGAAACCGAATTGTGGAGGATAGTGACATAGCAGGATCAGGGAATTTTGGAAAATAATGATTTAAATCAACAGCTTTCAGTCCATTTCTTACTGCACTTCCTAAAAGGTGATTAGTATGTTTGTTCCAGCATACCTCAATTTTTGATGTGCAATCCCTCAAATACCTCACAAAAGCAATTATTAATCAGGCAGAGGCCAAAGACAGGAGGCAGGATAAGGTCCTGTAAAGTTTAAATCTTTATATTCATGTAGGAGTGGTGGGGAGGAGAGGAGTAAGATTGGTAATCTTGTTGAAAATATTTCTTTGAGAAGGTAAGAAGTCTCAATAGTTCTTGTTGTTATCGCCAGGAAGAAGGGAAATCTCTCTAGCTGTAAAGCATTTACAGTGTTAAATGCTTCCGCATTACAGGAAAATACACAACTAAAAAGTGAATCCCCTCTTTGAAAAGCTGTTGTACCAAATACGAAAACTGAATTCAGTTCTTAAAGTTCAAGATGAAGGTATTTTATCCTGACCTGTAAGAATGTCAGTGTAGCCTTTTATTTAGAAGTCACTACTGATGCTTACTTATCATCTCCATATGTCAAACAGGTGCATCATTTCAGCACTGATGTGCTGATCATCCTCTTCTCCTCTGCACAAGCACTAACCCATGACCAGCTTGAGGCAAATGAGTGCTTGCTCAACTTTGCCTGTGGAAGCAGTCACAATGATTTTACATAGGGAAATGATAAATTTAGTGCAGGTGTACACGTCTGCTACTTCGGAGACTTTACTACAGAGCTGCTGTGAATCGGGTGTTATGCCATCAGTATGGTAGAAGCACCAAGCACAACAGGGCACTGATTAGGGCTTTTAATAGCCCTGAGTTAATAGCATCAACAGTAAACATGATCAGTTCTGCTCTGTGTGTAAGTTAGGCTAGTTCTGTTTAAAGAAATGAAGCAAATTTTGTGGAGTAACTAAGCTAAGAATTTTGGTCAATGACACTGCCATTAATTTCTTAGTATAACCTGGATGAACAGTATCCTATTTTATTATGGCTAAAGAGAATGCTATTCCTGAAAGGTGAAAATAGCCGTATCTCAAATGACAAATTGTAGGTGAGATGGGAAGTTATGGCTTTTCAATCAATGGAAGAAAACATCCCAGTTATCTGTGAAAGTCTGTGCACAGTTCAGATGACAGAAGGTATTGTACAGCAGTGCTAGAAGACATTCATGAGGGTTGTTAGCATAATACAACAATATGGATTCCACTCTTAGTATCCTAAATGTGTAATTAAACTCTTTAGTACTCTTCAGTGATGTAAATTTGTCTTTATTATATGCAATACTACTCTAGTAAAGACCACCTCACAGGAAATAAAAAGACAACCAGTCAAAGAAAATAAGAAAGAGACATAGGGTGAATTCCCGATCCTTCTGAAATTTATGTCAAGGACATACTGCTAATGACTTCTGATGTTCATCTACACATGCGTAGATTTAGAGACTCTCACATTGTTCGAGTAAGGAAGGAGGAAATATCTGAGAAAGGAAGAAATGTCTGAGTCAGAGAAACTTTACCTATCTGCTGATAATCTGTCAATACAATGGAGTGGATGTAGTCAAACTGTCACACCATAAGAATACCAAAGGTAGATTATGGTGATTATTGAACAGCTTGTATTTGAGCCTTGTGGTAGCAACATCCCCACTACCATTTACATAGAGCTGAACACTTCAGGTAAGACATGGAATAATGGCTAGAGTCGGGAAGAATCGGTATTTTTGCTTCCAAATTCATCTGGTCTGTAGGAGGTTGAGATGGCAATGGAAGATGACTGGTTTGGTAGGAATAGATGATCCTACAGAAAGGGAAAGAAGTCTGGATAATGATTTTTCACTGAAAACAGTGGAAAAGGCTTTAGCCTTGGTCTGTATTTTCCCAGACATTTGTGCAAAAATAAATGGAACTAGTCATGTAATGGAAATTGCCCTGCTTCTTATGGAATGTGGCCTTAAAAAGTTCCTACCTCAACTGGGGTGAAAACCATCATTTTCAGCTTCATTTTCCCTCTGAATATCAGATTGAGCATTTGTGAGGCAATGTCCTGTGAAAGGAATTTCCCTTCACTTAAAAAACCCAGCTAAAATATCTCCTGACAAATATATTGAGTGAATCCAGTAATGATTTTCATTTGCTGATGTTCACCCAGTAAAGAAAGGAAGCGGCACCCTTCCTCTCAAAGGAAATGAAGAACTCTGTTCTCAGTATGGCGGTGTATGGGGAAAGCTAATTACTTTTTCCATGCCAGGAGAGAAATGACATGTGGCTATAAAGAAATGTGAATTCTGGTGACCCTGTGACCTTTGCAGAAATGTGACCTTGGCCTGTAACAAAGTGTGCGTCGTGGTGGGGCGCATGCACAGCGCTGGGGGCATGGGCTCAAATGCAAAGAGAATGAAGTACAGCTCGGGAATCAGAGAAAACCAGCATAGGGGAAGGGGATGACATGGAGTACTCCATGTTTCTGTAAGGCCATTCTTCCTCAAGCCAGAAATTCACTAATAGGGCCTTTTGAATTTTGATTTTTGTGAAGTTTGATTGTGGTTTAACCATTGTAAAATACCCTTTTCCAAAAGTGGTACTTAGAAAAACTTATATCATAAAGAAGTAAACAAGGCACTGTTGTTCCTGTTACTTTGGCTCTGAAACACTATTTACAGCTCTTAATCACTATTTGAGAACCTTCTATTTGCCTACCACTGAGAACTGTCATTTGTAAATTAATTTTCCACCCCGATGCTTGGCTTGTTGTTTCAGCTCCAGTCCTCTACAACTGGCCCCAATGGTAGTTTTGTACCAACATACCTGGGAACAGAGCTCTCAACACCTCACTCTTCATCCCCTGCACTCAGAGCGCTGCCTCACCCTGTTCACATGGTGCTAGCACTGCTGGCATGCTGGTGTTCCTGCTGAAATCGGAGTGTGGCTTCCCGTGAGCATAAGCGGCTGGGGCTGGCGGCTGGAGATAGAGAGTAGGACATTTTTCTTAATTAGCTCTTGGGAATGCTGTTCTTTTTCTCGTGGGTATTTTCCAGGAGTGTTTTTTCCTCCCAGTAACAGCAAAGACACTTTTATAGTCAGAGCCTTTTCTGCCCTCACAGCGATAAAAGGGCAGTTTAGTTAGGATTATACACTATTTGTTGGATTATTGCATTTAAAATTCCAAGAGAAAGCATCAACATAGGAGTAAAGCTTCACACAACAATTAAACAACTATGTGGAAAAATGTATTGAAATTTCTGTTTAAATACAAACATACAGAACGAATTACAACCTGAAATACAAAACACAATGGTAACTCCAGAGAGAAGGATGCAGAGAGGAGAGAACACAGTAGATATAAGATAATTTAAAAAAGTAAAATTGCTATTTTACAGGAGGACCATAGTAATTCATTAAAATACTTATAAACACCACAAAATCTACCATGCGTAAAAGAGCACTGCGGAATTTTCATACGAACTACAATATAGGGGACGCATTGCAAGCCCTTGTACTATTTATATGCTTCTAGTGTTCTGTTTGGTTTTTAAGACTCCTGTGTTTCACATGGCTAAGAATCAGACACTGCAGCCACGTCCTCTAGCAAACCATCCTTATACTCTGCAAAAGGTCAGTAAGTGAATAGTTTTTAAATGAATTAGTACACAGAAAAAGAATTTAACTTTGTCATAAAATAGCCACTGCTTAAATGAGAAAAACTCCAACCCTTTACTAGTTATTTCATGTCATCTAGTCCTTATTATTGCAAATATATTTGACTTTGTTACATAAATGGCAAAGTCCATTTTCTTCTAAAATGAGCAAATGTCTCTTTTGTATGTTGTAGATTTAAAACTCCTTTGCTTATCTCCAATACAAAGAGAGTCAACAGCAAAGTTATTTGCTGAAGCTGCTGCATTAAGGAATATAGAAGATTCACTCATTAGGTGAATAGCTCTGAAAAGGTCTCGTTTTAGACTGATCTCAGATACAATAACCCTTGTCTTCCTTTCGTTCCTTCTCTATGCTTCAACCAGGCATCTGTCGGGGTAGTTAAGGATCTGTTTTATTGGCCAAAGGCCTTTAGTTTTTATATATTGAAATATACATTCTTGCATCTTTATATATGCCCTGTACTACATTGATGAACTTGAATCCAGGGCTTAAAGATACACATACCTCTTGCTAAACTAAGGTCTGAAAAAAACTCCCACCAACCAACAAAACCTGGAATAAAAAGGAAATATTTGCTTGCTTCTGTGTTATGGGATAGTTATTTTAATTGTGTTTGCTTGTTTTTAGAAGAGCATGAAAATGTTCATGATAAATTAGACAAAAAGCCAGTTTCATTAAAAAAATAGAAACACAATTGCTAGACCTGTTTGGAGGTGGTCATTCAGTGATCCGAACCTGTAGGACTGAGATAAATTACTTGTGGTAACATTTTCCTCTTGGAAAATCACAGATGAGACTAAATGAGACGTTTTATATATATAGTAGCAAACAGTCATAGGTACATTTCATTTTGAAAGTCCCATCTGTCTTACAGCCCAAACAGTTTTTGACACCACAGAATGATTGCTGCACTTCACGTTATATGAAAAAGTAGTAAGAGTTGATATACACCAGGGCTCTAAACATCAGGGCTCCATTTTACTATACCGAGCATTTATCCTAAGGAACTGGGTTAAAAAACCCCCCAAAAAATGGAAGAAAAGATAGATTAATAATTTATATTCATTGCTCTAAAAATATGATCAAGATTTGATTTCAAGACTCTGAGTTATCTAATCCCCAGAAGGATCATCTGATTCATAAATTCAAGCTGTTGCAGTTTTTTTCATAGAAAAGTAAACAAAATGCATGAATGTGATTTATTGTTTGATCACATTTTAATTGACTGCATTAAGGCTGCAAATATTAAGGGAACTCAGCCTGTGTACTTGCTGGAGCCTGATACAGCATGCATTTTAAAGCTAACTGTGTGTGGCAATCCATACTCGGTAAGGTTTAAATTAATAATATAGACTTACATACTACCATTAAAGCAAAGAGTTAATTGGTTTCCTATTTGGAGTATGACACTGAAATGCCGCAAGAGCTCCAAATGATTGTTACCAACACCAGGAAAATAAGTGTCAAGTTTATCCAAGATTAAAGAGTACTAGTGTGCTGTCTTACTGCTTAATAAAGAGCTACCAGCAGTATGCTTGGTCACAGCTACAATCAACTTCCTTATCAAGGCACTTGCAATTACTTTATCTACAATATAAAGAAACACTTCTAAGATTCAGCTTATGCCTCTGAGCAGACACTGGTTGTACCCTATGCATTCCACAATCACATACAACAGACAGAAGCATATTAGGTACAATAGCCCCAAGAAGGATCGCTTACATGACTCTGAAAGACAACCAGAAGAGGTATTTTTCCTTCAAATGATTCCTAAAATTCCAAATGATCCATAAAATCCATATAGAGGATTTTAGCCCATTGAATCCATATAGGAAAGAGTTGTTTACTGGATATGCAAGATGATTTTGTATCAGACAAAAGAATGGTGTTTTCTTTGTAATAATGGGTATCTTTGGAATGCTTGCACAGTCGTAAAAGACTCCAAGATCCACCGCGGGGACTAGTTTCTGGTACTGGTCAGTTTGCTGAAGGAGTAAAGTCAAAGTCTCTTCCCCATTCTACCCTCGTGTGGTTTTGTAGGCTTTGGTTTGCTTTGATATCATCAGTACCACTGAGGATGATGTACTGCTGTCTAACTGACAATTGTTTGCTTCTTTCGGTCCCCATGCTGGTGCCCGGGGGGATTGATCTAAGCAGTTTGGGCTGGAATGGGAGTGCAATTGTGTGGGTCTTTTCTGATTTCTGAAACGTTGCTTCTAGTCACTATTGGAACAAGAGTTTTGCTTTGATATTTTTGCTTGCAGATGCAAAGGATGGTAGCTAACGAAAACCAGCAAAATAGATTTGCCTCCTTAGCATTCCGGCTTTGCAACAATGCTGTGGAAGGGCTTAAAACTCCATAGAAGAACAGAATAGATAAAGATGAATTTTAGTATTTGATGTTCTCCAAATCAATGTACTATGCTACAGCTCAGCATGTCTTGGTAGACTATAACAGAGCAAGTTATAAAGGAAGGCAGATACAACATCCGTTTTTCACATTCCTAATGAACAGTGTGAATTTGTTGCTTTCAGAATAACAGATGATTTAATTGAATCTGTATAATCTAATGCAATCAATCTCATTTAACTAAATGTCACACAGCCCTTTTCACCAAGAGGCAGTTTATGTACACACACCAAGGAGCAGGACCAACTTCTGAAACCCTTACTAGTGTGAGATCAGTTTTGACAAGCTGCCCAGAAAAAGCATTGCACTTCTATTTTGTTTCTAACTTAACTGTTAAAAACACAGCCTTCGAGAAATATTGAAAAGGCTATGGTCTAACAGCAGAGAAACAGGGAATTATAAAAAAAAAAAAACACCAAAGAAAAAACCCTGTACTTACTATACTCAACCTGAGTTTTAAGCAAAGCAAAAGGTAGGACTGAATAGACTTTTAAGACTTTGTTTTCCCAGTGAGTAAATTGCAGTCTTTCAGGGGCCAAGCAGAGTTTTCAGTTTTGGTATATAGCTAAATTTTCCATCATATATTTCATACATCTTGCAACAGTCTATGGGCTCTTATGGCCAAGCATTCAGTACTCATACGTCAATCCAGATGGTGTACCTACCCAGGGCTTACATCAGCAGTGTCTGTAGGGTCTCCTGGCTGTACAGATGCAGGGCCTGGAGAGCAGCACCTTCCCATGTCCTTGGCCCGTGACTCCTATCTGCTCAGCTGCCTGCAATTCTCACACTCTCACCACTCATATATCCTGCTTGTTACTGAGAAGCATGGATGATTTAATTGCCAAACCTTTCTCAAAAGATACACTGCAGATATGGGATAGAGGACTCTGTCCAGGCAGGCAGGTTTGTGGCCAAGGCTATCTTGTCTCCTCCACAGGAAAAAGCAGGCTTTTGATACCACTAGGAAGCGGTAGAAATTACAGTTTTTCCCTTTGCTGTACCACATTTATTGTAAGATGCCAACGGCTGAGCACTGGCTTTCCTGTAGCAGCATGAACTCGTGTTCAGCGTGGTATCTAGATGTGCCATCCCCTGTCTCAGTAGACAGGCAGTATTATCAATAAGTTTTCCAATGCAAATAAATATGACTGATTATTCTGCAAAGAAAACATAAGGCGTGTTTCTTTGTTGCATTTTCCTGCAAAGTAGCATCTGTATAATGTAAAACTTGAAAATGCATTTGTTTAGCCATGTTAATGCACCCACAGAATTCCATGGGAAAATAATACTATCAGAAGCATGTGAAGTGAGGGAAAATCCTTAAAAAAGAAGTGGCTTGGGATCTTAAATTTCTGGTCTCAAGAGCTAAGTAGAGTAAAATATTTGAAGACATTTTGGCACCTAAATTCACTTTGCTTTAAAGATATGAAACCCACATATGTGTCCCTAAAATGCAGTAAGGTGCAGAAGTATGTTTTCAAAAGAGATCTTGCAACCTAAACCTCGTTACAAGAAAGGCTTGCTTTTGAAAATAAACCACAAGATTCTTAAATCATTCTGTCATTTTGAAAATAAATCTGAGATCATAAGTGACCCCAGTGGCCTTAAACCTCAATCTAGAGAATGACACCACTAGTTGCATTTTACAGTTCTCCCTAATTAATTGTCAGTTTGTGTCAATTCACAAGGAAGAACAAAACTCACAAATGTCATCATTTCTGGTATATGCCTTACTTAAAAGTTATTTTCTTTTCCAATCCCTACTTACCTTTTGAAATTTGACAGGCTTAGAGACCAAGAAAGTAGGGGAATAAGTGATCAAAAGATGCTGATTTATGATCTAAAGCATGTGAACACTTTTAAGACCTTCAAGAGTACAATTTAACGTGTCCCCAGGTGACTTTAGTTTACACAGCCAACCCTTACAACACAGATAATCTAGGCAGACGTTGTCTTTGGCAGCATTACAGGACTACATTTCACAAAACTGGCCTGTTTGTTAACTGTTTCTCACTGTTTCAGACAGCCACTCATGCATTATTTATGGCATCAGGCATTGCTATATGTTTTCTTTCACCTTCTATTTGATTACAGAACGTAATTGTGGCTAGCAGAAAAGCAATGGAAATATTGCAAATATAGATTTAGTTCTCCTTTGTGTCTCTTATCTTTTTCAGGGTGTGTAGGAATATTTGATTTGGAGGCTTTCTGGGGTTTCTTTTTGGCTCGATTCACTATTAAAAGTACAGTCATACAATATTTGATTCTCTGGAGGAGCTTCTGAACCTCTGAATAGTAACTAACTGAATGGGCTAGATCTACGGTCTGCTGAAAAGCAGGATGCTTGCCCTGTAACCATCTGCTTCTTTGCAGTTTACAGGTTAGGTTACCTGAATAAAACATCTGGGATCTACTTATTTTCCTGCAGTCATTTACGCTCCCTCCCCCTATAACATCCCCGAGATATAAATGGAAAAAAAAAGGTGCTGGCATTAATCTGAGAAACACCTAGGCACTATTAGCACAAATAGAAGGAGCACTTTCACAGGCTATCAGCAGAATGACTTATTCATTTTTATCTACTTACCCAGTTTGTCGAGAACAAATTACACTGGGGGGGGGGGGTGGAGTGAAAACTGAGTAAATTTGGGTTGATTCATCACCTGTCCTACTTTGCAGATCAATCAGTTAATAATTTCATTGACCTGGAGGATCATTCAGAACAATATATTTAATTCAGTCATGCATTTAGTTTAATTAAGGTTTGAAGTTACAGTCCTCTGCTGGCAAAGAGATATTAAATCTGTTTTCTTTCTGCTTTCCATTCACCATGTGAATTTCCTCTACTGGATATCATTCGCAAGAGATTTTTTATTTTAATTTATCTAAATTGCCTGCTGCTTCTGTGAAATTTTGCACCTTTCTTTGGAATAAGAACCACCTGAAAATCTTTCTGCACCATTTGATGAATTTGCTGGAAATATTAGACCTCTTGGACATTCAGCAAATGGGGATGGGGGGTACACAAATCCTGGGAACCAGCTATTTGAAAACTGGCTAAGGTAGTGCAAATGGTCTGCTGCAGAGATGCAACTGAGAAAGGACACAAGTGCTAAGAGGCATTGAGAGAGCAGGAGCTAAAGAGCCAACGGCTTTTCATGAATGTCTCTTGCAATGGCATGGCAAGGAATTATCCTCACTAGCAGGAAGCTTTGTGGTCTTTTCCCCTGAATGATACAGGGGGACTAAATTTAGCTTCAGAAAAAAAAATAAAAAATCTAATATTGATTGAGATTACAGTAAACAAAATGACCAACAATTAATATCAATCTGTCATGCAGCTGATCTGGAAACTGAGAGTTACAGGTCTGTGATAATCAATATGTACAATGAATACAGACAGAGCTCCATGAGCTGCCAATACTGAATTTGGTTCCACAGATGATGCTCAAACATTTGGGGATACTTCGATTTACTGTGTGCTTTTCTGATAGTGCTGTTTTCCTGGCAGCTACTACCTCTTTCTTCCCTTGTGTAACTGACTCTAATGTTTCAAACCCCAGCAAGTTTGCCACAGGTTGAAAGCTGTGGTCATCTTGTGCATTGCCCAACTGAGTGTCATCAAGGTCACTTAACCTGGCCTGAGAGCCTCTGTGGTGCGTGTCCGTGCAAACCTTCACAACGATGCAGAAAAGCTGGATTTACACCATTTCTCTCTGACTATGGCTATCAAAGGATAGTTCATCATCACCTTTATGAGATATATACCTTAATTTAATGGGAAGAATCTTGCTGAAACACTGTGCCAACACATCTTAACTTCTGAAGGGCAATGGTTTCAGCTTTGCAGACTTACCATTTAGGCCTGCCCTGAGGTCTAAAGACTCCACACGTTACAAGACTATGGTTAGGAATATGACATTTTTTTGCCCCCTGTTCTCCTGATGTGCTCCAAGGGGTTCGGTCATACACTGGGCTGCCAATTAGATAGCACATTAAGATTTTCCTCTGCTCTTGGTTTCGATGTAACTGGGAAGCTTCTTCTTTTGGTAAGCTGGCAGGCTTGGAGATCTAAAAATGCTCCAGTCATGAGTAAATAACCTTTATTATTTGTGCTAGGGCCATTATAATCTCTCAATTGCATTTGTGTTAAGTAATACGCTTTCGAAACAGTGAATAGTTCCTATTTTAGAGACGATAAGGTACCTACAAAGGCAGGAGTGTTCAGGAGGAAGAGTTATGCTGGACAGCTAGCCATTTCACTCTCGTGTGTTTCCTCAATGCATTACCTTAAAAAATCTAGACACCAGATCTCTTCTGTTATTAAGAGATAGTTACCGCTCTGCAACTTACAGCCAGAAGATTTGGGAATTGATTTGCTTTGAATTGAGGCTTTACTTCAGCAGCTATGGTTTCAACTAGCAACTTGGTTAATGGCTCTGTAAGCAGGCATAGGACTCTGACAAAGTCCAATACACATATCCATCATTCACTTGCTATATGATTGAAAGCACTTTCTGTTCTGGTGGCATGATATACAGTGCATATGATTTGATTATGCTGGTTTTCCTACTTCCTTTCTTTTCTATAATTTACTTGTAGAGGCTGTTCCAACAATTCTGGATCCCCAACTCACATGTGGTGACAGCATAAGGGACAGGTCACATGGGGGTTTTGCATGCCTGAAGGACTGTATAGTGAAGCTTGTAGTCACTTATTCTTCACTTTGATTTATTTAGGTACATGTAGAAATCTCCATCACAGATCAGCCCCATTGTATTAAACACCTGTATCATAAAAAGCGATATTCCTATTGTTTTCACAGTCTTACCTAAGAAATTCCAGGAGATTAATTGCCAGCTGGAGAAAACAGTTGCAGAATAATTTCGCCCAAATGTTAGTGTCTTTACTGTTCATTGCTAAGGCATAAATTTTACCAAGAAACAGATACATCTGATATTGGTATTTTGGTCTCAGAAGGATGAAGTTGGAGAGACACAGGTCCGGTTTGAGAGCACATCCTTGAAAAGCCCATTTGCTGGCTGGAATGTTATTTCTCCCCAGTGTGGAGAAGGGCTGGCCAGCACACAATTCATGCTGTCATGGCACACAGGAAAAATGTCTTTCTCAGCGATTATTAACTTTCCCCTTCACTCTTGTGTTTGTTTTATTTTTATTTTATTCAGCTTAAAACCTGACTGTATGAAAAAGACCATTGTTAAAAAGTGTATTATTGTGTTTGGAAGCACAGGTAAAAGATGCCCAGGTTTTTTCCCTTTGCAATCTGCACAGAACCAGTACTTTCAATTTTGCAGTTTGCTCCATGAAAAACTAACTGGGTCTGCATTAGTTCTGTCCAGTAATACCTGAAAAATCACTAAATATGTCATTTTAGTGGCCTTTTCCCTTTTCAGCTGTCTAGTTTCCCTATTTCTGAAGTGCTTAACCTTCTTCTTGAGCTAGGTATTTCCTCGTTCACAGAACAAACTTCTTTTTCCTTCATATTTTGACGCATGCTTCTTCCAAGAAGCCTTGCATCGTTCAACAGCAAAAGATACTTGAAAGAAAAAGATGTGTCTGGAGTGCCTGGAGTGCTGCAGGACTGTCCCCCAGATGTGGGCCTCTGAGGCAGAGACCCTCTCTCACCCAGGGTATTTATACAATGTCACTGCTTCCCATTTAATGACCTCACGTCAGTCCCCCCCGAGTATTGTTCTTACCTCATCTCACTGTGAGTTTGTTCTTGTTAAGGGCCCGATCCATCAAAGCACTTAAGCACATGGTTGTGGGTTGTAAACCCACTAGGGTAAGTACCTTGACTTTTTATAACCCTGTGAAGTGTGCAAAGTGTGTACCTATGGCACTATAAAAGATGGGTTTAAATGATGTCTGTGATAAGGGCTAACCTTTCTTTCAGCACTTATTCTCTTCTGTAGCACAAGAAATTTCTGCAGTTTGTGTTGCATATATTTCAGACAAGGCTGGTTTTGACAAACTGTTTCTTTTTTAGTTCTGTCCTTTTCTGTCTAAACCATCTACACCTAATAAATTTTCAAGATTTTCTTGCTTATCTGTATTCCTCAAAAACTTGATTAGATTCTGTTAGACACCCTGAAGGATTACTTAATCCTTAAAATTTTTCAGTTCAGGTTCTTAAAAGACTTAAACCAAGTAAGAAAACAGGATGATTGCAGTAGGCTCAACCCCTTTCCTGCAGACACCAGCGAAGGTGAATCTTAAGTTATATCCTGTTCTGAGAGTGAATTTGGTCCAATGCAGAATTTTAATTTCTGTAAGCAGTGGAAAGAAAAAGTAATTAAACCTCTGCATATTCTTTGTGCACTATAAATACTTTAATAAAAGAGACAAAGGAAATCAACTCCTAAATTATTAGAAGTAGTAAAATGCTGAATATTGAAACACAGTTTAATTTATTCATTTATAATTTTTATTAGGCTAAAATAGGCCTCTAGGAGCAATTTAAACATTACAATAATGCGATTGTTCAGTATAGTCAGCACTTACATACACAACTATCTCTGTATAAAAACAAATAGCAAGCTAGTGGCAAAGTCCCATGTTTCGATGTAAATTGATGCTGAATTTACACAAAGCCAGCAGATTGTTCTCTCCTCTCTTTAACGAACATGCAACTTTTATATTTCAGTGTGAAAACTACTGGGTAGTGAACCAATGCAGCTGATCTGGTTCAATGCCCACAGAGAGAGAGTCAAGTTCTAATTGTAAAACTTCTAGGTTACCAGTGTATCTGTATGTTAACGTATATAAAGTGTGAACCTTATAACCCCAAAATGAACTTAGATGTTGATTTGGATGTATTTTAGAGCAAAACGGTAAAGCTGAAGGCAAAACATAACAAATAGGTGCCATATATTAGTAGCAGAGACAATTGTAAATCTTTTAGCCTACGTATTAGATTGTAAATCTACAAAAGAAAAATAAGTAGGTTGGCATTTCAAAGCTAAAACTATTAGGGGGAAGTTTCTGCTGAGTATTTCCTTACATGAAAAAGTGCTTTTAATTCCAGTCTGCTGTACTGGGCAGATGACATGACTCAGAATCATCATCAAAGTAACATTAACCCACTGAGAAGTTCCAAAACTGCTGCAGTACAGATCCAATCTCTTTGAAATTCAGCAAGCTTTCTCAACTTCCTTTTAAAACTACAAGGAGCACCCACGGCTGAGGAAAAAACCTGAAATATTGTGTGTCTACTCTAACATACTGCAGTTTTTCATATCTCAAAGGACTTCAAGCAGCACTTCTTTTTTGGAGCAGTACTCAAAAGTACTGAGTGGAGTGACCTGCTCCTGTAATACTCAAAGGTCTATCCATCTTTTAGAAGACTTCTGCTATCCAAGTAGGAAAAAGCGACATGACAACCAGACATCTGAAGCTGTAGCTTGATATCCTGCTTATGTCCAGTTTGGGAGGGTTTCCTCCAGAAATATAGGATCATAAGATAATGAAGGGTTGAAAAGGACCTTAGGAGGTTTCTATTGTAACCTTCTGTTTAAAGCAGGATCCATGCTGAGGTCAGGCCAAGTTACTCAGGGCTATATCTGGTTTGGTTTCAAAACCTTCATGGATGGGGCCTACACAGCATCTGGCCCACCTACTCCACTGCTTGACTGTTCTGATGCCATGTGAGTCCAGAGCCACTGCAGGGAATAGTGCTAGACAAAAAAATCTAATTTCAAAAACTGACTCCAAACCAGACTGAGGAAAGGACAGTCCTGCATGCCGTACAGCCTGCATTTTCTTTCTATGAAAGAAGAGGCAAAGTCTGCTCAAACTGGGAATACAACAATGAACTATGGCTTTCAGTAGAGGCTGTCTCAACACTTTAGCAAAATGTATACGTTACTGTAAATTCATATTTTGAGCATTTCTTCTTAACTAGGATAGCTAGAAAGAGTTGCTTCCAATTAAGTGAAATTCTAAGGCCATCACTTGAGAGCCAAAGCACAAAGCTACCGACATGGGCCTTTTGATCTGATCTCAAAAGCATCTGCCTCCAGTGAAGAAAGCATAGCATTATGGGACACTATAAGGACATTAGCTGAACTCCTGCAGAATCTGCTGAGGGTGACCCTATTTCATGGGTTGAATGTGGCAGTGTGGGGCTTAGTTGCCAGCTGGGGTTAAAGCACAACAACATGAAAAATTTTTTTATAAACAGCTATTTTAAGATTTTATTATTCTTTTAAAAAATGCTTTTAATTCAAGCTTTGTTAAAATATTTTCTATCTTATGCTGCCTATCAGTCAAGTGTCTTTCTACCACAGGTTTATTACTCAGGGCCCAAAGACAGAAAAACTAAATACTAACAATTCGCTGCCAATAACTGTGACATTTCCAGACAAAAAAAATCTCATGAAATAGGTGGTATCCTCATGGAACATAAACCATTACATGGACTTCTGACATGCTGTAAGATATCAAGAAGTTATTTACAATCTTAAATACCTATTGCGCACAAACAGAGACTTGTTTATTTGGAGAGATTGTGTAGTTTATTTTCCAACAAGGAATATAATAACGCCTAACTGAGAAGGGCAATCAAGAAATCTGAGAAACCCTGTTTCACTGTTTCCATAGTAACCTCCTTAATAAGCCAGTAACCTTGGTTAGGGACAACCCTATAAGCAAATACACTGAAAAATTTCTCAGTCATAATGAATACACTCTTATTGTCTGGCTTTTTGTACTGCCTTCACAAATACCTTGCCCCCTTATTAGTTTCCTTGTTATCTTTAAAAAGCAAAACTCAAAGCAAAATATTAACAACCTGCCCTACCCATCGCTCTCAGTATTTAAAAAGCCATGTTTCAGATACAGTGCGTTTAATTGGGATTTAACTATATTGGCAGAAAAAAAAGAAAAAGGAGACTCAAACTCAAATAATAAAGGAATTGACTTGCGTGCTTGCCCAGAAGATTACCAAAGCCTTTTCAAGAATATTAAAACTGCAAATTTAGGAGTTAACATAGCTGCGGAATCACTTGCACAGTTCCCTGCTGCTAGCACATCCAGCTTTCTGTTTCTGCAAAGGCTGAAACTAATAAGAGACCAAGCCACTTCATTTCATTCTACACAACCATAAAGACAGGACTGAAAAATTAAGATTTGAATCAAAAGTTCTCCAAGTTCAGGGAAGTAAACATCAGGGTTTAGGCTTAAACTATTTGTGCCTATTTTTTGTACCTGATGAGATGAGATGTGGAGCATCCCTCTCTGAGCAGAGTTTCTCGGACTGACCTGCAGAGCCCTGAGCAGTGGTCCACAGCCACGCTGAGACATAACTACTTGCAAACAGATCAGTTGTGTACAGCTGTGTGGGTGGTGCACAAAATGAGTGCGGCTGGCTGTGATGTGGGCCCATGGGAGAGCCTGCCACCGTGGAGTGCATGGGGAGCTGGAGACCGGCTCTGCTGTGGCATTGCTGTGGCAGGGGCTGCTGGCCCTGGGGCGCTTACATGGGTTCCTGGGCTGCAGGCTGGGCAGGGATGGACAGGCCATCAGTGCTCTTATGGCCCTGCCAGACTGTGGGTTTTGGGTAAAGAGTTTTTAACCATTAACCAAAGGGGAGAAAAGCCCTACCCTTGGAGTATTTTACAACATCTAGAACTAAGAAGCATAAGAAAAATAAAAATCAACGTGATATTTTTGTGATCATTATAGAGTCCTGCAGTACCTGGGTGCTTTGTAGTAGGTGCCAGGCAAACACGGGATGACAAGTCCTTGCTTGAACAAGTCATTCAGTTTTAAGGTCCCAGTTCTGCACAAAATGCACATGCTTAACTTCAGCATCCTAAAGCAAGGCTGTGGCTAAATGCCATATGCTATGTAATTTATTTTTTTCCTGAGTAATTCAGAAATGGATAATGTACAAATGTCATTTCGTTGGAGACAAGATAGCCACCAGCTATGATACCAGGTCCAATTCTTTTCAAATTTAACAGTAATTATTTTTAACATGTCTTATTGACTCCTAATAATCTCTGAGGGGATTAATACCTAAGAAAGTATGTATGTGTTAACGATAGAAAGCAGAATGAAGTGTACTGATTTATTGCAACTCTTCATTAAGTTTAAAAGCATTCCACTGTGATGAAGACATCAACCATAGGCTGTGGTATTTTCACACTGCAAAGGAATAGTTAAGGGCAGGAAGACAAAAAAAGAAAGCAAACAATGTTTTAACTTGAATTCAAGCCAGATTTCACAAAAACAAGACCCTATTCAAATCCAGTGAAGTAAAACACATTAAAAGTATCCACCACTTTTCCCAGTTAAAGGCACGGATGAGACATACCTGCTTATGTGTGTGCTAAAAATTTTACTGGGAAGGTAATAGCAGTTTACTATATTGCATAAAAATAAGTATATAACTGAATTTCCTGTAAATCTCAAATCTGGATTCTCATTCTCTGTTACTTACATTTCTGTGGAACTAGATTAAACCACCAATTTATGAGAAAGAACAAGAAGGACCTTTTCATGTTTTTTGCTCAGCAAAATTCTGATTTAATTTTTTAGTTAAAAAGATGAGTTCAAACTCAAAAAATCAGATCAAGAAATAATGTGAAATTTTAGGTTATATAACAGTTATGATAAAGTTTCTTTTGGAGCTTATTTTTAATGAGTTGGCAAAAGAGAGCTATATACTACAGCTGTAGGCTTTGGAAATAGGCAGCGCAAATAGGTAGAAAAACAAAAAGCTGACCACTCTTTACCTAACGAGATCGAGGTATTGTAAACATCTAATTCAAAAGGAAAATACCTCTTAACTCCAATGGGATCAAGGTTTTATCTTGTGTTCCTACTTATTTCCTGGTGAGTTTTACACATGTGAATATTATCAGCAAAAGTCAGGTCATTAACGCAAGTACCTCAACACTGAAAAATACCAAATGCATGCAAATGACATGTGGCCCTGCAATCTGTGCATATATGTGTCTCCATGTAATAGAGATGAAATTCTTCACAAGCATTATCATTGGTCATCTTTCTCAGAGGAAAATGAGCACAGCATGTCATTATGTCTAGGATTGTATCACAGTTTGGCCACTAATGGGCTTTGGGCCAAACTCCAGAAAAAAGAAGTGATTGTATTTATTTTGGAAGCCTCTCAAAACAGTGGCTTTCTCTTTTGTGGTACTTAGCACACGGTCGGCACCTACAAGTAAAAATAAATAATTCGAATTCTGATATTCAGCTTTGGAAAAATGTTGTGAACAGTTATCTGAAGAGGATTAATAAGACAGCTGCATCTCTCCTGACTTAGAGTCTTGGTCACTCCTGCCCCCAGGTTTGGGTAACACATCATCTTCACAGGGCCTCTTTGCTCCAGAGACCTTCTCTCCAATGTATGAGGTGGCATTTGCAGAATCCTCAAAAATAAATGCTGCCTTGTGCCCTTCCAGAACTTTAACTTGCAAAAATGTCATACCTTGATTAAACTCACCATTAAGCTATCACATTTCCTATAATTCTTCGTAAGGGCTAGAAAGAATATTTTAGGTGTGTTTGGGTTCTCTAGACAGAACATTGTTTCAGTAAGTGCTTTGGTAGCAGTATAGGTGGCATTTCCTTCTGTGGACTTATTGATCTCTTAATACTGATTTTTGTGCTCCATATTCTGTGTTACTTTACCTATATGTCCTTGAGGCTTATAGAAATGTGTTTTTAAGTATCTTCCTTAGGAGTGCTGAAGTGTGTAAGCCCAGTCTATTCAGACAGAATTGTTCTGAGAGTATGTGGGACCTCATCCACATAGGTATGCTGCTCCTGACTATCCCAACAGTTATGTCCATCTCCAGTCACACCTCATTCCCACTGGCACCACTGAAAAAATGAACCCTCCATCCCTCCTCCAGCTGGCCACTATTACACTTACAGGAGGACCTCAGCACATCTATGGGGCAGAGCTCAGCTTGATCATTGGACTCGGACTATACTATTAAAATCATCATATTGCTTTGTTGTCCAGGAACTTTAATAGGTTTAGGATTATCTACACAGGAGAGAACAGCTTTCATATTTTCTTCCCATGCATATGATATAACTTCAACATTGCTGCCTGAATATGCATTTTCACTTCCTTTAAATCTTTGTCAAGGTATGTGTTTTAAAAATAATTCTACTTCTGTTTACTGTCAGGTGTAACAGTCCCTCTTATTTATGTACATGAATTCAGAAGAGAAATTTTTTGGACTCTTAGGTCACCCTTATGTGAACAACTGAGTTACTTTATGCCCTATACATGGAGATACATACTGACTAAGGTTTTTAGAACCATAGTAAAATACTTATAATATAGCACTACAATCCCAGATTTCATCTACAGACTGTGCATCAAAATAGATATGAATTTCATCTCTCTGTCTCATAACATTCCCTTGGAAAACACTAGATCACAGAAAGTATTCCCAGTAGAGCAATCTTCCATTTTTTCTGCTGCTGTAGATGCTGTCTCAGTCATTCTGTTACTTCTGGTTAATAAGTCATAAAGCCTGTCATAAAGCCTGTAATGATATGTGTATATGTCTTTTCTGCTAAAAAAGCTTTAGTTGTAGTTACCAAAATAGAAAAAACTACCATGTGAGAAGTTACTATAGAAAGTTGCAGCAGATCCTCTTTCATCTTAACTATGCTCTTCAGAGGCTTCAGAGGAATAACAATCACCACAGTCCTAGGCTAGATCTCTTTTTCTAGGCTTATTGCATTGGATTTATTTTTTTTTCTTTCCAAGTACACTTACTAGAAACTACTTTGATACTGATCTTCAGTATTAGGTTTCTATCCCACTTTCCTTTTTGTCCACTTCCCGATAGTCTCTGAGGCCCTAGCCATTGGTGGCTACTGAGTCCTTTTCCGGCAACTTCAGCAAATTCTCAAGTGATCTATCTCTATCTGGGAAACCTCAATTCTTCTTCCAAAACCTGATACTTAAAAGAATAGTGTATCTTATTGCTACTAAATAAATATTGTATCTTCTAGCCACTAAATAGGCTACATATAAGGAGTTTCCATTCCTGCAAGCCTTTAAGAACAGATTAGACAAGCACCTGTTAAAAATGGCATGGATACTCTTGCTTTGCAGTAGCACAGCGGACCCAAACATCCTAATATCCTGTGTTGTAATCGCTTTGACGAGAGATACCAACAGTAAACTCACGAGAGTTAAAAAGAATTCCTGAATACACTGAAGTAATGAGTAAAATTTAGGAAAACCTTTGGTGTTCAGAAAATGGTGGTGGTTGTGAGCAGGATCATATTCAGATGAGATGTCAGCATTTGTGATAAATTTTCCATATTATTTTACTATGAATAGCAAGCTACTCTTTTTGGTTTGAAATATTTCCACTGAGATTACTTATTGTTTTGGACAGTCATCACTATGAAGGACCTAGGAATATAGAAATATAAAGAAACTCAAGAAAGCTAAAAGGATATAGTGATGGTCCTGATAACAAACTAACAGCTGTACATGAGAGTACCTCTGAATTTAGAAAAACATAATTCAAATAGGAAAAAAGATAGAAAATGTGCTTATAATTCTGCCATGATTACTTGGGAAAATTTAAGTATCTTATTTGGTAGATTGGTTTACTGAAGAAAGACCTCTGCCTACCTGACATAGCTACTTTGCAAAATTAATAGCATACTTCCAGACATATGGGCAAACTTTCTAATACTGTGAGTTAATTTTAGCTTGGAAATTGAGGATTTCTCTAACTCCCATTTCATAAATCAGGAAACTGGCAAATTCTAAAAGTTGTGTTAATATTAGATTTTAAGGCTCAATACTGAAGATATTCAGAAAATGGAAATAAAACCTGAAATTTTCTTGTTTGTATCAATTATTTCTCTTTACTAAGTGTGAAATGGAACTGAGAAAGCAAAAAGGATATGAATCACAACATGAAAAACTGCAACTGTTTGCCTGATATTGTGTTGGATTATGAAAGGACATGGATTAAACATGAATTCCAGCTAATGAGAATGAAGAATCTCTTATACAGATTGTGATTGCATGATTTTGTTCTAAACTTTGACAGTATTCTGGACCGGAAAAGTCTATCATAAGTGGAATGGAAACTATTCATTCTTGCTCTGGCCTGGCAGATAGCCCATTAGCTTTAAATTAAATAAATATCAGCAATAATATTAAATAAAACTTAAATGTTGTCATAAAATGTCATCTATAATTTATTTTATGGCTGCTACTCAAAATAATGGTTATTGTTATAACTATGTCAGAGGGAGATATTTCTCCCTCTGACTTCTGATTTTCTGTATCAGTAAGAAACTCCCAGTTTATATTAGGAAACGAGTTGTCATTCCAGATCAAGAGCACTGAGCTGGTGTTGGATTTAGCAATCTCCCAGACTTCTGGCAAAATTATTTTAATTGGCCTTCTCCAAACAGCATTTAAACAAATCCTATGCTGCCAGGGAAGGAAGAAATGACTTCTCAGTCAGATAGTTTACTTAGTTCTTTTTTTTCATTGCCATAAATCTTGGTGTGGAGATTATTAGTGACTTAAGACTACTTTTTTTAAACAATGAACTGTGACCACTTTACCCACTGAAAAGCTCACACATCATTCAAGTATAAATGTCCTGTTTCTGCTTGGTTTATTTTCACACCATTGTTGGGTGCTAAAATAGTTTTATACCATTTATAAAGCATGGCCATTTTCGCTAATCTATCCAGTCTGTTACAGGCATGCCAAAGCAGAAAAACTAGTAGTAGTAACCGTGCATATATGCAGTGCTGTGGGTACATATATTGGAGCCAGACATGTTTGGCTAATCCTAACAGATTATTTGAATGTCAAATTAACTGGTAGTCATGTACTATGAATGCCATGATACATAGATATGTTCAGAATATACCTTAATTTGAACACATGGGATGATCAAAAATTCCAAGAGAATTTACTGAGACACTTGTGGGCCAAAAAAAAATGTGTTATCTTTGTCCACATCTAGTGAAAAATTGTAGAACTCACCTACCTACAGTGTCCAGAGACCCTGCGTAAGGTTTGGCTTTGGACCTTGCATGTTTTCTTCACGAAAGAATTGTTGTCTGTTTCCTGAGAGTGAATGTGAACTCCTGCGAGTGAGCTCACGATGTGCGTGTGTGCGCGTTGCCCCAGCATTTCTAGCTGAGGCAGCCCAGCGCTCCATGCGGTTAAGTAAACACAGCATGGCTGCTGGGGCATGCAGCCAAGGCTGAGGCCGGGAGGAGGGGATGAGGCTGGGAGGAAATAAGAGCAAATTCCTCTGAAATGATCTGACAGGAAATGACAGAGTGTCAGCCTTATACAACCACACTGTGCGCGAGAGAGAGAGGGTGGGAGAAGTTCTTCCTAAACACAGAGTGGTGCCAGATCTCAGTAGGTGAGGATGATGAAATAATAAAGCATTTCCCGTGTGTGTTTTTCATTAGTCCTGTTTTGTTTTTCTTCCAAGTGCTGTGGAAACAGAACAGAAGCCCATGTTTCAGCCACGACTGCAATGGCCTCCTCCCATGGGAATAACAGCTGCATAAATAGGAGGGAAGCCCTCAGTGGAATTGCTTCCAACACCTTTCTAATGGAAATAATGATTTGCAAAGCCCAGTTTATACCTTTGCCACGTAATTAGTAGCCAAGATTAAAAACATTGTTCCAACTCCCAGCATCCTTGAAATCTGGCAAGAACTTAAATATTCCACTGTGTTCCAAAAAGGTAGCCCATAAGTGATCATTGTAAGGACAGTCTTGGCCAGCTAAGTCAAGTCCTTGAATCAATCAACACTTATTATATGGAAATTAACCAGTTTGATGTCAATTAGTGGAAATTTGTTAGCAGACATAACCTATGAGACACTTTATTTTGAATTCCTAGCTCTCCTCATTGAAGCTGGCTAAGATGGGGCCAAGGACCAAGGCACGCATTTCTTAAGACTCAGAGCAGAATCAATTAAAAAAGGGGGTGGAGGGAAACTGTATCAAAATACAAAAAACTTATCCTGTTTATTAGGCACAAGAAGGGAAAACACATAAATATTGGATTTTTCCCTATAAAGAGTTAATTTCTAGTCACAGATTTGGGTGCATAACAGTCTATTCTGTATGTGTCGATACTGAGTACAGAAGAAAAAAATGTTCCTAGACTAATGGCAATACCTACTCTCACTTCATTCTACTTTTAAACTAAAACTCTTTTTCCATCAAGTTCTTATAAATTATATTGTCATATTAAGAAAGTAAAAGTTTCTAAATTAAAATTTCTGACTTGATCATTAATTTTCCTCCTAAGAATAACCTTAAAAAAATCAAAATTTTGGCTAGCTGCTCAAACAAAAAGGGGTGACAGAAGATTTCCTTAAGGCTTACGAACATTACCTGTCTAGTCCATGGGGCAGATTTGACTTTACTGTGAATTCCATCTTTTGTTTGAAATTAATAAAGTACCCTCCCATAACATTTTACCAGTATACAGCAGCATCCAGTGTGACAGTCTGCTGATATACCATTCAAATTAAATATTAGAAGTGTGGGTTCAATCTCAAAGCTTTACAGCAATCCTGAAACACTCACAGGTAAGAAGTGAATACAGGATCAGAATCTTGCTATAGTATAAAAAACTCCCGACAGTTTTGCAGGCAGGGTTTCCACGCAGCTTGTGGAAACTCCTCTGTAACTCCCATTAACTGACCATGACATATGCAGCATGTTACCCTCCCATACAAATGATGTTCCTAAAAATATAAGCCTGATACTGCTTTCTAAAGTGCATGTTCACCAGTTTATTTGCAATAACATTGGCCAACTCTTTTGCAATATCCAGAGTTCAAACTTTTGCCTAATTTGATGTGTCTCTTAAAAGTAAGTGTTCTAAAAATTCTCTCAAGCATTTTAAGTTGCTAGGAATAATTTTTCTGCTTGTTTAATTTATAAACAGTTACTAAATGAGCCATTCAATGTAGTGCAGTACAATACTTCCAGAAGTTGACAATGGAGACACCACTGTCAAACTATAATGTCTTCCCTTTGATACTGATAGGGGTTCTGTAACCTACATGATCAATGCAATTTATCACCAGATTCAGGCACTGACAGCACTTACTTGAGAACAGCCTGATAAAGTTGCAATTATTTCTTGATACTGTTGGCCATCCAAGCTTCTATAATTTCACTAGTAAGGACTGCTCCTTTTGGAAGAAGAAAAGCCCCTTTTGGAAGGGTCATGTTTATGCATGATCACACAGCTACATGTGGTACCTCATAATATCATTGGAAAAAAAAAAAGCTAACATAAAATATACTCTTTCTCTGCCCTTCTTTAAGTAAATTCAAATTGTATTCATTCTACACTTTTAGTAAATTAGCAATGTTACTTTAAAATATGGGCAAAACTTGTGTTTCTCAAAATTAAAGACAGCAGTGCCAGAAATGCTAAAAAATTAGAAACGTGTAAAATTTATTACAGGGTGCCTAGAGATTGTTCATTTAGTAATGGGTCTGTACATTGCTGCTGAAATAGATGCATAAACGGGAGTGGGGTAAAATCAATTTATGAAAGAACATATTTCAATTATAATCAGTATGTTTTGCATAAAAGTTCTAAGTATATGGCAAAAAAGTATAGATTGCACTGAGGTACTTTTCACCTCTGTAGGTGGTGTCCGAGGCTGCAGTTAATCTTCCATTTGGAGATTAAGGATATGCATAAATCCTTAACTCTGTTGAACTTAATGGGAATTCTGCTATCCACCTTAGTGTATTGGAATTAGTGTATTACTGTTCTGAAATTTTATTTCTGCAGTAATAGAAAATGTACATTCAACCTCACAACAACCTCATTCAACAGCTCAAATTAATATGTAATTCAAGTAGTCCAAGGGCATGTTCCTCAGCCAACAGGCAGGTATATTTACTGTGGAACTACCAGGGTAGTTACTAGAACCCTACTTCCCCTAGTTTCCAGAAGCCGTTAACTTGGGCTGGCAGTTCTAAGATGAAGCTCCTGTTGTAGGACTCAAATACTTTGGGTTGCTACAATACCTTCTCAGTTCACATGGTACAATGGATAGCTTTGGATATACCAACAAAATGTTCCAAAAGTAAGGATTAATTTTTTAAAACAAGTCTAACAAAGCAGTTAATTACTTCTAAAGCAATTAACATCATCAGGTTATTGACGTCAAATACTCCCACTGGCTTTAAAAGAGCTGTTTATGCATGATCACATAGCTACAATCGCTACCCTGTAATATCATTGAAAAAAGATGCTAACACGAATTAGTCTTTGACCTTGTTTATGTGAATTTAAATCTTAACAATAAGCATTATTCAAAATTTTTTATTTATTTATATTTGTAGAGAGCAGCTTATTCATTCCTGAGATTATGAAAATGGCCTACCTGTAAATAGGGGACCAAATTCTAACAGTATATTTTGAGTTCCTTGGGGATGTAAGGCAGCTATTAGGAGAGTCTTCCTGGGCACACAAATTCATGTGCAAGCTACGAAGCTGAGGGGTAAAACTATTATATTATCAATTTTTTTTGTTCCAGTTTTCAAACTAGCCAAGTACATTAAGATACCTTAAGAATCTTCAGGACCTCAGAGTACAGAACTCAGGATCCAAGAGACATTAACTGTCAGAAACAGACCCACTTCTTTCTTCTGTTATGACATCAGGAGGTATTGCAAATAATTTTCAAAAGCCATTCATGTAATGAAAGAACAGAGCTTCCTGTGTCCTTTAGTGCTCTCGCTGACTATTCCTTGAAGACATAAAGTTTTTGAGACAGTATATAATTTTCCCTGGCACTTAAAAATAGTTTTTGTATTTATATAAATTAAGATAACGGGAAGCTGTGGAACTCAGTATATCTAATGGTTTTATACTGTACAATTTGCATGTTTCTATAATTTACAGCTCAAATTAATATGTAAATTCTAGACACAAAGGCAAACTAAAAATCTATTCTGCAGTTCTTCATGTGTAGAAGCTTGATAGCAATGAAGTACAGAGCAAAATTATTACTGAGAACCTACTTGTCACACAGTGACCATGACATCTCTGCACCAGCTGAAGGAGAATATGCAACACGAGAAACTTGAGTCACTTTGGGTTAGATTATTTTAAATTAGAATAACATTGGACACATTCTATTTAACTAACATATTAGCTTGGAAATCTTTTCAAGTGAAAAGAGAAGCTGTCTCTTTTCACTTGATCTTCAACTCTGTTTCAGCATTTCACTGACGACTGAAACTGGGTTTAGGTGAACTTAGTGACTAATGCTTGGTAAAAAAAAGCAAACACTTCAGGTAGTGCTGCTGTAAGATAGACTAGCTATATTACTTGTTCCAGTCTCTGCAACTGGTTCCCATCTTTGAGCACCAGCAGGAAGCCTGGCATTTCATAATGGTCTGCAGCTTTAAGAAGAAAACCACTTGCAATATCAATTGAACTGTGCGGGTGTTGCTGGCACTAGGCAGAGGTAACAGGCCTCTACATTCAGTGATATTCCTGTACATTGTATTATATATACCTTCTATTAACTGGCATAAGAAAGAAAACCTCTAATATTTCATATTTTAATTGTAGTGAATGCTTTCCTGAGGATGTAAACAGAATGTCATTGAATGTCATTCAGGGTATATCTATATTGCATTACAAGAACACATACAGCTTCTTACGGAAGATGGCTGTTTGTGGTAAGCAGCATCTTTTAAAGACGTAAGTCTCTATACAAGAAAAGGATAGTTTTTAAGAGAGAAAAATGTCATTTTTTACACCCTTAGGATGCAACCTGAGATACCCTTTGGGTTGCTCATCTCACTTCTGTATTTTTGTCATGTCAGAGTGAAGAAGTCAGGCCACCAGAAGTTGTATGCGTCAGTATAAACAAACAAAAAATATAAACCAATTCCTAATTACATACACAAGATTCTCCGATACTGAGAAAATGTACAAAGATTTTTTTCATGTCCATTTAGATATCTGCAACAATTAACAACTGTTTTTATTTGACCCTATACACATTGCCTCAGATGGCATACACCTACACATAAATTTGTCCTGAAAAATGTGATAGATTATACACCTTAAAGCATCTCGTCCTCTCAGTTTAGTGATTCCTATAATTTTGCACCACATCTATTCTGAAAGAACATTAATAAGGTTACAAAGCCAAGCAGGCCAAAATTAAGAGATGCTAAAATAAGGGAAGTCTGTACCAAACTAATTCAAACCGCTTGCATGTATGCACCTAACCAAACCTTTAATTACATGACTGCATGCTACTTTTGACACAAGTTCCACAATATTTTTCTGAAGTTCCTGGATGTGGTAGTACTTAATATACGGGATGAGCAGTGACCACTAAATAAGAAGCTTTTGAATCATCAAATTTTCCCTTATTGCCAGTGTTTGGTCCCATGAATTATTTCCTATGCACTATTCAAAGCGTGTTCTGAAGACAGAGGTCCTCATTTTATCAGGTCTATGCCTCTGGTCCTTACCAATACAGTACTTTCTGTGAAGCACCTATTCTACTATCTCTTTGAGGTAAATAGGCACTATGACCTCTCTTTCACAGCTGTTGACTTAATGTAGATTGATATTAAAATTAGAAGTTTCCAATAAATTTGGCATGAGAGAGGAGGAGTGATTACTAGTATGTAGGACTTCATAGATTCAAAATTCAGCTGCCAGTGACTTTTGCTGTGAGCAATCTTTAGTGCTGAAAGTCACAGCACATAAGGGTTTATTGACCACATGCAAATATGCTGCAGAGCAAGACACATGGCATCACTAAGACATTGTGTGCAGAGATGAACCCAGGAAGATCCATGGAAAGTTTTCCTTTGGTTGACCTTAATTTTAATTCCTAATTTTTGATCAGTGATTTCAAGAGATAGCCCTGGTCTGGAGCCCTGGTGTTGGGACAGTTACATCAGGTAAACTATCAGCTGTGGCTCACTTGTCCCAAACATCTGAGCTGAAGGACGATTGACTAGATAGAAGATTCATCTGAGCTAATTGGATATGAAATGAATAAATTTCCACAAGGCCATTCCTAGAGAAGCAGCAACAGCCCGCTGTGAGTTCTCCTGCCCCCAGGACACACCAACTGCCATAATAAGAGTTTTCGCTCATAGCTCAATGCACCACATTTTCGAAAGGTGAGTCAGTGTCACTCTCACTTTTTTCAGAGCATTTGGGAGATGGTTTGTAATTCATGCAGCAAATTATTAACTAGACAGCAAGTGAGGGCCATGGACCTCACTACAGGGGTCTGGAATTCAGCACAGCAGGAAGAAAGAGACAAAAATAGCACTGTACCATTGGCATCTTGATGCATGGTATCATTGAACTGAGCAGTTTGTAGGATTAAAAGGCATCCAGATGCCCACACCTTTAAAGCCATTACAATAGTCAAGAATTTGCATATTGCTATCATTAATCTGAGCACACTGTGTTGCATGAGGGTAGTTACAGCTCTAAATCCCTTGAGGTTTCCTCCTGCTCTCTGGGAACACACTACTGCCCAAGCCCTATGGGCTGTGACCCCAACCTGCCACAGTCTGTGGGGAGGTGGATACTTAAGAAATAAAACCCATTTAAGGTCAAGTGTCAGTGCAGGACAAGTCATGCTGAGTTTTCTTGTGTTTATAAACAAGGTCTTGGGAGGATATACAGATTCTCAGTTTTGGCAGCTTTGCATTCGCAGTAGAACATTATTATTCTTCTGCACCAAAGTACAAGTAAGCTTTGGCCAAAACAACAAAAGATTTACTGCTTCTTTAATTTGTTTTTAAATACAGCTTGACAAATTTCACCGAAGCCCACACACTAACAGAATATCTTATGGAAAAATCCTTTAAATGCCTTGGATTTATTAAGTCTGTGAGTTATATTAGTCAGAAACAGCAAAACAGAGGAGCTATGTTTGAGTGCTAGACATTGCAGTCTTTTTTTACCACTCAGCTAAAATGGTATTAGTTATTAGAAGAGCTAATATTAATTATTATATAGTGAAACTCAATCTCCTGCATTTTATAGTTTAATTTTAGTTACCTTAGATAGGTGTTACCATTCTTCTCTGCACCAGAAGCTCAAATATATCTTATGTTTAAAGCACCACAAGCTAAACAGTAACAATAGTGCATTGAACAGGGAACAAAATATCCTCACTTATTCCCTGATGTTGTAAATGCTTAAACCTAGGTGAAGCTAATCTACATGCAGAGATAAAGGCTCAATAAAATGACAGTTATGATGTCTGAATGTTACAAAGAAATACAATCCATTATTTTGTCCTGAAAATATAGCAGCAGATTTTTGACATGGAAAGAAAGAACAGCTTCATAGCTACATATTCCAAGCAAATACTTAGTGTCAAAATATGAAGAACCAGTGAACACAAAATGAAGTAGACAAGTGATGAGAAGACAATGTAATAAAAACAGCTAGAAACTGTCACAGCAGGTTCTTAACTTCAGTGGATGGCAGAGAGAGAAGAGGTGTGAAGTTCTAAGCATGGTTTGTAGTGTCTCTGAAATAGACCCTGAGGAACAAAGAGCTGAAACCTTTTCTACCCTGTAAACCACTCTCAAAGCCAGACAGCATCAAAATGCTGCATCAGCTTAAAGCTCTGTCTTTAATTTTGTCAGCAACACAGTGAAAGTATGAATAAGATGCAGAACTGCCAGATCTGAAGATTACTCCAAGCCAGAGAAGTTTCCAAGCTGCTATTCTACACCTGAAGTGTTTTTCCAGATAGTGCAAATCATGCTGAGCAGTGACCAGGTTTTACCCTGAACACAAGCCTTCTGGGCTTACATTCTCTTACAAGCTCTTCCCTGCTTATATTCCTCAGGAAGCACAAATGCTGAACTCCTCCAAAGGCTACCCTACATCCCTGTAAGTTGTCCTTCGGTGCTTTCTAAATTAAGCAGCAAATACACATCCTAATTTGCACATAAAGGAGCTGTGGCAAAAATCATATTTCTTCCATGTAATTGGTTTTCTTTTAATCCTGACCTTAATGTATATCATTCTTGATGAACTGCTTCGAATAGGCTTTGAACTAGGATTTTTTAAAAACGTTAAATAATGAAAAAATGCCATCTTATTTTACTGCTTACATCAAGATTCAGAGAGATGAAGAACAGTGACAGCATGGCTGTTCACCCATAACCCTGGGACAGCAGGTAAACTGACAGTGTGTAATTACTAAGAGGTGATATTAAGTTAAAACATACAGCTAAAGTGGTGCTACTGCATATGCATCCCTTGGTTTTCAAGGCAGTGTTTAAAATAAAAAACCTTCACTGAGACAGAAAAACTGCTATAGTTATATCATAGCACACTGAGTTGCAAACCTTTTAATGAAAGACATAACTCTTCTGCTGTCTGCATCATACTATATTCTCATGCAAAACACTTTAATGCATCGTGTAAATTATCTAAGACTTTCCTAGTATGTATTACATTTCTTAATCATAGATATTGGGTGTAAAAAAAAGAGAATTATGTGACATGCTGCAAAACAAATTGCTTGGTGTTAGCATACACTAGCTGGGTCTATATCTGAGAAATGCATGCATGAAAGGGTTGGCTTTTTTTTTAAAATGTGCAGAACTTGCTTCTAAGTGCATATGTTATAAATGAAGTAAAAATTACTAATCTGAAACGATGGCGGTCTGATTTTTAGCCAATATAATCAGTTTAAAAGCAGGGGATCTGGGCTGGAGTCTCAATCATCTATTTATTCTGAATTTCAGAACAAGCTTCATATCTGGAACACGATGTATATAAATAAACCAAACATTTTCACCATCTTTCTCCATTCAATTTACATTCAATTTAGCTATAAAGGAGTTCTAAATGCAAATCTCATTTTCGGCAATAAAATGCTTTTGTTTCCAAGTTAGCAGACAGGTTTGTCTTGCTGATGTCTCACCAGCTGAACCCTACTAGAGTGTAAATGGTGGACAATATCATCGCCACCTTGAAAACTGTGAGTTGCTCATAAATGTCCATTTTATGTCAAACAGGATTTGATGAGACATGCTATCTAATTTTCTGTCAAGTTTGATTGAAGGTAATGCCTATTTACATAATATTAATGTTGACTAATCAAGAGTATTAAGCAGAGGGTGGAACTTAGCATATCCTATATTATTTATTTCCTAAAAATTCATTCAAATAGATGAGACTGCTGCTTTGAATACAACCTGAAAACTATGTATCAAACACTACCAAATGAACCAGAATTTGTGAAGGTTAAACTCTTGTGGCTCTTGTAAAAATGTAAGTGTATATTCCAGTTGCAAGTACAGAGGAATAGGACCCCTCTAGACTGGTAGTCCAGAACATGGACTTCTGGTAATAAGGCATACATACATACACACTAAGAAAGCCACAATCTGGCATTTAAAAAATGGATTGATTGTAATCATCATATTCAATCATAACAGATATACTGTTCTATGTATAAGCTCTCAGCTCTTTAAAGACCAAGTCTAATGATGGTTTTATATAAGTTCTTTGTTGCTAATACACAAAGAGTGGTGCAGATTCTGAGAGCTGTCAATTACCTGAAGGTAGTGTTCTTCAAACCTTAGTGGCTTTTGAATTATTTTCATAATCTAGGGCAGGGGTGGAGGGGACATACACACATGACAATGACAGTGATACCAAACTATGCCTCCCATTGTGTTCTATGTCGAATTTCATTTAGTAGACCAAACTATAATAATGTGAACTATACTGCTAAATACAAAGTATTACTGATTATAAACAAGCATGGAAATATATGCAATGAATTATTAAGCAAAACATACAGGCTAAAATACACACATATAACAAACAAAATCATCCTATTTTAATTAACATAGACTTTAAAAATAATTGATACCCTTAGTGAAATATAAATAGAAGTAATGTTGTAAAATAGACAACATCAAAAGACAGTAACACATTTCTAACAGAACACAAAAGGATCTAACAAGGAATTGCTTGTATGTCTTTTGGTTTTTTATTCATACTGTGGATGAATCACTGGCTGATGTTTGTGGCGGTTATTCATGACATGTCTGGTCATGTTATGACCTTCCCTCTTTTATTGGTTTATTTGATGTTTGTGGTATTTTATATAATTGATTTATGCCTTGTGATATGTTTGGGAGCTTTCTAGTAATATACAACAGTGATTGTATGTCTGTAAGTGATGTTACATATTGCTGTTTGTGAAGCTTTCTTGGCCAGGTCACCATTGTAAATAAAACTTGTTCCCAATAGATTTTTATGTGGTTAAAGATTTTGACTACTTGAATGAGTGATTGATTGACTGGAAAACACTTGCTAGCACACATCAGGGTATCATAGAAAAACGTGTCATTTGTATTTCTGATTCAAAACCCCCACCATTTTCAATCTTTTAAAGTGAAATAGGTATCATAGCATTCAACGGTCACCTACCTTTTTTTTCAGTTGTCCTGGCGTGTGTAGGTGCCCATAGTACTTCATAGGTTTCTTCCTCTGGCTTACAACAATGTTGCAGTGTCTTGTTCTTAAGTAATTATCCTCCACATGCTTCCTCTGGTACTCCAATGAGTCCTTTTATGAAAACTACCAGAAAGTATATTGGAATTTCCTCTCTCTCTTTCTGTTTCTGTCTTTGTTTCTTTCTCTCTTTCTTTGTTTCTCTCTTGCTCTTTCTTTTCCTTCCTTCCTTCCTTCCTTCCTTCCTTCCTTCCTTCCTTCCTTCCTTCCTTCCTTCCTTCCTTCCTTCCTTCCTTCCTTCCTTCCTTCCTTCCTTCCTTCCTTCCTTCCTTCCTTCCTTCCTTCCTTCCTTCCTTCCTTCCTTCCTTCCTTCCTTCCTTCCTTCTTTCCTTTTTTCTTTCCTTTTTTCTTTCCTTTTTTCTTTCTTCTCTTCCCTCCTTTCCTTTCTTTTCTTTGTCTTTCCTCTTGTGTCATGTTTCTAAGACAGAAATAACACATGCGAATTAGTAGTCCAACTACTACAGTGATGACTTTTCAACAAGAAAGTTCAAATTCCCTCTACTATATACAGATTGCACAAATTACCCAATGACGTTATTTTATATGGGCCATGCTTTGTTTTTGTGCAACAAAACCTCTGGAAATTCTAATCAACGGCACATACAAACTATTTTGCACTGTCCAGACAGAGAAAAGACTGCCAGTTTTTAATTCATTACTACCTGTGAACTTGTGCTAATGAACACATGCAACTTCTATCCAGATGCAGAAGAGTTCAGAGATGACCAATAATGTAGATCTCTCCTGGTTACACAGCAACCTGTTAGCAGTACCTCTGCTGAAAACTCTCATCTCATTAGCATTTCCTGAGTCTGATTAACAGATGTTGGAGGGTCTTGGTCCAGACATAGTTTGATTCTATTTAAAGAGTCAAGACTCTGGTTTGATATCTCTTCTAAAGTAAGGCTCACTGTTGCACATTCATTGCCTTTCTGACTGAATGGAAGCTCAGCACAGGGTGCACGTACAAATTAGTATACTAGCTTTGGCTTTTCAAGGGAAAAGAGGAAAGGGAAGTGGGGGATCAGACCAGCCATGACCTTCTTTGTCTTAAACCTGGTGAGATGAAAGCACAAAATCTTAAAAGTAATGCCATTTAACAGTAACTGCTTTTCTCTATCTCCAGATATCGTGGGTCATGCTAAACACCATAGCTGGAATGATGAAACTTACTGTCAACAGAAGAGACCGTTGAACACCCCACTAATTTCCCCAATTCCACCCCCACCCCTCTTTGTTCTGTAACATCATTCAGATCACGAACTGGGTAAAAATGATCAATTTTTTCTTGCCAAGTTAGTTTTCTGCTAGATCAGTGTTTTGAATGGGCTCACACGGTGGTCAGGAACCAGCAGAGGCAGCACTAGAAGGGGTCTATGGCTTCCCCTATGTCCCTCTGTAGCAATGCTGACCTAGAAAAGCTTGGACGCACCTTTGGGTGCACTGACTGGTCACAGAGGATCCTTGTGTAAAATGTGGGAGGAGAAAAGAAACTCAAAACTCAGAGACTTTTCAAATCTTGATTTCAACATATACGCACAGGAAACTGATGGCAGTGTCAAAGAATATATACAGAGGAGAGACGAGCACAAGTTCTTATCCAATTTCTGTCTAGTCCTAGCTTCCAAGATAGCACTTTTAAACTTTCTATATTGCAACCATTTGATAGGGATTTGGGGAACTAGTATGGCTTCTGCTTTTTCTGCCAGAAATGGGAAGTGGCTCAAGCTTAGGATTTCACAGATCCTAACTGATTTGATCAGATTTTACCTTGGTTCTGAAACAGCAAAGCAACAAGAGTGAAGACTAGTGTGTTAGCTGGTTTCTTGACACATGTTTATGGCATAGAATAAAAAATTTACTGAATTCATAAATTTTCTTATTGACTGTGTGAATTTAGAATATTATAACCAGTTAGGATTGTAACCCGTAAGGAAATAATCTTTAGAAACTTTGCCTTTCACATGATCTATCTGAAAGTTAACAGGGAAAATTAAATATTTGCGGAAACTTTATCACGACTGCAAGCTAACATTCCTTTTTTCTTCACTCACGCAAAGCTTTAGGCAAAGATAAATCAATGCAATTCCCCTTGATCTTTGGAAAACTACTAATACAGGTGCCGGCCATTTCCATCACTGGCACACACAGTTTCCCTCTTTCTTCATAAAAATGCAAGATTCTAGCAAAAGCCTGCATTTTTTCTCAGAAATTTGGTGGGTAAAATAATGCCAGATCTTTATAGCCGGCAGGAGTTGGGCTAAGCTCGCTACCCTTTGCTTTTGTTTATCTTCCTTTCCCCTTCATGAATAATATTATGTTTGCATTTGCCTCTAAGAAAGTGTCACTGAAAGCAGAATTCCAGCACTTAAGGGATGTTATGGTAGTGGTAAGGTGAACTGGCAAGAAGGATTGAACAGTACAAGCATCTCTTAATATTTGAGAACCTGAGTTTGCAAAACTGGCATATAGGATCCTTAAGAGTAATATCCTGCAAGTAATATTTCTCTATATTATACAGCCTTAAAGGTAGCCACAGCACTGGACAATTCTAACTAGTAAATATGCCGACATAAGCTCCAGAAGCTTTCTGAAAAAAATCGTAATGTATACCTCTGGTGTGCTTGTAAGCAGAAAGCAAAATGAAAAACTCAAAAATGCCCCATCTTTGATCTGAAGAAAATCTATTTTAAGAGCAGACAAGTGAATAGAGTTACCAAGCCAGATTGGATCAATTATCCTTCAAGCTCAGAATTCTGCCTTCGCCAGCGGCCTATGTTAGGTGCTTCAAAGAAAACAGCTGGCTAATTACGCAATGTCCTACACGGCAAAAAGGGATGAGAGGACTGTTTCTTATCCCTGTGATCAGCTAACACCCTGGAGTATGAATTTGATGGCCCCCTCCTAGTACGTAAAATTACAAATTATATTATTGGTCATAAAATTAAGAAGTCCTTTAAAAATCCCATTACAGTATTTAACTCTTTGACCTCTGTAGGTTAACTACTGTTCATGCTGTGAAAAGAACAATTTCATGTTTATTTTTAAAATAATACAGTAAGTTTCTTAAAGTCATCAAGGCTAACGATGGGGATACATTCTATGTAACGCCTATAAATGATACTCTTATGTTCCTGATGTCTTGAAGACTTGAAAAATATTTTGTGTTATTAAGAAACTTTAAACAAGAGATGTTACATAAACAAGCTACTTACATAACTAAGCAGTAAAGCAAAGCTGAAGTTCATTTGCTGGGGAAAGCACCAGTTAATAGCTTTTGATCCAATACATGTTAGCTTATCTTTAAAGTATGCTTACTCCTGCATAAGTCAAATTCTTTTCCTTTTGCCCTTTATTTTTTAGTGCGTGTATTTTAGGCGTTGAAAGCAGGCAGAAGAGAAAGCTCTCTAGGGCACTCTCTCTTAGCTCTGCTAAGCTGCTGTGCCTACACGCCATCCTACCCCGCAGTACCTGGGTATGCTTATTACCAAGTCTATCTAGTTCTAACTATAACAATTATGCAAACATCAGCAATTATTTTGATATACAAACAAATGCCCATTGAATACTGCACTGAGACAGTCAAACTACCACTGACACCAGGGTTTTTTGCTAAAGCTTTAATCCTTTCAATCACAAAGCTTTCCTGAAATTCTTTAATAAGCTTATTTTACCAAAAGAGAAAACATGAGGAGAGAAGGAATAACACATCTTTAATTAGAAAAATTCAAATCAGCTCTTAATTTAATTCACCATACCAGCAGCCATGATTAGATCTGCATCATGATATATCTCCAATACTATCAATTTTCATAAATGCAAACTTTCCTGAATATGGTTCTGATGTATCCTGACATTTTAAAATATGTCCTATTGTCCTTTTCTGTGCAGCAGACCAAGCACAGAGTGTTCAGTCCTATATCACTGTCACAGTGGTATTAGACCAGATGGCTGCTTCCTTGCAGAATCAAGAATTAGAGATAATTTATGCTGTTCACTGTTATTAGAATGTAAAAATATAAAGAGTTTGCAGCACACATACAAGAAAAGCTGCTCATATCCATCAGTGACACCCTGGTGAAAAGGCATTCGCACTGTTACTGCACTCTTAAAGGTAAAGTCTGACTTGGTGAAGCAATGGACTTCTGCAGAGACTATTGACTACTCCATATAGGATACAGTGCAGGGGACTATCTGACCTTGGTTACAGTGCTGCTTTGGTAGGCAAAGCATATTCCGAGTTGGAAAAAATGTCCAAGAACTGCCTTCTTTCTTCTTTATTGTAAAATAATTCTACCACATGACATGATCATTCCCATTAATACGTGACAGGTATTTTTGTGTCATGCAGAATGAAGTTAAAAACGCAAGCTTCCTTCATCCAGTCTGTTAATCAGTACAGAAGAAGTCAGTAAGACTTTATACCAAAGGTCAGGAGAGTTACAGAAATTTGCTCCTGTGCCAGTGAGGGCAGTAAGTTTCGCTTATCAGGGCATCACTGTAATCTGTAAATGTACTTGCTCTAAATGCACTTGCTCTACCTGTATGTGTGTGTCAAAATACTGAAGAGATAGGATGTCAGCCTACCTATTTATTGAGTCTGAGCACATTATAGGTAAGGATCTTGCCCGTATTTCAAACAGCTGAATCATTTGATAAAATAAATATTATTAATGCAGCTGATTCATTTGGAGGGACTCCTCAACCTATTCAAGAATTAAAATGTCTCAGGTTCCTAAAGCAAGGGTGAGAAACAAAAGGGAAGAGAACTTAGACAGCTTGCCCATGTTGTTGCAGTAAGTTGTATGACAACAGAAGTAAAAAGGACGTTAGGACAACCAAATGCCAAACACTGTATGCAGGTAGCAGTAGTTTGTTGCTTTATCTTTTCAGTTCAGGAAGTTTAACACAGTATTCCCTATGGATGATGTCAGGGTTGTAGTCAGATTAAGTACAAACACTCATCATTATTGAGGAATATTACAGGAGGAGAAAGTTCACTGGCATTCATTGAAATGACACACTTACTCTACGTGATCTCAGAAAAAGTGTCTCACTGAGAGAATAATTTGGTTCACTTTAAGTTAATCTTTAAATTATACTAAGAAACAATACTAGGGACAGATTTGCTTTCAGCTCTCTGTGATCATATAATTTGTATTTATGGCATCCAATGGAAGTATTGTGACTTTGAATGACTGACTAGCACCTTATGAAAGTCATTACTTTTGTATCAAGAACAATATTTGTAACATAATGTGTTCTTAAACTGATCAGGACAGCAGGAAGGAGCTAAGTGGATCACTTATCTTTATTTTGCAATTTAACCTATGTTGTGACAGGGAACAAAAAAATTAGATAATTTATAATTTTCTGTCAAGCATTGCATACTTTGGGGTAAGCTTGTAAGTACCTGGTATAACTGAAAAGTAAGGTGATTTGGCTGCCAAATACAACAGAAGAAGAAAGATTACTTTAGAGCATAATGAATTACTAGCTGACTGTTAGAACCAGATCACAAAGATTTCTTACATTTTTGTTTCCTGACCGATGTTCTTGATGACTGGATTTTTCTTCTGTAAAAATCCTAGTACTAGTTTTATTAAAACAAAGTCTATCAGAATAGAAGACAGTTGCTATGCAGGAGCAGTAACTCACATAATATGAGATGGCATTTCTTTCCAGCTCTTGCTGCTCCGCTGGTTCTAATAGCAACCTGGAGCTCAATTTCCTCCTGAAGAACATTGCATTTCGTGTGGAATGTCAATTATTAAAATGCAGTGTCCCGTGTCTTACTTTTCACTAGACGAATTCATCTGCAAATTTGCTAATTTATGTAAATGATCCTTAACCTATAACTGCCTGGTATGTATTTCTGAGTGCCTCTTTTTAACTCAGGAATACATACAAAGACTATGGTGCCAACAGCATGTATGTTAACTACCTTGCGTCACTGTTCCAAACCCCAAACGTTTAATTTCAGTGTAACCCAGAAAGAGTATCTGATGCTTCTTGCCAGAGTTGCATTTTCAATAACATTAGACCAGTCAAAATAGGTAAGTGATCTTCAAAAGATCACCTAATATACCTCTGTTCATTATCATTGGCAGGAAGTATAGTTTTAGTAAAATATTTTTGTGAGAAGACATGAGCTGAAACTCCCTGGGTTTTTAATTTGATTTTCAGCTTTAATTTTTTCAGGAGGTCACTGTTACTTACAGTGGGCCAAATCACAACTCCTAAGATTTGATCATTCCTAAAATTCATATTTTTTGCAGCTAAGACTCTCCTCTGCATTTCAGAAATTAGTTTAGACAGATAGGGATGTTCCTTCAAGTAGTCAGTGGTCCAGCTGCAACTCCCTGTTTCATCCTGATGATCTACACATGGATGCCATTCTGGATTTGTCACTCTGTTTCTGGTTCCACCATAGGCAACAACACTGGGAACTCATTAATGTTTGTTTCACTCTCCAAACGATCTGAGGAAGTTCAAACTCCTCCTGTCTCTTTGCTGTTCTTATGAAAGAAGGAACATTCAGAAAATCTCAGCTGAAAATACTAATTTTTGCCTGACCTCTCCCTGCTGCCCACCCAAACCCCTTCAGTAGTTTCAGGCACCACTGATGGTTTAGAACATGTGGATGAACCTAGTCCAAGTTGGAGATTTTAACAAAACCTAAAATGAGGTAATTTTCCTCCATGTTGTTACTGTTCAGTAACTTCCCACAGCCCAAATAAAATGATCTAGATTCCCCGCGGTGTAATTGCAGGCACAACTCCATTGATTTCAGTGACCTGTGAATGGCAGACAGGACTGTGGCCCAAGATCTCCTCTCAACAAACCAGCTACAGCTTGCTTTCCCTTGATTATTATCTGGTTTACATGTCCTTGTTTTAGATGCCCCCCACAAGGGGTAGGTGAACAAAGCTCCATTTCAGAGCCAGCAGCAGAGATCATTCCTGGCCAGCATGGAGGCCCCATGACCAGGACTCGGCTCTGAGCCTGAGCTGCAGGACACGTGTCCTTTGCGGTGCTCCTGCCCAACTGGCCACCCCGGGGCACCACCAGGAAGGAGGCTGTTGCTCTTTTCCACTTACCCCAGGTTCTGTTTCCCCAGGGTGTAAGGGAGGCAGAGAGGGATGAGGTGCCGCCAGCTGACAGGCCAACAGGCTGTCAGGCCAACCCCAGCATGCTCTTCCGCAGCTGGAGCGGTCTTGTGTCCCAGTGTTTAGATTGGCGTTAGAAAGTGCAAAGCTGAGAAATGTTTGGCTGCTTTAGCCCTGTTTCAGCATTCAGATTGCTAAGAGAAAGTCTCAAATGGCTACTTGCTGTGTGTGCTGAAGGTGTTTTAGCACAAAATCGGCATCTCCAGCATAACCCGCTCGCACTACTCCAAGGGATTTGATTTCATTTCTGCTAGGATAGCAGAAGGGAAGACTAATTAATACAGTTGTAATTTTGGAATTAAGAAGTCTTACACTGTATTTTGTGGCCCTGGTTACCTGCAAAAATTCAAATATCTGAGATTCAAAGCAGCTACTGCTTAGCTTTCTCCACAAAGGACATACTTTGTAGGACAATGCCTCTAAATCTACCCTGAAGATATTCCTCCAGGCCCAGAAGATGCCAAAATGACTTGATGATTTATTTATGTGGAGCTTGGCAGACCATAGTCCAGATTGTGGCTGAGGCTAAATTTTATGAGAATCCCCCCTAGTGAGTATATTTAAAAATTAAAAAAAAAATCAAAAGCATCAAAAAAGGTCGTTATAGTGCTTGGCATGAGATTCAAGCAAATACTATCAGGAAGAAGAATGACTAGGAAAAGAGGTTTAGGACAGAATATAAATATTCATCTATTAATAATATTTTGTGTTTAGAGAATTACAATTTTCTCTTGATCTTCAAAAAACAAGAAAAGGGAAGGAGGCATTTCTCATCTCAGCAGAAGTTAATATTTGGTCTGGAATTTTTTTAGCCACAAAAAACTTGGCATTTTGTACTGGGAACTGGCATTTTTGTCCACAGAAAGATAGATGTCTCATTGGCATTCCACACCATATAAGCAGCATGTTGGTGCAATGATGTAAGAAAGCAATTTTCTGCCCTATTTTATTGATTTATAGTATTTTAGTAAAGTGATAAAAACTTAATGCTAGGGATAAAAAGGAGACTCTTCTGATACAGAGGCAGTAGAAAAGAATAGAGAATGAGGAAGATCCAGCATTAATACTTATTTGCCATGTTTTCTCAAGCCTCTCAGTACTAGGCCATTAACTAAGTTATAAAACCATGTCTAAACTCTTTGACTAAGATATTTTCTAGGCATTAATCCCTTCTTTCAAGGCACAGCTTGGTGCAGGACTCTGGCTTTCTGAAACATATATGCACACACGCACAGGCAAACCCTAAGGGCTACAGCAACAAGGACAAATGTCAATAGTCCTAACTCCTTTGGGCTGGGAGGCTGAGTGCTGGGAAGACAGATTCAGGGGCACTTTTGTATAGCAGGAATCAGAACAAGCAAGAATGTGACTCTACAGCATTTTATTTACTTCACAGCAGTTTCTTAGGTGGCTGTCCAAGGGGTGTTGACAGTGCTCTGTGGTAAGTTCACATTCTTGCTTGCTGCAGGGGAGCTCCTGAAGCAGACAAGCCTTGAGGCAGAAACTCCTATATCCTTTGGGGAACTTCTTGTTGGGATACTCCCTCATCCTTTTGGCTCAGCACAGGGGCTCCTGCTACACCCATGCAAAGAGCATAGCTGTGATTCCCTGTCTCCTTTCCTAACACCAAGAAACAATCTCCCTCAAGTCCAGATCGATAAAAAGTGAGCTTGTGGCAATTTATAGGCAGGCCAAATTGTGTCGGAAACCAATTCAGCAGAAACTATATCACACACCGTTCTTGGACATTGTATAGAAGTGAATATATGTGGGATGTCAGTAAATGAAAGCTGGAACATGCTAGGAAGCAACATGTTCATGTACATGGCATCTCCCACTTTCCTCCAGACAATCTAGGGAATATTAATGATGCTCCCCTCAAAAGGGCCTTCAAAGGAAATTATGCTGTTGATAAATCAAGGCCAACAGGAAAAATATTCACAGTAGCTACACCCATACATTTTTTGATTTTGTTTGGGTTTTGTAGTTATATTGGAGAATTCCACACAAATGGTATTTTACAGCCAAGCACAAAACTAACCTTACAAAGTCAGATCTATTCTAATTCAGCAAGTGAAGTATTTATTTACCCTAGGAAAGAGCCCATGTATGAACTAAGCTGTATACAGCATTGGTATCTTCAGGACTGGGAGTCCCGTGTTAAACAAGGAATGCCAGTATGACAGCCTAGCGCAGCCTCATCACACAATATTAAAGCTCCTACAAGCAAAATGCTTGCTAGACCTTAGTCCTGCTTGGAAACCCTATGCTGATGCACCAGAAGCACTGGTCCACCTCTAACCAAAGTTATTTCTGAACGATACACTTGGACTGGTGAGTGCTGAAATAATTTCAGAGGATTGAAAATTACCTCAAAACTTGTGGTCAAAAAGACACTGCATGGAAAACACACAGATGGTAATGCTGCCAGGGAAGCAGGTTTAAAAGCCAAAAGAAAGCAGTAAATGGCATCTTTGACTTCACAAAGTAAAGTGCCCAGGCCTTTGCCTTTGGCGAACTGCACTGTGTAAACTGTGCCACTGACACCAGGTGAAGAACAATGGAAACAAAACCAGTATTAATTTAACTTCAGCCTCACCATTTTATTTCACTCTGTTATATATTGAAACTAGTCCTTGTACTTGACTCAATTTTGTGTTTTTAATGACCTGTCAAAAGCTCAGTCAGGGCTTATTGTATTTATATTTTTAATTAGTTTAGTAAGGAGCTGGACTGCTTATATTTGATTTTTTTAATTAACTGTGAAAATTTCTGCACCAGGATGACATTGTTCACATTGATATGTGTGCTTCTGTTATGTTGGGTTTGCTGTGTGATATATTGGAGACAGCAGAAGTGTCACAGGGAAGGCATGCCTAAATAGGGCTTCACAGATTGCTGGAACACTGATGGGAATTGGTTATGTATCATGTTATTAATTCTTTATATTCTAACATGCAACTCAGGTCAGTATAAAAGAAAATCATGTCAGGTCAGGTCATGTCCCTAGCATTTTTTATCTCTGTGTTACACTCTGGGCAGGTAGACTTTATTGCTTATGCAAAAAAGTCACACCTTGTCATCTCTTGTGACTTGCATCCTCTGAGCAGTGATTGCGCAGAACAAATATTACATTGACTGTGGCTTTTGGCTGCGTTTTCAGTGCTATGGGACATCTCAACCATTGCCTTCTTCATATCCTGCTCTAGATATTTCACTGTTTCCCCAGACTTGTGTCTTTCTTGCTCAAAATTCATAACTTGTAAGAGTGAAAGTGAATTGAGGGCATCTGATTAATTTCACAAGTCTCTAAACAGGAACTTGGTGGGAATGAATTCTACTCAATATTAAGCTTGATTTCGGTGAGGGTGCTAAAAATGGAAGTACAGCTGTTCATAAAGGCAAATTTAACCTCTGTCTCTGAAATCAGTTTTCTGCTGATAACATTAAACATAGGAGTTGCTTATAGAAAACAATGCATTGCTCTGGCAGATTTGGATACATGTACCCTGCTGAGATACCATCAATGTTCTAACTCATTTGCGATTGTTAAAAGAAGGGAGAAGAGAAACATTACCAAGCAACCTTGATTTGCACAGGTGATCTGCGCTAATCATACAGCTACCAAACAATAGCACAGGAGGATTAACACCATTTACTCTGTAATTACCACTGCTTCCAGTGAAGTTACCGTGTGGTTAACCATGTAATAGCATGCATTGTTTCACAGTAACTATGCAAGGACTGAAGTCAACAGAGTATGCTGCACAAACAGAGCAAATCATTAGTTAGCTAAAGAGGTTTGTTTCAAGGAGTGACACAAGTTTTATTAAATAGATGATTTTCAGGTTTTTATTAATAGCCTCAGAGGTTTGGAGCAGAGCCACAACACTGCTGGAGGAACTAGGGAAGAAGCTTTCAAGTCTATTCAAGGAGCTCTGAAGTACAGAGGCATCAGGTCTCATGGGTACATTTATATCCCTTTTAACTAGCCCCACTGCACAAGACAATGCAGAAAGCATATCCTTCTTGTGTTCTCTCAGAACAAGCATTTCATTTTGTTTGGCCTGTAAACAGCCAGACACTTGAGGAAGATTTTTAAGCCCTTGTCTTGTGCAGCTAGCAGGACCAGCTTCAGATCTACTTTAAATAAGCCATCTTGCCTACAAAATACAGTCCTTGTACTCTGCTTAAAATCCCACTGACTCGTGCTCCAGACACCAAGGACGTGAACACGAAGTGTCAAAGAAAATGAGAGAGATTACTCAGCCAATCAAGCATACACCATGGAAGACTTGTAGTACAGCACACTGAAGCTGCATTTTTAAACAGACAAAGAAACCATTAAGAAATACAAAATAAGGAGATATTGCTCTATAGTTAATGTAACGGAGAACAGTGTTTTGATTAATGCCTTCCCATTAGTGTATGGACAAGCTAGATTGTGTTACAGGATTATGGGCTGAGTTGGTAATGCGAAAGAAAAAACATGCTCAAAACTAGAGTAACAACAATTATGGTTCATGGATGACACCACTAGAGACAGCTGAGAGACAATATTACAAACTGGAGCTCTCTAAATAATTATTAATACCTAATTGGTCATATATATTTTATTTTGTAAATTAATCTCTTTTCATGCTTCTACTTGTGTTGATTTTCCACGCTGAAGTAGCAGCATGTCTACTTGTTGAAACATCCACAGAAATAACCCACATTAAGAAACTGAACTTTTTAGTTTCAGATACTGAGCATTCAGGACCATCTGCTCACAGTCTGTGGAGCAGGAAGTTACTGAAGTAAACTGACAAAATTTCAGTTAGCAATTAAATTTGTTAAAATCTTGAGACAATTGGCAACAACCTGCAAGCTGCAAAACACGACAGCTTAACAGAAGTGTACAGATAAGACTTCTGGGGGTGTTTAAGTACCACAGGACTGGACCCAACATAATGACCCAGGAGGTCCCTGAGTATCGTATGTCCTGATCATCCTGAATTATGAGCTCTGCTCTGTATGCAACAGCACACAATGCTGTATTTTAAAATGTTTCTCTTAATCTTCTGCAGGGGAAGTGTCTGCCACAGCATCTAAAACAAATGGTTCTAAATCTTGCCTGATTAGACTTAGATGCACCTACAACCTACCTCCCCCTATGTTCGTCTAATACTGTTTAAATCTGTATACATTATTCGCATTGCTGGAAAGATACAGTAGGGCTTCATGATGCTCTCTTCCTACTCTAATGCTGCATGGCAGTTGCTTTCTTTAGGCCAGCTCTTACCTACATCTGTGCTTACTGAAGTGAGACTTTAATTTGCTACACCACGCCAAGGTATTAATAGACAATTATTTATTGCAAATCTGAACCATTTATACTGTTTACCGGCTGACACAATGTAAAATTTTGATCCAAATGTTAATGTGTCCATGACATTGCATAATTCTGTTCCATGCCAAGGTTTTTTCTTTCCTAAATGAATCGAACTTGCAATATGAGGAAATAGAGTTTTTAATGGATGAATGATTTACAGCTTCAGACTTGTAAGACTGCTTACTTGTACAAATAAGGGAAAATTGACTAATCAAAATAGCACAGCAAATGAGAAAAATTTAGGATTTTACTGGAGGCAAAATTAGAGGGAGAAAAATGGAAATAAGTTGCAAGGTACTTAAAGGGTAAATGAATAAATCTTATGATAGTCATTTTAAGGCAATTCTATTTTTTTTAGCAAGCATCTTTGGGACTAGACAGTCTTCTAGGCATTCAGTTGAGTAGAGCACAGATAAAAATTACCTATTCATAAAGAACCACAGGGATAGAAAATCCCTTCAAAGTCTCCAAATGCCCGGTGAAATTACCTTTACAAATATTTTTTGCAGTCAGAAAAAAAGAAAAATAGCTTTATAGATAGGCAATTTTCATTATACAGAACACATAATTTCAAGTGTTTGCCTCCTCAAGTTTAGATATCATGCTTTTAACACAATCTATACATGGAATTTTCTGTAATTGATACCTGTAGGAATCTTCAAAATAGAGACGTTTGAATTTAAGTAATATTTTTCTAGAGCTCATTCCTCTTGGCTTTTTCTACTGAACCATGCTATTAAGTTAATCTTTTTCCAGCTTTGCATGCAGAGAGATTGTTGCGATAAAAAGTTATAAGGCAGCTTTAATTAAATCTCACATAACTATATTCAAGTTGTAATACCCAGAACTTGTGGTCAACTCAACCTACAAAAGACTTTTAAAGCCTTCGTAATATTTCAGCTTATATGGGCATGATTACACTGGAAACAGCTCTACCAGAAAGACTAAACCTAATTCAGTACTAGAATACCTGTAAAGGTGCCTTTATTAAAGACTTGACCTGGGGTACAGCAGGACAGCTCCATTTGTCCCCTTAGCCACTGTGACTGTGCGCTGCATAAAGGAAAACGGACACTGCACAGATCTGAGATCTGTGTACTTCTTTTTACATTACTAATTTAAGAAGAAATAATATATAATTGTGCTTCCACATCTGAATGGCCTCATCAACCTAACCATCGAATGTAGTACTGTTGATAGGTTAGCATCTAGGCAGGCATTGGTAGCAGCCAGGCTGCTCAAACACCAGTTGCTTCTTTGGAGTTCTTTAGAAAACAAATACAAGAACAGTTATTTTTGAGGCCTCTTATAGTACACACAGGAACTAGCATGCAGCCAATGACTCCAGAGACAAAGATAACGCCATTGTGAGGCTGAAAGAAGAACAAGCAAGATGTTGATTACTGTCTCTCTCTCCAAGTACAACAGGGCTGTCCCAAACGGTCCCTGCTCCTGCTATGAATTAGACAACTTTTCGTTTAACATGCCGTCACACTGAGATGTCTTTCTGAGCTACCAGGATACACATTGTTGATGTATATTAATGTCAGGATGCAATTTTTATTATTATTGTTCTGTAATACAGAATCTGTCTAACTATGTTTTGTTTATTATTCATAATACACAATGAGAGAAGACAGCAGAATGGCTCTTTTGGAGACTTCACATACTAGGCTGCAAATGCACCTTAACAATAGTACACATTTCTGTGTTATGGTTTCATAAAATGCATTTGCATAATATGAAATTGTAATCCCAAATGTGCAGTAAAAAGCCTATGAAAAATTGTTGCTTCTCATATACTACACAATGGTTGATTTTAATCTTCACTGTCTCAGGTGTGGGACTGGTTATTAGGGATTTTTTTTATAATGGGAAAAAAGCCGAGCCCATCCTACAGAACTAAGTCTTGCAAAATGAACCAATCGAACACGAACCTTCTGTAAATTGGAAAAATGGTTTGCTAGTAATTTGCAAGCACACTTCATTTAATATACTTCCAGGCTGAGATGTTACTTCCAATATCATACCAGAGACTGAAATAAACAGGAAATGCTAGCAGGTCTGACTGCACAGCACTCCAGGGGCCTATGCATGCAAAAATGTTCAATGGGAGTGGAGCAGAAATTAGCTCAGAGTAGAAGTCACTAGCTCTAGGAAGCCATCCTTTGGCCCAGAGGAAACCTTTGCAAGAATGTGATGCTTTCAAATTCCACCATCCAATGAATCCCAAGACAGTTTTTTCCCAGTCTGATTGCAGAGACGGATAAGTCTGTTTTAGTGTGGCTTCCATTTAACTGCAGCCACTTGCAGGAAAAGATTGACTAGCTAGATGTAACTCTCAGGTGTCATAACTAAGGCTGTATGTATGCCACAGCTACAATTTCTGCAAGGAGAAACAATGATTTCTACTTTTCTCTATAAAGAAGCAATGTATTTTTCACCTTGACTGGCTACTGTGCTGTTTATTTAGACAATCTGACTTTTGAGCTGCTTTTGCCACATATACATTATCAAATGATTAATGGTTAATTAGCATTTTGCTAATGGAAAATAAATTCAATAGGAATGAGTGTGTGCCATTACATTTCCCCTTTTAGATCAAATTATCACATTTGCATTTTTATCAATAAAAATCCATAAGTTTTCTTTTCGCTATGCCAAATGAACAGTCTAAATTATATTTAAGGCTGCTGTCCTTCAACAGATATCATCTGGTACCCTGCTGCACTCACACCTGTCTATTGCACCTTGCCAGCTCTGAAGTTCTCTTCCCTTCCTTAAAACATTGTTTCCTGGTATATGGAAAACCTCAGGACTCAGCTATCTACCAGACTTTCTGAGCTCTGACTCCTCTAAGGCCTATCGAGGCTTGTTCAGACACTTAGCTCTTTGCAGATGAATGTGTTTGGAATTATTGGGATGTTCTATTTGATGGGATGAAGGGGAGAAATGAATCTGTATATGAGATTATCGTTAACATTTTTGCAGAATGAAGTGGCTTGAAAGCTAAAGGAGGTGGAAGTCTCCAGGAAAATAAATATGAACTTATTTTTTCAGTGGAGACTTCTACTGATTTATAGACCATCAGAAAAATGTACTTTGTATGGCTGCTAAGAATCACAGTACTTCCAATTTCAGCTGAGACAGAAAACAGTAAAATAAACTCTGCCTACAACACACAATGATAGAGTTATTCTTTTCATTCACCTTTCCTTTATATCAATGCAGACAGCTAATCCAGGTGAATCCACCCACATTTGTCATTGACAGTGAACACAAAACATATAGAATTCACACAAAGGAACATAACTCCACTTTTTTTGAGTTTCATTGTGTTATAATTTATTTATCTGGAAAGTGGCATTTTCAGACATGGCTATTAATGCCATGCTGTGGCCATTAGTTATCAGTGAATAAGAAAGTCAGGAAAAGGGGAGAATACATTTTAACAGTGATTGGTTTTTTATGATGAGTTTGTTTGTGCTGCTCACCAGAGCTGTGCCAAATAAATTTTTGAGGAGGTCCACTGTCATCTCCTCTCATATGCAGCAGATTATGAAAAGACAGTAATTTCCAACACTTGAAATGGCAGGTGACTAACCTAAATATTTATCTAAAATCAGGACTTTGAAAGCCCCCTTCAAGTTTCTTTCATCAGTTGCCTTGTTTGGGGATAGATCGAGACAGACAGTGCCCAGCTCCTGGGAGCATTCAGTCACACCAATGTTTCATCCAGATTTTCACAGCTGAGAAGAGTGACACATGAACTGAGTGGTACCGGAAAAATGGCATCAGCCAAAGTTTGCAGAAAGCCTGGAACCATACTTGAAAGAAGTGGGACATTTCTGTCTTTCAATAGAAGGGAACCTCTGCTATTGCCCAGGGTGAGAAAGGACAGATGCCACGTCGCTCCTTGCCGTGATGACTGGAAGAATCTACACTGCCTGAACATTGTCTCCATTGCCCAACATAACAATTGCTCACAAGTGACACTTACACATACTTCTTAAAAGGCTGATATCCTGCCCAACGACTGCTCCAAAGAGGAGACACAGTTGCAGAGGTGGATGAAGGAGGAAGGGTGTTATGCTGCATCCAGATAACCTTAATCTGGTCCTGACGTTGCCTAGGCAGAAAGCACAAGGTGAAGGTGATGCAATGAAAATGTGATTTAAATAGTTTTCAAAAAGCCTGAGGGAGAAAAGAAGGTTGGGTTGGTTTTGCTGGGTTTTTTTCATTCATGCTGCCATTGACATCAGGAACGGGATCTATTTCATACATCTAAGGAACACTGGAACTTGTGTATTTTGTTGTAGGATATCTGACTTGATGCCAAATGTGATTCACATGATGCTTCCACCATGATTTAGCAGAGCTTGATTTTTTTTTCCTCTCCGGCAGTGGTAGAGCTGTAGCAATGAGGGTAATTTTGGTCTGCCTTACTGGCATGCAGCCATTCTGAAGTCAGAAGAATTTACAGGAAAGTAGAAGTTGGCTCTACTGCAGATACAAGTGTTGCACTTCAAACCTGATGTGCTTCAAACCTACTGCCAGCAAAATTCAGAGATTGAAAACCCACAGTCCCTTTTTGCACATGGAAACTGTGGGAGCAATTAATGGCACTTAGACTTCCAACTTCCTCGTTTGTAAGCACAAGCAGGTAGTTAGACATGTAAGTAGCAATAACGAAGAGCACAAAACTGCTGGCACAAAAGGGAGTTTTTTAAAAAATCGGGCCATTAAAATATGTGACAAAGCCTCAAAAGAAGGGAGATGATTAAAAATGGCAGACAATGAAGAACTGAGAAATGGATGAAGTTTTCTATAATCTCAAGTTCAGGTTTTTTAATGGCGGTAATTTACAAGAACAAACAAGAGGTTAACAGCAGGAATGTGATGAATAGAAGTAAATTCGGGCCTAAAATAGCAAATGAACTTTGTAATGAAGTACAGTTGAGAGGTATATTGCTACCTTTAAATATTTAGCTATTCCTGTAAGGTGCCTTTTTAAGGTGTGATACAATAACTTTTGCTCATTTTAATAGAAACAATAAAAATGAGATACTAAAAAGACATCATTACTTGGAGAAGTAAAAAGAATTTAGATCTCTTACTCCTAACAGAAAGAACACTATCCCAGCACTCGGCTGTACCTGAATATCAGCAAGTCACCATTTACTTATTTTTAACCATGTGGGACAAAAAGCAGTGACCCATGTTTCAGGTGAGACTGATATACATGTGAACTCTGCATGTGTATAGTTAAAAACTACTTTATTTCTGGCAAAAATAAATAGCTAGCTGTAACCAAACTCTCTCTTCATTGAAAGAAAGCTATAGGGCTGGATATAGCCACTGCAATAGTGCAATAAAATGAGATGAGCTTAACACTACCAGATGGTACCCTGTACAGTGCCTGAAATAAAATGGAGAATTAGGGTGCCCTAAGGTGTGCACAGGGAAGGCATTTACATGAAATAAATGGGCCTCAGGCCTAGATGATGCTCAAGTATGCTACACAGGAGACAGATAGTACATCTGGTGAACAGATTTTATCACACACTGGAAAGCTATAAAGCATGCCGTTGAATTTCAGATCTGGCTTTCAGAATGACATTTTACCTGTGTTGGTATTCAGTGCTGTTTATTTTTAAAGGTGCTGTAATCCCAATGATGTGTTTTAAAAGCCTTCTTAACATTGTTTTCTGACGTGCCCCATTTTTTGGACAGATTGATGTAACACAATGCTTTTTCATGGATAAAATACAAACTACTTTGGCCGTAGACGATCATGTTTTTATTTAATATATCGGGTTGCTGATGTGATTTTAGTAATATGGTTATACTTGTCAGCACTCACTGCTTGGGAGAAAGCCAGTATGTTTTTAAAGTTAACTCCCACTTCTCCATTTCATTGCAAGGTCTCACTGTCTATAAACCAGCACAAATTTCTTGAGGTTTAAAGCAGATATATTAGATTATGTGAGGAAATCTACTAGAGTGAATCAAAGTGATATTTTACTCCTATCTCTAGAAGAAATTGCACTTGTTTCTGTAAAATTCCTGCCCCATTTGACATTAAGATCTTTTTAAGTCTGCATTTATCATAGCAGCATTCAAACTGTTAAAGGTGCTGAGGAGAGCAACATTCAATCTGTGGTGCTGTGACTTTTTTAATGAAGGAATCATTTGGAGCTTTCCTCAGACTTCATTGTTTTTGTTATCTCTCTCTCTAACTCCTCCTCTTTCACCTCTCTCATATAAAGCTATCCAAGGGAGTTAAAAATGCTACCAAACTTGCATAAAAGGAAAAAATTGAGAGACTGTAAGGTGAATATTACTGACAGAAAGATCTATGGGTTGTGAAATAGTGTCTCTATGGAAATGGTGAAAGCTCCGTTCCCTTGTGAACGGAGCACTAATACAGTCTGAGGATATAACCCTGTTCTGGCCCCCTGTGGACAGACTAAATATTTCTAATATCTGAAACTGTATACTATTGCTATTCATAAAGCAAAACTACAAATTAATAATGGTAAGGGTTTGACTTGAAGCTTGCTTAAACAAGAAAATTTACTCATATTACTATACTGGTATAATTATATCATTGTAGTTGTATCAGTATAACCAGTGCATCTCAGTGGTACCTTGCTAATCCGTGCCTTATTTGGGTTATTGTACACCAATTCTAAAAACCATGGAAGTACAGTAACATGGGTAAATTTTCTACACTAAACTCACCTTCACAGCTTCTGGAAAGCTGGGAATCTTGCAAATATTAAGTTCTAGTTGAAGGAGAAATGCATAAATGCAGGCACAACATGCCAAATTCCTACTGAAGTTTACTGTCAGCTGTATATGCCACAGAAGATGGTTATTGAGGGCAAAAACAAAGTGTCACTTCAAACTCACATCGGTAGCCTCACTTGCAAAGTGCAAGCAAAACTATCTTGTGTTCAAGGCATGGACAAACTCACACTCTGATTTTTTTGCTTATGTCTAAACAGTCGCAAAACAGCACTGTCTCTGAGCTGCTCCTCAACACTTTTGAATTTTCTTGCTATTATTATTGTAAATTAGTATCAAAAGACAGGAAAATGATGGGAAAGTTTTGTGGGATTTTCTCTGAAGTAAACTAGTTACTTCACCAGAGTTCTTGCCCTGAGAGTATGTCTATTGCATAAAACCATGCAAAACTTCTGGTCCATAATTCGAAGCAATATGTGGCAGCATTTTGAGAAGACCACTTGGGAATTTTCTTACTTGCAGGGAATTTACCACAGTCAATATTGAGAGGAAGCAGGGCTTTGGAATATTCCCATATTTCAATTAAAATTGTGGTACCAACTTTGAGTTTTGGGTATCAGCCTAAGCAAATTCTCAAGGCTAACAAAGGGTTATAAAATATATATAATGACAGGTCATTAAACAGAGCAGTGCAGTTGGGCAATACTCTGTGTACAATTAGCACTGCCAAATAGTGCCTTTCAACTATCAGTTATTCAAAAGCTCTGTTTGTCCTGCTTTGTCTGCAGTTCTGTATTTCACTAAGTGACAGTCCTGAATGGATTTTGAATAGGCTGCTGAATAGGAACAGTTCCTTCAATAAGAAAGGAAAAGACGAAGAATATAAATGTGGGGAAGGGAAAAATAAAAAGAAGGCAAGAGAAAGATCCTTAGATTGCACAGATATTCTCCCTGGCCAGCGGCATAGCTTTGCAAATCCCTCCTCCCACAGACATACAGTCCCAAGCCCAGAGAACAGCTTCATCAGCCAGAATTTCTGTTGTGTAGCTTTGGACAAAACCAGTTTATTTTCTAAGTGGCAGTGACTTCTGTTCTGCATTGGTACAGCTACAGAAATCGTGAAAGAACAAGAGTAAGACCTCCCAGAGAGAGAACATGGGTGAATACGGCTCCTCCGTAATGAGCTGCCTCTAATACCGGCTACGTGCTGATTTGACTACAGAAGACGCCAACTAAAGATAGAGGGCCAAATCCTCTTGTGTGTGCAGTGTAAATTATGTGAACTTCAATACATTCAGTGGTACTACGTCAATTTACAACTATTAAGGATTTTGTTCTCAGGGCTTTTCCCATAAGGGCTAAGATCCACCCAACCCATAAGGGATTCAGGTGGATATAGGATCCAGTTGCCACTGTAGGCATCCAAGCTCAAAATTTAGATCCTCAGTTGCCCACGCTCACGCCCAATTTCCTAGCCATCAAAACCTCAGGGTGCCTAAGCTTTCAGGCTTCACCTCTGCCTAAAGTTCTGGCCACACTCATAAGATTTTAGAGCTGATCATCGTCAGCACATTGAAACCACTCCTGTGTCAAAGCCTGCAGAGTGTGCAGCACCAGGATTACCCCATGCTTCCACAGCTTTATCCAACATCCAGGTGATGTTATGGTGCATGTGGCAGACACTGTACAAGCAGGAGGAACAAGTGATGGGAATATCTCTGTTTTACCCACCCAGTGGCTGTCATACACGTCAAGCACTGAAAGCCTTTGTGTCTGCCTGACAACACTCCATCAGTGCACACAGCAGTTCTTTGTCTGATTTTGATTTTTTTCATCTGTTTAGGTAACACAAACTGCTCAGCATTTGAGGGCTGAGCTGCACTGTCTCAGTGTCACTGAGCCTGTTACACCTTTTCTGCTTCTTGAATGGCCAGCCCTAGTCAGCTGTGATAGCAGTACCACATTGAGTCCAGGACAAACGTCTGTGCAGGTCATTTTACATTTATGCATGGTCCTGTGATATTCAACAGATTAGTGGCTGCTGACGACAGCGAGCACAAAAGGGATATAATGATAACTGCAATTAATTCTTGTAGAAATTAATGCAACTATTCAAAGAATTTTTTCAGTCATTTTTCATTCACATCTTCTTGGCTGTTACAGCTCTGCCACAAATGCACCTTTTTCATTTGTGTGATTTGTATTTGTATGATTTAAATACAGAACAGTTCACTCAGTGGAAAGGTTGGTGTTCTGAAAAAGTTCTTTGCCAAAAGAATAAGCTCTAAAATGAGTTTACTGAGAAATAAACATCCCAAGTTGCCATAAGCAGAATATTAACAAACTCACAGATTAGTTGTTTTGCAGGAGGTGGGTTTTAATCATGATGGAATAGTGTAAATAAATGCAATATCAATACCAGTAATTTATACGCATTCATGAGAGCACTAGTGATTATTACAAAGAATGAGCTAACTTTCACTAAGGTTATGGAAAATTGGAATCACTTCACTGGGCTACTGATGTTTAAAGTGCATCCTCTAAGGAACTGCAGGTCTATCAGCTTGGTATCCACAACATGCAAGATAATAGAAATACCTAGAAGCTAAGCAGAGGTAAATGGACATTGGGTTGCCCTGCTCACTGAACAGGAGAAGGAACTGAACATACTCTTGTTTATTTGGACTCACAGTGCATTAAAGGAATGTACTTCCTTGAAAATATGTTTACCTATTACTTACAAATCATGATTAACCTATAGAAATACAATGTGACAATATGGCAAGAAGAAATAAATGCGTATTGGTTGCTTTCTGCATGATTAATGCTTCTTTCCATCAGACACATAGATTTCATTTTATTAAAGATCACATTTCTGATTGCAAGAACTTGATCATAAATAAAGCATGCAAGTGGAAGTTGGAAATCTTCTAATATTAATGACAAGAAAAATGGATTTATTGAATAGTCACCTGCAGTTCATACATACATAAACACATAAAATGATAACCCAACAGAGGTATCAACTCAAACTTGGGAGAAAAGATTCGTTTTTTTAAGTAGCTTAATAATAATACCAGTACATTTAGAGAAAATTATTTCTGTCTTCTGTGACTAAAAAGAGCACAATAACAGCCATTTATCAGCTACTTTCTACCTTGTCCCTTTATCTAGGAACTACAAAGTCTGTCTTCCCCTGTTCAACTCTCAGTCCAACACTGATGGGCTTCGATGTAATATTTCTGAACTCATTTATTTTTTGCCAGTTTGGAAATTGGGAAAAAAAAAAAAAGTGGCTGATGAATAAAGACTAAGAGCTAATCAAATGGGATTCTTTGTCTACAGAGCTGACACGTGGAAAATCCACTGTATTATTGAAAACATGTATTGTTCTGGAAAAAATAATTAAGATGACAAGAAACATAGAATTGAGTCAGAGCTAATAGACTTCACATAAGATAGCACAGTGTTGCTGAGACTGCACAAGTAGCGTAAACACCATTACAACATCCATCAAAAGTGCTTAGGAAATTTCTAGAGCAGTACAGGGCTGGCTAAGATGAAAAGCAATTAGAAAATACCTCACAAAGACCAGTGGGCAGCAGAGATAATACAGCTGCACTGTGGAAAGCACCTGGGAGAAAAGCTGTTTTGTGAACTCACCAATAGGTTTCACAACACCCATATGAGGCTGCCTGCCTGTTTAGCCGACATGGAAAGGAACAAATGATCTGCGGCTCCATCCTATGCAGCACACCCAGGGCTGGTTCACATGTCCCCAAGCAGCTGTTGCCTCACCAGCAATTTACCCCATCAAAGCTGCTTACTATCCCCTGGCTCTTCCGCCTAACCACCCTTTCACAGTTACCACCAGCTCAGCAGCTCCTGGCAACAGTCTCGCTCTGGCAGCATCAAAAAGAACTGGGGTTGTTGCAGATGTCCATTACTCCTGGCACATGTTGGCAAAGAACAGAACAGAGAGGGCAGAGCTGGAAGATTCAAAGTGGTAGGTAGTGGGTAGAGAAAACCTGAGCAAACTTTGGAATCACTGTGGGCACCTGATGGTTTTGGAAAGAGAAGCGGCCATGGAAGACCTGCTGCTTGCATGTCTCCACTAGGCAGGGCAGCTGCTTGGGCCGGCATGGGACACATTCTCAAATGGATGCCTGGGATGCTGAGAGCCAAGCTGAGAAAAGGGGTTTCTCACATGAGCATTCTTGCAGGATCTAGGCAAGCGTATGACTTGTTAAATAAATTCTTTTAAAAATAAATATTACCGCTTTAAAAATGTACAGGTTGGATTTCTGTTCCCTACTATATTCACACAAGCTCACATAGAAATTTAAAGACAAATATATTGACACTAAAAAAGTGTCCTCTGGGCAAAGTTAAAGCAGTCACACATGCAGCTATAAGAGAAGGATAGGAGCTACCAGAGAAAATAGACAATAATTCTTGTGCTCAAACAAAAATAATTAACTGGGAGATGATACGTGCCTCATAACAATAGCAAATGAACTGACCAGCTACTTGAAAACCAATTAAATCAACCTTTTACTTTCAAAACTTGGAAAGAAATTAATATAACCTTAAATAAATGACATATAATTAAAACTTTAGGAACCTGTTCATGTAAATATCATATCAGGTTGTCATATAAATCCACACAAAAAAGTTATAATCTAAATATTTCCGTTTCCAATTTGGGAAATCTAGAGTGAGATCTTTGTGGTTTTGAGCAGCTGCTTGCATTATGCAGGCTGCAGAAGGAAAGGGGGTTAGGTCGCTTTACAGGTTTACATCCCTGTTTAAAAACTCTATCTCAAAAAATTATACAGATAGAATCAAAGTTCATGGAACTTGTCACAGTTCCATTCCCCAAAATAAATATATGTTTCTCAGTTTAATTACCCAGATACATGTTTTAAATCAAAACCACACCCAAGCCTGTGTTTCTAGCAGTCTCCTCTGATGGTTGTTGACTGGACCAGATCTAGCAGCATCTTGCACGTTAGTAGCCACCTCCACTTCCTGCTTCCAGGCCTCTCTGCTCAGTTCCCATGCCAAGCACCATAACCAGGAGGCAAAACCAGACTTGCACATGTGCCTGCTTGCATAAGTGTGTTCTCGCACACACGCACCAGTGGATAATATATGTATAGAGAGAAACATTTAATCTCTTACTATGTACTGTGCCAAAAAGTGGGGAACAGGTGCATTGATGTGAGCTGTTTGTATCTTACTGTACTTCTAGTGAATTAATCATTGCTCTCTTCTTTTTAAACTAAGTTTCTGGTGCCAAATCTTTTTTTCTGCTTTAGATGGCAATATAGCTACAATCTCCAATTATTTTTGCTAGCAACTCCAGTGTAAGGAACTCACTCTCCTGCTGCTGACAACCCTCATTCCTGCCCTGCCCCATCCTTTCTGTTGTGCTGCCATGACTTTGTAGGGACACATAGGAAGTGGTTCGAGGAACAGGGTTTCAATTTAAAATCGCACTGAAAAAGTAGACAAAAGCAGAGGAATATTTTAATCTAAACCTGTTCCCTCACCTATTTTCTTATACCTCTTTAAAAAGAGTTGTATGAAACCAGCTAGAGTGGCAGGTGTGGGTCAGGAAAACCAGCTGAGGTCAGAAACTCTCTAAACATTTTTGCTGAAAAGAAAAATGTGAAACTGTACGAGGTATTTATTTAGATAGTTAAAGAAGAAGCTATATAGATCTTGGAAGGTAAGATTAAAGTCCTGTTTGCCATTAACTGCAAGGCAATGCAAGGAGAGAGTTAAGTCAATCTTTGAGTCTGCCACTTATGTTTGAAATGTATTCATTGAACAAAAGAACTGCAGGAACAGTGAGTACATTTCAAATAATTACTAGGTTTAAAGTTATTTTCCTGCAGAATTTTTCATGTTTATGGTGAATTTATTTGGTTTAAGGGCTGCCTTACTCTTCAGTAAGGCCTGTTTACTCTACAGTTCTATTAATTGTACGTTCTTCCTACAGTGTAATAACATGATTTTTTTGTTTTTTGGTTTGAAGGCTTTTCCCTCCAAAAAAAATTATTGTTGCATGATAGAATTACCCATCCGTAACTAAGTCATTTTTCTTGGAGAAAATTTGCAATGAATTGTAACTTAAGATGAGAACACCATCTACCCTTTAGAATAGGATGAAAATAGTTGTATGGGAAACTTTTGACAGAGAACAAAAGTTTTCCTAGGAAGTCCTGGTATACTAAGATCTTTTGCTACTTCCTCAGTTTTCCATAATTCTTCAAGGTTACTTATCCATAAGAAAATACAGTTCAAATGCTGACACACTTCATTTCACAGTTAGTTCAGGATTTACTCAAATTCTCAAGAGTTTGGCTCCATCTAGAACAGTGTATTTAGGATTTTTACACTGTACTATTAATCAATAATTATTTGGTTGTTTAGACCTTATTTTTCAAAGTTTAAATCTATGTTTTGCCACATTTTAAAATATCTAATGTCCTCCTAGGAAACTTCATAGGAGTGTTAGAATCCAAGGTAGCAGCAAAGAGGTGGCTTATGGGTTTGCTGAATATTTTCAGTACTTCAGAATACAGAAAAAAATCTTTTCTAGAACATGGAAAACATAATTTTACCTGTTCCTGTTTTAACAACTTTTAATTGCAACACAAAGTCACTAACATAAAATTCTAGTGAAATTTTTAAATTAATGGTGTTCAGACACTCAACCCTTTGAAATTCTCCCAATGACTAAAACACTAGCGAAAGTTGTCTGTCATTTAGGAACCTGAAGGGTCATTTCTGTCAAACGGAGAAATTTATAATATTCAGAATATACTGTTCCAGGCTGCCATGTTTATGAAGAATTAATGCCAAATCAGGCATTATGGCAATGCCTGGAGCCTGAATTATTCTCTTTTGCCATTGTCGTTGGGAGTTGAAAAACTTATGTTACACGTTTTTGCTACAATAAGGTTAAGCCCAAAGGATTACTATTATATTGCATCCCAAGTTATATTATAAATATTATTTTATTTGTTATTTTTGGAGCCTGTATGATGAGAGCATTGGTTTTCATTCCAACTACACTTAAAATAAGAAAAAGGAGGACAGATTTCCTAACAAGCAATATCTGTTTATCATCAGTTGCCAAGAAACTGTACAGTAGCTTAGAGAAATGGAGTGGGTTTTTTCTATGGCTTGGGAGTTCGGACCATTGCGGAACTCATGAAACTGGGAATCCATAGGTTTTGTAAAATTTCCATCTTAGCAATAAAAATTTGGTTTTCATTTATTTAATACTAAAGGTATCACAGAATATTTTTCAGACTAAAGTTCTTACAGAGGCATAAATATATTAATGCAGCCAGAAATGTTTTTTGTATCTCTATCATTCCTTCTCTATTTATACAGCTCACAGACTGTCAGCTACAAACTCTTCTTTGCTTGCATACCTCTTAAAGAGTACAAGAGATAGACCAAAAGATAGCCTTTCCAGTACTGTGATCAGACGTGTATTAACAACTAACACAAATTAAAGTCATTACTGATACTTATGTATATAATATTCCTGAGCAGTTTCTACAAACTAATTGTTTCTACAGGAGTTTTATAAATGTTACACCAAATTAACTAGAAGGTATAATCAGTTTATTGAACTCAATGCAATAATTGACTGAACAAAACCCTTCACCCCAAAAAAGTGCAGGCTAGAAGAGCAAAGAAGTGAATATAGGTCAGCAGTCGTCCTGGCATTTTCAGTAACTGAACCATTTCTCTAACTCTGCAGAAATAAGAAGTAAACATACAGAATTTTTCTTTCTGGTAGCGTAAACACACTTAAATCCCAATCAGTACCAAAGTTAATCAAAGGAGCCAGCTTCATTACAAGTCTTAACTGTAGTCTTAAACACCCTGCCAATGAAACCAAGAGTGAATTCTCACAATCATCTTTCAAAACATGCCTATGCCACTGGAAAAAGTTATGTACCTGCAGATGCAATAGCTAAAACTATTGAAGTAACTGTATTTCTGTGATATTTATGAAAACAAAAAGAATTAAAAATTATTTCTCCATTATCGGTTGAGCCTACAAGTATAACCAAGATTAGAAAAGATTAGAAAAAGCATCTATTCTTCTACCAACTTTATTTAAGTGTTATCATGGATGATGTACAAGAAACAAAACAAGATAAATATCAATGCCTAAGCAATGTCTCCAGGAGCAATTGGATTGCATGGGTAGATGTAAGTTTAGCAAAAGGATTGGGAAATTGTCCCTTGCCCCCTTCAGTCCTGAGGGTATTCATATCTCCTCTAATCAAAGGGCTCACTTTTTCTGGCTCTTAAGTCAGATTCAGAGTTGCTCCTATTCACTCAGTCTCTTACCTTTTCACTTACCAACACAGCTTTCATGAACACCAATAAAAATTGCTATCAGTTTTACACAAAGAAAAGTTTGCACCCATGAAAAATCCTTATGCTGAACCATAGCTTTATTCTACCAAAATTTTGCCTCTGGATGCTGTTAGGTTCTGCTGTTAAGGCCTACAGGATAAAGGCAAAGATCTGCAAGTCAATATTGAAGATTTGGAACTGGCTGACCACCTAGTGATCTCTTGCTATTCTTTTTAAAAATAATTCATTTAATGTATTTATCATTTGTGAAATAGGATAGCAGCCTCTGCCCCAAGATTCATATATGGGAACATTTCAGTGTTTTTCCTGTTGCTGATTTGCAATAGTCACTCTACACAGAAGCACAGAAGTCCCCTCTTAGTGAGGAATTCTTTCAGATTGGGTATGCTTAGACCTCCCGCATAGCAACAGACAGGTGAAGCATGCAAAATAACTCAGACAAGGTAGCTCAAAGCAATGCTTTTGCTGTGTGTCCAACACACGTGTGACAATCACAGATGCCATGTACATGTTGCTGATGTTCCCAGACTGCTCTCTCTGTTGTCAAGAACCTAGTGAGATATGACACAAGTGATGGATCTCTAGACAGAGCTAACATAACAAACGAAGCAAAGATTATATTATTTGAGTAAGAGTCTAGGGCCCAAGTTGTCAAGCTTTTCACAAAAATATTGTAATTAAGACTAGAATTCCCAAAGTATATTCCTTTAAAAATACAAATAAACAAACACCCCCCCCCCCAAGTTCTTAACTTGCCAAGCATACCTGAGAATATATCCATGTATGTCCATAGGTGAGACATAATTACTCCAGAAAAACTTCCCCTAGCAACAGGCATTGGCAAATGGTTCTAATAGGTATAATAATGGCCTGATGAAGTCAACCCTCAAATGAGGCTCAGACTAAACTCTCTACTTTCCACATGCAATATGCAATTGCAAACAGATCAGGATGTCTCCTGATCTGCCTTTCTGGGAGCCTTTTGAGCCAGAAAATTACTATTCAACTTGTTTAATAATAACAGACAACAGCTAAGGGACAGATATTATACAAAAGGTATATTGGTCATTTTAAGGAAAACAACCAGCTCTACAAACTTACAAGCGAAAGCCAAAAGGCACATATTCAGACATGAAATTATAATCACAGATAGCAATATGGCATAAACCCTCAGCTACCCAAACTGTTCTAAACTGAAGAGACCTATTTTTACTCCTTTAATATCTATCATCTTGACATCCAAAGACTATATATAAAAATACAGTCTTTAGACTTTTTAACCAGTATGTCACTATAGGCTGTTTGCTGCTTTTTATACAGTATGTGTTTTAAGGGTTTGAGTTCATTGGTTTCGCTCTTGAAAGGAACAGAGGAGAGAAAGCCAAACCTACAAGATGGATTTTCACTTTGTTCTGTATTTTTTTTTTTCCCCAGTAAAAAGAATGGCACTAATAAATGTGCCAGGCCCAGTCCCTTTGAAGTTCTTACAGGAAGCTGACATACATCCTCATAAACTCTCACATCCCTCACAAAACAGGTAAACAAGTGAATAAGGGGAGCTATGGGCTGGGCAGCCTAATACCACATCTGTCCTTAGCTGCTAAAACATCCCCATGAGGCTATAGATGGTCAAGGAGTCTGAAGCTGCTCTGAATTATGCCTGGGACTCGTTCCAGAAAAGGAACTGCAGAAGTGTTATAAACTGTCTCTCTCCTTCCCAGCTATGCCAATGATTTCTTTGTTGCAGGCTTATTCTTACCGGGACTCCCTGAAGAATCCCAGGCACACAAATACGTCATGTTATAAGAAAAGAGAGACATTTTTATCCCTTGTAGAGCATCAGACCACATCAGCTTTGTCTTTAGGATTCCAGTTAGACTGTCCCCATTACTTTCTGGAGTGACACAGAAGGAATACACTTAAGAACACTACTTCTGAAATGAACACTGCACACTTGAAACAAGACCAGTAGAAAATAGAACTGCTTTCAGGGGTGCAAGCTGTTCTCAATGTAAAACCAGTATCAATTTTTATGTCAGTGGAAACCATTGCTGCAACACTAAATAAGAATATTCCCAAATTACAAAAACCAAAGGTCAAAAAGCAGTACTGTTGTCACTACCCCTCTGAAGATGTGAAGACCAACCCTGAATTAAATTTTACTCAGTGGAGTCAGAATAGAGAACTTCTGCAGAATGTTCTCATCTTTCTTTTCTCCTCAGCAAACAGTTAGCTGGGCTTGAGCTACTCATACTGCTGTAGGTTCTAGCAACAGACTACAGCTTGTAAACCAGCTTTGAAAAAAATATCTATGAAAGGAAATTCTCCTCCATATTGTCATACTCATTCTTTTAATAGATACATTGGCAGGCCTTTGTCTTCCTACTAGTTATTTATCATAACCCACATCCATATTGTACAGCATATCTCTCATTTCCTCTATTTTCCATCTTAAATTATTAGGTGACATCCTCTCTGCTTCTGTATTGACCACCAAGAATCTTGACATATTTATTTTCCTTTATATTTCTGTAAACTAGTTGCAGTAATAGAAATTAAGTCTGATCAGTGTATTTTGTTTAGCCGGTATAAAGTTCTTCATTTAGGCAATATTATTAAAGTGCCTACCATGAACTCTAAAGCAACTGGGAGTGTAATTGATTCCTAGAAGTGCAATGAAAGTAGAGCAGATAAAAAATGACAGAGTTGCTGCTGATGCAAATGAAAATGTTACAGCAAAGCAGCTGGGGAGAATACTGTAGTTGTTTACATTTTCCTAACATGCTTACATTGTTTCTTCCACATTTTCCAGGCAAAGCTCACCTGGTTTTGCTCAAGGCCTGGAATGCAGCGAATTGTGTACAGCACCTAATATTTATTCATGCCATTGTCAAGAACATCTTTGCAGCTCCTGCCAAAGTCTGTCACTGAATGTGTTTGTTCAGCTGCATGGCAAAAACATAATACACAGTCATCATTTTTACTTCGTCACCTACTCAATATTTTTCTTCTCCGATTAAATTAAGTCATAAATACTGTGCTTTTCATGCCAGAAAAATCTTACTATGCCCATTCAACTAACACCCATTTGTACGCTTTTATGTTCTTGAACATTTAGATACTTCACTAATAAATTCTGAAACAATGGAAAAAACAAATACTCTGATTTACCTGGGACTCTGGAAACTCTGATCACAACTCCAAAAGATTATATATTCAGTCAAAACTTTCTGCTAAGTTAAATATCATCGTTACTCACTATCAACTGTAGAAAGATGCATAGGAAAACACAAGAAGTAGTAAGAGAGAAAACACAAGGATAGTAAAGGATTTGGTAAAAAAAAAAAGTTAGTTTAACACCAATTTGCATGCCCATAGGAGAAGACTGACTGCAGTACAGGTGACAAAGAATAATGAGAGATAGTGTGAGCAAAACCTGGGCATACCAGGGATCCTGGCTAGGCGTTTCAGCTTCTAACCCGATGGTGTATCACCCTAGTTCCTCATGCTACCCATGGTAGGTAAAGCATGGACAATCTCTTTCACTGTAAAAACATCTCCTACCTTGGATGGCACAGAAACCGCAGCTTATAGACATTTGACTTTGTGTCTGGGAATCACTGGAAAATAAGACTCCCCTGGGAGGTCTCTGCCCTCTCTCTAGGCAGGTTCAATTTATGAGAGATGTTCCTCTTAAAACCATTCTTAAACATTTTCACTGATGAAGACTCCACAGCCATCTCAAAAAAATCCATTTTGCCATCTTTAGAGTCAGAAAGCTTTTCCCTAAAGCCTAATTTGAATTTGCCAGAGCAAATTTGTTCTATCTACCAGAAAGAACAAATAATTCCTGTAAAAGGCTGTTGTAAATAAAATCAAAGGCTGTTCTCATGGCCCATCAGTCTTCTTTATTCTAGAGAAAGAAATACAATACACCTCTTCCAATTTTTCATATATGTCATATTGTTGTGACCTGGTTATTCTCCCTTGGACTATAACTACTTTGTGCTTTTCCAGGAGTTTGGTGCCCCAAAGCCTGGCGTAATACAGGTCTTAAACCAGTGCTGAGGTGGTTGTTCAAGACAATGTCATGCAATACAGTGACGTATCACTTTTCCACTTTACTTGTGGCCAGCTACCCTGTCTTAAAACAGGAAGTGAAATTGATTTGACATGATTAGTTACTGACAAATTCCCACTCATCAAGTGGATGAATTTCACAAATTCATACTGTCTGCTATTTATTTAATTCTCATTTTTTGGGGCTTAAAAATTCGTTATGAATTACGGCAAAAATCTTAGGATAAATATGCATGTGGCCAGCCAGAATTCCCTTGCTCTTCCTCTCCCTTTCTGAAAGAACTGGTATTACATTTGACTTTTTACACTTTTTCTCATTGGTCTTCTCCATGTCGTCTAAACAATCGCTATCAAATCTGAGGCGGCCATGATGAACTTCATTCTGGGATAATTAAGAAATATGTCAAAAAACTAAAAACATTTGTCCTGCCCTTAATTTATTATAGGCGGAGGTTTTACCCTTTGTAGCTGGTGTTAATTACACTAGCCAGCTGCTACAGTTGATGCATGTAGTAGAGTATGATCCAATAAAAGGTACAAAATATTTCAGCTGTCACAGCACCATATATCCTTTTCTCCTGAGCTTACTTCCCAATTGTCTAATTTCAGAAGAGTTTATCTTCCTGAACTGTTTTGCTTTTCCTGCTTTACCTTCTTTTCCTGTGCACTTGTGAGTTCTGTCTATCACAGTCACATCACCCAAGTGACGTTGCTCCTGAAGTTCTGCAATGGAATAGTGTCATCCTCAGATGTCAGTTTCTTACCATTCACAGAGAGGGAAGTATAGAACATTTGCTTAGGTCCTTTCAGTGTCCATGAAAATCAGAAACAAACACTACTTGACTGAGTGAAACAGGAACTTATAAGCACTAGTAAAACTTAAAAGAAGTCTGGCTCTGAATTCAAAGCCCAAACAGAAGGACTCTGCAGCTGAGCTGAATCCAGATTATGATAAGCTTCATTCAGTGAGTTTCAACAATGGAACAGGTTGCCCAAAGAAGTGGTAAATGCTCCATCCCTGGCAGTGTTCAAGGCCAGGTTGGACACAGCCTTGGGTGACACGGTCCAGTGTGAGGCGTCCCTGCCCATGGCAGGGGGGTTGGAACTAGGTGATATTAAGGCCCTTTCCAACACTAGCTATTCTACGATTCTATGATTCATTTTAAACATGGTCCCTACATTTTCACTATTCAGTACAACAGTGCTAGGGAAGGAGAATTCCCTGATGCCCTTGCTTCGAGCAAAATGCACATGTTGTTAGACCTGAGAGGATGTCTGGGACTTATTCAGCAAGTCTAAAAAATCCTGAAGTTTACCTTTTGCCAAGGGAAAGCCAAAAAGGGAATATCTGAGGAAGTGTCTTAAAAATTGGAAAACAGCCTCTAGGAAAAAAACCCCTCAAGTCTTTTGGAAGACTGATTTATCTTCAGTTATTCCCTTTTAACCAGCAACGACCAAGAATTTCCTGACCAGTGTGTTCCACAGCATGCCTTTACCAACAGTTTGATAGTTAAAGCACATAGAGTACAGGTCCTTAGAAGATTTTGCTACTTAATTATAAAAAATGTCCTTCACTTGATGTTCCAGATTTAATGCTTTGTAGTAGACCTTCACTGTGAGGTTGCCTGTCTGCTACATCATCATCATGCATATGCTTGAGCTCCATTTTAGACATCAGAGCGCATGATATCCTTCCTTGCTTTTAACCTGCTTCTCCTTCCTGAACAGTCTATATCCTTTATATTAATATTACAGCCATATGAATTCTCCCACCAAGTCTTTGTTATGCCAATTCAGCTGTAACCACAACCAATTATTGAGATTTTTCAGGTTTGCTTGTTTATTCTTTATATTTTTCCATTAGTATGATTGTTAAAGATACTCATGAGTGACGTGCTGTTCTGTTTCTTGTCCTTGTGTTTTATTATGAATAAACATCTATTACTTGTAGCTTTTTGACCCTTGTGCAAGTTGGTGCTGTTTATTTTACTACATGGGGTTTTGCCAGCTCTCCTCTTAACTCTTAGATTATTAAAGCCCTTATTTCCAGGTTAGCAAATGACTGCTCAAAGAGGTTTCTCTTCTTTTACAGTTGCCAGCAACTTTTTGATATTTTCGTCTGTCTAGCATTGGTTCCAGCAGTATCTCTGTGACAGGAGAGGAGGATGCAATAGAGATCAATGAGGCAGCTGAGTTGCAGAAACAGTGACAATTTGATCCAGAATTCTCGGAAGCAGTATGCCTTTAAGGACAATCAGGAGATGCTAACACTGGCCTGAAGGTGACAGTACTTATTTGCCCCCAACTTTCTTCCCTTTTTGTGAAAGTGGCTGCCTGTCCATGAACCTCAGAGTTCTTGATTGTTTTGGCTTTTCCCTCTTTATCACTGAGGCACAATCTTCTTGTGGTCAGAACAGGTCTGTTCTCAATGTTAGCAGGTGGCTGGCATGGGGTCAGACACTTTGCCTACAAAATGCAACTGAGTAGACATTCCCTCCTTTCTTATTGGACATCACCTAATCTAGTTTATGTTATGTATTTGTTTATTTTCTTCAGTGGTGCTTGTATGCATTCTGTTTTATGATAACAGATGCATCTCTGCCTGACCACTTGCAGCTCTTTTTCCTGCTTCATAAGAGGTTTTACTAGCAGCCACAATCCAAACCAGATGTCCTTTCCTACGCAGCCTTCTTTGGAAGAGAATGTAGGTCACACTCCCTACAAATCTAATGCGGGACTGGAGCCAAGGCATACAGGATCAGGTCCCCATCTGGGCACGGCATTCAGTTTCCTAATTGCTTGCACAAACCAGGATGTTATATGTATAAAGAATTACATTATTTGCTGAACTTCACCAAAGCATAGTAGAAAACCTGTAGTTTCAGGGTGGAAGGGAAAAGGGGGAGGAACAGCAAGACAGAGGCAGCTTTAAACCATATATGTGCCTCTGAGGGATGCTTCAAGAGCCCAAGTAACTAAGTTATGGTGCACCCTGAGGTGTTAATGGGCTCCCCCAAAGCCAACAGCAACTGAAAATCCACATAATTAGGCAATGGAAACACTCCCTCCAGTCTCAACATAGCCCCATGCCAGTCAGAAGCTTTTTCCTCACTTACTGAGCAGAAGGAATGTTACCCTGTCTAGATCTATTAAACTGCTCCTTAGACCTCTGGAGTAGCTGGCGTACAGGAACCACAGCCCAGGTAGGAATATGTCACTTTTTTCCTGCAGAAGGCTGACACTCTGTCAAAGACGGAATAGTCGTCTTTATCATATGATCAGAATATGGCTATCACCTGGCCAAAATCCTATATGTACCTACCACCTGAGCAGCATGTGGCAGCCATGCTTTCAGTCACCTAACAGGAGGCAGTTTTCTTGCCACATGCAAACTGGAGATGACTATTCAACTGCCAGAGATAGGGCAGAAAACTAATGGGGGAAGATGAGGTCCTCGATTGCTCTCTCTTTGAAGTTTTATTACAGCAGAACTTCCTTCTGAATATTCGGCTGGCTGCAGCAGGAGTGCTGCACTTCAGCAGGCCTCTGACAAACTCCCTCTGACGAACATTATTAACATGTAGTCTTGGGAAAAGCCCCTACACTCCAGAACACACTTGGATCTGCTAAATCACCCAAAACTCGCTTCTGCTAAGTGTTGTACATACTGGGAAAGGAAGCCTTTTGTTACAGGTTTTACAGCTATTATTTGCTTTGGGTTTTGTTTTGTTTTCAAAGAAAGGAAAATAAAATGAATTTAACAAGTAGGTTTCAGATTTTTACAAGATAAATTGATAGTTTTTGTGCTGTGATTTTCATGTTTTTACATTAAGCACCCATTTAAATTACCCCGTTAGTCCACAGTGGTGGAAAACCTGGTGAATACATATGGAACCCTTAACTTGCCTTTGCAACTATTTGAAGCATTTAGGAATCCATCAACCAGGAAAGAGAGCAGCATATTGCAAGTACCATATGGGCATTAAATGTGAACTTGTCAAAGAATGAAAGAATAAACCATTTTTTACATTCCTCTTAGCCTGCAGTTTTTTTCTTTCAGAATATGAATTGTTTCTAACCATGTTTTGTTTTTAAATACTCATTATAAGCCAAGGAAATATACAGGTTAGTAAAAAACCTTAGCATGTTTATGGGTTTCTCCAATGATTACCTAATACATTTGTCTCATCTGCTTTCCTTGTTGTGTGAAAACACACTGAGGAAACGTGAAAATGCAGTGAATTGTTCCCAACTCTTTTATTCACCTTTCAGCATGCTAGTTCCTTCCCTTGGCATTGATAGCATTATGCATTTGTCAAAGATAGACTGTCACTTTAGAGCTTCTATTATGTGCAAGATTTGGCAGCACATTTTACCTTTGGGATTTGCTTATATCCTTTGCATGTTATTGTACTGCTTTGGCATTCTGTAAATTCAGTACACCCATTTCTTTGATGTTCATTCCAGACCCTAAATGTGGAAACAATGACTGAAATTTTGGATCAAAGCATCCCATAGATGGCAGGCAACATAATTTTGTGATAATGTACATGAACAGAAAGAAATCCCATAGCTAGAATCTAGGACTGTAACTGTTCTACAATTTATGTACTCTAGCATTCAAGAAAAAGAAAAAGAAGGGGGACAAAGAACACACAAATCCACTTGAACTCATATCAGTGTGCAATTTCTCAATATAATTAAAAGAAAATTCTTTTTTCCTGTATGAAATGCTCATTCACATAGAAGCATAAGTATTCAGAGGTTAAGAACTGAACTGAACTAGGATTGGCAATACCTACCTCATATTCCTTCAAGAATTGAGGAAAAAACCAACCTTCCCATTTTCTATTGTTTCCTAAAATACAGTAGCCACTACAAATACAGTAGCCAGTCCAGTTAAATGCAAAATTTCACCTGTGATTTAAAACAAAATAAGTAAAAAGATTTTAAAAAGCAAACTATTTTCAAAACTGGCAGTCCCATTTATATTTGTAGTGAAAATGGTTTGATCTAATTGGTTTTAAATTAGGCCCAACCAACAATGAGTCAACATAGAGTCAACATCCTCGCCATTCATGTGAGCAGATAAAGGTGTGTAGAGGACCTAAAATACTTGGTCTTTTAATTTTACATAAAAAAAACCCATTAAATTAAATTAAACAACCCAAAATCTATAATAAAAAGCTTTTTTGTAGCAAGAGAATATACATGTGCGAGGACAGCTACGAGGGGGTATTACAATATTAGAGTCATTTTTTAATATACAGGTTTTGCCATCTCCTGTCTTGCTATGTGAGTGTAGCATTGGTCCAGTGTGCTTGGCCAGCAATCCCACACCCACAGGTATGAGTAACTGCCCCAAACCTCATTTTTGAACTGTGGGCTTCGAGAGGCGTTTTTTCTCCGCCAGCTATATGCAACAGTGCCATCCAGTGGCAGCTCAGCCTACTCACATTTGTATAATCCCTAGGAATCCAACAAAATTACTATTTAAAACAATATAAATAAACACATCTTTTTTCTGAAAGGTAGCAAGCTGCGTTCAGATTAAATATTAACTACAGACCACCAGAGCAATACATCCTGAGTTGCTATAAAATCCTCTCATTGTATCCATGGGCAGATTTTAACCAGAATACAAACAAGAGAGCTTTTCTGAACAGTGTTTGGTGGGGGCTGTGCAGGCTTGGGCAGTCCCCCGTGCAGAGGGGGCTCCAGGCTTAGAGGCTTTTAGAGTATGCAGAACTGCACAGGGCTGGCACGAGATCATGCCTCACCCAAAGTGTGAGTTCATCTCTGAAGCAAGACTCTGTGACTAATCTTGTCATCAATTGCCATTTAAGGCTGCTGGTTTAGGACCCTAAAATCCTGCCCTTCCTTGTCCTGTATAGCACTGAATTTCTTTCAAGTGGTAGTACCAGCTGTACTTTGTACTAAGGTTACACTCTTGATTGATGAATTTAAAACTCTTAATATTCATATACAAGCAAACACTCCCCAGGCCAATATGCATGGATGCATCGTATATAGAACTACACAGAATAAAGTATCGCCATAGTAATTCTTTCACAAAGAGCATTAAATATCCCCTGTTGCTTTTAAAAAAGTGTATGATTTGATACGTCTCAGTCTTGCACAATTTCCTTGTTTTGACACAACCTGCGAAAGGCCTTATACTATTTAAGTCCCATGTGATAACTGCTGGCAGATGTGCTTATTATTTTAATAACTTCTAAGAATAGAGAGACTAAAACACAGAAAGTTTAAGTTACTTGCCTGAGATCATGTCGGAAAGCACTGATACAGCCAATGACAGCTCATGCAGGACTGACCCTTTAGTCTCTAACCCAAGCTACTAGCCCATAAGAGAGAGAGAGGGTAGTTGGGTTTTTTATTCAAAACAAGAAAAAAAACCCCTGTTATTTTAAATGTAAGAAAAATCATAATGTGTGTTTCAGAAAAAAGCAAGCAAACAAAAGAGTTAAAGTTTCAAGGTTGAGGGAATATCTGCTCAGGGGAACAATCACATTACTCTTGCCTAAACCGCCTACCAAGGAAACAAACTCAACCCCTATCTTCAGAGAGCAGATGCTCTGCCGGGCTTGAGCCAATGATCAGCACAGAAAACTTGCTCATTTAGGCCCTGGCCCAGCAAATCATGTTGCAGGAGCACTACTTTAGGCTTGTGAGCCACACTTTGGGAGTATATAGGCATAGTTCCTTGCCTAAAGTTTTAACCATGTACAACCACTCTTTTGAAAAGGAGCCTAATGATAAATGAACATGAATATTTTAGTGCCTTCTCTAGAGAGAGCACAATGTATCAGAGACCAGAAGCCAGTAACAGGCACATTGGCACACAAGCCCTCCACACATCATGACCAGCCTACCCTTCGCCTTCAGCGCAGGGTAAGGCCCATCTCAGCATCCATGGAAGAACCTGTTGGTACCCTTCACTCTCCTCCCCTCAACCTCTGTTCTCCTCCCTTGGGCCCAGTGCCCATGTGCTGTCCCTGGAGCACAGCATGGTGTGGCTGGCTCACCGGTCCCCTCCGGTCCCGGAGCCGGTTGTCCCCCTCCCGCAGGGCTCATCCACGCCTCCCACCAGCACTACCAGGTCCTGCCACCTTGAGGAGCAAGAGACCGGCACTAGGAATCAATACTGTCCTCCTCGTGACATCCGGAAGCCCAGACAAGTTTTGGTGACTTATGGTGAGGTTTTCAGTACGGTAAAGAAGCCCATGGTGGTCTGTGTATGTTTGCGTATAACCTTCAGGTAACCGTGTACTTTATACTATTGCCTAATCTAACATTGCATTAAATTTCTTAAGGATATTTTATACTTACAGGCAATGGTTTGATGGGATCATGCACAATAAACCTGTCAGACCAAATCCAGATTTTAGAACAGAGCAGGAAAATTTGTTTTACATGGTCAATTGGTCATTTTTTGTATCTCAGAACATACCAGTGTGGCAACAGGAAAACATAAATTGTATAAGGTGGTAGCACGGTTTCTGATTTACTGACAGTTGCTGGTTTGAGTTTTCACAAAAATATTTAGCTATAGGACAGTGTATTAGGTGTATTCTTAAAGGTAAATAACTGCAGCCAATAAAAGTTCAGCCTATAAAGGGTCCCATCTTCTAGGAGTTTTCTGCACTGAGAATTACTACCAGCATAATCATGGCTCCCTGCACACTAATATTTCCTCTGATACAGTATGATCAATGTTGTGGAAAAACATTTATTATATTTCTTCTAGCTACTTAAAGGCATTACTGAATTATGAGCATCGCAAAACGAATCCACTGTGCATTTTTTCTTTATGTGACGTTTTTACAATCTTCATTTTCTGCTTTGCAGCCACTGAGCTATAGTGATCACACTATGTACCCTCTTACAACTGACACAGGGGCCAGGAACTCCTTTCTGCTTTATTACATTTGAAATGCACTTCATATGACAACATTCATTCTCATTCTGCATTGGACCCTTATTTAAAGGAACAAGCTATTTTTTACTGGACCTGTACTTACAGGGAGAAGTTATGAAAGAAATTAAAATGAGGGAAGAAGGTTTAAACAGCTGTTTCAAATATGCCTAGTTAACAAAGGTGATGAAGTTTTGACTTAAAAGGGAGAAAGGAGGTATCAATGCATTGAGCTGTTCTTAAAATGCTAATAACTGTAAAGATGCCAGTTTATTTTCCATTGTGTTACACGGTTTTGAGGCATGATGCATTGCTGTGGATATTTTAACTTCACTGGAACAAGGAATAAATGAATAAGGAAGGGATAAATGAAAGCTGAGTCACGAGTAAGATTCAGCTCTACAGGACACAAACTTGCACAGGGCAGCCTACTTAATGGCTACTACTCACAGCAACTGCAGACTCATTCAAACCTTGTAGTAGTAGTCAGTTAAAATAAAATGGAAGTAGTAGGGTCATTGAAATGTTATTTTTCTTTGGTAGAAGAAAACGATGTTACTCTACAGAAAACAATCCTACTAAGTCATATGTAAATGTATTCTCTATAGGGATGAAATAATTTTTCACCCTTCCTGCCTTAGTATTCAGGGAAGATTTTCATCCAAATCAAAGTATTAATAGAAAGAGAGTGTGAGGCAAGAGAGAAATGTGTAAGTTTGAGCACCTGAACGTGTGATTTATGGCCTAGAGCTACAGCCAACTTTATTACAAAAATGACTTCACTTATTATAACCTTATTCCAGGCTCTCTGGAGATGGTAGGGGGCTGAGCAGCATTAGAATACCAGAGGTGTTCACAAACAATTCCAGCCTCATTCTCACTTCCCTTTCCCCTCTCGCTCTTAATGCATACATATCATCTGTTGCCTCCTTTCCTGCTCCTTGATGCAGGCAGCTCATGGTACTTCTCTCTGTCTTCCTGTGGGAACTGGAAGCCTCTCATTTGTCATGAGCTCTGACTGAAAGGTTCCTCTCATATTTTTCTCTCCTCTTGCCTGAAGTACAGCCCAACTCTGAGAGTGACCTCTTTGGTAACCCTTGAAATTTGCTAATGACAATTTTCTGCACACTACAGCTGATGATATTGAACATTTAACCACCATGTTTGAAGCACTGCACAACACACCAACTAGCCTTTCATTTTGTGGAACTATTGCATCAATTTTCATCAATTTTTTGCTTTATCAAATATAGATTGGTGCATGTTTTATGGAGATTGCATGTCCATTTGCATTATTCCAGGACTCTGTCTTTAAACTGTCTAATCATACTTAAGACAAATTAACAATCGTATTAGAAACAGAATTTATTTCATAAATGCAGCCAACATACTGGAGGCCACAATAGATGGTTAGCAAGGGCAGTCACACCACTAGTTATGGCCTATCATACGGGAAACCTGAAGTCATCAACAGAGATGACATTTCTTCAGGTGCACAGAGATGCTGCGAGCATTGCTCGAAAGATCTTTGTCAGTCATGAAAAAGCTTCCTTTGACATGAATGGAAATGACAGAGAGCCCTGCTGGCATCCTAGGAGTCTGTAAATTACATAGGATCTGTGTATTTAGCATGAGGTGATCAAGATCACAGTTACAGGGGACAGCCTCTTCAAGCAGCATAGGTTGTTTCTCTCCAAAATAATAGCTATTTTAGTGGGATACAAGAGATACAAGACTGGCTGTCAGCCAGATTTCAAAGTATAAATAAGCCATGATCTCATTTACGTACAGTCTTTACAGGTGACAGTAATATGTATGAGTGACTGCTATATTTAGGAATGACAAGATGGGCATTACTAATAGCTTAATTGACATTAATGCAATTATCCCTATCCTTATTACAGTTAGTAGAACTACACAGAAAGTACTGGCAGAGGCCTTATTTTCCCTAGAGCTACCCAAGGATACGACATTTTCCACCATGCCAAATCTAGTCTTTGACATTAGATATTAGATATGATACAGAATAATTCCAGTAAATCATTATAAATGCATTATAATAAAGATGTTATGAGCTATTCGATATTAACCCCCAGCCCCTGAAGAGAGATAAATACACTGGTTGCAAGATTTTTGCTTTTCTTTTGCAGTGGAAAAAGGGTTTTGCTTGCAACTAAAGAATTATAAAATGTTATGCTGATAATTAAAAAACAGATTTTACCCTCTCTGGTCAGATTAAAGCTAAAACAATATACCCATAAGAAATAATACACCCATAGAACATGAAAAAAACCAAATTTTTGGTCAATCACAGCCAAGATTTTCATTTACAGGTGCACATTTGTGTGTATACTGTTCAGAGACACAGCTACTATGTTTGTGTATGTCTCCATTTAAACCTCTGATCGGTGTGCCTCATCTCCAGGAAACTTGCTTCCTTTTTATGTTTGTTTGCTTCATTTCACTACTCTTCAGTGTAGAAATGTAAAATTTTCTATTACTCTCTGATAAAGGAGTACATCACCTACATGTTTTGAGTGCATGAAGTCAAAATAAACATAAATTTCAGGATCAGGACTGCCTAATATTAAATATTCATCAACTTTACAGGACTCATGGATTAATTCAGTTTCCAGCAGAAATAGAAATAGAGAAATAGAAACTTCATCACTGTACATTAATTATACTGAAATTTTATTACAAAATTAATTATATACAGGAGCATTTAGGTCCACCGTGCTAGGTACTGTACAATAACATAACAAAGCAATGGTGCATTGTTTCCTTCCCAAAGAAACTGCATCGCAATAAAAGCAAACACAAAGCACAAATGACTACATGTCAGTCATTACAAAACCCAAGAAAATAATTATCACAGCACAGAATATAAAAACCCAAACTGCGATCACAAAACTAATTTTCGAACCAAATATGAAGTTTTTCCATCAAAACATGCTAAAATGAATGCCCCTATGGTTTCATTTTCTCTAATTCATTAAACCCCGTTGATTGGGATTTTGTTTAAGTATAAAATCCACTGTAATAAATACTGTAATATGTAATTATCATTATATACACACATATGAGGTTTTGTGTCTGTATTAGCATGTGTAAATGTTGGTATGCACACGTGTAGAGGAAGGCTTTATTGTTTTCTCTTTTCTTATTACTTCCTGACAATAACCTGTAGGCACATAGATTATAAACTTTTAAAAGTCATATATCATTGTGGTGCATTCCATTTTCAGTGAGTCTTGGAGGTGACTGAGAATAAATTCAGCTTGAACTAGCGCCTGAAAGAGACCTGTCTCCAGTATAACTGACTGCTCAGCTCTGCTAGTTTGTCAGCTTTCAGGGCAAGGTTCATGTGCCTTATCTGTCCTGCCTGTGCTCCTGATCACAGCTGAAACTCCCAGAGAGAACAACTTCCCTAATAAAGAGTGAATTAAAAATGAAGCTTTAGCACCAGCCAGGCACTTCCTATCTTGGAAAGTCTTAGGTCAGGTACTTCATTATACTTCAGCTCTTCTAAAAAAATACAGATCTAGCATCTGGTGAAAATACTTCCTGGGAAGGTTTTATCTGTTCCAAAGTGAAACTTGAGACAAGGCTATATGGTATTATTCAGTGTTTTATTGTAACTCTTGAGTTTGCATTACGCATTGAGTATTTTTGAAGGTAACTTTTAAGTGTTTGCAAAGTCAGTGTATTTTTTTTTTTACATAAAATATTTACCTTTGATTCCTGAATCGTTAATCACTGAGGCTTATCAGCTATAGAGGCAAAATAATAGGACAATGGTGACGTCTTGCCTTTCTATCTCTCCAAAGCAAGGCTGGAGGCCTATGGAGAAGATCCCATGATGCAGTAAAAGGCGTGAGACGATGTCAGGAAAGCCGAAATTTTATAATCTATAGAAATAAAGAGATGGCCGAATGGACCTTTTCAGCCTTCAAGGCTAGCATCTTTCACAGAAGCAAAGATTTAAGTCTGTGTTCGTTTCTTCATTATTTCACATCATGGAGCAAAGAAAAAAAGACAAAAGTGGCACTACTTAGGTACTAATCTACTTAGGTGAGATCCAACAACATTATGAATCCCCATCATCCTCTTAGAGGAGCATTCTGCAGCATCAGGAGGACTGCAGCTATGGAGCAGTCCAAACTCCCCTACACTGACTAGATTGTAAACTGGATGTCAGAGAATTTTAAGTTCTGGCTCAACTCACTGAATTCAAATCTGGCTCTGAAAGGTAGCTCTGGTATTAAAAAGGTGTAACATAGCTCAGAAGACACGGAAACATTTCCTGGCTCTGCTTCAGATTTCCTGTGCAACGGATAGTATATGGAACTATTTCTGTAAGTAACTTGGCTTAGGTGAACAGGATTCTTCAGTCTTTGCCCACATGACCTGTTGGCTCTGCTTCACAGTCCCTTTTGGAATAAGCTGCAGCAGCTAAAGAAATTACTGCTTTGTACAAATTATTGAAACTACAACCCACCCACTCCCTGAAGAACGTGTGGAGCCCATAACAGAGACACGGAGGGGTGGTGTGTAAACTTCCCTGCTGCTGCAATTCACTGCCTTACATATTAATATAATTTAAAAAAAAGTTAATTGAAGTGAGTATACCAGGCTGTGAACAATGGCAAATGAAGGCTTTGATTCACAACCCTGCTTGGGCTTGGTTGCAGCAGCAACAGAAGTTACTGCCCCTCTCTGGCAGTTACTCAGTCCCTGCAGCTAAAGCAGTGAAAGATAACCAGCCTATAATCTAATTCTGGGTTCCAGGCTAGAATCTGATACTGATTTTTAGCCAGCCGTGGAGCTGGCATTACCAAATGTCTGTGTAGTGAGTCACCGAATGTTCCAGATAAAAGTGAAAGCTGGTAAAAAGGAGGTAAAAAGAGAAGAAGCAAAATGGATATATTTTAAGATTAATTTGATGGCACCTTTTCCAGAACAGAGAAAGGAGGTAATAACAGCCCTAAAGCTTGCCACCTCACCTGAGTATCAGGCTCTAACAGCCAAAGATAAGCAAGTCCCAGAAATGGTATCTGATGGATTTCTGACAACAGCTGTAGGCTATGGTAAAGCAGACTCGCAAGCTAAAGGCAACAGTGAAGAGGTTATTGGACAATAGCTGTAGATTTAGCCAAAATTTTGTCTAAGAAGGTCAAACCTTGCTATTGTGGAAACCATTCTGACAGGCTTAGCTTTGAAAACAAGCTGGGAAAGGGTAGAAGAAATTCCTTTTCTGTTACACTACTATAATGAAAATAATGATCATCCTTTCCCAGCTCCTAGGATACAGGACAATTCCTAAGCATCACCTTAGGGAACACATTCATACTTCTGAGGAACGTTCATGCTCCCTTCATCCACTTTTCTATCTCTGCTCTGAATTCCTTGATTGGAGACTATGTCTTACTACTACTTTCGTTAATAGTCTCCATCCTGACTGAGGCTTCTCAAACCTAACATAATAAGAATACTAGCCTAATGTACTGCTTTGCAAGCTAAATAATAAAAATCAGTGAGTTTTTTTAATGGGATTTAAAACTTTTATATATGGGAAGTATCACCAGCATGTATTGAATCAAAATTACTGCTTTTTAAAACAAGTTAAATGAGAATTAGTGCAGAGGGGAGGGGGCTACTTCTAACTGTTGATTACAACTCCAGTTTTATCAGTTTCCTGTTTTCTTTTGCATGTTAAGGCATTGTTAATACCCAGCCCTTTATGAAATGACACCCTGATGCTGCATCAGACTTTCCTTGCAAGCAAAGTGACTTTCATACAAGTTCCCTTTCAACTTCAAAAGTATAACATTTCTGTAGTTATTAATGGTCCATTCTTGTGACTATCCATGGGTGAAGGGCATTTGCCTCACTCACATCTTTAATAGCAAATAATTAATGAGGTGTTGGAAATTAACAACAATTAACAATGTCTGGGAACAACAGCAGAAGGTGTTTGATCCTCTTTAAATGAAGTTGGGAGAATTTGTTTCTCAGGCAAGGGCTTGTGCCTGCAAGGAGGGAGAGATGGAGGGGGATTTCTAATGTGATCCTCCTTCTCCTTCATTACCTTATTGAAAGTCATTGAAGTGACTTATCAAGTCGAAAAGAGAACAGGAAGGCCTGTGTCTCTATGGTGTAAGTACATCTCTTCTAACTTCCATGGGGACTTTGAATCTTAATTCAGAGGCTTCAAGAAGACAAATCAGAACTTTCTATGTGGGATCATAATTCAGAACTGTATGGCTTTGAAAGCCAAGATCATCTGCAGTAACTAAGTAATTTCTGTAGAAAACACAACATTCTGGTCTTTTATATGCAGTTATTCCTAGTGACATCTTGGTTGCAGAATATTTGCATGTGTTCAGAAAGGATAGATATGCTCATGGAAGATGCTGAGCCATAACTCAGGCAATACAGCAAGAATATTCTGGGAATATTAACTGTATGCTTGATTTGTTCTTTTGGTCTTTCCCAGACATACACAAGATACTGGGCACAACAGACCCTTGATCTAATGTAGTACAGAGAGTCCTTTTCCACTTATGTTATAAGCAAATAAATCACACTAGTAAACAGGCAAAATACTCATTAAAATGTGCAAGATAGTCGTAAACACACATAGGGAGAAGAACAGGTGATATATTTTCCATGTTCCACAGAAACAAAAAGCTGATGAAGAAATTCAGTTATGCTTTTCCCTAGCTGCCCATGCTCCATTCAGTACAGCTCACAGGAGCAAAGGCACTTTAAGATAAGCAGTCAAGTCCCTACTCCAAGTCCTCATCATGATCTTACAGACTTGAACTGAAGAACATAACTGTGTCTGTTTAGTCTCTCTCTAAATATGAACAAGCAGCCATGGAAACAACTAGGGCTGACCTTTTCCCTTATTGGAGAGCAAAGTAAGTATAGGAATCTGTCAGGAACATGCCCAAAACACACAAAGTTTCTTCAGTCTTCTAGCTTGGAATCCTTCACTTTTAGCTTTAAAGATGTAGTTTAAAATGTTGCCCAATTCCCAAGAAAGATCTACAGAACAGCAAGAAAACAGATCGAGGAAAAAATTCTTTCTCCTGAATAAATGTAAGAAATGCAGTAACATTCTAATCTCCTGATTTAAATATGAAACAGTGAGTGTCTCATTTCTACAAATGAAATTATACTGTAGAACTGAACAATAATGGTACATCACATTCCTCTCTCCTTTGCCCAGGTGGACAGAAAATGTTTGGATTAATAATGTTGTAGATGTAACATACCAACTTCCTCCTAACAGGAGTCAATGATCCCAATTTACACCAGAATTATCAGTGCATATTCTCTCCACATACATACTTGGAACCTGGTGTTGCACTTGGCATTTCTATGTACAATGGGGAGTTTTAAAAAGCATAAGGAGGAATAATATAACTTTTTGCAAATGTTTAAGGGTAGAGGTTTAAGACACTGGCTCCAGAAGTTCCTTCTCTGTTCTCCTGTTCAGTATTATGCAAAGAAAAGAGATGACAACCTGCAAGGGCCATATGCAGGAAACTTAATATAATGCCCATCAATTGCTTTTTTGCCTTTGGATTTACACTTTTGAAGTGATTTCTTGTGCCTGTGTGTTGATCTCATTATCAGTAAAAGATAATGTAGGTACATACTGCTTCTATGTAATATTCTCACAAGTTTGTATTTCAATCAGGCACTTCCACGTAATACAATTTATTACCTACATTTCTCAGATTTGTGATGAGAAAACCTTAAAGTACTGTAACAGTGCAAATATTGTGGCATGATAAAAAAAAATAAAATGCATAGAATGCATATCCTGAAATACATTAAATTATATTCTTAAAAAATGAGTTTGACTCAAGAAAAAGTAGCATAAACCCAAGCAAAAGTACAGTGGATGTTACTCCATACTTTTTCTCCAGACCTACATAATGGGAAAAACACAAAATCAAGAAGAGTGTAACAGAATATAAAATTCAGAGGACCAGTCTGCAACCATAGAGTCCCAGGAGCCTTGTATGAAATGAATAAAATGGGGAAACATTGGAGAATGTTTACAGAGATAAAGCAGATGCAAGAAACTTCAGAGGCTTCCGTGTAAGGTTAAGCCTCCACTTTTCAGGTCAAATGCTGTGGACAAATTTGTCATTCAGTGCATTGTGACTAAGTGATGGAAGCTCTATTTTTATTTATACCTGTAAGCAAGGGTCAAACACTGTATGCCCAAACTGATAGCAGACAGTTTCTTCTGAGTGAACCAGGTAGAGAAGGAATGCACTTCAACTGTTTTTAACATCCCATTGGCTTTATCTGTACTTCTAGGCACGGCAGCATGCGTGGTATTTATGGCTTAAAAGAATTTCCGTCTGCAAGTTTATCACCTTGTAAAAATCAGTGAGAAAACAACTTAAATATACCAAACCCAGCTTGCAACAGGGCAGACATTTTATTCTCACTTTGTACATCAGAAAATCTATTAGCATGTTGCTATTTAAGGGTTTAATTATTAGAGCTCCACCATGTTTCACAACAAACATACTGCTTTGGCTCAGCAGGTCCATCTACTCTTTTACTCTGCCTCCAAGGTCATAAGCAGATGCCTGTGGAATAATAAGAGGGCAAACATGCTTCCCTCTCATATTCTTCAGCTTCCTCCTATTTTCAACTTGGGGATATTCTGAAGCAGAGATGGTTCTTAGACATTTACTAACCACCAATGAATATCTCTCCCATGAACTTCACCACCTTTTCAGCCACTGTAAACTGTAATTATCTACAAGATATTCTGGCAACTATTTCCAAAGATCTGACATCCACGGCATAAGGTACACCCCCATCCTTTGGTTTCTAATACAGCATAATATTAGTAATCTATTATCCTACTAATCTTATCATAGTTTTCTTAGTTGTTTCATACAAAGCCCAAGTGTGCAGTCCTCCCTTAAGCAGCATTTTCACTGACTCGAAGTACTGTGGGTTTGGGAGCTGAGTTGTTAATCCTGAATATGTCACTAAACCAGTGCACTTCTCTGGGAGTTTTCTTTGTGCAGAAGATGAAGTGTATCAAACTGTTAGTATAAGCTATACCATTGGACTGAATTGAATGGTCAGAAACAGCTGGCACCATAACTCAGCTTTTTTGTCAACTGATAAGCCTTTACTCAAAGCTAGGTGCATTGCTAGGTTTTAAATAGAACACCAAAAAACATGTCATAGATCTGGATATACAGCAGAAAAGACCATCTGTAAGGAAAGTACATTAATTTAGACATACAAATATGTGATACTCTGGAAGTAAATGCAAAGATTATGAATATAGACCTTAATTTTATAGACTCTCTTCCTCCAGTTCATGGGCATCCAAAGCACATATTTTCAGAGCAACCATCCACAGCAACCTCTGACAGAACCACCAGAGAGAATTATACTTTGGCATACCATATGGCCTCAAGACCTTAGTGATGGGCAAACCTCAGGCATAGATTCTTCACAGGAAAGGTTCCAGCACTACTTGCACAGTGAGATCATACAGGTAGCAGGGTGTTCTCTAAGTGTCAAAATCACCTATAAACTACAAGATAAGCTAAACATTATTTGGACATTAAACTGTCAAAAGAATAGAAAACAAAATGTCTTCCCATCCTAGTTTTCCTGGTTGTAAACAGTGGAAATAGGAGGGAAATCAGTAAGTGATTGCAAAAATACAAATGATAGCACAGCACTAGACACAGTCACAATGATGAATTTACAAACCATTATGAATTATTTTGTAAAGTTTCTAACAGGAGGATCAATCAAATGGTAGTAAAATAATAAGTCTTGGAGTCTCCTTTTAAGATCATTAAAGTTAGTATCCTAAGCCTAAATAAGTGCCCAGGCAGTCTTATTTTCAGATCCCCATTTTGGATATTGAAAAAGACACAGCTTGCCTTTAGGTTTTATTTTAAGAAGAATCATATTCTCAGATATGTATTTGGCAAGTGAACTAAATGATGACCATACATCTTCTACCTTCTTCAAGAGGCTCAGCAACCTTTTAACCCTCCAGCTGGATACTAATCAGGACTAGCTGAGGAAGAAAGACAGTAACACAGCTTGGGCCTCCATCCTGTAGGTTGCATGACTTACTGCAGGTCTAAACATCTGGCAGGGAAAACATAATTTAAACCAAGCAAAAAAAAAAAAAAAACCTGCTAGGAACTAGACTGAAACATGAATAAATAGCAAAAGGACTAGGGACACTACTTAGAATTCTGATACATGTGACATCAATCTGCTCTTCTCCATACAGCTCCTCAGGGCTGGTGTTCCATCTTCTTTGGCTTCTATTAGAGTGTTGTTTGTTCTGGTTTTTTTAACCCAAACTAATCAATACGTATTTCTCTCAACCAATTTAATTAAATTTTACAAGCACAATGAAGTCATCCGAGTACTGAAAAAATCTTGCTCTGTTAACTCCAGATATTTTCTTACTTAGGAGGAGTGTATGCCATTAAATCTACCAACATGTCAATAAGTTCTCATGAATATATTAGTTTAGTTTTTGCATGATACCAGCAAAAATATACCACATCTGGAATATCTAGAGCTTGAAGTAAAGAAAACAATGCAATATTATTAATTCAAGTTTAGGGGTTCTATACATTTCCAACAACTCAATGGATACCTAAATTTCCCTTTAAACGTCCTGCCTCCCTTATGTCCACTGGTCCCGGATTATGCACTGACCTTGTTTCCAGCATCCCACATACTACCAAGAATTCCTTGGCCAAGAGGCTGGTATAGTACTATCACATTCAGTGTAGAAGTGTCCCATTTACCTGCAGATTCTTGTTAACTAGGCTGATGAATTTGTACTTAGGCTGTTTGTATGTACACAGTCTTCATTCATTCACCAATTTAGACAAATCGAGGACTCTCCTTAATTGTACTTTAAACACAAGACCTTCACCATCCTATCTGAGGTCCACCAATACCCTGGGAAAACTGCATGCCCTGAAAACATGTCACCCTTAGCTGCTTCACCATTAGCGGCCTGGGCAGATTTACGAGGGAGAAAGAAAGCACTTAGAAGAGCTTTAGCTCACTCTCTAGCACACCACACAGTGGCATAGTTTTCTTTTTCCCCCTTTCAGTTGGAACTGTGTTCCAATCAAATGATATCCTTTCTTTTCTAGGAAATTGAACAAGTGAAAAGTAAAATGAACAAGTAAATTCAAAACATGTTAATTCACTTCATTAATTAGTTAGCAAAGTGTTACTGAAGTTTTGTTCACTGCTTTATGGCCCACTGGTAGCTACATAGGATCAACAGTTAAACACAAATTCCTCCAGGTAAAATACGCTACCGAAAGCAGGTAAATATAAGGTGATACGCTAGGTACCATACTGGATATGGTACAAAACCATCTGTTAGTGAACTGTTCTTCCATCTAATAGTATTGATGATGTCATTCACAATAAAAAAAGAAATTAGAGGATTGTCAACAAAGCCATAAAATGAAATTATAGTCCCCCAATGTGAAGCAGAACCTAATTGCACCCATTCCCTGCTGTCTCCCCCCTGCTGCAGCTGTTTCCTTACCTTCACTCGCAGATGGTTCAGATCATCTTGTCTCCTCTAAGGCTTCTTCTATTCCTACCCACTCTGCATAGCAACTTTTCATTCCAGACTCATATTTTAAAGATACTGAAGCTGTTGCACACTTTTTGCACAGAGAATGTGTTGTCAAAGCACAAAGCTGATACACGGCACAAAAACTAGTTTGCATGAGCCAGACTTCGGGACAGAAGTACTACCTCACACCAAAGTCTTACACCTACTTGACAAGAGGGATAGTGTAATGCCACCATTTGAGGACCAAGGCACCCTTATTGCAACCTTATCAAGCCCAATGCTGTCACAGATCAGAACATTTCTTCAGGGATGCACAGGACAGAAGCCCCAAATATATACACTTGTGTAAATATGGACGGAGTCAGTCAATATTTCATGCATAACTCCACAGGAATGTCAGAAAAGGTCCACATGTTCAATCAGAAGGGTAGAACAGAACTGCTTTGCTTTATCCCCACAGAGATATATGATCTGATGAAATGTTTCCAGTAAGTTAAATTTCATCTTTGGCATAATATTTAAATTACCAATTATATGTCTTTTGGTTTCCTACTATAAATGCTCTTCTTTCTACTATTAGTTGGAAGATTCTGAAGGAAAACCAGGAGTGACAAGAACATCATGGGGAAAAAGGGAGGGTTTTTTATATTTATCAGGAAAACTTACAGTAACTTGCAAATTACAATACAGATATTTATTCCCCAAAAGCACATTGGTCAAAAAGGAAGGCAAACCACTACCTTGCATTGATTAAAGCCCTGTGGTATATCACCTTTCCAATTGTTCCATTCAACAGGAGAGCTCTCAGTAATAGCTCACTTTCTGAATGTAATCCCGTATTGTAAATATTGTCTGAACCCTTCCAAGAGGGACGCACTTTGCTCCCATTTCATATCAGAATGGAACTGGACAGGTTTGTAAAATGTGCAGTTTCTACTGAGTAACTTCAAGTTCTACTAAGCAAAGGTAAGCCAATCACTAGCTCACTGGGTCTGGCAGTTTTATTCACAAATTTAAGTTCAAAAAGCATGTAAATCCAAAGTCAAAATTGCTATTGAAATTTTGTTACTGAAGAGGTCAACCCAAAATCAGCAACCCAAAAATCAATAGTAATATGAACTAGATAGATAAAATGAGATTGATGGCCAGATTTTGAGCTATCCAATTCAACTTGTTGCAATTTATCCAAATTTTTACTGGAAACTGGTGAAAAAATAGGCCACATAGAGCTGTAATATAGCAATGCACTTAGACACCATGTACATTTTTATAATCCTCTGCTTCTTGATCTGGAAATACTGTACCCATTATTAAAGATTTGAGTAAATACTAGACTTAAGATACCCTAGCAGCGCATTCAGGTGCAAACCATGTTCTCATGCTGAAGCTGTTCTTACCACTACTACTGATTTCTTCTGGTGTTAAGCAAGAGATTTTAACAGCAAAAAATACCTGTGCTCTAAAATGTATTTTGGACACACCACAAGATTAATATTTAAATTCCTAGTCATGATTCATATAGTGGATTGGTAAAGATTTTCACAACAGTTCTAGCAACTTATTTACAGTGGACTAAATGCTAGACAGAGGCTTGCATTCTGAGCAAGTCTGAGCAAAGTTAATTGACTTAACTCTTTAAAGGGGTTGACAATAAGGGATCTGTGTGCCATGACCCTCACAGCATCTATGTTGGGGGTGCTAAGAATTCTGAATTCTCTTGACTATTCCAAGCAACACAGAGGATGTTCTCAAGCGAAGGAGAACGAAATACATTCATTCTCCACGAATGGGAGTTCTCCATGACTAAGGAGCTGATGAGACAACAAATGGAAAGGAGACAGCTCCTTGCACCTATCGACCAGCAATCACCAACTCAATGCCACCTACCTGCATCCCATTATCTACAAGTAAAGCTACTTACTGCAACTGCAATGCAGTCTTCCTTCTAACTGACTTCCATTGCATCCTGCATTACGCAATGTTTCACGGGAAAGCAGGTGAATAGAAGATCAGTCTACACTGGAAAAGATAGCTGGGGGAAATGGCATTTCCAACCCTCTTTTTTTCACATGGAAAAGGAAGGAGAGAGACAAGTTAGGTATCTCTCGTCGATGTAATTTAAAATACTTTCTTATCACTAATATCAATTATAAACGTTTATTCTTATTTATGAACACCTGCTTGACATCAACAGAACTGACACACCCCTCCAATTACGTTTCTTATTTGGTGGCATATTTATTTCACTCTGATGAGAAGAGGCTTTTCTAATTTCCTGTATAACCACCCCCAGATCTCTGTATATCTCCCATTAAATTGTGAACAGGCTTCACACATATTTTTAGATGTTTGAAAACGGCAGGAAGAGCTTTTTGATGTTTCAGAACATGTTCAGTCCCAGCGCCTCAATACTATTTGCTTGCTAACTCCTCAAGCTTATGTCATCCATATGAATGGACTTCAGGCTTTCGAGAAAGTTTACCATATCATTAACATCTGCCTAAACTGCTGCAGTCAGAGGTCTTTCCTTCTAATGTCAATGCCACTTTGAAAATAAAGTTGCAGGATACTTCCATGTCTTGGAACATACTTAGAAGTCAATGCCTTATTTTCTATGATTAGTCTGTAACAATGTCAAGTGTGAAATTTAAATTAATGAGCGCTTCACTTATTGAAATGACTTCAGCACTTTTGCTACTTTCATTGATTTCTATTTACTTTGGCAACCACAAATATGAAGAACATATTTCTAGATGTGACTAAACAAACTAATAATATGCTAGTGTAGATGCAGCAAGTGATCGAACATTACACTTAACTCTAAGCTTATTTTTAAAAATTAACATAATAAGAGAAATATATTATTTATAAAGTGCTGTTCATTTCCTGCATTTCAAACAGTGTCACCTTTAAGTTATTTTCTTCCCACTCTATCCACACTAATGATCGGCCTACACTACTGAAATACAGCAGTAAATATGGTATCAACATTATCCCTCCATAGAATCAATTGAAATTTGAACTAATATATTCATCATCCAGTAAATACCATCTCAGCACTAGACAGGGCTTTAGCTAACCTTCAGGGTATTTTAGCCCCCTGACAAAGGCCAATTTGAAGGAAGAAGCTATATTTGATTCATAAGAAGTAGAGACACACGTGAAAATCTTTCCTTTCCCTCTGCCCTTCCCCACACATCAAATAGTAATTTATTTTATTTGTGAAAATCTTAAACCACTTCCATTTCTTGCTAGTATTTAAAAGAGTGGAAAAAGCTAAAGGGAAGCTAATCAGTTTCTAAAGGGAAGCTAATCAGTGGAAAAAGCTAAAGGGAAACTTGCCCAGAAGAGAAAGCCAAGGTCATGATTCTCTGCCTAGAGGTTGGTTTGTTTTTCTTTCTAAAGAAAAACAGAGAAGAAAAGGTAAGTGGAAAAGAGAAAACAAGCCTCCCCAAAGGCTATTCAGTGTGTCTGTAATGCAGCAGGTGGCTCGGATACAGCAGTGTGCTGGCTGGAACTCTGCACACCCTCCATGATATAGACTTACCCTTGCCCTTCTCAAAAACATGTGTTTTTATACGGCACAGCCAAATCCACAGCTATGAAAGCTACATTCTTATGTCAAACAACAACTATAAAGTAACTAAGGATGGATGTTACATGCATACAAAAAAACCTTCCCCCCCACCCCCCAAAAAAAAGTAAAAGAATATGGAAGGGTTGACTTTTTTTGCTTTTTATTTTTAAAGCCAGATTCTGCAAGCTCTTAAATTTCCCTAAGCAGCTGCAGTTACACAGATCCTTGCAAAATCTCAAAACATTTGTCCACAAATACAGAAACTTAGATAACGACCACTGTGCCTGTGACTCTGGAATTGAAGCCACTTGTGCCGGTGGAACTGCATGTGCAAATCCTGTGGGCATCGCTGGAAGATGAAGAGTGCAGCACCATGTATACTCTAGAAACTTCAATATGGCAGTGTGTTGATGCAGGAGATTTATGAATTTCTTCATATGTGGAAGACTGCTAGCACGGTGCTATTTGCTCCATTTTAAGTTTGAAGATTAACTGATCTCTCTTCTTTTGTTTCCATTTTGCAGCAAAACCTGTATCACCTGCAGATGTCTGACCAGCAAATGGGACAGTTGTGGAAATAGAAAGGTCTCAAACTTCATAATTTCTGTATCTCAGCTTCTCTTTTGTGCTTCATTAATTTCTATCAATTTAGTAGATCAAAGCTTTCATTTTTTGTAGAGGACCAAATCTGAAATATTGCCTGTTTAAATTCCCAAAAGAACCTCCTTCCCTCAGACCCTACCTGTGATCCAAATCCCTCAGTAATTCTCAGGTAGAGTGCTGCAACATGATACCAGTGTATGAGGGATTTTAACACAGTTAAGTAAGTTACTTTTTAAAACGGTATATTTAAAAGCAAAAAGGCCATTTATTACTTCAGAAAAGATTGTCCATATATCTATGATTGCACAGGAAGTATGATGTGTTCTTATCAGAATAGGTGACAGTACTTTTCTGTATAGAAAAGGCTTCTTAGAGCACGTGACAGAGAGAAAACCAGAATATTTCTTGCACATCTGCAAGTGTTCCTGCTTCTTTCTCTGCAACCATTACTAGATGTAACTGTTTCTGCTGAAATTAGAAAAGCATGTGAATCAATTCTGGCTTCATCGTTGCACCTTAGTCTGACTAAGCAATTACAGATGAACAGCAGGAGACCCACAGAGCCTTTTATTTATCCAAAGATTCCCAAAACCCAAGTAAAATGTGAAACCTTTCCTGACATTTGAGTCTGGATTGGAATTTATTTCTTGGTTTTCACTCATTTATGAAGACATTCTCAGGCTCCACAGAAATTCTGAATTAATATGCCTACACAATAGCCTTTTTAATGCAGGGAAGAGAAGGACATGGCTGAGCCTATGAAGAGAGGCAAGAGGCTGGTATACTGAAGAGAGTCATTAAAGCTGAGATTTAAGAAGGGTATGGAAAAAGAAGGATGACACAATGCCTTTAATGAGCTAGTAAAGAGTTCTGGAATTACTATCAGTGGATAATGTGACCAAAACAAAGGTCGGATTCAGGTCTGATATTTAATTAATTTCAGCTATAAAGGTAACACTATTTTTCTGTCATTGATTTCCTAGGTCGATATTAGAAAAACAGTTAAAATAACTCATTCACTTGATGAAAAAAGCAAGTAAAATCAACCATGTGGTTTCATGGAGGAATGCTTTCTCTCCATGTGATACATATACTCTCACACTAACAAGCTACGTCATCAGAAATAGGTGACATGAAAAGAGTAGAGGCAGTTCCTGGAAGTAGCAGAATACTCAGTGATGTAACTGCCAGCGTAGCTTTGGAGCAAGTGTTCATTTTCAAGCAATAAGAAAGTGATTTCTTTGGTTATTTCATACGTGGGGATGCGGATAATAGAATTGCTGTACAGAAAACCAGCATATTGGCTGTAACATCATTTTACAGGCATTCAAGGCCAAAATCAGTCCTCAGTTACAAAAGTCTGAAAGTAACTAACCCCATAAAATATAGTTATAGCTTTCTAGGTCCTGCACTGCATTACAAGAGTCTGACAAAAGCTGCCAGAAAAGCTGTACACTTTAATGAGAAGAGCTAGACAAAATTTCCCAAATTTGTTTCTCCCAAATTTGTCTCCTGTTATGTTTGATAATGGACCAATGTTGCCCAGGATACCACGCTCTTGCCTTCACCACTACTGCTCTCTCCAGTGGTCAACTCTGAGTTTTATGACAAGATTACAGTGAGATTATTGCATAATGAGAAGAACATCTAGAGGGCAAGAGCTCTTCTGATGAATTATGGAGAAACTCATCTAGCTGCATGCTGAAAACACAGAGAAGAAATAAAGCAAAGACTGATGCATGGGCAAAATTAAGCCTGGAACTGTTGTGCAGGAGTGCTCTACAGGCAGTGCTACAGCTGCTGGGAGGAACCAGTATATCTTGGAAAAGGCTCTGTTGTGAGGGGTTGTGCGTGCTAACCTGCTGCAATGAAAACAGCTAAAACAGAAGCCAAGGCTCTTCGGGGTCTCAGGACATCTTGCTGCTGGTTTTAACGACCTGTCCTGTCAATTCAGTCCATCAGCATCCCAGTGACCCAAGCATAGTCTTCAGTAGGTCCCTTCTGTGACTTCTGACACTGTCATAGGCATAACACCAAACACGAAAGAGTTTTGAGAGTGCTAAGACAGAGAGCATTGAGGTACAGATACTTGGCGTTTTCCACCTTACACCATCAAACACAAGAACCTCCAATTCATAAAAATACAGGCAGTAGATACTGCAACTGCTTGAAGTTTAAAGGACAATTTGGTACTAAAATGGTATTAGTCCACCATTATTTTACCTCTTTCACTGTTTTATTTATTTGAAAATACATACATTGATTGCTGTCATTAAATAATTGTTTTGCCCCGCACAATGCAGTGTTTTGCATATTTGCTGATGTTTCCCCAAAAGCACTGGGGGAATGAATCATTACTGAAACAATTTACTTTCAGTTAGTGCATGAATGCCTTCCCATGATGCTTTGATGCTTTGTTTGTCCTCCTATAAAAATTATTTATGACCCACGTGTGATCTTTTAAATCAGAATACTTATTCAGAAATCAAAGCTCCAGCATGTTAATGTAAGTAGAAGCCCTGACTAATTTTTCAAAGCCACGTTGAATATTCAAAAGGTAGAACTGAAGGAAAGGAGTTAACATTAATTAATATTTGAAGCAGTAAAATAAAAGCAACAGTGAAGCTAATTTTGCAGGACAATTAATCATGAGTCTTGCTAATTACACAAGGGATTTTGCAAATGATTTTTTTCTCAGGTAGCAGAGTAAAAATGATAATCCACTACCCATCAAAATCATTGGCTCCTCACCAATGTCCCCAGCAAGAGCAATTAGTGGGAACAGCAGAGCCCTAGTAATTGCATGTCAAAAGAGGAGAATGTTAGCATTTTAATTGCTCCAAATAAAGACCACTTGCTCATACATACACCTGACTGTCCAAAACTAGTCTGCAAGCTGGAGCGAGTATGTAACCACTTCCAGGTGTCTGCACGAAGGTAACAGTGGGAGAGGCACTCTCTAAGCAGCACATGCAGTTGCTGGAAGAAAATATCAATATGCACTTATATTCTGAACTGCAATGTCATCACTTGACTATAAGAACTGGGAAAAAAATATATCACCCACTTGGGAAAGTGTGCATATTCTTTATATTTGCCAAATATTTATTGCTGACATTTTTTGAAGAACTTTAACTATCTTCAGGGTGCCAAGGGCTTCAAATTTACTGAATTTTAGGATCACCAATAAAATGTTTTTAACAAGACATCTCAAGAGGGCATAAAATAAAAAATTACCATATTCATGAGAGCAAGCCTGTAAGATTGCAATGCTATAAACTGGATGTCTATAATTTGCTTGTGGCTTTCTTAATTAAAAAAAAAAAAAAAAGCCGAACAACTAGTAATTAGAGACTCCAGTTCCATTTTTGCACTTTATCCCAACCACTGACATGCTACCATTACTTTTTTGTTTAATATACCTACACATGGATGCACACAATTGCAAATAATCAATAATATTTAAGTATGTGTCCAAGATGTAAATGATGATGGATATGTTTAAATATTGCTTTCCAGGAAATTATCACTTTACTGGTCATGTTGTAACTTAAAAAAAAATGTATAGGTTAAAAGAAACCCCTGCTTCTCCCCTATTTCTCTTTAACATGTTTAACGCTTAGTCTCATTTTTAAACCAAATTACTGAATTGCCTTCCATGTATTGCTAGCTCCTATTGTCTTTTGCTCTCACCTTCCATTTCTCTGTATACCATATTGAGGTGCTAAACCACTTACATTGTGCTGTTAGCTTTGTTAAGCATTAAACCAAGAGTAGTAGCCTTAACTTGTCTAAATATATTCTTTGCATGTTCCAAATCACTGTACCCTGTTTATTACACCATGACTGCTTGAGAGAAGAAAAGCAGGTCATGCAGAGTGCTGCTTCCTTTCCTGAATTACCAGCAGATCACAGGTGTTTATCAGACTCCCGGAGGTGATTCAGGTAATAAACACCAGGATGGCAGTTTAAATGGTTAGAAGCTTTTCCATCAACTCCAGTCCTTGCAGTCCTATCATTTTGCATATATTGCTCACAAATGGCAAATTATTTATGCAGCCTCCTTAAGTGGTTCCTTACGGTTTTTACTTTATTTTTCCAAAGCAGGAACCTTTTGAAGATGTGTGTTCTCATGACAAGGCAAACTATCATTCCGTCTGTAGGTCTGACTCATTTCTTAAAGCTCACTGTTAGATACAGAATGCCAATGACCTTGTTTTGCCCTTCTGTTTAGCTGAAATGTCTTTTCTAAGGAAGCACCAGTGTCACAGCAGAAGTTACTATTCTGTGCTTGTACAAGGAGACCAAGAATAAACTGTATGCAGTAGAAACTGGCTTCTACATAGGAAAAGCTTTTTCAGAGGTTTTCTTGTGAAAATAAAATGGCAATAGGCATGGACTAACAATTGCTACTTCTAACACAGGTTTTAGAAGGATGTGCTATAAATTATAACAGGATGAGGTTTTGGAAACAAAATGTTTAAACTGAGTTTATTTTTATCTAAGCTGAGCAACCTCAGAGATGAACTTACATAAGTTTATGCTACTACAGAAAGTTACTAAGACGTACCTCTAGCAATTGCTCATTACCTATTAAAACTGGAATTTGTTTCGTGGTGCTGAATCACCAAGCCCATATTCAGTGACAGAGCTGTCACGTGAACCAACTTAGTACTATGCAGATCACCTGCTTCCCTTCTTGACAAACAGCTCTGCAGTAATCACTTATAAATTCCTTATATGCAATGTAGATTTCAGGAAAGGATTTATGGTTGTTCAACATAATTTAGCACCAGGAAAGAAAGAGGAAAAGACAGCACAATATGAATTTTCTAAGGATCATAATTGCCAGGTCACAATTACTGCATCGGTGGTATAATTTCTGTGGATCTCTTAGAATTTTATCAGTCTCGTCCTCCTCTTGTGAGATAACACAGATTTCCACAGAAGTGAAATGGAATTGAAAGTGTTAGGAAACACTCAGAATCTCCAAGATTAGTTTCTGCTATTTTTCTATAGTTTGACAGATAACCTCATGCCATAGACTAAAGATTATGGCTGCATCATACGTACAGGGTAAGTAATAGAGTATCACCAGTTTGATCATGGTGAGTAAGAGTAAAGAGAAAATAAATATTAGTGTTTTTATATATATATTTTACAGGATGAAAATTAGCCACACAGAGAATAAGCAACTTGCCCAAGAACGCACAGTCAATCTATAGCAGAATCAAAACCTGAATCGAAGTCTATCAAGCACTAAAATCCTACTAATCTCACAACTCGCTCTTCCTTTGTGATTGAATCTCACAAATAAATGTACTATTTTATAATGAGTACTTTTTACAGCTTAATGAAAACTTATTCAGAAGATTATACTGGATATAATGAAGAATGTCAAATATTGTGCTATCCAGTATGAAATTCAGATTCAACTCCACTCCTTTCCTGTTGTCTACTACAGGCCTAGGATGTAAGTTTTCTAGCACTGTCCATATTTTCATGCCATTTCAGACTGTCACTGCAGCAAACCTCGTGTAAATCTGATCTTACCTCACAGTCTATGAGAAACTTTATAGGACTTTCACCAACGTATGTGAACAAAACGGAGGACAGCAGAAAATACCAGTAGGTTGAAAGCAGACAAGAAAGATTTTCTGTTACTTCAGTTTCAGAATTCCAGACACTTCAGAGGACAATAATTTTCAGAAAAAGGGAAAGTAGTTTTACATGCCAGCTCTGTGTTAAAGGAAGAGAAACAATTTTAAAATGAACTCATATCACAGGAATGTCCCACATGCACTAAATAAGAAGGATTCCAAAAGACTGGCCAGCCCAGGGAACTTGTCTTTTTCTAATTATTTTGAAAGAAAAAAAAGAATTCATTTCTCCTCAATAAGTCATGACCTAACCAAAGCTAATGAAGAAATATGCTAAGAGGGGAAATATATTTTTAGAACAAAAAAGTGGGTTGGATTGTCGAAACGAAAAATAAAGAAATAAAAACTCCACAACTCAAAAATTCAACCTTCATGTAATCTCACGACTTCAAGATACTGATACCACAAAGTCTTACTACAAGTTTCATTCTATAGCATCAACTTTTCATCTTTCATAAAAACATTATATCCAAAAACACCTTAAGCAAATGAACTTAAGCAAGTGGTACTGCATATGGTATGCAAATTGCAGATGAGTTAAATAATATACATACAGTGCAGCTGGTTTTTATCTGGCAAACAGGTGCTAGATTTTAGATTTGCTGACTAGCCGCAGCTTTAATGACTTTTCAATGAGAGGTGAAATGGGGATCTGGGGAGTCTTCCATTCATGCTTGTCTAGCTATTTTTGCTTTGTTTGTTTGCTAAAAAGTTTCAAAAGAACATAATAGATGAGTATATCATAATACTCTTCCTCAGAACATCTTGCTCTGAGTGAAAAAATAGCAGTTAATAAACCAGAAACTGATGTGCTTAGATACTGGAGAAAAATACAGCAGGTGATGTAGCAGAAATTTAAAACACTTCAAACTGAAGCATCAAGACATATAAAGTGCTGCACATCAGAGAAGGTTCTTTAAGTTTCTAGCTAAGAGTCTGTCCCAGTGTATTCAAATACATAAGAAGACAGCTAAGCATTAAAGACACAAAGTTCTTTCTTTCTTGGGTTTGGAGTAACAATGCAGCGTAGTTCCTGCATCTGCCCACAGGTTTCTCTGGTTCTAATAGCTCTACTGCGTAAACTCTCCAGCATACTATGGAGCTATGTTTTTTAAACACTTCAGGGTGGGACGGCTTAAGGGCTTTTTGCCTGCACAACAGAAAGGTTATACAGACTCATAGTGATTACTCCACGGAGTAAAAACAGTTCCTTCCTCCCTACGACAACTGGATATGCTGTTATGCTACAAACTGTGTTATTTTTTAATATTTTGACCCACAAAATGTACATGTGAAATTTGGGGTACAGTTCAAGATACTTTAATATAAACTAAAGATTAATATTTGGTTTGAATGCCCAACACTAAGGCACAAGTTAAAATAAGACACTGTCCGTAAATTCAGAGCTGAACTATGACCTTCCCTCTTCAGGGGATGGAGTGTGTAGAAGTGAGTCCTATCAAAACCAATGGCCAGGAAGGACTATCAGAGTAGTAATCTAAACTGAATTAAACACCTGAATGGATATTACAGAGCAGGATCATTAGCTAAGTGATTAGACAAAGCTCTTGGGCATCCTACTTATCCTCTCAGTTATAAAGAAAGGTAAAAATATTGCTCTACTGAACACAAAGCAAGAAGACAACATTGTGATTTGGAACAGGGGAAAAGCTCTGACTGGAAAATAAACTTGCCTAAGATTAATACAATTGTCCAGTTTCAGGTACTTTACGCTCTCTGTCCAATATATCAATGCACGCTTGCACAAAATGCCACCACATAAGCACAGTAATCCTGCCTACTCATTAATTATGCCATCAGTCACCTATCCTAAACACGCAGTAGTGGAAATGAAACTGCAAGATGCATTTTCTTTTCCTCAAGGCTCTTTACCTTGGCTCTGTGTCTGTTTAAAGTTTCCATCCACGTTCCTCCTCTCCTACAATCTTTGACCTATTTAGCCTGTTATTTGGAATTCTTTCAAAAACAGAAATCTAAAAAATGTACAGTGAGGGAGAGAGAAGAGAGACAGGGAAATAACCCCAACTCCCAGAATCAACAGGATGTTGATATAAGAGATCCAGATCCAGATCATTCTTTCCCACCAGACAGATCAATGAACAATTATCTATAAAGCAGAGGCCTAGGCAGCAGGGTTCAACACTGCTCAGAATTATTTACTTCTCCTGTAATTTTAAAAACTACTCTCCTTGCCTTTCAGTGTGAAATATATGTATGGAGTGGCTCTGAAAGCTGAAAATTCATTAGATGAAGTAGGAATGAGCTAATAAAGCAAGCTCCCTGTAATACCAGTAAGTTAGGTGGAGAAAAAACACTCTCCTGCAGACAGAGCACCTGCATACGACTATAACCAATCTGCTATTCATCACAGCAAATATTGGTACAGAAAGAATCAGCCAGAAGTCCCTTTTCATCAGCGGATAAATACTGCTTGTCTTTTATGGGAATACAGGGCGACTGTGTGAGGGGTTTGCAAACTCTGTACCCACACTGCCAGACGCCACTCACGCAGTCTGCACAATGCTGATTGCAACCTCAGCACCAATCCCAACTGTTCCAGTGTCCTCGTGCTCTATGAAGTGCTACCTCCAATTTCCAGTGCTGTTTCAAAGGCATTACAGCTGAGACAACTTCCTGTTTAGTTGTCTGTGCCCAGCTAGAATAGGGCCTCTTTCTGTGCTCCTTGTCTTTATCAGGGTAAGGTAGTCAAGGCTCTTTTGATGAGACTCGAAGGAATTCCAGATGGCCTCAGCAAGAGACCTCTTTTCTAGCTTCCTGTAAAAAAGCTCTGACTCATCTTTATGATTAAGTATAAATAGCTCATTTGGAAATACTCCGTGGAAGTTGACCTAACCAGACCTAACTAATCACACAGAAAGGCTGGTCCCCATGTATGAAGTCTCTCCAGTATTTTTTCTTCTGTTCATCGGGCAATCTTTAGGTGTTGTCTAAACTGTGTACTAATTTTCAGGGTGTTCCCTTTGCTCTCTTTCTGTGAGGACAGCAAGAGATTTTCTGATGTTTGACAAGCTTTTATACTTGAGAATAACTTTTTTAAAGAATTGCATCAGTAGCAAGTGTCTCCTTTTACCTTATTCTCATTGTAAGATTCTTAGCTTCTCCCGCTCTTTTCCCACACTGAATTGCTGTTTTGCAACTTGGACGTGTTCAGTACCATTATCTTCCCAAGCGTGACACTTATTCTGCTCTGAAGCTACTGTCAAATCGTCATACAAAAACATGAAACTTGCCTCCACATCTGGAAACTAGCAGATCCCTTCTCACCTAGAGAATAAAGTAATCCCTCTAAGAGCCTACAGCAATGGCAGGCAGATTGGAGTGACACAATGAAGTTCAAAGGCATCAGCCTCCAACACCTGTGCCATGCACACAATGTGTTGAAAAGCATTCAACCCGAGCCTGGTAGCTAGTCAGTAGCAGTTGCACAAGTATGGCACCTGCTCTGAATGTCTCTGCCAGGATGATTGACCAGGAGCCAATACCCTTTTCCAAAAGTGGTGTTAACTCATGGTTCACTGTATAAACATCACCCAGAAACAGAGAGTAGATGGAGAAGAAACATGATTTATAAAGTAGATATACCAAGTGGACTCTCTCTCTTAAATCCTCTTTTGCTTGCCTACATAAAGTAGAAGGTCTCTGCCAAACTGCTATAGCCCTGTGTGCAGAACTCTGTTAGAAAGAGAGAGAATTTAGTCTTCATCTGTGTAAAGGTGACTGGAGATAATGGAGCAGGTTGTAATAAATTTCTTTCTTTAATTAGTGCCTCTGAATCTCAGGAAGGGGAAGTCTGGTCTCTAATTGGGTATGTGTTAAGCTTTACTCTACATCAGTCAGCCTCTCTGCTGCAAAGTAATGTATCTCATTCTAGTCTCAGAAAGAACAGGGTTTGCTTTGTACAAGTACATCTGCATCTAATGAGCATCATTTATTACTGAGATTGTGATGCAAGTCCAACCATACTCCGTAACACATAACTGTTCTCAAAGAATCAAAAGCTAAACTAGTGTTGTGGCTCTTCTAAAGCCATTCATAGCACCAAAACAGATTGGCAGTGCAGTATTTTAACACTGGCAATGCATCGCTGCTCAGTTTGCCCAGGAATGATTAAACAGGAGATTTGTCCGAGTTGATTTGTCTTGAATTGGTGGAAGGGATGAAGGTGGAAGTAAATATATGTACTCAAGAAAAGAGGCCATCATGTTCTTTGTAGGCACTGATCGACAGGAACATAGCCCAGCTGAGCAAATCACCCCTTCAATGCACCCACAGAGCTTCCTCCATCTTGCTGGAACATTTCTTCTACTACTTCTTCACCGTTGTCCTCATGACAGGTTTGCTCTTTCTACCACTAACGTAAAACTATCATTCGCCTAACTAAAGTCAGTCCCTTTTGAGATAGTTTATATTCAATTCCCTAAGCTCAAAACACCTCTATAATATACCACAGACAAGGAAATCTGAATTTAACCCTGACCAACTCTGCCCTCTAACACAGACCTTCACATGTCTGCTCTCAGAAGTTCTTTTCTGACAGTGGCAGTAGCACAGTGCATTTTTTCCCTTTAACATCCATGGTGCCACTCTAGACATCATCAGATTAAATGACAAGAATGGAACCTATTCTAGCCCCCTTGTTTTGCGCTTTTGGAGGTAGTTTTTAAACTATGATATTAGGCTAGTCTGATCCTTAACAAATATCAAACCTAAATTCTGAGAAGAATTTGGCCTACTGCACTGAGCAAATAAGGCCTAACTCCACCTTTGGGTAATAAAATACATATATAAGTGCTAAGTATAATTTACTATTAATAATTTATTATTATTAAGTTATTTAATAGCAGCATAAGCATGGCCAGGAAAGGAGGCAGCATGTCCCACCACTTTCTTAAGTGAGCAAGTTCCTTCCTCTGCATAAGTATTCCGGCCCAGAAGTGCTTTATGTCAGATGAACTCTCCAGCCCACCTCTACTTTTTGCAAAGGAAGCAAGCTTCCAGCTAAAGGAAAGAACAGTCTTAAATATGAGATACACAATGGTGGAGATCATAATGGCAACTAAAAGCATTTCCAGTAACAGGAAAATCTTTATTGCTTTCTGCATGCTTGTTAATTACATTAATCATGATGAACTTTAATATTATTACCTACTAATAATCTTACATTGATACCAAGGTAGGTGCAATATATAATACTACAGGAACTCCATGCTTGCCTGCATGAAGGACAAATGGAGTGCATAGTTTCTGTCATATTTTCTTCCTACAGCCTGGGTAAAGTCAATCATGTATTGCCATGAAAAGAAATCCATAACTCATACTGTTCTGAGGTCAGCATTTCCTATTTTGGAATGGAAAGGTTCACTTAAGTATAGACCTAGATGTTGTTACATAGCCCTGCTAAAAGAATGGCACAGTCAGAGATTTACATACTTACACCAAAAAAAGCATTATGAATCTTAGTATTAAGTGCACAAAAGGCATTGGAATATGAAGATTAATTTATCATCCATTGCCAAACAATGGTTTATATTGAAGTGTTGGAGAAGAAAGCTAGTTCATGAAATGGCCAGTGCCAATAAAAGTATACTTAATACTGCTTTATATAATAAGTACTTATATTTGTCATCAGATTGACTGAAAGCTACCCAAAACTAGAATGCAAAGCAAATCCTTTTTTGGGGGGAAAGAAAAAAAAAAAAAAAAAAAGCATTGTGGAAGAGAAATGGCATTGACAACAAAAAACCTGGCTGCATTGGGGGTTTTGCCACTGGATGTCTGCGTTTGGTATAAGACATACCTAAAGACCAAAGTAATTACCTCTGTATTAGACAGCCAATGTGCAAGCAGATGCCAAACAACCAATTTCTCCATAACTAAGATGTTGTGCTGTGGACAGCTAAGACCCAGCTCTGAAAACATGCTCTCCTTTCACATAGGCCTAGACAGCTAGGCAGTCCCAGGCCTGCAAGATACTCTGAAGCTACTCCCATCATTGCCTTCTCACCTCCCCACCTGATTCTTGCTTCTTTACAACTTCTTCCTCATTCATCATAGCTGTCACAACTTCCTTCTGTAAAAGACCTTGAATGAACATCCTCACTCTGCCTCTGCTCAGACAGCATGATACAAGGGCTCAGGAAATAGCACTGGCTGAGGGGAGGCACTAGGTTGTAGATGCTGAGCTGTGCCAGGCTTACTTCCCTCATAAAAATGGGTCAGAGCTAAAGGAGTCACAGCTCAGCATCCCGGACACAGAGGACACATGTGGCTTTCCTACTCTTTAAAGACCCAAGAATCCCAACAGAACCTTCTCTTGGCAATATCCAGGCCACGAAAAATTTCTCTTCCTCCAGTGTATGGAGAAACACAGTTCGTTTCCAGAAGACCGTAGCCCTGAAACAGTTGGTATGACAAATAGGGATGCAGTAGAAAACATGCAGCTGCCTTAACTATCAGGGTCACAGTAATGCAAGATTCAATCATGGAAAAGCTTGTGGGCATCTTAGCACACGCTAAGGTCTTAAGACAGTATTAGAACAGCTTGTTGTGCGGACAGAGCTTTCTCAGACAGAACAGCACCCTCTTTGTTTCCCTTCATTCATTCCCTCATTCTTCTCATGCGCAGACATTCTCAGCCACTGATGGCTGTGGGGACCCATCCACCAGTGACAGCCAGCGGGATGGCAGTCTTGCATACTACTGCAGATCTGCCCTTCTAAACATGCATCTATGACACATCTAATCCCAAACCTTTATCAACGGAAAATTGATTCCTAAGAAAAAGTGGAGAAAGAGGAAGACTTTAAACCATTGCAACCTAAAAGCATAAATGTAGTAATACATTTATGAATGTAGTAATACATTTATGACTGCATCTCTGACAAAAAATTCAAAATTGAAATATAACACCAGTACTGGGAATGACAAAGTGCCAAAACTGGAAAGGAAAATTCCACTGAAGACAATGGAGCTGATTCTGACTTTTCTGAATAGCAAAGTCCATCAAGAGTAATTGATGCCGAATTCATAGAAGTTACTTAAGGGGTGGAAAGGGGATGGAGAAAAAGAGGGAACAGCAACTTTCAGAATTCCAGGCCATAAAAGTTATCCAGAGCCAAAAAAGAATTCCTTACTGACTTTCAATTGCATTCACATTTGGGAAACAATTTCATTTCTTTCCATGAGACCTTTACATTTCGGAAGCTTCTTAAAGACAAAATATTTGGTCAAGTGTGTTACATTTGCAATAGTTAACAGAGCAGCCAGTAAGTAACAGTTGTTATAATGAAGCATATCCACTGCAGAAAGAGCCACAATAAGGAGAGGAACAAAACTGATCGGCCACGTTCCTTTTCCAAGATGGAGGACACAGGGCTGAACAAAGTTCAGTTTGGGTTCATTTTAATCGACCTGTGGGAATTCATTACAAAGACTGTAAGATCCAGCTTTGAGAATTTAACTCTCCTCCTCTAGGCCTCCATCTCCTGAGAACCCTACCCTGAGTTTCAACCTCTTCGGCATTCTCGCTGAGCATAGCTGTCTCTGTGGGTCACAGAAAGTTTATATACGATGCTGGCCAAAGACTACTGGCAACCTAAGACTTTTTGCTGAGTATTTCACACACACATTTGTAGAGCTCATCAAGCTTCGAGAGCTGTCCCTTGGCTATACTGCACTCACGGCACACAGTCCTGGACTGCATTAGCACTTCTAATGTATAAAATACTTCTTCCTGTCCCAGGCTCTGCACTTCGGCAGAGAGGCTCTCAGTACTGTGTCTGCATTTCTTTGCCAGTGAATCATGAAGGGTACAGAAGGATATCTGTAATGACAGCAGAATCTCAACCCTTTTGTACTTGTGCTGCTGCTGCTTCTTGTATATCCCCTGCTCTGCCTACCTCTCAGCACCCCATATTTTTAACCTGTCCTCACTGCTGTGTTGCTCTAACTACACAAAGGACTGACAGCTTTTCACAGTTACCAAAATAGTGTGACATTTTCAGTAAGTATGCCTGTTACATAAATAGTTCTCAGATCTCCTTTGCATCTGATGCTGCTGCCCAGGGCTTTATAGTTCACACTTTGACAATGCTTTTCACAATTCAAGAATTTCCTGAGTATTAGACTGTCCAAACATAAATGCCATGTCAATCTCAACTCTTGTTTTTATTCAAGTTTTCCTCCAAACTATTCAAAACCAAACATAAGCACTTCAGAAAGGACTGTCTCATTTAAGCAAGCAGCAGGTCAACTGCACGCTAACAGCAACTACAACAGTGGAAGCAAACCAAAAAAGCACAATACTCTGCTGAACACTAAATGTGAACTAGATCAGAACCAAATAACAGATGACATGGCCACCCAGAAATAAAAAGAGAACAGAGTCACCACCAGACCTTTGCCTGTGCAGTTTCTGAATACTAAAAAAATGCTTGCATTGAGGTTCCAGTGGAGGATTTTTTAAATGTATCAACAGGGCCATATTCTTTTTCAGTCATCTATGTGACAGGATCACAAAAATGATATAATATTAGAGATTGTTCTCTGTACCCCAGAAAAGTTATACAGCCTTCCTTAGAGAAAAAGGTGGGTGGGTAGGGAAAGAAGCCCGTGTTTGAAACTGAAGCAAGGAAAGAATGCAGTGTTCTCAGTTCTTCCCTGTAAATTAATTTTATTGCACCTAAATCAGAATGTCAGCACGTACTTTATTTTCAGTTACTTTTATACACTGTATATTATACAGCTGTGATTTCATGTTGCATTTCAAAAATACATTCCCTCAAAGTGTATTTCTAAATAGCATAAAATGCCATAATTCTTTCACCTGAATGTTAGGCAACACCTGTGGCCTAATCTGTTTCTGAACCATTCTAGTAAACAAATTGCTGTACCAGCAGTGTAATTCCCCTGGATTTTGTCCATAACAGCAAACAGAAATAGAAATTTCAATAGTAGATCCAAGAAAGCCTGAAATTTTTTCTGGGTAGACTAAGGGGAGTTTCTTCCTTGTCACCAGATAGATATGTCCTAGAATATGAAAATAGTCCTTTTAAATATATCCTGTTTATAGAAATATTACATTTAAAACCAGCTCCTGCCTGTTGCACTGTTGTAGGTTTTTTTTTTTTTTTTTTTTTTGAGAAAGGTCTTGGAGTCCTTTATCTCTTGTGGCTACGAATTTCCACGAGTCAACCATACATTATCATAAACAGGATCTCACACATGCATGTGGCATTTTGTGAAAGAAGTGATAGGTTTGAGATGTGAGGAGATTTCATTGGCACTGTATTTTAAAAACCTGCGTAACAATCTGTTTCCTCAATAGTTATGATTATGAGGCCATCAAGCCTATATTTCTTACTATTAGAATAAACAATCATTAGTTTTACATTTTTGCAGTATAAAACATGAAAACAGTGCCTATACATACAATTATAGGCATAGGGAGGCTAGCTATTTACATCTGGAATTTGGTAGTTTGTAGATGCACAGTATTTTTATTATTGATGTACCAGAGAATGTTGGTCTATGTGGCTGACTGACAAGTCACTAAATTTATATTTACACTACAGAATGTAGCAGTTTTGGGTAATTACAGTATCACATCAGATACCGCTCTTTTTTAAAAGAACTAGAATATGTATTTTCGTGGCAAGGTCATTGATTTGCATTTAGAGAGTTTCTACATTAGGCACTACTGAGGTTTTACTTTTAACTGCTTGGGTGCTGCTGGGCACTGCAGGTGTTTTACAACCCGATCTCACCCTTCCATGGAACTACCAAGCATTGCAGGGCACAATGACGTTCCACTGGCTCCAGAAGAATCATTCAGAGAACAAAGGCAGATGTGACAGGAGAAGTACTAAAGAAGCTTAGATAGTACCTGCTTTAAAACCTCCATCGAGATAAAAGATTGTGATGTGAGGGCACAAAGGTATTTAAGCACCTGGCTGACTTTATGTTTAAAAAATACATGTAAATAATACCTAGCTAACTGAGAAAATGGACCTTAGCAACTCAGACAAATTCTGAAATGAGCACTATCTGCAGATCAACATGCACCATTACATCTGAAAGCAAAAAAAGGCTCTCCATCCTAAACTCATTCCCTAATCCTGCAAAAACGCATTTCTGTAACACCTCACTGCTAAATGGGTAGCATTCAAGTTCTGCAGCTGGTTTCAAAGATTCTTGCTTTTACCTATGCCAAAGGTAACATTTATGGAAGTCAGAAGTTGTGACAGAGATATATCTAATGTAATGTTTATATGATGCAATGGCTAGGTAAAGTTTATTAAAACTACCTCTCATGCACCAAAAGAATGCCACTGCATTATGTAGCTACCTTAATGTTCATCCTGTTATATCTCTGGTTGCCATGGCAATATCCTCCTAGGTATTTGTAAGGTCACAAAAAGAAGAGCTAACCCTCTTACTCCCAGAATAACTAATGCAGCTCTGTTACTGGCTTGATGTAAATAGTCTCAGGTGACAGCAAACTGTACATATAGTCAATTACAACTGCTCAAAGGAAATGATTTGTTGTAAGAGCCACTGTTCAACCTCGGTGACATCAATGTTTCTATGGCAACAGTTGCCTCTTGCACTGCTTAGAATTGAGTATTGATCAAACCAGGGCCAGCACTATTTCAGAGACTTGCTACTTTTCTGTGTGGCAATTTACAATAGGAACTCATAACATCACTGTATATTTCAAGCCCCAAGGAACCAATTTAGCAGACAGTTACAGTAGAATATTAGCAGAGGTCAATAATGGAATTCTGATTATAGTCCTAGGACAATTATTCAATGCTTCTGTTGTCTGCCCTTTCAGCATTCCACCAGCTATTAAAATTTTCAAATAATAATATTCATCCCTGAAGAAAGTGCTGAATTCATTCATCTTCTATTTTAAACTTTATTTTTCATTGTTATGTTATCTATCAATAAAATTATTCAGCTATATTAGCCAAGCTCTGACCTCTCAGAAGTAAATAACTATTGATCAAGAAGCTGAGCTCTGATGGCATACTACAGGGTTTCCATTAATGGTCTCATTGGTCCAGCAGATAAGGTGATTCTTGCAGAAGAGCAGACAAGTGTGGAAGCTGCAAACGGCATGGGGCCGTTTGGCACACCACCACTCTGCAGAGCGGCATGATGGGCTCCTCTCTCATTTCTGTCAGCAGTGAAACAGAAAAGCCTCTCTAGTATGTGTGTGTTCCAGAAATGGCACTAAGAGCTATTTTACACTCTCACACACAATCCCTGCATCAGGGCACTCTCTCGTTTCAGAAAAGATGAGGAAACTTTTCATGTCACCCTGCTTTACTTTAGGAAAACAGATAAGGCATGTGTGTTAAATGATGAAACTGGCCAATCTCAGGATTAACTGAGAATTTGTGATGAGTAATAGCATCAAGAATGTCGAGAGAATGATGTTGCTTTAAGAATGTTTCTTAATTTCTTGTAAGGGTAAACTGAAGAGATTAGTTGCTTAATTTTAAAAGCATCACACACAATAGCCTATGACTTGTCACTACTTTTGCTCCTACAGTAATTTTACTTTATGCTTGAAACAGGGAAATGAAAGGAAACTCTTTGTGTTATTTACAATAATAAAGAATTTACTGCATTCGACTTGTTTAACTGTTCATGGGTCTTTGCAGAATTAGCCTGTTAACATGACACACTTTAAGAAATACTTTCTTTCCTGTACTTCCCAGCTATCTGCAATGAGGTCTTTATGGGAAGCAAAGTTTTTCTCCTATTTTTCCACCTAATTTAGTAGGTCAACACAAAAATTTTAGTTCAGGTCCTTCTCTATGTAAATCGTGCCTAAGATGCACATACATTTTCACTCAAATCAATAGAAGTCAGACATATCAAAGGAGGAAATTATCCCCTTATTGAGTCTTCTTCTCCTAAGTAGATTTACGTAACTCTTATGCAGACATAATGCAGTTAATTACATTCTTCTTCCAGTGCATCAGTGAGAAAATGGGATCCAACCATCAGGGATGTTAAGTAGAAATATTCACCAGGAATCCAGAAAATTCCTTTTCTCACCTCCAAAAAGAGAGAGGGAGAAATTTCCAAACTCAGCAAGACCTACGAAATTGAAAAGCTAGAGGGAATGATAAGAAAATGAACAGATTATTTAGGAGGATAATAAGATTCTCAGCATATAAGTTGTACCTATATATAGGCTGAGTTTTCAGGTTACAGTTCTGTTTAGGCACAGTCCTTTTTGGCATCCTGAGCTGGACCTTGAAATGATCAAGAAAGAAATTGACTTCAGTGAATGCAGGGACGGACTTTTAAAGCAGTTCTGTGTGGTTCTGATCAATAAGTAAATGGTTTATGTTCTTGACTACAGCATCTTGATTTAGAGAGCTCTCTTGCAGCCCAAGACATAGTGTTCCTGGGACGAGCTACAGTGAAACAACATGGACACCAGGAGCTCACCTATCTATCATTTCTCACCACAAACTGCAGGTGAAAATATAACACCTCATCCTTTTTATCTTTCTGTATATCACTGTACAATCAGCAGTACTTTCTATTCACCAAAACCTACTGGACAAAAGTTGTAAAATGTGAAAAAGCGGTAAGTCTTTCATGTTGCAGAAATACAACCCACATCAAGCCCAGCCTTTAAGTGAGCCAATCGTCCAACTGGAAGATACAAGCTGTCGGAAGTGCTTTAGACAGATTGCTTCTCAATGATTTTGAATTTCATTGTGGGCTGACATTACACAACAGCCACCAGTATCAGCTTCAGCAACTAGCACCAACAGATACCACCTCTGGATAAATTGATCTACCCACATGCTAGTAGCTTTCTATTTGCAGTATTTATTCCTGTTCACCAAGTAGAAAAAAAATGGTTATACACAGAAAATTAATTCTGAATTCATATTAAAAAGAGAGAAACCCTAACAACTCACAGTAGTTATGGCTGAGGAAGGATGCATTTTCCACTTGAACAGCCATGCAAGAAGAGCTGTCAATCCTCTACATTTTACAATAAAGATGACTTTTTACTCTGCATTTCAAACCAGTGTAACAGAGATGGACTTTTACCCTTTCAGTCTGCTGAAACCCCTGTGCTATTCCTCTCTCTTCTGAGTAGTTTAGACAAACAGCAGTTAAAAGCCTGGGAAAGAAACATGGATGTGAAAGGCTCTCTTCTACCTTCGCTTGATAAGTGACATAACAAGGGAGCTTACATATGCAACTATCTTATACGCACAGTTGTCAATATCACATTTGATATACAGCTATATCTTGAATTTCTACTGGAAGCTCAACACATGTAAATTGCCTTGCAATTAAATGCTTATCACAATAAAAGGGAGCAAAAGAAACTGTTGTACAAGATATTTATTTTTAAGCATTGTGCTTTAAAATGCTTGTGTATTAAAAATAAAAATTAAACACCCCATTTTGCCATTGTATCTCAGGAAAAAGGAGAGAATCTTGTTTAAGTGTGCCCAGGAAGCACTCCAGAACAAGCCTTCTCATGGCAAAAGCAATATAAAACCTCTTTGTTGAAACAACACTATTACAGAATTGTTTTAACAGGGAAAAAAAAAGGGGGGGAGGGGCAAAAAAAAAAAAGCTCAGTTTCTTCATCTATAACTCGACACAGTAATAAATTGAAGATGGAAAATCCCAGGGATTTTTGATACTGTTTGTTAAAAGTTCTTCAGAAGTAAACGCTACAGCTAAGACCATGCAGGTTCTGTAACATCAGGAGCCCCTAAAGGACTGGAGATATGAAGACTTTGAGAAAAATCTCAGAAAGGTGGTTAGAAAAATCCCCCTGATTAACTGATACCTTTTCCCCTGAACTGCGCAAGTGATTAAGTACTGCCAAGCAGTTTGTTAGGGCTTCCAGACAACTTGATTCTTTTGATTAGGGGCTGTGTTAAAAGTAAAATTAAAAACTGAACAAGTTCTCATATGCTAAACCCTTACATTCCTGTGTTCCTCACTCTGGCTTTGCTAACATAGGTTAGCACCCAAGCCACATATTTCAAGGTCAGAAGGGACCACTGTGATCATCTAGTCTGAAGTGCTGCAAAACACAGACCATAGAATTTCACCCAGCAATTCCAGTGTCTAGCCAAGTAATTTGTGGCTGAACTCGAGCATATCTTTCAAGAAGTTAGCCAGAAAGCTCTTAAGCGTTTGTGGAACTTCATTCGCTTGAGTATGTTCATTTAGTTCACTTGAGTAGATGAGATTGTTCAGGCTTAAGAATGTTCAGGGTCAAAACACCAAGCAAACAAACCTCAACTGCCAAAACCCCGAAAGTTTTCCATTATTAGTGAGGGAAGGCATTGTTTTGATTCACAAAGCTCTGGGTCATTATTGCAAGATATAAGTTTTGTTGAATTTGTTAGGATGTGGAGTAGTTAGAGCTTAAAAGAAATCTGTCTCAGCAATAGCAAAATCCTTTGGCTGACCTCACAGGTGAAGGCACACACACAGATCATAATTTCCACAGATTTGGAAAGAGCAAACACTTGCCAGGCTCTAAAAAGTAATCCCAAAAGTGAAAAATAAAAGGAAAAAAGGGAAAAAAAAAAATAATACTCAACACATCTTTTATCTTTGGATATATACCTACAGCTTCCCCACAAATGAAGGGAAAACTCATTTACCTGTTTAAATCATCATCCAACCCATTTGCACAGACTGAAACATCTTTATTTTATTCTGATTATTTAACTGTGTTCTCAAGCTCCTATTGAAGAGGAAGGATCAAGCTACGAAGTAGGTTACATTTCAGACAAACACTTCATAAATTGAGTACAGTCCCAACTAGATCTTTGTGTAGGCTTGGCTATGAGTGTAATGGAGCTTCATTTCAGTAAGTCAAGCCCTTACTTTTGTAGAAGAGGTTTCACGATAAACATGTCATCTTTTCCTGAAAGGCAAAATGAGGCCAATTTCCTTATGGAAAGAGTAGAAGCAAAAGAAGTACCAGTAGAATGACAAAGTATGCAATAAGTCAAAAGATATAGATAGGTTCTATTTCTAACTCTGCTACCAGCATGGAAAATCTCTTCCTTTTCTCCATGTCCATTTCCAAGGTCTGTTCTGGAAATATAATTAAAATTGAAAGCCTAATTAAAGCTGTAAGTTTTCCAGAGCAAAGCGTACACTTGCTATGATTGTGCTTGCATGACGTACTAGTAGGTACCAGCACAACTATTTTAATGTTGCTTCCTGTTACGTGTTACAGAACCAAGTCAGATACAAACAAAAGTGAGGAGGAAGGCGATAAAACCTTTTGAAATGCTTGAGGGAGTAGGAAGTTAGGATGCTATGAACAATTACAAAATAGGAAGGAGAAAAAGATGGGGAAAATGGAAACAGTGTTGAAGAGACAAATGCTGAGTGGAGATTTTTAAAAAACCAAGGAAATCTAAGCTTGAAGTCAAATATGAGAATGGTATTTCCTGACAGGGGTCATTTGCAATGTGTTGCATCACTGTGCCACAGCAGTAAGATGGATATTACACAGCTAAAGCTTAGAAGACGGTGCTTGGCTTGCCAGTATGGAGCCTGCCTTCACCTTTATTACTGAAGGAGGATGTTTTTATTTGTCTAGTGCAATGCATTATACCCATAAATTCCATCCACTCAGCAAGTCAAATTAATGCTAACCTACAAGATACATTAGGTATGGGTTTAAATCAGTCACTTCATAAGATATACTGCAACCTAGTTTCTATCCAGGTTTGCAATATATTCACCATTCGAAATACCCTGCAAACATTCTTCAAGATGCATTGTTTGGTAAGGTGTCTCACCTTCACCAGCTATGTAAAGATGTAAAGAATACAAGATCTAATTTGCGTTGCTCCGTGATCATTACCAATGAAACTGCAGGCTGCCAAAACATTCCAGCGCCATGAGAAAACACACCCAGCTGAAACACACTAGTTAGTTAGTCACATAATAGTAAAATCTACTACTTTCCCTCAAGAGTAGTTTCCATTGGGAGGATGTGACAATGTGAAATCTTTTCAGGTGATAGCAGAAAGAGAAAAGCTGATGAATTATGTGTGAATCTTTAATGGTGCATGGCAAAATTAAGGTCTACTTAATGGTGATGTGCAAATTTTCTCCACTTATCAAATTGTCCTATTTCACATAATATTAAGCATTTGTGTGCATAATCACTTATGCACTATAATGGGTATCTATCAGTTATTAAAAATAATTGTGAAGTTAACAAACTGATTCCTGTGGTTGCAGAGCCACACCTACTGCAGGCATTTTAGATGGGAAAGGGTTAGGAAAGACAAAAGGAAACAAAAAAAAATTAGTAGGGAAAATTCAGAATACAGAAGTTTCCCTAGAGGGAATGCAGGATGTAGATACATTTCTACAGCATGTGCCACTCCTTTGTCAATATTTACCCAGCAAGTGCAATGATAATGTGCCTTCTAAAAGAATCGTTTCTGGCTCTTGATAGAGCTGTTCTGTGTAAATTATGCCAGGGATTATTCTTGGATTGTGCCACTGGCATAGTTATTTCAGATCTACATCTTGTTTCCAGATGGTTCATCTGTTTGTTTCTTTAATATATTCAAGATTCATTGTGTTTGCCACAAATTTACACATTTTTAATGTTGGTTAGTCAGATAAATCTGATCGTAGACAAAGGAGAAAGAGCTAACATCTGTAGGTTTTCATACTAATGCTAACTCAAAAATTTCCCTAAACAGTGAAAGCACAATAAAGTTTTTGTAAGATTAGCCAGTCACTAGAGGTTTTCTTGCTCATCAAGTATTGTAGGAAGCAAAACAGATCTGCTCAGTTTTAACAAGTGATTTCTTTTAGTGAGGAAGCCAAGGCACATGAAGCTAGTCATAGCCTATATTCTTCCTACAAAGTTTCAGACTTTTGCTCCTACTCTTGAAACAAACAGTATTCATACAAGGCAGAGTCATATGGTCACCCCTTCTACGCACTTCCTGGCATTTATTACTCCTTTTCTGCAAAAACAGCTACTGCTTTCATGGATAGGGTAGCAGGGTAAAAAATCCAATAGCCTCAACTCCAAGCTGTGTTTTCAAGCTTTCATAGTGGAACTCGATAGTGTCACCATTCTTTCCCCTTATATCTATCTTCCATATATTTCTTATGAGACTGTTCACAAAAGACAGAAAGAGATCTACCATTTCTACAAGAGTTTTGCATTTTTGTTACACATTTTTAGGTACAGGAGATGCTAAAAGTGCTTACTAAAATAAGGATACCATTGTACCAGCTACTGGCTTCATACAGCTTGGATTCCCAAGGCTCATGGTCTAATTAGGCAATTGAGGCAAATAATTACTATCCCTATAACATACAGGTAAGAAATGGGCATAGAAGGGTGACTAGCCCAGGTCAAAAAAGGCTGTGGGAGACATTCAAATGGAGTTAAGTCTCCTGAGTTCCAGTTCAATGCCTCTTAGTTTTTCCCCTAGGTTACACTAGCAAAGGAATGGAAAGAAGTATGAAATGTTAAGAGCTTTCTCTGATAGACAGGAATATACCCAGTAAAAATGTAGAGGAAAAAACATATTTTGAGTACTAAGTTTTGTGTTTCACAAACAAATCCTCTTGTATTACAGAAATTCAAGAAATAGATCTGCATGGCATAATTGCTTGTAGAAAATACTGAGCCATAACCTCTGATTATCAAGTCCCCCAAGTTTTGTTAGCAATGTGAAATGACATTTATCTCCAAGTTGTAGCATACCCACTCCTATTTCATTATTAACTAGCACTAAATGCTGATGAAGAAGCAGAAAGCAAACTCAGTGTCCTGGCCCACATGTCAGAGAAAGGATTATATTGCAGCATAGGCCACAGCCATGTTGGCTGTCACCAATCATGCCCTTATTTTCCATGTGCCTTAGCATAGTTTCCAGGAGGATCTGCTCCATGATCTTGCTGGGCACCAAGGTGAGACTGTAGTTCCCTGGGACTTCCTTTTTCCCTTTTTTAAAAACAGGGGTTATGTTTCCCCTTTTTCAGTCAGTGGGAACTTCACCAGACAACTTCTCTAATATAAAGGGTAGTGGCTTAGTCAAGTGTTAAAGCCTACCCCTGACTGAAAAACAACTGGAAATCCATGCATAGTTCAAGTTCTGCTATTAATCCAAAAGTATAAGCAACTTCCTTCACTATAAACCACTTCCTCCAGCTGATCAAGTACCTAAGATTAAGTAAAATATAAAGCTAGCTACCTTTTCCTGCAATTCCTATATTTTCACAAGTTATTAAATTTCAATCCTTCTGTTGGAAACACTTTAGGAAATAAGAAATAACTTAGCTTCTTGGAATCTCTATCTCCCAAGTCATACAAATAGCACATGTTGGACATGGTTGTCAAAATTTCTTTCATACTCCTATAAAACCCTTAGGATTAATTGGCAGGACCATGTCTTTGCTCTTTCAATATGAAGTGGCTCTGGAATGTCATAATCCTGACACGCTTGTCAGGTACAATGAAGTCAAAAGCCACAGCCCAGCTGCTGAGGAGTGAACTATACAAACAAGCTCAAGCAATGCTATAGTACTAGAAACCCTGTATTAAGCAAGGAGGCCACACCCTTGGGGTTCTGTCATCTAAAAAGCTTCTATCACTGAAAATACTGTGATATTACTGAATATACTGAAAAATAATATGAAAATAAAATGCCACACATTTGCAGAATACTTGTGAAATCTGAGCAGACATCAGTGAACATACATTTTTTCCCCAATAGTATTTTCGGATCTATTTTGCATATAAAGAAATGAGGCAGAAAAATAACTTCAGCCTTTTAAAAGTCCTAAAAGTTCCTAGAGCTTATTTGTATATGCATATTATTAATCGAAGGCATCATTAAGGGTTGCATGTAAAGTTACACTTGCAATTACATTGATAAAGTCTTGGGTCAGTGAATGTGAGGTTAAATCAAGTGCTTAGTAAAATAATTCAAGTCACAAAGAAAGTTTTGGAACAAAAAACAATGAAAATGAAGTTCTCCCATTCCTCTGTCCTGGGCCTCAGCCCCGGGTATCTTTGCTCTGTACTTGACAGTCTGTTTTTCAAAGCTTAAAAAAAGAACAATTTTTCCAGCCACGGAAGCATGTTCACTCTTCTCCAAACAATACATTTGCAATTCATCAGTTAACAGCATTCTATGTTAATGAACCATTAACACCATTCACCTGCACTGTGATGAAAATTATATCCCCACTTGCCATCTGAGTAAGGCAACAAAAGAAACAGGGCCCACGTATGGTTTTAAATATCTATCTATCAGCTCGCAGTGGCATGTCACAGCAAGAAGGCTGAACAAATATGCAAAAAAATTGCTGCTTAATGGGGAGAAATACAGTAAAATTGTTTATAGTGGGGCAGTAAGTTCTTACAGGCAAAGTAAATTACACACAGATTTTTCAATGACATTTTAAGACTTCATATTAGATTCTTATATACTGTTCAAAAATCAATTTTGCATGGAATTTCTGTGAGCGCTCCATTATTAATAAAGCAGCAATAGGCAACCCCGGCTGCACTCTCACAACAGCATTACCTGCCGGGGAAGAATGCTGCCATTATGTAATCCTTGCTTTGAAGGACTCAGCCCTCCATTCCTTGCACAGAGAATTTCTACCTGGGACTGGGCCCTTATGCTGTCTGTAATCAAAAGAATAGCAAAGGCTGGGGAGGAGGTGAATTATTGGTACATCTCTGCAGGTCTTCACTTTACCTGACTCAAAGTAATTTAAATTCTATGGGCATTAAATTAATTCACAACCTTATGCAATGAAATTAAAAAGAAAATTCTCATAAAAAAAATTAGAAAAATGTATGAGATTTAAAAAAAAAAAAGTTTACATAGGTACAGAATGGGTCTGAATTATTTCCTATTGTTTATGTTATGTTTGTATTATCTAACTCTGGCTGCTGCATTTTTCCATATCATTTATGTAGATAGCATGGGTTTGATTTTATGAGTAATCATCAGAACTGAGATACATTTATCCTAGTAATGTCATGTAATCCATATCTATCTTGAATTACAATTCCTACTATGCATCTCATCTTCAGTTTCTATATACCTGAGAGTACAGCAGATCTCACTTTAATTTAGGGGACACTGAAGCATATGTTTGACTTTACGCACATGTATAAGTGCTTTCACAAGCAGACCTGGAATGAGACTTTCACAATGAGGAGGTGAAATGCAGAGCTAGAGCCAAAATCTGGAAGGTCAAAGTGCTTTAGGAAAGTTAGCAGACAGAAGAGACTGCCGTTGCCCTCAGAAACAACACTGCTGAACTGCCCAAGGCTTATGTGATCTGGGTTTTCTTACCTTTTACATGAAGAGTTAAATGCTCTTTCCTACATTCAGTGAATTATCATCATCTGTAAAAGGAAATAATATTTCCTTCTGACTGACCCTTATGGTTACAAATTAGTAATGAAAATTTTCTGATAAAGTCCATGTGAATAAGAAATTCCACATACTAAAGAAAAATCTCATAGGCCAACATTACTATAGAGTATATTAAGTAATAGAGAAGTCTGTGTACCTTGATTGGCCAACAGATGAAATCTGAATAGTGTCTAATACAACCTAATTCATTGTTCAGAATTTATGAGACTCATCATAATTTAATTAACAATATAAATATTAAAAAACATTATCTAATAAAATTTTATAATTGTAATAAGACACTCCACTATATGAATTATGGAGTATTAATTCACACCCAGTTGTGTTGAAACTGGGTATGAATGAATAGATCATAATTCACAACTTGTCATGTCCTAGTGCTGAAAATAAAAATGCAGGCAAAATAAAGTGGAATAATACCTTGCAGAGAGAAATTAGCTAAAATTCAAGTTATTAATATAATTTATTGTTCCAGCTCTTTACTAACCAGCTTCTCACATGTTACATGATGCCTAATCTTGTAGTCCTTACACATGGAAAATGGCTGCTTCAGCAGGCAGTGATGTGATGGTGATGACTTCAGAGATCTTGCCAGGAACACTAGTAGAGATGCTCAGATTTGCACCAGCCAAGAACTTGGCTTATTAGCTTAATGAGCAGCTTTTTCTAGTGAAAGGACTCCAAAACAATGGATCTTAACAAGTAATTAGGCTGAGTGACATGTTTTCATAAATTCAGATCATAAATTCATCTGTCAAAACTACAATTTAACCAGAATGCTTCAAGAATCTTAGTTGAACCAGACTAGAAAGGGAGCAAAGACAACAGAAAACTCAAAATGTCTTTACTGGAAGTTTTTTATTTTTCATTTCAAACTAATGCTTAGTTTTAATTTGTGAACAATTTTAAAAGTTTAGGCATGTTAAATAAAATATTTTCATTTGTTCTGTGAGCCAGAACATCAGTTATTTCCTAGCTCTGGTAAGAAAATAGAGGGTTTGCTCTTACATGCTTAAAACACTCAATATGCAAAAAGCTTCCAGAGCTCAACTTGTGTGAATTTTAGGGATGCTGGAATTTGAATCAAGATCAGTCTTGGAAATCAGCCATCCACTTTTGGAATAGCTGATATTAAGCTCCATTTAACTCAAGATAAAATACAGCGATCCAGCCAGTTTCACTGAAGTATTTCTCAGTGTGCATCCCTAGTCTATGTATGTGCAAGACAGAATGTTGGAATACTGTAAATCCAACACAGAAATTAAGAGGAATTCGAGCTTTATTCTAGTTCTCGCTGAGTGCAACCAAAGGATAAGGAGTCTGCCTCTGCTCCGCATGGGCCACAAGAGATACCCTCTTTCAAATAACATGGACTGTTCGCACAATGCTCATGTGACCCAAGCATTCGCACTCATGACAAATGACTGGACATGTATCCATCCTGCAGTGAACTGCATTTTAGTCACATGAAGAGGGCATTTCCTGCTGTATTAGAGACAAAGTGTGTTAGGGCCCCTGGGAAAGAAATCAGACTGCAAGGAAATTCAACTGCCTGCAATCTGCCTTCTACACTTCTGAAGAGTCCGAGAAGGGCCACATAGAATGAGCAGTGGGTCAAACATCATTTTGTCTTGGACCAGCTCCAATCATGACCCATAGACTTTGAAAGAAGATGCCACAGACCAAGTTTCCCTAAGACATGCTTCTTACTGCTGGAAAGCTCCATATTGCACTTCCTCTCCAGTGCGAGCTGGTTCTTATGTCATTTCCCAGTGATCTGCTCCACTTCTCTATGCAAAGTCTCTGAAATAGCTGGCACTGATAACATTTACAGACAACTGCATGGCTACTATAACTAAATCTGTATCCCTCACTCCAAGCAAAGAGCGGGATGCAAGCTGGAAAACTTAGAGGAATGGATTACATTAATTCAGCGATCACTTAGTTCTTGCTCAAACTTATCTGATGTATGAGAAGAGAGAACAAGAGGACAGGATGCTATTTCTCAACATTGGCTCTTTGTATCATTAGGGTGGCTGAACATCAAGGGTGAAATCTTGGCCTTTGCAAAATTAGTGGGAAATTTGCCATTGACTTCAGTGGAGCCAGGATTTCACCCTGGGTGAGCACAGTTCCCATATGTGCTTCCATAATGAAAATTAGGAATGATTTGTCTAGTAGCATATGGAATCCATTTATGCATTATGAATAAGATTATTATTTAAAATGGAAGATAAATGTAACTTAACTACTATATCCATGCATGCCTTGCACATATCAAATATAGAACATGGGAATGAGAATCCATTGCATTATCTTCTTTTTATCTGTATTAGGTAAGAGTTTAAAAAGTCTGTTGAGGGAGAGACTTACAGGACAGGACAAAGGTAACCAGCGATGTATCAAATTCTTTGCTAAGTTTTATAATGACACAAGCCAGGTTGCCAGGGTTCTGGATTTCCTGCTGCCTGTCAGTTCAAATGGATCTTTAATGTTGTTTTAATGGCAGGTTTTCTGTTTGTGAACTAATTTTACTATTAAAAGAAATATATTTGAAGGAATATGAATGGAGAAAAAGCCAAAAAAGGGAATCTCATCCCTCATGGCTCTGTACTGCCTGACCTTTCCCACCAGAAAAATTGTTCTGCTTCTTTGGAAACATGGCTCAGTGCCATCCTCACTGCAGACATGGTTTCAAACTGCCTTGGAGTTGTGCCACGAAGAACCTCTGGCTTATTATACAGGACGGATGTCAGACAAACTGGCTGAGGTGTGGTTGGGTTTTATGGACTTCCAATTTGAAAGTTATGCTATGCATAATGTGATTAGATCTGACTGGAATGTTATTCCTTATTTTCTTTTATTGAAGTTTAATTGTTTCCTTATTTCACTGTCATCTCTCCATTTGACTAACAGTTGTGTATCATTGGTAAGATGTAATACTCAGCCTGGCTCTGTCTTTATACACTACTGCTCTGTGGACCCTTTAATGTTTGCTCAAAGAAAGAAAGAGAGAAAGAAATTATTCAAAAAGCAAAGTCATTTTTAAATCTCAGTCCTGAAGTTTTTGCAGAAAACCTGCCTGCAGCAAATGTTTTACCTGAAGGAGGATAACAAACATAAGCCATCAATCATACAAACTGACCTCATTCTCACTAAAAGGCATACATAGCTTAGGCAGCCATCGCATTCATTTTTTAGCCCCTCATTGTACATTCTGATCTGCACACATCCCATATTGCTCTATTTCCTCTGAACAGGTACAGCAACCACACAGTTTGATCAAAATACAAGACAAAGATCTTCATTCACATGGTATTTATCTTGAGATCAAAATTGCAACTATTTAAATATTTTATATTTGGCATACTCCAATCTAGCAAAGCAGTTTGGCTAAACAAGCTTCTGAGGTGAATAAATTACTTCTGTGCATTTTGGTGCCAGGAACATGTTATGAAAACAAAATATATAAGATTTACAAGTACCCACAATTTCTAAGGTCAGAATGAGTGACTAATTGTAATGTCTTTGCCTAACTGAAGTGCCAGTTTATCTCATGTGCTCTTCCTATTTGTAGTGATCAGTTGGACATGCCATTACATGGCGTGGTTTGTCTCAGCCCTCTGCCTCTTACAAAGTCAGGTCTGCACCTGCCATTACTATTTCATCTTTATATGTGTCCTGTTCTATTCCACCTGAAGTTAATAGCTTGCAAGGATCACTGACAGGTGATTGCCAATGGAAAACTTTATGGTTTGGTCTAGAACATACTCCCCACACTTCCAAACCCCTCAAATAATGAGAAGCCCACAATCTTTGTGGTTACACAACTAATCCTCAACTCTAAAGTTTATTGAAGTACATCTAAACTTCAAAGCTTTTTTTACAAGGGAAATCAGAGAAACTCGTAATGAAGGTGACCATTTTTATGCCTCCTCCATTGTGTCTCTTAGGCATACATGTACCTGATTATTTTTTCAGAAGAGGTGGGAGCTGACTGGCTCAACAGCTGTAAACAAGGCAGACTTTCCTGAAGTGGACAAGAAGAAAGCTGATCAGATGATATAGCACTAATTTTTAGAATTAATAAAAAAATCTCAAAGATGCCATTTTCTTTTATAAGAAGAAAATAACTTGAAAAACCCAACACATGACTGAACAGCTTCATAAAAATGCCAGGTTTACAGTGCCACTAGAACAGTTGGGCTGTCCTTGACTGTGTTTCCTTAGGAAGCTGGTGCAGAGTTGTGGCCAGGGGAGAGATGACACAGTTTTAGGTCTATTCATTTTTTTTTTGTTTTCAATGCAAAGATTTTTCTCTTCTATAGCACCATAGAGGCAAAAATGTAGGTATTTAAAAGTTTTATGCTTATGTCCTAATTTAGCCTACTTAGTTACATATCATACATAAAAATCACTTTGTTAGAGGTGTTTATATAAAAAACTGCAAAGCTTTGCTTTGAAAACCCAGCGTCAGCACTAGCAAAACCTGGGCTCATACGCAATCCTTGCCATTCCATCCAGTCCTTGCCTATAACGTCCATGATTCTCATATCACTGCTTTTTTCCCCAGTGCTCTGTGGCCTTGTTTTACTATCCAACAAAGCAGAAGAGCCAGCAGGATGCTTAATCAGTAACAATCAGTTCAAATGAATGTTAACATACCTATTTCCTGTCTGTCCTGCCCTCTTCCCCCCCTCCCTTTGGCTATGATTTATTAAAATGATTTTGATGGAGCGCACATGGACTCCTGCCTTCTACTGGACAGTATCAAATGGGTTCAGCTGTGTGTCATAAACCTCATTCCTCCAGCAAATATGAGACATACTCTAGCCTTTCTTGAGGAACCAGTCATGGTTGGGAAGTAGAAATGTCTTTGCTGGGGCTATGAAGTTCCAAGTATCCATGGTTTGCAGCACAGCGCAAAATTGCTACAAAGTCAAGGGCTTGTTAGAACAAATGTTGTTTTCTATCCAAGCCTCAAGTGACATTATAACAAGGTTTTACTGTTCTTGCAGTCACTTTGCATTAAAAGACTTAGACCAGTGAAGAAAGGCAGAACTGATGAGTAAAGGACAAGCAGGGAAGTGCAGAGACGCTGTGTAAGTTCATTTTTGGTAGCAGAGAAAAAAAATTCAATGGCTGGACAAAGTGGGAGAAATGCAGATTGAAATGTAAACTCTAAAGATCTGCCTCAGCCTTGAGTGCACTAGTAGGCTTTAATTCCCCCACCTGAAGCCTCTTCACACCCCTGCCCACGGGCTCAGGAGCCTCATTTAAGCTCGGGCCTGGGCACCCACTCCTTGCGTGAGGTACATCGTAGGTGTACTTTGTCCCAGACCTACACCTGAATTGTTGCTTGACTTTCCCAGGCTGACTTTCAACCTGACATTATTTTGCTTTTGCCTTGGTCATCACTAGTCTATCAATAGGACCTGTTACTGCCACGACCCTGCTGCACTTCCCTGGTTCAGGTGCTGTATGAATTTGCCCTGTCAGTAAAGCCATTGCCTGGTTTCTGTTCTGACCACCCTTGGCTTCCTCCTCTCTGGGAGAGTAGCTGGCTCTCACTGCAATAGAAAAGGAGGAGTTCTCTTTGGGGAATGCATCCTGCAGGAGAACCAATAAAGAAGTGCTACATATCCAAGAAGAGGAAGGACCTCTTCCAATACCTATTTAGAGACAGAAAGATCTTCCCTGGAAGGATGTGAAATGCATTTCATGAATTTCTGAAAGGAAGGCAAAGGCAATTGTAGACTCCTGCAGTCTCCATATTGCTGGCAGTCATGCAAAAAAGTTGCTGGCAAACTGCATGGGAAAGCAAGCAGTAAATACATGCCAAGAAGTAAAAATAAAAATAATGATGTTTTAGACTTATACAGTTTCCATAGTATCAGAAATTTTAGCCAACAAGACATTGTCACTTACCTGATGTGGCATCTACAGTTGCTTATCTGCCTTTCTACCAAGGCCCTGTCATTCTGTAACTACCTACACCTAAATAAAAATTAAAAAACCTCCAAATCCTAACCCCCCCAATTATACACACGCAACCCCCCCTGATTTGAGATTCATTGCTCTCATAGAAGGAAGTGAATAGTTAGGAAGCTGCCAGAAACTGAAGCTGTATAAAGAACATATTCTTAACTAAAATCTAAAGGACACCACATACAATCTGGGAAGGAGTCTTGAACTTGACAGTACTCATAGTTCTGCAGCTATATTGTTATGCTGAACAGTCTGGCCTTCAGTGAGCATAAGGAGATCCTCACAGCTTATTACAAATGAGCGAAAACAAGCCCAAAAAGATGGAGGTGATATGAGAGCTCCAGCTCCTCCAGCTAGAGCAGAGAGGCTTTACTTTTCTAAGTGATGGTAGAATAGAAACGGAAAAACATTCAGATCACCTCTTAAGACCAAAAAAGAAAAAAAAAGGGTATTGCTTGTGTCATTTGGCACAGGTCAGGTCAGTAGAATTCTCTTCCCATGAGATGTGAAATGGCTGCATAACTACTCTGAAATAGTTTTTATAGCACCTGGGAGCTGTTCTGAGGCTTACTTGCCTGAGGGTTGTTGCTTGGTCTGTGGATCTCCACTGGCATGGAAATACTGGTCACGTCTCTCCTGGCCTGTCCTCATTCCAAACATCTTTCTATACATCCAAGTGACACTTTGTTCCATTCCATTTATTTTGTAAAAGCCAAAAGCTTTGACCAGGATGTGGGAGGATTCTCTATTTTTATCCTTCTCAGATCTTAGCACACAGCCCACAGAAAAGAAAGAGCCGAAATTACTTGTTTGCTTCTTTTATTAAAAATAAAAAAGTTCACAGCTGTTGATCTGTCAGTTATTTTCCCCTTTAAATGTCAACATACATCTGAGGTTACTAAAAATGCAATAACCAAGTAAGATTCAAAATAAAAAATAAAAAATGTTTAACAGACAGTCCTGACGTATTTCCAGCCACCTTAAAGAAGCTTTTTTCCTCTCTCCCCAGACTATTTTCCTTCATTGCTGTTCTCATTGTCACCTGGCATTAGAAAGATAAACCCCATTTTCTTTTCCACGGAAGCCACAGAAGCTTGGTTAAAAAGATGTAGCTTTTAAAACCAGTACTTCCAAGGTGTGCACAGTCTATGTATTTAGAGTGCATGTATCCAAAGCAAGGACTAAGGTAAATGGCAATGACAGGGAGACCCTTCTGCGCCTGGTTAGGGCCCACTTTTCCTACAAAGATAAATAATCCAAAATTTATTGGCCTCTTTATGATTGTTCTGATTGATATTTATTGCAAGAGAATATTGCACTGAGTGCACACTTTGTTTAGCACTACAATTTAGACTCTAAAATAGAAAACAAACAATTAAATAGTCAAGATGCTCATGTTTCAAACAAGCATACTAGAAAGATGTTCTAGCACATTCTGTCCTCTGCAGCCAAATTTAAGGGTGTTTTGAAATAATGAAGGTTCCTGGTAATTCCTGTGTAAATTCTTATTCTACAAAACATCTGAAACACGTATCAACAGCGCTGAGGTCTCCATTCATGTTCACATGCCGGGAATATAAACTTTTTTCTTAAGTGGGCTCACAGTAGATTTGTTACTCTGCTCAGTTTGTCTCAAACTGAGAAACCTTGTCCAAGCAGTTTCTCATGAGCTGAGGTCATTGTGAGGTTTAGGACTTATCATATAATATGTTCAGGTTTGTGCTTTCAATTTACTGTATAGTGATTTTAGTACTTTAATATCAGACTATCTCAATACAGTTGCAAGCATTCCCACTCTAATAATTCCATCAGCCATACATTGCCTTTTCCTATTTCTAGTAAAATGATCACATTTACATGCTACCAGCTCATTAACAGCACTCTCAATAGCAAGAGATTAGGGGGATAAATTGATACAACTAATGAAATGACAATGAAATCACTCCCTCAAAGCAGTGCATTTTTAGCAAAGTTTTGTTCTGGGCTCAGACAAAACCACAGCTGTCAAAAATATGGCATCTAAACCCCTTAACAAATTTTAAAATACCATCTGCAGGCAATGCAGTGCAGATAAACAGATGTCGCAGAAGTACAAAGCCCAGAGAAGAGAAAATGGCTTGACAGTTCTAAGGTTAATATGTCTGAAAAAAAGATAACATATGTTTCTCTGATGAAGAGAAAGAGACTGCGAAATGTAACAATTGCTAATGTTTATAAATAGCTATTGAATGCAAACACACAGTTAATACCTGCATTCATTATTGTTTTGAGTTTCCTTAAGAACATTAAGTAGATCAATTAGAACTGGACTACAAGTTCAGCATCTTTCTGTGTAGCATTAGTTGTTTAGTTTAACTGGAGAAGGTCTCTACACTATCTTTAATCTGCTTGTGGGATTTTTTTCTTCCCCTGTCCAAGAACTCCTCTCCTTAAAGTGAACTCTTCTGAAATATGCAACACTGGCTGGTTTAGTCCCACTTACTAATGGTCCTGGATTGATTCTTAATTAGTTGCAGTTTTGGTCAGAATCCCATTAAAATAGCTGAGTTCTCCAACAGGAAAGAAGGAAAAGTCTGGTGTTCTGCTGTGAGCTGCTCAGACTGGGGATGAGCTTGCACCCACAATGGCAGCTTTGCAAAATGCAGTGAGATTCAAATCATGGTCTGTGTCCTGGTTTGAACACAAACCTTTGTATGGTAATTTATCTTCCATCTATAAAATATGAAGAAGAAAGGCATCCAGATGCTGTTAGAAAAATTGCATTCTTCCAGTACTCTTCTAGTCTCTTCTTAAGGAAAAGAAAGGATAGTAATTCAGAAGAGTATGAAGCCTTTTCAATAAATCACTGGGGTTTTTCTGTATAATTTTATTTGCTGTATATTTTCTAACCTTCTCTTTATATTCTAGAAAGCCTCTGGGAAGCTAAAGATTATATTTTCATGGGGGTTTTTTTTCAAATGAATGAGTATTTGCTATGAACTGAAGCATGTATTTGTTTATGAAGGGAATCAGTGTTATTGTGCAGCTATTGCTTTATGATTTGAGTTCAATTATAGGCAAGTGAGGTACCAAGAAAACATGCTCTTCTAAAGCACTATCTGGAGCAAGTGTCCCTGTTGTTAGGGGACAGTGATGTCACGTGAGCAGCTTTTGTATTCAGCAGTAATAATTCACTGCCTGCATGGGGGGATTGATCCCAGCTATGGTATCCCCAAAGGAGTCTCCACAAGGAATGGGCTCACATACTTTGATCTGTAGATTAACACGAGCAGGATCACAAGCCTTTGTCTCTTGTAAACATCGTATGTCCCTAAATTTGTATCCAGCAAAAGGCTGAGTCTTGTGTTTATTTGGGTAATGAATTGCAGTAATTAATGCACACATTGATTCCTCTACTGACTCTCCCCTAAAGGCCATTTCCATTTTTAATTTATAGAAAATGCATACGATTCCTTTAATCAGAGCACAGTCTGCAATCTAAAACAAACACACAAAAAACATAGTAAATAGAAGTGAGATTACTGAGCAGAATAAAGGTAGGAATTTAGGTACACGGAAGTTGTATTTAACATTGTATCAAAAGACAGCTACATAGCAATAAGTGTGAGAACATGTATTTGGAATTTTCAGGGTGGATACAACCCCATAATCAGAGAAGCACCAACCCTATGTTTTCATTGAACAGATTTTCACTTACTTCAGTAAGGGCTCAGTTCAGTCCTTAACGTATGAATGTATATTTATGTCATATATTTCTATTACAAAGATGCTTTGATGTTTTCTTTCAGTCTTTTATGGCTGTTGCATTAAAAAAGACCCTACCATTTAGTAAACATTCTTGAGGGGGGAAGATTTAAAAAAGCAATGTGTGCTTCCTTTCTGAATAGTAAATATTTCTTATTTGCTAAGTGCCAAAACTGTACTCAGCATTGTACTAGGTGCAAAATGCAAATGGCCTTTCCCTCTCAGTCCCTCAGCCCAAAAGCAGTTTGTAACATTCCAAATATTACCCTGATCTTAAACTGGAACATTCACAAACAACATAGCTTCAGAACAAAGCAAAAATCAAGTGCAAACCAAATAACACAGCTTAGAAATAAAATAAAAAAAACCCAACAAAATAAATTATATCACAATTTTTGTTTCATTCCTGCAGTACTTTCAGTCACTAAGATTATCTGTTTTCCTTACTTGGGAAATGCCTGCCTTGTATATATATAAAATTTCCATATACATATTGAAATGTGTGTAAAATATGCCTGGGGAAGTATGAAAATACAGCGTTATGAATACACAGCAAGGCAGATGAGGCTGTGCTGAGGAATGCAATCTAATATTTTTCTGAAATGTATGGGTAATATAAATTAGAAAATACCCCATGGTATGTATGCAGCATAAAGGACACAAAAAAGAAAGACTGATTTGGAAGCACACACAAACTAAAGGAATACCTGATTAACCTTTCACTGACTCCTGGGCCACGTGATGCAAAGCTTGCCTTCCTCCTAGAGTGATGGCTTTAGAAGAAGATGTTAAATTTAACCTCTGGCGCAATGATAAATTGACAATAAAAAATTCAATGGCTTGGTAATTACCAATCACTTTGGACATCGGCAACATTTTTCAGTTCTGTCAGTGCTCATTGGCACAAAAGCTTCAGCTGAAATTCTCTCGATCTCCCTCTTTTTAACTTTGTTTTCATGATGCAGATTAAATCTGCCACCCTATTACTGATTCATTTTCCTAATTTTTCATGTCTGCACCATGCCCCAGCTGCACTAGGCTGATAATTGTGGAGCCCAGCCCTGATGATTAACATCAGAAGAATTAATTATGCCTGCCATTAAAATTCCAGGTTGCACATGGTGATCAAGAAAAATTAAGTTTCTCTAGGCCTCTAAATCATTTCACCTTTGAGGAGAATGATAGTGCCTCGACAGCTAAACTGCAGCCTGCGTTCCAGAAAAGGTCTAAGCCACACACCCTTTGTGTAATTCACTAAATGCCTTCCTAGTTATTCTCACTGGTTTATTCCACTTGCTAAAAAGATTTACTGCTCTCCAAATAATGACAAGTAAAGTACCTAGCTGATTGCTTGATTCCAATATAAAACACCATTTTCTCCTCCTTTTTGAGACTCTTTGAGGAGTATCTGTTGTATTAATTTCAAGATAAAAGCATCACACAGAATGAAAGATCCAGGCACGGAACTAGTTTTGCAGAATTAGTAGATAATTTACTTTTGTCCCAGTTACAAACTGAAAGGAAATTATTATTTTAGGACTAGGTAAAGACAGTTATATTTCTCAGAAATAAATTTACGATGAAACAAAAACAGATTCCTAAGATCTTTAGGCTAAGTAATAACGAGTAAGGAAAAGCCTGTTGACTGACTTGTTTTGAAAATTATTTTTGCATGGGAAACTCAAAACGTATTTGATCTAGCCTAAGGTATGACATTTACTAGAGCCATAAAGATTAAGATGATATGCATTTATCATGTTCTTTCTCTACACTATGTTTCATTTTTAAATTACCGTAATCATGTATATTACTGGCTTAGCTTTAGAAGACTGTGATAAGGAGACATATTCTGATGAACGGATGTAAATATCAAATGTCAAATGGAAAATGTCACAAGGAGTATGCCGAAACTCGCATTGTACCTGCTTCCCTTATTACGTATAGGCAGTACCACCATAGAAAAACTATTTAGATGTGGATATTCTTGTTAGCTTTTATAGATGACAGGTTTCTAGAATAAATTTAACAGAATCAGACCAAAGTGCAGCACAAGAGCAATTATCTTCCCCTATAAAATATGTTATAAAATGGGAGGACTCAGTGCATTTAGAGATTAACTTCTATGGGAAGTCATGTGCCTGGCGAAATAAGAGAAAGAACCTTCAGTTTAAAACTTAAATCCTTGAGTTTAACGTGAACATCACTGCTATAGCTCAAGGATATTGTATTCTATATAAAATAGGCCATTTAGAACTTGTGAGGACTTTACTGCAGTGTCTCACGAATGACAACTAGCATAGTATTCATGATTAAATGAACATTTATTGTATTTGTAACAGTATTCCAGGAATGCCATAAAATGAAGCATGAAGTCATCCATTTAAACATTTTTAAAACATGTCTTAACTGAAAGCATTGAAAGTATCTACTTACAAGCGTCCTGGCTAAATCCAAAACCTTTTTCTTTCTCCCCCAGGACAAAAGGGATAACAAAGGTACCAAGATTTTTGGCAAATCACAGCTGTCTCCCCAGAGAGTCAAGAACATACTCAAACACATTGTCAAAAGCCCAAGAAATGGGTGAGAGAAGTCTGAATATACTTACAGTCTTGTCCATTTCTAACATCCATGAAGAGAGAGCAAATCAAGTCCTAAAAGGGGAAGACATGAAAAGCAACACAATGAAATGGGATTAAAACATTGCTGTAAGATTATGTCAAGCATTTTCTGATTTAGACTAGTATTCAAAACCATAAATTCCATTTTTAGCAAGAAGTCAATATATTTAGGTGATAAAAGGTTAATCACAGATTTAATTTTAAGACCTAAAAAACCCCCAAATCTAACAGTAACAGGATGAAAATTAACTGTACTGATTTTTTACACATTTGAAACTTAGCGCAAATATGTTTACTATGTATATATATAAATGCTGTATCAGAATCACAATCAGCACAGCATGAACTGTGGGAGAAGATCATCTGCATTGACTCCAGTCTTGAGAATGCCAAAAAATAATTTATCTTGAAAATAGCTTGAAAGGTTATTCTGGGATTAAGCTTTAGGCCAGGGAAGACAGGGATTAATATGTTCCATTTCCCCTAAAATAACCAAGACCCTTTGTCCAGTTTATTCTGACTAGTTCACAGATGACTCTTGCCCCTACGTATGTGCACATAGCACTTTATCTACCAGTCAACTGAAATACAACAGATGTTAAAGAGTACAAGAGTACAACACCATTAGCATCATCTCAAATCACAGAGTTAATACCCAGTCCAAATTTAGGCTTCCTCATTTGTGGGAATGTTGAACACGACATTTGACTAATTATTATAGTGAACAGACAGAAAACTTCAGTCAGGATCTTACATAAACTATTTTGGTTCTAAGAGATGTGTTTGGAATCTCTACATTTTTGCTAATGTTAATTTCTACTCAAAACTTGACACAGCACAAGGAGAAGGAAAGTACCGTATGAAGGGAAGGGAAACTAGCAGAAAATCCGCTTGCAGAAAGAATTTTACATAAGTACAGAAACATTTCTGCTGTCATCTGAAATCACAGAAAACTCTGTCAGAGCATTGTCAGGATGTTAATTCTTTCAGCCTGTTGGAGAGCAGCTACAAGAAGTGATGCTGCTTCTTGTCAAAAGAATCACAACCTGGCTTGCAAAGCCCCTGTAACACTTTGATGGTTAGGATGATCAGCTCTAAGTAACAGAAAAAAGCCATACCCCATTTCCAGATAACTTCAGGCAAATTTAAATTGAGATTTAGTTATCAAAGGTCAGTGGCTCTGTATGAAATGTATTAAAGAGGTCTTTGCCATTTTAACAGATACAATTCCAGTCTTTTGCTGCTCAGGCTTTTTTTTTTTCCCCCCTAAAAAAAGAAATTATCCCATCCCTGCTGATAAACACCATTTATCATAAAACCAAACCAAACATTTTGCATTGTCATTGATGGTCATCTTCTGCTATCCGTTATCCTGATTTACTTTGCCTGTTCATTCCAATTGCATGGTTGGTGAAGTAAGTTACCGCCAGACACCAGTAGAATACAGCCTTTAATCTTCTGTTGGTAATTCCCAGTGCCACAGCTGACTGAAAGCCTCTGCACCTGCCATCCAGTTTTTTGCTACTTTTTTTTCTACAATATCACATTACAAACTTATATTAGATATATAATGTGCTCATGTTTGGCATGAAAATAATTCCAACATCTATCATATGTACATTTGCCTTAAGGACAAGGAGGCCTTCAGCCTCATCTCTTGCGCACTTTCTTCTTGTGATCTTTTTGGCATGACTACTGTTCATTGGTTTGAGTATCCACTTGAATATTACCTATTAACAGACTTTAATGTTATTTATTATATACTGCACTAATGTGACCACTGTGCCATGTGCAGCAAAACACAGAGGGTCTTTACTCAAAGAGTTCACTTTCCAAGACACAATGACTGGCAATGACAGACTAATAGAGGAATACAAATAAGTAATGAGGCTGAATTTGTCAGCATGTTGTTATAAAGTTTTTGGAGCCATCGCAAAGCCAAAACCAAAACCAAAAGTTTTCAGGAGAATAATGTACCAGCATTCCTTTCAAGCAGAATGAGAATCATGTCTGTCACTTTTTGTTACACACAGATTAATACAGCAAGAGATCTTTTACTAGTGATATTTCCTTGGTCATATATTTCTCCCTTCCGTGTTATTTAAGTATTTCTTCACCTCCTAAATCTATATTTTTCCCATGCTGCCAATGTGAGACTCATGCCATCTCCTAGTTTTCAAAAACAGTGCTAACAACAGATGAAGGTGTGAGAGCATGCACAGCACAGCATAGCACAGCACATAGTTAATTTTGGGTTGCCACCTCGTCCCTGAATTCCTGAAGCCAGACATAGGCTGCCATGTTTCACTGCAACTGGTACTGCACCCACCAGTGATGCTGTATTAGCTGAAGAGTTCCAGAGGAAAGCACACCTTGTGATCATTAACTCTGCCCCACAGCTTCACCTGTCAAACGGGCTGGAAGCAAACTGGTAATGCTAGACACTTCAGCACCAGTCACATATTTAAGGCAGTTGATGTCCCTCTATCCCCACATACAAATCAGGTGTACCTCTGGTGTACTAAAGCGAAATAGATGAGCATGTCTGATTTCAGCATTTTTCCTGTCAATTTGCCATACGTACAGAGCTGTATCAACTTGCTAAAGATCAGAGACAACATTCCAGTGTTGCATGAGAATCATGGAGGGAAAAAAAGAGAGAAATAATACACTTTGAAGTCTAACAAGCTTGAATTATTTAGAGATGTTGCACTGATGCAGCTAAACATGTCTTCTATATGAAACAAAAATCACTTCACAAATACAGTAAAATGAGAGGAAAGTCCTTTTTCCTTAACTGTTGTCGAATGACATAATAAGGTCAAGAACCCTAAATCTTCCTCAAATGAGTAACCACTGACTCCAAGAACACAACTTGTGTTTCTAACGACAAGTCGTATGAGCAAGATTTATAGAATCAGCCTCCAAATTTGCAGAGTATCACAGTAAAAACAACTCCTAATGAGGAATGTGAGAATCCAGGGAGCATTATCCAGCTTGAAGTCAGGATAAAATGTTCCTCTATTGTAACACTGTCTTCTGTGTTGCTGGTTTGGGACACGGTAAACAGACTGTTTTGGTTCCTTCTCTCTTCTCTCTACTGACAAAGGGTCTGCTGGCAAGCTCCTGTGCTGTGGTCTGCATGTTGCTTCATCACAGGCTGTAGCCTCTTACCTCTAAGCCGATAGGGATGGCGCTATGTCTGGTACTATGCCAACTGAAATGGCAGAAAAATCACAATCATCTTTATAGAACTATACTGACAGTATTACATCTCACAATTAATAGTATTGCTTAGGAAAAAAACAATTCAAAGCACACATAAGAAGTGGTGATTAATAACATTCTAGTTTGTTACACTTTCACTTGATGAGGACCTGCTAGCTTGGTCAATACTTCATCCCTGGTGATTTCCCTTTGCACATGCTGCTAATCCATGCTCCAGGTTTGGAGAACAGGCCACTAGTTTTAAATAGTTTCTAATTCTTTCCATTTTACAGTGTTAGCTATGTTTCATTTTAAAATGTCTTGATATTGAATAATTAGTAACCGTGCTCCATATGTTGTAAAATAACAAAACTAGCAAACTGATGGCAATTGAATATTTTCTGGTTTAAAAAAGTAATTTACAAAAATCTGACATTGACTGACAATGCATTTTTCTGCTGTGAAGAAATCTGCACGACTTCTGTACTAACACACCCTTATCTGAGCCTCCAGAAAATACAGTAACTCTTTCCTAATACTTTTTCATACCCTTTGCAGTGACTGTAATTGCTACAAACACCATTTGGAATGCAAACAAATCTAGCAACTTACAACATATCCTCACATTTTCTGCAGTAACCAGGCTCAATTCCTTATGGGATTGATGGAAAAAAGAAGACACCTTTCTCATGGTAGTTTCCTCTCCCTGTCCTATGCGCAACTTAACCAGCAGCAGTCAAAGGTCAGGGAACAAACGAGAGCTACTCAGCTAAGTGAGGCTCTGCAAGAGACAAAGATAAATTGATATGGATGTGGGAAACTGGAATGAATGAGGAATTAAAATGATGTTGCCGCTGATCTGGCACCTGTATCAGAAGACAGAAAACTACACACCCTACCATCTATGTCAAAACTGTTAGTACAACATTTCAGCTAAGACAGGCTGGGAAAAATAGTGTGACATCTCTTCAAAATCACAGTCAAACATTTAGGTGTTTACACAGCTTTTACTCAGACACATAAATTCCAGATTGTAGGGCATACTGAGAGATAGGTCATATACTTGAAATATCACTCTCCCATCAGGTAATGTGCTGAAGATCTGAATCTTTATATGCAGACATGATTTAGCAATCTCTCTGCAAGCAAACTCAACTGAGGACCAAAGTTGGAAATATCATATAGTTAATCTTTTGTTGAAATTCGCAGTGCTTCATGATTTTAATAAGGTCAAAAATTCCACAACTCCTTTGAAACTCAAAAGAGTTTGCCTAAAAGACAAAACCTTGCTGATTTAACAATGTTTGAGTTTTGATTCTGCTTTGACTTAATTCAAAGGGCTTTGCACTTCACTAGCTGATATCTTATCGGAGCAAAGCTTTATACTCCTTTTGCCCTTTTTTTGTGAGGGGATTTGGGTTCAGTAATATGGGGAGGACTCCAGATGATAAATAACCTGAGTATTGAACAAATGGCAACATTTCATTCATGCAGAGCAGGAAAATTTGTAGGGTTCTTTTACTGGGAGCTCCTTAAATCAAAATATGGAAACTCAATATTGAGGTACATAAACTATAAGCTTTATTGATCATGTCTCTTGTGATTGGGCATTCCTACCATGCTAGAGACACAATTCTGCATGGGGCTGTTTTCCTTCAACTCTTACGGGTGCTCAGCATCTAAAAAATCATAAAATCCTGTTTCTGCACATACGTGTCTCAGAACAGAACATGGAGGAACTCTCAAGGGTATTATTTTTCTTCGGTTTTTCTGACATGCTAGTCAGACATCTAAGAATCCTGAAGAAAATTAATGGATAAGCTTTCCAGTGAGGAGGTTGCCTATTTGGCATAAACTGCAGTAACAGTATGAAATGCCTTCTGATAAGAGGCCAATATCATTTTGTTTTCCGATGTAGTGCAACACTAGTAATCCATTCATACATATTTGCATAACTTTTCTTTATATCAGTTTGAGTGACTATTTATCTGTCACGTATAGTGTGATACTGAGTAGATGTAGAAAAGGACAGCGAAGGGTGAAGGAAGATGCCAAGGTTAGAAACCAGTGCTCATATTTACAATTGAGCTTTATTTTCATGAGAAGCTTCTCCAGCACAGACATGGGTGCAAGTGGAGAACACCAGAGCTCTCTATCAGGCAACACCCTCCCTAGCCCATTCCTGTAAATTCTTCTCAGTGGCATGTTTTATTGCTCTGGAGACAACACATGATGGCTATTTATTTAATTGCTTGGAAAGCCCAGCCAAAGAAGGGTGTCTCAAGTTTGGCATGTTAGTTTCCTGCTTGCAGATTTACAATTTAGCACCGTTTGGGTTTTCAGAGTCTCCTTGCTAAAAGTGCGAGGGGCCCATTTCACCAGATGAAGTACAACTGCTTTGTCTGCGTCCAAACAGTCGAAATCCCCCAAAAGGCACAGAGCAGAAGTGCAGCCTTCATGAAAACTGGTGTGTGCCGCCCCTCCAACCACTGATTCATATTCGGCATATTCTCCAAGCAGAGCTCTATATCAAGTGCAGTGATTTCTCTGTCCTGTCTTTTCCTTCCCTCCTCCCGCCTAATTTTGTAGACAGACAGCCATAATACGCAATAGAAGCATAACTCTTTAAACTGAAAATGTCATCGCTTAAGAATACAAGAGAGTGGTATGTGTCATGTATGTCTGCAAAATGCAGTTGCTGTCTGTTACAGTCTGTAGCAACTTTTAAATCTGTCATCACAGCATGAATTTCATATTAAGCTCCTTCCCAGTGCTTTAGCCAGGAAGTAAAGGGGGGAACATACTGTATCATTTATGGGCATGCTGGTGCTGGGTCAACCATGACATCACTCTCCACTCCGCTGAGCTGTAATGAGGTGAAAAGGCAGCTTTAGAACAACATAGCACTTTATTTATTAGGAAAATTTAAGTGTGCGTGTATTTCAATTTATGATAAAACTGAAAACAAAGGTTATGGACTATAGCTCTCCTACAGCACAAAGTAAGGGGGGAGAGAAGGCATTTTGTAGATGGTGAGAGATTTAATGCACATAAAGCACAGAAGATTGAAAGTTCTTAGCAGGCTAAAACCCTGTACTGACAGCCCAACCAATTAGAGATAGTACACAGCGCATTGCGCTGCAGTCAAATTGTGCTACATACTTTGATCAGAGTGTGTCACTGAAGCAAGAGCCTAGTTGAGATTAGCTAAAATCTTCAAATTCAAAAGGATGTAGGCATATAAAGAGCATGGAAGAAAAAAACTTGGTAAGGGTTGGAGGCTATGAGAGCCCATGACTGCAGAAGAAATCTAGGTTTCCCTAGAAACCCGCAATGCTTTTTAAATAACATTGAGAAGCTGGGCAGTTCATAAAGTCTCTTCAAATTAATGCTTAAATATAAGATGGACATTTGTACTTTACACTAAGGAATTTTTTTGCTCAGAGCTGGAGATGAGACAAAAGAGGTACAACAAAAAAAAAAAAAACCCAAACAGAAAAGCAAAATGCAGAACAGGCCTGATCATATTTGCAATTACCTGCTCTTGTTCCTTTTTTCTCAACTACTTCTTCTGTGTTCTGTTTGATTTTTTAAGGTTGGCATAATTATTTTTCATGCTTAGGTGAAGCAGTAAGGAGGAATGTATTATTTTTACTGCAGGCATGGTGCCAGCAGTTGGCTTTTTCTGGAAAGCACTGCAAAAGCATCTCTGCTGCCGACTTTCCTATTTTGAATCTTGCCTTGCTTCTAAAAAGGGCATCCCACTGCCACTGATCACTAACTAGCCTGGCATTCGCGCCTTCTTTGGCACGCACAGTAAACCCCACATCCACAGTGTTCAAAAAGTACTTCTAAAATGCTACATGCAAGCTGTAGCCACTACTGTCATACAAATAATAAATAATAGTTTACATAAATACATTGCTACTTATAATAACACACAGAACTATATCTAGGTTTAAATAAGAAATGTAAAGTTTGATATTGAATTTTTTTCCCTGTTACAAGATATTATTTTAGCACCTCTGATCCCAAGAAACAGATAACCTGAAATTGGTCAGTAGCCAGAATATCTAGGGTTCTAACCTTGTTAAGTCTCACAAATGTGATTTTGTAAGTAATACCTAGCAAACATCTGAGCGGTATTTGACAGAAAATACTCCATGGAAAACCCATCTGGAAGAGTCAGTGTCAGCCCCTGAGAAGGAGGTATTCTTTCTTTCAAATAAGTGGTAAGCTGATGTCTCAGCGTGGTGCTAAAATACAATGTACTGCTGGAGCTGTAATCTTTCAGAGGAAATGTAAAACTACATTCCTCAATATTCATAGAGCTTTAAAAGCCATTATATGTTTCTCAAAGCAACTGTATAATTAGTAGCCAAACTCTCAAATGGAGGAATTAATTCTGCACAGGATATTTACCCCAAGAATGGAAAATGGTTTGTTTCATCTTTTTTTTTATTTCATACATGTATCAGAAAAATGTCTCAGACATGAGCTTTTGAAACATGATCTTTAAAATATCAACCTTCCGGAAAGAAAGGGATGAAGTGGCAAAACATATTAATTTGGATATGTTCTTCTTTCTGCCAAAAATATCCACTAGACAGCACCAAATATTTCAAAAGTTGCAAGGGCTACATTTGCAGTTATGCTCTGCAATGTATATGTAAAAGCAACTCATGCAGTAGGCAACTCTTTGATCCAAATGCAAGCAAAACCTAGACATCTTTCACTCTTTCTTCTTTCCTTGATTTTTTGGGTAAGGTTATCCCCTATATTGTTTTTTTATGTTTTCTCCCCTTTCCAATCAGGTTCAATCAATCTACGGATTTCTTTGCTTAGGAAGAAAGGTCTAAAGAAGTGACATGAATATAAAGTTTCCTAGTCCACCACTCATTCTTAAAATAACTCTGCCTGCTTTCTCAGTGCACATTTTTAAGAGTTCTGGAAAACTATCTGAGGAACCTATTAGTTAAAATATTTTATTTAAATTTGACTTGTAAAACATTCTTTCTACTTCCCCTCACATGTGTTATTTGTTTCAAGTACAGCATGAACCAACAGTAAACATTGTTTTCCATCTCTAGCTGTGATGGAAAGCACCTGGAAGACAAAAGATGACTGGGAGAATCAAAACCAAGATTATACAGCATGAACCAAATTCATTCTTCATATGTTTCCTCAAATGCCGACCTAAATTGAATTACACTGTGAGTGAGTCTGGCTCTCTATCTGCATTTCTTATTAAATTGCTCACTGTTAGCATCTGCCTTTTCATTATACCTTGTGGTCCTTTCTTTCCCATTAATAACCTCTCCATATGCCCCAAGTTCAGGACTTCCTCGACTGGATTTATTTTGTCATCTACAGATTCTTTAAACTATTTCCTTTTACATCTTAGTAGAAGACAAGAAGCATAGTCTCTATGTCTCTATCCATTACTTGCACGATGCTCTTTTCAACAGGCAGCCTTCTGTATCTGTATGTATTTAGTAGTCCTGTTCCTGAATAGTGTGGTACTCCCTATGGATCTAGAGTCTTTGTAAAGGAATGGAGGAAAAAAAAAGCCAAAAACATCATTATGTCACTGTATCAATCCAGAATGAGTACTCAATACAGCTTTGGCTTGTCTAGCTCAAAAAGTTGTTGTTGAAAATAGAAAGAAAAGGCCTGCAAAGACAGTTGGGACTTGGAGTGAGCTCTACACAGAAATGATTAAATAGAGCACGACTCTTAAGCTTAAAGCCCTGCCACTGAAAAGAAAGGATACTAACTATAAAAATCAAAAGTTGTGTGAAGAAGCTGAAATATCTTTTCTAATACAAGAACGAGACAGTATCAAATGAAAATGATTCAACCAACGCAGTTATACTAACAATTAAACACAGGATGCTGGGAAAGCTGACGATTCAATGTGAATTTTAAAAGCTGTTAGCTATTTTCATGGAAGAAAAATCCATCCAGGACTATCAAACACAAAGAGATCACCTTTGCTTCATGATACATCAATGAAGACCAGAAGAACAGAGAGCAGATTATCACTGTGTGTTTGACCTAATCTCATGCCCTTTTGTAGGCAGCTATTAGTGGCCACTGTTGGAAGAAGAAATCTGGGCTAGCTATGTTGTGGGAGGAACTCCAGTAATGCTACTTAAAATCTGGTCCTCTGACACAGCTTACTGCCTGTGCAGTGAGAGCAAGAAAGAATGCGTACTCCTGCCCCAGCTGCTTCAGTTCACGGCTTCAGTTAAAACACCAGACTGAGCTCTGGAATATAATACAGATCTCGGTCAACTCTTCTCCTGTGACAGCATTGACATTTGGTTACTGAGGCAACAGCAGAGAGTTACTCAGCAGTGCCTTACACTTCTGTAGTAAGACTCACAAATGCTCTTCTGGTAATGTCTGTATCATCTGCATGTTACGCCGCTTAGCAGTTTGGCTCTAAAGTATGATGTTTGCCTCCCTTTCAGCCTGCTTGCTAGCTGACACCACAGACCTTCTATAAATACTTTACCTACATTTTTCTGTGTTCACAAATCAAAGGGTTCTTCTCCATTTTAATTCTCTAATACTTCTCACAGTGCCTTATAATCTGCACAGAAAAAGCTGAACGGGAAGAAACAGACAATGAAACACAATGCAGGAAGATACCAAACCAGTCAGAAACCCCCACCCTATCCACACACAATCAGCACCAGCTGTAGTCCAATTAAACTTAATCTAGTCACATGCTCATGTGTTCCTCCGAAATTAGAGGAAATCAATTCAAATGCTAATGAGAAAACCCATAATTTATTATCTGCTGAGGAATGCATGTTACATTAATTTTAACTGTAAACAATTATTTTTATTGCAAGATTAATTACACCATCTTACACAACTTCCTTTTTTCATATTTTTTGAAGGAATTAGTTTTCCGCTACTGTTTTGTTGATCTGTCACAGTATTTTAAGCCTGGAAAAGTATAATTAATTTAGGAATACTACAAATGTGGTTTTCTATTCTTCTGTCAAAGGAAAGTGGGACAAATGCCTGGGGCAAAATACAGAAAGATCCAGATGAAGCTCTTGGCCTAAACAAAAGTACAAGAGCTGGAAAACAGTGCACTCCTTAATGGGAATCTGGAGCTAAAAACATAAGGTGAGAAAAGACAAAGTCCAGGTAAAAGCACAAGTAAATTTTCATGGCTATTGGCCAAACCAGAATGAAACATAGAATTTTGAGTTAACCCTAAATGTCATTCAGCTAGCCAACTAGCTTACTTGATTTCTAGTTGATCCCTTTTTATGTGCTTTTTTCCCCTGTGTACATCAATTTAAACAAAACCCAAAAAACTTCATTACACAGTGAGGAAGCTGCAAAATATTTTATCAACAGAACACAAGGAAGCAGTGGAAAAGGAGAAGCATTTCAGAAAAGCCTATCTTCTTTGCTGACCAAGTCTTAATGGTTTTCTATAAAGCATGTATGTGTACAGAATGAAACATCTGCATTATAGCTGTAGTTTATTGCAGTGATACTTGAGGCAGAGAACGACAAAAATAAACCAGTGTTTCTTTTTTCACTTTCTAGACTTTTTTTGTTTGAAAAGCCTGTTCTAATCTCAGAAAATGTCAGTGATAAAATGCCTTACCCAAAGCAGCCCATTATTCTTTCTACATGTTTGATTTTTAATACAAATAAGAATTCAGACACCCTTACCAAAACAAAAATCAAACCCAGAAATGCATCTAAAGAGTTAATTTAATAGCTGCTCAAGCAAGAAAGACTATCCAATGTAGTCTTTTCATTTCACATTAATTGCTAGGAGTTTCCTCAATACAACTCAATCTGGGCCTCAGGTCTTGGGTGACTGTGGGGCTGAGGTTTTGGGGTTACAAGTGAACAGGAGATTTTTCTTGACAAGTATGTTAGCGCTACCATCGGTCACATTACTTTATAGGAATCATGACAAATGTAGCTCTTTTCCTCCTTGAAAATCCTTTGCAAAACCAATTTGCACGTTCACTAACTTATTAACAACTCACAATATATTCACAGATTTTAAACATATCTGACTTTGTAATTAAAACAAAAATTTTCAGTACTTTTTATTCTTGTCATCTGTCTAGCAAATGCAATCACATTTCTGTTTATAATAAACGGTTAGCATATTTTTTAGCTGAGAAAAAGAAAATACATAACACTGTTCTGCACAAATAGCCTTGTTCCCATGTATTTAGTGAGGAAGAATATATTCAATCTACAAACTGTAGTGCAGATGGAATATATTACAGTATATATTCACCAAAAGCATCTGAAGATGAGTTTCAGAAGGTTGGGCAAAATGAACTGTTTGTCCCCAAACTTTTGTGCTTTTAGTATTAAATCAGATCAGTATGTTATAGAGAAACAGGGGACCAGTTTATAACAGCTGGCCAATTTCATACCTAAGGCTAATAGTTTAGTGAAAAATGCCTGAATTTCATAGTGTTTCTTCCACTGTCTTTACTTTTCTAACAAACACAGAAACTGTACTGCACCAAACACTCACTCTTTGCTTCCATCTTTGTGTCAAATAAAAAAGAGCATCTGTTTTTAAAATCTATCACAGAGGATTACCCTTGGCTATCACGAAGTCTTGTGCATAATGCAAAGTTAAAAGGACACAAAGGGCGAGGGAACTTCAAATGTCATCTGTGTTTGACTGTTGCTGGACCCTATACTTCAGCAGACTGAATGGTTCAGCAGTCACCCCAACTGCGCTTTGCCTGCACTAAAACACCTTTGGGATTCTGAGCAAAGCTGAATGTGACTATGTCATTTGTTGCATCTGCTAAAGGAACTCAGTGCGTTGTAGTTCCAGGTTCATCACTAATACTGGTTAAACTGTAAACCTCTCTACAAAGTAATAAAGTAAATGGAGCGTACAGTATATATCACATGTATGTTAGGAAACAGTGCTGCCATGAGACTCTGATTAAGCAGTACAGTCTTCATTTGTTCTTTATGCTCCAAATGCACACATTTTGAACTCCTTCTCTAATAAACTAGAGAATGTGATGAAGCTAGTCTGGAGCCCTTTGTACTTCACATACTGATGACACACAATGACCAAAGGAATTTTTCCTTGGCACAGGGTATTATGTCTCTGCAGTGTGTGTGTACCAACACCCCTTCCTCCCAGCTTGCTCAAGCACAATCTGCAGCTCATTCTGACTAGTAGAAGCTTTGACATCTGTCTTTACTGACACTTCTCACCAAGTAAAAACAGTGCTGACAGTCTCCAGGAGAAGGATGCAGGATTTTTCAGAGAGGTATTTAGTGGGACAATAATAACCACTAGAGTTCTGAGAGTGTCTTTAAAGACAACCTAAAGAGAAAATGGAATCACAACTCTAATCCTGTTAAGCAAAGAGCCCTAAATTACAGCCATTAAATTGTATATTTCAAAATTTTATAGTTCAAAGTCAGAAAGAATTATTAGATGCTTCCAGCTGGCTGTCTATTAATCAGAAACCATTAAGTTTCTTTCAGATGGCCCACAATGATTCCCAAAATTTCTAGTTAAACCAAAATATTTGACCCCATTGGAATATTAAATTACTTGCTGAGGAAGAAGGTATAGGGGCACTAATAAGAGTCAAAAAGGCAAAACTTCAACACAGGCAGGAAACTGATGGGGTGAGATGTGCCCAAGTGATCTCAGCAAATGAACTCTAGCCTCCACTATTGAGGGCCTACCCCATCTGGGTTGCAGGTGTATTCCCTCCCAGACAGCAGCCGGAATAACACAAGTACATGAGCAAGAAAGGGAGCCGCATCTAAGAGGTTTCTCTGTACAGCTCAGAACACTGGCTCTCATTATCTGGTGTTCCATGTCTAGTTATGGTCAGCCTCTCCTCTAGAGGAAGCTGCAAACAAACGAAATCCTTGGATCTATACATTTAATTGGATATCTGGGGAAATTCTTTCTTCGCTGGCTGAAGCTCTGAAGCTTGAGAACTTTTCATAACTATTGTCTTAATGCAGAGCTGGGTGTGTCACAAAGCATTTCAGAGAGAGCAATGCAACCATTTCTGTTCTTGCCACAATCCGCAAAAGGGGGAACTCAGATTTACAAACTCCAAGGGAAGAAAAGATAACTGGAAACCTTCAGCAATGCATTTTCACTGCCATTCCCACATTCCTGTCCCTATAAACATGCAGGTATCAGAATTTCTTATTGAAGTTGGATTGTTTGGTTTTTTTTCTTTTAAACAAGATCTAATCTCCCTTCTTTAAAAATTTAAGTAATGGTGAGTCCTACCCCTCACCTGGCAAGCAGTTCCCACATCTAATTACTCTCACAGCTTCCAGCCATTCGATCTTGTTATGCTTTGTCAGCAGGACAGAAAAGCCCAATTATCACAGTTTTTTCCATGGAGGGGTAGCTGTGTGCTTCTTGACCTTATCTTTAAGAAGCTGTGTAAGTAGAACTCTTTGGGTTTTTTTCTTGGAAGAATAAGGCTTTTTTTCTAGCACCTGCATAATTTTCATGGCTTGTATCCGAACTCTCTTACTTCCGCATCTACCTCTTGAAGGGTAGTCTCCAGAAAACAGCACAATCTTATTAGTGATCTTGACAATATTGTTTGTACTTCTTTACTTCTATGTGTACTTTTCTTCTCACGCAGCGAGGAACCCCTTACCTATTTTAGCTACATCATTGACAGCTCATATTGAGCTGAATATTCATAAGGTAGTACATCCTTCTAAGACAGAATTACTGTTTAGGTTCTTAACTTCTAGGTATAATATATCTTGCTATATTATAGCAAGTATCTACAGTATAGTATCTATAGTGATCCTAACATGCAATTGTTAATAACATGATAATTAGTCTGTGACCATGTCACGAGGTCACTGAGACCGTTTAACAATTGTGCTTTTTCTTTACTGTTACTAACTCGCTAATGTTTGTCTCATCTACAGACTTTATCTATTAATGCTTTTCAGTGAGTTTTGGCAAAATATTAGTATCAAAACAAGCCTAGATCCCTGGAGAGCTCCACTGGAAATAAATCTACCAAATTAGTCTCTCCCTGTACACAAATATATTTTGGTATCTGTCATTAGCCTATTTTTAATCCTTTTAATGTGTTCTGTTAACATAACACTAGTTTTTTTTTCTAATCAAAATGGTTTAAGATGAAAGATATGTGCAGACAGCTGAAAATAGTTCAGCACATATAAACTGGACATATACATGTTATTAGCCTATTCCACTTGAGAAGTAAACCATGTTAGCTAAAGCAGAGTGGCTTAGCTAGGACATTCACAGCACAATTGCAACAGGCCATACTCGTGCAGTCAACGCACCAAACCTGATGTGTACCTCAACTCAGATTGCTGCTGCACTTTACCAACTGCATACAGCTGCACTGAAGACATTCCACCTAAGTGCAAGATTCTGCATGGTGTAGATAGTGCCAGTGATGGCAACATCATGTAGAGCTACATGGGATGCTTGTATGAGCTACCAAAGAACCTCCTCACTAATGATCTGCAGGCTCCAACTTTTCAGAATCTCCTTCCTCAGCCAAAGTTCAGTGGACTGGCATAATTTCTTGTGCACAATGCTGTGCTTTCTGGATATTGCACAGACTAGTTTCCACAGTAAACTGATATATACCTAATAAAAGCATGTTCTTTTTGGAAGCTGTATTAATTGCACACAATGTGTCAGGTGGATTTAGTCTTGTTCCTGGTCTACATATGTCTCAGTTGCAGAACTTCTGTCAAAAGCTCAGCTGTCAAATTTTTATATACTTACTGGCTGGCATTCAAATAGAAAAGTTGCCTGTAAACCTAAAAGCTAGTAGTTGATTACACCCAGAGACTTAATCGCTCTCTTTACCCTTAAAAGGTTTACTGGTTTGGAATCTCACCTTTTGAGTAAATGTGTGAACAGAAAGCCTGAATCTTTGGGGGTCATTTACTGCTTATCAGAAGCAGTAAATGAATATTTGAGGAGCTGTACAGCCTTAGATGTGACAGCTATCTGTGTACCGCCATAGCTTCACCCTAGATAATGTTGTAAGCATTCTCAATACAAACTCAAACATTAGCCTATGTGTGGGCTGATATCAGACCATCTGTAAGTATAAACATTTGTGCAGATGAATTCCTGCTGTATATCAGGTGATGAACATATAGATGAGTTTCCTCTGTATAAAACAAACTCTTTCTGACTAATCAACCTTTGCATCTTGACAATTCAGTGGTATAGTATATACATCCTTTCAGCTCTCCATCAGAATGTAATAAATCTTCCTGCTAGTGTCATAATACTCCTCTCAATATTTATAGTTACAAAAATTTAACTCTTGACTGCATGTTAAAAAACGTAGGGAGGATTGATTGTTAAAGTAAAAATCAATCTGAGGGTTTTGATGATTTAACAAGCCACAAAAGCATATAAATGTATCACAAAAACTTTGATTGATTTAGAATTTTGTAATCCATCCCTCCTCATCTATTATCCTGTAAGTAGTATATTAGCAATCATTAGCAGCAGGATGAGATAGAACGCTGACATCTTCCTAACACAATATGACCATAACTGGAATCTTCTAATACACAAATGCTTTTACCTGGCTATTAATAGTGCCCTTCACTAAAGATGGACTGGTATTGCCAGCCGTATTGAACGACTGAAGTTTGCTATCAATCCTGGAAGTGCCTGCTCCGGACGGCTGTACCTACCGGAACAATAGCGGAGTGCCAGCCAGACTACTGTATTCCTGTTCTTACCAGTGCTTTCATTTCTCTCTGTAGAAAGACAGTAAGACAGTAATTTAAAATTAAATCCATAGTGGTAAGGGCAAGGTGGATATTTTTTCAGGATTTTAGAATCAGAATCTGATTCTAATCTCAATGGAAAAATGTTTTCATTTTTCCACAAGCTTACAGTTCTCCATGTGCATGAGACTTTTGTTTCTTCCTGCTTTGGTGAATTTTTGATAGGTGACACTTGTATTTGAGCTTTTCCAATTCTTTACAGTAGCAGGTGTTATCTAGCCAGCCTAGACAGCAGGTTCTCCCAGGGCGATTCGTGGCCCTGCCAGACAGATTTCCCCCTAGTTTCCTCATATCTGTTATTGCAGTATATTTTCACCTTAGAAATTGATGCATTTTATTGCTGAAGTGCCTACCCTGGGTCAGTTTCTCATCTTACACTACCGTAAATCTAGCACAATTCCTTTAATGATAGCAGGGTCATTTTGCATTTATGCTTATGTAGATCAAATCAAATAAAAATTTGTCATTTCTGTTTGCACTTTCAACACTAAATATTTCCATTAACTTTAGTCTTGTTTTGAGCTGTGTGAGAAATCCATAACAATGGCAATAGCCTGTAACATGTTTAAGATATTTAGAAATATATAATGTGGTCTATTTCAGAATACTGCAATTCATTGTTTTTATATGAGTAACTCCTAAAGAAATTCCTGCTGTACCCTGTTGAGAGCCCAGTTGTGGATAATTCTATGTCAGTGACAAGCTCCAAAACTTCTTTTATGGGATTTGCCATTTCAGGTTCAAACCTTTTGTTAAACTGTTGTCTTACACGTTCATATATGGACTTAGTGCACACCTGGTACATTGCAACACATTTAAAACATAATTGTATCAGGTTTGTGTGGCAAGGGTTTGGTAGCAGGGGGAGCCACAGGGATGGCTTCTGTGGGAAGCTGCCAAAAGCTTTCCCTATTTCCGACGGCACCAATGCCAGCCAGCTCCAAGAAGGACCTACCACTGGCCAAGGTCAATCTATCAGTGACAGTTGTAGCACCTCGGGGATAACACAGTTAAAAAGCAGGAACCCCACGCCCCAGACTTGTGCAACAGCAATGGCAGCCAGAGAGAGGAGTGAGAATCTGTGCGAAACAGCTCTGCAGACACCAAGGTCACTGAAGTAGGAGGGCAGGAGGTGTTCCAGCTGCTGGACCAGAGATTCCCCTGCAGCACTTAGTGCAGATCACAGTGAGGCAGGCTGTCCCCCTCACACGGTGGAGCTGTGGAATTCTTATGGAGAAATGGATATTAGAAATGCCTGATGGGAACAAACTATTAATACTCATTTTCTGAAGATCAAGCCAGCTTCAAGCTAGTTATAGTTTTTAAGATCCTCTTTCATGTCCCTAATAATATGGGAATGTCACTGCAGAAAACTAGTATGCAGCTCGTTGGTGCTACTCTACCAGACAGTAAGAGGGGAAGTATAGAGAGCTATAATCCCAGTGAAACTGGCAGTAGAGCTTCCATAGATCCCAGGGGTTAATTAAAAGTGTTAGAAAATAAATCAAATGGGAATTTGCACCTACACACACCTCTTGTTCTCAGGTCCTCCTTATTCAGGCCCAGTCAAGGAATATTTCTGGATTTGGCCCAATCTTACTGTTTATTTTTTATTTCAGAGATATCCAAATCAGACAAGCAAACTAGTGTAAGACACGCAGTTAAGCTGAGCACTGATTTTGGATGAAATGTCATGTTCACACTGGCATGTTAGCATATACTGTCCACTGAGTGAATCTATAGTATAATATGAAGGATCTGCAACAACTCTGGGTCTGTTTTCACCAATGAGCACTTCACAGATTTCACCTTAGCCCTTTAGCAATCAAACCAGCAGCTGAAAACTGCGCACTTGAATATTTATGAAAAATCTCACTAAGCTGCTTCTATAGATGTGTTTTCCTTCCACTGGGCTTGCTTTCTCCCAGCAAGCACTATGAAATAGACACTTTAAGTGTACTTTTTAAACACTGATTGGTTTAAACATTAAACTGTCACAAGCCTAAAATAAAATTTTATTAAATTACTACTATATTGAAGACCATGGCCCAAACCTGAAGACAACTAAGTGTATTAGTTGCATTACTGCATGATTAGTGTTAGCAAATTTATGAGACCATTTTAAGCAATTGCAGGAGCATTTCACCATTCACAAGTGCACATTAATTACTTGATAGCTCATATTATACATTAATATCTAGGCAAGGATTCCTGAAAAGTTATTCAAACACTTGTCTTACTTATGTAAGTAGCCTCATTAACATCTATAAAGCTACTCCTACGATCAAAACGCAGTTCATGTTTCCGGGATCAACGGTTTGCACATCCATGGAAACTTCTGAACGAAATCAGCCATGGAAAGAGTGAGTAAGCTGCCGTTATGTTCACAGCTCTTTACTTCTGGAAGTGCTTGCAGAATCAGGGGCCTTTACTTATAATAGTAAAATATGTTTCCATTTCATACTTAGTGCAGGTGTTCTTTCCTTGCATTTTGAAATTCCTTAGAAAATACTATTTTCGTAAATATTATCAAGTTTTAATTTGTATAGTGGGTGAATTGTACCAATATTTTAGTAGTCCATTTCCACTCCACACTAAATGAATTTTGGTTAAAATCCCATTTGCATTATGTTACAAAGCTGGAGATGTATACATACAGACAGACACAGTCTGTTCTTGACAGATATTTTGGGGGATTTTCTCTCTTTTAGATGACTATTCAATGGTTGTCTAACACACCAAAAATAATTTTGGAGGGAAAGAGTTCACTATTTCCAAATGGGCTATTTTATGTGCAGCAGACTCTGTCATCCTCAAATAAGCAGTACTTAACCGCTCTTATTTAGCCAGTGGAGACACCGTATAGATCGGAGAATCTTTATTTAGCACATGGATGGCACATTCCGCTCCTTCGTTCATCATACAAGGAAAAACCTTGTAAAATTTAAATTTACTAGAAATATTTTACACATAGTTAAAATAAATGAAAGCAGTGCTCTCCTACTGTAGTCGTTATAGACCTGATCTTGTAATCGTGCAAGTGCCAGAAATTCTTTCCTTCTGACTTCAAATCTTTCCACTCACTGCCCCTATGTGAGCACACTTTCTGGATCTTCCACTAATTATGGACCTGATCTGAAAATACCAACTCACCAAAGACTTGTTATAACAACTTATCACCATTTATAAGTCATCCTACAATAATTTACAAGGTTGGATTGCAATTTTATAGACATAATTACCACAGTGAGTACAGTAATGCACTCCTCAATGTTATTTCTCATCATGCTGCAAAACTTTTCATTCTTTAACACCATACTACAACAAACAGGAGTAGTAAGAATGGTATCAACAGAAAACTACTAGTACTTAGGAATACAAACCAAAATACTTTGTGTATTTACATACAAAATTCTCTCATCTCTGACAACAAAAATTGCCTTCTGTTTGAATGTAGGGCCAGGGGCTGGCCAGGAGTGAAGCACCACATTCTAAGTGTGATACGTTCAGGGTTTTGTGTATGCATATGGCTATCTGCAGGCCCAGATACTGGATAGCCAAAGGTCACAGAGGAAGCCTGTAACAGAATTCTCTCAGTTTACTATAAGTACAAGCATGCCAAAGATGTTTTCTGTTTCAAACTGAATTTCAAATCAGGTTCAGAAGTTCTTTTTCTTCCAAAGGCTCTGAGGTAGCTCATTCAGAGCTATCTCAAGCATGACCACACACTGAATTTACCATATACTCATTTCCTCAACAGTCTGGACCCAGAGAAGATAAGAAAAACACATCAAACTCCGCATGGAAGGCTGTTAACTGTTACACTCCTCTAAAACAATCGCCACAAATGGGTTTTTGCCTACAGAACATGGATCTTCCTCAGCTCATCCAAATGCATGGAGTGAACTCCCACAAAGAACAAGGACTGCTGCAAAGCTCATGCCATTCCATTCCTAGTGCAAGGCACACTTTTTTGGCATTGCTGCCTCTAAAATAAGCCCATATCAACTTGTGAATTTTAAAACAAAAACTTAAATCTCTAGCAAACCAAGACATTCCATTGCACGTACTTCTTCCCTGGGCAGAGGATGAAAAAATGACCAACATGTGACAGATATTAGTCACATTCCTTCATGAGCTGCTGAGCCCAGAATTACAATGAGAAACATTATTTAAGAGCCTAGATATAATGGAATCTTGGAACTAAACCCATGTCTCCCGAGAAACCCAGAGAGCTTTAAAAACAAGACAGGGTCTCAATATGAAAATGTATAGAGGCAGAAAATACTCACCTGTGTGATGTCTGTTGCATCTAACTGCAATTCACCAAACAAAATACATTTTAGGTATTTTTACACATGAAAAACAATGGACTGCATTTCCTACTAAAATTAGCAGAATGTAAATGGGTATTTCCTGGCTTCATATTCATAACCATCACTCCAGAACCATTTGTTCTGATCAAAAGTAGTTGTTTAGACCTATACGCAGGATGATTTATGCTTAACAACAGTAAAGATGTAGATCTAACTTATTAGTCTGAAGCAATTTATTTTTTCTTGATCTGCACATGCTTTATGCACAGTCATGTTTAAGGAATGCACGTAGCGAATCTTTCCTGGAATATAATACCCAGAAGAGAACAGGCCACTCCATAGATAAGAAAAGGTGTTTTATTCGGAATCACCTTCAAACTGGCAAAACCTAGAAAGCAGTCAAAATAGCAATTCTTCCTTAAACTGACAAGTACCCATATTCTCTGTTTTGTTACGAAAGACTGATATTTTTGTGGTCTCTTAAACCTAAAATTGCTTCTCTGAATTTATGCTACATCCAAATAAAATTAAATCTCCTATTTAAAATAAAATGTATTGAAGTATTACAGTAAGATTTTTATTAGTAGCTGTGCTACTGGCCTCAGGAAAACACTTTCCCCTTTTATTTCCATATCCTTACATTTTTTCCAATGTTCGCCATTTAATCGACCTATCTTTTAGCATGGTCTCCCTATGAAGACACGCCACACTTTGTGGTATGCGCACCTGACAAGACATATGCTTGTAATAACCTTCACTGCATTGGTCATATATGATAAAATCCATTACAGGAATTATTCTTTTTTTTTTTTGAAAGACAAATATGTAAAAGAGAAATATCCTCTCAAAAAGCCATTTGTATGGCATCTAAGCCATCTAAGAGGGTGTAATTCTTTGACAACTCTAAACAAACTGAATTCATGGTTCTGGGTGATGTTTCAGTCTATTTCCATTACAATTAATCTTTCAATAGAAATGATAAGTGATACTTGCTTGAGGCCGTTCTTGCCATACCAAGAAGTTAAGAGTAAGGTTGATAGTATCAGGGACAACTGGAATCTTGGCATCAGAAACACATTTGTTACAGTAGCAATAATAAACAAAGTAAAATTAAGAATAGCAGTGGACCAGAATCAAACTTCTAATTCCAAATATCACTGAGCTTTAAATGCCAGTGAAGTCCACATTTAAATTCTGTGGATAATTCTCCTCTCTGGCCAAGCCAAAATCCCAAGAATAAACACGAATGAACTTTAACTGAATGAGACTCCAGATACAGTGGGGAACGAGAAATATGTGGCTTGCTACCATGCAATGTATTTAAATACAAATTAAAACAAGCAATAGACCAACAAATGCCAACAATAATACTAAGAATAATACTAAGGACATGCTTATGGTAAGGTACTCATCCAGTTTACAAATGAAAAAGGGTACTTTAATTGTATGCTTGTTTTTCGTGTAGAGGGGAAGGAAAGACAAACAAAGCTGAAAATAACTTTATTAAGTGGCATTTCGAGGGTAAGAAAGAATAGCAAGCATTTGGGTAAAATAAACACAAGAACCAGGAAAAGGCAGCCTTAATATATGTCGAGGGGAAGGGAGGAAATAAGCACTTCTACCATTTTGTCATTTTCTGTTTTGAGTTATTGAACAAATGCTGGGATTACTGCAATGGAATCAGCTGGATGCAATTATATAATGACACCATGCCAGCCTCAGTAATACTGGAGCTCTAAAGTAAGCTCAGAGCTCCCTCTCAACCTAAACAGTGTTATTACCTGCTGTTAAAAGATGATTTTCAAGGAAACTTCAGTACTTCATATTGATGTTACCTGACCACTGAAAAATCCAAAAGGTATTTCTATGTATTGAGATCTTACGATCATTGTAATAAGGCTTTCAGGCTTCTTCCATTTGGTTGTTTATACATACTTTGAATTTTTGTCAAGTCTCTATTTCACTGTTGTCAAGTCTTCTTTTCAGTCTCTTTGGAGCAGTATCTGGATTTTTATATGAACAGAATAGATTTCATCTGTGACCTATTTAGAGTACACTAACGAGATTTTATGTCACTTATGAGACATAATTCACACTATGAAAGTTAACAAAAAGCTGCCACTATTAACTCAGCATCTATGTGTGTTATTATAGTTCTAATAGAACAAGTGTTCCAGATAAACAGTTAAAATAACTTATTGACCTTCGGAAAAATCCCTTTACCCTCTATTTCTTACCAACTAATAAAATGTTCAAATATATACGCATATTTATGCAACATTTGCTACCTAAGAAGACTCACTTAAATTTCTAATAGATTTTAGCAGAAGTATTCATGTTCATAGTGCATGGAAGATCAGACTGTTTGGGTATGACACCATATGAAAGAGAGAATGAAAGAGAAATAAAACTTAGGACATTATGCATGTGGTAAATAGTGCTAGAATTGTTCTTTGATGGAGATTTTCCAAATACTGTATTGCTATTAACAGAATAAAACTAAAATATATCACATATGGAAAAATGCTTTTGACTTCAGTGGGAGCAGAAATAAGGCTGATACATGAGATACAATGCTCCTGAACGTTGTTCATTCCCAGGAGGAGTCTTTTTGCTTGCAAGATTGTTGTGTGTTACTACCATTTCGGGTAATGAAAGAAAGACTGTGGTTTTCTCAACTTTTACAGAGAAACAAGCGTATTAATGGATAAGCTCAAAACTGCCTTGTTTCAGACTGGTTTCGATACTGCATTGAATGTGCATTCAATGCAGAACAGATTACGGAAAATTCCCCCAATTCTCAAGGAATGATCAGCTAGTAGCTACATAACAAAGAAAAGAAAGTACTTCTTCTACAGAGCGCATAATTAAACTGTAGAACTCACAAATATACATGAATGATTGTTAATAAACAGTATTACACAACAGTACTAAAGGGCTTCAGGTTTGTTAGTTCGGACTTTATATCGGCACACTAAGGAGAACGTGGACTCAGCAGAAAGCCAGAAGATAGGTAAGGGAGATGCTATGGAAAGAGAACCCAGGTGGGTTGGCAATAAGGAAACAGCTGCAGTCTTGCGGCAGAAGGTGTGAAGACACTGACCCACATTCATGAGAATGCAGAACTTTTAAAAAGTTGCCCCTTCACTAAATTTTTGACAAGAAGATAGAGGTTGAAGTATAGAAACAGTAAGACATAAAGCAAGGCTCTTTGAGAGCAGATGTTGAATGTCAAGCTTAGTGAAAGTTAGATTGACTTTTGTATGCCATTTCTTAACTCTTTTCTTGTCCCTTTATATTTGCACTCACCCCTTTACCCTGTTTCATTATGAAAGCAGTTGACAATGAGGACAACTGGGGTTTAATGTACTTTTACCATATAAAGAAACACAGTCAAAACATAGAAAACTGTATTACAAAGCACATATTTATTAATATCTCATTCATTCTAAAAATGAAAAAGTGCTTCTCTGGAGATCTTTTAATCCAGTCACTCATTACCTTGTTTGAACATCTGAGCATGAGCATGTTCAGGGCCAGATAACCCAGTAAAAACTGTACCTCTCTAAACTGTCACTGTACAAAGACCTTTAAGGAAGTAACTCTTTTAGAGCATTCTGGGAAGCAGCCAGTGAACGAGATAGTATCATGGTGCCGATGTTGAAAATATGATTTGCTTTTGTGGACATGAAAAATCTTGTAAAATTTCCTGCTTGTTATGCCAGGTTATGCTATCTAGACATATGAATTCCTCTTAAATAGTACAAAAATCATGTATTATAATTTTATCATAATTTTGCCTTTTGTTAAAATGAATAAGAAATAGGTAGTCATGGGGTTTTTTTCTCCTGAAGAGATAAGCACACTGTAACTCAGAATGCAGAGGAATAAGTCAATTAATATTTCTCAAAGAAATTACTGAAAGCACATACCAAAGCCTATGGAAATATGAGAAAATCAGGTACTTAATGCATTCACCTTCATTCCTTCAGATATGTGTGAAGGAAGACATGAGCCTGTGCTGTGAAACAAGTAATGAGATGCAACCTGCACATGTCAAAACCAAACAAAACCCCAACCATATAGTGAGGAAATATATCTCCTTGCACATCAAGAGTTATCAATCACTCTTCACTCTGCAGCTTTCTCTTTCTCTTACTACGTACTCAAGAGCCCATTCTTCCTCTAGGGAACATTTGCTGGCTTGGGTAAAGTCCTGCTGGATTTCCACTCAGAAATCAGGATGTGAACAACAGAAGGGACTCTAGTGTCCAGAATCAGGACCTGAGACAGTATGAGGAGCTCTTGCAACCAGCAGCTGCTGCTCATATTCAAGACTTATCCTTGGGGTTTAATTACTATTAAAAGTATCATCCTATTTGCTTCCCTCTTTTCAAACGTGCAAAATAATTGCTAGACTTGAAAACCCATGAGCTTCCCTAGGTATCTGAGTTGCAGACAAGACACTCCCTAACATGCCCAGTGGTTAGGCCTGGGTTAATGGGTGCAACAAAATGTCTGTAAGCGTGCACAATTCTGCTGCTATTGGTACCAATCAAAGAGGGTGGAGGGAGGCAAGAGGCAAACACTGGGGAGTTCCTCACAGAGCCATGCTGCAGACCACAACCTCCAGCCATCTTGTTTCACAGAGACAAGGCAGATAGGATGCCTCTGCTAGCCTGGCTTGCACGTCTTTCTCCCATCAGCTGGCATTTACCTGGAGTCTGTGTTTATAAAAAGGTGCTGAACATGCAAAACCTATTGTGGACCTTGCAATATAACATGCTTTGTCAGTTGCAAAGCATTGCTACTACCTCTTTTGTACCAGCCCAACCTTTCTACTTGAAACCATAAAGAAAAAAATATAGAAAGAATGATCTCACTTTAAATGCATGGTCTAATTAGTACCTAAGCATAAGATTTGAACATATTAACACAAAACTATGACTCGGTGAATCCTTACAGCTGCGTGAAGGACTGTCATTTTCAGGTGTGAAAAGCACCTGAAATACGGTAACGATTTTAATTCATACTAGCAACTAATATCGTGATAAAAACACATGTATTTATACAACAAAACATCCATTCAGACAAAGAAATTCCCACTAGTAACCTTTTCCCAATTATGTGTTAGCGGTTCATTTTCATTTTGCTGATGTTTCTCTTCTCTCTTTGGTTAACAAATTCCTGGTTATGCACTTTATCTAATTTTCCAAGAAGGCCTCTATTTATGAAGAGTCACAGCCATTTTCTTCTGGATGGAAATGCTGCCCTCAAGCTGCCATTGTAACCTGAAACAAGGATGCTTCATTGCTTCAGAAAAGACCCCAGGGACTCTTCTTCATGCACATATTTATCTTCTTCATGATGTACACACAGATTTCCATTGCTGTGTGATTCCAAAAGGCTGTGCCTTTCACAAAATGAAGTTTTTTTTCAGGATTAAGATTAAACTGCAGCATTTTGGGGAAGAGAGAAGGAATCTTTACAGAAAAGCTTTTCAGCTACTGTAAGAAACTGGACAGTGAGATCACAGTTTTTGCTGTATTCTTTCCTCCTCATTTCATTCTCTTTCAGATGTCTGCTTCCTTTCAGTTCCCCTCCTCTATCCTCTAAAATCTGCTAGTTTTCAGCTTCATTCTTGATCTTCAGCCATAATCCTATTATTTTCCTGCACACTACTGAGAATGTTCATCTACATCCACCTTTTTAATAGCATTGTTAATGATTTGAGGGGAGTAAATCACAGCCAATATAATGGCTACAAAAAATGAATAGACATTATTTTTATTATATAATATACTAGTATACTAATCGTCTGAGCAGTTAATTGAAAAGCACTAAATTTTATTATTCCTTTGGTATTCCTTCTCTTTTTACCATTCATCTGTTTACTTTTCTTTCTTTAGAACTTTTTAACCTACAGTTCAGTCCTAATCTATCTTTAATAAAAACCGCACCCTACTAGGATCTAATCATAGCACTTTAAAACATATTTAAGAAATATTGAGTATTTATTTTGACACTGCTGCTGGCGAGATGGGGAACACATTGCATTTCAGTATGTAGCAAGCTTGCTGCAGAACAAAGTCCTAGTTTTTCAATCATTTTTTCTTAAATCAGACTTAAACTGCTGTCACTCTGAAGCATGCAGACTCATCACGACAATCAAGCTTGGACTCTTAAAGGGATAGAAAACTCGCCGGTCCAGCAATATCTGCTCTTCTTCAACACTGTCCAATGGCTCAGAGAACAACAACAATAATAATAATGAAATAGAAAACAACACAATCTGTCATAATTCAAGGGTTTTTCTTTCCAAAAAGGCCATCATGATTAAAGGTTGTGTTATGTGTAAATTTATGAAAATGAGCAGAGGGTTTTGTGGTTTGTTTGTTAGAGATTTTGCCTTCAATGTTAGCAACTTCTCTGACAGTATTCAAAAAATGCAGGGCATCTCCTTCACACAGCCAGTGGCTAGTAGTGTCATACACAAAAGTTATTCATTGTGTTGTTTGGTATTTGTAAATGCACCCAGGGGCTTGCATAAGTAACAGACTTGTTTCTTTCATAAATAAATGTATTAACTGAAAGAAAATCAGTGTTAATTCTGTTTAGGTTGGGGGGGTGTTTTCAACTTTGGAGTAAGCTTAGCACTTATGAAAATATTGCATATACAATTTAGAAGGCAAAAAAAGGGCTGTTACTATACATTGTGCATGTCCTGGTTCATAGGATCACAACCCTGTTACTATCTTCCTGCAAGGACAGTCCCACTAAGCCCTGTGATGGTTAATGTAGTTACACACTTACACAGCTACATAAAACTGATGCTAAATTAGCAAACCAGATACTCAAAGTTTAGTAGAAAGCTCGACATATTCTGTGATAAAGCTTTTAATGAGATGACTGCATGCAGTATTTTTCCACAGATCCTCACCTCATTCAGCAAATGAATACTTATGCAGTTTTTTCTCTATACGCTCCACACAACACGTGGCCCCAAATACAGATTTTTTCAGTTCTATGTGGCCCTCTCTCTAGAGTTCCTCAAATGTATTTTTCTTGAAAAGCAAGAGCAAAGCCAAAATCTATGAAATGAGGCAATATTATTATTTTGTGTAGTACTGTTTTCTCATTTTCCTGAAAGGAGAATAAAGAAGTGGGGAATAGCTACCAGTTACCAAAAATATCACCAGCAATTTTCAATGCTTATAAAAAGCTGCTAACACCTGACTCTCAGATCGCAACACTTCATAACTTTTTGCATTCAAAATATTATTTGCTTTGATGCCCTTTGTAAGTGCTGAAATCTCAGACCCGTCTGTCTCTATTGTCTCTATAAACTTCACTCCTTCAAGGAGGACTACGTCAACCAGTGCCTGAGCACATAATGAGGCTCTCCACACCACAAGAACCTGTCCCAGGACATGAGCTGCAGGTTTACGTGGACTAGCCCTCTGTAAACCTGCAGATCTGTTCTGATATATGTTCAATATTTTGCAAGTAACTGCAAGTAATATGAAGGATTTTATTTTCACTTTGATATTCTAAGTGTACATCTGAAAACATAATGAAAACATGATCAGCCTTCATTTGCACATGAGTGTATGCTTTGGCATGTTTACCACCTTTCCCCAAGCATACATGAAGCCACACTTATGACAGATCTCTGGTAAAAAACCAAGCCCTGAATTTTCGGATGTGAAAAGCACCTGCAATTCCTGTTGGTATTAGCTGGAGCTACTGGACTTCCAGCACTTCCGAAACTCTGGCCTAAGCTTATAGACTGCCATAGGCATACTTATGCTTTAATGAGCAGCTAGCATTTAGATATGCTTTAATGTGATAAAGGTGCAGATGAGGGAAGCAGGAAAAAGGTGGAGAGAGTTAAAGTAAAACTATTCTTACTTCTCCTGCTGCCATAAGCCTAATCAACCCTGTGTTTGACACTGCTCATCTTAGCTGAAACATTTCAAGGGTAAGTATACAGTGCACATAAAATGTGCACATAAAATGTACCCATAACCACCACTTCCTCTCACATAAAACACCCTATTTACCTGTGTGGAAGTGCAGGTTCTTGTAGAATAAGTCATATAGTCAGTGTCACAGTGCAACTCTTGTGCTCGGTGTAAGGATAGTGAAGGCAAGAAGCCACTAATAAAGCCTCTCTCCTGGGTGGCTGTGGGAGCTGTACATGACCTGCAGCTACAGAGACAAATGCACACCTGGAAACAGCTATCTAGCTGGTTCCACCACCATAGCCTCTGCTGTTTGCACTGGAAGAAGATAATGGCCAGTAGATTACAAAGGAAGAGCAATCCTACTCTCTCTAGGAAGATTCCTCTCTGCTGTATTACTGTGCCCATTTTCCAATCCATCAGTTAAATACTTTTTTCTTTTAGATATACCCTGGCATATTTTATGACCTTATGATCATACAAAATGACCTTGCATTTGGTCAAAGTTATTGTATACATTCAACACCACCTTAGCCAGCCAGTCCTCACTATTCCTTGTTAATACTTCCATTTGTATTCACTTGAATCTCACATAACAAAGAATGTTTAACTACATTGTCTTCTAATATTAATTTACTATTCTTAAGAAACAAAAGACAATCGGTTCTATTTCAGACTACTAAATATTGTGTGTGAAAAGGATGGTCTTCTTCTTTTCTGAGGAACAGAGCCTGTCTCATTACAGCACAGGTTGTGCACTTCTCTGAGGCTGTTGTAGCAGTGTTTCACAGACAAGGCACGAAATACAAATCTCAGCAGTTCCTTGAGAAACAGTATCAAAGGCGTTACCTTACTCCAAAGGTAAAATTCACTCTAGTTCTAAAGACAAAAAAATTTTGATGGAATTCTTGAATATTTTTGTATTTTAGGAAAGACTTAGAAGGACTGGGTACATTTATTATCTTATGGAAGAGTCAGCCAAGAGATGAGTTAACAATTCCATTGTGGTGGAACACAACATGGCAAATATTAACAGAAAGAGTTATTTGGTTTTATGCACTGGGTTTTGAAAGCACTTGCATGGTGAACCTATTTTTGTTGAAAGGTATCTGGATAATGCAAAACTGTATTTGATAGGTTCAATTTTGAACCTCCATTATAGCTTAAGAAAATGTCAAGCTGGTCTGATGATGTCAACTAATTGGTTTTATTAGTTACAACTGCTGAATGCAATCCTTCCACAGTGAAGAGCTTCAATTCCTTCTCAATAATGAACCTCCCAGACACAGTCCTTTCTTCGAAGTCCAGACAGCAACTTCATAAACATAATGCAAGCCTTGGATGTAAACAGTCATTGCTATGACTTCAAGGTCACTTTCCGATAACTATATTCTCACCGTATTCTCCTAGTATTAAGGATTAAGCTCTTACCCATTTACACTGAGTAGAAGGGCTGTTTTCCATCCTTTGAAGCCACAGAGCTCTCGTGACAACAACTCCACTGGCACAAGAGCTGAAAGCCCATAGGGTAGAACTAATAGGTCTCAGTGGGTTATCGTACAGGTGTGTCTTGTCTCCTGCCTCCAGATCTGGAATGGGGCAGAGTATGATACTGGCACTATAAGCTTTCCTACCCATAGGACTGCAAGCTGGGATCATTTCAGCGTCACAGCTCACATTTCTCTTTCAAACAGGGATCCATTTAGACTTTTTTCTGGCTTCTGTGTATCTAACAATGTTTTATTTTTGTCATGTTCTGAGGATGAGTATGCATTCCAGCATGTACACAGACAACAGACTTGTTTGGTTTAGGAAAATTACCATTGCTACAGATGAAGTCTTAATGTATGTTAACTATTTAAAGAACAGAAGACTCACGTTCAACTATGTACCTAGAAGATACCATACTGTCCTGGTTTCAGCTGTAACAATTACTTTCCTCCTTCCTAGTAGCTGGTGCAGTGCTGTGTTTTGACTTTAGTTTGAGAACAATGCTGACAACACACCAGTGTTTTAGTTGTTGCTAAGTAATGCTTACTCTGATCAAGAACTTTTCAGTCTCTTGTGCTCTGCCAGTGAGGAGGGGAAGGAGAAGCCGGGAGGAAGCAGAGACAGGACATCTGACCCAAACTGGCCAAAGGGCTATTCCATACCACAGCACGTCATGCCCAGTATATAAACTGGGGGGAGTCACCTGGAAGGGCAGATCACTGCTTGGGTTGGGCTGGGTATCAGTTGGCGGGTGGTGAGCAATTGTACTGTGCATCACTTGTGTTTATTGGTTTTTTCCTTTCACCTTTTAGTTTTATGTTCTCTCCCCTTGCTATTTCTCTTATCATTAGTAGTAGTAGTAGTAGTTTTGTATTATACTTTAGTTATTAGACTGTTCTCTCAACCTGTGGGGTTTACATTCTTTTGATTCTCCTCCTCATCCCACCCAGACAGGGGAGGGGAAAGAAGGGAGTGTGAGCGAATGGCTGTGTGGTTCTGGCTGGGCTTAAACCATGACACATGCGTGCACAGTTAGGTTACTCAAACTGCTTCACCAATGAGTTCAAAACAAAGACTGTCTGAAATAAAAGGGTTGTGAGGGTTGCCGCCACCTTTCAGAGCTTCTAATGCAGCAAGTCCCCTCTCTTGTCAGATGTCTGCAAGTATATTCTTCCCTCGAGAAGAATCCAAACTACAAGAAACTTTACATTTTGATTCATGATTGCCCTGAAGAAGGATAGTATCATACGCTGAGATGACTAAAAGTCATGAAGTTTTGATAAATAATTTATGTATCACTGTCTTGATTCCATATGATTAAGGGCATTTCAATGTAATGCTATAATGCATAATGACAGTTAGGTTAATGCTATACAACTGTTTTTGCTTGAAAGGCTTTCAGATGCTAATTATACTTTCCTCAGATTTATAACTGAAGTTTCCCTTCCCAACGTGCTTTTTATCCCTGCAGGGGGATGTTTTGCCAGTATGTAGCACCCTTCTTCATCCTTGTTTTTACACAACTCTCCCACTTTGCAAAATAAATGCAAATATGAAAATGAAAATGAAGGAGCACAATGATAAATAAAAATCTTAACACTCAGCTAATGAAAACTCAAAAATAGTTTCTTAAGCTGGGTAAACAGAGGCACACAAGCTGAATAATTCCCTCAAGTCACATAAAGAGGCAATAACAGAAATAAAAGTAATGCCCATAAATAATGACTACTGTGATTCTTAGCTTTAACTGTGAAGACTGATGTTCTTTATATTAGTGCAAATATCAGAGAAACTAACAACTGTAAGAAGAATTACTCTGTGACAAAGGACTAGTGCTGTCAAAGTGATGATATTACAACAGTGTATCAACAGAAGAACAGCCATACCAAAATCTGTCTCATCCCCCATCCTATCTTCTGTTATGGGCAATAGGGATGCTTTGGAAGGATTATATATCATATACTGGTATTTCTCCAGAATAGTCTTTTATCTCCTGGCAATCTGTAATTTGGGGACTTTCTGAACCATAGCAGTACATTTGTATTTAATATTTTTCTCTCAGAAAATTGTCTAGTAGTTTTTTGAATCATAATGAATTTTTTGCATGTTCAATACTCAATCTAAACCTTGAGTTCAGGAATTCCGCTGCTTACTTTCTTTTGTGTCAAAAGGATTCGTTCTGTTAGTTTCAAACTGAATATCCATTAGCTTCCTTTAGGTTCCCGTTCGTACTAGAATAATAGTATTTTTATTCTAATTAGTGTATAAGTTCCTGGTACTTTAGAACGTATTAGCACAAGGGTAGGTGGTATGTTTGTTTGTAGTGAAGAATATATTTTGGCTTTTACAAAAATGTAATGCTTCAAATAGATTTGGTGTGTGGAGCTGAATGGGCGCAGGACACTGGTTTTTCCTAAATTTAGCCATGAATTCTTATCCTGAAATTCAAGCCTTTTTTATTCTAGGAAATCTCTGCATTTACCAGAGCCAAGAGCTTTTTGCCAAACATAAAACTTAACACTGAACACCTAATGCTCTTTTCAGTGGCTTCAGAGTGAATGTCGTATGACAAATTTCTGCCTCAGATTGACTTAGGGGGAAAAAAAACAACCAAATAAACAAAAACCTTCAGAGAGTGAAGTTGTTTACATTCTTCTTCCAGTATTGAAATCTGTTACACGGGAGTAATGATTTCAGATTTGAGAATTGAGTCATCTGAAATCAGAAAAGCTTTATAGAAGAGGGAGCAGAAGTACTCTACATATCCATAACAGAGAATGAAACACTGCATTCCTTTGCTGTAACATACAATTCATTAACAAAATGCTTTTCTCACCCCATGTTATGGTGAAGTCTGTGAGAAAATAGTAACCTGTAATGGTTACATCTAGTTTCTCAATTAACTTAAGCTAGAGATCTGTGCTGCAGAGTCACCATTCTACCAAAAAGATTTCTGGAGACAGTCTATGCAATGGAATTGCCATTTTTATCACTGTGCTTTTTAAATGTGTTCTGGCTAATTAAGTATTTGCAAAGTCTGTTTTATAGTTAAGTATTTTTCCAGTATTCACTTTTGCGATCAGTGCTTTATTGATAGACTTTCCTCCTTACCACAACTGTAAGTGGTATTCTAGAAATAAATCAGAATGCATGTCTGTATTACAGCTTACAAGTAGGTCTGCAATTCACCTAGATATATCTGAGCTTGCTTTGAACTATCTAATAAGACTACTGACAGTCCCACAGCAACGGCAGCCACAGTTACACAGGAGTTACTACAGGCAAGCTACCACACATTTACTTCTGGCCTAGGAAGGTTTTGTAACCCAGATTGAACTTTTTTCCCACGTAACTACAGAAAGATTGTCTTCCAAGGAATGCTACAGGGATTAACACTGAAACAACCCTATGGTACTATAGATAACCACATTAGGAAATAAATGAAATATCTTTGGGCATTTTGGGAAAATGACAAGACTGTCACTGAGAACTCCACAATCTCTAGAAGCTATCAGTTTCTTTTTAAATAAAATATTTAGTAAAAAGTAATATGTTGGTAAAAACAAGCCATTTGCTAGAGACAAGTAATGGTTTTAGATTAGGTTTTCCTTTTCAATCTTCAGTTTTAACAGTATGACATTTGCCCCAAAGACAGTACTCTAGTTTGTCTTACTATCCCTGGGAACTACATGCCCCAGAGAGCAGTGGTTTAATAAAAAAGCTTTTATAATATAGTCAATGTAGTTAATGTTAGCAAATATTATGTCCTAATAAAATATACCCTTATCATCGCCTCACAAGTCATTTATCACTCCACTATAAGGGAGTTTCCCAAGAACTCACTCCAACATCAGTAGAAAATACATACATACATACGTACATGCATACATACCTAAGAAGTTTGGGGTTTTTTAAAGCCTTATCACTGAATGTGGCTTATAATGGAACTCGCTGCTAAATTAAAGTCTACTCCCTCAAGAACTCTTATGTCTCCTTCAAAATGTTTTTAAAACATTTTACTCTTCAGTAGATCACTACAACGCCATGTAAATAAAACTGATTAGTAAGAATTCAGTGAGGAGAGAGAGACATTTACCATAAAACCAGGAATGCTTTGAGCTCTGTAGAGATTCCTTTCTGCCACACACAGCTTGGCTGGAAACATTCCACTGGTCCCACAATGCACATGTTTTCAATTACAAGCTACAGATTTTATCAGAGTTGAAGTTAATTATTTTATACCTCTGAGATGAAAGCAATCCATGTTTAAAAACAAATGTACACATCTTCCTAGTTTAAACCAAAAATATTTGTGCTTCTCAAGAATGGGCTGTGAACCCTTTGGAACAATTTTTTACTTTTAACATTGCTGCGATAGGGAATCTATTCCCCTCTGGTGCTTCACCTCTCTTGGGTTATTGAGCCTTCACAGCATAATGAGATCAAAATTGCATCTCGTAGCAGCCTATTACAGACCTGTTATTTACAGGCTTTTTAGGAAAAAGCAGCCCCTGCACTAGCTTTTGTGAAATGACCCAGTATGCGTTTTCTGCCCACTGCTGTTTTCAATGTCCAAACTGTATCAAAGTAAAACAACCCAAAGGAAATGAAGCAGTTTCTGTCAACATCCCCAATGTGCCATATGAAGTATACACCCTGTATAATACTTGAGATTTATATGTTAATAATATCGGCCTGTATTTAATAAGTAAATCATATATATTGTATTAGAAAATGAAAAGAGTCATCAGCACAGATAAATCTCTAAGATATGTTACTAAACTTTATGCCAAAACCAAAATCATAACAGTGCAGAAATGTTGTATTTTCAAAATTCAGTATTAATACATATAACACCCTGTCCAAAAAAATCACTATTTTTGGTCTCTCTTCTCTGAGAGGAGAGTACACACGCCATGACATTGCACTGCTTAAAACTAGTCAAGGGGAAAATTCTCCAGCATTGTTTATAAAAACTGCACAAATGCCAGAAAAGAAGATGAATATGAATTGATGAGGACTCCACTGCCATTGCCAAAAGCTTCTTTTCTTTAAGGGCATTTGGAGAATAAAATCTTCATGGTTTTGAAGTAGAAGGTACTAAATAGAAGGTACTAGAAGGTACTTAGGTCTGTAAGATGGGGAAAAATCTGGAGACTGGGGTTCTGTTTTGCTCTTTTGTCAAAGAATTGCCACACAGCTGCAGGCAAGTCCACACTGCACAGCATCACCTATGAGTTTATCAGTCTTTGCAATAGGAAGGATAATGTTTGCTGATCTAATTTAGTAAATCATTGTGAGATTTACATAAAAAATCATTATGCATGAGTGTAAACCAGACAGTAATATCCTAAAGCAAAGGAATGACTCATCAGCAATGAGATGATTTGTGGCAAACACTCATTACTTTGGCTAATTTGTTGCAGAAAAGAATAAAACCATAACAAATATTATCTGTCCAAAATAGAATTGAACACAAAGGGCATTCTGGAAATAAATTCTGCTTTTCTAGTTTCATGCTAATTGTCATGTAAATTAGGAGAGCTAAAATTAGACCAGCTGGGAAAGTAAAAGGTTTCTTTTGTTTCTTGAGTGACCCTCAGAAAAGTCATCCCCACCTGATTAACTCACATTGTGTTTGTTTTGTGGACAATAAAATGTAAAAAGTTTTCCTTTTCCTGTCAGCAAATGATGAATACATGTGGAACAGATTATTTAATACCACTAGACCACCAGGGAAGAAGATTTAGGTGAGCAGCAGCAGAGCTGTACCATTTATTTTTATTACCATGCATTAAAAATTACGTTTACAGATAATTGTTTTTCTCCCTCCAATAAACCAAGATAAAAAAAAATATCAAGGAGAATATTTAATAATACCAGACCACCAGGGAGGAATTTTAAAAGTTGATTTTTTTTATTGACAAATTAGATTCTCTTTTTCTTCCTTCTTTCTTTCTTTTCTTCTAAATTTCCAATTAACTGCAATTTGTGGTGAGAAAATTTGAAAACAGAATGACAAAATGAGTTTTCAGCTGGGGGAGCTCCACACAGATTAAGTTGTCCCTTTATAAGGGTAATTAGCTAATCAAATAGTCCCTCAACACCAGCAGTTTTATAACACCTGTGTAGCTGCCCACATGTTAGATAATGTTTTGCAGATGTAAGTCCTCAAAGGTCTGGTCACACAGCCCTATTTCCTACTATTGGTTGTCATTTGTGCCCCTACTGAAGTCTGACACTACTGCTATCTGTTTCTGTGGGAGTGTTACTGGGTATGCAGTTGTTGAACTTAGTGCATTTTCCTGCCAGGAAGATTGCATTTTTATATAAACCTCTGTTTTAAATTCCCAATCCCAATTTGAAGGATTGTGAGAAAGGTCATCCAGTTCTGTGATGCTCCTCATGCTAGGAAACCCCCAAAATACTGGAAACATAAGTAGTCAGTTTGCTTATGTGAGAGCTCCAGATGATTTATCTATAAAAGGAATTTGGGGCCAAATTCTTAAGTCAGAGCTCGTTAGCTAAACAAAGCTGATATGGGCTTCAAAGTCAATAGTGATTTTGCCTAAGTAAAACCAGCAAGCCCGTCAGGATCTGATAAGCGTCTGAATGCCTCAGATTTACAAAAAGAAAAAGAAATTAAGCCACTGAATGTTTAGCTGTTTGTCTATTACAGTATGAAAGGAACCAGATGTTAGAAGAGGAGTCTATGCTACTATGCAGTGCTGGTCAGGTTCATGCTATTTTCTAGTTGAAGAAAACAAACAATTCTGCATGCACAGCAGGGCCATAAAAACACGCAGTGACACATGAATGTGCAGTGAACTTTTTCAAGTGTGCACTGACTTCTTGAAATATAAATGTTTGCTACTCAGCAACCACCTACAGCTGCTACAACCACTGCTTGGACCTGTTTGCCAGTTCACAAACTGGCTATTGAGGGAGTTTTTTATATACGACTTTAAAAAGAAATATATATGCCTAAAGTTGACATTTGCTACATATCTTTTCAGTTCTATCCTGATGGTCTTGTCACCAACATACACACCAAGCAACTGTTAGCTTAAATGAGAACTACACATTCTCTAGGAAGGGCTTACAAACAAATGACCAGAAGACTCAAGCAACAAAGTAGGAACAGCCTGAAGTGACATACTGCTTACCTTCTTTGTGTCTAACGAGACAAGAGAGCTAGTCTGAACTGCTTCTGTTTTCACAGCCAACTGCTCCTGCCACTGCTGCCCAGGAGAGCGTATGGCATAGTGTTTGTCGCTGCCTGTTCCTCTCTGTACCAGCACATGTTCCCAGAAGAAGAAAGCCCTGTTCTAATGAGTACAGATCAAAAAAACAGGGTCCCCAGAGAGGCTGAACAGGACAAAGAGAACCATATACCTGCCCAACCACCAACCACAGACTCAACAAAGATATATACCCTGAACCTACCGAGGATTTCCAGTCCCTTTTCCCTAAATAACTCCTTCAGAGCACTTGTTGCTCTTACATGACTAAGCTCTCCCCCAAAGCTAACCTTTACACTGTGGAGGTGATTTCCCATGATTTCTCAAATCGAATGCTGTGATTTCTCAGACCCCAAATTCTCCAGAACTCTACTGACTCCATGAGTCTTCATCCCCACTTACAACCTTCTAAAATTCTCCCTCTGAAGCCCTACCGACCAATGTCTGCTTTCAGATTTCCATCCACTGAACTTCTCCTAGCATCCTTAGACTCCTCAAATACCAGCCTTCATTCTGTTCCTCCCCAGAAGTCTGTACCACAGACTGAGTATTGCCTATATTGCTGGTACCACTGAGGAGTCTATCCAAAGCTCACTGAAATCACCTGAAACTCTCCCAGGAAGTTTAGGGTATTTATTTTTTTTGTTAGGCTCTTCGCTCTGATTCTGACCTTCCCATACAGGGGAAAAGTCAGTAAGCTTGTGGTTTTTTTTCTATGCTGTTTTCATAACATAGAAGATGAAAGGGAGTATGTTGGCAAAGTACCTAAATCTAAAAGATTAACAAATTTTGATAACATTCATGAAATTTCACATATTTAATTTGCAGGCACAGAGGAATATTAAATCTAAAAATTTATGTTGGGTTTTTTTTAATTGTTTTTCAGCTGTAGCTAAGAGGACAAAGCAGTAAAAACACGCATGGTCACAAGCCGTTCAGTATTATTACCCTATGTGCTTGTCAATAAATGTTTAGTAACTAAGTAATGGAGTTAAGTAACAAACAGAAGAGGGAAAATATGTTTCAAATGAGGTTTGAAATGAGAAGGAGAGTCAATGAAGCAGAGGAATGGGAGTAACACATCCTTATCAATTGCAGAAAAGGCTTAGTTATAAACACGAGCAAGGAGGAAAATATGAATTTCTTTCCCTCTCTGGATATTATTTGATCACAAGCAGCACTCAAAACTTATTCAAGTTCCCTACCAGGAGCTACAAACTGATTTTTAAAGAGACACCATGAATGCTCTTGCAAGACCAGGTTCAGCTACTAGAGCCACTGGAAGTTTTTATCATCTGTCAATTTAAAAACTCAAAAGCAGCTGGATCTAAAGGCTGGGCTCCTCCCAGAGAACTGCAAATCCTAGCGTATAGAGTCCGGAGGCTTTCTGGCTCTTCAGGTGTTGCAAGGGTTCAGTTTCAGATTCCTCACAGAGCAGCAGCCTCCCTTCCGTTACTGCTCACAGCAAGTACAAGCAACAAACAAAAGAAATGCAAATCTTTCTGGCCAAAAAAACAAGCTAAATCCAGGAGAGGCAAATAGCACACCAGTTGCCAGAGGAACATCTAGCTGATGAATGGAATAACAATGATGGACAACAAAATCATCCCTATTCCCAAGATAAATTCTTATTCACTAAGTAAGTTAGTAGAATCATCAATATCATTATTACATTTACCTTACACAGCAGCTGCACTGTCTCTGCCATTATATTTTATTTTGACTGCTTTAGTAACCAGTAGTTATTCAGAAGTGTAGGCACAAATATCAAGGGAGAAAGAGCAAGGTGAGACACGGTAAATGGGCTTACAAGATAATTTTATCCAGCAGTTGTACAAAGCGGATAGTGAAAATGTTTACAATGTTGAGCCTACTTCCTTAACCACTTGTCTTGAAATGCAGTGTTTTTCTTGGCATGGGAATGCTGTTGCTAGTTCTTTACTTTAACTTTGCCTGTTGAGTAACTGAACATAAGAATAAATGCTGGCACTGGAAATAATTTGTTTCTGAATTTTTAATGCTAATGAACATACATTTATATAATATTCATGATGCCTTGCATTTAGCACTTACGATTCCTTAAGATTCAAAAGCACTTTACAAACAAACATACAAATGGTATGTAAAGGTCACTCACATCATTCTTCCTAGAATATCTGCTCCCTGTGTCACACCACAGAAGACATTTTGAACAAGTCAAAAACAAGTGAAGTATTATTGTTTGAAGTGAATTTGGACATAAGACATCCAGATGAACAATTCTGTCCTTACAGAAAGTGCTGCAGGTGGTTAAGGCCCTGCCTCAAATATTCCCCAGAATAATGACACATACAGAGTCAGAGCAGCTCAACGCAGACTTGTTCCTGAGCACCATAGTTCAGTACTAGGGAATAGTACCAATGACTGACAACTTGCTTCACATATTTCTTTCAGTATTGTCCCATTTTCCTCCTTTGGCAATATTTGCACCATGAGAGACTTAATTAATGCACAAGCACAAGACCTCTTTTAATAATTTTCAACTTAGTTGGATATAGGTATAAAAAAGGCGCAACTTTTAATTGCATGAACAGGCAACATCTCTTTGCCAGTTTTGGACTATATTCCATCTGAAATTAAAAGCATTTCTTTTCCTGTTAAGGCAAAAAAGTGTAACTTAAATCCCAATTGCCAATGTTTTCTTTACCTGCTACTGTGTTCCCTGCAGTTTGGAAGCACCTATTGCATTGCTTTCTCTAGGAAGTTATTAATTTTCATCTGTAATTTCTGTAATGCAGCATGTGTAAAGGAGTTTGATTTATGCACACTGCACGAAGAACTCTAGCCAGTCCAGTGATTCTATTTTCACTGACATACAAAGGAAACCATATTTGGTAAATTCAGCCTCTTTCCCTTGTTTCCCTGTTTTAACTTTATAATTGTCAGGAACAGCTGTGTACATTGCCAATCACCTTCCTAAAAACTAACAGGCCTTCAGCGGACGAAACTTCTATTCTCCTGCTAAATTTGGTTTTAATTATATTACGAGTAAGAAAAAAAAAATGCCCCAGCTGTTAACACTGACTGGAAAAGGCCAAAAGGAGATACAGAGCAGACATTAGGAAATACTTAAAGAAATTCTTGCAGTTCGTCATGCTTTAGTAACAGATATTTCTGGCTTTGAATTAATTCTGAAATATTCTAGACTAACAGATTAAACAATAGACTGACTATTGTTTTCAAATTCTAATGCCCCAAATTCTCCTTCAAAACTACAGTGTATTAACTCTGTATTTGCAGTTAAATACTAAGTTATCTGTCATAATAAGTTTACAACTTTGTGTTTCACCTTGTCTTGCCTTGATTGCCAAAGGTAATAGGGCCTGCTTTATTATACCCATAAATTGAGTCAATTGACTTATCCCTATATCCTGTTTCCTGAAGTTAATGAGAGATTCTGCATCATTAGGAAAACACATCATCCTACAAGAGGATCAAAAGCAAAGGAAGCCTGATAGTAAGTCATTTGGATTTCAGAGAATGTTCACAGGCAAACTTTCAGTGTTTTGACCTGAGCTCGGACAAACAATTGGCTTTGAAAGTAAGTTTGCCAATTCTTGAGCTTACTGTGCAGATGGCCCAGGAAACACAAACAAAACTGAGCTTTTTCTGAATATAAGTTGCATTCAGTTGAATATAAACTCCACGTGCTTTGTATGAAAAGAAAAAATTTCAGAAGTCCAAACAATCAAAAGAAGAAAGAAAGCAGCAAATTAAAGGAGCTGCTTCCAATAAAGTCCTAGAATTTTTTTTTCAACTTTGATGTTTTTTCACTACCAACACAGAACGTCTATTATGTATTACATTCCCATCGCAATATTTGAATGTAAAAGCTTCTATTTTATAACCAAAATAGGAAGACAAATCTCTAAATCCCAGCCAATTGAGTTCATTGGGCATCTAGGCACACAAATAGTACACCAGTACCACATGTGGGTAAAAGGATTCACTGGCACAGAGCAGGTCACAGGAGAATGCAGTCCCCCTGCTTGATTCATCACTGATGTGTCACGTGGCATGTGCCACTGTCCTGTCATGTCAGTGTCCACAGTCCATTCTGCATTCCCAGCAACGCTACAGGTTTTCTGTGGTTTAAATACAATCCACTACCACCCTTATCATCTTGCCCTTGCTCAGAAAATATAAGAAAGTAAAAAGTGAACTACAATTTTGCAACTGGTGCTCAGACATTCTCAATGCACAGGGTGCATAGGAAGTTCCTCAAAGGAACTTTTAGTTGTTACTTTTCCACTTGTTACCACAAAGATGTTTTTATTCACATACAGATAAAGTCAAAACTTAAAATGGGAGTAAGACCAAGAGAAGAAGAGTGTGTTTAACAGACAACGTTTTCATCGAAGCTGAAAAGCAAATGGTGGAAGTATTACAAATAAAGCTGATTTCAGGCCCTTTCTCAGGTAATTTCTGTTGTTTTCTGAATAGAAAACTTATGACATTTCTAGTGCAGACATTAAACTAAACTGCAGTCTTGTTTCTTCAGTATGATTTGAATTTGTCTCTGTAGTCCCTTGCATCCCTGTCTTTGGAGTTTACAAATTACTAACAGGGTTTTTTTCATTTACTACTATGTTTAACAGATAAGGAGTAATTTTCAAACAAAACCATACAAAATTTACACAATACTTTAATTAAACTGATAATTTAGCTATAAATTTAAGGTTCTGACAAACCCACTGAAGTAGCAAGCTTGATGTAAATAATAAATGCCATTTTTTTCAAAGTAGTAAGGAGTGACTGCAACATCCTGTATGGTACACCATGCCTGACAAGCCAGTAATACTATGCCAGTTAATGTTAAATTTTCAGCCTTAATTCTGTCCTTGTGATTGTTGATATATACTGACATTATTGCATCCTATCTTTTCTAGAAAGGTGATTATTCCTTTTAGAACAGATGATTTTATTTTTATTGGATTCAGTTATGAAATAAACAATCCCACAGTAGAAGAATATTAAAAATTCTATGTATGTTGCCTTGAATTAATCTAAAATAATGACTAGAAAGGTTTTCCTGCAGTATGGAGCTTTATTGTCAAATGGAAGTTCCAAGAGACACTTTCAAGACTCAGTGATCCATAATGTTTTTCCACTGCAAAACACGCCCAAAATAATTTTATACGCATGTTATCAATATGTAGTAGCAATAGAGAATATGGAGTTGGCTGTGTTAGGGAGTGGTGCAGGAGATAGATTGCAATCTGCAGACTAACGACTTCCTTTCACTATGGATATTATTGACAGAGTAGACCACAATGGTCAATTGTGTCAAGGTCTACTTAGTCTCTCTTTAGTGCACAGATTGTTCACGCTAAAGCTCACAAAACCTCCTGCAGAGTTGTTACAGTCTCTTGGTAAAGACTTTGTTTCAAATCATCCAGTCTTGCAAAGTTACCATGTTCCAATGGAACAGACATATTTAACATCTATTTAGGTATTATATAACATGTCTCAATCTCTATTTTCTAAGAATTACACCTTAAAACTAGGTACCCTGCAAGTATATTTTTGCTGCATATTTTCTCTTAGGCATTACATAAGAGACAAAAGTTACAAGACAGTGTAAGTGCTCCCTTGGCCACAAATACCTTTAGTAAAAGATTACAGCTGAGAGAGATGTTGTTTCTAGTTAAATAAAGATTAGTAAATATATTAATTGTATTCCCAAATGTTGCACAGTCTTGTTTTTTGACCAGTTTAATGGTGTTGTGTTTAAGCTTAATGACAGTTTTACATCATGTAGCACATCCGTCATGCAAATGGCTTCATTTCACTATACGGTTTGATAATAGCAAAGAACACGTATTTTACTCCTGGCCCTTACAAAACCGTTGTGCAGAAGTACTCTCTGCTAAACTGCAGAAACAAACTTTTACCTAGAACTCCAAAGACCTTTCTGGGATGTCACACATGCCCTATTGCTCTTCTGATTAATTCCACTAATGGCAGGACAGGGGAACCTCAGCTCCAGCCTCTTGTTTTTTCCAGGATCCTTTAAGAGGATGCAAACTTTGGTATCCTCCGGAAAAACGGAGAGCACTGGCTTTCCCTAGAGGGTTATTGTACCTCCCCTGTGCTTGTATATTTGTATGTGGATTGAACACAAGCCAGTTATTTTTGTAATCATCACACCAAGAACCTTCAAGGAAAATAAATGTGCTCCCTGTTTGTCATGATAGAATACTATGTAAGTTGTGTAAGCCAATTTCACCTGCCTCCATGAACCCCCCACTTTGTTTATGAGACAGAAGGAAATCGCATGAGCAAGGAAAAAAGGGGTTTAAGTCTACAAATTGTGAACATGAGTGGTGTACAAAAGGTTCATAAATCAGGCCTTTCTTTATCAGAAATGCCACACATACTGTATTATCTTTACACTTGTTTCTTTTCTTGGAAATACTGTACGGATGTTTAAAGGGTGTGGAAAGGAAGAAACTTTTGCTGAAACACTAACATTGGCAGGCATTCAAATTGCTGTGTAAACTTACTGTAACCAATTCTAAAAGTCTTTTAGCTAATATTATGTAGTATTTTATATAATACCTCCGAAAGGGTTCAGAGGAGAAGTTTTGAAGTAGAAAAACTAAATTACAAGTTTGATTTTTTTGCTGAACTCTGAAATAATGAAGTCTGGGATAATTCTTCCTCAAATAAATCTGTGTTATCAAATCCATATCCAGCTTTTGTGCAATTCTGTTTCATGCCCTGATGTATTTCTAAGTCCTCCCACATTGCCTGACACTTTCTTTGGCTTTATAAATGGCCATGGACGAGGTTGTGGTGGTGAAGATGTAACTTTTTCAGACTGCTATGGTCAGGCCCAGAGACAGCTTAAATATTGGAACTGAGCTCCAATCCATAGAGAGCCAAAACATATAATAACTGGGTAAAGTGTTGACAGTGTTACTTGCCAGAGCAAGTGTTACAGTTTAATTAGGTAAAGCTTTTTTTCCAGATCTGTCACTTCACTGCTAGGTATAGTATGTAATAATACTTGCATGATACCATAAAAATCTGATGACTTATTAATTAATAATAAACCTCATGAATAGTGAATATTTGCATAATACTAAATGCTAGTAGCTAAATTAGCAAGGGCGACTCAGCCGAAGAGAACTCCCAGTTCTGTTTGACAAATGCAAAAGATTCTCTCTCTTTTTCTAGAAGCAGGAACCATTTCCCTCTCTACTATCTGCAAATAACATTCTCTTCTCTCTTCCTATACTGGATATATAAAAGCATATAACTTTTGACTATTGCCTAGAATATAAAGGTTGCTGTAAGTGTCACAGTTCACAGAGATACTCAGAAAAACTATTACTTGTAGTACTCCTTTCAGAAAAACTAGTCATTACTCACAGTCAGATTCAGAACTTTCAGCAAAGCCAATCTAATAGTTTTGTGTTTATAACTGACTCCTAGCCATTTGCACAGCTTTGTTTTCACCTTTTTCCAACATAAATGATGCTAAAGAACAGGTTGAGACTTTCTAGTCACACAGTACAAAGCTTTCACGTTAATTACAATGTACACAAATGCTGCTTTGGCTTGACTTAGGGTTTTTTCTTAGCTAAAGAGACGTATTTAAATCTCTGCCGTATACTCTGGATACCTTCTTTTGGCCTGACTGCCTACAGGAAATAGCTTTTAAATACCAAGAGTGCACTGTAGTTGTCCAAGCTTCAAACACGGATATGAGATTTGTAAGTTTTTATCATCTTCTTACATGTGCCAAAAAGGAACACATTGAAGAGCTTGAAGCATTGGAAAAGGAGAGAGAATGGGAAACAATGCCTGCATTAGGTCCTGAAGCTACGGTGAACACTGGCTTTGAAGAATGGTCATTTACAAAAGATCTATATCTTGTTTAAACAAACATTCAAAACCACTGTACAAAGGACTTCTCTCTCATTGCCTTAAACTGCATCCTTTTAGCTACACAAAAGTGTATCTTTCTGTGTGAATTTCCTTTGCTCCATTCAGTACTCCTTTTTCTTATGGAAAGAGTCCACATATCTATAGGAGCAGTGTGAACAAAACAGCTTTACACTAACTGGCTCAGGAAGTCACTAGAAGTCCATTCCCAGTGCTCTGTTACTATTTCACCTCTCATGGGAGGAGGGAACTAACACTCTAAAATACTGAAGTATTGACAGCCGATTGATAGCAGACATTTTATTGCTTCAGTGGATAGAATAAAGTCTCACCATCATCATTATCACAAATACTGCAGTAGTATTAAGTATGACCAGCACATCTTTTATCTCTCCTAACTGAAACTACAAAAGAATATTACCTCGTTTTTCAAACTGCTGAGAGCATTTGAGAACAGCAAGTTACCTGCTCTTTAAGACCTTTAACAATTATGCAAGGTTACCTTCTTTTCATAAAATTTTTCATGTGTTTCCAATTTCTGTGGTTTACTGAAACTTCAGATTGTGAAAAGAATAAAGCACCATTTGTCAGCAGAGGAGGTGATGGGAATGCCTAGCTGTGGCCAGAATAAAGCACCACCTACTCCATGCAGCAAGGACAACTACTAGGAGATTATCAACAATATTAATTTCAGAGGAGGGTGTTGAACCCAAGTAACTGGAAAAGGTAGGTTCTTTTTTTCCTTTTTTAAGTAAGCCTAGCATTTTAAATAATGCAATCAGAAACTTTAATTACATTCTTGATTGTGGTGGCTAACTTGTGCATGGGATGCTCATTTGGCAAGTGGCGTAAGAGAAGTAAGTAAAGAATAGCATCTGTACCAGAACGAGCTCCAGGAACAGAAAATAGGTGAAATCAAAAATCAAAACTTCCTAAATAGTGATGCCCTAAGTGGGCTTTATGATGTTCCTAAATAACAGTTTTACCTCTCCCTCCATAAAGCAGACAGAGTGAGAGAACATTTTTTAAAATGTTGCTAGATGATATTCTTAGTTGTAAGATATTTTAAGTGAAATTCCATTATCTTAAATATCATCTTGTAGTATTTCACATTGCCCTTGCTTTTTGCACATATATTGATAAAACCTATAAATAACAGAAGAGTATTTTTTCGAGGTAAACGTTCATTTAATTGGTGTATAGCATATTATCCCTGAAAAGTTAGTCACCTTCTCTGATTCACGTCTTGCCAGAAACTCAACGGAGAAAGACATTTTAATAAGAGGGTTTTAATTTTTTAAATTTACAGTATTCCTTTGACAAAAGTCCTGCTCACTGAAGAATGCAGGGAGCCAAAGTTAGGATTTTTCAGTGAAAACTGTGCAAGTATTTATTTAAAGAATTATCACATTTAATCATTATTTAAAGTTAAAAACCCCCACATGTTTTGTGGTAGGAAAATCCAAAAAAAGTCCAAAGAACACCACTGAGCAGGCCGCACCACCAGCAGAAACCAGCTACCTGCAATGGCAAGCCTTATAGAGAATCCATACAGCAGCTAAACAGACAACCAGCTAGGAAGCAACTTCTGGTCAGCAAGCCAGCTGGATTTCTGATGCTTACCCACCGTGGAGCCAGCCAGATGGACAAGAGGCCAGTCACAGTTACCATATCTCAAATGCCAAGGAGATGAGGAACGAGGCAGTCTTCGGAAATGGCATTTGAGGGGCTAATAGAAGAAGGGAAGAAAGCCAGTTAGCAAGATAATTGGAAGCTTAGGCGAGCCAGGAGCAAGCCACTCTGATCATAGAAGCAGCCAGAGAAAGAGCTGGCTGTCCATCAAGCGATGAACTAGGATAGTGAGGAGCTTGAGAGCTTGCCAGGTCAAGAACCAAGAGAGCCTAGAAAAGAGCTCACACAGCTGTTGACAAGCTGGTTGACTGGTGCAAAACCTGGCAAGAAAATCAAAGCTCACCTCCCTGCCCGTTCTCTGTTGATAGCTGTGACAGAATGAACATTCCTGTGGAACATTTTTGTTCCATCAAACAGGCATCGTTTATTGGAAAAAATTCTGCAAGCTCTATTGAAGGAACATTCTGTCTTTCTTCTAAAAATACCTATTGGTCATAAAAGATGTTACCCTCCTGGATAACTAACCAGTCTGTAGGACTGTTTCAGCTGCCTTCTTACCAATAATGGAAGAAATGCCTCAGCCAAAATTGGGCATTGACACAAAAAATGAAGTTCGGGATTTTAGCTCTAGTGACCCTAAACACTGAGGGACTTTTAAGTAACAGATATATGAGAACAGATAACAATGATGCATTATTACTGGAAAAATAGCCAAAAACAAATGGGAAGGAGCCAAGATGTAGGAGTTCACTAAAACATGTAAGTCTCTAGTGCTTTTAGTTTCTCATTTCTAAAATATTATCTCTAAAGAGGCCTAGCTTGCGTTTTGTTGCAGAGCAGTGAAGATTGAGTTAAAATCAAAAGCTGTTTTCTGCCACCTCTTCACATCAGCAGAAACAATAGGAACATTTTCTGGCCAAAGTCCAAGGTTTTCCTGCTTTTCTGAACCAAAGAAGAATACAATATTAGCAAGGGTGAGAAAACTATTATTATTATTATTATTCTTTTGTTAGAATCAGCTTTTTAAGTTGCAGAGAGTAACTCAGGAAGGTTGTAATACTGCTAATACCATAGAGGTTTCCCTGAACTCAGCATCACAACACGTAACAGGTGAGAAAGGAGTTCAGTGAATAAAGACAGCATTATTAAAGATTGCTGAACAGATCAACTGTTACAAAGACACTCCTGTGTTCTCAAGGTAGATATATTTTCCGTGCCATTAGCCAAAAAAATCAGTGGCATAGCGGAGGTGAAAGAAAGAAATATGCTTATCCTTTCCTTGGCAAGAGAGGGTGAGCTGTGTTCCAAGCCCATATTTTTTATTCTCATTCTGACAATCACAAACACTTACTTAAGCTGAAATATTGGACCATAGCGCAGATTTTAAAATATGATTTTTGAAACTTGAACTCTTGACTCCTATTTACATAAGAATTATGACATTCCATTCATTAATGCTAAGGCTTGTCCATTACACTAATACTATACTTGTATTTTTCAGCTGACCAATCCCAGCAGAGAAGGTCCCACCACATAATGTAAAATGAGTGATAAATTACTTATCTCTCAACACCATTATAAGCCATAGCAACAAATAACAGATCTCCAGCTATCCAATTCCTTATTTTCATGAAGCTTTATCAACCTGATATTTCTCAATACGAATTTATTTTAGAGTTCATCAATTGAAATTGTGTTTTGTCCATCAGTCACAGAGCCCAAGTTTTCTTCTTTTTCTTCCTTTTTTTTTCCTCTCAGTTTCTTGCAGCCTTTGAGACAAAACTTTTAAACTTTCTATTCACAGCAAGCATTGTAGCCTGGATTATATCCAGACTTCTACTAACATCTGTCAAGTTCATATTTGTGGTTGCAATGGAGTGGAATAGAAAATAAAGATGGATGGCAATGGATTAACCCTAACACTTCTTTATTACACTGTAGCCATTTTATATGTCTCTACTGTACTGAGTCTTACTAAAGTTTCCACGTTAACTTCCCCTACACTCTTTATCACCTACTAACAGAAGATAAAAAATAATTCTTTTCATTTAATGAAGCAAGTGTTAAATCAACATTATCGGTGACACAACTAAGATTCTTAAGTCTGAAACACAACTTTTTGCCTGTTCCACATAATTGTGCATGATCTGTTTCAAACACGTTGAAACTCATAAAAGTAATGAAGAGGAAAATATTTTTGTCTGCAAAGAGTAAAAATAAAATCTATATATAAAGATTTTATTTTCAAGATGCCAAAATGTAGTACTTGTAGTTTACACTCCTACTATGAATTCCACCCAAAAATCTCACTTCCTTTTATAAAAATTAATTAACCCCTAAGAGGCAATTCTTATAGACAGGAACTGAGGAAGATCATACTAAACAACCCACGCAAGCCAAGCAGAAGGCAGATCTCCTGACATTTTGCTTGTTTGTCTAACTCAAAGCAAGGAAAGAAGAGTGCAGTTCTTTGATGTGCTAATGAAAACTATTTATTGCAACAGCCTGGTTTTTATTATTATTTTAACATCCATGTCTGTAGAGTTCCAAGTGCAGCTTTTCTTCAGGGAAACTCAGTGGTCACTGAATTCAATAGGTGTTTGTATGCAGCCCTTTTACTTACTAAGAAAGAAATCCTTCTTTGAGTGTATGGGGTAAACAACTGGGTCTTTTATCTGAATGAGTCATAAATGTGGAAGAGTTGAACACTTAAAAATTCATTAGCTCCTACTAATTTCCAGTAGAGTTTCTAAGTTTTGTTTTGTTTGTTGTTCTTTTTCCCCAAAACCTTTGTAAGAGGAGAGCGTTTGTTAAACTTGCACAGGTATGTCATGAAAGATGAATATGACAGTGAATTACAAGTGAGCTGTTTACTGATACTGGAAAGAAATGAGCTTGGAATTAAGTTTTTTTATTGATTATATTCCATTCTGAGCACAAAGGTAGGAAGAAAGATAACAACCCAGATCACAGGGTATAACACATGATAAAAAAGTCCCAATAGGATTATTAAAAAGTACTTTGGTATTTAAAATTGTTGGGTTTCTTCCAAGCTCAGTAAGACACTCTGCCTATTACTTTCATGAAGCAGTTACAGAAATACAGCTTGGCCTCATGCTCTAAATCAATGTACATGAAAGGCAGAACTTTTACAAGTGCTCAAAGTTGTGTTCTTATATAAGTACCTAGGGGACATGAAGAACTTACTTAGTCAATATCTATGCTAAATTTTCATCTAGAACTAGCTGATAGGAACAAATTCCTCCTTGAATTTGTTCTTATTTTGTGATTCTTCTGTTCGAAACACAAGTTGCAACAGTGCCTGAAATCTGTCAATACACAGTCACAAGACTGTCTAATTATAATTTGAAAACATAGGATAGTAACCAAACACTACTAAATCAATAAGGAAAAAAAGAACATAAAAGAACAAGAAAAAGCTGAATTGTTTTAATTAAATTAATCCTGATAGAAAGATCAAGCAGTCCTGCATCTCTAAGTTAAAAGCCACTGAAGTAGTTGATAAATTCTGTTCTGACTCTGTAGCCACATGCTACTTCCCTCATTTCTTTTCAGGAAAGAAATACCATGGATTTAAAAGACTCTGTAAATGAAATGTAGATACTAGTGATGTCATTGACTATATTTTTAAGCATTTGTCTCCATGATAGATATATCAGATAGGGAGCTGTTTTTCCTAGTCAGGGTCAAGCTGATCTTGTTGATGTATTTTTGAAAGCACCAGTTAGACAGGCACAGCAGTAGAATTTGCCAGATTAGCAGGAAGCTACAAATAGGGCTCTCCAAGCAGGACAAGAGATCTGAAGCCTACCTACTATGGAAAGACAGGGCCTCATGAACTTTTCTTATGCTTGTTGACAATCTGTCTTCACAGAAAGTGAAGTAGAATGTTCCCCCCAACCCAGGAAGTCATGAACACATAAAAGCAGTTTGTGGTCTCTCAGCCGACCCACAACACTTCACACAAGTGCCTCCCCATTCCATTGATGGCCCTCTGCAGGAGCAAGAAGTGAAAAATTTCAGTCACTGACTATGCCAGCTAACTACCATTGCGTTGGAACTCCTACTGCCATCAGTATCTAATGGAGCTGTTTTGACTGAATTGGCTGAATTTTAGGAACAACAGACACAAAAGAGCAAAGTTCCTGAAGAAGACAATGCAGAAGAAATGGCAATACATTAAAAATAAAAAGATTGCTTATTTTGTGAGACGGAAGCATTCTTCACCTATCAGCATGTGAATGTACACATAGACTGTGTATATACACTTGGGGGAACAATACCACGGCTCCCAAATCTGTACCTTCTGACAAGTTTAAAAGATTCTATTTAAAGTTGCAGAAATCAGTGCTCTTCAGCAGTCTGTTCTACCTAAGCCTTTGTGAGTTCTATGTGACGCTATTGTCAAGGAAGGGAGCAAGGAAAGTAACAACTGTTAATGCAACAGCTGTGAGATTTTGAGAAACTAAAGTTGTGGGCCATAAAGAAACCTATATAGTCTCTGCACTTCTCAGAAATTTTATCAGATTGATTTTACCACATATACTAAAGTATCTATCTTTGTAAATTATTTCAGAGCAGAACTGATACTTGTGTCCTTCACTAGGTACATAAAAACCACCATTAAAATGCTAAGTAGCTTTTTAGGGTCTTAGAAGCTGCTCCTTCAAAGTTCCGACACAGGACTGAAAAAGGAAACAACTTCTTCCTGCATCAATTTCATCATTTGTTTTGACGCCTGCTGTACTGATTGAAGTTTAACAGATTCATTCATAGCTAGTTCTAAGTTCAGTTGGATTACATTACTGAACTATTCATTATAATATGTTTGCTTCTTTGCCTATTATTGTTTTAATATCCATTAAAAAGTGTGTTAAACTAGATTTTCATCCTGGCCCATAAAAACGAAAAAAAGAAAAAGATATCTGAGAAGGACTTGCAATAGTTGCAAAATTACAAATTTTTCCTGGCAGATACCTTGCAATAATGAAATTGTTCCATCTATTTTTGTGCTCATTTAAATTGCTTCTTACTACATTTTAATTTAATTTAAAATGGCTTCAGATTATTGTGTGTGGGTTTTTTTCCTGAAAGCCTAAGGTAGTACTTACAAAAATCGAGAGTCACATCTAACCATCACAACTAGTACACTTTTGCGTCTACCACCTCTCAACAGTGTGGTACCAATTCTACAGTGACTTCTGTCCTCAGAAGTATGACTTGCTCTGATGAAATGATAGGTATACATAACTGTAAAACAAGACAAGTTATTAAAGAGAACCTCTTACTGGCCTTCCTATCAATGAGTCAGCTAATATCTAGCAGCACCTAACTCCCTACACGTTCCTCCTTCAAACTGCACACTTTTCTTTCGGTTACTCGCTGTTTAGAATAAGAATATTTCAGCTGCCTACTATAATCTGTTTCATTTGCCATAATAGATGTATATGGTAACTATCACTGGTCATGCTTTAGTTGTAAATTGATGAAATTATTCCAAACTTTGGAACATCAGCTCTTCATCATTCTCTGCAGAGCATTTTTCTATTTTACAAAGTTGGGTTATTGCCAAGAAGTCTATCCTCCCTGCAGCATCTGGCCTCCAGGTCCTCTAAACCAAGAATCAGCCAGGCAGAATTAAAATCAGAAGGGTGATATTCATGAATTTCTCTGCATGTAACTGTAACATTTTCAGTACATCTCTGCCAGTTTCCAAATACGACAGCAGAGAGAACACAGAAAAGTTGGAACTATTTTTCTTCACTGTATTTTTTTAAACCAGGATGGGTGTGGCTGGCTGTCTTCAAGCACTTCAAACAGCAGCAGGCAGCAGTTTAACCGTAGTCATGAGCCACACCAAGGGTACACATGGTTTTAAGCTGGCATTATTTATAGTCCTCAACTGAAGGAGACTGCTATCACAGTGATGCAATTCTACCAACTGAGGTGTAATTTCTAGCTCTGTTGCCTGTAATTCCTCTGCTGACTCCTATCACTAGTAGGCAGTGTCATGCCAGTAAAAAAAAAAAAAAAAAGGAGGAAAAAAATAAGCCAGGCACAAGATGAGAAATTAAAGTCAATGAATATTCAGAACACATCCTTCTGTGGCCCACTATTCTACCAAAATACTTGGTAAAGCAACACGACAATCATTAAGCAAACTCACACCCCATTTTTGACAATGAGGGCTTTTATTTTATTTAGTTATTTTAATTGAATAGTCTCAACTTTAAGAGGTACTTAACTTCACACATAAGAATGATTAAAGTTGGAAGGACCTCTGGAGATACGCAAACTCACACCCCATTTTTGACAATAAGGGCTTTTATTTTATTTAGTTATTTTAATTGAATAGTTTCAACTTTAAGAGGTACTTAACTTCACACATAAGAATGATTAAAGTTGGAAGGACCTCTGGAGATCATGTTGTCCAACCCCTTGCTCAAGCAGAATCACCTGCAACAGGTTGCCCAGGACCATGTCCAGATGGCTTTTGAGTGTCTCCAAGGAGGAGACACCACAGCCTCCGTGGGTAACCTGTGCCACTGCTCAGTCACCCACACATTGAAGCAAAATCTCCTGTCTCCCGGGCTCCTCTTTGTTCCCATTGTTTCTTGTCACTAGACACCACTAGAAAAAAGCCTGGTTCCACCTTTACACCTTCACTTCAGATATTTTTATATACTGCAGAAATTCCCCAAGCCTTCTTTTCTCTAGGCCAAACAGTCCCTGCTCTCTCAGCCTTTGTTCCAGTCCCAGCCTTTGTTCCAGTCCCAGAATCCCCATCTTAGTGGCCCTTTGCTAGACCCCCTCCAGTATGCCCATGTCTCTCTTGTATGAAGGAGCCCAGAACTGAAAAATGAACTCCAGGCGTGGCCTCACCAGTGCCGAGTAGATGGGAAGGATCACCTCCCTGACCCGCGGGTAAGACACCTCCTAATGCACACCAGGATACGCTTAGCCTCCTTTGCTGCAAGCCAGCACATGACTGGCTCATGTTCAACTTGGTGTCCACCAGGATCCCCAGGTCCTTTTCTGCAAAGCTGTTTTCCAGCTGGTCAGTCCCAAGCATGTACTGGTGTGGGGGGTTATTCCCACCCAGGTGCGGGAGTTTGCACTTCCCTATCTTGAACTTCATGAGGTTCCCATGAGCCCATTTCTCTGGCCTGTTGAGGGTCCTCCGGATGGCAGCACAACCCTCTGCTGTATCAGCCACTCCTCCCTGTTCGGTGTCATCAGTAAGCTTGCTGAGGGTACACTCTACCTCATAATTCAAACCATTAATGATGACATTCAACGGTACTGGGCCCACTATTGACCCCTGGGATACACTTCTAGTTACTGGCCTCCAGCTAGACTTTGTACTGTTGATCAACACCCTGTGAGCTCAGTGTTAAGCTCCTATTTACATAGGAACTAGTTCCTGTTACTAAAGACATGATCTAAATAACATCGGAGGTAGGCAGGATCTCTCTTCTGCAGAATCATGCAAAAAAGAGCAACAGTCATAAATCACTGGAAGATAAAATTTACTGAACCCTCTGAGTAGTGCACAAGTTTGAGTATTAGTGTTATGAGATCTGATGACGAAGGTATAAAAGACAATGATGCATCACCGGTGATGCATTTTTAGTCTGAGAAAGTGATTTGTCTTTCTTGCATGGGTTTTTAAATTTGCTACAGATCATTTCAATAAAATGCAAATAGCACTTTAGGAATAAATCTAATAGACACATTTTTGCAGCCATAAACACTGGTTAAAATCTATTTTCAGTTACACACAAGTAACCCAAGGGGCTCTTGAATTTCAAACTAACACTTAAAAAGCATGTTGTTTGGAGTCACAAATTTCTAAAGTGTCATATTAAAATGAAATTATTATTATTTATTTATTATTAAAATAAAAATATTACTATTATTAAAATTTAAACTATACATCTTAAAACTGAAGTTATCTGGATTAGTTGCTTAAACACTTCCCAAAAGGGTATTTCTATCTTGTCAGTAGAACAGGACTTTCATACTCATTGAGATTCTACCTCCACAAATGACATCTGGTAATCAGTTCTTCAGTACTAAAAGAATGAGTTAGCATGCAGTGGTAATGTAACATGTAAACGACTTCATTCTGCAGCGTAACTGAACTCAAACTGACCCAGTGGTGCTGAAATGAAAATTTACAGCTTCCAATCAGAGTGGGATTAGCACACACTGTGTGCTAAGCTCTGTTGCTGAGTTTACAGTTAAGATCTGAAGCATTCCCAGTTTTAAGATTTACCTTTGGATTTGGTTGAATTTCACATATAACTCACACGCCAATAAATATTTATGGAAAGTTTAGTTAATTAGCTGCCTAGTCAAAAGAAAGCAAATGACAATCATTATGAGTAGCCAAAACCCCAGAAAGTAACACGGTAATAAACAATTAAACCATGCATCTCCTTCCCTTTCGTACCAGTGGAAAATGTGCCAGGATCTCTGCATTTATTCACTTAAAATTACTACAGAAGGAAATACAACTTGCAATAGGCTCTGCTTCAAGCAATAAATAAAACAAGCATTTCAAGCTAGGTATACATCTACAGCTCTGAGATCAGGAGGCTGTACAAAAAGCATTACTTTGTGCAATTGCTCTTTTCACTGCTTGTGGTGGAGAGGAAAGGAATTACTTCTGTTCCATCACAATACTTAATGATTTCTTAGTGAAGCAGAAATGTAAATTCATTTTTGAAGTGATTACTGTCTAAGGATTTGAAGGATTTTTGAAGGATTTGAAGGATTACTGCCTTAACTAGTTAGTAATAGTCTTTTTGTATTGGGTTTTCCCTACAAAATTAATGTAGCTATTTTTTGCAAATGTGTTGTTCTGCAATTCTTTTACACAGAAACACACAGACGCACACCTGAAAAAGATACGAGATGGCAATTGTTATCTCAGGTCAAGAAATACAGGCCTGAACTTAGGGAAAAAGACTTTTACTGCCCCTTGTAGCTGCAAGTTCCTTAAGTCAGACATTAGAGGACAATTTGACTCCAACATATATGTTAATATTCTCCTCCTGACTTGAACAGAACTTATCCTAAGAGTTCAAAAGCAAAGACAAAACCAAGTCCAAAATCATTTGTCACCACGGCTGCTTTCAAGTATCTCCGTGCTACTGGGAACTTCATTCATAAAACTGAGTGCATTCATTCATGTTCCATGTCAATAGCTAGCTAGTTATATCTAATGATGGCATTAGATATTACTAGTAATATTAATAACTTTTTTCTAGTTGATGCATATAAAACCAAGCCAAGACAAAAACCCCAAACCCAGTTATCAGTGACACAAGAGTATAAAATCAAAATCACACATAACAAGGTACTGTCAATCATTAGTTTTGATGCCACATGAAATTTTACTTCTTCTCAGTTACATAAAGAGCAATAACATGTTCTCATGACTGTGATTCTTTCTTAAAACTCCATCCTTAAAGAGAATACCACTTTCCATAATTGTTATATCCTCTCTTCCGTACAAGTAGTATTTCATTAATTTGAGCAGTATAATTTTAATGAAATGCTTTCCCACCAAAATCTTGCCAAATGGAATTCCATTTTCCTCACTTCCTGTATCTTTGACAAAGAAAACTGAAGTAATTTCTGAGGCCTCTTATTTGATATCTTTAGCACAAGACCACTGAAAGTGTAAGACACTCGGTTTCAAACACTGCTGAATAAATTGCTGTTTACACAATTATCAGCACAAGTAAGGTCAGTTTATGTTTGGCTATGGCATCATTGAATTATTTTTTGCTGTCTCTAAAAGCTCACACATCTATACCATATCCTCTTTAATATGAGGAAGGTATGTTTGGTTTTTCATATAATGCCATTTTAAGAGAGATTTCCTTTCATATAGTTTGTCCATTCACTCAAATCTCATAGAAAGTGCTGGAAAGCACACCACCCATTTAAATACTTTAATGGAGTCAAGTGTTTTGAGGAGAGTGAGTGTGTGGGACCAAAATTTATTTACATAAAGGGGTTTTGTTACGAATTTTGTCATAGATTTGTTTCTGTTTGGGCAAATAAGTACTTATTCTGTGCTAAGAACTGCAATATCTACAAACAGATAAAAACAAATTATGAAGCAAGCTTTGAACCTTATGTGTATTCATATGCTCAGCAGTAGACACAATGGAAATATTCAGGCATGTGGAAACCATATAAGGTGCTCTAAGAATATTATATGAAATATAAAATGTGCAAATTATTCATATTCTGTTACTACCATCTTTCTATAAAATTTACTGTTGTTCAGCCACAGGTCATCTGAGTCAATGACGAATCGCCAGGGGGAATGGTCTATGGTCAAACTAGATAATCATAAACATTTCTTTTAGCCTTAAAACTCTATGAATCCATTTTAATGTTGTTATAAATCTGGAGAGTTACATTAAAACCTCATGACTAATAAACACAAATACATCTGTTTAATTCTCTTTTAATACGTTGTAAGTTGCTATGCACTAAAGAAATCCAAAATGAATACTAACAGAAATAAACAGAGCTACAAATATAGGTATTTTATCATGTTTCCAAAGCATTTTCTTCCCATATGTATTCCATATAGCAAAACTCAGCACTTTCAAATTGTATGTGCATTTTCTTCTGTTCTCAAAGCTTTTTGCTTTACTTTTAAGTAGTGATCAGAATGGAATGAACAGGGTTCAATTACTGATTCCTATAGGAAGTGGCTTCTATTCAACTGTGAACAAGTAATAACTTGTGAGTGACTGTAACTTGTAAGTCTGTTAAGTAAGTAACTTGTGAGTCTGATTTCTGGTGAGTCTCTCTGCCTTTTCTTTTTTAACCAATTAATTATGCACAGTGTTTGCATAGTGAACCCTTACTAGACCTGTACAAATACTTGAACATGGGTACCCTTGAATTCCTATTGTTGCAAGTTTAATCAACACCTTGTCATGTGGAATCAAATTCATTTTAAAAGGATCTAAATAAACACCACCATTTAATTGTTCATATTATCAGACAAGCAACTCTGCTCATCTAATAAGAAGTGTATACGTGTGTTCTACCCTCTTCATTGGGTTAATGGTGATTCAATATATTTAGAGCTGGAAGCTACTTCTCTAAGCTTGAACATTTGAATGAAAAATGGGCAATTCAGCTACATCTCCCTTGGCAAAACAATCCATTTAATCAGTGTTATAGTTTGTATCTAGACAGTAGGTTTTAATCGGAGTATCTATCTACTAATTCTAAACAGGAGAAAGTAGCAGGAGTAGAGAAGGGAGTGAGATTCATTGTATCATTGCTGAGTCAGTTTATTTCCTGTAACTATCCATCATAGCAGGAGAAGCAGCAGGCAGATGCACACTTACTTCAGAGGAGATTACTTTTTTCCCTAAGGATTCTAGTGTTGGATTGAGACAACATCTGTTCCACCACTCCAAAAAAGGTTTAGTATTTTCTTCTGTTTCTCTCTGCATAAATGTGCAACTATTTTAGTCTATCATGTGTCTATATCCTCTAAAAGTTGTCATGGGCTTGGTACTGAAATTATGGGTTTCAGTGACAGGTGAAATAAAAGTCACATGTCTTAGGCAGTTTGGTGAAATGAATATGATGGTATCTCCTTGTCTCATACAAAGATAGAGTAGGCTTGTGAATAAGGTTTGTCAGGACTCATGCTTCCTTTTGAAAGTTTTTCTACTGTATCCACCATCTCCGATCCACCACCGGATCAGGGTGTGCTATGCCATGACACTGTTATCAGCAACACATACAGCTGCACACACATACATTATTGCATCACATCATTATCTGTTTCTCTGATATTGTGACAAACAACATAAGAAAACCTAAAGGAAACAATTTTAAAGTGACTTGCTCCATCCGGACAGCTTTAGGTCTAGTTTCATTCAGTAATCAATCCATGGAAGTGTTTTTCTAAAGAGATAGTCTACCATACTTTTACAAAAGTGCCTGAAGTGAAACAGTATGAATCCTGTCCAAATTGAACAAAAAGAGTAAGATTCAGCCTTCTGGGTAATAACTAAAGAAATGCAAATCTATTACTTAACAAAACAAAAAAATTGTAGGACAATAAACTGTTGATAAGTAGAAGAAATCCACTGAATATAATGTAAGATGCTTGTTAAAGCTCTGTATTCTATGATTTTTTAAAATAAAATTTCTTAAAATACATTCCTGACATCACATATTTCATATTGGGGTTTTTTTCTACTGCGTGTTGCAGTGACACTGATTTTGTAAATTTAGAATATTTTGATCTGCAACATGTAAAAATCAACAAATGAACAGGAGGAACAAAGAAGCCCAAAAGGCAGTAGTTCCGTGTAGTTTTCCTCTTTGTTTTCATACTGACATCTTTTCTAAGAGATATAAAATAATTTAAAAATACTGAAACTATATGTTGAAGTGATCCTTTCAAACAGATTATACCCTTCACAGAACACTCATCTACATATTCTTTCATAGCTTTTCTTCAATGCCAGGACCATTGTTACCAGAAGTCCGCATCTGTATATGATCTCACAGCAGCAACACATCCATAGTCTATGCTTGCAGATGAATAATTGCATTTTATTGAAGAAGTAGTTTTCTGGATCAGATTATAAAATTGGCCAGGACTAAAGAAAACTGCACAGACAATATAGGCCAAAAATAATGATTATTTAGAAATGCTTGGAAAACTCCAACTGAAAATTGATTCATTGTCTTTTTACTTCTAAGGAAAAGAATTAAGCATAGTAAGAAGATATGGAAATGGTGGCTAATAGTGGTCACTTTACCTTTAGTAATAATAATGCCCAATGTACACACTCATACCCTACTTCAGCAAAACAGGAAAGCTTATCTGAAGTCAATGCAACTACTCAAATTGTGATTTTAAGCACATCTTTATGAATGCTGTTAGAGAAGCACAAACGTTTATGATTCTATACAATTGAAAATTAAATCAGTGACAATTCTGTAATACATGTATGTGTATTTGCATGAATACACACATACATGTGTGTGTAAACACAACCGTATACTTATATATATATGTAAGCATACACGAACTTCTAATTATAGGACATGGGAGCACTTTGGAGATAATATTTAGAACCATGATATCTCTGTGGTCTAAGACTTATTCTACTGTGAATATGTTGATTTCTGAGTTTCACTGGAAAATATTCCATAAGAATGATTGCTATTTTCAGGGCATATCATAAGAATAGCCATGGCAGGTCAAACCAAAGCTAGCCTGGTATCCTGTCTCCAGTAAAAGCTAATAGTTAAGTGCATAGGTAAGAGTATTAAAACAGAGCAATTATATACTTTCCCTGGACGTTCTTCCAGCTCCCTGGAAGATTGCTAGCTATGGGAGAGACTTCCTGAACTAGAGGTAATATCTGTCTTTAATAGCCCTTGACGGATTTTTCTTCCACATATTTACCGAATTGCTGTCTAAACCAAAGTAAAATTTAGCTTCCCCAACATCCAATGACAAATATTTTCACGGCCAAATTAAGCTTTTTGAAAATGTATTGTCTTTGTTTTAAGCCTGTCACCTTGTACCTTAAATTTCATGGCCCCTCATTTTTGTATTAGAAGAAACAATCAAGCCCTGCTCCTCTTTTCTCTGTCTCTCAAGATTTTACAGGCACTTACAATTTTTCCCTTCATTACCTATTTTCCTACTTGAAGAACTGTAATCTATTTAGTTATTTCTTTTATTGTCATTGTCTTACTTTATGACAGAAGTGCAAACAAGTATTGAAGATATATCTGCATAATGGTTTTAGCAGTGGTTGATTCGTACCCCTTTCCTAATAATTCATATTTTATTCAATCTTACCATTACCCAGCACTCACCAGATGTCCTCAAAGAGCTAGCTATCATAAGGCTACTCTGATGGAGTCCTCTCTCTCTTGAATAGTAATAATCAATTACTGCATATAATCAAACAAAAACTGCATATATAAAGCTGGAATTTTTTTTCCATGTTAGTTGCTTTACTTTTATCAGCATTTAATTTCACTTGCCATTGTATAGCCCAGTCTTTCAATAGGAGGTAGCTTTTTACTAAGAGATTTAATTTTTAGTAACATGAATAGCAAACTTTTAATTATACATACCACCACAGATAAATAAGCAGTAGCAATATATTAAGAATTTTCATGTTCTTAGAGAGATCAGGCATAAGAAAATGAACAATCAAGTTAAGTTAGATACAGGTATCAAGATTTGAGTATGCCAATTCTGGAATGTCAGATTAGTCTCAAAAACCCCTCAATTATACTTCTCAAGACCAAGGCCTTTATTGATTTTTGGCAGCCAAAGAAACTTCTGCAGTCAGTGCCTGCTTTAGCTGATCAGCATCATGTAACCTAGGCCCTTGTTAAACCCTATTGATGTATATTAGCAGGAAGAGATCCTGATATGGACAGGGTTCCCAATTTCTCTTTTCCTCAAGAACAATTCACAATTTTAAATATTTATAGCCAATTTCTAACTAAGTTATCAAAATGTGTAATCATTCTCTAAGGACCTGTTACATTGCTCACCTCTCACATGTATTTTTTAATAAATGGATATGGACATAGTACAGTTCTGGACTTTCTTCCATGTAATTTTTCTAGTGACTATAACCTCAAATGTGGTAAAGAAAATCCTGATACTAACTTGTTTCTGGTTGTTGTTGGGCTGTTTTCTGGTTTGGGTTTTTTTGGTTTTGTTTGGGGTTGGATGTTTTGTTGTTTTGTTTTATTTTTCAAGGAAAAAATGAAATATTCAATATTTTAAGGAAATATTCAGGAAGAGCACATTTCAGATTCACAGTTGTATGTCTGATACAAACACTCACATCATAAATCTGACCTTATAAGCACAGTGGGGAAAATATAAGGTAAAACTTCAGTAGAAGTTGTTTTCTTAGATTTCCTGAAGAAAGATAAATTACTTTTGCATAGCAGTATTTAAATCAAAGCCCATTATTGTCAGACTTCCCCCAGCAAAAGGCTGCTGAGCCTATTGTTTTCAATATCCTATGACTATTTTCTTTTTCCCGTAAAATTAAAATGTTCAGGAAGTGCTCTGACTGATTCAGTAAGTGGTTTATTTCTCCTACAGATCAGTGTTGAAACAATGTTTCAGCAATGCTAGGGAAGGCCTTTGGCTGATGATGGTACTGTGACTTGAATGAGTCTTAAAACTGAAGTTTCCACTGATCTGGAGCACTTCAAAATCAAAGAAAAGAAACTATTGAATTCAAAGGCTCTGTATCAGGTTCCAAAATAATTTCAACTTTCATAACACTTCAGTGTCAAAGAATCATAGAATCATAGAATGGTTTGGCTTGGAAAGGACCTTAAGATCATCTAGTTCCATGGGCAAGGATGCTGCAGAGTAGACCATGTAGTCCAAGGCTCCATCCAACCTGGCCTTGAACAGAAAGGGATGGTGCATTTACCACTTTGGGCAACCTGTTCCAGTGCCTCACCACCCTCACAGTAAAGAACTTATTCCTTATATTCAACCTGAACTTCCCCTGTTTAAGTTTAAACCCATTACCCCTTGTCCTGTCACTACAGTCCCTAATGAAGAGTCCCTCCCCAGCATGCTTGCAAGCCCGCTTCAGATACTGGAAGGCTGCTATGAGGTCTCCACGCAGCCTCCTCTTCTCCAGGCTGAACAGCCCCAACTTCCTCAGCCTGTCTTCATACGGGAGGTGCTCCAGCCCCCTGGTCATCCTCGTGGCCCTCCTCTGGACTTGCTCCAACAGCTCCGTGTCCTTCTGATGTTGAGGGCACCAGAACTGCACACAGTACTCCAAGTGGGGTCTCACGAGAGCAGAGCAGAGGGGCAGGATCACCTCCTGTAATCATTGAAAATGAAAGTGGGGGAAGGGGAAAACTGTTGGACCACTGGTGTTAGAAACATGCCATTAGAGCTAATGAGTGCATTTTGCAAATATATGCTATTGGCTTTCCCTTTAAAAAAAAAAAAAAATCAATACAGCATTCCAGGTGAATATTTTCTAACATAACTACCTTTTGACCTTGTATTTTTCATTTTCTAAAGGTTAAGTCAGAGTGTAAAAAGCCACATTCATAACACCAAGTGTTTATTTTTCTCCTTTGCTTCCTGAAAGGAATAAGTGCACAGTATTTGTAAAAAAAGCACATTTAAGTCACAATACAAAAGGACTTCTACTGTACTTTGACAATAGCATTATAAGTGAACAGGAGGAAAACGTGAACCTTGCCACTTGATGACGTCAAATGTCCAATAATTGTATGTTTAATCACTTTAGTTTGCTTTGATATCATCAGAATCAGATGATACGGTCAAAGGGGAAATAATTAGCATCTTAACTGATAAGGGTACAATGCTAGGACAGTAGAAAGCTATGAAATTGGATTGGATTCAAGCTGAGAATTGTTTTACTGTGGAAGTGTAGTGATCTCTAGAGACTACTCTTCAATTGAAAATAATTTTCCTGTTTATAAATATACATCACTTGCAGTTGGGTTGTTGGGGTTTTTTTGTTCAAAGTTATTATCTTTTGAAAATTATCTTGGCTCCCAGGAGTTACTGGACTTACTTAAGATGACAGCTTTTGCTTTAAATTGAAATCCAAATCCATTTGTAATTATGTAGTTTTAGTCCCTTTCTGACTTCAACAATTAAAAATGGAAACAGGCATTTCATTGCAATGATTTAGAATTTTAATCCTACAGTACCAAGGCATCAGTTTGCTAGGAAAACAAATCTTACTATGAGAAACTTGAGTGTTAACTGCCAGGAAATAACCAATTTTACATCACAGATGTCAAAAATGTGCTTTAAAAACACAGCAGAAGAAAACCCATTACTATTTATCTGTAAAGATGTTCTATGTCTTTTCATTAAAAATAGTGCAATAATCATTGAAAAAAAAAAATCTTGGATAATACTGGACAGATTCTGAGCCTAGTCACAGAGTACTGACTGTATAGGCATACACTTCAATATAACATAATAGTCATATCCTTTTATTCTTGCTCAAATAAAAGTTGTGCAGTCACTTGCTCCCAACATTTCTACCATTCCCCAAAAATAATCCATCTTAGCCAATTACCAATCCAGATAACTACAGGTGCATAAGGTTGTAGACAGGCTAAATGAAAAACTGTTCTGCGGTTTAGATAGAATGAAGAAATGGAGCTCCTGATCTTAAGAAAAGCATGTACCTATAAATACACTTGCTGAACGTATACCTTGAGCCTGACAAAACTGTTCTGTTACATATTATAATAAGGTGTTACAGTAGTATAAATTGGATCCGCAATGTGTATCAGAGACAGGGCTGGTCCAAGTCACCTGTATGCTCAGCAAAGTTAGAAGCCTACCCTCCTTCAAACTCCCAGGAGGAGAACATGAGCCTTAAAAGCAGACAGAATTTTTAGTGTCTTGTAAAGAGCTGAAAGGATCCTGTTCTCACAAACATTCAAAACCCTGATAAAAACGAGTGCACATGCTGCATTCAGAGAATTAATTGCATATTATTAACGCTTCATAGAACACCTACTGGAGAAATGCCCAATGGAAATATAGCTTTTGATTTTTAGCTGTTAATATTTTTTTCCACAAGACTCTATTTTCTTCATATTCACACCCCTAATAACCGCTGTGAATCAAATTCAACACCAATTTACATCCTGCACTAATCTACTGAATTGAATGGCCCAGTTCCAGACCTGTTATAACTGAATATGGCCAGCAGAGTTCCATATATTTCCATCAGGACTGGATTCAACCATTAGCCTATAAACAGCTCCTGCAAGACATGTTCATATAGCATTTCGTCATTATAAATAGCCAGATAAAAATAACTGTTTGACACAAGTGTTGTTTGTGGATGAAGTTCTGGATAGAAACACTTCCTTCCATTCTGTTTGTGATTGCTTGAAATAAATAGATATTTATAGTTTGTGTAGGCATGCAGAAAACCAGTTAAACAGAAGCCAAACAGAAATAAAATCTACAGGCTGTTCCAAACCACCACCAACATCAATTTCATCAACAATGAACAGTACTCATGAGAGAGTCTACAGCTAGCAGCCAAGTTGATAAAACTTGGTACATGAGGCACAGATCCAGCTGACTCTTATTCACTGGAAAATATCACCCTTCAATAGCCAAACAAGACCTTGAACTTGCAAGTTCTCCATAAACCTAACTAAAGCAAGTCACTGTAACATCTAGAAGCATCCTGATAAGCAGAGAGAACGAGAATTTCAATTGAGAACAAGAGATGATGATGAGGACTGAAAGCAAAGAACTTTAGATAAATTCTTCCACAGGATCCCTATCTGGCTGCACAGTTTGGGGCTGCTCTGTGCTCTTGTACAAAAGACTTTTAAGATTTCACTGCTTCATTTGCTGCAGAAGGCAGGAGGGTGCAGGTGTATTCTTAATACAGTTACAGTGAAAATTCATGTGCAGTAAAACTTTGGCACTTAAGAGTCTGATATTTCCAGAAATACCTTCAGGACCTCACAAGCCTCCTCAAATCAGATTCTCTACTTAATATGCTTGCAGTCAGCCACAAAACACTTTCATGATGCCTGAGTTGTTTCATAAAGCTTTCTTACAATGTTTGGCATCTCTTACTTAAGATCTTTTTATCTTCTTTAACACAATGAGAAATACTTGTTACACTATATAGGCTAAGCTATGTAATTAAAAGCACTGAAAGCCAGGAGAAGCAGTATGGATGATTTCTTGAATAAGACAAAGGAAACCTGCCCTAAGGAATTAGATGCTATCACTGACTTACACAGTCTGTATACACTGGGCAAGTCACTCAAAGCAAAGTTTTCTAAGTGATCACCCAATGTGTGTTCTTCATGCACGGCAGGAGTAATTGAAATCAATGGAAATGGTGCTTTTAATGTGCAACTATATTACAAGTGCTATGATACAATACCATGCTATTATAATACCAGACACCCAGAAAAAACAAGTCAGTACTATCAAGCCATGCTCCTAGAATTAGGAGATTCTTTTGACTCTTGTTTCTATACGTGTCAGTTTTGTATCTGTAAAACCGAGACAATGGTACTTTATCTCCCAAAAGTTTGGTTAAAATACATTCATTATCATGAGAAACACCAGTGTGAAAAGCTCAGGAGAGAATTGATGTTAGTATAAAAAATTCTGTAATGTGCTGCAATAAGTGTTCAATAACAGCAAGAAGAAATGAGAATTGCTTATTAGCTGAGAGTAAATTAACTGTAACTTAGAGTAGGCTGTTAAAAATCCAGGAGCTGGCATGATAGTACAAAACCACCTTGTGAGGATGTAAGAACACACCTCAGGAATGTAAAGGTTGCAGACCACAGCCTTTCTGCTTTTCTTTTCAAAGGCAACCACTTCAAATTCTATTAAAAACTGAAAGAAGTATATAAATGCAAAGTTTTCATATTTCCAAACAGAAAACACTTCATACAAGACCACTTGCCTTTCAGAGGAGGGACTTTTTAGAGATGCAACTTCCAGCTGCACCTTTTTCAAGATAGTCTCTTTTCCCTATTTTCTACATGTGTATTTCTATAAAATATTGGCTACTGGCCAAATCTGACACTCGGATAAGATTTCTACTGATTCTTGAAAACTTGCCAGAAAAACTGAAGCCAGGGGAAAATCTGCTTCAGAACTGAATACGGCCTGTAGGAGTTGGTGTTAGGCAACTAAAGATTTTCTCATGTGTAACTCTAACAGTTTTAAGTACCCTTTGCATCAGCTTCCTAAAAATAATTATCTTCTATAGAATTTCTTATGTGACAGTGAAGTCGGTTTTAGATGGGAGAAGCTAGAATCTTGTGCTATATTTAGTGCAAAAAAGAGAAATCTTGTCTCCCTTCTCCACCCTCAACTTTGCACATCTCCATGCTTCCTTCCCTCAGCTCCTGCATCTGGCTGCACAATCCTGTCTGCTCCTTCCTATCAGCTCTGGTGTTTCCCTAGTTGATGCCTCAGCAAAGCCATTTAACTCACTAGCAGCAACACACAATTCCTCTCTAAAACTATCCTTAGTTACAAAAGAACATGGAATGAGCATTTCAACTGCCACAGTAAGCAGTAGCAAAGCACACTGAAGTGGGGAGAGAAGGAGACATGGGGCAGAGAACATTCTCCTGACAGTGGTGAACTGGTATGTAAAGTCCTGCTCCACCTCACTTGGTTTCACTGGTATTAAGAGCATGTGGTCACCCTTTATCATTTTGTCTGCACAGGTGAAATTTAATACTTGAAATTTAATTATTTTATGATTAAATGTATTAATAATTCAGATAAAATCTAAGGGAAGCTTAAAACTAAGCTCCAAAGGAGAGAAAACATGGAGCAGGATTTGGCTTCTGGGTTTTGTCTTTGGTTGGTTGGTTGTTTTGGTTTTCGTTCGTTTTTTTTCCCAGGAAAGTCCATGGCAAAACTGTGTTTCTTGGAAAGGGTTATGGTCTTGTTTGTACCAGCAACTGCATTAGTCTTTCCTAATAAGCAAATAAAAGTCCTCCTACAATTTTAGGATAATCCTTTTTCTGTTCACCTGCAGCAGAGAACTCAGTAAGAAAGTGGGTGGCAGCAAGTGCTTTAACAGCAGTATTAACCCTGTTACTCATCTCATAGCAATTAGTATCTTTTTTTATCTGAATTTCTAGAAATCATTCTATTTTGTATTAAGATTTCATCCCACTTCCATTAGCCTACACACCTTTCAGAAACTATCACAGTTGTTTATAGTAATTTGTATTTATACACTTATATATTAAAAGTTAGTATTTTATACATTTCTTTATATATATTATATACATACATACACAACCTAATTCAACAAATACTTCAGTATATTTCTAAAATCTAGACACTCATTTAGGACAAGAAATAATGAACTGCATTGCTTACAAAGGCTCCTACATAGAACAGACAACAGTTTCATTAAATCTTGCCTCCAGTGACTAAACAATCTGCAGCCAAGTCTAGTAATTTCATAGCTCTTGATTTTGGAGCTATGAGCAGAGGTTCCCAGTCATGCAGAGCCGTATGGGGTTTTTAACCAAATACAGTGTGAAAATGGATGTCGCAAAACATTACTGAATGAATCAGCAAATTCCTGTATTCCAGTAACAGAGCTAGAATGGTGAAAGAGGCAGCATAAATACATAAATGTGTTAATAAATACATAGATGATCAGTGGCAGAAAGCACAGAAAAATAATTCAGATTAACATAACTATTTTGAAAACTACAGGAAATTGCACATTGTAAATTACAACTGACCTTAAATTCTTAGGGTTTTCTCACTGCTAAAAAGAACTGCTGCCATTGTTTGAGTGGGGGCTGCTTTGGGTAATTAATACATGTTAACTGTACAGAAAATACATATAATGTAGACAAAGTGCTTCATTTATTTTTAATCAAGACAACTAGAGACAGAGAGCAAAAAAATTCTGACATCACTTAATTCACCTGGTGCTTTGTTTGCCGTATGTCTCTCCAGGGTCTTTCACACCTTTTCTCAGCAGCAGATATGAGACAAAACATGTATGATGTTCAATCAACAGATGAGACATATTTCAGTTACTAGAGCTCCTGAGTGCATGAGTCAACACACAGAACGGAAAACAAATGCCAAATGGCATAGAGAAGCGCACAAGGAAAATGCCATCTGCACCTGAAGCAGCTGGAGCACTCACCACAGTACATGATTCAAACACTACTGGAAAAAAAATCACTAGAAATGATCATGTCACAAGCAGAAATAAGCACAAGGGACTGAATGGAGCTGGGCCATCATTGTATTAAGGGGACTTAAATGACTCTAACTAAGCAAAATATCAAATAAAAAGAATAATTAAAATCTTTTAACCTGGCTAAAAATGTAAGAAATATTTTCTTTTAAAATATGTACTCTTCACCTCAATGTGCAGATTCCAAACTATGTAAGTGCCAAGAAAGAAAACTGCCTTAGAAAGGTAGCTGTGATAAACTAGACAACATGGACACTGAATAAATGCACTGTAGGGCAAAGATGAAAAGAACTATGAATAGCAGATACTTTTGGCCAGATGAGAGTCACACTGTTAATTTTGCCAGTTTCAGAACTGCACAAGAATATTACCTCTTTTTTCAGAATTGTAAATTCTATGTAATTAGAGATTCAGATAATTTAAGTATTCTTGAATACCACCATTGCTAATTTGCTATTGCATTTTTTGTGATAGATTTATATCAAATTCTCTCTATGTAACAGCAAGAGGAGATGGTAGGACAGGTGACCCTCATCGGCAAACTTTTTTCTTTTCTGCTTAGGAGATTTTAACCAACAGTGCTTCATTCTTAGTATTTATAGCATATACGGTTGTCCTCTTTTTTGTCAGCTTTTTACTGTTTTATCAAATATTCCTCAACCAGAAGAATTTTTAGGGCTACTGCTACTAAAATGATGATCTTCTCTGGAAGAAAAGGCTTTTCTTAAAACATCTTGTGTTGGAAATAAAACTAAATGTTCTTTTATGATGAATAAAACAAGACTAAGAAGGTATACCCTCAATATATGAGGAGGCAAAACACTAAAAGAAGACATAAAAATTTTATTCTCTCCTGACAGTAGTATATATAGAAACCGTAGTTACTAACAGTTGTCAATGACAACTTAATGGATCAATTCTCTAACCTAAAAATCTAATTCATTAAAACTGCTGTATTTCTTGAAATCTGTAACTATTATTTACTAAAATATTATAGATCCCATGAATATCTCATATTATTTGCACATAAATAAATATATTTCTAAAATAGAAGGCTTGGGTTTTCTGCAGAAGTCCCCGAGTTACATTATATGCACATTGATCTTTGACACTTTATTAAAACATCACAACTTAATAAATGGGTAAAATATTATTTTAAACCTTTGATGTTCAAGTATAAAATCAGGACTGTTATGGTTGATAAGAATTCTTTGCAACTCTGTCTGTCTTCCAGATTAAGAACTTACAGTACTTTAATTAAACATCCCTAGAGCCCTTCAAGGCAAAGTATCATTACTTCGGCCTTCACTGGTGATGTGGAAATTATGTACAGATCAATGGGGCACCCAAAATAATTCACACATACAAACTCACTCATCCCGTTGGAGTCTCTTGGCTGGACCAGAGTTGATTCAACTCGACATAGACCCATTCACTTAAAAAGGGCAGTGATTAACACTACCAAAGGGTTTGGCCATCTTGATCTACAACAATGACATTGATGTATTCAATAAAATATGTGAGCAGGATAAATCTCCCATTTAGGCATCAAATTTGGCTGGCTATTCTGTGGGACATCCTAATTATCCATGCTTGTGATATTAGTAACAATTTATTTAGAAGAGACTGTAATCTGACACATCCAATTTGAACACAGATGAAAGCTGAGCAAGATACAGATCTACTGCAAAAGTACTGCAAAATGCAGTACCTCATTTGTTTTGAGCTAGTTTTCTGATTCTATTTTTACTCACTGTGATTTACCACCAGTATCCTCTGGGTGATAGTTAAGGAAACAGATGCTGGGAATCTCTGTCCCTTCAGTTCCTGAGAGGAGAGCTCTGACTCACATTTGTGCCTAGTTTCTCCTTTGTACTCACACATGCAAAGGGGTGTTGTGTGAAACTTAAATTACTGCTTGATTTCCAGTTTCTCATTGCCAGTTTCCTCAAAGTTTCCACTTACGTATTTTACAGCTTTACCAGTTTCATTTGAGCTGCATTTTATTACACGTTTCCCTTTCCAAAACCTGAACTGTGTGTTCCCAGGACAAAGTTAAATTCTTTTATTTTGAAGTGCTCTATTTATTTGGGATTTTCCAATGAAACTGGATAGAAAAAATCTACATATCTGGGACAAAGCTGAAATTAATTTTTAACAGATGTTTTACTCTGAATTTTTCCTCTACCACTTTGAAAAAATGCATATATAAGACATATAGAACAATTGAACAGAAATAAATACAGCCCATGCTTGTTTATACGGCTATCATGGAACTTTTCATTGTCTGTGTGCAGATACGAAAAAGCTTTCATGGATAGACTGCAGTACTTAGTATGGTGCAGGAAGAACACTTCTAGATGGAAGGTATCGGCAAGGCAGCAGTAGTGTTCCTCCCTGCATGACAAGAGGTACACATCATTATCACCTAAAATGCAACTGTTATAGTTTTGAAAATGCTGCCCAAAACACAGCCTTAGAGTAATGAAGGAGTTAAATGATAAGATTGCATTCTTAGAAGAGTTCTATTTGACTAGAATTAAAATCATATCACAGTTCAGAGCAGAGGTCTAGTGTCATTTAGCAATGAGTTGCCCTGGCTGAGTTTCTAGGAGAAATAGTCATAATATAATTAATTTGGTGGAACAGCTGGATACACAGACTGCAATTAATTTTGCTCTGAATATTAACAGTCCTATAGGAGTTGAAAAGAAATTATATCAGTCAATAGATTTTTGAATTAAGTAGGTTGTGGGCAATAAAGCAAATTATTGTTGATATTGTAAAACTTGTTTAAATCAACTGAATGATTATAGTAAATCACATACATAATAAATCTGTACTAGTGCTCATTTATACAGGGGGAAAGAAAAAAAAATATTCAACTCAAACTAAAATGGCAAGAAAAGTTTTATATGAACCATTAGACTGCTTCACTCATTAAAATAAACGTGGACTGTTTACTGTTTCCTTGTTCAGTATGTAAATAGCATATCACAACAATGCATAGCTAATATCCATACATCAGAAACTTGTTTCTTGATTATCCAGAGATATAGGCAGTATCTCTTTAAAAGTTTCTTTCAGGGAATATTTCTCCAATAAGAGCTGGTCTTCTAAACAGATGGTCACTGCACAAGAAACAGTTGAACAGTGGCACCCAGAGGTGAAAAGTGTACTGTTCCTAAAGAGTTACTCCATTTGTTGTAATCTATTTCTCGTCTTTTCCTTCTGTCATTCCCATCTTTTCTCTTCCAAGTAACAAATGCCAGAAAAAGAACATGCTGCAATTTGGAAGAACATTTGTTTAAAAAACAAAGCCCCTGCTTTGCAACAACTACTATAGTTGGGAACACATTTTAGAAATGCATTTTTCTACATATTTTCTCTAACAAAGAACAGGATAAAAATAACCATGGAAAAGAGAATACTTTCACATGCATCTCCTTGGATGGAATTCTGAAGCCACAAAGCCCTGTATTCTCCCTAAATCCACTAGCTGAATTTATTGTGCAGGATTCTAACAGGAACTCGACGATCCAAACACAAAAGTTGCTGGATTTTAGGAAAAGGGCTTGGGATCATAGAACATACAGAGTTATAGTTGACACAAACTGTCCATACTATCTCAGATGACGTCTTGACTTCAGACATTTGGTAAGACCTATTGCATCATTTTCCTAAAAGCCCCAGGCTGAGAGCACCACCCCAGGCTCCTTGGCCAATATCTATTTTTATATATGCATACATGCATTATATGCATGCCAGTTATTTATTTCCCCCAAAAAATTAATTAAATACAAAGAAATGGCGTGGCTACCCAACATCAGTCTCAGGAAGGCCAAAAAAAATGAAGCACATTGATTTGTAGTTAAACAGGCCATACTTTTGCAATTCATACTCAGTGCCTGCATCTTTCCATTAGATAGAGTGGGACTCTGTACCTGAGCTGAGCTACAGCAAACAACATCCACACTCTCTAAGGAACCTCCAAATAATCTTCCATTTAAGAAGCCATAACAGGAAGGACTTTTGGCAAGCATTTGGTCAAAAAGAGGAAAGAAAAAGAAAGAGATGATTGTTTTGCTTGAATTTTAAATATAAGATTTATTCCTGTGGGTTGAATGGACTGGGTGAGGTGTCCAGAACAATTTTGTTGATTTTCTCTAGCAGCAAACCCTTTTGTCTGCTCTGCTCTTCATGCTGGTTGTTGTTAATATTGTTATTATTATCATCATCATCATCATTATTATTATGACTGCCATTACTTACTATCATGTAAGGTGCAGTGGTACTGTGGTGGGCAAAAAAGTGAAGTTTGCATTTCTGTACCTGCACCTCCAGCCCAAACATGAGAAAGGAGTTTCCATAAACACCAGAGGCACATGTTCCTAAACTCATCTCTGTATGCGGTGTGTTCAGGATTGCATTTAAACTACTATCCATACAAAAACCATCAACTGAGGTCAATTTCCAACAGTTTGTAAGGTAGGACATTTCCCCACATCTACCTTTCAAGCAGGATTTTAAACAAATATGTGAAAGCAAATATGGAAAGGCTATATGCAAGTTGATACCCTTCTTCCCTCACCTCCCACCTTTATTTTCCTATCTCTTTATATAGAGGGCTATTTGCAGAAACACGTCGTTGCGAAGGCTGCTACACAGTGGCACTCGCACGGATTCCCCATTGAGGGCAGGGCGCAGCTCTGCTGTGCGGAACTGAACAGACAGCAACACCGCTTCCCGTACAGTGCTCACATAATGATCACATCATCGGAGCTGCACCACCGCGTGTTTTATCTCGGGGCGGACGCCACACACGAACCCGCCGCCCGCCGCGGCCACCGCCACAGCCACCGCCTCCCCGCAGCTTCCTCTCCGCGCAGGCGGCGGCGCCCCCTGGCGGCGGCACGCGGCGGGAGGGCCGCATGCGGTGCGGTGCGGTGCGCGCTGATGGGCGGTGTTCTTCCGCGAGGGATGGCTCTGGGGCTGCAGATGCCGCCGGATGGGGCCGTCTCCCTGTAATCTGCCGCTTGCGAGAAGGTCCAAGTAAAGGCACCGCTCGAAACCGCAGTGAGCGTGGGCAGTGGAACAGCTCACCTGTTCCAAACGCTTCACACAGGATGGATCATATATACTAATATGTCCTATTACACACACTTTTGTCTCCGATGTCCAGAAAATATTTTAATGAACGTAACTGTGACCATTTTTGGCTGTTGCTTGTGTTCAGTTTATGTTCTTCTTGTACATACAGGCAGGGGTTTGGCTACATTGTTCTCAAATTTTTGGTTCTAGTTCCCAGAAAACGTCACCTTAAAAGTGATCTATTCCTTTTGAAACAAAAGTTACTTAAACGCATGGCTGGACATACAAAACCTAACAACAAGGTTTAGATGACAGTTCCTCTTCCAGGATTGTTCTGTAAAGAACGAGGTGTACAAATAAATGATGTTTATTGCCAGCCAATAAATAAAGGCAACACCTTTTAATTCCATAAAAATACATTAAAAGTGGAGAAACATTTTGTGGAAGGGTGGAATAGAAAATCAGTACCTATTTCCTTCTGCAAAAAGCAGAGAATTTTGTGTGTTCTGTAAAAGCACAGGTGTGCTTTATGGGTGGGGAAATAAAAAAAGAAGGGGGGGAAAAAAAAGAGAAAAAGAAATCGAAACACCAGTCCTATCCCTACTGAGAAAAGACACTTGGAGAACACTTGAAAGAGCAGTGAATGTTCTTGTTGCAGCATCTGCATAAAGGTAAGCGCAGTGCAGGAGATGAGGAGGGGGCCTTATAATTTATAGCTGTCCCTTCAAAACGGGCTGCTGCTTAAAAAGCTCTCAGAGGAAAGATGTAGCCCTCAGTGCCTTAAAGGCAGCACCCAAGCTGGTGATTCTCACCTGTCCCAGCCCTGGCCCTCTCCCTGTTAGCTGAAGGGAGCTTCTCACAGTTAATTGCACGTGTTATGCCTCACAGCCCAAACACAGGTTTTTCTGTTTTGCAAGCACCACAGCTTATTCCGCTTCACTGGGATGATACAAGAAGAAAACAGACCTATAGCTTTGCACTGGGGGCTTAAATACTAAAAATTACTCTTGTGAATTTTCCTTTGTAATCATATCTGCTTAAGTGTGCAGGTATGAAAATGTTCTGAGTATCTTTTACATACCTCCCGAATGCCTTGTCCAGAGAGCTAGCTGTTGTCAATGAACGATGGAAAGCATTAACTCTCTGCACATATCACTGATATCAATACATGGCACAGATTTTCAGCATTTCTGGCAAACCAAACTGCCAAACAATCTAACTGATGGTCTATTTGTCTAACCTAATTTTACACCACTCCAGAGGCATATAGAGGAGCTTTCCATGAAGTACAATTCTAGAATAAGCAATCCAGCTTGACACAGCAGTTAGCAAATTTCCCCCAAAGTATGACGGATTATATCCCAATGTAAAACACTGACTCTAACGTGCCTGTGAATGCCATTATTCCTATTGTTGGCTAACATCTTGTTTAAAGCTTGATACAGGAAGACAATTAGTTTTCCACTAGGAACTAAATACTCTTCTGAGAAAACAGTTGATACAGTGGAAGTCTGCAAGGGGACTAACCCAGACAAAATACCACACATGGCACATGTAGGGCACTGGCTGTGTCCTGCAGGTGTGAGGAGATCATTTCCATTTCTAACTTCAGTGGCTCTATGATTAAAAGGTTACAGAACACTTGCACAGTTATTTTACATAATTAAACTATACCAGCACCATATAAGAAAATTAAACAGTATGTGTGGATGTATACGTAAAATAGATAAGTAATATAGTAAATAAGGCAATTTTACAGGTTTTGTTACTACTTAGAAAAACATGTTAAGCAAAGGCCATTACATAAAGCCTAAAATTTGAATTTGAATCTACATTGGTAGATCCTCAGCCTATGCATTATGTAATTGCATATTAGTGCATTTATTTAGTAAAATCAAATGATAGTAGACAGCCTGCTGATCATCTGATTTTAACCACTACACCTATCAAAATGACAGCATTATTTTCATAGCTGCCTGAATGTAAAAATAAGTTCCATTTGATATATAATGTTTATATTAATCCTTTTAAACATTTGCTGCCTTTCACCCTGTGGGTGATCTCTGCAAAATGTGTTGAGTGATTTATTAAGGCCTGACCCAGCAAAGTCAGAGAAAGCTCACATCCCCCTGGCTTCAGAACAACTAAGGGCTTCTCCATGCACCTTCCAGGATCAAGCTCTGAGGATTTGGCAATCCTTCTGGACTACGGTTTTGTTCAGATTTCTGTATGCTAACTTTCTATCATGCTTTCATTTTGCACTGGGGTCAAACAACAGCTGTATCCAAAACCCTCTTACTGAGCAAAATCTTCAGTTAAGTCAATATGAGTTTGAGCAAGAAAAGAATACAGGCATGACTAAAAAGTTTGTGATAGCTAGGTGTTATATTGCAAAATTTAGTTATGAATCTCATACTATAAAGGTTTCGCAACCTAGACCTTAAAAAAAGACAGCTACCATAGTTATCAGTTAATAAGCAAAACTAGTAAAAATATTTCCAGCACAAGTAGTACATACACCTAAAATTAACATTCATCGATGCTATCTGTGTTCCTACTAAAAACCAACATGTAAATCAATGGAAAATATTGGAAAACGTAAAACAATAGTAGTGATTTTACTACCAAAAAGAAAAAAAAAGTTTTTCTAATTTTTCTTGTTTGCCCTTATGCTCCAGAATTCTTTTTTTTATATATATATATTTATGTTTTATATTTTAAAACTTGGTTTGGGGAAGTCTGTTACATAACAATGGGCATGAAAATCCACAAGACATTTAAAAGGAACCAAAGGGTTTATCTGCATCTGATTGAACTCATTGACTAAATAAAATAATATTTTTTTCTGAAAAACATATACTGCTTCTTAGAACACAATGTAAGAGCACTCAGTGTTGTATCAGGTAGTCTAACTTGATCACTAGCAAAAAGACAGCACACCTTTTTTAAATTCCAGAAAAAAATGTGTTGTTCTTTCAGTTGTGTCTTTGCTAACAATTTGGAAGCATCCATTGTATTACTACTGCAGTGTTATTGAGCTAGTTTTATTAAGGCAAATTTATAGCAATGTTAGAAATTAATACCACTCTTATTTCCTCCACTGCCTGGCTTTATTGAATGCCATGGGGCATATTAATCAGTAAAGCCAAGTAGTGCATGAAATAAAAGTATAAATTAACCTGTAACATGAATGTAAAAAGGGGCTTAATAAAATAGAAATAAATAACACTTTAATGATAATCAACCCCGCCTGGCTTAACCAAGCACATAGTGTAATAATGCTAAATACAAAGAAAAGTATTTAAATAAAGTTTAAATCATGATGCAAACAACATAATTTACAAAGTAATACTTAATTCACTGTACTGTTTAAACACACATAAGACTGTACAAAACCCCACCCTTCTGACCCAACACTTCTTCATGTAAAATTCCTGTCAACTTTGGGAGCAGGCCCAAGGCACATTGACTATGAATGTGAGAATGATTTCAGAGCGATTGCACATTCTAAGAGCCTATGCATTTAGATGTAACCAAAAAAGAAGTCTTTGCGTAGTATACTCTGCATACACACAAAATGTATCTCCAAATATCAGCTAAAACCAGAACGGTGTCTTCAAGCCTATTTCACACAGGTGAACTGCACACAATGCATATAGTGATTTATTAAGGGCTTGACCTTGCAAGTGTGTGAAGTCATTTTAACCTGCCCTTAAATTTATGTTGTGGTTTTTCTAAAGACAGTGTATTCTGTGATATAATAGAAGGGAGTTTGGGGGGGGAAAGTCTCTTCTCTTCAGGGTCAAAAAACCCTCTGTCCAAAGAATTACTCCCAGTACACAAATTGATATATGCAAGGACTTACAAAATCAAAGCTAACAATAGACAGCTCAGCTTTTCTCCACAGTTCCTGCACTTCCAGCGCACAAACATTTGGCCATGTTGTCATACATAATAACCACATATATGGAAATACATGTATTTATAAAAACAGGAATAAAAATTGGCCCAAATCTGTAAGTATCATAAACCACCAATGTGTATGCTCCCTCTGCTGGCTCTTCTGCAGAAATTAACTATGAAACACACCTGCTGTAATTGCTCTGCTTCTAGCAACGCTAACATAAACATGCCACAACCTTGCTAGAAACACGAAGTTAACAAGAAGAAAGGTAAGATGAGCAATTCTGCGTGAGTGACTGCACACATAACAATATAAACATGACATTAAAGCAAAGGTTTTACAAATACAAATATATTATGCGTTAGAAATGCATTAGAGTTCATTGCATCACAGTTCTGATATCATTATGGAGGCATGCTAATATGAGATACTGCCAAAATTTAAAAGATACAATGAGCTATGCTTATATAAAACAGGGTTGCAGACTGTTTAGATTCAAGTGTACCCAGAGTCCAATAGAAATGGTTAAGGATCTTATTCTGCAGAAAACGTAGTGGCACTGAACAGGAGGCAAGCTTAACATTTAGTCCAAGTGAGGTCCCCATACTCATGGATGATGTTTGCTAGGAGTTCTGTCAGCTAATGAGCTGAACCATCTGTAGCAGTTTCCTGACAGATGTGGCCAACTCCCGTACTGGGCCACTACATCTTCTGACACAGAGGGCTGTGGAGGGGAGGGAAAAAAATGCCATCACCAGGTACTCAAATGTGGTAGCTCTTCGTAAATAATAAAGCAGCTTTTTTTGCCAAAGAGCCTTCCAAACACATTCCTTTTGGCTTCAAAACTATTGTGAACCTTTTTTTCCTCTTCATCAGTCATAGTATAAAATTCAGTACAACACAACATCAGTGGATGTAAAGGAATTACATGACAACTCACATTAGGTAGGTTTTTTTCTTATTTTAAAATCAAGGCTTATGCTTACAATCTGGATGTTTCTAAATCCACTGAGCTTAATTTATTATACAGATTTTAAATGCATAAATTTCAGAGACTTTTATGAGATGCACAAGGGTATTAAGGTTAGAGTACACTAAGTATATATTATCTCAGTGCTATTATAACAAGACATGTTCTACAGTTGTAAAGAGAACAAACGCTTAAATTTCTATCTTATCCAGTAAACACATGAAAAATAAACTTTAAAATATCTTTAAAAATAGTTTTTAAAAGAATCTTCTTGTTTCATTTGTTTCTCCTTAAAAAGTATTTATTTTGGACAGGAAATCCATTTGGAGTGTAATACCATGATAGTTAAAGGACTGCCAATCCAAACTCATTTTTCACGATAATAAACACCAGTCACTGTGTTTAGATCACTGAACTCCACATTATTTTGTTTGGAAATCAAATACTTCGACAATTTAACCCCACTACTGACAGCATTATAGTCATTAGTCTGAATAAGCAACCTTCTAATCTCTTTTTTCATAGTGAAGTTCCAATAAAATAAAATAAAATAAAATAAAATAAAAGGTGGTTTAGTTGCATAGTGATAAAATATTTATGGACAGTTATCTAAAGCACAAAAAGAGAAAACTGAAGCTGGAGAATGCTGTTTGTTGGTCTCAAATTCAAAGTGTGCACAGAATTTTCTGTGTCTGTCATGACTGGGCAACACATGGTAAGTTCTTTGAAAAACTAAAACCTTATTGAATCAACAGTTATGTAAATGTCAAGAGACTACCAATTTGCAGACTATTCCAAATTATTTCAGCAATAAATTAGGAAAGCGCATGAAAGAAATAAACCCCACAGTTAAAAGATTCATACTTGCATTTTGATATTTTAAGAGACATAGGGCTTTTAATTTAACTATTCCCTGTACTATTAAATTAAAGCAACTGTGTTGTAACAGCACATGAAAAAACACAAAAAACAAAACCAACCCAGAAAGTGCCCATCTGCCACAAACACGCAGCCTATGGAAATGGACCAAAAGGAAGCATATGATGAAAGTATGACAGTACATTGCAAGTAGTTACATGCAAAGAAACAAACACGCACCATGGGCCTCTGAAATTCTTTCACACCTCTTAGAATACAGTTTATTTTAATAAAAGAAGACTATTTCTTGCACAGGTTAATATTTCAAGCATCTTTTTGAAATAAATTCCTTGTGTGTCCAAATCAGTTGATTAAATCTTACACCAAAATCATTCCATTTTCTTTATCCCCTTGGATCAGAAGCATCCCTGTACTTCTAGACCAGTGCAGTCACATTCATTACACGGGAAGTGAGACTGTGAAAGCTCTGCTTACTGCCTGCAGCTGTCACTAACACTAGATCTGTCTTCACAAATATTATTACAAGTGTGTTCATCTGAGGTGTCCTTATTCACAATAGCTGACCTTCATGGCTATGTCTGACATTTAAAAAGAAAAGTCCTGCTTTACAACCTTCAGTGTGCCTTCAGTTATAAATTACTTGTAGAGTATTAGTAATAATAATTGATTTTAGCAGTAAGTAATAGAGTTATAAACAGCTCCTACTATTTAATGAAAGAAATGCTTCATCTTCTGCTTTTATTTATTAGTATTCGAGAGCCTTCCACAACCTCACTGAGATCAGTTATAGCTTAATTAAACTAGAAAAGATGGCCTGTCAATGACTCTTTGTTCAAAAAACCATAAAAAGATATTATTTTTTACATTTCTTTACAAATATTTGTAAAGGTTGCTTATTTTTCTGTTGTGAGCTTGCGTAAACACAGATAGTGTATGCAATAATGAATTGTTCAAATTTTCCTTCCATGTTAATAAAATACAGGATTTTCATCTGTGTGGTGCACCAGTTACAAGTAAGTATAATCAATTCAGAGTTTTACCCTGTACTGACCACACCAGAGCTCTCCTCGGTGTTCACAAGTGAACCAGTTGCAGAAACCATCTAAGCAGCTTTTTGCTGCTCACAACTAAACTCTACTGCATTTTTTACAGAACTCAGTTTTCTAGCAAAGCAAAAGAGCACCTACAGGTTCATAACGCATCAGAACTGATGCTCACACGCAAGAAACTAAAGGCTAAAAGACTTCCCTGGCAAATGCCCTGATGAATGATGCAATTACTCCGTCAATAACGGCAGGAAGGTTTCAAATAAACAATACCCAGTTAAAATTCGACTGGGAAATGACGGCAGCTGCTGATTTTATTTTGCCTTTTTTTGATACGAGGTAGTGATAACTGACAAATAAAACTTAATGTCATCTTATCATGATGCAAGCAAAAATATACTGTACGCTTACATAAACGTCAAGCTTGAGACGCTATCATACCTCACCACTAGCTGGCACCACAGCTTTAAAAATGTACTGATGTGGCTCGTTTATCTCTTCCTAATTAACAAGCCAGCTACCTAATTTTTAACAGAAAACAATTATTCAAAGCAAACGAGAAATATTTGGGGCTATAAACTAAAATGAGGCTGAAAGCAATATTCTCACTGACGACTGGTAAGATACATCCTGCGAAGGGAAATGGGTAATAGTTAACAGGCTCAGGGGTTGGTTTTATTAGACGAAAATAAACGGTACTGTGCACAAATGGGAGCCCGATGTTTTTGCTACTGGCTGGGAGACCATAGAGGTCATTATCTTGGATTATGAAGAGGATGAACCCCAATAAACTGCCTCCCTTACTGTGCTTTTCATCCCAAATAAACTCGGAGGCCACTTCAGGTTCATTCCCAAAGAAGCAGGTTTATTGCACCAGCTAATAAATTTCACAGAGTCTGTCTCCTTCACTGGCTTCCCTTTTCTCATTAGAGCCTGCTGCTTTCATTGTCTGCTGGCTGGACACAGATGCCCTAAGAGGCAGGGCCTCAGCTTCCATTCCCTGACTGCAGTGGTTCTGACAGTGCAATAGACTTCACTGCCATGTTCTGCTCTAATTCTTTCAGACTAGTCACCGTGGGCTGACCCCATACAGGCATTGGCACACGCACCCACACACCCAAACACACACAAAGTTCAAAGCAGGGGAGTTACAAGCTAGTCCACTACTGCCCAGCCTCAGGAGAGACCAAGCAAAAATTCAGGCAACTGTTGCCAACTGCCTATGAATTTTGTATTTATTTACAGGTTGGGCAAAGAAACCCATAAATGTTCATAAAATACCAATAACACAGCACTGTTAATTTACAAATACATCATGTTTGTGGCCAGTCTCTCTGCTATGGTCTGAATAGAAGAAATACTTCTATAAGTATTATTTCTGTAAGAAAATCCTCCCTAAAAAGAAAATAAAGCTTTCTCCTATTATGGCGCAGGTTTGTTGCAGGTGTCCAACCAAAGTCACTCTGCAAGCTAGGACATGCAGGCAAGATTTCTGTATCAGTAATGGCAGTCACCTCAAGAGAACCCTGCCATTCTGGCCTTGGCACCATTAGACAGCTCATAAAGTTACACATATTCTTTTTTATAATCTTTTTACAATCTTCCATAGGACCAGAGAGAAGCTAATGTACATTTTGAACAACAGTGCTATGCCTGTCACAAACTCTGCAGCTGGTTCACTACAATATCAGTAGTACCACAGAATAACATGTACTGTCAGCTATGCAGGAAAAAAGAAGCATTCTAACACTCTGAAAAAGGTCATCTCCTGTATCATTTTATAGTGACATTTCTGTCCTATCCAACAGGGAAATGCTGCAACTTGTCTACACCTTCACTATTATCTAGACCACTTAGATTCTGCCATTAGCATACTGCAGTATCAGCTAGTCTTCAGCCCATTTTAAATACTCCCCTTCCATCCAGCTGAACAGCAGAGCAAAAAGCAGCTCCCATGCAGTCTCCACTACTGAGGAGATTATGCATACAGACTGTACCTGCGTTTCCAGGATAATCACTGACATTCACAAAAGTGCTGTTGTTTAAAATGACACAACCAGTTCTAACTAATGGATTGATTTAGAAGACTGTGCATGGAAGGACTTCGGTTAGTGAGCACAGTTATAATACATATATTCAAACTGCTATGGCATAAATTCTTATCTTCAAAAAGAAAGGGGGAAGGGGAAACACTGGAAAGTAATGGGAAGGACCCACCTAGATCCAATTATTTTTGTGTTCTAAATCTCCTGGAGTAGCCTCATATTTGCTAGTGAATTTTATCCTTCACAGATACAGATATTTTGTTTTGTAAAGCCTTATTTCGATCCCTTTGGCCAGTATGTATACAAGCATTTCTTTGCTAATTTTAACTTGGAACACAACAGAACAAGTAAGAGAGCATACTTTTTTCTCTTCTACTTCAAAAAATGCTATCTAAGGAACACAGATTAGGATCACATTTTTTCTTTCCTAAGAGGAAAGTTTACACGGCAACATTTCTTCATTGTACCTGGACTTCTCAAATAGCTGCCACTGGCAAGTTACACTTGCAAAGTTCACTCTGTAGCCACAGGTTTTGAGTCTTTGCTTTGTGTAACAAAAACTGTCAATAAACAAGTTCATTGCCCTTGGGGTTTTAACAAAGCCATGGGAGCTGACGCCTTTTTGCCATATATGCTTTACAGGATAAACATGCTGCCAACATCAACTAATCATAGTGGTGGGTTTGCCTTGTTCCAGAGTTACTTTGAGGTCATTCTGGTAGTCCTGCAAATAGTCAACAGGGCAGCCCCTTGTAACTGAGTGAATTCCGCAGAATTCAGGACAGACAGCAATGTGAGATGAAGGATCATAAATTGGAGAAAACCTAGTCTTAGTGAATGCAGCAGAGAAGCTTGGAATGGCTGCCGTATAATAAAGAAGTGTTCGAGTTAATCCACTGCTATCTGTCTTTATTTTGCTAAGCCAGTCGAGTGGACGCCACAGCATTGAGACTACATTAATCAAAATTTGGAATGATCTGCTTTTCATTGCAAACTGCGGTTATCTTTCTTTACTGATTGGCCTTGACCTATCAGCTGCATTTGGTACTGCTGACCCTGAGGGTTCTTCTGAAGAGCCTGGAGTACCGCGAAAGGTTGTTTGATTCTGTTCTTGCTTGGTTTAATTCATATTCTACTCAACATACCCATTTTATTTCCAGTAGAAATTGCTCATTTAATTGCATTGTAAGTTTTATGGGGTATGCCCGAGGCTGCGTTCTTTATGCCAAGCTACTCAGTATTTATACGTGGAATGACGGGGAGGAAAGAAAAAAGAAGTCCCTCACAAACCTAGACCAGGCTTCATAATACCAGTAATTTCCACTGCTTTAAATTGTGCAAAAAGCTGTTTTAGGAATAAAACAAATGTATACATCACTATCTGAGGCTGATTTGACAAACGCACTGTTTTTAACTTAACAGTTTCAAGACAGGTTCATCCTCTTTAGGAATTTAGCAACCCTTTCTTCAATGCTAGTACGTACAAAGTCTTGTAAGAGAACTATATTACAACTTCATATCTAATCAACCCCAAAGTTGGTTGGATGAGAGCATTAGTACAACAAACCCAAACAGTTCATACTCAAGAAATCAATATTCTTTCATATAATACTATTGTAGTGTTCCCATAAGTATTTAATGTCTTCCTTTGCGAAAGGGATTCAGGTTTGATATCTCCTATCCCGATGGACTTAACTGTTTATTCTGCTGTTGCTTACTCTGATCTGATGCTAATTCCAGGTGAATTAGTACCAATGACCTTATCTGTGAATACAATCACAGCAAGGTCCAGAATCTGAAATGCACCAAGCATATATATGGAAAGAAAACAAAAGAAGCAGCTTATTTGTTCCTGTAACCTGTCTCTTCCCCCCCCCCCCATTAAGTTCACCAAGCCCCTTCTTTCTTGTATAATTTTCTTACGCTATATATATAATTTTTAAGAACAACAGAAAATAATCAAAACAAACATAAAACCATTAAGGTATTCTTTCTGATTTTAACTAGGAGCTGATGGCGTTGTTTCCCTTGCTGTGCCTCACCTTGACTTTCTTTTCCTGGGCAAAATCTGTCTACTGAGCAGTAATCGCTAGGGCAGTATTGCCAGAGCAATAAACCAAACTGCATTAATGCTTTAACATTCAGCTTAACTGTAACGCTAGCATGTACGTTACAAAAAAGGAAAAACATACACACTTTCCACTTTTGATGAATGTCACAAATTACTGATAACAACATGTGGCACCAGAACAGAAATGAGCCAACAGCTGCAGAGATCTAAGTCAGTTGCACACTGCCTGTTGTCTGGCACCTCCCCTGCTGGAAGCTACCATCTTCGGAAAATAGTAAGGAAAGGGGAATGTGGGCCTACACTTCAGCTGCTTCAACGCACAATCCAACATGTTAAACCACAGGATGTAGGAAAACATCCTCAATTACCATAGCTGAAGTCATAACCAATCTGCCAGAAGTAAACAATAAAACTCAAAACCTATTCCAATTCAGCATTATGAAAACAGCATTTTGTCAGATTTTATTAGAAACACACTGATTCCCCCCCCTTATACCCCCTCCAGGAAGTAACAATGAGCAATTATGTATTACTTGAATTTTTCAAAATACTAGTAATTCTGTGTGTATCTCTAACCCAGTTCCTCCCAGAATGGTTAAAGCACAGCTGATTGTCACAACAAAGATAGAACTCTAGTGCACTTCTCTTCCCAAATCACCCTACCTAGGCTGTGACCTTTAAAGACTGAACGTAATTTAGAAGTAACACAGTGGCAGTCCTACAGTGTTGTGTAACAAATTTGCCATACAGTCCCCAGGGGAAGCAGGAACACTCACAGAGCTCTAGAAGAGCAGCAGTGTCCAGGAAAGCCTCAGGAAGGCCTGAGACAATGTTGGTAAGGTCTGAGGAAACTTTCTGCACTGGTGATATTCATAAAGTGGTAAATAATGTGGCTTTTGGCAAACTAGTATCATAAGGCAGACAACAAAGGCACATGGCCTCTGCTATGAGGAATTGAGGGTTTGTGGGATGGTTATCAAGCTAAGATAGTATCTAGCAGCATGTAGGAAAGACATACATTCCAAAAGAAACTGTATTTAAATACCAAAATATTCCCTTCTCCTCATTACCATTCTCAGAGAAGTAATTCAGCAAAAGCTGTTTTGGTCCAGCAATTAGATTTTGTTCAAGCAGCTTGCTACTGCAGACACACAGAAGTCATGCTAGAACAGACTAAAATTTATGTTCTATTCTTACTGGAATACCACTAAAGCAAAATCTTAATAATGGGGTGAAACACATACAGAGATTTTTCAGCTTACATACTGCCAATTCCCTCAGCATCCTAAGACCAAAATGGATGTAAACCGCTTGGAAACATGTATGCTTGTGTTTCAGTGCCAATGGGATTGCAGAATCAGATTTCACACACACACACAAAAAAAAAAAAGACTTGGGTTCAAAAGTTGGACTGATGGACTGTAGGCAGATTTTAAAGTCAATATTGACAGATTTAATCCAAAGGTCAAAACAGGAAAATCTGCCTCTTGTCACTGGAGTTAACACAACAGAAAAAGGAAGAGCTTTAGGCTGGTGGCTGATGTTTCAGCAGTGCTGCAGTCATGTATAATTTAATACTCCACGACTGGCTAATAATACTCTACTCTATGTTCCTATCACAAGTTTTGCAATAATGGTCAAGATTTGTGGTTTCCAGCAGTCAGCTTGGAATATTGCCTCGCTGCTCCAGGCCTGACACAGTAGTCCTAGTTTTCCACTGGGATGTGCTATATAATTGCATCAGTCTGCTTTCTGAAACTCTTGGGAGGTTGTTAAGCTAAAAAAATAGGCAAGACAGAGGCTTTGTTTGGGCGCAGGACTACAGAACAGAAGAAAGAAACAACTAATTCAGTTAATCCCATAGCTAACTTCATGAGAAGGAGGAAATAAAAGCAACAGGTGTACTGGGAGGGGTAGCAATGTCTATGTGAGGACATAAAAAACTGTTAATTCTTGCTCAGGTAAAATGGCAACTTTAAATTAGCGAAATAGCCAGCTGTGTTTTCTATATTTACAAGTTACAGGCACCTTTCTTGACTTTTAAATAAAATATTGTATACTGATTCTAAAAATATTAGAAACTATTTTCATAATTGGAAATTCTGTGGTACAACTAAAGCTAGTATTCAAAACAGTGCAGCCCTCTTGTTTGATTAAACTTCGAAAGCAATGCCAGTCACAGAGTCCCAGGTGATGCTCCTTCGAGTTGGCCCCACTGAAGTGAAGGAAACAGACCCATTTATCTACGTATTTTGAGTAACAAGTCTCTGAAATGGCACCCAGAAGGAATATGAAAATGGATAATATCTGCAAACTACGTAGGCCTGGTTAGATTGTAGGCCTCATCCTCAGCCAACAAAAGTGCAAGGAATGTGCATCAGACAAGAATCTAATTTCATAACTCCAAAGAGTTATGATGAGTTCTTTATCCAGAACTTTTTGTACACTTTACGGACATTGTTAGACAGTTTATTAAATCCCTTTAACACCACAAAATCAAACTACATTTTAACTATATCTGGTACGAGATACTGTAACCAAGTCCTCTGACATCTGAATAATGTAGATTGATGAAATACATGTTGAATGCAGATGATACAACTCCAACAGTGTTATGGTGGCAATCACTAAATAAGGTACTAGTTTTTATATGACATTTCACCAAGAGTGACAGGTTTCTGGGGAAACTCCACAAAAAAAATAGCCAGCTTTCATTTTTCCAAATGTAAAATAGCAACATTTTAAGTCTGAATTGTTCCCATGTACACAACATAACTTGTTTGAAAGCTGCAGCCTTAAATACAGATATATTTTTATGAATTAGATAGTTGACCTTATGTTAGATTTCTCGTGCATAATCTATCTGCTTGTATTACCATCCTCTTATTAACACATAGAAAATGATTAATTATATGGCCAATGAATTCAAACCATGTGTGTCCTGAAGGCAGAAATGTCATCAGGTTATATATTGCCATAAATATTTCTACTACTCAGCATTTTCCAACTGTCTTTATTGCACATGACCTACAATATTTGGTAAACAAGCATGTGCAGCCATTTCTGTGGCAAATATTCTAGAATTACAAGACATTTTTTGTAAAATCATAACATTATTTTCCATGGAATACATCAGCTCATACACTTGAGCTCTCTGAATGTACAAATAACCAACCACCAGCTGCAGTTTCCTCACCTTTGGCTATATTCTCCCAGCGGCTTCAATATATTTCTCTTAATTAGAGTGATCTAATCAGCCACAATGAGTAGATTGGTTCTTGACATTCTCTAGAGCTTTATTCTACTTGCCCAGCACCTCCATTAAACTCCTGGTATTGGTCAGTATGATCATTGTAAATGTAGCCAGAAAGAATTATAAGATACTTAGCAGATACTATTATAATGGTTATGATACCAGTTTAAATTACAACCACTTGCATTTTAGGGCATAGTACATTGTATTTAGCAATATCTATTTCTAGCTAAATCCAAAATTTCTATGTTAGGAAAGAAAAGAGAAAACTTGTTTGGAATTCATTATGAAGACATGATGATTTTTTTTTAAAACAGATACGCCTTAATGTTCCAAATGCAAGTATTAGCAATGTGGTATTACCCTGTGGAATTTAAATTTATTTTGGCAGCTTTTGAAGGACATAATCTTACTCACATATGTTTCATGCTATATATAAAGAACTGTACATATGTCCTGGCATCAAAGTAACCTAAAAATCTCAAATAAATATTATAAAATGAATAAAATGTTTCTCAGCAGCAACAGACCAGAAAATAATTATGTAAAAAAAATAAATGTATTTTGACATATCTGACTTGGCAAAAGAGTGTAATATTTAATAGTGGAGCCCAGTTTACAAACAGATGAAGACGTAGCATGCCATCAAAAAGCATGATCCTAGCAGCTTATGCATAGCTGGGAGAGTAAGTGCAGGAAAAGAGTTATCTACATAGCTGTGTTTTTAAAAAAATCCCGTCTGCAGCAGTTGTTGGCAAAGCAGTTGTTACAGGAGCTACACTGTATACCAGATAAACACTTAAAATTATGTTTGATATAAATCACAGTCTGAAGAATGTGTTCAAATTCAATTTAGGAAAAAAAAAGAAGTGTGATGTTTTCATGTTTAGCAGTCAGAAAAGGCATTTTGTGCCACACAAATCCAGTGCCAGATGGAAGGCTAACTATTGGCTGAACACTGACCATGTGTTTGAGCTGTGTGGATATGAAAACCCCTCCCAGAGCCAGATCTGCATTGCAGTCTAGGGAAGAACAAGATTTATTTCCCCAGCCCTCGCCTCTTGCACAGATACGTAGGCAAGCAGGAAATCCACCTGCAGTTCCTCGCCTTGTTAAAATGTACCAAATAATACTTAATACTTAGCTAGCTGTACAACCACTGCTAAGTAGTGTTTTCCAAATCTTAGTAACAAAGACTGCACACTAAGATCAAGTATAGTCAGATACTACTTTTTACCATTTTGTTTTCAAGAACTGCAGATTTTACCTGCTACATCCTCCATTTTTCTTCTTTCTTCTAAATCTCAAGGGTTTTTTTCTTCCTGTGTAGACAACACAAATCCCAATTAAAAATTATTCTAGAAATCCTGTGTTTCTTACCTTTTCCCAGTTGTGATGATTTTATTGCACAAACTTTAGCACGGATGATTCCTCATGCACTGGCATCTTCAAGCACAACATACTAAATTTCCTTTTACCTGGAGTTTTCAATTCTAAGTGGCTATCACATTATTTTTTTCCTCTAGCAATACGTATACTCTTTTCTATTTGATCTACATTAAAAGAAAATATACGTTTGCTAAAAAAAAAAAAAAAACAAAACTAGCATAAACAAAGTATATTGCTTTTAAGAAAGCCTTAAATCTACCCTAGAGCCTCATATAACTCAAGCAGCATGGAATGTTAGACATACAATACTTTATCTCAAGTAAGCTCCTTAAATATTGTTCTTGACACTTCAACATGACACCTTTACACTTTGTCTAGGGCATAATTTTGCTAGTAACAGAATTCCTCTTATCCTAACATTTAAACAATAGATGTGAAATTCTTGTGCACAAAGTTACAGAGCCACCTATGCTATGGCATCTCAGCAAGCTATCTTTCCTTCTCTGCTAGAGGATTTATTGGTTTTTTAGTCCTAATGTCATTCCTAATGCACACTTTGTCCTTCAATTTTTGTGAAAAGTGTTAAAGCAAATAAAATTTTAAGAAGAAAATTCAGATAAAACATAGAGAGAGCAGGTAATGGAATAAAAGAGAGTCTAATATGTCCAGATGTAATTAGCACCCAAAGAAGAGCAGAATAAATAGGGAAAAAAAATGTTTAGGAACCTTCATTTTTAGAGCAATCCAAAATGCAGAATTATTTTCAATATTACATATCCGGTACAAATATAAAATATTCCAAAGAATAAACAGAAGAGATACAATTTGTAGAAAGAATTCACTCTGTGTCCCTGAATGAAACCAAAATATATGAAGGGAAAGCAGTTTAAAATTATTTTTAATTCAGCTAGTTGCTAATTGTTTGATCTCTCATTTCCTGGATCACAGCCTTGGGATGTAGCTCTTGAGGAATACAGTCATGCAAAATTGATCTAAGGTCTCTGACAGATGGAGTCTAACACACATAGTTGCAAGAGTTTGGTGTTATTTCCCCAAATGTTTGCTGGAGATGACTAAACCTGTACTAGGCTGGTGGACAAGTGTGTGTCGTTTTGCTCCAAACTAGCTCAAAGGCTGACATATTATTTCAAATGCACCTTTATCAATTATTAAAGTTAATATAGGAGACTGTAAATTGAAGCAGCTGACGTATCTACATGCATTCACTGACTTTCACAGGAAAACAGCAGACAGAAAGGGGAGATGCTACCTCAAACCCCTGCAACCAAGTCCTCCAGAGACTGCCAGAGTTCTGGGGCACCAGACACTTGAACTGGCACAATCTCAAGTAGAAAAGGTCCTCAGGATTTGTTCTGTCTGGAGTGTGTGTGATGCATACATGTATATGTATATAAAGAGTATTATTAACAATTTCTGACATAAAGCAAATACTGTAGCATAATCATACTACTAATTCTGATATCAAGAATCAGGTTCTTGGTTCTACATATTTTTTAGTTAATGAACTAAAAGGTTATCATTCACCCTGTGCTGCATACAAGTACAAGAAGAATTACTAAAATGCTAGCAGTCTTTACACTAATATATTATCCTGTCTTTGTTCAGTGAAGCTCAGCAGTTTAAATCAAATTGGGAGATGAAAACAATTGTTTCTAAATGCAGAAGGTAGCCGAAGCTGCAGCTGCTTGCACAATGGTCAAGTGACTACAGTAACACTTGTCCATGTTTAAGTATTTCTACAACCCAGAAAAAAGAACTGAATGTTAAACAGTCTTTTGTCCTGAAGCTCACACAAACATTTAACCACATGGCCCTCGGGCCTTCTTATCAAAACTGTAGTTTGGGTCCTTTTCAAAGTACGAAACTTAAATATATTCTAACCAACTACATTTGCAATGCTATCATAACAATAGCAACATTTAATTACAAATGAGTCCATTTGTATGTGCAACCTAAGAGGCTTATAGAAAATATACTTATTTCAGTGAATTGTCTCCATTAACATTACTATTCTGCACATCAGAATTCAAGATCAATTTCATATTCCCATCAATCTCTGTCTAACACTAAAAAAAATATAACCTTGGTCAATTTCACCGACAATATTTACATATCCAAAGATTCACTTCATAAACAAGTGCCATGTAGGAAACAAGCTATACAAATATCAGACAAACCCATAACAAAAAAGGACAATTAAGAGAAACTGACATTTCAGCCACAGACACATATAAAAGTTAAAAGCCTTTCCCTTTTTTTTTTTTTTTTTTAATACCAGGTACAAACTACTGTTCCCTTGGCTTAAAAGAGGAGAGTACATTTGCAAGCACTGCTAGGAAAAGAGTAAAAGCCTGTTAGCCATCTGCATAGATCACCAGTACTGCATCTGCTACATAATATGAAACTTCATCTGACTGTGAAATTGCCTCAGCCAGAATAGACACAGGTGTATGAAATGCTGCATTTTCTCTTATGGAAATGAGTGACCCAAAATGGGAAGCAATATTCTGCTAGGTAACAAGGAACCTAGTTTACTTGCAGAAAATTGTTTGCCTGAAATCAAAATTATAGTTTTTCATCTAAGACCTGAAACTTGTGGATAATTTTCACCAGCAACTGTGAATCTTTGTAAAATGTGCATCTCCCTCATCTACTGGCTTGTCTTTTACGTCAGTGCAGTAAGCACACTATTATAGAATTACTACATTCTGTACAATTGACTTCACATATGGGAGGACAACCATGAACTGAAACTATGGAATTGAAATGTAATCTGCCTATGGCTGTCCAACCAAATGAAACTGCAAGACAATCAGCCTCCGTTAGTGACACTTCACTGTGAAATGAATGACAATCAAACTAATCAAGGCCTAAATGCAAAGAGTATCTGGAGGCTGCTGAGATTTCCAGTGAGTTTTACTTTCTAGAAAGTCACCTGCCTTCTCACAGAGATCAAAATATAGGAATAATACAAAAACTACAACTTCCGCACACAATTGCAGTGAGAACGTTTCTAAACCTATTGGGAATTTCTCTATATATTAGGAAAATTCTCTGTAGTTAATCAAACAGGTTTTGATGCTTTTATATAAATGAAAGATGTTAATATGAAAGTCAAAGATTATATTTTCCTTTTCTGTGGTGGTTTTTTGTTTGTTTTTGTTGTTGTTGTTGTTTTGGAGGTTTGGGTTTTTTGGTTTTGGGTTGGGGTTTTTTTGTGTATGACCGGCAGGGTAAAGATATAAAGAAATAAAATTAGCAGCTAATACTAAAGTTCCAGTGATTCATAACCCTTTAAGTCAAGCATTTCACATGCTTAGGTACACACTTACAAACCTTCCAGTAAACCACACCAACTGATTTACTCCTTTGTAGAGCATAGATGTATTTTTAAACATGCTCAGCGCCAACACCTTCTAAATTGGGATATCATACTGAAATAGCTACTGATACTTTGAGAGGCTACAGATAACCAAGACTGAAGAAACTTTTAAGTGTAGCTTTTTATGCTTTTTTCCCCCTATTTCATTTTCCTGATAAGGAAAAAGTCGTTATGTGTGTGATTAACTATGTTTTATTCCGGACAGAATGACTGCAGGAGACCCTTTCTTTTTAAGTCTCTATGCTAGTTTATAATGACAAACGCCATTAAGAGACACAGGCAACGCCTCCGCTGGAGAAGCTACGGAGGTTTGTGAAACTTATTACTTGCATTTGTTTTGGTGCTCAACCAGAAACACACTAACCTACCCTTTCAAAGCGTGAGCGCTGAACAGCCTATGGAGAGCAATCTTTGAGTTGCCTCTCTGCAGCGTCTCCAGGATAAAAACAGTACGTGGACACAAGTAACTTCGCCGAAAAGGTCCTGGGCGCCTCAGGCAAACCCTGACACTCCTGCTGGAGCCCCCTGCAAGCACCCCACTCTTTCCCTTTCCCTTTCCCTTTCCTTTTCCTTTTCCTTTTGCTTTTCCTTTCCTTTTCCCTTTCCTTTCCTCCCTTCCCTTGTCCTACGAGGGGTTTTGTCTCCCCTCGCCCCCCCTCCCCTCAGCAGCGCCGGGGGTGGGGGGGGGCCGCTGACACGCACGCGGGGCGGGGCAGGGGCCCTACGTGGCGAGGAAAGGCGGGGCCCGCCTGCGCGCGCCACTGGCGGCTGCGCGCTGGAGGGCGGCCACTCCCACAGCGGGCGGCGGTGAGGGCGCTGGGCCGGCTGCCGGCGTGGGACCGACGAGGGCGGGAAGGCGCTTGAGCTGAACGCTGGCACGGTTATATCTTATCTTCTTCTCTCGCCTCTGCTACCTTCCCTCCCGCCCTTCCCTGCTCTGCTCCGGCCGCTCTCGCTCCCGTCCTTTTCCACCCGCTCGGGGGGAAGGGAAAGGGCCGCTCCGCCATAGTGCGGCCCAGGGCTCGCGGGGGGAGGGGGAGGGGGAAGGGGAGGGGCGGCCGCCTCTGAGAAGAAAGCGGTAACGGCCGCCGCGCGCGCGCGCGCGGCTCGCGACCCACCCCGCTCCCACCCCCCCCCCCCTCCGCCTCCACTGTGTCGCGCGGTGCCTGGAGCCCGCCTTCCATCACGTGACTCCCCCATCCGCCCTCCCCCGCTCTTCTTCTCGGCTCCATATTGGTTCTGAAGCGGGCGAGCTTGGTCACAAAATGGAGGTAACTGCCCGCCGCGTAGAGGGAGCGGGGCTTGCGAGCCTCGGCTGAGGCAGGGGTGGAAGGGGACGTGAAGCGGCCTCCTTCCCCACCGCTGATTCCCCCGTCCCTCCCATCTCCCCCGCGGAGGTAGAGCTGCTTTAATTCTCCGGCAGAGCCCCCGGGCGGGAAGGGGGAGTGATGGGGAGGGGGAGGCACGTCATGGTGCCCCTCGCGGTTCCGGCTGGTGTCCCGGAGCGGCCGCCGCCTCCTTTCTGCCGCGTTCCAGACCCCCTTTTCCACTGAGATATGGCGCATTAGCCTGCAATGGCGGCTGCTGGCAGGAAGAGGGAGGATGCGGGAGAGGCTGCGCTTCCGCCGTGCGGCCCCTCGGTCGCAGCGGCTGCGGCCGCCATTTCGCTGCCCTCCAGCGTGCGGGTGGGGGAGGCCTGGCCTTCGGCTTGGCACGGAGCTGTGGGCGGCAGAGGCGTCCTCGGCTATCCTGCGGGACACCGAAACACTTAGGCGCAGATTCGGGCGAGAGTGAGGAGAAGTGAGCCCTATGCATGTGTCATTGTTCTGTCCTCCCTGACCGCCCCCCCCGCCCATGTAAGCTACCCAGAGTAGTGCGCTAGGGGTATTTTCCCACTAATTTTCTTGGGAACGGAGTTCTAAAGTATTGTGTTCGTGCTTCTCGCTAAGGAATGCTGGTACATCTTGCAGCACCTCCCCAGTATCCTTCTCCCCTCATTCCATTTCCGAGGGGGCTAGCACGTGTAGCGAGCTTTTGCTGGCCGGGGAGGTGGGGGAAGGCATACTGCAAAGCTCTCTCCACTTCCATTGCTCCACTCCCCCAACCACACATGCATAAGAGCCATGGCACTCGGTGGCATCCTGCCATGATCCTGGTGGGAAACATGAAGAGACAGTCCTGCACAAACCTTGGTTCATATTTTCCACAGCTTGAATGAAGTCGAGATCAAATGTGCACTCAGGCAATCACCCACACCCTGCCTGGAGGGAAATACTGTCATGATATTCCCCGTTGTTTTTCTTTCCTCCTCAAAACCTAAGGTTTTTTTGTTTTGTTTTCTTTTTCTTTCTCCTCAGTTATTTCAGGTAGAGTATGGTGAGCAAAAATGGTGCAGGTTTTGTGTGTGGCATTTTTGTCTTTACCCCTTTCATTGCAGGCAGAAACCTTATAAAATTGAGAACAGAGAAACCAACAGGTCACAGTAGTTTCTGTACTTGCATTAAAAGCAGACAAGAAACTGGATCCCCTAGCCAAACAGCTAAAAATAACCTTTCTGTGTAAGCAATTGTTTTAGCTGCTTCAGGATTGTTGAATAGCTCGACGACTGGGAGGGATGATGAGTTCAAAGCATTTGAACATGCTTCAGTAAAGCTTGGAAACCCGTCAGACAAGTTATTAAGCTAATATCTTCCCCCCCCCAGCAGATGTTCCTGTTAGCATTGGGAATAAATTGCCAACACACTTAGAGCTGAAAATCTGTTATTTTGCTGCTTTAATTCTTAGGTTTGGCATGATACACTGTATGCGTGTTAGGTCCAACTGTAGTTATTTAGAGAAAAGACCAGTACATCTCCATAGTATTGTGTGAGTGGACAGGTAAACTTCCAGCCTGGGCATGTCTGTTTCACTTCTATTAACTTCTTGTCTCTGTAGGAGATACACTAGTGCTGTAAGTTCCTGTGAGTAATGAAGCATCTCCTACTGACTTTTTTCTCATTATAACAGGTTTGTTCTGAGACTACTTTCAGTTCTGTAGTTAGATTGTAGTGTCTGATCTTTTCAGTGCTAGTTTAACTCAGCTTATAAGCTTTCTGAATATTTTTATTTAGAGTTGAATGTTTTGTTGATGCTAGGTACAGAAAGGCTGATAATGACAGCTTTTTTTAACAACATTCTATGAGGCAAAGTAGGAATAGGGCTGACCAGGGCTGTGTTCCACTTCAGCTGATGGTGTGCGACAGCAAGGAGACAACTCCGTTTTGACCATCCTGGCCTTCAGAGGCCATCGTGGCACAGGCCATGTCCAATAGCTTTAAAGTGGCTGGCATGGGGCCTCTTTGGAGAAAGCAGCAGGTGACAAAATCAGAGAGGGACTGCATATGTTTCATTACTTAAGCATATCCCTTTCCTACCTAACAATTCCCAAAGTTTTATTTTGCCATACACCTACTTTTTTAAAAAGCTCTTGAATTGTGAATATGCTATTTCATACTTCTCCTGTATGACTTCAGGAATTGGAACAGCTCAGTTGAAACGCGCAGTATCCTAATACCTCCTAAGTCAAACTGGTGTTTGATTTAAAGGATTTCAGGAGCAGGTTTAGCGTGGTGTAGAGCGGAACTGAAGGTAATACAAACACTTTGATGTTACATAATTTACTAGTTAAAATTGTTAATGCATTAAATCATGGTACTCATGATTTCACAGTCGAGTTTAATTTGGAGCTGGATTTTAGCATGGATGTACATTAAATAATAATTTCCAGTCTGAATAACAGTACGTATTGGTCATTAGCAGACATCTGCCTGCCTTTCCCTATGCAGTGTTTGCAGGAATAAAACTTTCTTCAAACACCCATAACCCGAACAAACAAAAGTGCCACAAAAATACACATGATCTTGTAAATATCAATGATTTTGATACAGCACAAGTGTAGTTTTACAGAAGCATGTTGTGTAGTTATTGTGTTTTGGCTACTGTAATAAAGTTTCAAGAACCATCCAAAGTTTTGTGGAATTGTAGCCAAAGATACTAATACAGTATAGTAAGACAAATAACTTGCTGATCTCAAAAAACTTGACATAAAGGCTAAAGGGAATATGATGGTTTTGCTAGTTTGAATGCTTCTATATGGGTTCATTCATCGAACTTACCTTGTGAAATATTTGATTTTTATAATAATATGTGTATCACTTTGTTAACAGTTGTTATTAAAAGTTTGGCATGTAAATAGAGAGTATAGGGTAGTAATCAAATACATCATTTGGAAGGAAAAGTAATGCAGATGACTAGTGCCACAGATTGCTGAGGATCAACTGTTAAAATTCGTGATGTTGCAAGAGTGGAATCAGTAAGGGATTCTTGCACTGGTGTAAGTGGAAAGTATTTTTCAATACAGAAAACATTTAACACATCCTCTAGAGTTCCAGGCTGCTGGATAACCAGTTGCAGTATGTTACACATAAGAGAATTCTAATGAGCAGTATTTGCAAAATGTTAGACAGTTTGGGGTTTAAAATCCAGAGAAGTAGAATTTATGCAGTGGTTTGGGTACCAAAAGTGGGATTTGCTTGCCCTGTACCAGTTGTTAATCATGATAGTTATGTAAGACAGTAATCAACATAGGCTGTTTTCTACAGATTTTAGCATTAGTTTGTTCCTAGTTATTCCAACAGCTGTAAAAAGCTTTTACTAGGATAGCAAATGTTCCTTCTACAGTTCTTCTTAATCGTGAGCAAAATAGGCAGGATTTTCACTCTACCCTGTTGAATTCTTAAGGTTTTATCTACTTTCCCCCATCTCCTGTTTCCACCTGTAAAGCCACACCCCTGCGCTGCAGCCAGAGAAGGCCCTGCTTCACAGGAACTGGGGTAAGTACTGACTTATCCAACCTGTTTTCTAGGTTTCCTAGAGCTAAAAGAAAGGCTGAGTTAGAGTACCCTTCCAAAATGGCTGCTCTTAAGGAAGAGAGAGAGGTGGAAGACTACAAGAGGAAAGGAAGACGATCCTCACAGGTGAGAGGATTGCTTTTTTTGTTTAAAAAAGTAGCTTTAAGGGGAAAATATGAGAAAACCCACAACTTAACCATTTCTATCTGATGTATTAATTCATAGCTTTTTTTTTTTTTTCTACCTTCTTCATCCCTGTATTGACTGACGGAGTAACTTTAAATTGCAGTGTATTACTTATAATTTTAAGGGGTGGGGTGTTAAGCATAGTGGGGAAATTTTGCTTTTATAGTTTTCTGTTCTAACAAAACTGATTAAATGTATGTTTGTGATAAAAGCAAGGTGTAATTATTAAGAAATTCATGCATCCTCAGAGTATCAGCAGGAACTTGATTCCTTCCTATCTTCAAAATCCTGTTTTTAGTGGGAATGAAGACAGGTTCTTTCTTTCCTTTTTTTAAATTTTTTTTATCTTTTTTTTTTTCTTTTTAATTAAAATGGTTGCCTTATAGTCACTGCACATGAAAGGAGGCTGTACTAAGTAAAAATAACTGTTTTCTTTTGCTTCTAGCAGAAATACCGTAGACTGAATAAGGTGCGTAGTATAGAGAAGATGTTGGGGCTGTTCTGGGAGGATGGGAGCTAGTTACTGTGGGGCAGGGTGTGGAAGCGGGAGGGGGGAAAAAGTCTTGATACCCTTTAGAAAATAAACTCAATATTAAGATCAGCAAAGAGGGTATTTAAGATGCTTGTATAGCTTATAACTGAGACATTTTCTGATTGTTCCTTTTGACTTGTTTGCTTTCTAACATTACTTTTCCAGGGTGCCTGAATATTTTAGCTAGTTCAACATTTTCGGGAATGATACACTACTGCAATGCGGGAGGGCCTGTGCACTTGAATTAAGAACAAACCTTGTCTGGGTTGCATGTGTCTGGTAGCGTTTGGTTATTTTGTATTGAAGTATGGTGTGTAAAGTCCTTCTGGAAGGAATGTTGCAATTGTCTCACTGCTTTGGACTTTGGATAGAATGTAACTGGGGTCACTCGCTGCTTAGGAAATGAGCTCTTGTAGTTTAGAAAAGTAGCTTGCCCTGGAATGTGCTTAAAAGCTATTAGTTTTCTGGAGGAAACGGTTCACAGGGAAAGTTGGTGAGGCCACAGTTGTCTGTAGGCTTTCCCGTTTAGGGAGGCGGTCTGGGATTGGGCTGCCTGGGGGGAGAGGGAGCAGTCTGGTCTTACAGGACTACCTGCAGATGAGCATAGGTGTGGTGCCAGGCATTTGGTGGACACTTGCTGGTGTTCACAGAGGTACAATGCACCGGGGTCCACCTGAAAACAGTGCCCTGAGAGAGGAATACTGCAGCTCTAAAAGGCTGGCTATTCAAAACCCTGGCCATATGGAAGTTAAGTTTATAGCAGACTTGGAATAAAGGCAGTACGTATCTGCAGCAGTGTTGTCACTTCTGCAAGGATTAGGATTTTTACATGAGAGGGGAGGGCAGTTGCCATTTTTTCTTCCTCTCTTACGAGAGAGGTGCAGTTAGGCTCTGAGTGCTGAGTGCTTGGGGCTTTAGGTAGGACGCAGGAGCCACAAGCTCGATTTTGATGGTGAGGAAGGGTGAGCTCAGGGCACCCCATTTCCCCCCGCCCTGCTCCCGGCCCCCCGCCCAGGCAGCGGGACACTCCCATGGTGCCACTGCGGGCGGCGGGGCGAGCGCTGCTGCGCGCCTTCCCACTCCCCCGAGCCCCGCCCTCCGGCTCCATATTGAGGGTGGAGGAGACAAGCTCGCTCACAAAATGGAGGCGGTCGGTGCCGCGCAGGGCTTTGGCCTGAGCGAGGAAGTCGCTAGTCACTGCTGGAAAGGAAGTTCCCAGCCTTCTCAGAGCCTGTTAATATGTTTGGGAAGCCCCTTATACAGCTTAGGGGGAGAAACAAAGCTTCTTGCTGGCTGCAGGCTAGCTGGGCATTCTTATCGCTACCCCTCCTCCTTCCCCCACTTCCCCCCCCGACTGAAGGAGCACTGCAAAATGGCGTGCTGGCCCGCAGTATCAGTTGAGTAGGAGGGACTCTGCTGGTCTTGTTGAAGTACTGTGGTAGCTACACTAGGGAGAAAGGGAGAGATGTGTTGTGCAAGGTTTGCCGCCCAGTAGAGATTGCTGTTATAAACAACTTCAGCAGAAGGACTGAAAAATGATGTCGTGTGTGGTAGAGGACAGCGCTTGGAAAATCCTAGAGATGCTTATCCCCAGTGAGAAAAACTGCCTGAAAAAAAACCCCAATTAATGCTCTAAGAAAATGTTGCCTTTATGTCTGTGAAGAGTTCCTATAACATAGATGTATTCTGGGACTAATTTCTCTCCTATAAAGAAGCTGTAACACCAGATGTTTCTCCTCACATATGAAATGGCAGTTCATGTGCCCATAATAAAAATAAGGAGAAAAATACTTCACTTTTCCTTTCAGGAGTGACCTGAAGAGTTTTGTGGTCATTCTTTTAAGCTAAAAGCAGTCCGAGTTGCTAATTAAAAACCCCATAGCCTGGAGGGGTGCCAGAAAACTGCAAAAAGTCTGTCTAGTTTTGCCTCATAAGGGTTTTGGCTTTGGATGACTCCAAACTCTACAGTTTCACATAATAGATTTCCTTTAATGCGTAGGAGAATTTGAAACAGTTAATAGTCCCAGCTGTAATATAAGCCAGATAAAAATGAAGTACTGTTAATAAATTAAAGAAGAAACAACCCACCAAACAATGCAATTAGCAACAGAAAATAGTATTTCACTTAACCTAAAGCAGTTTCTATATGTAGTAAATGTGTTACCCTGTAAGATTTTAAGTTAACAGTTAGAAGAGAGATTTTCTGGTTATATTTCTGTAGTCCAGGTCACTTGGAATTCAGTAGAAAAGAAGCTTTACTTTGTAGTCACAGGACCATTGAGTGTCAATTATTTATATAATGTTCCCGTAGCTACAAAGTTAGTGCCTTAAATAGGAGGTTACTGAGAATGTTGGTGCTCTTCTGCACGAAGTTTAGCAGGAGTAAGGGCAGGGGTTACTTCCCAGCCAGCTTTTCATAATCTTAAGGCATTGTTTCCTGTATTTCAAGTGGAACATCATAAACCGAGCGTTTCTTAAAGCAGTATATTATTCAGAAATTCTTTTGTCATATATTGCTTCATAATATTCATTGCTCTTTAGGGTGGTTGTGTTGCACTCAAAGGGACGTACACTTTTCTGACCAACCCTAGAACAACCCACCCCCCTTTATTTAAACTGTGGCAGAGCTTAAAGCACTTCACCTTCAGGTTTGAAGCAAGACATCTACACGTAGCAGTCTGGCTACTTTTATGTAGTTCAGCATTCAGCTAATGCTGCATCTCGAGTAGGTTAACCCACTGCAGCAGAAATGGTGAAACTTATTATGCATTCATGCTGCAGAATTAAAGTCATACGCAGCATAGCTAGCCAGCGGTTTAGCTGGCCAGCACCTTGTTGTGGAGTGTTTTACATACACAGAAGTACCAGCTTGCTAAATAAGATTTCAATTTGGTGGTTTTTCATAAGCCTTCTCTGTCTTGGGGATGGGAGAAAGTTATATTTTTTCATAAACTCCAGTCAAGTGTACGAGGATATTCCTGGCCTAACTAAAAAAACCCCCCATGCAACACTGAAAGAGCAGAAACACCAACGCACTTGTAAGCCCACTTTAATTATGCCATGTAAAACTGGGCTCTGAAAATAGCACATTTTACAAAGTGGCTGGTCATATATAGGTGATATTATCAAGAGATTCAGTTATACTTGTTTGGTTTATGATGCCTGTTAAGGTACCAGTCTTACTCCAGTAGTTGTACCCGCTGCTGGTCATTGATTGGTCGTTACTCAAAGCATTATTTATCTGTAAGACATAAGTCCATGTTGAATCACATTTGAGAGGTATTTCCCGTAACACTGAAAACTACACATGTACTTATGCTTTCTTGCTTGCGTCCATACAACTTACAATTATCAGACTAGAAAATTTACAATTTTAAGGAATTAAGAATTGATAAATTTCTTCATAATGCATAAGAATAACCTTTCACAATGGATATCCCAAAGGACTGGACACTCCGTTTGGACGATAACCTTTTCTTCTTGTACATGGTGTTCTTAAATTTTTCTATAGTTCCTCATGATTATGCTTCATAAGGTGTTAGAACCTCCCTTTATGTAGTAGTGCTTCATTGCTAATCCCTACAGAGCAATATGCAACTCGAACATAAGATAGGCATAGAATGAACATACTTCCGGGGCGGTGGGGAGAGACCAAATTATTTAGTATATTGAAATCTCTTTACTGATGTTTGCATTCGAGCACTTAGTTAGTTAGTCTTTTAATTAAAATCACACCTCATTGTTTTTACTATGCTGCTGTCTAAACCCATTAGAAGTCATTGTTTTTATGTAAATGTATTCCACCTATTTGTAGTTATAATGTGCACGGATAATTTTTTTGTAATTCTGTGAAATTTTAACTCTGGTTTGTAGTCAAAATACATTTCTGATTTTTGATTTTGTAGGGCCATGAGCCAAAGGAGCCAGAGCAGTTGAGAAAGCTGTTCATTGGAGGTCTGAGCTTTGAAACAACAGATGATAGCTTGAGAGAGCACTTTGAAAAATGGGGCACACTCACGGACTGTGTGGTAAAGTGTCAAATACTAGTTTGTGCTTTTGAAAGGATAGAGGTGCTTAATCTAGCACAGAAATGCAGAGTACCCCCTATGTTTTTTGCAGGTGATGAGAGACCCCCAAACAAAACGTTCCAGAGGCTTCGGCTTTGTGACTTACTCTTGTGTGGAGGAGGTGGATGCTGCCATGAGCGCTCGACCACATAAGGTTGATGGACGCGTGGTTGAACCAAAGAGGGCGGTTTCAAGGGAGGTAAGTTAAGTGTTTAAGTTAACTTCTTTTCCTATCTTTACCTAATAATTTAAAACACTGAATGGAATTTTTGGTGTTGTAGGATTCTGTAAAGCCTGGGGCACATCTCACAGTAAAGAAAATATTTGTTGGTGGAATTAAAGAAGACACAGAAGAATATAATTTAAGGGAGTACTTTGAAAAGTACGGCAAGATTGAAACCATAGAAGTGATGGAAGACAGGCAAAGTGGAAAGAAGAGAGGCTTTGCTTTTGTGACTTTTGATGATCATGATACAGTTGATAAAATTGTTGGTATGTAGCTCTTCAGTGAGAAATTACAGGATAAAAGCGTAACAGTAGATTTCAGAGCAGCGGTGTGTGGAACGTAAGCTGTTGACATAATCAACGGTTTTACTATTGTAAGAGGTGGGATGGATTTAGTGTTCCTTTTAAAAGTGTGAACGTGCCTTTCTATGAGAGTTTTACAGCATAGTGCTTTCAGTGATTTGATTTTCTAACTTTGTCCTATTTCACATTTTCTCTAGTTCAGAAATACCATACTATAAATGGACATAACTGTGAAGTGAAAAAAGCACTCTCAAAACAAGAGATGCAGACTGCTAGCTCTCAGAGAGGTGAGTTTGGAGTAGTACATTGGTATTGTAGGGAACTGGTTTTCAATTAATGTAATCGAAGTAAAATATTTTGTAGGTCGTGGGGGTGGCTCAGGCAACTTCATGGGTCGTGGAAACTTTGGAGGCGGTGGAGGGAACTTTGGCAGAGGAGGAAACTTTGGTGGAAGAGGTAAATAACTGGAATGCTTACACAGAATGTGATTCCCTTTTTCTTTTTTTTCTTCCATTTTTTGTGTCAGTTGGCTTAAACACTGGATGTATGTTCAGGAAAACATTCTCATCTGTTTTGTGTTCCAGGAGGCTATGGGGGTGGTGGTGGCGGTGGTGGGAGCAGAGGAAGCTTTGGGGGTGGTGACGGATACAATGGATTTGGTGATGGTAAGTGTATTGTTCACTCCCCCTTCTCTCCCATATGTTATAGCTAGCTCTAAGTCTTGTCTTCGCTTTGAAAACAAAGTCTGCTTTGGTAATAATGTTTTCTACATTGTAGAGCTGTGAAGAGTTAAAGGGTTTTCGTTTTTCCCAGAAAATTATGGGTGGGAAAAAAAAACCCCTCTATATTTACCTTTTAAATAACCTCACTTCACAAGTTCATGCAGCAGCTGTTCATGATTATTGAGAACTAAATGAAAATTCTGATGTCAGTTGAGATGACTAAAACTGAATAAAGCAGTGAGCCACTGTCATAGGAGAAATCTTTTCAATCAACTGTAAGACTCTCATGGCTCAGTAGTGTATTTTTCATTCTTAAGTTTGGATGAGTATCCAAAATGCATCTGAAGAGAACTGTGGAAATTACCAAATGGCTGTGGAAGTAGTGGGGGGTTTTTTGGTGTGGGACACAAATAGGGGAAGAAGTAGCATGTGATCATGTATGTCCTGGTTCTATAAGCAGATATAGGTAGTTAGGTTGAGTTCTTTGCAACTATCTCGCAGTTTGGGATTACTCCATCAAAATGTCAGAGACCAGGTCAGCCTCTGGAATACTAAGTTTCAGATACTTTATGTGATTAGAAAACCAGAATTTTCAGTAGCTTTGACACACATGTAAATAAAGCTATAGGTCTAGATAAAAACTGTGAACAAGAATTCATCTGAGGATCTTGCCTACTTGAGATGTTTTAGTTCAGAGGAATAGAGAGGATGATACACAGTACTGACAAAGCCATTTGTGTAAAGGGTCAGTTACTGCACATCGAGGGGGCAGTGGTGGTAGCAGTGTGTCTGTATTTTCTGTGAGCCAGAATGAAATTCTAAGTATCATTCTTCAAGGGTATACATAAATGAATGGGATTTTTTTTTTTAGTTTAGATAGATGATAAAACTGCAGTGAATATAATACAGGAAAAACATTGGGAGGAGACATTCTTACTCTTTTACCCTGTGTTTGGTTTTGATTTTGTTTTTGAATGGATATTTCCTTGCCAGTTTAGCTTTGGTGTGTTCAATTTGACTCTTCTTTTACTCAAAGGGGGCAACTATGGAGGGGGTCCTGGCTATGGCAGCAGAGGAGGTTATGGTGGTGGTGGAGGACCGGGATATGGAAACCCAGGTGGTGGATATGGAGGTGGAGGAGGAGGATATGATGGCTACAATGAAGGAGGAAATTTCGGTGGTGGTAAGATGCCAGTTTTAATTAGATGTCTCTGTTTTTCAGGCATGTCTGAGTTGTACAGCGTCTTGAATGCAATACTGCTTAAAATGAGTTGTACAGTTAGGTCTTAATGTAGAAGGCTATGTTACATAAGGAAAGTTCTTTTCCATCTGAATCAGCTTTGATATACTATATATACAAAACAACATTGTTTTGCCTGGAACTTTGCAAAAAGCAGCTGCTGTAAATCTGTGTGGAGATAGAGTAGGAGAATTTTGAGGCTTTTGACCGTTTGAAGTATGCTGTTGCTGTCAGATACCAGTTAACATTGTGTAGATGACATCCTCCTTGTGGGGACTATAAATCTAAGTTTATATAAGCTTTTTAATTATTTGCCCCAAGTGTGGGGAGTTAAGCTGCAGAATCTGCATACTCTGATGTGTATACGCAGCATGGCTCTTAAGGTTCTGTCACTTCATGGTGCACATAAATTGCGTGTAGTTTACATTGTTGTCATACAAGGAGTTGGGCTGTGGAAGAATGACAGTGAAACTTGTGTTTCTGTTCATTTTCGGGGTCTGTTGAGATCGCCTACTCAAATCTCTATAAATTTTCTAATATCGTGTGATGTTTTTCATCTCCATTGAAGTACCAGTTTCTAATCTTCAAAATGCTAACAGGTTTTCTGTCATTTGTGCATTGCAAATAGAGGGAGCATGCAAAATGCTTACAATTCTATTTTAAATGGTTTTAAATTATTAGAATTAACATCGGGTATCATAATTCGGCAAGCTTCCCATCCTAAGTGTTGAACAGAAATGACTTTATAAGTCTGTATTTGTTTCAGGTAATTATGGTGGAAGTGGAAACTACAATGATTTTGGCAATTACAGTGGACAGCAGCAATCCAACTATGGTCCCATGAAAGGTGGTGGCAGCTTTGGTGGCAGAAGTTCAGGCAGTCCCTATGGTGGTAAATATGATTTTGTACAGACAACCTTTTTTCTAGTTAAAATTTCTTGCTTTTCTTGTACTTCAATATACACCTTGTTTTTTGTAGGTGGTTATGGATCTGGAAGTGGAAGTGGGGGCTATGGTGGTAGAAGATTCTAAAAATGCTACCAGAAAAAGGGTAGGTGTAATGCATATTTCTAATGATGATTAATCATGTACAACTGTTCACTGAGAGTAATAATTTTCTTATCCTGTATTCAACAGGCTACAGTTCTTAGCAGGAGAGAGAGCGAGGAGTTGTCAGGAAAGCTGCAGGTTACTTTGAGACAGTCGTCCCAAATGCATTAGAGGAACTGTAAAATCTGCCACAGAAGGAGCGATGATCCATAGTCAGAAAAGTTACTGCAGCTTAAACAGGAAACCCTTCTTGTTCAGGACTGTCATAGCCACAGTTTGCAAAAAGTGCAGCTATTGATTAATGCAATGTAGTGTCGATTAGATGTACATTCCTGAGGTCTATATCTGTTGTAGCTTTGTCTTTCTTTTTTCTTTTTATTTTCCCATTACATCAGGTATATTGCCCTGTAAATTGTGGTAGTGGTACCAGGAATAAACAAATTAAGGAATTTTTAACTTTTCAATATTTGTGTAGTTCAGTTTTTCCACATTTAGTACAGAGAATTCTATAACAGAAATAAAATGTAGTTTAGGGTGTTTCCTTGTTAGTTAATAGAGAGGATTAATGCATTTCTCAATTACTATTTTGTATTAATTTAAAGTTAACAATAGAAACACCTATTGATTTGCAGTCTTAAGGGGTCTAGTCTCAGTGTATATATGTAACTGTCAATGACATGAGTTACATAGGCATACAGAGGGAGAACATCTGTATGTTGCATTATAGTTTGTTTAGATGTATAACTAGGATTGAGTTACTCAAATTAGTGTTTGTGAATTATAGAACTAAGCTTTACCTTAATGAAAATTTCAAATTACTTTTTGGTTTGTGCATATTTTTTTAATTTGTAGTTCTGTATTAGTACTAGCGCTTCAAGAAAATAAGGCATGATAAATATTTTAACAAGACCAACTTTAGACACATTAAAGCTGTCTCCCGTCTCATTTGAGATGTACAAGGGATAACTGCAGTTGCTTAAGTCTTGGGTGAAGAGAAAAAGAAACTTGCTTTTTACCTTTATATTTATTGTAATTCCCGAGAAGTTAAGGTGGGGGGAATCAAGTGCCTGTTTCCTTGGGATATACAATGATTCTGTTTCAATAAAACTATACTTTGGGGAGGGTGGTTTGGAATTTTCATCCCCTTTGTCCCCGGTTCCCTCTCCCTCACACCAGACTGCCCTGTTGCGATGAAATGAGGTGTCATAGTGAGAGTAATAGGTGTGTTCCTCAATAACTTAATGGCTATATACTTTCTTGCATGCACCCTAGGCAATTTTCTGGACACATTCTTCTGACTGGGAGCCAAGGGTAGCACAGGTGTAATCACTGGCAGTCCCAGGTAACGCGTTCCAAAAGCCCCTTCACCACGGGCTCTGAGTAGTATAGTTTTCAAGCCTTTGCCCTTGCGAATGTCTGCGGTCAGCTGAGAGCTCGAAGATAAAACAAAACACGATCTAGTTGTAATTTACTGACTAGAAACACTTGCCACAATGTAGACTGGTACAGTCTGGAGTTCCCACAGGTAGAACGATAGCGTGTGACAACTCGATTTTTTTTATTGCACTGGAGTAGCAAATCTTATCAGCACATGTGGCTAGAAATTGTACCTCATTCTCACTTCTGACCTCCAAATTAAGGCACTGCAGCCTGTCCTTTTCTCATCTGATGCCAATTCTCTCCACCATTGCCAGGACAGTGCTTTCTGTCCATTCAGACTCAGAAGAGTAGGGACCCAGTCGATAGAAGAAATGCTCAGACACTTGGCAATGTGGTAATGGAATTACACCTGTCTCACTTCTGGGTCAATGTGCAGTATAAGGTAAATGCAATTCCAGTGTAGGAATGAATCTGCAAAGATGTATGAAATGGCTCGAGGCATCATCAGTCATTAATAATGAATTATAATTTGAAGAAGTAGTAGAATAATGAGTGTGTTGTTTGAAAAAAAAATTAAACAATGTTATTTAAACACTGTTATTGGAGTGTATTTAGACTGCAGTACGTTAAAACAAGGAACTGGTGTCAAGATGGTAGCCTCCAAACTGGATTTCAAAAGTCTGCTTATTCTTTTCTGTGCAGTTTTAAAATATCTCTAAAGCTAAAGCAAGAATTGGTGATTTAGTAAACGCTTCTGTTGTTGTACATACTAATTTGGGCTTGGGGAGGGGGGGAGGCTGTACTTCAATAAAGGCATCTTTTAAACAACCCATTTGGAGTTTGAAAACATTGGAAACTAAAATGCAACTCACTAGGGAGTGAGCCACCCAACTACCGACTTGCTTTGTACATTACTATGCTTAGAAGATGTGTAGACTTGTACCTGGGGCCTGCATCTGGTTGCAGGGACAACAAAGATGGGGTTGATGTCCCTTCTGACAATTGATCTGGTATTTCTAAATTTTTTAGAATGTATTGACAGTGTTCTTTTTAACAGGGCCTCTTGTAGCTGTACTGTGACAACAATGTTAACTTTGAAAAATAGTGTCATAATAAACTTTATGAACAAGATCTGTATGCAACCTTTTAAGAGATGATGTAAGTGACGGCTTTGTAGGCGGGTGGGGTAGCTTAGATGTTGTCTGTAACGTGGAAAAGTGTAAGCCGTGAGGACAGTGATTAACCAGCTTGAAAGAACCTAGGATGTACTCCTCTGACCCATACTTGCTAAGGAGACTCTTAAGACAGGACTTCAGCAGCCTATTGAGTATGGAGAAGTCAGCATAATTAAAGAATGACGAGGCAGCAGGAGCAACAGCTTCAACTTCCAGAAAAGTGAAGGCATAAGATACTGTGCTGATAGTGAGCAGCTTCCCAAAGGCTAGTTAAATCTGCTTATCACAGCTGAAATATCGAAGAAAGTCTAGCAAGAGTTCTTCACCCTTTGGAACCTCCTTGAGTGATAGCTACTTGAGTTGACTCAAAATCAATAGGTCTAGCATTTAGACCTGAAAGGAAGGGCAATGAGCATAGGTAAGGTTTGCCTTTAAAATTTTTCATGAATTATAAAGAGTAGCAGGGGTTTTTTAAACAAGGTAAGAGTAATTTCTTTAATTTTCAGGTTGAATGAGAAGCTGCTGCTTGACAAAATGGGGAATGTCTTGCACATCCTCTTCAGTTGAAGGTTTCTGACTGGGTAAGAATTGTAGTGTATAGTAAAACACTTGTTTAACCCTTACTTCCTTCTAGGCTTTCCTTTGCCAGCCTCAAGGAAAGCCTTAAGTACTAAGGAGCAAGTACTCCAGCATCCGTCATCCAGCGCTCCCTGTTCTGGGTGAGGGTTGCTTGCTGGCATCATTGCTACTCAAGAATCTTCTGTTCCTGGCAGGTACAAAGCTGGTGTGTGTCTGAGATCAACGAGAGAGAAATGAGAAATGCTTTGAACTACGTGCTCTGAAAAGTTACTGGGGTGCTTGGGGGAGGAGGGCGGGAGGGGGGAGAAGCTGTTGTTTGCCCTGTGGTGGAAAGAGGCGCCCTGCAGAGACCCAGCCAGGGAAGATGGGAAGTGGCCCATGCCAGGTCTCATGGGAACTCTGTAAAGGCGCTTTGTGCTGCTCAGGGCAGCAAGTTCCCTCCTAGTAAACATGTCTTGGCTCTACGAGGTGGGTTTACATTTGTACAAATCAAAGAGCTCCCTCAGATGTTCAGTGCTTCCAGGCAGGGGGCTTTAGTGGAGGCTGATGCCGTCATGTGAAGCCCAGCTGGAAGCACAACTGTGTTATACAGATGAATGGCATTAAAGGAATCTTTCATCAACCTGCTTTAATGCAGATCGGTTCTTAACTCTTGGAACATGTATTTCCTTTTCTGCATCTTTGATCGTTACAGACGTGGAGTATTTTTAGCTCCTTTTATATTTAGAGTAGCCTAGTACCTATTTAATCTTGGCAATACATTTTTGAGTCTGCATTAGCTTTGTGAAGTCAGTTTCTATTTTAGCATTGGTTATGCTTCAGTTACTCAGAAAATAAAGTCAAATGGAACCCTTGCATTTCAGTTTAACCTGGAGCTTGGTCATGTTCACAGACTGATTCAAGTATTTAAACTTGTTGCCTGCTGTCTGTAAACATCCAGAAAGCAAACTCTTGACATTGTAACTTAGAATTAAAGTTAAGTTGAAAGTAACTTACAGTGGTGATTGATGTTGAGATTTTCAGGTAAGCAGGAGCTACTTGATGGAAAGCTCACAATGACTGTTTGTGTTTTTGACAAATGTTGACAAACATTTTCGATTAGCCAAAGTTGAGCCAGAATTTGGTGCAGTAAGGTCACAGCCTCCTTAGCACAGCATGCCAGGCAGTGAGCTGCTGAGGTGACAGCTTGCTTTCTTACACCTAGAGCTGGAAAACCTTTGCTTTTCCGCTGCTGGGCAGGGTTTCCTCATGAGCTCACCTGTACATAGCAACAGGTAGTGGGGAAGAGCAGTAGTGTGTCTCTGCTGAGGGCAAAGGCTCTGTTCTTGTGGGAGAGGGGAAGTGTTACTATTTTTGAACAGTAGAATGTTGAAAATGTTGTAACAAAAACTCTGCTCTGCATCCCATTACTAGGCCTGTGTGTAGAGCATAGCTCAGCCTTAGCATGAGAGGAGTCTACGTTGCTGCAGACTCGTTCTGTGCTCTGGAGGGTGGTTTTTGCACCACATGTAGAGCTAGATAGTCACTGGCAGAATTATTTTCACCCTTTGATTTATAACACTCCCGTTAGACTAATTTGCTTAATCTCAATTATTCATACCCCAATTTGATCAGAAATAAACCTTGTCAAAGGTAAACGCATGTATCTTTGCCCAAGAGGTGCTTCCAAGAGTTAAGAATTTTTGTTTGTGGGTAGGTTTTTCTGCAGTGGCTGCTATTGAAAACAGCTGTAAATGGAGATGTAAAGATGTAAAGTCAACAAAGCATTGGTCCTTAAGCTGCAGTTCTACAGAAGTTTATTTGCTGCCTAAACCTTTGTCTTAATCTAAAAGCAAACAGTACTTCCAAGAAGTGAAAATGTATTTCCCCAAAAGGGGCCCAGGTTGATGCGGATGTGATAAGTGTTTTGTTATTATAGAACCCTGAAATGAAACACAGCATCTTAACTTTGATATCATTTAAATACTTAAGGCAGGAAGGGGAATGCTCATGTCTTTCAAGCATTGGTTGTGTGATGTACTGACTTGCTGTCTTTGGTTCCTGTGTTCAAGACATTAATGTGTTTTCATAGACTGTCTGCACCGCAGTGGAATATTCACTTACGTATCGGTCTGTGGTCTCTGATGGGCGTTTATATCTTAAGCTATGTGGAGCATGAAAGATCTTGAGTCTCTCTGAAATTCGGGTATCTGATGGATGGTTCTTTTTCTGCTGTGGGTGCTACAGGTTGACATCTCTGTCTAAGATTAGCTTTTTCCTGAACTAAAGTAATCCAAGTATCTCCGTAGAAGAAAAATGGCCTTCATGTAGAAGATAATATCGCAAGATTGGAAACAGAATAATATGTTACAATAACTGGCAAAGACTTGAAGAGCAACGGTGCCAGTGTGCTGAGATCTTAGAACTTGTGCTTAAACAAGTTTGAAAATAGTATGGAAATTTTAAAATTTCAGTATAATCCATAATGGATTGAAAATTGTTAAAAATATTTCCATTTTGTATCAGAATAAAGTGTATGTTGTCAAGTGACTCACATCTAAAATGCGCTACCATCACCTTTCTTTAGTGCTGTGCAGAACACAAAGCGGTCCTAACTCACTGCAACACACCGAGTTACAGGATCAGCTTTCCAGCTTGGGACTGGTGGTTCAGCCCCACTCCTCAGCTTTGCTTTTAATGGTTGTAGAACTGAATGTTCTGATCAAAAAGTAAGTGGCCTCTGCATGGGGAGTTGTCGGCGTGCAAGGTCAGCATTGGGATGCGTTAGACTTGGCAATGTCACAGTTGCTCTTGGCTTCGGGAACATACTCTGTACCTCAGTAATAACAATAAAATTAAGGATTTAGTTTGCAATCGGATGGTTTTGCATATACTAAACTAACGTGGAATATTTATTTCCTTGATGATGCTGGGTGTTCTGATGTGAATACAACATTCACTGTGTTGGTGATACAAAAAGTACTGGTTTAAACTCAGTATGAGTTGCGGTGTGAGTTACTTCAGACTGATCCTTTGCCTGGTGGAATTTGAACAAGGCTTCTGCATTAACTGCAGGTTTTTTGTCATTTCTCTTTTCATCCTGGTAATGGAATAAGTATCCCTGTGTTAGGTTTTCAGCATGGGGGTAGTACATGTACAGCACCGCCTGCAAAGGCTGTTTCTAAGGGTGCTGTTTGCCCTCGGCTTTCATGTTAGCACTGAAACAAGGAACAAATGGAAGTGGAGGGCAGGGGGTTACTGAGGTCTCTGTTTTATACCCAGTTTGTAATTGAGTATTTATATTGCAGCTAGAGAGAACATCTCAGATGTCAGACATTTGATAGCCTGGTTAATGGCAGGGGGAAACCCAGGAGCTCTTCAGGTTCTCTGTGCTTTGCCAAATCAAATCCAACCTCTGGGTTTTTAGCTGCTGGTATTGACCATTTGCTTCCAACAGAGGCATGCCCTTGCATTCCGAGAGTGTGCAGGGGGATGGACCGACAGGCAGGTAACAAGCAGGTCAGTATGAACAAGGTAAGTGGCCTCACAGTGCAAGCGGGGTCACCTGGGTTTACATTTCCCGGTGTCTTCTGCAAAACTGCAACTGTTAATACTTGGTGTCAGGGTCAGGGCTGGAACACCTGATGGTGCCAGGTTTAAGTGCCAAAGACCACCTTCTGGTACTGGCACGTGGCCGCTACACTTGCCTTTTAAAGAAGAGATAGTCAATGGGATCATGGTCCCTGGCATTATGCTGCCCTGAAGCAAGAACTCCTTTCTCGGTGCTCTGCTTTCCTCCCCCTGCTCTTCCCTGGTTAGCTATGGCGGTGCTGCAGGTGAAGTGCGAGAGAGGCCTCTGCTATTCAGAATTGGTGAATGAGTTAATAGGAAGATGAACGGCAAGTGACAAAGATTGGAAATGAATATTATTTGGGGTTAATGAAAAGACAACATGTAGTGGATACACAGATACTGCTGTGACCAGCTGGACAAAAAATAGCACTTAAAATTCTGTGTACAGAGGGAAACCTAAAACTGGTACCAAACAATTGTAGGTTGCAAAGGAGTTGATGCTATTCAGGTGAGAGGGCCTGAGGAGTCATATGAAAGCAACAAACAGCACAGAGCAGTTGAGAACAAGAGACCTTCCCCAGCATCCTCCTGTGATAGTCACATCACCACAACCACAGTGTTCTCTGTGTCACTCAGGAAGTCCCTAAAAAGTAAGATACTGTGGAACTGGGATTATGTAAATTAGAAGTGTTTCTCGGGCTTCCATGGCCAGCCATGCGATGAGATGTTTTCTGCTGTGTGTGCAACTCCAGTACAGTTAAATAGTTAGAGAAATACAAATCTCAAGCCTGGATTCACCAGCAACTGTATCATTTTGTTTAGCACTACCCTAACTTTGTGAATAATGAGCTAATAATGCAAGGCTGGTTTCCTGATCTAATGCCCCTCTTTAAACCATTTTTCCTTCAACATAGTGGATCCCACTCTGCCATTTTCCTTCTTAAAAGAAATAAATGCCAGAAGGTGTTGCAAAACAACTTGGTGTTTATTATACTAAATGAAGTTACGCATAGTATCGTCATAGACAAAAGATTCTGAAAATCATATAAAGCATCAGTGACAGAGAAAAAAAACTCAGATGAAACATGCTTTTAGTAAGTTTCAAAGGGAAGATGAAGGACAATGATGTGGTTTTTAAAGTTCAGATCTACACGTGGATTTCAAATTACAAATGATGCATGTCCTGCATTCAAAAAATCCCCAATGATGAAGTACGAGTCCATGTGAAGAGCAAACAAAACAATGCGAGTGATTCACCCAATTGTTACTCTTAGAGATCATAATTTAAGCTCCACGCTGCTTTTGCGTTACCTGAGCGCAGGCTGCAGGCAGCGCGGGTGGCTGGCCACCGGTGTGCCTCCTTCCATGGGCTCCGAAGCAAGGGCAGTGACCAACTCTGACCCGAGCCAGGCACCCGTCAGAGCCACACAGCGCACGCCCGGAACGGTTACTCAAAACTGCATGGAATCTTTAGTTGGAAAAACGCATAATGCTGATAGTGACTGAATTAACAGGTTTTAAATGCCTTTGGAGGAAAGATCGCATCGTGAATTTAGGTAGTGTTCAAAGGGCAAAACACAAATGACATAAGCCTAGCAGATACTCAAACCTCTGTGTTACAAAATCGTTCCAAACGGCAGTTAGAACTACGCTGAACAAGGCATTAGTAATGCTGACAGTGCTGTGCAATACATCTCTCTGGTTATTAAGAATATTTGTTACATGAAGACTCAAGCCTTGGAAAACTAGGGAGGAGTTCTTTAGGGAAATAAATGTGCATGGAGTTAAAAAAAAAAAAAGTTTAATGAACTGATAAATCAAAATCAAACTTTAAGTATCAACTTTTATACTAAATTAAAATCATATATTAAATATTCAGCAAGTATAAATGTGTAAGAAAAATGGGAAACAAACCCTACTGCATATTTATAAAAAAGGATCAGAAGCCATGCTGTTTGTCTTACCAGAAATTATATTTAGAAGGCTAAAATCATTTTTTTATATATATATATCAAATAAATCTATGAATATAACAAGAGATAGGAACAGTATATAAATATGGTATCTTTAAATATTTACATGTATATGGAAACTAGTCAAAGTGGTGCTATAAGAAGAAAACGTGTTATAAAAGTGAGATTACAAGTTTTGCATACCTCCATCTGCATTACACTATTAGTTTTAAACCTGCATCTTCCATAAACTAATCATTAACTTTTAAATCATCATTGCATAGAATTACTTGAAAGAATATTACCTAATTCTGCATTCCACCTCACAGTAAAGACTATCAGGAGGATGATACAAAAATAACAGCTCTGAGAGCAGTAGCCAGCTGTGCTGCCCTTCAGAGTTTAGTCTCTGACTTCTTGCCCTTGGGAACAAGGAAGACATTGCCATCTCTGGTTTGCTGCAGAGAATATTCATTAGGGGAGTAAGACTTGCCATCTTCATCCCGTAGCATGCTGAAGACCTCAAGGTATAAGGTGGTCAGTTGCTTTTTCATTTGACGAAGGCTCTTGTCATGCTCTCCTTTCTCCTTAAGCAATTTCTCTTTCTCATCCTTTAGGTTACTCAAGTCTTGCTCCAGTCCCACTATATTTTCCAGTTTTCTTTTACGGCAGTTCTGAGCAGCCACTTTGTTCTTGCCTCTCCTGCGTATATCTCGGATAAGCGCAAGCTGGGCTTCATTGAACTGCTCCTTAGACATCATTTCATTGAAGTCATCAACGGGGAGATTGATGATTTTTTCAACAGGAAAAGGGATCTGCAGAGCCTTTGCTCTTTGCTCATCTCGTGTGAGATGAGCTTCGAGGCGGCTTGAAGGTTTATCTTTCGTGAAGGGAGCTTTGGGGTGGCCGGGGCTGGCAGGGGGTTCCTTCTTTGGTGTGTTTGTACTCTGCAAACTCGGTGTTTGAGTGCTTGGCCCCACGGAAGAGAACACTTGATCCTGGAACTGCAGCGAGTACACGTTAGCGTTGCTCTGTGGCACACTTCCAGGACCGCTGTCCATGTCTTCCATTTCAGAGTCACTATAGCCAAAAGTCTTATCTCTGTAGGCAGATGATTCTACAGAGCGGTCAGGCGAAGCTACACTAGAACTTGCATTCAGTGAAATACCTGAGTCAGAATCATTGCATTCTGGTCCAGTTCCTGAGTGGTTGCTGTTAAAAGCTTTACACAGTGAGAAATCAGAAAGATCAATAGGTTTGCTTAAAATCTCTGTAAGTGATTGACCGATACTGTTTGTCGTTGCTGTGTCACCATTCGCCTTTGTGTCAATAAAGGTGGTGTAGAAATCCTCACAGAAATCAGAGTTTGAGGGGGACATGTCATTTAAAGAGCTCATGCTCAGCTGGCTGGTGTCTTCTGGTGGTAAAATGCCAGAAAAGGGGCCCTCAATACTATCCAGGAACTCTGGACCACAGTTAACATCCTTCCTCATGACGGGTAATGAGCTGTAGTAATTGTAGCTGTTGTGCATCTCTGTTGACTTGGTTTCGGGGCTTGTGATTGTGCTTACCTCAGCCAGAACATCATTTTCAATGTTAAGACACTGCATGGGAAACGCAAAAGAGAAGTTGAGCAACACATCTCTAATCTATAAAACTTTTTTCTATAACCCACAAACATTAAATATTTTAGGAGTCAGCACACATTTAACATGGGTCTTACAACACTGCTGTAACCTAGGTGACTACAACACACTTTTACTAAGGGGAGGCTTTCTAAGAAGAAGATTAAATACCTAAGCAAGAGCATGAAACAATGCATTCTGGACAAAGCCAGTTAGATTCAGAGAGCAGAGCCTCTCAAACTCCCGGCAAGATGCTTAAGAGACCCATGCCAGCACTACATGGAAGCTGCATGGAGCCCTCCTGCTCTGGTAAACTGCTCGTAGGGATCCTGGAGCTGCCGGGTCTGAACGTCTCACAAGCGCCGCTGCTGGGAATGGCATGAGTATAGTAAAGTTACTTAATGAGCATTTCTAGCAAATAGTTACTTTTAGCACTCTTGATTTCATGCTATGTGATAGATTTCTTTTCCTCAAAAAACCAACATTCTTTTAGGATGTACTGAAAGAGGCAGCTGCTCAGTGGAGAGAAATGTAATTCTCAGCGAAGTAAAGAAAGCACTAACATGAAGCCTTGCAACCATTAACTCACCCCACACACTTTTAGTCAAGCTGGCTAACATCCGTGTGAGCACCCAACACTGTCACAGCGATGGGATTTCACTGGCTACAAGACCCATGTTCTTTCCAACGGGGTGGCAGTTTCTGCTCCGAAGCTGACATAAGCGGGCCCACTGTCCCCGAAGAATTAGGCCATTACCAAAATGATTCTGTTTCTCTTAAGAAGGGACCATACGCTGGTTATTTAACCAGAGACTGTCCAAGGCTTAAGCTAAGGTTTTGAATGTGACAGCTCTTTTTTTTTTTTACCTCTCTTTTCTTCAAACATGGTTTGTGAAAGGTGATGCCCTCAATTGAACTATCTCACTGCTTTCAGAAGATTATTCCATCACTACTCAGAATTACTGCAACAGATGAAGTTTGGTTAGGTCTCTTACTGCAGTTGCAGCATTGCTGCTGCCCCTCCACAGCCAACTGCCCTTGTTACTTATGTGGGGCTTTTAAACCTATCAGTGCAGTAAGATCAGGGAACTAAGGACATTTTGAAAAATACAAGACAACGAAGGGAAAATGCAGAGGCCCAAAAACACTCGCTCCCAGCAAACATTTTTTTTCAGTGTTTTCAATTTACAGGCATTCGACTGAGCCTTCAGCCCTCATGTTAACAGCATAAAGCAGAGCTGCCTCATGCTGAAGCATGATGATGTTCTACAGTAATGTTACGCAATATTAGAGTCAAATCTAAGGAAACTATAAATAGAAACATAAGGATAGGAGGAAAAAAAAAAAAACCCCAACCCTGGATGTCCTCTGTAATGCACAGTTCAGGATCACAGCAAAGTGACTCCTCTGTTCCTTTGAAATACTCGGTTCATGTACATTACACAATTAGTTCTTACTGAACATATATAAGCAGTAGTTATATAACTACCCTAAATACACGTTATCGTCATCTTTACGAAACCTTCTCCTCAGATTAAAGTTGAAAGCAACTATAAATGATTCACACAACCATGCACTGAAAAAAACCACCATTTACAATAACACTCGTGGAAACAATTCCCATTGCAGACACATAATTCAGAAGTGTCCATTTTTAAGCAGCTGAAATTTAAACCATGATCACGCTGCTAGGAGTTGCATGCAGAGAGAAACTGTGATTTGCTAAACATGGGGAAGTTCTGCTTGTGAAGACAGACTGTGTGTTATTAAGGCCTTTGATAAACAACTGGTTTCCTTCCTCCTACGTGTTTTTCAATATATTATTAAAAAATAAAGCTCAAATTGAGTTCCAGACATCCTACAGGTGTAGGATCCAGCACACAGTGATTATGACTATCATGTTAAGATGCTATTGTACTGCCTTCTCCAAAATACAATGCTCTTGCAAAATATCACACTATTTTTTTCAGGTGCTTATCATACTAAACCTTTACCTGTAACTCTGTAAGGGACAATAATTCTTCCCAAACTTGGTCTATGTTCTGCATGTTCTCCACATCAGTAAGTGGATCTAGAACAGGCGATTCAGGTGGCTGAGTTTCATCAGAAGAAATCAAGGCTGGGTTGCGATCGATCTGAGCAGGAACCAGTGACTGAAATGCAGCTGAAGAAGCCTGGAGTGTTTAGAACAAAAAATCCAAATTAACCCCCCACAAACAACACAGTAACAAAAAGGAAACCCCCACATGAGAAAACCCACTCAGAAACCAACTTTGTATTACACATCAAACAGCCTGGGTCAGCACATGGTAACAGAGCAACCCAAACACTGACTCCAGAGAGCTGCCGGAAGCTCACTGTAACACACTGACCACTGTTATTTGCAGTAACTGGAGGGGTTGTCAGCAGCTGGTGTTACACACCGAGTCCTGGCTGCAGGATTCAGGCAGCAGGAGGAACACAAGAGCACCACTCCACTACCTCCAGACACAGCCCTAGTTCGAGCCCACTACACTGCTTTATTCCAGCTGGAGTCAGCTTGAGGACAAAACCCAAATCATATCACAAGTCAGTATTATGCTGCAAACAAATCTTAGTAAAAGACATGAGACTGAGCCCCTAGAAGGCCACCCGTGAAACCGCTGTATTGAGCATTTTTACCTCATTGTCATCTATAAATGGGAATGCTTCTGCCAAGAGCTGCATGCAGTCATCAAAGGACAAGGCCTCTGCTTCTGGTTTTGAACTCTGTGTGGTCTAAATAGGAAAGTTATGACAAAATGTTAACTGCATCTTTGAATAACTGAAGAATCTTCCATTACAGCAACGAATGCAAATTCAGTTTAGATAACCACTTACATTATGTCTTCCTGTGAATGGAAAAAGGTTTAAACACGCTCACAAACACATATTAAGAGTTTACCTGTGAAAATCCGACTGGAGGCTCAGTATTTTCTGACTGAACGTGCTGAGCTGGCTGAACAGGAACAAATTCACCTGTCTCTTCGTCTAGCTCCAGCTGAGCCAGCAGGGCTTTCTCCTGCTCTTTTTGGAGCTGCTCCTCTCTTTCCTTTTCAAGTTTCTTCTGTTTCTCGAGCTCATACTCCTTCTGTCGTTGACTGAAATCAAAAACTTCACGCCCTGCCCCAAGGTCTATATCTTGCCTCCAAAGGATGTCAATCAAGTTCATGTCCTGTAATAGAAATGTTTTTTTAAGCAACGGTCCTCCCCAGCAAAACTGGTTTAAAACAACAGCAAAGCTTTTAATTTCTGTATCAAACAGGTAGACTCGTGTAACTGAGATTTATTCTCTTAATCCTACAGAATGATCTAAATAAAATATGGCTCTATATGACCTTTCTGAAGTGTCTGAACCAATGGTTTCGTTGCTGTGGCCCATACACAGGCTCATAGAAACTAGAAATGCATTACATTTGGTAAAGCAATGAATGAACCAGCCAGAGCATAAATACATTCTTCTTTCCTAAGTTCTCTCACAGAAAACATGAGGTTAAGGAATGAATTCTGCCACATTAAGACAGCAATTTTTACAAGAAAAGGACAGAAATTGAAAAGTTTGCCCATGTAAATTTTTTTCAGATGATCTTATAGAACTGTAAAAGCTGACTAAAACCACGACAGGGGCTGCCTGAAGTTACTATTAATAGCACTGCTGCAAGATGTGTTTTAAAATATTTATGTTCCATCCTGGTATTAAATATTAATCAAAGATCAACAGAACAGAGAAGAAAAAACCTGGTTTCCAAGTCACCAACTGACATAACACTGCAGCACTAAACACAGTTATTAAGACTATTACTATAAAAATTGTCATTTAAAGCTTAGTCTAATGTTTTAAGTGCAGTTGGTTTGGAGCAGCTGAGTATAAAGCAGGGGTCAACAGGTCTCAGACATTGTTCATCAGCTGGCCCCTGGCTCATGACAGAGCCAACCACCAGACAGCTAACAAAGACCTAGATTTCTTAGAAACTGGCTACCTCTTGTGCCTGTAATGCTTCAGAAGACAAATTAAACTCTGCTATTTAGGGAAAACAGACCAGTTAATATTATTTGATTTAGCTACAATTTCTTTTACTTTGTTCCATAAGGGTTTTTTTTTGGGGGGGGAGAAGGTGACTAGTAGATTGTTTAGTAATTTATTGCATAAGGGGTGAAGGAGTTAGTGAATTGTTTTGGGTTTTCACTGTTCAAATACTCAATATTTAAGTGCTGAGGGTGAAGAATATTTAAGTGCTTCTGCGAAGAACACCTAACATTCAAAACCCATCAATTTGGCTGTCAGCTGACACAGAATTTTAATACTTAGCAGCCACATTTGTCAGGTGGGTAAATGCCAATAATTTCTGGCTGGTGCCCAGGCGTTTTGACTTTATGGCATGTTTCATTAGTCTTAAAATTGCCCTTTAGTGGCAGCACACACAAATAATGTCCAGTGTCGGGCATTCATCAGGCTGGCACAATACAAATGACGCACTTAACACTACCTTTCATTCACACAGAACTTTAGCGGTTCAGTTAGCAGTTCTGCACCCAGGATACATTTATTTTGTCACCAAATTAAAATGTTCCCTTCTTTCTGAAGTGTATTTTCAAGCAGAGAAGCAAAGTAACCTGAACGCCCAGTTCAAAACGATCACTTACATCCATGCAACAGTTACAGCAAAAAGCTTTAGGGCAAGTCCCCAAGTGAAACAAATCAATTCAGTATCCTCATTTCTTTGTTAAAAATTCTGTGCCATTAGCACCCATATTTACACATGGCATGAACTACTTCTACCAACTACTAAAAAAACCCCTTGCTTTTCTCTAAAATCAGGCAGTTACATAAAAGATCTGTGTGTAACACAACGCAGGCATTTCCAAATCTAAGGCAAACTTAACATATCTTGCTGGGAGAGACCAAACTCAGCTTTAATGGCCAGCAATGAAGAAGTTGAAATAATTACAGTGGCTGCCCAAGACAATGTTTGGTCTTTCCAGATTGGCAGGGTAAAACGAACTAATTAAGTTCTGCAGTAATTGGAGCTACTGCAATATGGTAGAGCTTCATTAAGGGCCAGTAGTTTACCAGCTGCTCACTGTCTCCTTCTGCAGCAGATTCAGAACTGTTTCCTAGTCTCAGAGCATTTGCAATATGTTCTGGATGAAACTGCAGGATCCGGATTTTAGGGCTCACTTCTGAATTATACATTTACAAGGCACCATTAAAAACATGACTCAAAAGATATATTTGTTGTGTGTATAACGCACGAGGCTGTGAATTAGCAGAGCTGTTTTCCTCCCTGAGTTGCAACATACAACAGCACAGAAATAGCAGAACTGGTGCTCAGTTTCAGTTTAAATCAGGAGAAACAAAAGTGATCGAAAAAGAGAGATACAGATGGCATGACACCTTTTCCTTAAGAAGCAGGTAGTGTTAGTGCCCAGGCACTGCTAGTAAATCTTTCAGCCACACTACTGGCTACATCCATCACCAAGGTAAGTAGCTTTGGGTGCTGCCTCATTTGTGGGATGAGAGACCTCCAGAGACACCAGGTGGCCAAAAAACCCCGATGCTGTGGCTATGCACCACCACCTCTGTGCGTGCAGCTATCAATTCGGCAAGCAGGATTCATTTTCGGATCAACATGCTTGCCTGGTTTTCAGGATTTTCAGGATCTTGGGCTGTTTTTTGAGAAATGACAGCACTGATTGGCTCCTGTCACCACCTTCCAAAGGACCATATTTCACCCAGTATCTTATCTCTGGCAAAGGGCTGAGCTTTGCTCAACAGCGCTGTGCTCTACGCTGGAGAGATATGCTTGTTGGGAGCACCCTCCTTTTATTTAGTTGTTGTGCTGGTGGCACTTGACACCAAAAGGGTGTTTGGGTTTTGGGGCTTGTTTGTGGCTGGTTTGGGTTGGTTGGTTGGTTTGGTTTTTTAATTATCATGGCATAATTGGAAAAGAGCCCTCCTATTTTCAGTCAGAAAAGTTGTGTTTAAATACAGCAATATTAGCCTTACATTTGAATAACAATCCAAGTAATTACTCTTCACATGAATGGGTTGCATGGAGGAAGCGTTCTGTTCAACATGCTAGTCTATGATATCATCAAACAGCACACTGATTTAAACATTAACCTGCCACACATACCTGTAACTTCAGCCAATGCTGTTAGTAACACTGTCCTTTTCTGGGCTTTAGTCCAAAGCCCAGATCAAAGTTAACGGAGCCAACACTGCCCAGTGATTAACTAAGGAGTGAATCACAACCCCCGCATGAGGTGATAGCAAAGAAATAAGAAACAGAATTACAGTCTAAAGCAAGTATTTTGCTATTTTGTTCCTTCAGCCTCCCCACAACGTTTCTCTCTGTCTGCCTTGTTGAACCCCGTCACACACATACACAGATGTATCAACACAGGCAGGCGCTCTATTTTAGGTTTATCACTGGAGCATTTTTCCCCTTCCACTGTGAAAGCATCACAAAAATAACTGTATTTGATGCCTGGAGTGTTCAACTAAAGTTATTAAAAGGTATTTTACTTCTTGCCTGTGCAATAGCTACCCTCCAATTTGTAGATGCCTCAACATGACGTGCTGCTCTCGGGCTCATGTGCAGGGACAAGCAAGCACGGACTGGTACCTGAGCTGGGGCACGTGCACCGAGAGCCCTGCGAAAGGCTCATCTGACCGAGGGCTCGTTCCTGCCCTTTGGAACCCCACTAACCACTTCCCTTAACATCAGACACTTACTGTAAAGGCGCCAGCCTCATGTGACCGAGTCCACACGCGCCCGTTTGTTCTTTCCTGCCTTGTGCAATGCCTTGGGTTGCATCAGAGGAAATGATGGCTCTGGCAGCGCAGGAAGAGCCTCCCCTGCAGGAGGAAGGACTGTGCCTGGGAAGGACCGCAGCCGCGACGCTTCCCCCTTGCCTAGAGCTCAGCTCTTTCCCACTCAACACCAACGCTTATTTTGAGAGGAAATACCTTACGGTATGTAATGTATCACCATCGCCCAACACTTCCAGCTTCTGCAAAAGCAAATATGGTTTTAATATTCCTCCCAAGCAGAGAAGCAGTGATTTGGTTTTGTTTATAATGTTTTCTTCACAATTTTGTAAACAGAGGAAGAACTCTCACAGAGGACACGCTTTGCTTTCCCATGATGCATGGAAGCAGGAGGTGTCTTGTACTCATGGGTTGACTTTTTTGTTCATTTAGTGGTATGCTCTTCCAACCACACTGATGACTTAGTTTGGACATATAAAGGCACTTTTAATAAGATAAACATAAATGTTAAACAATTCACATTACAGCACCATCTGGCCCCCAATGGAAATTTTCATGTTTAGATTTACATATCAACATTTGCCATCTGGGCAGAGTCTGTTATACATTTTATGAGAAAATCTCTGACTGCATTGTAAAGTTTGACAATTAACTCTTATTGCTCCTAAGCAAACATATTTGTAGTATAGTAAACAAAGGAAAGATACTCTGGTTTTCATGTTATTCTCGCAGACTGACTTTTGGGCTTCAAACAAAATGCTAATCTTTCATTTCATCCCTGTTTGGGTTATCTGACTGGTTTTGGTTTTGTTTGGAAGACATTTACAGGTAGCACTGGTAAAGTGGAAACATCCAGCAACCCGAGTGGCAGCAGAGAAACAATCTGCTACCTCAGCCAGTGCTTTCAGCCCATTAGTAGCCATCCCTTAACACAGAGCACATCATGGACTTTGCGCATTTACTTCGTGAAAGTTATGCCTTTTGCAACAGAAATTGGGACAGCACTAGCAGAATCTCTCACCAGACAAGGATTTGGTTTTATTTCCCATGATCCATTAGCACCTAACTCCAAGCAGAGAGATTCATATGCCAACATGAATAAATGGAAAAGCAACAGAATCAATGCCCATTGCATCCAGCAGGGAGCTCAGACCAGCACCCCACAAGAAGCAGAACACTCCCATAGCTTACTGACAGAAAGAGAGATGACAAAGTATCCCCCAATTCCTATTTGTTTTCCAGAAAGTGAAAGGAATGAACAAAAAACCTTTACATTTTTGCTTTATCCAAACCGAAAAAAACCCCAAAACACCACAACCAAAACACATGGGAAGTGAAGAACAAGGACCTGAGATAATCTAAGACAAGAATGAAAGGCAGGGGATCAAGTAACTGTGTGCAAGAGAAGGAGCTGGAAGCATCTTACCACTTAAGAAAAGCACAGGCTGTGGACACAATAGCTGAGTATCTTCCCCACATTATCCTCAGGAGGAGCTGATTTTGTTCAAGTAGGTTTTAGGAATGATTTGTAAGTCATTTGATGTTTTCAGATGATCTCTGAAACCACTGTAACTTGTGGTTTGTTTTTTAAATCTTTCTCAAGGTAAGTTACTTATTTAATTACAGCTCATAATGACAGAAAAACTCCTGGACACATAAGCCTGATGCTTCAGAGAAATCAGACAGAGCAGGTAGTTTTTACTTTTCAAGAGCAATTACATTTTGAAAGCTGACCCATATTTTAAATCCCTTAGAACTGAAAACTGAAGAACAAAAGTTAACTCAAGAATGTGGAAGGGACAGTGAGGACACGAAAAATTTGAAGCAGCAGCAGCTCCTATGGGAAGAATGGGGAAAAAGGAACGGCAAAGCTATTCACAGTGGAGGGCAGAGGTGTACAATAGCAATTTTAGATGTCTGGCTTTAGGATTTGGAAGAGTGACAGAACAGACAGCTGTCCAACAAAGCCACGTGACAGCAACCTCGGACTGTAAACGCACAAGGTCAAATCCCTGCCTTCCCTGTGGAGCTGCCTGCTGTCCCACGTTCTTCACCAGCACCTTCCAGGCAATATAGGAAACAGGGGGCTCGGGTGGGTGTGAGGGGGTGTCTCTCTTTCCTGTCTTTCATAGCTGTGCCACTTACTGGTGTGAGTGGACTGACGCTGAACTTGACTTGGCCTTGCCTCTAAACCAGCCTGCTTCTGCTTCTTCATGCCCATTTGCTCTCCTGGCCCTAAAGAGTCTTTGGATGCCTGGTATCTTGGTCAGCAGACTTTTTAAGCCCTGGCAGGCTAACTTACCGAAAAAAGTACTCTAATCAGGTTGGAAAGCCATAACCTTAAAGAACTGACGTTGTAAGAGAATTTCCACTCTACGTCTATATAAATAAGCCTGTTGAAAAATGCTGATCATGTGTCTCAGGATATTCTTCTGCCTCAATGGAGACACACGAGATAAGCTCAGTCCCTGAAATCTGTTTGCAGGTAAATTTAATTTTGTTACTGAGGAAACCTCCAGAATGCTTTGCCAGGCCAGGAACAGAAGTCATCCTGATATTTCATTAGCTACAAGTGTTTAGCCTCTGTTTTCTCCTAACATACATCTTACACTTCAGACTGTACCTCCCACTGTATTCCAGCAGGCTCTCCTAACAAATGCCAAATCGTCAGGACCTACTCTTATAAATTAAATTAGCTGAAACCCTCCCTGGCTGGATTGTCCAGTGTTCTTAAGAAAGTTCCACTACAGGCCTTGTCTAGGTATTACTGTGACACAGAGGGGGAGAGGTTCTATTTGAAGGACAGTCCTCCTTGCCCTACAAGGGCAATTCTGGACACTAGTCACCCACTCTCCCAACCCTCGCTCCAGAAATAACTCCTCTGAGAGGTGGATGATTTATGTATTTCACCTGAAGCATCATCTTCAAGGAATGGTATCAACAAAGGCTACCACTGTAAGATCTGTACAGCTCCCAACACGATGATTTTCCCATATACACCCTATGGCAAGCAAGCTTTCCAAACTGCTGAACTGCCCACGAGGGAAAACATATACCTCATATATTCTCCAGCAATCATGAAAAGACAGGTTTCTTTAAACCTGAAGAATGTAAAATGAGTGAGGATGCAACTGGAATAAAAATAGCTGTTGTAGGCTGTTTATGGTCATTAACATACTAACTTCAGTTCAACTCCAAAAGCTGCAAAACCCTAACGCTACCAGCAGAGCAAGACCACAGCTGGTGACGAAAAACACCCTCATCAGAAAGACAGCAAAGAAAAGGAAAAGAAGGGACATAAAGAACAGTTTACTCACTCACTTTAACAACAGTTTTCTCTCTTTCTGCAAAACCCATCAATCCCCACCTCCCTGCCACTGCTTGAAACACTGAGTGTGTGCGAGAGCCTCGCAGCACTCCCCTCCAGCCTGGGGCACAGCAGTGGCAGTGACAGTCTCCTCTCCGGCTCATTAACCTCTGGAGTCAAAAATACATATATATATATATATATACACACACATATGTATGTATCCTTTTCTCACCACATTCGGTCTGTCTTGGGGTGACCGTTTCTGGCACAACAGATGAAGGGATTCTTGCCCAGTGCTGCAGATCTTTTTGCAGAAGATTGTTTCATGCTCTCTCTCAGACACCCCAGAAGTAGCTGTGTTTTACTAAATTGTTTAATAAATACCTATTTTAGAAGGTAGCTTCAAAATAATGGTGTTCAATACAGAGGATGTGGTTTCCAGGGTCTGAATGGTCCCAGGACTGATCCTGCCTCAACACCTTAAAACAAAAAGGGAAGAAAAAAGCCCAAACCCACCAACTCATTTGCATGGCTTACAGAAAGCAAAATCTTAGAAAATCTGACATGGATAATTTTCTTTACAGAATATGTGATTTATCAAAAGTTATTCTCTAGTATTGATGGCCAGATCTGTCATGCATTGTAACTGCTCCCAATTCCCCTATTTCTCCCTTAGCCTAAAGGAAAAACAGAGTGAGGTCTAATGTTGTGAGCTGCTGCTGCTGAACTTCTCCAGAATACATTTAACTCTGCCCATATTTACAAGTGCTACCCCGGCTGATAAGCAAAAGCCAAAAATGGTCATGGGTGTCATCCTGCTCCTTCAAACTTAGTCCTAAAGCCCTCGACACCCCAGAGCACTTTCTGGAACATCAGTAGCTAAAGCAACGAATCCTATGTGTTTTCAGAGTTCGGCTGTTTCAGTTCAACGAGTTCAGTTCTTCCCTTTTTGGTCTTAATAATATTGTATTAAAGTAAACTTCACCTTTCCACAGTATTTGGCTGGTATAGAAGCACTGTGGCTCCTTCTACTCAAAATCCAAATCCCTCTTTCGGCTTAACAGAGCCCTTTACTTTCTACTACTTTACTCTATCTTGCATCAGCAGCATTACAAAACGATTAAGTCAATAAGCACACAAAGTTAATATGTATTCAAGTTACAATCTATTACATAAGTTGCATAATGACATTGGGAGGTTGGCAAAAATATGGGATTGTTTTCTGAAAGAGCAGGTTAGTCAGTCTGTTTGGTTTTTACATGCTTGATACATCAACAAAACTCTGCTGTGTTGCCTCAGCACGTAAACCAAGGGATTCTGTTGTGGCTGACTCTCTAGCTGTTGTCTAATCACCACATAACTCCATTTTCAAAGGCATTCAAATAGCAGCCATCTCAGACAGAAGTCTACTTCATTTCAGGAAAAGCTGGTCCTAGTGGCTTTGTTGGTGCCTGGGGTTTTTTTCCCCCTCCCGAATTAGAATATCATAAGAAAATGATTATTAATTGCAATTTGTCATTTAAACAACAACAGCAGCAAAAGAAATCCTTACCCTACATGTAAGCAAATAATATAAGAAAATATACAGCATCTGAAAATACTGCTGATCTTTTAGCCATAGGAATACAAAAACCTTCATATCCCAATTCATTTCATATATTGAACCTACAGTACTTGGAAAACAATTACCTGTTAAATCATTATCTTCAAGCTATCCTGCTGTACCCAGCCAGGCATGTGCTGTGTGCGGACATTGCCACAGGCTACTCATTAGTTTATCTGCAAGAGGATTTGTTTGTAATAATGGCTCAGTCATCTGGGAAACATGATCCAGTCAAATTGCAGCACGCTCTTATGTCCAATGAAACAAATCACGACGCAAGAAAGGATGAACATAGAAACAGAGAAAATAACCTAGCTGCAAATAACACATTTATTAGGTTGTATTAATCTTGGGTTATAACCTCTTGGCCAATATTTTGATTTAAAGAATCACAGAATGGTTTGGGTTGGAAATGGAAAGGACCTTAAGACCATCTAGTTCCAACCCCCCTGCCATGAGCAGGGACGCCTCACACTAGACCACGTCGCTCAAGGCTCCGTCCAACCTGGCCTTGAACCAGATTTCATCAGATATTTTTGACTACATACTTTCTGGAGAAGTGTCTTTCAAACCAATCATGAAAACAGTGTGTCTGTGGTTCAAAATACTCTCCAGGATTATGTAGGCCCTTTGTTGTACTACACATTTTCACTGCACTGGGATCTTATTGTAAAGCCTCCACTTCTAGCTGTCATTTTGATGATGCTTGGGCCATCATGGCAACTGACACCAGACAGGTCATTACAGCTGCACTATAGCCTGGATGTGGCAGCAGCGTGCTCTAGTATCACGAAGAAGCATGTCTCACCAAGTTTCACTTCGCTGATCTCATAAGCAACTTACTTTGTTGTTGTTCATGAGCCAAAGTACAATGGCAAGCAACTGCAATATGCGAGGGTTAGAAAGCAACGAGGTTCATGAACTGTACTGACAGCACACATCCATCAGCCCTCCTTCAGAAACAGACATCTATTCCATAAGGCTGCATCAAGGAAATTCTTCCATGCTTCCAAGCTGAGCTAACAAAGAGCAAGCAAGGATGTTTTCAGACTCAGAGAACTTCCTACACAAACACCTCATCAGCCTAGAAGCACTATCATAAGACTGAAAGTTTAAGAATACAGGTACATTGCAGGAAATAGTTTGCTCCAGAGGTGGTCAGCTGTGACATGTTCTGTATGTATCAGCCCACATCTGATAGATTACATAGGTGCCTACCTCCCACTGCAGCCTGTGAGGCTCAGTGTTAAGTACCTTTATGGATCAGAGCCTGACAATTTCTGTGCACTCTTCACATACAGATAATGCTGGGAATTTAGTGACAGTGCACAATTTTGACTAAACAAGTAGGGTGAAATTTTATTTATTTATTTTTAATGTTCAACTTCAAATACACTTGGAAAGGTTATTTAGTTTCTACAAGGGGAAAGAAAAAGGCCAAAAAACCACTGCTACTCAACAGCACACCATCAGACAATACAGGATTGTAACAGATTTGAGGAAGGGAGGCCCAGGGTGGTAAATTTTTGCTGTGGTGACACTATCTTTCCAAACAAATAATTCATGGTTAAATGGTTTATTTGCCACCATGCACAGCCTTCATTAGTGACACATTACAGAAAGGCTTCAGTAAATAATACCATTCAACTGCGCACCAGTAACCAAAAATGCTCTAAACCTACACGACACAAATTGTTATTTAATTTGCACAAAAGGAGTTTGTACAGCTTTTCCTCTTCCCCCAGCCACACCAACATACATTGAGAGTTGTTTTTCCACAGAAAGAGGCAATGATAGATTTTACTCATTCTTCACATATTTCTCAGCAAAAACCAATCCTCTAAAAGTCATCAACCCCCACAAAGGTTTCAGGAAGTTCTTCCACTTGAAAGTCCTGCAAAGCCAAACAACTAAACCGGAAAGCTCAAGAAGAGCCAACATGTCAGGCACCCACAGGCCAATTTATTGATTTTATAGACAAAAACAGCTTTTACTTAAAAAAGGTAAATACACAGAGGAACTGAACAGCACTGTGTACAAACCTAAAACTTTTTTGTGTGGTGCAATCCGACCCTCACTTTTTAAAGTCCTGTGTAGTATTCAATTTATCTATTCTGAAAGCAAGAGGAGCTAATGCATCTTCCAAGGCATGGACCAGAGTAGGTAAATGGTTTTATACCTCTTACCAAATTACGTAAAAGCAGTAACTCTTGATATCTTCAGAAGAGCAATAAAACCCCCCACCCTCATCCTCAACCATCAATAATTATGTCATCCTTCCATTCAAATCAAGAGCCTCCACTGCCCACTGCTTTCCTGGGGCTTCCATGTTTGTCCCCCTGGAGCACACGGGAGGCTCACAGCCTCGCAGGGATGCCTCTTTCGCCCTTCTGATTACATGGGTAGATGTACCTAAGAAATTAAGGTAAAGGCCGATCCCTGATGTGTGTCCTCTAACACACTATACCAGTACCTATGATGGCCAAAACAAGACTGTTTGCCACAAATAACCAACCTGTCAATATACCTCTTCCATCCATAAATAGCAAACATACTCCAGGCACGTTAATATGGATAACACATACTACAGTACACTGTATTTACCAGACTGTTTCCAAAAGCAGCATTTACAGCTGCTTTTTCTAGTAGAAGACATGACAGAAGATTTGATTGCTTTCCAGATATAATTAGAATAAATTTGTTGAGCAAAAAAGGTTATGATCATCACTTATCAAATAAGAAAATATGGAATGCAAAGAAAATGTCCCATTTGGATCTTGAGCAGTTTTCTGCCTTTGACCAAAGCACTTCGCTATGCCTCAGTAAATACTGGGGGGGGGGGGTGAAATCAAATTATAGCAAATTATCAGTAAAAATTGCAAGATGCTAAGATTTCTCTATACCCACAGTTAATTCAGACAATAAAAGACAGATCTTGTCAGGGTAACTCATTACTCACAGAGTCAGCTATGAACTGTCGTCATAACTGCTTTCATTTTATAAGACCTTATTCATCATCTTTGCCACATACACATACAATTTACCAAAACCTCTCATCCCAAGCTTAATTTTGAATTTAAAATAATTCTGTAGCTCTGACCTTAGTAACAGAGTTCTTCAGAATAATTTAAAGCATTCTATTAACAGTTTCATTATTTAAGAGGCTTCCACTCATTTTGCTAGCAAAAGAAACTTCAAGAGACAAGAGATGTCTTAGAGATGTTCACACTGGTTACCAGCTGAGCAAGGATTCCTGGGAGCGGTAGGTGCAAACTAGTTTCCTGAAGTGGCAAATGATAAAGGATTGCAAATCAAGCTGGAAAACATTCCACAGAACTACAGCATTCCACTGAATTTATACTACTTGAAGAATTGACCTGGTAATATTCTAGTTCAGGTATTAAAACCAAATGAGAAAGCACAGTATCAGAGCAAGCTGCACTTTAATTCTCTCTGTTGCAGCACACATAGCTATGAGGCACCTAAACATGATGTGCATTTCCATAGCCAAAAATTCAATGTAAATAATTTGAAAGACCAGCTGTCAGAAGTCATGACTTAGTTTCAAATAGAAGTTCTGTTTTTTCGTATTACATTATTTTAATAGTACCATTTTGGTTACTGAAGTACTTCCATTTTCATCCTTGGATATCTTTAATCCTACCTGTTTCAAAAGTTTACTCAGGTTTAATTTACAAATATCAGTGGGGCAATCTTCCAAAATTCCATGGCTGACACAGATTTGCTCAAGACCTATCTACAACATAAAAAAAACAAGTGCAAATATGATTCAACGTTATAAAACAGAAAACATGCCTGTATATCTCAGGTCAAACAATTCACAGAAGATTGCACCAGGGTCTATAGTACACTTGTTCCAAGGACACTTAATGACTCTATTATGTGCACTGGTACACATGCATCAGTCACTGCTACTGTGATGGCAGTGAAGACAAGCATTAGTGTAACAAGCTGGGACAGAATCCTCCCATTGACACATCCTGGATGACCTCTGGTGCTGAAGTCTCCATGTTCTCCTTCCAACCATGAAGCTTCTGAAAAACTGGTACCTATCTGAGCTGAGCTGAACCAACCTTTGGAGCCACCCACCCGCTCCTGCCACCCTGTTCTGCCCCCCTTTTCTGCCCACCATTTTATTTACCCAGAGGATTGCAGAACAGTCATCTGATCACAAAACTGCATGCGAACTGGAAATACCCCGCTTAAGGACAAAATTCAGCCTTCTTACCCAAGAGCATATAATTCAAGCAAATAGCTCCTGAAGACAGGAAGAGATGACCGAGCACCCAGGTTTAGGTGGCACACCACACAAATGCCAGCTACAAGGCTGACAAAGACTGACCATCTTACATGGGAGCAGGCAGCATTCAGAGTGGCAGACCTGCACTGACCACGTGCTGCCTGGGAATTCTGAATGGGGATCTTCCAGCAGCCCAAGCAGCACAAGAACTGCTCCACTCTAATTATAGCAGTAAGTAGGGAGGCACTAATTTTATCACAAGGGTTCAAACCAACCAACCCCCCCGGATCTTTCTATCATAGCTCCTTATGGCTAAATGGCGGTGGTGATCTGTGCAGGAAGCAAACCAAAGCCACAGCATCTTGTCACATAACTCAGCTGTAGAAAAGTCACTGTTTCAACATTTAGTGAGCATTAATTCCAAACACAGCAAACAGGCACACCCTTAATCATAAAACAAACCTCTTCTTAAAGGCAGGCTATCTCCTGAGTCAATTTCTCAAGAATGCAAACTTTGTTTTGCAAACAGTCTCCAGGAGTGGATTTTTTTACACTTACAAGAGACAACATGTAAAACCAATGCAACAAACAGCAATAAAATTTTGGAATTGCAAGACAGAGTTAGGGGCAATAAGGGAAAAGCTGGTATCTTTACATTTCACAGCATACAGAAGATACTTCCTTAAAAGGTTTAAAAGAGGTGGTTTCAAACTGGTCTTACATAACTTGTTGCTTCAACATCAAACTTGAAAAAGGGAAGAGAAAGAAAAGTTACTTTAATCGCACACATATATGTGCTCATAATAATATTGCAGAAGTTGGACTAAAAGTCTTACCTCCCTCAGTACTGCAACAGCATCAAGAACAAAGACATACTTCTTGAAACGGTTTAGTTTAGCTGTAAAGATGTAATTTAAAGCACCTCAAAAAAAAACTTGGTCAAAAATAAACACTATCTTATATTCCTTCTCCCCAGTACAAAAAAAACGCAGCTAATCAGACCGAAATCAGAAATCTAAATGGACACAATGAAAAACTTCAACCAGATCTGTAGTCTATAAAATAAGTGCTATTTCTAAACTATTCCCATTCTGTTGCAGCCTTGCCAATTAGTACTTGTGCTAGGGATTAGTAATATACCACTGAGCAGCAGTTACACTCTGCTGGTAAAACAATGCTAACTTTGAGTTATTCACACTCTTATTAACTCCTATTAGCTTTCCAATATCTCCATGATCAACATATAGAAACACTTAATTCTTTTAAAGTCAGTATTAAAGTAGAAATTAAGAGCTAAACACAAACACCATGTATCAACACATAACATTCAAAAAAATCAATGTGTCACTTAACGAAAACTAAGCAAATACTTCACCAAGAAGTCAAAATGGCTCAAGACAGAAAACAGAAGATGCTTGACAAGGCGAAGACAAATCCTCTTCTCCAAAGCAGTCAAATAATTAATCATTTTTATCCTTACTTTATGTTGTTACAGACTGCTTGGTTATCCAAATTAATATTTAATTTAAATGTATGGTTCTGAAGAGACTTTGCTTCTATTTGAAACAGGCACAGTTGGACTATGCACATCAAGGTAAAACTAAGCTAATATTAAAACAAGATATTCTGCTGGGGAATGTATTTATTTCCTTATTTTAAAAGCTGGTAAAGAAAAATTAAGAAAAACATACCTAAAAATCACAGAAACAAAGAAGTCCTGAGAAAGAGCTGTCCCTGTGCTCGCTTCAGTACTGTGCTGCACAGAGCACCAATACTGTTCTTATACTCCAGAAAAAACTTACGCACCATACGATCAGTTAACTTCTTGCTATTGCCAACTAATATATGACTGTTACTAGCTTTGCTTTTTCTGTACAGAAAGCAGTTACTGGATAGGAAAGATAGAAGTACACAATGCCTATCTCAAGCTGAAATGTATTTGCCGGTATCTGTTTCAGATAAGCCTTCCATGGTTTAAAGCAGTTTTATACACCACAGATAGCATTGCTGGCTTCATTTCTTACTGGCTGGTTTAATTGTTTGCCTTAATAAAACAAATATGCCATAAAAGTATTACTGTTGAGCAATTCTAAGCAGGATTTCAGTTCACTGTACATCAGTTGTCTTGGGATAACACGCAAAGCTGTGACTTCCAACTCCTACCCAACTTTCCATTGGTCTATGCAGAAACACTTGTCCAAGTAGCAGATGAAGTGTTTCCAAAACAAGTTAAACTAGATTACAGCTGAAAAAGAACTACACACTGTATTTTTTACCCTTCACCTTAAGCTATATCCTGTCGCACAAAGTCCAACTTTGTACAATAGACTGTATCACAAAACTGAACGGGCTTTCAAGTTCACTAGGAATGTACTATATTAAAATAATAGCTAACTTAGGGTTGGAATGAGATGGAAGCCAAGACAAACTTTAACTAGGTGATTAACCTGGAGACTTTGGAGGACTTTTTGCTGGCTGCAACTCAAGCACAGCAGCAGGAGATTAATATTTAATTCACGCTGACAGGTTACTGCCTGGACTTGTGCTGCACTAGCCTCAGCCAACACAATCACGGCAAATACATCACACTTTCACAAATTGGCCTAATTTTAGTGAATGGTTTAGTCATTTTAAAGCTTATTGTCATAATTTCAAAGGGAAAAAAGTTAAAAAAAAAAAACAAAACAAATGAGAAAATATAAAAAAAAAAAAAGGAAAGAAGGAAAGTAGTGATGTCCTAGATACAAAAGTCAAACAAATTCCTTCTTTCCAGTGAAGCAGACATCTGTGTCACAGGCATGGGCACGACTGGCATCACTTACTGTCATCATCAGAACTTTCTATATTTTCTCCTTCTCCCCTAAGCTCACCCTTTTCTGGGCCTCCAACTGACTCTTTCACTCTCCTCTAAAAGCCTAATGCATTCCAAACATGCAAAAATATTCAGTGAAACTCTGAGAGTTTTTGCTGGTTTTGGGTTTGTTGGTTCTATCAAAGGACCAAATAGAACAAACTTCTACAACTACACAGGAAAAACTGTAGTAAAGAATATTACGAATCGATTTTACTGAGAACGTAAGTGAACAAATACTTCACTTGGGTCCTTCCACTGCTAGTGTTCCTCAGTGACATCTCACAATGCCCAGCATCCAAAATTTCTTTAATGAAATAAGTATGTTCAATATGCTGCTGCTACATTCATTTCAGTTAGGATCACAAAAGTAGCGATACCTATCAAACAGGTATTTTTCTGCTTTGCAAATTTAAGGTATAGAGCTTGAGGAAAAGAAACCAAAAGGGTATGCAGGTGCAGTAAGAGAGACAATCTGACACATTTTCAACAACATCTTTGTCCTTCGGGATTGTACATAACCTGCTTCATTCTTCCTCAGGATAAGCATTAAACCATCCCTATTTTTTCAATTAAGAAAAAGAAAAAAGGGACAGAGTGCCAAAATTTATATTTGCCCATGACCATTAGTGGGAAGTGTACACAACCCTTCCTAACCACCCACACAGCGCCATAAAAATGTCTCGAGTTCTTTAAAGCACAAGAGATCATCCAGCTGCCCTTTGCTTACACTGAACGTTCTTTTTTGTTCCAATTTGGTCTCTTTCAAAGATTTCCCAACAAGCTTTCAAAGCCAAACTCTTCTCCAACTTTGAGTGCTAACCACAAACTTCAAGTCAGATTTTCAGGGGCCATCAACTTCTTGCATGCCCATCAATTCCCAATATAATTGTAAGTTCTTAGCACATTTTAAAGACAAACTACAGAACAGTGTTCATTTGATGGATATTTACTAATAACATCCAATTAGCTGTTCTCCTGAAGGGACTGACAGTCAGCTCCTATTAGCCTATGTTCATTTCAGCCAAACTTACTATGTTGCATTACATCTACCACTGGCCTAAGTGAAAAATATTCTTTGTGAGTTTTGAAGGAAAAAAAGCTCTTACCAATGCAGCTCGATATCAAGGTAAGCACAGAAGAACTAAGAAGGTCAAAATAAATTCATTTTTACTTGAGATAAAGCTTGTGATATTCTATCATCTACTTCCTCCAAACTTGTCCATAATTTTAGTAGACAACATTATATTCAGAAATGCAGATGTTTTCTTATATTGAAATTTGCCTACATAGAGAGATTAAATAGATATTGCTACAGATATCTTGATCAGATATCCTATTCAACAGGGTTATTAAACCTCATCATCAAGAAACAAAACAAAAAAACAACCAACCCAAAAACCAAACACTTGTTGCCAGGCCTGAGCAGTGTGCGCTTGTTTGCCTGCAGAATCTACCTCGTGTCCTTTCCAACCATAACCATTCTCTGATTCTGTGTATAAATGATAGGCCATTAGGGAATACAAAATAAGCCCATTCACCTTGCAATTGAATGCAGTGTGCGACAAAAAAAAAGTATGTGTTAATTCCTCATTAAAGCCCTTTACACTGCGGAGATTCACACTAATTGAGCTGGAGACTCTTTGGGGCCGTTCTCTTGGAGAAAGCCCCCAACAGATACACTTACACAGGCACTGAAATTATTTGCTTACTTGGTTTTGCCAGTTGTTACAGTCGGTTTTCCTTCACTCTTTGTGTTGGAAAGTGAATGCTTTTTGCTCTCTTCTTGTTGTGAGGCTCAAAATTTAATAAGTGGTTAGCTTGTTGAGCTGTTTTACAAGGTTACAAGCAACCATTTCCAAAACTTCAAAATTACCAAAGAGAAGAGCTACTAAGAGAATACCATGCTTTTGCAAGCGTGATTTGAAATATCTTGACACATTGCATTCTTTTTTGTTAGATGCTTTGATGTCTGTGTCATTAGCATGCAATAGCAAAATCCCATTTCACCCCTGCACACAGATGTGCATCCTTATTTCCAGGCAAAGAGGTACAACAAAGGCATATTTTTTCCACAAATACTGCAGGCAATAGCACTAACTCCCATAGAAGTATGTAGCTGAAAGTGGCGATTTTACACTCTGGTTAAGGAGCCAGATCAATCCTAGTCCTTCACATTCACCTTTATTGCTGTCACAACTGCCAACAGGCACATAAAAGACTAAAAGCTTGTACTGTACTTGCACAAGTGCACACCATTCCCATCCCCTGGGGATTGCAAAACCTGAGGGGCTAAATGAACACTGCTCCCCACTGCTCAATTTGAGTGAGCATGGGAAAGCGTATTTGAATTTTCCATTTAATAAATACATTTAAAACTCTATGTCAAAGATGGTAATCACCTACTATCTGAAAGACGCAGTGCCTTTCAGGCTAGGTCTGCAAGAGAAGAAACCAGCAGCTGCTGAGCTCAGATAGGAAAACTGCAACAGGTGGCTTGGTAGAAAGGGTTTGACAAAGCAGGCAAACAAGTAACAAAAGCTAGATTAGCTGGTAGAGAAGCCCCAGTGGATTAGGCAAGAAGGTACAAAAGCAGGTGCATAGGAATCAGTCTGTCAAGATTCCTGCAGAAAAAAGAGCAAAAATGCTGTAGCTGGATACTACAGGCAAAAAGACATTCACGGTGTGTTTACATAGCACAGGCCAAGAGCATGATTTTTGGTGCAGTATCTTCCAAGAAACCAAGGACGCAAGGTGGAGGCCACGGCCACACTACCTGGGGTAAGAAAAACTGATGGACCTGGCAGAGTTTTAACTGCCCTGAGACAGAAAAAGCAACAGCAAGGTATGCCCAACACTTCCAGAGAGATGTTACCTGCAGGAAGCACCCAATTACACATCCTAAAGGATGGACAGGCAATGTTAAAAGAAACTCTGTTATGTAACACATATTGTACTGACATATACTGACAGAGCCCCAAAACTCGAGTCTTAAATTTGTAATATTAGAAGAATTAAAGCAGTTCTAGATTACTTGATGAAAGTAATGCTTCTTTAAACCTAATACTTAGTTGACAAGCGTATGTTCTCCATTTAAAAGCCCAAGAAAAACATGTAATGATTATATAAATTTAAAACGGGGTTCTAAATTCAGTTATTCACCCCACTCTTGTGCAACGATAGCAATACAGAACTACTGGACTTCCCTGGGCTTTCAGAGAAGAGGCTTTGCCCGTACAACACATGAACACATCCAAACACCCCTAAACCTCTAAGAGATGAGCCTTGGGAGAGACCACCAAGACTCCATCCCCTCCTGTGTCAACGGCCCAGCGACGCCCCCGGCTGAAACCCCTCCAGGGGCGTCCCCGGCGGGCGGAGGGGCGCGGGGCGCGCCGCGGTCACAGACCCCACCAGCAGCACAGACCCAGGCCGGGTCAGCCCGGTTTCGGCTCCCGGGGCTGCGTGCGGGAGGCCGAGCCAAGCGCAGAGCCGCCCCGGGGGAGCGCACGATTGTGCAACAGCTCCCGCGGGCCGGCTCCGGCCGTGCTGCGACAGCAGGACCGCTGCGGCGGTAACTCACCGAGTGGGGAGCGAGAGGCGCCCGGGCACGCTGGGGGCAGCGGCGCGGGGCTGCGCCTGGCCGGGCAGACCCTCCGCCGGCGAGGGCCTCCCCAGCCGCTCCCTCAGATGCCGGCTCTGCCCTCTCGCCCTCCCCGGCTCCTCCAGGCTCCTGCCCGCGCCGAGGCTGCCCGCAGCGGACGGCTCCTGGCGGCCCTGACTGACCTCTGCGCCACTGGCGCGGGCTGGAGGAGCCCAGACCCGACCCGGCCCGGCCCGGCCCCCCCGACGGAGCGGGGCGGGGGGCGGGGGGGGGCGCTGCGGGGGCCTCCGCGACCCGACCCCGCCCCGCCCCCCCCGTGACTCAGCGCGTTCGCAGGGGCGGGGCGCCGCCACGTGCTCCGCCGGCCTCGTGACGGCCCGGCCCGCCCCGCCCCTCGCCCGGACACCGGGCCAGGCCCCGCGGGGGGAGCCGCGCACCCCCCGGCCCCGCCGCGCTCCCTCCCTCCCTCCCTCCCTCCGCCCGCCCCCCCCCCCCGCCCGCCGGCCGCGCTCTCACCTGCGCGGCGGGCGGCAGCTCGATCTCCATGGCGCGGGGCGGTGCGGCGCGGCGCGGCGCGGCGCGGCGCGGGGCGGGGCGCAGGAGGCCGGTGCGGGATCGGCGGCGGCGGGCCCGGCACGGCCTTGTCCGATCGCTCGGGCGCTGCCTGGGGACGGAGGTGGCCCGGGCCGCCCCGCGCTCCGCCCCGCCGCCGTCCAGCCACTCAGCGGCGGCGGGAGCCCGCGGACGCGGCTCGTTTCCCGGCAGCGGCGCCGACAGTGCCGGGAACATCGCCCGCCCCCGGGGCTCCCGCGGCCCCGCAGGGGGATGATGTATCGGCAAAGGGGAACCAGCAGCGAGACGTCAAGTGTATTGCCGTACATCGCTGTTGTAGTACCGCTTTATGCTGTGGTCTGAAAGAGAACCCGGCTGAATCCAACTGAAAGGGCTCTGGAGAAACAGAAATGGGCTGTCACAAGTTAACAAACCTCTGAGTACAGCTGCTGCCAGCTCCTCGCAAATGGTGTTTTTATCAAGTACCAGTCTTTGACTTTCCAGTGTTATAAAAGACCTAACAAGCAGACCACGTTAGCACGAAATGAGTAATACACGATGTCAGTTTGTGAAGAATTGTCCCGACGCTATAAAGGTGTCTAGTCCACATGCTTTAATAGAGAGCAAAATGAAAGCAAACGTGAGTTTTAGGCACTGGCATAGATTGTATCATAGTGCAGAAATAGTATGCAAAGCTAAGCATCTTGCTTGGAGCCTGGGGTGGAAGAAAAAGGCAAGGACACTTTCTGGCCAGGCCAGATAAAAGAGCATTGACTATATATTTAATTTGTGTTCCTTGCTTGATTTCTTTTCTCCTTTCCTTATCTTCACACCCTGAGCTTAGGCAGACCAGTGTTTCATTTCTGACCAGAAGGCAGCCACCCAAAAACCAGCTTAATGAAAATGCTGTATCTCACTGCACTATTCCCACCGTGTGCCACTGATGAAGGAGGTGTATGGCATTAGGAGCGTCCTGAAACAAAGTTTGAGCAATACTTTTGCAACAGTGTTTTCATTTGGTTAGAAAACCTGAAATTGGAAAATGTTTTTAACTAACATTTTCCAATCCTTCTAATCCTGGAGGTTTTTTTTTATACAGTAACATCTCCATATGATATACAGAGAGGAATATGGGCCCACATGTAACGCTTTGGTCTCCACCTGTATATATGAACTTTTAGTCAAGCACATAAAAACCCAAATGCTTTTCCATTTGCTGTATTCCTCTTAGAATATGTTCATTTACCTTATAAAACTTATAAGCCTAGGCTATATGTATTGACACCCATTATTGCAGTATTACAGCTTATATGCAAATAAGATAATCAAAATTTCATCTAAATTCCTAGGAAATTTGAAGTAGCTGATGTAGTATATTCAAGAACAACCCACAGTGGTTCATTACGGAATAGTAACAAAGAGGATAGAGAAATTTTTATGACTTGTTTAATTTTAAATTTTATTAGTTTCCTATTTTTATTTTAGACATTCTCATTATTCTTACCCTCACATAAGGATTTTTAGGAAAACGTTTTAAAATGCTGGGAAAATGGAAAGATCTGGCCATATTTTCAGATAATGGACTATTAACAACAGTCTGATGAAGTTCTTTCTAATGTATCTGCATAACATTTTATATTATTTTATTAATACATAATTACAAAGATAGAAACTTCATAGTGCCACCTGCTGCTGAAAATACACATTTTAAAGACCTTGCTAGTTGGGATTCCTTCAAACAAAAGGACAGTGGAGGAAAATATCTGTTGGAATAAAACCTTTCAAACCTCTGAAGTATGTTGAAGACAAGTCTTGACTTGCCGAGTGAATTCCAGTCACACTGAATATCTGAACTTTAAGCCAGTGGCTACTTTGAGGCTGTAATGAGAAATGACTGAGGAGATGGGATTTTGACTAGGGGTTTTTTCAATGTTCCATTTTTAATAAGAATTTTCACTATAAAATTAGTCCCTGTGACATCACTAGAAAAACACTGATGAAAGGATTCAGTGAAGCAAAATGTATTTTTCACTCAGCGATAAGGAAACATCCTCTATTTTACGGAGAACTCTGCATGAGATGTAAGCCAAGGACCATGGAATCAGCCTCACATGCGGCGTATCCCTTCTTACATTGCACAGTCATCAGATGGGCCATGGAACCCTGCTTGGCTGTTGGCATAAAATGGTATGTTCTCAGCCACAATGGTTGGAATTCATCTCCCTCACCCTTACCATCTAAAAGTTAGATGAGGCTAACATACAGTCTAAAGTACAGTAGCTGGTTCTTTCTTCACTTCACGGAGAAGACCTTGTGTCTAGTACTAGTGAAATAGTAACTATGTGCCAGCAGCCTTTTCCCATGTCCCAGACGTTAAGTATTGGTTGCGATCTCATTGCCAGGAACTATGAAAATTCAAGAAGTGGTAGGACTTTGTACATGAGTATGAACAACTAGAATATAGACCCTTATTCTTCCTGAGGAAAGTTCAACTTTAAATTTGGCTCTGAGGAATCAGGAATGGTTTATCTACTGCTGGTACTTGTCTCATCATGTAGAATAAACTGACATTGAAATGCTTTAAATGTGTGATTGTCAGAGGTTCTGTCTTGTTGTGGCTTGATGACTTAACCTTAGAAATGAATTTCCGTTCAAGTTGAAAGATTCTTGAGAACAATACATTTCAAACAGATAGAAGACAATTTAGCCCCTTCGTGGCAGTATTTTAGAAGCCTTTGAAGGCACTTTGCACACACATACACACTCCTTTTCGCTCAGAGAAGGGCTGCTGTCTTGACAGTATCACTCTGTGGTCCTTCATTTTGCAACAGCAGCCTGTTCTTCTCAACAGATAACTGTTTTCAGAAGAGCTTTTTGTAATGTAATTCTGGGTGCACATTTTACCACTATTATGCATTAAAAATTCACCTCCTATGAAGTTAGCTTGATAAAAAACAAGATAAAGTACATTTCTTAGTTGTTGAACTTACTGTGTCTTTCACGCTGACTTTTTTGCCAATTAAACATTATTTTTTATTTATTTACTGAACTGGGTTTGGCTGGAATAGAGTTAATTTCTTCACAGTAGCTTGTATGGGGCTGTGTTTTGGGTTTGTGCTGAAAACGGTGTTGATAACACAGGGATGTTTTACTTATTGCTGCAGAGTGCTGGGGCCTTCTCTGTTTCAGAGGCTGCCTTACCAGCAAGTAGGCTGGGGGTGCACAAGGAGTTGGGAGGGGGCACAGCCAGGATAGCTGACCCCAACTGACCAAAGGGATATTCAATGCCACAGGGCTTTGTGCTCGGCAGTGAAAGCTGCACTGCAGGAAAAAGGAGGAAAGGAGAGGGACTTTCAGAGTTAGGGTGTTTCTCTTCCCAAGTCACCATTACATGCAATGGAGCCCTGCTTTCCTGCGGATGGCTGAACACCTGCCAATGGGAAATAGTGCCCAAATTCCTTATTTTGCTTTGCCTGCACGCACAGCTTTTGCTTTACCTACTAAGCTGTCTTTATCTCAACCACAAGTTTTCTCACTTTTACCCTTCTGATTCTCTCTCAGGTACCACTGGGGAAAAGTTAGTGTGTGACTGCATGGTGCTTGGTTGCCAGCTGGGTTAAACCACAACAGTCCTTTTTGGTGCCCAGTGTGGGTCTCAAAGGGTTCAAGGTAGTGACAGATTTGACTGGAGTTTGCTAGGCTGAATTTGTAGCTGATACAGCTGTTTAGCTAGGCTCCTGTGCTTGCCATGGGTCGTGCTTGCCTTGCTGTACTTTAGAGCCTGCTGCTTGTTAGCGGCTGCTTTTTGCTCTTGCTGTTTGCTGTAGCTCTTATCATCTTACCCAGTGGTGCCTGGGAGCACTTTGATAACAGCTGTGATCACGTGCACGGGCTGGCTGATGGCCAGTGGCCAGGGCATCACTGCTGTTCCTGTACCCTGTGCTGGACAGGCTGGAATTCTAGTGTCAATTTGAATAGAAGGGACCTGACCTGTGGGTAAGTCCATGTCGGAGCAGGACAAGCCAAAGTGTCTGTGGCTGTGGGCCATGTCAGAGCAGAACCATCTGTCGCTGTGGGTTTGTCCACATCACAGCAGGTATACCCCTGGAGGGACTGTGGCCCAAGGGTAAGTCCACATGGGAGAAGGTACACCTTGACGTATCTGTGGCCATGGATAAGTCCACAACACAGCAGGTACACCCCTGAAGGAACTGTGGCCCATAAGTAAGTCCACACTGGAACAGATCCACCCCTAAGGGACTGGGGTCTGTGGGTAAGTTCATGCTGGAGCAGAGGCAAGGAGAGTACACTCTGGTGTCCAAAGGGATCAGAGGCAGAGATTGTGATGGATATACCTTTAAATTGTTGTAACCTACGATCTGAGTTGCATGTTATGGGTTTATTATAGCAGGAACCACTACCTGTGGGGGACCAGTCTTACAAGAGGCAGTGCAAGTGCAGCGGTGACTCAACCTGAGCTGGCCAAGTAACTCCACACAACACACCACCTCTCCTGTCCTGAGTGACCACCATAACAGACAGAACCCAACTCATGGACTAATGAACTCAATGGACATTTCACAGACATCTTATGGACATTTTACAGGGATGGTCCATCGACTAATGATATCTGTGTATATATCAAAGGATGGGAAGTGGGAAAGGGGCTACTGAGAATCTATTTGATAGTGTGGGGCCTGAGCATGACGTAAATGGTATGGAATAAGGGGTGAAGAATGTGCTTGTTTTGGCTGGGGAAGAGTTCATTTTCTTCATAGTAGCTAGTATGGTGCTATGTTTTGGATTTGTGATGAAAACACTGTTGATAAAACACTAATGTCTGTGCTTCCTGGTGTGGTACAGGGGATGCCTGCAGCATGACAGAGGAGGAAGGATGAGCGCTCTCACTGTTGGCTAGGTAATTATTTTGCTCTTAGGTGCACGAGTTACAAGTTACGAGTTAATGTATTGTGAATTATGAATTAGAGAACTTGTGAGTTAGAATCCTTGTGACTTCAGTGATGAATTAGTGAATTCACATGCTAGACTAGCCTGTACAAAGGGGAGTGAGCCCGTGTTTTTTGTGTTTGTTTTCTTTCCAAATGATCTCATAAAATAAAGTTTAACTTACAGAGTATGTTGACCTGTAAATTTGAGAGATCCAAATGGACTGTGACACAGAATGAGCAGTCTGTGGCTCTTATCCGTTATCTGTCCAAATACTTTAAAATGGCTTCTTTCCAAAAGAGTGAATGGGCAGTGACTAGGGACATGCCTCTGAAAGGAGCGGGGGAATCCTTCACAACACTCAAGTTCTCTGTTGGTTGTCACCCCACATTCTTGTTTTCCTTTAAGGGTCTTGCCAAAGACCTCTGGTGCCCGCTCCTCTTCCCAGGGTAGTTATAATCCACTTGGTCCTTCCCTCTGGTTTCATTCACTATGGGCTATGGACTTATAGTGTGTGTCAGCCTGAATAATTAAAAGCAATGTGCAGTGCATCCCAGAAAACTAGAAAGGTTGAATATATGCTGCTTCCTTCTCAAAGAAAGGTGTGAACTCAAACCACAGTCAGCAGGAAAATGAATAAGCTATTTGGCGATACCATGTACAACAAAATAGCATCATAAAAATGAAATTATTTAAAGTAATATTCAAATCACGCAGTCATCATTGATTTAGTTTCCAATTATACAGAGGTAATTGTATTAACGAACTGCCTCATTCAGTTTGGTGGGAAAACAATCGAAAGGTTTAATGTCCTGGCATCTGCAGAAAATAAATTATATGATCTGTGCTCCTAACCCAACTAGAATCCTAATTCTTGTTTTACCCAGGGCATACTATAGCATCAGTGTGTCTGTTGAAAGATATTCTATGACCTTCAGGAGCCAAGACAATTCTGGAGTAATTCTAGAATAAAATAACTGTTCTAGAATTAAATATTGAAGGAACTTATCCCAGAATTAATGACCCTGTATATATAGCGATTTAAAACCCAACTTCCATGAATAGAAATGTTTGCAACCTGCACTGCACTGAATATACTGGGAATGGTTTTAAAAGACTTTGTGACTTGAACTGCTGAAGCCAGACTAACTATAAAGAAACACATTATAAAGAGTCTAAAGTGCACCACCACGTGCTTTGTAGTCAGAACCCCATGTCGGATATGCTGTTGAACTCCCCTCTAAGTGTTGGAATACATTTATGCCATAGGTGAGCTGACACGGCTCCTGCCTGCCTATCTTCCTTTCCCTTTAAATTCCCAAGTGTTCCCAAGAGCTCAGAGGGCCTAGACATTTCTCAAATGCATGCTATAATTGTTCATGGATTTTTTGTTGCCACTTCTGCACCCAAAAAAATCCAGAAAATGTGAAAACAAGAATAATACTGAGGTCTCTTTGACTTTCACGATGCAAGAGATAACATGAACGTTGGGTAGAATATCTGTCCTATCAAAGTATTTTAGTATACTAGCTATATCTATACAAATAGAATTAATAACTCAAATAGTGTTTAATCTATGATACATTCATAATCTGTTCTAGAAAACACTTTCCTTATCCTCATACTCATCTCAGGATGTCCTCTGCTAAAACAATAGTGTTTGCTAAATAGGGGAAACCCCAAGTTATTTCCTGTTCTGATTTCAAAGAGAATGGGAGACGCTGGCTGATTTATTGCTGCTTTTTTTCCTTGTCTCTTCTCTTTTTTTTTGAGATTTCCCTCCTGATATTCACATGACATTGGAATGCAATATGCTGTTTACTCCTTCAACCTCTTGTCATGCGCCATACATTCTGCTAACCCAGCAAGCAGTCCTTACTTACCATGTTTAAAATCTAAGCAACCTGCTGACTCTGTTCATGCTGTTCTGCCAGAGCTGCTTTTGGAGCAGCTTCATGCACAGGATGCTCTGCTTCGCATCTGCAGGGCTATAACACAGCAGCCTGTTAGCTATCAGTGGCCACCAGTGCTGAGCCTCTCCTGATACATGTGGTGGGGTGCTAACATCCAAGTGTGCTCAGGGTTGTGAAGATGGGCATAGGCAAGAGGGCAGATGCCAGTGCTGGGTAGGAATGCTCATGCAGCCTCACTGGTAGCTAGGCAGCAGAGGTAATACCTTGAACAAGTTGCACAGACTGGCTCCCAGTGTCAACCTGTCCACTACGCCTCAGTATGAAGGCAACAGAAATGCAGAAACCCTGGAGTCATGGTGTTTCTGTTGGTATTTTGCCTTGTTCTTCTTTTTCTTTCTAGCTTAACTTGCATCTCTTTCTCCTAAGTATGTCATTATTTATGTACATGGTGTTGCCACCCATTGGCCTCACTCATCTCTGTTAGCGTGCTATAGGGAGAGGGTAACACATAGGCCTCGGGATGAACAAAGGCTGTGTTTGAATAGGAAGCAGTATCACGCAGGCAGTGTGATCCTCAGCACTATACTGGACCGTGTGCCTACTTTTTACTTAAATATAGGGAGGCTTGAATCTGGAAGTGAGTTTCTGAGGAAACAAAATCTAAGCTTGATTCTCAGAATATCAGTGCAACCCTCACTTCTATGCACTCTTCTGAGACCTGCTACTAGCATAATTCGGCAGCTGCTCAGCAGCAGCAGCAGCAGCTAACAAAGCAGTGTTGGGATCTCTGGCAGCCCATGACCTGCTGATCTTTTTTTTCTACTTTGTATTTCTAACTACTCTGTTCCAGAAGAAGTTGTCCATTATGGTTCCCCTTAATCACTCTTAAAGGTCTGGACAAGTTAAACTTACACACGTATGTCCAAATAAATCCAGCCTCCAGCAATTGATTGTTTTTCTGACTTTTTTTCAGAACTTTTTCTCATTTGTCTTTTGTCTTTTTGATGGTGCTCTGGATAGAACTGAGTATTTTAGGCCAAATCATAAAGAAAATTACTTAACCTGATGCTGCTACAGCTCCTCATGCAGAGTCCAAAATTACATTGCTCTTTTGCTATATCCTGTGCAAACTCACATCTAGCTGCCAGGGCAAAAGAAGGGCCTTCCCATCATTCTCTTTTCCAATTCATGCTTTTCAGGCTATTTCTTCCACTGAGAAACTACTTGGATTATTTGTGCACTATTTATCAATTTGGCTTACTCTTGATCAAAGCCATTACTTTTTGAGTGCATTATTTCTTAGACCCCATCTACAATTTTCATTGGTATTTGCAGCTTTTTGCAATGTACAATTGCAAATGTCAGCAGCATGCTGAAGTTTATTTACTTGATGAAAACATTGGAAAAACCCCCCAACAGCCCTCACACCCATATCTATCATACCCCAAACATCTCCTCGCAGTTCAATATATCATATGTCTTTGCAACACTGTATTGACGTTCCCAATATATACTGAGTTTTCCAGCATACTGTAAGCCATGTTTGAAAGGGAGAAGCCTATGTGGGAGCTGGAGCAGCAGTTTGGTAGCTGGCAGAAGGAGGCAGCTGGGCTGTAAGCATCCTGAGAGCTTCCCAGGGAAATCGCTTGCTGCTGGCAGGGTGTCAGCAGTAGCAGCAGGAGGACATAAGGAGGCAGGAGACACAACAAAACTGCATATGTGACTGGCAGAAGACTGGTGCCAAATGGTCCCAACAAGGCCCACCCCATGCAATCATAACCCTCATTTGAGATTCAGTAGCAGGGCTGATAACATTGCCACTGTTAAGAGTTAATTGTGCTTAAGGGAGTTGCCCTATTTGTTCTGAGAAAGCCATAAAGCAGTCGTGTTACTGCTGCAGACCCTGCATGTTAAAGGAGGACAGCCTGGTAACTAGAGCCTGCAAAACCTCCTGCCTCCATCACCTACAGTGCTTGGCACGGAGCTGAGGGAGCCCCACATGGGAGGGGGCCTCATTGCCCCCTGTCAGGGGACAGGTGCTCCACAACAAACTCACACCTTTCCCACCAGAGCCAGCTTGGATTCATTTTTCAAGTAAGATTTTTATGGAATATGATTTGAAACCTTTCAAAAACATCTACCACATTACCTGTGCTGCCTGCTCTTCAGCCATTCTTTTTATAAATCTGTCCAAAGAGATCATTCAAGTTTGCACAGCAAGATTTTTCTTTTTAATAAGACCACAATGTTTGTTGATTGTGGCCCTAGAACCTCCTAGGTGTTGAGCGATCGCTGTGCAGTGTTTCTGGTATTACTTGCATGAAACAGAAATTATGCTTAAGAGAGACTGTTGCCAAGTACCATTCTTTTTTCTTGTGAAAATTGGTGAGATGTTCGGTTAATAAATGCTCCTCAGTTTCCTACATGTATTGTGATGATAATTTATGCTGTAATTACAATTACAATCACATGCATTCCAGAAACTATAGCAGAATGCAGCTAGTATCCCTTGACCCCTGCAGCGAACATAAATGATTCCTGGTACTCACTTAGTTTTTCTTAATCAATTAATTAAAAATTTGATTTTCAATCAAGCTATCTGTTGGCAAGGTCACAAAGGCTGTTTTTATTAGCATGCAATATGTGTTACCTTAGTGTGCAGACAGTTTGCAAGTGCAACAAGAGAGCTGGATGTACGCTGCTTGATGAAAACAAGTCCGCTGAACACTATGTTTTGCTGAGGTGAACTGGCAATATCGAGCAGGAAAAGCAGGCCTGGAGTAGCCCCTGTGCTGTTGTGATTTTCAGGAGCTCTGCATGTCTTTTTAGGTTACTATGCAACTTAGCAAGAATGAGAACTTTTCAGAATATGAGATTTTTACTGCGGTTCATGCATGAAGTTTTTTCTCTGCTAATACAGACAGTAAGCTGGCTGTATTAGTTGGCCAGCTTTTCAACAAACTGAATTCCTGGGATTCTGCCTGACTTCCTTGGAAAATTTGAAGCTGTTTTTAAGGAGGTTCTGTGAGAACACAGTGAATTTCACTAACTTTGGCCAGCTTATAAGGGGAAGGCTTGCACTTACCCTCAGGCATGAGCTTGATTACATGAAGAGTAAGAAATACAGAATAAATCATATACTTTAATTCTAAATTACATTATTTGATGTAATAAGAACTTCCATACCAGATCAAATCTAAATTAGTTGTCTGCCAATAGTAATTCCCAGATGCCTCTGAGGAAATTGCCCTATTCTTCAACCTCCTTTTCCTACTCCGCAGATATAATGGATAGTTATGTAACAACCCGGCTACAGGGGAAGTTATTCTCTAACCTCGGGCTGGTGGCTGATTTATGCCCTGAACTGTGAACATTTATATCCATTATGAATTTTTATCAGGCCCAATCTAATTCCCCACACAAATGTATGAATATGTATGTATAACCTTTTACTGAATCCTGCTAAGCACTTGGCCTTGATGATACCATTTGCCAGCACGTTTCGCAGACATATTACTTTCATGTTTACTGGGGGAACATATCAGTGGCAGCAATAACTCCTAATATCCTTTTCCCCAGCCACTCTGTGCCCTGAACAGCTCTGAAGCCCCATCTGGTGCCTGGGTGCCCATGCTGGACCAGAAGATAGCAATCTCCAGCCTGCCAACATTTCCTGCTCCATCTCCTCATAGACCAGACCTTGCCTTTTACATTATGGGTGATGAAAGGCAGAGGGATGATGCTTGCAGTAAATGAAAAGGTTAAAGTGTCTCTAGGACTACTATCATTCTGCCGCCTCGTGACTTCCCAAATTTGCAAGTGTCATTACAATTTAATGTCAAGAGAAGATTTTATTTTGGGGAGAAGTTTCTTTGGTCTATGGGGAAAAAACTAATTTTGGTTTGTGTTGGGTCAGGTCAAAGAGGTGCTTTTATGAAATACTGGAGAGACTGGGCTATTACACCTATGTTTTATTGTGGGAGGAGGGTATATTATCTTTGATTATGGGGAAATTGGTTATACCCAGTAAAAGAAGGTGTGATTAAGAATGATTCTGTACAGTAAGAACTATTTAACCTAAAGAAAGAATTTCACTGTAGGCCATAAAAAAGTGGTGGGGTTTTGACTGGAAGCAAAAGAAGGAGGGACAGACTGTAGGGAAGACCATGCAGAAGAAGCAAGAAAAGGCAATGTTTTCCTTTCTCCTTCCAAACCTGGACATTACTGGTGGTACCTGCATTCACAGAAATTTGAAAGGCAGGCAATTCCCAGGGTTGCCAAAGGGAAGAGGCACCCTTGCAAATCAAACCTTGAATAAGCACCTGTGATGAAAGGACCATGAGACCGACTTCCATGGTCCGTATATAGAAAATCTTGAGTTTGTGAATCACCATAACACACTCTCAGTGAGGAAATGTTATCGGGCTGAAAAAGTTCATTTACAGAGCAGAGAACAGGGACATATGCAAAGCTAACAGAGACATGTAGAGTGGTTACAACAGATGCAGAAATCCAGAGGCAGTAACTGCATAAGGGAACTTCAGTGATAGCGGTCAGTGTAAGGTCATTTGTGGACTTAGCCACAAAGTTTCCATTCTGCTGTAAATTCTTTAGTTTGGGAGTGCTGAGATATGGTCTCTTGTTGGTTCACCTAATTATACAATGAACAGCTGTGAAGTTTTTATTTGGATTAAAATTTCCCTGGAACTCAAGGTAATTTAGATCTGAGGTTTTGGCTCTGGTCCCTTCCCAGCTTGTACTCAATATAAATTACTGCCCTAGAATCATGGCATGTTCAATTTATCCTCCATTTTAGATGGTTGAAAAGTGCATGCATAATTCTGTGCATGCCACACTTTCTGTAATCTACTGTGACAAATAGACCAAATGACTGAAACTGCTAGGTAAGACACTATATTTTAGTCACGAACCCACCTTCAGTTTAAATACCAGGCAAAAATGACATTTGAATTATTTGATTTGAATCAATGCCAAATTCAATCTTGTGCAAACTCAGAAAGAGAGAGGGAAAAAAGAGTCTTGGAATAAACACAGTGATTTATGCGTGGGAACATAAGGCAATAACAAGCAGCAATCGGTTCAATTGTAACGACAGGAGTGGACCACCATGAAAAATCTGACAGCTCTTCATTGGAGCTACTGTGACTGAGGAATTTGGAACAGGCAGTATTTTCACACACAGATAATGACTACAAGAAAAGTAGACTTGGGGACCAGCATTCCCAATTACACCTTCTATCAAAACCATTGGTCAAGCTCTGGATACCACGCTCCACTCACACTGCTGTGAGGTTCTCCATTGCTCAGTAAAATGGAGGATGACATATACTCGTGTTCTGAGAGAAATACATATATTTTCATGATCTAATTCCAAATAACGATGTTAAATTAAGAGCTATATCCAGAAATGATGAACCTTGGTGTTGAGTTTTGATCTTCTGAGTCCATCTGACGTGCCCGTTAGTGCCATGAGTTCAGGTGCAGGGAGGCAATGTCTCCTGAGCATCCGCCAGGGAGAAAGCAGGACTGCCTAGAATTTTGTCAGTCTTAACATCCCACAGGGATAGTGCTTTCCAGGATTATTTTATACTCTGAAATATTACCGTTTTTCTTAGGGCTTTTTCTACTACGTATCAATCCTTTCTAAAAAGGCCATGTTTGCATAACCAAATGCTAGGGGTTCAGCTCAGGAGGTAGCCAAGACAACTTTTTACTTATATCTACTATTTCCACTACTCAACTGAATGCAAGAAAAAAGACTTGCCTAGAAGGGCTGTTACTGCAGTTCTCTTTGCCCACTGGTACCCACAGAGACTCTGAGTGAGCCTTCTCTGAAGTCACACACAAAAAGGTCCGACTCCGTGTAGCTCTTTAAGCGATTTTGTCCTCAGCCAGAGACCTATCCTCTAATTTGATGCTTCTCGGTGGAATATTTTTTTCTCTGAATTGTCATGCCAAACAGTTGTCCACTTTGTTGTTTTTTTCACAGAAAGGCACCTGTTCAATTTTAGATACTGTTCAGCCTGTTCCACTCCAGTGGTCTGCACTGCTCCTCCGAGAGCCCTGAGCTTTTCACATATTTCAGGCTGCCAGCTCTCTTATGTGCTTTTCCCCAGCAGCCAATTTTGCTCTGAAGCTCTTATGACTGAGCCAACTTCCATTCCTTCATAAAGGGATACCCTCTTGTTATTGCAATTGAGGAGTTCCATAAGAGGCTTTTAATGTCTCCGGAGTGCTGTTATGTACGATAAAATCTTGAATTAAGCTTTACCTAACGCTTGTTCATGCAATACTCAATTACTGACAAATTGCATTTGTTTCTGCTGTTGACAAATACTTCTAGGTTTATTTCTAATACTGCAAGTACATGATCAGATTAATACAGGACTGAAAAAAATGTTATATTCTCTGCTTGAGTAGCAGGAGCAGTTCAAAGCCTGAAATCACTACAGTATGTACACTGCCATCTTGTGTTCTGAAGTTCTAGATAAAATAAAAATGCATGCTGTACATACAGCTTTCCACTGGCTGTATGAGTGGAATATGCAAGGTTATCAGAAGACATTTACTGTCCTTTTCTTTTCTTTTCAAATGTAAAGCAGTCCTTAAACTAGCAAGTCTCACTGGTAACTCTGAATTCATCTGTTCTAAGGATCCATTCCTTTTAATTAGTGATTTGTGGGTAAGCCAGTAAGAAAAAAAGGCTACAGCCAAGCCATTCTCTTTTTCCAGCAAAAAGGTCCAATGCGGACTCCAAGGAATAGCTCTATTGCAAGGCAGCCTCTGAGCTGGTGTGGATTTGCCAGAGGAGCTGTATGCCAAATGCTTCTCTTCTGCAGAAACGGGGTATGATAGAAAAGAGGGAAGACTTGTATTTTTTAGCTGGAACCTCTTTCCTTTTTTAGCCGGAACCTTCCTTCCTGGAACAACTGTAGTCTGAACATAACTAGCTCATCCCTGAGGCTGTTCCAGTATGCACCAGAGTACTAGTCACTTGGTTGAAAGAGGACCTAAAGTGACATTTATTTATAAAATAAAGAAGGCAAATCTAACATCCCTGCCCTGTGGTATTTAGTCAAAACTGTTTTCAAAACACAATGCTAATGACACATCTTGATGGATGAAATACATACTGCATGCTCTTCCCCTAAAAACCATCATTCCTTCATAAGGTATTAATCAAAGACGTATTTTTCTACATGCATACTTCCAATTGCTTTCAGTGTATAACAGTATTTAGGTCTGCCTTTTTATTACATCTTTTATTAATTCCAGTTTCTTTCTGTAGTTGTTTACCATTGCAAATGTGTAGGAGCACTCTTAACACAGCTTTGAACAATGGCTCTATAAAACCCAAAGGATTTATCCTATGCAGCTGCTGTTGCCTGAAACAAGCACAAGCAAGATAGGGAAAAGGGTGCCAAAAATCAAACACTAAGCTTAGAGACACCTGGGGCAGGGTGGGAAATAGTAAAAGCATATCAAGGTAACAGATGCCAAGGCAGAAGGGCAGAATGGCAGAGAACATTAGTAGGGAAGAGAAGCACACTTGGCCTTACTTGCTCAGAAGTTCCCTCAGGTTAGTTGCTTTCCGTGCCAGAAACCTTTCATTCCACCTGTTTGGCATTTCTTAGCCCATTTGCACACACTTTTCCGTGTGAATTTGCAGTAGTATTTGCCGCCTCTGAAAGGCAAACGTTTGTGGCACCCTTTATTGACTAGTGCAGGCAGTGCTTCTCTCTCTAAGGCTGCTTTTTATGGCTTACATGTGTACTATACCATGGCACAGCCTTTAAACAACCTCCCTCTCTTGTAAAATGAGCAGTTAGAATGATTTGAAAGAGCTTTTGCTCCCGTAATGATACATTTATAATACTTTAATGCTTTTTAAACTTGTCTTCAAAAGGCAACATGTGTATTGTGGTCTGGTTGCATAACCTCCTGTTTCAGTAAGAGGAGAACATTAAAGCTGTTTGCACAACCCACTGCAGCCAGTGTTTAAGTAATGTAAAAAGCTTATTGAAAGGGACTTTGTAATTTCAAAATCTGGAATGCTCTTCTACAATTGTTAATGCTATTTTATTTACTTTATCTGCCTGTAAGATTTCTGCCAGTTTTCTTAGCTTGCTAGCAGTCATACTTTCTTAATTTATATTCTTTGCTGTGTTGCTATGCAAGAGATTTTCAGACAGAAAAAGCTAATTGACTACATACGAGAATAATAAAACAGTAACTCAAGTTGTGGTAGAAATTATATCGAATAAAGCAAGAAACTGTTTTCTGTAATCTCTGTACCACAGAAATGTCTGACGGGATGTACATATACCTCCCTTGTGACTGAGTACTGCTGGCTCTAACAGTTACGGGAAAAGCAGAAGAGGGAAAACAACTGCAAACAGCAGGTCTGGGAGGAGAACTGATGGCTGCTGTGTCCTCGGTTCCTGGAGATGTGGGCTGACAAAGCCTGTGGTGGGTCAGTCTAAGCCTTTTAAGTACCTCATGCTCTACCATTGGAGTGTCTGCCAACAGCTGCGATTATGCGTTAGGCTGCACAATGTCCTAGTGATGGATGAAAGTTTGTTTTTTCTATCCCTAGTTGTTTTCTATTAGCTAGTTCATTTTGTCATTGTGAGACCTTTACTGATCCTAGAAGATGCCAGTCCATCAGCCAGCCCGTGCTGGTAACTACCCACTGTCCAAAAGTTAATAGTGGGAGACAAAACATTCGGGATAATTCCAAGCATGGGAGTTGAACCTGTCCCCTCCGTGTGAGTAACTGTACGTTGCAGTACCTTGTCTGAGCTGCTGCATTAATCCTGACTCTGAACTTTGGAGAAAATACTAGCTCAAGTTTAGACTTCCATGTTCCCACCCAGGAGCACCCTCTGACCACCTACAGTCACAGGCACTAGGTGGAATTGCAACCACCAGCTGCAGCTGGGTCCAGCTAAACTTGTGCTGCCCATGGGAGCGGCAATGAACAGCAAAGCACACAATTAGGGAATGACAGAGTTTCACTAAGCAAAATTTCAAAGCATTTATTTATATTTTCTCCTGAAATTAAGCTTAACATTTCTAAGCTTTTCCAGGGATACAAAGCCTACTGTTTCTGTTACTGCAGCCTTTTGCACTCCTGGCAGAAGTAAACCACCACCCTGGAGCTCATGCCACACTTCACAGAGGCCTGGCATGTATTTTACTACTGAAGGAGAGTTGTATGAAGAAAAGGGAGATCCACCACAGAACACGAAATAATCAGATCTTGAATTTAAAGTTATCATAGGTTTTTGTTTTAGGTTTTAACAAAGCTGCCTTTCCTTTAAAGTGTCCATCTGCAGAGCTATACATGTTAGCAAGAAAACCTCTGCTTGGGTTTATTTTCTGTTACTAAGAGCAGCTGGCCATCTGCTGGGTAAAAGGAAAGCTGTACTTTGGTGCATTTGGAAGCAAAGGTCACAAATAGCACACCCCAGTCCTTTGCCAATGACACCTATATTGTGTCTGCTCAGAAATTGTCTTGTTAACCTGCCCTGCTCAGCTTACCGGATCTCCTAAGATCATAACTCAGTATTGTGCAATTTTAAATGGCTTTCAAATAGAGATGCCACCTATGTAAGATTCTTGCTGTTCCCAGATGTGGTAGGACAAATGAAAAGATATCACCAGATTTTGGGGTACAGCTTCAGCCTCTGCTTTCCAGCACATGAGGCAGGGATGTCTGCTCCAGGACCTACTGTCTGCTCTGTCTGCCTGTGCTGGGATCACCTGCAGGGATTTGCAGGGCTGAGGATGCTGCATCAAAAGCTTGCTATAGAGACGCTGATTTGAATCAGCTCGTCACAGTTCAGCACTCCAGAAGTCTGGAAGATGTTTGTGTGCAGGGGCTGCCAATTCCGGAGTCTTGCTCCACCACTTAGTACATTTTAAAGAGTCCTGGGAGCACTGTACAAGGTAAGATGGAGTGAAAAATGAAGGGTTGGCAGGGGAAAAAAATAATTGGAAAGCTTTTCTGTTAAATCCAGTCAAAACATAACTGACTGAAATCTCAGGTAACATTGACAAGGCAAAAGGGTCAAGCCTGCCTGATTTAACACAGCCAACAATGCCGTACAAGTCAAGTAAAGGCTACAGAAGGGATGAATGCTTGGCAATTCTGGGAACCATGGTATCACCAGGAAAAGAAATCTGAGGCAAATAAATTTGCCTTTTTAATTGTTTAATGGTGTTTAGAAACTGGTTAGATGCTACAATAAAATATATTTAGACACTATAACAAAAGTGTTTAGAAAGTACTTTGCTGATAAACAAGTACACATTTCAGTCGACTACAAAATAATTGCTAAAAAGCTTTCTGTAGAAGGAATGTATTATGGCTCTGCATTTCTGCTCCAAGAGCAGAGAACTCTTTGCTGAAGACCCAAAAGCAATGCTTTTTGCTCTGAGGGTTGGAGAATTTGAATGATGTACTGAGCAGTAAATGAGGAATTTAAACATCTCATTGGAGGAATAAGACAGAAATGATCTCTAGCCATGTAAGGGAAAATTCAAACACAGAAGATCTCAAATTAGGGACCCAAGAACAGGCATTTCAGCTCTGTCTTGCCTTCCTATGTACCAGGAGTCTCACCCTCTCCATTCCAGCTGAAATTTGGTATTTAAGTAGGGGTAAGGCAGTTTTAATGCTTTTGGCCCAACCTGCTCTATACCAAGATGTTCAGGGTAAGTGCTACTATTGTCACAGCAAGACAATCATCCTGATAAATGTCTCAATTTTCTAACTCTCCCTCTGCTGAATTTATTATCATGGTTTTATTCTTCCTTCAGTCACAAGGTTGTACTATTTTCCTTAACTGCCCTCTTAAAACTAATCCATACATTGGCTAAGAGGGAGTGCTCTAGCAGGGGAGCCAGCACTATTATCCTAGAGTCTTGCTGTTCCAGCAAGCTTGGGAATGATTGCCCTGAGGTTTCTCACCAAACTGCTTTCAGTTCACAAGAGCATGAGGAATCACTCAGTACTTCTTTTTATGCCTAGTCATTAGGTATATTTACAGTAGTACTTTCTCCCTCAAAGTCTGTCACTGCTTTCTTTGCCCCCACTTTCTGTTTTACAACTGTTCCTTTGCCCCTAAACTTTCAGTGCTGCAGCGCTGAGGAGCTGCGAACACAGGAACAGTTTGTTTTTTCACTTCTCAACACACAAAGAATGTTGTGTTAAAGAGAAAATAAATTTTGTTTTTCTCTCATTTGAAAATGCCTACCTTCCTCAGCGATATCATTGCATGTAATGGAGCAGTAAGCTGGTCCCCTACCAAACAAAGAAAGCAGTAGAGATTAATTATCTCACAAATATTTTGGAGAATCAAGCAGTTCACCCATTTGTGCTGCTCCATTTCCCATGTTTTCAGCTGAAAGAGCAGGCTGCTGTCTAAATTGATGGCATCCTTTTCAGCTGAGACCAGCTTAATCTATTTTGTGTTCTTCAAAAAAGGAGCTGCCTTTGTTATCCCTTGTGTGCACCACATTTCTCTGTTGAAACAAAGCACTGGTGAACAGCATTGGCTTGACAGTGCCTGAGACTGGAGTCCTCAGGTCTGGCAAAGCAGCAGCAGTAGGAGCATTTAAGGTGTCCTGCTGGTGCAAATTCCGCAGGACGAGCTGAAGCTATTCCTTAATTTTACATACTTAATTAAACTCCTACAATATAATAATCAAACATGCAGATGAATTTAAATCATCACTGGGAAGGAAACAAAATTTTAAGAAGTTAAAATCAAGAAATAACCAATAATTCGAGAAGTGAAAGGGAGACAGATTGCCAGGCTGCCTGCTAGCGACTCTCACGATTCAGCCTGCTCTAGCAATGCTTGCTTACTTATAGGTAATGATGCTTTTTAATGGTTCCTACCCATGACTGTCCACTCTACCCTTCTCCAGAAGGCTCTTGGTCTCATCACAAAGACGGTTTAGCTACCATTGGAGCAGCTGCTGAACTGCTCTGGTTTATAGCCTTGCAGATTCAGATAAATTGCCACTCATTCCTCTTAATATACTGCGCTGTAATTTGCAAAATCCTGAAAATCATCCCTTTTTACTAGCATCTCTGATGCTAAAACTGCGTTTTAAAAACTGCAACAGATTTGCATCTGAGCAGAAATGTTGCTTTTACTCGTACAAATATGCTGTTCATCTGCCTTTGACTCCCCAGCCTAAATTATAGTTGAATCAACATTTGTTTTGTTTCACAGAATGACAGAATTAGCTACATTTGTTCAAACTTCCTTGATTTACTACTCAATCTCATTATTATTACTTCAGCCTGTCTCCTCCTTCTGGTTTTTGTTCCTCAGATGAGGCAAAACTGAAGAGCTTAGATCCAGGTCCAGGAAAAGGAGAATGAAAATGAGGTGTGGGAACTCCATTCTTCTGCCCCCTCTAAAATGCAGATGGTATAGTATGGGCATGATAATAATTTAGCTAAAGGCAAACCAGGAAATCACTCCATTTCTGCTGTGGTTAGCCATGAGTGCAACACCACATGGTGGATGGTACTCACCACCCTGTGGGTTAAGTTCCCTGTTCACAGCTTTGTGCCTCTGGTTCCTCTTTCACTGCAATTCCTGCTTCCCATTACTCCATTCCTTGCGGAACGGCAGAGGTACAAAAGTAACATGGTATAAGGACACAGAACATCTTGCATTCATGGCATTGGCAGTCTCCTGCTGAAGCCTTCTGTGGCACAAGCACATAAAAGCCATTGCTGGATGTTCAGTTTGCCTCCATTATCTTGCCATGTAATAACTCAGCGTGCTTGATCCCCTCTTAGCACCACACATGAAAAGACCATTAAATGCCTAATACCACCACCTGTTTCTGGCTGTACTCTGCCTGATTCTTACCTAAGCTATTCTCACCATCTTTGCATCAATAGTTGAATGTCTTTCTAAACTTTGGATCCTAAAGCATGTCTCTGAAAATGAAGGTGAATTGTATTAGTTGCCTACATCTAAGTACATACAGTGAAAGCACATCTGATTTGTCAGAAGACACCTCTAATTTGACAATGCAGAGGGAAGTGGGCCAACTAGAAAGAACAATATAGTATTGCAGGAAACTTTGGGGGAACAGACTAGGAGTATCTCCGAGGGCTGAACAAAGATACAAGTTCAGCAATGGGGAGGACAGTGGCTGTTTGGGTAAGAGTGGATGTAGCTTAGTCTGTAAACTACAAATCTGCTGCAGGAGATCAGGACACAGCTCAACCTCCGCAGACCTTAATGGGAAGGGTAACATTCACTCTTAGCTGTGTGTTGAAAGACTATGGACCTGAATTATGACAGGATATGGGTGCCTGCATATATCAGAACAAACACAGAGGCTTCACAATAGTTGTATTCTATCTAGCATTTTCACAAAGCAGCTATCATTTGCTGGGAAATTCAGATGTTTAATAAAATTCTCTCTTGTTAGTTATAAAATTTTAACTTTCCATCAGCAGTTACCTTTACAGGACAATTGTACTATTGTGTGGGAGATAATTATGGAGTAATACAAGATCATATGAGGAAAATGTAAGCATTATTGAGACAGAGTTAACAGTTTTAATCTGAGATATAGATGTTTTATTCCACTTTGACATCGAGCTCTCTCAAAACCATGGAAAAAACCTCTCACTTTAAGCCCAGGAAAAAAATCGAATCAATTGCTTCCATTTGGGAACAGTTTTTACATGGTCTGTTCAAACACTCTGCCTTTCCCAAATATGGTGTTTATGGAATTTCATTACTTGTGTGTCTGATGTTACATACCTTGGTATTTCCTAGAGCACACTCAGGTAATGGTCTTAAAATGTAACAGACACTAGAAGAAATTGTTCCTTCTCATTAAACTCTGAGGAAGGATTTGCAGTAGCTGATTTGTTTGTTAAGCTGCCTTGCGATCTGCTCTAGCAAAAGGGTTTTTTGAGTTAGCCACAACAGCAAAGTGCTATGGGCTTTGAAATATGTCAAACATTTCTGCTAAGTTATCTGATAAATGTCTATTTTCCAGCAGTAAAGAATTCTGTAATAAGATTCAGTCAAGAACTGCACAAACGCACTAGGCTTTCCATCAACACCTTTTTCGTATTTTAATTAAGCAAGAAAAATCCAACAGACTTGAACTGCATCCAGGCACATCAGCCCTCTCCATACCCTTGCTATTTCTCCTCCTCCTGAGATGCTTTTTCTCACCCAGAAGTTGTAGAGCTCGTCATACTTAAAATCTTCCCAAAAGGATACACAGGGATTGAGTTTCTAATTAAAAACCAAACAACATTCTCTTCCACAATACAGTTTATATGTTATATGCCCTTAGGAGTAAAACAATGGTTATTAGAACCAATAATATGTCTAGGGAGATAAGCAAGGGAAATACAGAATTAAGCAAATTTGATCATTTCTTTCTCTTGTAAATTCTGAGAAATGGTGGCAGATTGGGAGAATTTAATGCAAGAATTTTAGTGCACCAAACTACGTATACTTAGAATGGATTATTTAACAAAATGCTATAATACAATCTAGCTTCCAGTATCTCCCTGGAGGATCAGATGCACATAGAGATCCTAGAAGTATTCTGAGTTGATCTCACACTCCATACACATTAAAGCACAGGAGACAGAAGAGTGCCAGGCTATAGGATTATCAGGAAAAACTGTTGAACTTGATTAGTGTTTACTACATCCAGCTTCTCCTGCCTCAGTTCCCCATGGAATGTTTTTCTACTGCCTGCTGGCTATCAAAGCAGTATCTTTTGGAAAAATATAGAAGGGCATCTTTCCTTTCTACACATACACAACTATCCAAATGAGGAGAGTATCATAATTATATGAATTAAATGTCTCAAAAGGAAACTACCAACTCTATTCAGGAGAAATTCATAAACTGGGCCAAGAAAGGCAATGCTCCTTCTCAAAAGGGGATTTTCAGAGTTGCAACACTTCCTGCCAGACTCTTCCACAGGAGGGCATAAAGCTGGAATGAAAAATAGATGTTCTGAAAGTAAAAAAACAGAACTGAAAATAGTTATGAGATGAAGTCACCAAGATAAAATGCAGGTGTACAGGAGTTGCAACAGCCAGGAAAGTGTAGAGGCAAACAGTTTCTCCAGAGGCTCCCTTGTCATGTTGGGCAGTTACATTTCACTTTGACAGCTCTCTTAAAAAAGGGGAAGGCGAGAAAGTCTCGAGGCAGTAAAAAATAGTGTGCAAACCACACTCGACCTCCTTTGGGATACACACCTTGAAAGCTAACTCTCTGTAAATGTGAAATTCCGCTTACTTTCACCAACAAAGCCACAGGAAGCCACATGTGGTAACTATGTTTGGTTTCACTGAATTGCCTCATAAATAAATATGGAAGCTTCTTCTCGTGACAGGCTTTTGACATATGCTGCAGAAGAGCTGAAACTGGGCAGGGCTATAGATCTCTGCACAGAGTTTTCTAGGAAGCTTGCCTTTCTTGCCTTCAGTTACTTAGAGGCAGCAGGGCTGTCATTACAGTAAAATGAAGAAGGTGAAATGAGTTCACTGGGAACCTGCAAAGCATGTATATTGATAAACATACCTGCCACTACTGCTGCTAGTGATAAGAGTTTAACTGGTTTTACTACCAGAAGCAATCAGAAGAAACAGATATGCATCTTACTCAGTTCGCAAAGGCCAACCTTGAACTGCTGATACATACACTCATCTGTGAACACAGCTAACAATTTAGCAAGTATTTTTCTTTCAGGCAAAATGTGATACACAGAAAAGTCAGATCTGCAGTTATTATGAGTACATAGACAATATATTACTAATAACTCTGCCCTGGGGCACCAGTGGAAGGCACTTGCTTCTCAGTGATCAGCTCTTGGTCAGATACAGACTTACTTCTAAGCTGTAGCATTTCTAATCTGTTCAGATCATCTTGTTAACTGAAAGCAGAAATAGCTGATTATCTTTGATAATTTTTGTCTTTACCTGGAGAGAGTTGACTGCCATGTTCAAAACCATGTATTTTTTGTATGTTTAAAGACAAAACATGCTGCCCACCAGCCTTTTCAATATAAAAAAGGCAGCTTCTAGTTGGAGATCCCTAATAGGAGGGATGGCCCTAATACGGCCATTCATGACCCATGCTCTGCAGGCTTTTATCACCTTTTTCCTAGTTTCAGTTCCTTCTATCCCTGTATAACTTTTCCAAATCCATGCTGATCCTATCCTTGCCAATGGCTTGAGATCCTGCAGGCTTCTCGCTCACTGTAAGCCCTGAGACCTGGGCCTTTCTCGTTCTGTGGCACTGAGACCTGCAAGCTGAGCCTCATATCTGCCATAAGCTGGTAGTGGATGGATGGATGGATGGATGGACGGATGGATGGATGGCTGGACGGATGGACGAATGGATGGATTGGATGGATGCAGTGCCTTTCCCCCAGGGTCTCTGCTGACTCTATAAAAATGGCACAAAGCCTATGTAGGTCTTAGACAAATTGGCTCCTTTCAGGAAAACTTCTTGGCCTGATCAAGTATCAATAAAACTACTCCCAGAGCATTGCTTGGTGCTGAATGTTGAATGGGTGTAAGCTTTCTTCTTCTTCTTTTCCTCTGGTGAAAAAATAACTAATCCAGAGATGATCTCAAGGGTTTATGCCCTTTTTCCCCTTTTATTGCCTCATCAGATTCTTCTCAGCCCATGACTCAACTGTGGGTGTCCCACACCCATCCTGTACCTACAGCAGCCGAATCCCCACCTCTTCTGTAGGCGGTGGCTTTTTGTACAGGGATACAGAACAAAAAGGTGTTCTAATATCTTAGTGTCAATCACATCTGAATAGCAGTTGAACTGGAGAAAGCAAGAACATATAAACCACACCTTATTCAAGTAGGTGTTTCCTTCTGTTTTAACCTTGCAAGTTGTGCCATGAAATGAAGACTCTTGAAAAAATCAGTTTCTGATTTCCCATCTTTCTAGAAAGCAAAGGATTCTTTAAGTTCATTTTCTTATTGGCTACTATCCTATTGTGATAATATTCTTCTTTGCCCTCAGAAGCAGTGAAGTGAATTAAGTATTATCTCATAACTCAAAGCCTACTGCTACTTTAAAAGTGAAAAACAAATAAAAAATCCCACCACCTTTATCTGCTCTTTAGTCAGTAAAGGAACAGCACAGGTGTGTACTACAGCACTGGCAATTCCTGCCAGTTTCAGCTGGGATCAGGAACTTTCTCAGGTTTCAAAATCCTTTTTACAGTTTAAGTTGAATATAGTACTCTGCCTTCTCTTCTCGATGGGTGTACAGTTGCTATTTCAGCAGCCCGTAAGTTGCTGAAGCTTTCAAGGCTGGGTGTGTATCCCATCAATTCATTTTCCACATCTGATACTCGTGTCTCCCGGGCTCTCATGCTACATTAGGTGATTTTCAACAATCTGTTGAACTCTATTCAAGGCAAGAAAATTTATCAGAAGAGTCTTTTCTTTTCACAGCCTGTGTATGGGTTGCCCAAGAGTGTAGTGTTCATCCTGAGCAGCACATTCCTCCTGTGCTCTCCCATGGGACCACTGCATAACAGAGCTCTGAGACACCTTGTCATGAAGACCTCTCTGAAACTTTATTTTGTATTGCACTGTAAACTCTATTTAAATCTATGTTTCTTGAAAATACCAGTGTCAAAACTCTGGAAATGCAGATCTTTGGTGAAAAGATGAATGTCACATTGTGCTGGCATCTCATGTTTGCAGATGCACTCAGGTATGTGGGAAGGACAGCTCATGGAACAGCAAACGCTGCCGCTTTGGCTCGGCAACCATAAGCATCTTTCAAACTGCCACGCTGTAGATCTGCTGGTATTTTTACTGAAATCAGTTCTCTTTGGTGCCACAACCATATTATTTTGAAAATTGTTGTGCTTCCTGAGTTTTCTTTTCAGCAGTTCTACTTATCACACAGACTTTATATGAATCAAGTAGACATTTCTTTTTTAAAATATGCCAGTAGTTCATTTCAGGAAAAAGATGAGCAACAGCGACCTCACGATCCACCACTACATTATGTTACTGCTTCTTTTTATGGCATCCTCCCAAGTGAGCTGAGGATTGCGTGCAAAGCACTGGCAGGAAGTCAGCATTCACACTGTAAGCAGAGACCTCTCTTGCACAAAACCGAGGTGTTGCTTAGGTATACCCTTGCTCTGCATAAGACAAGGGCTCTCACTGGTTTCCAAACCATACCACCATGCCTTCCCCCTGCCCTCCAGTTAAGTTTCCAGACATATATACACTTGAAAAGAATGAAGTTCTGAGGTGGTGACGAATTCTGCTCATCAGATACTAGCAGAATTCAATTTTCTACTGGAAACCTCTATGATTAGGATCAAATAAATGAGCAATGAGCTCATTATTCTTCCTTTCAAGTGACTGCAATATGAAGAAACATTCTAGGAAAATGTGAAGGCTACTACAATGAATCTAGTATCTCTTTGCCAGCATTCAGCGATGCGGAAAGATTTAGATAACTGACTTAAAGTCCCCCCAGCTATACCTAGAACTTCAGTAAACAACGTGAATGGAAACTCAGTCGAGAGACTATTTGTTCCCTACAGACCGTCTCCACAGCAGCAGACAGTTAAATTTGGATATGCATGAGTTAATCCAGAAAGTGGTACACAAATTATTCACCGGGGGGAAACTTAACTCCATAACCAAACTATCAAACTGCCAGGACAGCTGTTTATGTTGCAGTAATACCAGAAACCTAACCTAAAGCTGAGACCCCATTGCAACTAGTGCGATTCCTGCCCCAAGAAAATTACAGACTGTTTTCTAGCCAAAGTACACAAGGGGCATAAAATCAATTAACAACAGTGAAAATAAAAGCAAAACAAATAGTAATAATACCTGGGTGGCTTTTATGTGCTGCTTTTCATCAGTAGGTCTTACAGGGGCTGATCCTGTATTGTCACACAGTCCTGAGTGTATTATCTTCCCATCAGTCTCTCCAGGGAGATACCGTTATTCCCTGGTTTATACATGTGGAGCTATGATTCAAAGAGGCACCAATATTGCATGGGAAGTAGGGAGCTGAACCAAAGTCTCACTGCTCATGCACTACATACTGCTCCCTGGAGAACTTTTGGCTTGATGCTGCTCCCTGGAGTATTTTCTGCTAGTTGCTTAGCTAATGGAAAGGTATCGTGTTGAAGTCTCATGGAAGAAATAGGTCACTGGAAAAGATTCAAAAGAGGGTAAGGTAATAGTTTTATGAATTTGCATGTGATTTTAGTTCATATACATGACATAACAAGCATAGGGGTGTATGAGGAAGGAATTAACTAATAAGTCAACAATAGGCAAAATGTCATTACGAAAGTATTAGCAATTGCTTAGATACTAGCACTCCAAGACTTCCAAAAAGCTGACTGGTGCCATCCAACTGCAAAAGCTGATCATGAAAGTAGGTCATGTGTAACAGCTAAGTAGGCTTCAACAGTTTGAGGTATTTCACATCACAGGAAAAAAGTTGGAATTAATCTGAGTAGGCCATCTAGCCCATCACCTTGCTCTGAGCAGAACTACTGACAACGGTATCATCTCTGATAGACTATGCTGCTATTCTAATGAAGGTGACTTCATTCTCAGGCAACCTACAACAGTTTTTCACTTTCACTGCCAGTAGTCTAATGCTAATGCTGAAGTTATATCTTGCAGTTTGAGCTCATTCTTCTCATGAACACAGCCAGGACATACAGGGCAGGTTGACTGCTCATAGCCATCTTCATGGCTGTCTTTCACATATTTGAAGACTGATAACCTATCTTGCTTAGCCTTCTTTAAGGAACTCAGCTTGTTCAGCCTTTTTTCATTCTCTGATAAAAAACCACTCTCTTCTCACATCTTCTCCTTTAAAATCTTTCCACATCTTTTCCTGAGTGGAAATTCAAAGCTGATCAAAGTGCTCTGGTGCATGAAAGTAAACTCCTAGTAGCAGACAGCACCTGGGGTCAGCATCACATCTCCACCTCCCCTTAAATCCTAATTCTTCTCCCTCTTCAAAGAGATGCTACAGAGCGAACCCCAGTTGCCCCCACGGGGCTCAAACACGGTCAGGATTGTCAGTTCTGTGTTCAGAGATGGCTGCAGAAGGGGATACAGTCCCACCAGTCAGTCAGTGTTCATTCTGTGGTGCGCAGGGAGCGGATCACCGGGAGCCTGGAGCCTGTCTCCTAGCAGTGTATGCATGCCGTGGGAAGCACGGCCGGGTTACACGGGCAGAGGCGCTTGGCTCAGCAGCGCTCACTCACCAGGCCTTTGTGTCCCTGTCAACAGCAATGACAAACCCTGCAGGATCGTGTCACCTCACACACCTGTTTCTTAGGTAACCCGCCTATGCTACCACTGTTCATTAGCATTTCATCATTCGCTTTGGCAACCCTCGTCTTCAAAGAACACGCACCTCTGCGTTCTCTCAGCGATCTAAAGGAGCTACAGTCACAGCACAAGAGCTGTGCAATCCCCAATAAAGCTCTTCTCTCCTTTCCCACTGCCCTGCTGAGGCAGACGGCTGTGCCGAAGGGCCGCTCGCGGAGGCCGGGCCGGCTCCGCAGCTCTAACAACACGCACGGCCCCCGCTGCTGCCGCAGGAAGGGCGGCCCCGCCGGGGCTCCTCACGGCGCCGCGCTCACAGCCACCGCCCCCGGGCCGGGCCGGGCCGGGCCGTGCCGGGCCGGGTCGAGGCGGGCAGCGCGCAGGCGGCGGTGCATGCCGGGACAGCCCATATGAGGGGAGCGCCGGGAAGCGCCTTCCGCTCGCCCGACCTCTCACCCGGCGGCGGTCGGCGGCACAACACGGAAGTGCGATGGCGGCCGCGGCGGAGGAGGCAGCGGGAAGCGGCGGCGGCGGCTCCCCGTCCTCCGCCCGGCGGCGGCTGCGCATCATCTCAGGGCACCTGCGGGGCTCGCCGCGGGCTCCGGAGCGGGAAGCGCTGTCCCTGAGCCCCTGCAAGGCGCAGGGGGGCTCCGCCGGGCCGGCCTCCGGCTCCATCCCCAAGAAGAGGTGGGTGCGGGCGGGGGTCCCCGTGGGGCAGCGGGCCCCGGGCCGTGCAGCGGGGAGGCCGGGCCGGGTTGGCGGCCTCCCGGGGCGGCCGGCTGCCGGTGCGGGTCGGGACTGGGGCAGCCTGTGCGGCGGAGAGCGGTCTCGGTCCCGCGCGGGGACGGGCGTGGGCTGGCGGGGCGGGCGGGGGCCCCCGGGGGCTGTGCGGGGGGCTGCGGGTTAGCGGGGCTGGGACGGGGCGGGAAGGCAGCGGCGGGCGGGAGGACGGGGCTGAGGTTGAGCCCAGAGGCGGGTGAAGTGCTGGAGCGATTCACCGCTGTGGGATGGGATGAAACCGAAGGAAGGGGGGTCTTCAGCCTCCTACTTGTTTCTGTAGTAAGTAGAATTGCATTAAAATGGAAAGTCGTTTATAGTGTCCCTAATAACCGGAGAAGAGGTTTAGTGCTTGTAAAATGCTTTGAGGCTGCTGTAATGAAGAATGTGGCTCATGTGGAAAGCAAGGCTTGTGTATGGGCATTCAACCCTCCTGAGTACACAGGCATGTGAGACCTTTACCTTTTGTGAATGCTGCCAAAAATGTGCTCATACATTAGGCTCTAACTAAAGTTTCTTAGAAGTGAATAGCCTTAAGCATATTAACTACTTCTTTTGTTTCCTGCTATATTTAGTAGTAAGGAATCTCAGGTCACATCAAACCAAGGGAAGACAAATAGACAATTGTCTAGTTCAACACTGTTTCACTCTCCTGGGTTTAATTTTCTAGCAGATCCCTCTAAATGCTTCAGTTATAACATCACGATACAGTTTCATGTAACTTACCATGAGGCCCACCTTTCTGCTGGGGCGGACTTGTGTTTGTTTTGTGATTTTTCCCCTTTCTGCGATGTGGATTTTCTGTATGTGTGTTGGCTTGCTGTCCTGTAAGAGCGTTTTAAGGTTTAGGTTATAGACAACCTACTGCTTTCCATTGAGTTGCGTACAGGGACGAGTATGTTAGTGTGTGGGGACAGTAAAGAGGCGGATGAGGCAAGTAGAGGGTGAGAGAGTTACTACTCCTTCAAGGAAAATCCATTCAGCGTATAGTTTGCTCTCAACTTCAAGAAGAGAGCAATGCAGAGTCTGAATTACTCTAGCAGGCTGTTTGTGGCCCCGGGCCACAAGCTGAGCTTGACTGCTCTAGGACGACTGAGATGTCATGGGCATGTAGTCAAATGCTGACGACTTTGAAAGCTGTGAATTGTCACTGAGGGGGATTTGAAGCTCTTACAGGAAGTGTGTCAAACAGTGCTGCTCACTGGGAGAAATGGATCATTCCAAAATAGTGGTCTTCCATATAGAGTTTTTCTTTGGTTGGGATTTAGGAAGAAATCAGCATTTCTGGAAAAAAAAAATCAGTTTAGTTAGGGATTTCTTTTATATGGATTATTGTGTAATTTTGACAGCCAGTTATTGCATCCCTGAAGAGCAGGAGAAACAGGTTTTTGTGAAGATGTATGTGACCTGAAGAGTAGATTCTTTCTCTGGAAGCAAAGGCACAGTGAACTTAACACCTGTACTTCTACAAGCTGCCGACATTGCTCTTCCATGTTAGGATTTGCTATAGGATTGTAATGGATTGCTGGTTTTACTCAGACTGACTTGTTCTGAATTAAGAATAAAAATTATGTTACTTCAAGAAGCTTAGGATCAGAACGGTACAACTGCTGGATACTTTGCAGTGGGAGTGTAAGGAAGCTGCTGGAAAGCTTGGTCCGCAACATAGGTACAACTGTCTTGATGTAATTAGAGCCCAGATGTTTTGTACATATGGAAACAAAAAATCCTTAAAGGGAGCTGTGTTGCTGTCTTAACGTTCCCTCTGAACATCTGAGATGTGGTTGAAACATGTTTGAGATGTTGCATGTGAAAATTCCGATACTTAAACATAGCTTGAATATGAGGATGTAGGTAGAGTTTGTGTTTGAGGATAATACCTAGGTTTTGAAGTGAGTGATAAGGGGCAAAAGAGACAATTGTTGCCTATACAGGTTTGGAGGTGGCAAGTGATGAAGATCTAGTGACTTCCAGCTAATTTGGAGTTCATGAGACCTAGAAGGTTGACTGAAAAAATCTGGTAAAAGTAACTGACTTATAGATGGGTACCATGAGATACTTTTATCAGCAACATTAGGACAGTCCAAACCCAGATGCTTTTTTCTTACAGTCTTCTGTATGATGATTCATCTTTTCTGCGTCTTTTGAACTATTCCTTTCATTTTTCCTAGCAAAAGTACCTTAAGCAAAATTTTGGTTCATTACACCTGTTGCGTCTTTCCTGTAGTTTTTAGTATGGTATCAAAGCTACAGACACTATTGTACCAGATTTAGGTGCACTGCCATGTTGCATTTCTTCTGCAAAGTAGAAGACTTCCTATGATGAAAAAAAACCCCTTTGTAGTACTTCAGGTGTATGTCTTGATCAGAGAAATGCTGCTTCTGGATGCTTATCCAGTAGTCACTAAACAGTGACCTGCAGAAACACGGCTTTCTTGTTGATAGTTCAAAGACCAAACTTTTAAGGATCTTATCCAGATGTTATTCATCATCAGTGAGGGGAGGAAGGAGAGTATGCGGAATTGACGGGGAGTCTGTGGGTGCTCATCTAATTGTGCCTGTTTCCAAATAAAAATGCCTCTGAATGCTGAACAATGTGTTTGCAGATCGGTGTGTTTAAAGATTGTAATATGCTTCCTACTTCTTAAAATGATAATTATAAAGATGGGAGAATTCCTCTAAAAAGACAAGCAACTCTATACTCCTCTGAGTATCCTCTTGAGGGAAATCCTAGGCACCAGAAGAGAGGAGAGATGTTATTTCTTGGTGTCATTCCTGGCTTGAATTTCCTATTTTAATTCACTTTTGCAGTGGAAGATGGGGATCATTGTTATACAATGTGTGTTGAAGCCTTAATAGGATGATGGTCATGCTGAAAAACTTACTTAAAAAAATAAATCAATAAAAATTGAGTTGGAAAAAGAACTTTTCCTTGAAATTACTTTTTTCTGAACTTTTTTGTTGCGCTGATAACTTTTGTTGACTGGATGTTAGTAAGGTCACTTTGCTGGTGAGACTGAAGTTAAAAATTTACATATGGTTATGTTGAAGATTAAGTGCACGAAGTGTTCAACTTGCACTGCTTTGAAAACAGTAAGGTGCTGCAACTCCCTAGAACACAGTTATAGCAGAGTGACTTACGCATGCTAGAAAGGAAGTGTGCCTCAGAGGTGGAGCATGCACTGATGTTAATCTTGCCATAATAGCTTCTATTATAACTTACTCAGACTTTAAACAATATGATCCTTGTTAAAGGGGAGTATTGGTTGAGTGTAACTAGATGTTGACTCAGTAGCTCATGGGCTTAAATTTTTTTCTGCCCTGGAGGCAGAGAAAGCAGGGTACGATTTCCCAGTTTTCTTATCTGTGGAGAAGCTTCTTTCCTGTGGGATGATGAGAGGCTTGTGGCTTTCTTTTAATTATTAAGGTCATGCTGTTATCCAGAGTAAACTGAGGAACGAGTATACAGTCAGCTGCCTGCTCTGTATGAAGTTCACACCCAGGTTGCTAGGGTAATGTGCTAATATCACCATACCTTCATATAGACTCCTGCAATTCTTGCTGTAGTTGCTGGTAATGATTGACTCTATTAAGAAGCATCATGAATTAACTCCTAGAGTTGATACTACTTGAGTTTAACAAGTATTATCGAGGAGGCTTCATATCTTACCTCCAATACTTGGAGCAATCTTTCGTTTATTATAAACATTTAACTGTTTAGACAACAGTGTTTAAGCAATACTTGACACTAAACTGAATCCTGGCATAGGTGACTTCTGAGCTTAAGGTGACTTTCACTTAAGGTGGTGGAAACTTGCCACAAAGGGCTGGTGCCACTAGAGTCTCTTAAGAAATGAAGAGTAAGAGCCTGTTGCATTGAGGAAGGTGTGGCGGTTCACAGGAGGCTCTGTGATTGCGTCAGAGTAGTTAATGGTTAGTCAAGGGTAATGCTTGGAAGAGAGGCATAAAGATAAGAGATAAAGTAAGAGATTCTCATGGAATCATTAGTCTGATAAAGGAAGTGTCATAATCTCAAGGCAAATGTGACTTTATATACAACAGCAATTCCTGTCTAGCTCCAAGTAGTTGAATGTCAGGCAGATGAAATGTAAGAAATCTGTAAGAATTTAGGTAACATAATATGTATTGTTAGATCATTTGTTACCAAATAAACCAAACTGGATATAGTTGTTAGCTAAATTTTGTTAGGAAAAAAGCCAGATACAAGACAGAAGTGTAAAGTATGCTTAATATGTAAAGTGAAAGCAAGTAGCAGTTTACGGCAAAAATTGAAAGGATTTTGTAGATTGACTTCTTTATCTACTGAGATCTGAACTGTTATGTACAAGAAAATGAATGTGTGTATATAGCTATTTATTTAAACTTGACTTGCTTAAATAAACTGAATAGAATGATCTTGCACTTGGACTTCGTAAAAGCTGCTTTGAGCTGGAATGAAGTAAGGACACTTGTAGTGTAACATGTTGCAGCCAACTAGACTTTCCTGAAATGTTGTTATACCTCTTTGCAGAGAACAAATAACGAGATGTATTAAAAATCAATTGTAGGCTGAATGTGGTGGACAAACATAATGCCTCTATAGTGTTGTTGTATCCAAAACTGGCCCATTGTGTGCAGGTCTTCAGAGTTGATGGTATAGGCCAAACAGTTTTCTTCAGCAGTTTTATGATGTATTTGCTGCAGAGTATTCTGAAAATTCTCTGTGCAACAGGTAAAACAGTGTTGTCCAGGAACTGAGCTTATTTTGCATGAGATAGTAAGTGGCAGACAATTGGTTCCTTCGTTATCTCAATTTTTAAGATAGTGAAGCAGATTTCCTGGTTTTCCAAGCTTTCAGAAAGCACTTCTTAAAGGACTGATCTTGAGGGTTTGAAAAATCTGCAAGTGCTTATTCATTCGCTGCCTGGAAGTAGCCATGTGCATGCATTTTTGTAGCAGAGCAGTCTCTTCAAAGATAAAAATGAAACTGGTGTCAAATGAAGTGGTAGGTGGAGTAGGGAGAGCTTCTAGTAAAGCTCATTTGCTCTGTTGCATCATTTGGCTAAGTGTATACTGAGCAGCATAGTTATAATGTCTTGGCTTTCCTGAGTTTTTAATTCACCTTAATTGACTTGTGCTTTCTATGAAAGAACACTAGAGAAATGCCTATTTCCTTGTTCCTCGGGGCTTTGTTTATTACAATGTGGTGAAATAAAGAGTAATGAAATAGCGGAGGCTAGGAAACATGTATAAGGAGAGTTAACATTTGTTTTATCAGAACAGTTGTTTAAAAAAACCCACACTTTTGAGTACTTAAACCCTTGAAGTCTTATGCCTAAAATCTTGTCTGCATTTGCTGCTTTCTGTATATTTAAACTGTAAATATGAACGCAAGGTTTGTGTTGCCATATCAGATATTCAGCAAACAGAATCAGGTGTATGTGCAGCTGCAGGGGTTTAGCTGAAAGCGTAGGCTATGGAACATGAATATGCCTAAGTTTATAAAACAGATGTTATTTGACTTCAGACTTGAGAGAGATTACGTTTGGTTTGCTGTAGGGAAGATCCTTCAAGAGGGAAGAAGTCTGAGAATGACAAACACAGCAGATACTGTGTGCCTGCAGTATGGCATTCTTCTCCAGATAAATGATGCTTTCACAAAGCAGTACTTGAGGGATTCCTCGGGCTACATTCCCTTTCGTTATTTCCAGGCACCTGATACTAATTTACTGCTGGTTTCAAAAGGGCTCTGGAGTGGCATGCCGACTTGGTTGGAAAGTGTGACTATCTAACCCAAACAGGGATACTGCTCCAGAGGAGAGGGAAAGTGAATTTCTGGTATCATCTGTGGAAAAAGTTCTGAATTTCAAGCTGGTGGTCTGAGTTGGTAACCCAAAGTCCAGCTGAGTGGGCTTTGAGGAGTTACCGTGTTTTGCCAAGAACTCTACAACCTGCAAGACTCTTGTATTGTTATATTAGGCAAATGCTAGTGCTTTAGCCCATGTGGTAGCCCTTAAAACTGCCACTTTAAACTAATTTCCAAGAATGTGGTGGCTCTGGGATCGTGGAACAGGAGGAATGTGTGAGTATTTTATGTATGTGTTGTTTTAATGCTAAGCATCAGCTGGTGATCGAATTGAAAATGCTAGTGGTTATTGTGAGGAAATTGATGTGAGCATCTTGGCTTTGCTCCACCTGAGGCACAGGAATTCAGCTGGGTTGAACTGCACTGTCATCTTGCTTCTCTGAAGAAGATACATGGAGCTGTAACTTGCTCTTGGAGTAAATTGGCCTGTTTATCTCTGTTTTGTGTATGAAGTACCAGATCTTCAGATTATTTTGGACGAGGGGGAATTTTTGTTGATATTTGTGCTTAGATGGTATGTCTGCGTAATGAGGCAATTTCATTCTTTTGTGTTAAATCACGCCATGCTAATGCTTGGAGTTCATTCATTACTTTATCTTGGTTCTGATATTTCATTGAACATAATCTCATAACTTCATGAGTGAAAAAACTTTTACTTCTGGTGTTAGAACATCAATGTGCTTTAGACACTGGAAAATAAAAGACTGTAACTGTTGGTGATACTTTTCTTTTGCAGCATAAAACTCTTTTTGACTGGCAGTTTTAAGTATTGTGTATGCAGATGTCTGGTATGTACCTGTGATGTGAATTTGAAACTATGGAAAAAATTACATCCATGATTTAATTTCCTCTTGGGTTGAACTTTGGATGCTGAGCTTGGATACCTGTGGGAGACCCTGTGCTTGTTCTTCAGCTTAGGGAGAGATAAGAACTTTTTCAGCCAGTCACTGTGCCTCTCATTAAAACACAAGATGGGGACAGTGCTGGCAGATACAGTTCTATTGAAATAGAGTGGGTCTGGAGGCTTCCACCTGCCCAGCTGAATGACTGGCTGCCTTGGGAGCACTAACTTAGGCAGTAGGCTGGGGGCCCCCTTCCCACCCTCCCAGGCTTGGCATGCTGTCACTTTGTGAGCTTCTGCCTAGTTTGTAGACACCTTAGTGGTCATTTGAGGGCTTAATGCAGTGCCTTGTGCTGTGACCTGAACAGCATCCTGCCCAGTGTCTCCTTGGTTATTCCATAGTCAGTTTTCCAGAAAATGCTGGACTTGTTGAACAAATATTTTGCTGTAAAAGTCTATTGCATAGAGTCACACTAGTATTTCAGTGTTGGGCATTGTAATGAAAGTAAAATATTGAAATTCACTTAACCTAGTCACACTGTTTTCATCTCCTAGCATCACTGTTTCCATGGTAACTTGCTTTCTTTCAGGTTTTTTTTCCCTTCAGGCAATATCATTTAGTGTGTGTATATATATGGAAATACATATTCAAAAAAGTGAAGCATGCTCTGCTTTGTGGTACTTTATGTTTTTAAGTAGTGAATTTCTGGCTTTTAAGTTAGAAGGCAAGAAAGAACTGGTCATTTCCTACTATTTCTGGCCAAAATGTGTCATATTTCTGTTAAAGATGAAAGTAGTAAGTTTGATAACTTGTTGAAGCCAATGTACTGAATAGGAAGCATGCTGTCTTTAAATGAGACAGTTCAGGTACAGTATAAAGCTGAGTAACATAGGGTTTAAAGCAAGAATAATATCAAATGTTGATGAATCTCTTTACTATATATATTCTTGGAAAGAAGGTTGGGAAAAAAAATAGATGGGTGTGTAAGTTATATCTTGCTACACATAGAACGAGTAGCAGGAACGTGTTGGTTGACTAAGCTAAACTGAGCATCTTTCTTTTTCAGGCGGGGGCACAAAACTCTTTAACATGCTTTGCGATATTCAGGTGTTATTCAGATACTATACAGGGTATTAGTAGTTGTTGATTTTGGTGTTGTTTTACCATTTAGCTATCAAATTATTGAATTTTTTAAGAATGAGAATGGAAAGTATTACTATCAAGGGAAATTTTGTTTCAGGTGTGTTAGAGAATATGTAATTTGCAAAAGTTTAGGTAGGTATAATGGTGGTATGTATTAGTTGCAGATCAATGTGTCGTTTGAGTCCCTTTGTGTCAGAGCCAGGATTGAGTACTTGTACATTGAGGGAGTTTTCAATGTGTGCTTAGGTCTGCAGATGTTCAGCAGTTCTTTCTGCCCTTTTTACTCTTCCGGAATATGAGTTTAACACTGAGGTTTTTGGGAATGAAAACCTTGGGAAATGTAGAAGGCTACATCGGTTGCTCAGTCATAGCTTGGATCATTCTTAAAGAGCCAAGGTAAACATAAGGCATGATGCTAATTTGGTCAGCAGCTCTAACTGCTACGCCAGGACATTACAGAGGGCAGTGGGAGTGCTACACTTGAGCTGGGGTCTGAAAAGCTTTTTCTAAGGAATGGTGACTGTATAACTAATGCTGCAAAAGGGCAGTATGAAAATGAAGAAGAGGGAAGAATGCTGTTACAACAATTATGATTAGAAAAATACTTTTTTTTCCTTGTTTACTTTCTGTTTCTTATTATGCTGTCAAATTACAGTTTTAATTTCCAAATGTAAGCTAGGAAGGCAAGGAAATGCAGAGCAGGTGTGTGTTACGGTGTATTTCCCTTACTTGAGGGGGTTAAGGGAGTGAGGCAGACTTGCGGAAGAACAGCCTACTGCCCTGGCCTCTATCTTGCAGAGCTGCTGGCACTTCTGAATAATATATCAACTAATACATAACACTTTCTGTTACAGTCTTGGAATGATATTAGTATGACATTGCCATTGCCTCAGTAGTCAAGGAGGCTTGCAGATCTCCTCTGTATGTCTCCTGTTTTCCTCTGTGCTGAAGGCAATTTTTTTGAGTTGAGGTTCACCAGCTCTAGTTTGTGAAGAGCATACCTTTCAAATGGTATATGAGAAGATCTAAACAGTTTGGTCTTCCTGCGGGCCCTGCCAGTTACAAATCAGAGCTGCCTAATCAGTCTTGCATTTAAAATCTGGTCTTTTTAGGTGTCGTGGTTTAAATCCTTGAAACTAGGACATTAGGATTGTTTTTTAGGGAGCTGCATGTAGTATTTCTGCTAAATTGTTCTTAGCACGTAGTCATGAAGTGCTAGGGACTATCATAAGTAAATCAAACAGCTGTTCTTAAACTGGTAGTGCTGTGGTATGGTGGAACAAAAGAAAGAATAAATCTAAGATGACTGTCTCCAGACAGAAACCTCAGACTTGCTCAGTATAGTTTTGAATATAAAAGTTAAATGCTTAACTTTTTGTGGTGGTGTTTACCTGTCACAACATATAATACTGCCCATTATGCATGGCGGGGGGGGAAATCTCCTGACTTTGTGTTATGAGGTAGCTGAGATGTTTTAGAAGCAGCTTTTCTTCTACAAATGTGTAAATTGTTATAATATTCTCATGCCAATAGCAAGAGCTGTGTTGTTGGGCAGAGTAAAACTCTGTGTACTTATTTTATTCAGGAGTAGCTCAACCTGAAAATAAACTCTCTGGAGTTAAAACTCTTTAACCTCTGTTCTGTATTTTAAAGCCTTATGGCAGCACCAGGTAGTTTAATACCAACCTAGGAAAGTAGGCCTTTAGAAAAGCAAACAACTGGGAATGCAGTCAGCTTAGCAGAAAGACCCTGTATCTGGGTCTCTGTTCAGTGCTTTAATTAATAGTATATCTCCTGGATTTTGTGGGAAGTATCTATCTGTACCAGTATCAGGACTAATGGTAGTTTCAAAGCTGTGCTTTATCAGTTTTATCTTGCCTCAAAAGGACCTTTAGAGCCTGGCTGGCTGTGTCTTGGTCTATCTGATTGTCTTCAGCTTAACAGTTAGTTTTTCTGGCTTGTTTCATGTGTCACACTTGGCATACTTATTTCAGCACTGCCTTGCAAGAGGACTTACTTGTCTAAATTGGGGGGGAAGCTGCTTGAGCCTTCCTCAAATTTCATTTCTTAATATGTCTGTCCTGACTTTACAGGATGTGACAAACTACAGAGATCGAGTATATAGAAATACTACATCTAGTCAGCAGAGGGAGAAATCTTGCCTTGAGGAGGACTGCGCTGATGGGGATTTGAGGGGAACATTTAGTTTGAAAGAATAAAATAAAGGCTACTGAATTGGCCTATTCTTTGTCAGCTTGTTCTCAGCTGGGAACAACTCAGCTGTGTATGACTTCGTGTTTTTGTGGAATTTCTTATAACTATGTATAATATTTATAAATATACATATATAGAATACATATATAGAATATGTAAAAATAGGCAAGACTGCATAACGTACATTAAGAACACTTTTCCATAATTTCTCATGTCGGTACAATAGCACAGTGCAATCCTGTGCTATCAAACATGAGTGGACCCATGTCCTTTTCTGTGTGGACACTACATGTGTAAAGATAAAGTCTATTGAGAGAGGAGGCAGCCAAACGGGGGGCTTCTGTATCTGGACAGCTGTCTGCTCAAACAGGTTAATTTTGGCTGAAATTTTAGAATGAATTCCTCAGTGTGGAAGAGCAACATATATTGGCTATTTCACACTGCTGTATAGAGCAGTTTCAGTACTCAGTAACTGGAAGTTTGCTTGAAGTGCTAGATTTGTCAAAGGCTGGTTGAAATAGCTGATTCAAACAGCTGTAGTGAAATACATGTCCATGGCTTTTTTCCATTTGATTAATTAAAACTTTGTGTACAGGCAGTTTGAAGAAAATGAGTTTTGATTAAGCCAATTTACTGACAGCAGCAACCTATGTTAATAGTATTTTTATAATGAAGACCTTTGGTAATCAGTTGTCACACAGATATCTTGTGTATAATGCTGGAGTTACAACTGACTTGAGGCAGTGCTTTCTCTGAATCCCGAGGTCTTTTTGAACCTGTCACCCCTGGTCATCTTACTCTTATACAGTCAAAGAGTAAGATCTACATTCACTCTATATAGCAGAGTGAGGCAAATCATCTGCTTTCAGACTTCCTGAATATGCCTTTTTATTAACTGAAGTTCAGGGTTTAGGTTAGTACTTCATTTCTAATGTAAATAAATAGCAAACTTTGCTTAAAAAGTTAGATTAATGTGTAATTACTCTTTCTGTATCCCTAAGTCTTAAATATGTTTACATTGATACACTTCTCAAGACTTTATCATAGTTAAGAGATCCTCTTGTTTTGGTATGGTTGTGCTTAAGGCATTTCAGTTTAGTGGTTGTATTTTGCCAGTTGTGGGTTTGGGTTTTCAGTGTTCCCTTTCTTACGGTGGCACATCCTGGTTGTATTTGGTGTGTTATTACTGCAGTTCTTGGGATTTGTTTCGGTTGGGTTCGTGGTTTTTTTTTGCTTTCCAGAATGTGTTTTCAATCCAAATGTGTCTGAGAATGCCTCATCAAGCGAATGTTATTATGAATGCAGTGGGATTACAGTAGTGATGTCAAAAACCTAACATTTAAAATTATTTTCTTGACAGAGAATAATGCTAAATGTCTTTTTCATTCTGTAAATATTTAGCTATTACATATTTGGGTGTTAGTATTTATGTATAGATTTAAACATCTTTCAGATATTACTCCTCTCAATTTGAGAGTATCACCATACAGTGTGCATTGACTTAAGCTGGTGGTTATTTTTATAAAGCATCCTGTCTTTCAAGTCTTAGGATGCAATCTGAAGAAATAGTGGTTGTGGCTGCAGAATTACCTTTAGCTGTTAAGCTATGCACTTTTGGATATGTACTTGATTTCTTGAACTGCTGTCTGATAAGACTGTTTTTCCAAAGCCATATAACTGAAAATCATTTTGGGCTTAGTATGCTAACAGTTTCACTTATATTTTTCCCTTTAAGGCAAGAACTTCTGAAATGGAATGGATGGGGATATAATGACTCCAAATTCATCTTCAATAAGAAGGGTCAAGCAGAATTCACAGGAAAAAGGCAAGTTGAAAACTTGTATAAAGGAAGTATCTTATTTAGTATCTTTTTGGAAAGAATTTAAAACATTCACTGTTCAGTTGATGCAAAGAAGGCAAAAAGCTTGCTTTATCTCATAGAGTAGGTCATTAGTTGCTCTGCACTTAACAGGTTTACTGAATTCTATATACAGTAGTCTACTGTGTAGTGAAATAATGGGGTGGCTTACTGGAAGGTTTATTATAAGTATTATAAAGATTAATGGAGTCTTCTCTGTAACTTGATACACTCTGTGGATTAAACTTCCCTTGGAGAATGGCATCAGACTTAAAATCTGCACAATGTTATAAAGCCTTAGTGACATGCAGCAGGTCTGTGCAGTTTTGGGGATGTCTCAAACATCAACAAGATGCTTTATTAAACTTCATTAAAAGTTTGTATTTGAGTTTCTTAACCATTGTGCATGGAGCTACTTTATCTCCTGAGCTTAAAAATAAAAATTGCTCATCAGTTGTATGTTCTGTAGTGGCAGCGCTTCTGATTTAGTACCTACTAGCCCTCTGTACAGCAAGCTTGTTTTTCTGAGAAATTTTGGGGTTTTTTTTGGGGAAATGATATTAAAATTAAGTCTACTTGGGGATCTCTCAACTTTCTTCAAGTGGGATTTAGGCCTGTCACTTGACATCTTACTTTTTCTGTGTCATTGGGCAGTAGTCTTGCAGTCTCTTCTCTGATTTGAAAAATACATTTTTTGTTAGAGTAAATAAAAAGAATGAGGAAAGGAAATATGTTTTAAATAAGTACTGTACTTACAAAAAAATTCCTTCCTGGTCTTTGAGTTTGTGAACTAGTATTGAGCTAGTTGGAGTCAAAGTTGCAAAAACTTAACTGGGGTGTTAGCATTTCAATCATTAATTTGTTAATTTTCAGGCCCAGATGAAAATGCAAAGTCTTCTCTTAGGCACTTCAATTCACTGTATAATATCTAGGAAGATCTTGGTGATGTGTCTCCTTTTGCCAGGATTCTGGCTTTTACCACTTTGTCACTCATTCTTTTATCTGATATTTTTAGTTTATCTGGGGTAGGTTATGCTGCACAGAAAATCCAGGCAGTCTGAAGATAAAAATGGTAAAGGGTTAGACTTGGATTATTTTATTTTTCAGGAGGAAGCACTGGGGCTGCTGTTTGACTGATGAGTACTTACTAGTTGCTGTTCGAGAATGGTAGTTTCTCTGCCCCCCCCCGCCATCTGCATTCTGTCTCTCGAACTGATAGATGATATTAGAAATGCCCTGTTGGGCCACACCAGTGTGGTTTCTATGGAATAGTTTGTCACAGTGGCCAAAGGAGAGTGTTTGAAGTGAAAGTAGGAGACTAGGCATCTGTAAAGGTGTTGAAGATGCTTCATCCTCTTAGTATCTACCTATAGATCTGTTGCCCATAAATTTGTCTAATAGCTTTCAAGGCTGCTGATAACTATCTGCCTCTACAGCATCCCATGGCAGCAAGTTCCATGTTGCTGTTGTGTAAAATACTTGTTTTAAACCAAATATCCCTTACTGTGTTGCAGAATTAGGTGAGTGATAGTTCTTTGGCCTATCTACTGCTTTATTGATTATATGAGTTGTATCCTCTCTTCCACTGTCTCTCCATGCTGATGAATCCTGGGCCATTTAGTCTCTGCTTGTAAGGTCCCTGGGTCTCTACTGTTGTTCTCTGAACCCTCTCTAGCTCCACTACATTCTGCCAAATGTACAAGTAATGCCTTTTTTTGGGGGAGTGGGGTGGCTTTGCAATTATCTATGTATTATCTTACATCTTCACTTGTCTGCTCAGGTTTTTTAAAGTCCTGAGTTCCTGTCAGTATAGTATGTCTCCTCAAAAGAGCTTAATATTATTCACCTAGTTGAATAGTCCGCTAATGAATCCAGATCACTGATGAAGACTTTATGTATAATTGGTCCCAGTACCAGTGTGTGGCAAGCTGCACTGCTGATCTGTCCTGAACAGTGATCAGTAAACCCTGCCCTTTTCTTATTCTGCATTCTGATGATGAGAGAGGAACCTTTAACATTGTTTTTCTTGACAACACGTAAGGTGTGCTGAACTGGGTTTGTGTCTCTGAGACTGCTGTTTGTGTGTCCATACACACATTTCCTCTACCTATAACCAGCATGTAAACTGTGATTGATACTGCTTTCCACACCACTGAAAGGGAGAGACCTTTCTTAAAGGGGGTGCGTGTGTGAGAGTTTGGGATATCTGAAAAGCCTTATGCCATGATTCCCAAAGATCATGAAGAAAAGTAATATAAAATGAAAACAAAAAAGATGTTGGTGATTTGATTTTGTGTGGATTACAGAACAGTTAAATACAATGAAATGTGCGGTTACATGAAAGTAACTGTGTAGAAGGTTTGTAGGCTTGTAGGTAAATAATTTGATATAAAACTTTTGTGCATACATAGAATCAAAAGAAGTGTATTGACATACAATCATTTAATTAAAAATGACCCTGTGTAATATTGGCTTTTCAGGTACAGATTAGGTGGTATGGTATTACCAACTTTTAAGGAATGGATAGAAAAAACCTTTGGAGCCAGTCTGGATCACAAAACTACCTCTAGAGTAAGTAAATAGCTGAACCAGTTCCTTTGAAGATTAGTCTTGGTGATAGTCAAGACCACACTGATAAAGATGATTCAGCTGGAGGGTTCCTATTGCATGCAACTTTTCTGTTACAATTAACAACCATAAACGTACCTGCTTCTGTGCTGCTCAAGGCTTGATGGCATGTTTTGGTTTTTCAGACTTACACAACAGCAGTTTAGACCTGGTTCACACAGGCTTCTTGTCTAGCCTTTCAGTGCACAAATCTTCAAATATTTCAGTCCCATAAGAATAAACAAAGGTATATTTTAGTTTGGCTTTATGCAGAAGATTTTTATAGATATGAACATTTGAATCTGGAAGACAAGTATTAAAATACTTGTCGAAGAGAGATAAAAATCAGGATACTTAAAACTATCTGCAAGGGATCGTTACAACTTTTAAGTAGTTTATGTTCCTTTTAGAGAACAAAGATCTTCAAGCACTTGGTGTTCAACTTGAAATGATATGAAATAGTTCTGTCTGTGAAAATCTATGAAGAAACCACGGTTTAAAATAGAAAATATAAGCACAGCTAGCAAAGATTTTTTAAAAGTAGTTTAAAGATCTTTATTTGATACCTATTTGCTTGTTTCTTATGTTTCTCAAGTTTGTCAGAGCTCTGTTTTTTGGGTTAGAGAATAGCACTGTGTGATTCTGCATTAACAGCAGAATAGTAAGAGCTAAGAGCAGCGATCCAAGACCTGACTTCCTCTGTGACTTATCGTGACTGTCCCCTAAAATCATGATCTCTCAGTAGTGTTGTGCCTCTCACCTGGACAACATTTAATCTCATTTTCCTTGTTTGTAGGTGACAAAGTGAATAAGTTGGAGGGAAAAACCTTTCTCTCCAATGTCTGACACCTTTTTTTCAAGTATAATAGCTTAAAGCAAGCCAGAACAGCACATATCCTCTTCCAGAAGTCAAATAATTGTTAAAACTATATTTTTATGAGGTCACGTGTCCCATCTGAAAACTCTGAAACAAATATTTGGCAATCATTTTGAACCTCTAAATGTTGTTAGCTATCAGTTGCAAACGTATCACGGGTAGATACTACTTCTGAATTATCCCTGTAAGTACTCCTAATTGCTGCATAATCTTACATAGTTTCTTGTATGGTGGACACTAATAGGCAAGTTCCATCACAGTGGATGTTTGAACTACCTGAAAACTTGCTTGCTGAATTTTAAATCTTCCCTTCTTCAGCTCTCATGACTTTGAGATGTAAGCCATTCAGCATAGAGTGCTGCTATGATGGCAGATGGGAGACAATCTCTATTTCGCTTGCTGTTAGCTTGGTAACTGGTGCTATCCTCTAAGCTTTTATCTTAAGACACATTTTGGCAAAAAGTATCAACTGTTCTGGGGGTTGCATAGAGCAAAAATAGGCAAAACTCCATTCCAGGAGCAAAAACTTGAATGGGCGAATATCCCCCCCCCCCCTTTTTTTTTTTTTTGTAGAAGGCTGAAGCTTCAGAAGGTGAGGGAAAAGTGAATTCAGTTTTCTCTTTGTAGTTGTGAAGAAGCATAGACTAGGCTTGTCCAAAAAGAGGTCTGTGTTTCTTTGACTGTGGAACACTTAATACAAAATGCTTTTTGGTGGTATGTCTGTAAGGAAGCTCTTTCATGTGTCATTAGCAGCCCATAGTCTTCTCTGATAGCTTTATAACAAAATTGCAAACGTATTCTTCTCTTTGAGTTGAAAGTGATGTCGGTTAATCTGCCAGCAAGGTTTTCATGACAGAACTTTGAGCACACAGCGCTATGCTGTCTGCAACTCCTGATTTTAAGAGTGTATTTAAAACAAAAGGTGCAGTAGTAAAAAAGTTTCAGTTCTCCTGTTCTCAAACTTGAGCGGCTCTTGTACAGAAATGCCGTGAAAGTGAACCTACCTTTTAATGAACTTACTTTCTTGTAGGCAACCTTAAATGTTAATGATGTACCTCCATCCATTGTAAATGAAGAATTTCTTCAGGATCTTAGAGCCACTAAAATCTCATACTCGCAGGATGCAGAAGATAGGGTATTCAGAGCTCATGGTAAGAGAACTTCATTTATGTAACTGTGTTGCTTTTGATGCTTCCTTGTTTGAAGTTGTTATTGTTTGTGTTTCAGGTCACTGCCTACATGAGATATTTATACTCAGGGAAGGAATGTTTAAGCGAGTTCCTGATATAGTTGTATGGCCTGGTAAGCTCTAACTGTCTTACTCTCCCTTCTGATCTGGGAGGCTGTTGTTTACTGAACTCCTGTGCTTTCTTGTCATGGGGAAGCTCTCTTGGTTCACTGACTTCACTTAGCTTTACAGAAATTGAAGGAATTTTCTCATGAATAGTAATCATGATTGTTTAACATCTGGATTGCAGGTTGTGCCTGTGAAATCCCATCATTTTGTGGGGAAGTCAAACTGATTATTAAATATAGCCGAAGTTTCTGTTGACAGCTAAATTCATGACTTAGGTAACCACAGTGTAATTTGAACTTGTACGTTCACCAAGAATAGTTGTCTAAATGGCAGTCTGAATCTTGCTGGCTTTTTTTAAAGGAGTACATGATGATAGAAGGTTAGAGAAACCTTTGTATTAAAGAGCTTTGTTTTACGACATACTGTACTTCAGTAAAAAAACGTATAACACCTGTAACTCCTATCAAAACACTTCACAAAGGATTATTGACTTGAAGAAAGAGCAGTGAAAGCTGAGTACAGGCTAGGCCTACTTTAAAAAGAGTAATAACTAAAGCTGTTGTAGATAATATGTAGCAGAAACTATGCTTGCTTCTATCTAGTAGAAGAATACAAATACTTAAACTGATATGACCATTTTCACACTTGTGTGAATTTTCTACTGGAGTTGTGTTTCTCTGGTCACTAGTAACTACTTTCCATGTGCAATTCTTCAGTAGCCAACAAACTCATTTGATCTAAGTACCTGTCAATGTCTGTTCAGCTGTATGAATCCAACTCTTCCCTGTTCATAACTCTTCTAATACCTTGATAGCTGTGCTACATTAGAAACCCTAAAATTTCTGACAAGAGCTTAGTCTTAGCTCAATTTTGCTTCCTTTATTTAGGGGAAAAAAAATCACATATGGGAAGCATAAAAAGAGGCACTATAAGATGCATCTCATTACTTGAGGACAGGTATTGACATGACAACGCTGGTGACTATGAACAGCACTGGCCACAGCTTTATTTTGTGCAGCTCCAAAAGCAACTGAAATGAAATGATTGACTACCTTTGTTTAAAGCTGCTCTGTATGGCAAGAGCGAAGTAGCCAGAGTTTGTAAGCCTGTTTATTCAGTCCTGCTCATTCTCTGCTGTTTGCACGAACTCATGTATGCACTGTAGTTGATCTTTTTTTTTGGATCCTTTTCTTTGCCTGTGCGCAAGCATTTCTGCTTCCCTCTCTGACCAGATACAGAATGCATTCTGAAAAAGTAAATTTTACCAGCAACTCTACTTTCAAAACTGAATGTCAGCCAGGAAGAAAAAGACGTATTATTCAGGGCTCAGAAGAGACTTACTTCTTGCTTAAAATAAATTGGACAGCCTATTTTCAATAAAAGCTTTAAGCTTGATTTGTTCTCCAAGGTACCTAGATCAATTGTTAACAGTTTGGTAGCCCTGAAAATTTTGCAGAAGGTGTCAGTCCATGAGTGGAGCAGGAGACTAGGGTTTGTAGTCAGTTCTTCAAGTGTAGAATTGTTTCAGGTCTAAACTTTAGGCTGATACTTCTGAGCCCAGCTCGTATTTAGTGCCTAACTCTTTGAAATGTCTTCCTTGCTGGTGTTAGAAATGGAGCTGCTGCTTATTCAGACTGCAATATTTAGTACTAAGCATAAATAACAGTACTAAGCACAAATCCTGTTTTTTAACTGTTTGGACTTTTTTAGTTTGCCATGAAGATGTAGTTAAAATTGTGGAATTAGCCTGCAAACACAATCTCTGCGTAATACCATTTGGTGGTAAGTGTTATGAAATTTCAAATCTGTTTAACTCTACTAGTGAAAATGTATTTTACTTGAATTCAATTTAAATATGTGATGTTAGTCATATATTGTAACAATTCAATAGTTGGGGTTTTTTTGCTAGTATGTTAGGTGTGGTCTTCATTTTTTTGAATGATCTTTCAGTATTAAAAGTTGCTGTACACAATTTAGTGGAAGTCATTAAAAGTATGTCAACATCTTGAATATTGAATATGCAAAAGGAGTGTTTGTATGAAGCTGAAGTCTACCTCTGTGCCTTGGAAGTCTTCTAGGAAATAAGTCAAGAGATTAAAATATCTGAGTTAGAGGTGTCATGGGTTTGGATGCGTTAGTTGTGCTCTGTTACCAAAACCACATATAAATTAGTTTGGTTTTTTCTGTTGAAGCTCAGAGGTCCAGGGAGGATTGTGGTTAGAGACCATATTGCAAAATCATTAATTATAATTCTGATTTCCTTTTAGACATTGTTCAGTCTGAAAGTTAGAGTAGAGACTCCTGTGACAAGAGTTTTTTGGGAAATGTTCCAGGTACAGAGTGCAGGTAAAGGCCTGTGTAATGTGTGTCCTCAGCCTAAAGAATTTCTGAAGGACATGAGGTTCTTACTCATGGATGCTTTATCCTCTAAGCCTGTTGAAGCAGAGTGGTGAGCTACTGTGTTCTGACTTGGAGCTCAGGGAGCATGGGGTGTTGGCTTTCATAAGCTCATCCTGTGAGAAGCTTTTTGTCAAGAACTCTTAATCCTGTGGGATAAATCTATGTGTTAGTTGGTACTTGCTTATGCTGTAAGAGCATAGCCCCTGTAGGAAGGGCATTTACTATTTGAGAAGATGAGCATGCCACTGAAACCAGCTCCATTAGTTTGGTATTGTCTTCTCCCTAAAACACTCTCATCCTTTCTAGATGTATCTGGAGAGCTGTAACACTGCTACAAGTCACTTTTGGTACTAGTAAATTGGTATAGCTGAAAGTGGCAATATTGACTATCTCTTGTTTGCTGACCAGGATACAGAAAGAGCTTCAGATTGTTTTCCAAGTATGCTTATACTAAACTATGGTCAGCTTCTGGAGTTATTACTATAGGGGTTGGTATTGAAGGAAAATACCACCTTGACTACCATTGGGAACAAAGGTGATGGACTTTACTGCACTTGGAGTGTGTTTTATTAGTTGGCACTGTCTCAATACTTGCTATTGGCTGTTTTCTGGTAGCGGATCTCTTTAGCATCCTTTCTAGTCTTTGAGAAGCCAGAGGCTTCTTGGAGGCTGTTCTGTGGCATCCTATAAAGATACATCAGAAACCTTGGGAGAAGTTGGACATTTGGTTTTATCCTGTTTTGTTTTTTTTATGAGTTGTATCCTTTCTGCTTCTTGCTGTCAGAGAAGTACCAAATCCCTGTATTAGGTAGACTTCTTAAGCCAACTTTCTAAGCAGAAGCATAGTGGCTTCTGTAGTGATCCCAAAAGACTATATATAAGCCATACCTATCTCTGTTTCTTTAATGGCCTTTATTTCTCCTTCTTTGTTGCTTTAAAAATCTCTTCTGGACTTAACAGAAGCAGCTGAGATGGTCACAATTTCATGGTTTGTTATGAAGAGTGGTTAAATCATTGTCAGCTCCAGTGCTGCCTAGATTTTGTGAAACTCAGTTTGGAAGAAAAGACAACTTTAAAAGGCTAATCACTAGCCTCAAACAGTTAACTTCAGTAATCTTACTTTATTAAGTTCAAGATCAGAAAGGAGGGAGAGGGGGATGTTACGTGAAGAAAAGCTACCTGCAAATTTTATGATCAGTGTCACTCCCATATTTGCAGGAGGGACGAGTGTGTCTAGTGCCCTTGAATGTCCTGAAGAAGAAAAAAGAACGATTCTGTCGCTGGATACATCACAAATGGTACATCTCAATTTTTTAATGTTTGTTTGCTTGTGGTTTTTTAATTATCCTATGGTTATTTGGAATGGTGATCACTAGAAAATGACCTTTCTTTGTAAGAATGAAGTAGGGATGGAATTGTTAATCTCTACCATGTTAAATTGCTACTCCTTCAGTTTAAGTGACTTTTTTACTGATGTTAGCCCTGTACTACTTCATATGACCTGTAGATATTTAATAAGTAAAAAATCACTGTTAAGCCTTCTTATAGCAGCTTTAAGAGAAAATCAGAAGAAGCTGCTATTCTTCTCTTTTGGAACTTGTACCTGAGGTTAAATGAAAGGCTAGGAGGAAGTTATTTGTTACTGCAAATTTTACTTTTTTGCAGACTTAAAAATACTTAAAAGGTTGGTAAGGTGATGTAGGATCTATAAATCAACTTGAAGGATCAACGTTAAAGACAAGAACAACTAGATTCTTGTGTAGATAGCATCTTGAGAATGTGAAGTTTATAGCTTTCTGGCAGTCCAGAAATGAAGTTCTGTAAAATTTAGTGCTAGTTTTCATCTTCCCATTATGAAAGAGCTTTACACTTTTGAAATGATAGTTTTATGACTACACGGTAATAAGATGCTTCAGAAACAGCTCTGTATCTTTGATGTAAGGCTCTACTGCCCCTGAGCGCTGGCTGAGCTAATTAACTCCTTTAGCCTTGAAGGTAAGACCGGGGTTTTGGCTTCATTTTCTCTGCTCAGTCAGTGTGCTTCTGCTACACTGAGAAATGACAAGTTTATCTGATTACAAAGTAGTCTTGTTCTACAAAGGTGGCAGAACACATGCTTTTGTCAGCTAGATATGGAAGTACACACCAAGTCAGAAAATGGACCTCTTTCTTGTGTCTTGAATGACTCTGCAAGCCATTTCTTGTAATTATTAATGAGGAGGGAAAATAAGGAAATTAAATTGAAAAGAAGCATTGTGAGAGTTAAAACCTGGGTGTCTCAGAGCAGTTAAGATGATTGGCTAAGCTTTACTATTTTAATAGCCACCTAATGGGTATTTTTGTATTATGTATGTATGTAGGGTCTACATTTCATAAAAATATAAACATCTTAATTTAAACAGTTTATGTTGAAACTGAAGGTGTCTGAAAGGAGCTGAAATAGCCGACTTTGAATAATTAGCCCAGATGTTGAGTTGAGACAGTTGCTTTAAAGCATGGTTTAATTTGGACTAGAAGATGTCCATGTTTCTGTTATTTGAAAAATCAAGGCAAAGGGAAGTTAGAGCTGTTCTCCTTAACAATATTAATACACAAAATTATAAAGTATGCCAGAAGGGTACCTAATAAGAATGAAGAGCAGAAGCTGAAGCTTCTGTGGTGTCCTTACTGTAAACAAAGCTAAAACTGTATATATATAAATTGAATTTTTTTTTTTTTTTTAAGTTTCTCTTTCACCTGGATTGTCCTCATTGACAATCATGCTTAGTGCACTGTGTAACTTGTAGCGTTTACTACTTTTCCTGTTTAGTAGAATATACTGATGGGACAGTGAGTGTCTCATCAGGTAAAATGATACAATCCTTCAAGTATTTTAAATTTCTAAAGTACGTACATACTCTGGCATCCTGTAGTATACCTTGCTTCTAGCCTACTGTATCAAAATCCAAGAGCTGACCTGGAATAACTGAATACAGTCTCTTTAACCCTTGGAGTATGTTTAAGAATACTTTTCTTGGTGTATACTTAATGTCCAGATAGTCAGATTCAGGCATCTTCAATCATATTAACTGTGAAAAATCATTGTATTGCTTAACTTCTGTAAGAGTTTTGACTTAATTCTTTCTGGCTTTTCTGTATTGTTTCTGTAAACATTCCTAGCATAAATTGACTAATAGGTATGTGGTGATTTCGTAAACTGTAACCTGTTGTGTAGCTGTTTGACAGTGAGGAGGCTCAGCTTCCACTGCTGTAATAACTGGAATTGTATTAGTAGTAAAGGGAAGGAAATAAACAAAAGTCTTTAACACTGATTCTTAGTTTTGATTGGCTTTTCAACAGAATCGGATTCTCTGGATAGATGAGAAGAACTTAACAGCTTGTGTGGAAGCTGGCATTGTTGGTCAAGATCTGGAAAAACAGGTATTTTTAACTTGTCAAGCATTTTAGTATTTCTCAATATATTTCTTAGCTGTTCCTCATGTCTTGTCTAAATCATTGAATGCTAGCTTAATTCTTGATTGTTTTCATGCAAACTAGTATGGTAAGCATTGTATGCAATAGCTATGAACCATATTTTTAGTATATGAAGTGACTCTGAGCACATAAAGACTGCTGTGCAATTCTTTCAATGTGTGAAGAATACAACAAAATCAGGTCATCTACCTGAAGTGTGCGTATATATATATATTTTAAAAACTCTTACTACATCTACTAGAATTCCAGTAGTATTAGCAAATCACATGTGATTAAAACTAGGACTCCAAGTTGTGCTTGTTTTGTGTAGTACAATCTGAGCATAACTATGTTTTAATATTACAGTTAATGCCAATGCAGATTTCCACAGAAGTACAGGTATACATTTGGACTGTGCAAAGAGAAAACCATTTGAAAGGTTTGTTTGGTTTGCAGCTTGCCAGTATTAAGTAAGGTTTGGACTGGAGGCTAATCTAACTTCTGTTGCCGTAATGTTGCCAGCATTATCTAGGAATTACCTTGCAGAGAAGAGATTGGTGCCTCTTAATGTATTCCTCACTCTTTGGGTGCTGAAGTTACTTAAGTATCTCATTTACAGGTATTATCAACCTTATAACAGTAACTAAAAATTAAGACCCAAATTCTAAGCAAAGAATGGGTTTGGAAAACCTGGTATTTGGCAAAAGTTAGGCTGTACGTGTTATAATGGGGCATTCAAAATCAATGTACACTTCACATTTTGTCTCTCAGATAGTGACTCTAGTGGGATTAAGATACTTTTCTGCTGGATGAAAGCTCCAGCTATTAGTGGACTCTACAGAGAAATGTTTATACAACCTATAGAAATTGGCAAGTTGTAACTGAAGCAAATTTCTTGTCACCTTGGAGAATGAGGAGGGTACAGGTTCAAACCCTTTCCTAATATATGACCAGTAAGTATATGAAGCCACAAGATCCTCTGGTATGGGAAAGGATCATGAGTTAGATGAATCACCATAAACATTATATTGAAGTGACTTTCAATCATTTAAGTTGGAACCACTTTATACAATAGAACACAGTTAAAGATCCACATTATGTGGTATATTTAAATACCTATGTCCAACACAGTTATTATCAGTTGGTCAGTGCAAATTGATCATCTCAAATGCACTAACACAGTTATCACTTAATGCGAGACTACTGGGTCTTTAATTCTTCCTGTCCCAACAGTTTTGGTTTTGCAATTCTGAGGGCATCAGATCAAACTCAGGTGCTGTGCAGATGGCAAAGCCAAGTTAATACAGAAAAATGAGAAACAAGTGACTACTTAATGTACAGGAATGCGTGATCTGCATCACAAATAGTTGACCGCACTGCATACAAGAAGCCCAACCAGATGGCTGTGTATTAAAACACATCACTCCTTGAGAGAATTAAGTACAGGCAATTTGCTCGCATTTTCTGCAGACCTGCTGCGTATCACATTAGGATAGAAAGAACAAGAGATTAAGTACCTTATTTATTGGCAGCATTTGTGCGAAGTTGACAGTTACTTAGTTATAGGGTTTTTTCCATATGTAATTGAATTTGTATCTTCTTATGAACAATAGCAGTCTTAGTTTTAAAATATGGGGAGAGTATTATAGGTTGATACGTAGCACGATGTATGCACAGTAGAAGCAGAATCAATTTGCATTTCATTTACATGTCAAAGACAAAACCTGTGTTGGAATATATGGGGGTGTGGTCAGGGTGCTTAAAGAAAGCCTGGAACTCCACATAAAAACACCTACCCCAAAACCTAGGCTATTGAGGTTTGGAGTACTAAGCAAATGCAGGCTCTGTAGAATGCTTTTTTTTTTTTTTTTTTTTTTTTCCTTTCTTTAGCTTTCTGAAAGTGGCTTCTGTACAGGCCATGAACCAGACTCCATGGAGTTCAGCTCACTAGGAGGATGGGTAGCAACACGAGCATCAGGCATGAAAAAAAACATCTATGGAAACATTGAAGATATGGTAAATAATTCAAATACTTTTTCTAATGATTCTGTTCGGAAGTTTAATTCTTATAGAGACTCACAGTGAGAGGAAAAAGGGGTAATAAATTGTGGTTCTCTTAAGTGATACAGTTTTAGCATCAAATCTTGACTGAAATGTTTGTTTTCTTGCCTTTGGTATTAGTACTAATAATCCTTATCACTCATCTAAAAGTCAATTTCATTTTGGTATTCACTGGCAAGCTTAAGGAATTATTGCCCTGTCCTGACTCTGGTGCCTTCTTCCACTATTTTGTGCTCACTATTAATCCAATGTAATAAACACGTCAAACATTCAGGGTGATTGCAAAAGACCCATGTTTGCTACTACACGTTGTGTATTCCTGAAGTAGTCTAGTTGGATCATCTAACTGATAGCAAACTAGCTCCTTCTCTTTCCCTACCTCCCCTAGGCTAGTAGTTTTTTCAAATCAGTAGGCTGATCTAATTGACCATGTGGATGCATAATAGTGAAATCTAATGTCTCCACATGGTCTGTAGGAATCCTGAGGAAGGAAGCAATGGCAGTATTCTACTGCTGAACCTATTTTAAGCATTAAAATAGTTAACCTTTAACCCAGGTAATTTGTTTTTTAAATTTTGATTTAAAAATCAACCTTCTATGTTATAACAAATATATTGAAAATATTGAAGTTAAAATCATTGCTGTTCAGACTTTGCCTGTCTTTTTGCTTCAAACTTCCAGATTTCTCTTCTAGTTTGTACAATAGCCCTTACACACATGGGAGTTTTTTCCTCCTTTCTTGAAGCACACTCTAGGTAATGTATCCCCATAATCTCAGGCTTTTTCATTAGCTCATAGCACAGACACATTTGTTCCAGGCACAGGCGTGACACTTTACTATCAGTAACTGAGCTTGGCAGGAGCTGCACAGATTTTATTCAGTAGGCCTGGCTCAACTAAAACTGCTAGCACTTACGAAGTATCTGTCATCTGTCCCCCACTGCTTGAAGTGCTACCGAATGGTGTAGTTTTGCTTGTACTGGGAGATGTGAAGCAAAAGGCTCTTCTTTGATGGAAACGTAACTTTAGGCTACAGCCGCTCCTGAAATTTTCATTAGGAGGAAATAGGATTGAAAATTGATTCAGAACAGTTCATGAGTTTCAAAATGGCACAGTGAGAAAGTTTCAGGGAAGTGTTTACCGTCTTTGGAAACTTTATATCTAGAAATGTTGTGTTGCATGAGCTGCCTAAAATCCACTTTATTGCAGAATCAACAGTTCGTAAAATGCAGATAATTAAATTCTTGAACAACTCAGAGCAGGATGAAGATTACTTGGCTACCTGTGCTTGAAAGTTTTAAAGCCATTAGTTGAAATTCAGTCATTTTGGCTTCATTTAAAGGCTTAACTAAAAAAAAAATCCGAACCCAAAACCACACTTCTTCCTATAAAATAGAATAAAGGATTAAAAAACCCATATCTAGGCTCCGTACTGCATGTGCATGAATAACGCTGGATGCAATAACATTTGAAAAACGTTTCAAGAAATACAGCCTTACGTATGTATGTCTTGTGGCAGTTTTAATGTTAATAATCTATTTCATAAAGCTTGCTTTTGTCTTTCCTCCCAATAGAAATATTTCTATAGCAAACAATGATTAAATTATATTAGCTTTATCAAGCAGCAGTTCTAAAGCAAAAATTAAGCAAAATTTAAACCCTCACTTTTATTCCTCTGAAGTACTATGTATATTCTGGAATAAAATCCTAGTATTCATAAAGTACTACCCACACTGAGTTAAAAAAACAGTTTTAACTTGCATTGCCTGCATGTTGCCAACAGCTGACTTGCTTTGGCATAGAACTGGAAACAATCTGTTATGTGGGCAAACCGTGCTGTGTTATTGTAATTACAATAGTCCGGGTTATCCCAAAAGTTCTTTGGGCTGCTTACAGGATGTTCAAAGTCTACAAAGCTGTACTGTATCAAGTTTTGTAGAAAATAAATACTGTACAAAAAACCCATTGTTTAATGCTAGCATTGATCGTTGTTGCATATTGTTTGAACAGGTGATTCATATAAAAATGGTAACCCCTAGAGGAATAGTAGAAAAAAACTGTCAAGTACCTCGCATGTCAACGGGACCTGATATCCATCACTTCATTATGGGATCTGAAGGTATAGACATAATAATTTCATGTAACTGCATCTTTATTCAGCTTCTGTAATGGCTTGATGATTTGACCATCTTTATGCTGTGGCTTCCAGCGTGTCTATGGTAGCATTATGCAGGCATGAATTTCTTCTGTTAGGGTAATACATTGAGACCTTAAGGCTGAAGTTAAGCAACTCCGAACAGTGCTTAAAACAGATCTGTGGAGTTAGCCTACAAGTCTAGTAACAAACATCATTATTTAGAGGATGTCTTGTAAAAATTTACCATATAAATAGTCAGGAATAAATCACCTACTACTGAACTCTTGGGATTTCTGGTTTATGTTAACTTAGGACATCCCGGTAAACATTTGTTAAGTTGGGTAACTTGCAAGAAGTACATCTTGCAATACTTTACTCAGTTCTTCTTTCTTCCTGAAGGGACTCTTGGAGTGGTTACTGAAGTTACGATAAAGATTCGCCCAGTCCCTGAATACCAGAAGTATGGCTCTGTGGTCTTCCCTAACTTTGAACGAGGGGTGGCCTGCTTAAGGGAAGTGGCAAAGCAGGTAAAGAAAAGTTGGATATTGACTTCAGTCAAGGGCACAGGTTCTAGCACTAGTGATGTGCTGATGCTGTAGTATTTCTGGCAACTGATAACCAAGGATTTGAGATATGAACCCCATAAGTGTATATGGTCTGTGAGGCTTTTGGAAACTATGCAGTTGAGGCTTGAGCATGTTCTGAATTTACTTGATGTACTGAGCCAAAAGGCTCATGGATGTGCCTTTTGATGGCTTTTTTTTCAATGGGAGTTATTTCCATATCTCAGCACAGAAAATTTGGCTTTGCATCTCCTTCAGTGGAGAGCTTTATTCTCAGATTAATTCAGGACTATGTAAAAGGAACCAGTATTTAAAGGAATTAAGTTGCAGCATGCAAGTAGAAGGCAGTTGAATTCATGGTTCTGAAGTGACAAAGGAACAAAAATCATGCAATGGAAGGATATGGCTTATGTTTAGAAAACACTTTCTGAAGCACAGTGACATTTTCAGGTGAGCTGGACATTTTTAGGTGAAATTGTGCTTACAGTGTAGTATTTAAATAGATCCTTCTGCATAGTGTGATCAGATGGTTTCAGGCAGCAAAACCTGGACATGGATATCCAAATTGTGTAACACTTTTCCTCATGGCTATGCTTCCAAGCAAGTCTTACACTGGCTAATCTCTTCCTTCGCTATCTTAGATTAATTTCTCTTTGCTCTGTGCAGAATGTATCAAATAATTTCTATGAATGGTGGAATATACCCTGAGTTGGGGAAGTAATTTCAGAAATGTTTTAATTAATGCCAAACTAAACACAGCTTTACATTTTTTCCAGTGATTGGTCTAAATTAATGACTTAATGTTCCAAGCCAGATGTTCAAACTGGTATGTGAATGACATGTATATACTAGTCAGCAGCACTTGCCAGTTCTTCTTTCATGCTTCTACTGCTAGTGCTTGTTCTTCCTGTTAAAGGTATCTAAGCAGACTGTTTGGGAATGCTTAATCATGTGGCTGATCAACATTTTAAGTCAATTAAGGAACTAGTGTCTTTTCCCTAGCTATGGGCTTAGGTAGAAAAGGAAAAAAGGCACTATTAGCCACTTAGTGTTGCTCCATTTTTAAGCTTCTGTTGCTACTGCTGCTGTTTCACTGCTTACTTTAGCCTGAAGTACTTATTCCTCTTCTGTTGCCCTTTGCATCAATCTTGGTAGTAATTACAATGATTGCTGTCTGAAAAGCTGTTTCTTGTCTGTATTGGTCTACTTTTAATGTAAGAATAACCAACCTGCAGGACATGGGTGGTTTGGTCTCATTTAAAACCACTCATCCAGCCTTCTTCTGTCAACCTGCCTGGTGAGCTATCTTAGTTCTTCATGTTCTTTTTTCCTATTGTGTGATAAGATATATAGTAACGATATGATGGAGGGTGAGCATGTCAAAATGATAGAGACATACTTCCATATTTACGTGATTAGATGAGACTAGCCTAAAATTCAGGGTTTGTCATGTTCCTGTGGCCATACATGTGAGTATGACTGGACATAGCCATCACAGATTACATGATGTGGGCATATGCATGACCAGAAGCTTGCCTAGTTGAAGGCAATCTATTTTTCAGATTTCTGTACAGTGCAGAATCTAGATTGGACCCAGATATGGATTTTAATTGCAGTCTGATGGCAGAGCATTATTGTACTGGGTCTGGCTTCGATGGAGTTAATTTTCTTCATAGCAGCCCAAGTGGTGATGCATTTTGTACTTATGACCAAAACAGTGTTAACACACCAGTGTTTTAGCTGTCGCTGAACAGCATGTACACACTGTCAAGACTTTCTCTATTTTTCATTCTCTTCCCCGCCAGCAAGTAGGTTGGAAGCAGACAAGAGGCTGGGAGGAAATGCAGTTTGAACAGCTGACCCAAATTGACCAAAGGGGTATTCCATACCATAGTAACATAGAAACATAGAACATTTTGGGTTGGAAGGGATCTTAAAGGTCATCTAGTTCCAACCCCCCTGCCACAGGCAGGGACACCTTCCGCTAGACCAGGTTGCTCAAAGCCCCATCCAGTCTGGCCTTGAACACTGCCAGGGATGGGGCGTAATATACTATTCTGTGTAACATCATGGTCAGATATAAAACTGTAGAGGGGAGTTTTCCAAGGGTTGCCATTGCTTGAGGACTGGCTGGATATTGGGCAGCTGGTGGTAACTGATTGCTTTTTGCATCACTTTTTGGTGGTGTTTTTTCCCATTTTGCTTACCAAGCTGTCTTCATCTCAGCCCATGAGTTTTCCCACTTTTGCCCTTCTGATTTTCTCCCATCTGCCTGAAGGAGTGAGTTAGCAGCTGTGTAGTGCTTGGCTGTCTGCCAGGCTTAACCTACAAGAATTAGACTTTTTCAATGAATTCGTAATGTATGTGTTTCTTTGATTACATACCAACATAAGCTTGGTATTCTAATCAAGTATGGCATCTTTAGTGCATACGGCAATTTAGGAAAACACTCAATACTTGAAGGCCAAAGGTCTTTGGACTACACCTTTGTCGGCTTGATGTTAAACTTAAAATTCTCAATGCATTATATCTAGACATACCTAATAAATGTTGCTATTGAAGTGAAAACAAGCTTATAGTCACTGCTTTTCAATGATGATGATGGCCATAGGTCTCTGGTATGCTATTTTTAAATAGAAACTTGATTGTAATGAATTTTAGCAAAACTATGTACATAATCTTTTTTTATTCTTCTTCCCTTTCGTTCCCCTAATTTGGCCCCCAAGAGATGTGCTCCTGCATCAATTCGCCTTGTTGACAATGCACAGTTTCAGTTTGGTAAGTATGTAGGTATTCTCGGACAAATATCTCTTTCCAAGGGTTTTACTTTTTAGTAGCTTTAGTCTGGTTTAGGTGGTAATTCTGTTGCTCAAAACTAGGACAATGAACCCAAAGTTCAAACACCAGATAGTGCCACAATGTGTGACTTCAGGAACAGAAGCCTGTCTTTGTCCCTGGGAAAACAATCAACTACAACAGTCAGCAAAGAGCCATGTTCTGCATATAAATACATGAGAATTTTTTTTCTACTTTTCCATTCTGGGCATATAGTCTACTGGAGAGTTTGAAATTGTGGAGGTGCTTCCTCTATTTTACTATGAAGGAGCAGAGATTATAGTTTTGCAATATTGTCTGCGATATATGAAACATTTTCTTGCTAAGTGTACTAATGAGAAGTTGGATATGACAAAAAAAATCAGAATGCAGGCACCTTACTTGGAAGGTGAGTTGGTTGGTTCCTGTATGTTTCACAGAAACATCACCAGTCCTATACAGATTCCTTAGAAGTAGCAGTGGAATTATAATTCTGATAATAATTATTATCAGAAAATAATCTGATGTGGCAGTGATTGTTTGGGTGGGAGAGAGGCAATGACAGACTTGTCCTAACTGAGCTGTCTATTTTTAAGAGAAGCTTAGACATAGTAAATGCCATAACTGTATGCAAATAGAACTAAGCTCTAGGCTTGAAGTATAAAAAGTCAGTGAAGCTATTAGAAGATTACTAAATACAAAGATTTTATGAAATTTCAACTAGTTCAAATACCTAAATAGGACAGTGTCAGACATGCAGAGCAATTGTTTTTGAACAATTCTTAAGGAAAGCTGTCACTTTAAACTGTAGGAAGAACACAGATGTGTTCTGTCTCAAGGTACTCTTGAGGAGAACCTGAAGTTTCACTATCTAAAAGTTAATAGTTCGCAGAACTGGAAGGTCTTGCAGAGACCATGCTATTTTCGGTTGTACCTAGAAGATGAAAATGTAAAGTGTGACAGACTCTGAAAACCTCTGTTTTACTACCACTTGAGTAAGTCAGAATTTCTGAAACTTCCTTTGGATAGAAGCCTCACTGATAAATCTTGACTTTCAGCAAGCCTTGCTGCTTGCTTTGGTCACTCTTTTTTTGTGACAGTTGTTCTCTCAGATACATTCAACAGAAGACAGATACATTTTACTTCCTTTTTAATCGTGAAGAAGCTTGACTAATTACAGGCTTTAAAACCAACACCGATTAAATCAATCTTCTCCTTTGATTTGAGGTTGCAGCTAATACAGTCACCTGCAAAACATAGTCTCTGGCATGTCAATATAGAATTTTCTTGTTGTCATTATTGAGTAAGCTTAAATCCAATCGTTTTTACAGATTCTGGTTTAATAAATTCACGTCCTTTTTGTTATCTGGTGCTTTTTTCATGTGCTTACTTAAGTGTGCTTGAAGGTGTACTCCTGGGGATTTGTTTGTGTCTGCAGGGAGAGTCCCAGAGAGGGAAGGAGAGTAATCAATTGCTGAAGTTCATGCTTTATTCAGGAGGAAATACTTTGTGAAGTATTTTAGAAGGAAGTATCATGTAAATGGTGCATAACTTTTTTATGAATTGGGCTCACAGCATGTAGACCAGATGCAAGACTGCTAAAGTGAAGCAGTAATGGGAGTTCAGAAGTTGCTTGTGACTGAAAACAATGGAACAAACAGTAAAAGACTTTCATCTCAATTAAACCCAGTCCTGAGGCAGAGATGTTAATTTAACAGACTCCAAGACACCATTTATATATCCTGGTAATTTTAGTTCCCTGTATGTGATTAAGGAAGCAATTACTAGCTTTATGTAGAAAATTTTGCACAAGTGACATAACTGTTAAGGAAAAAATAGCTTAACTCCCAACTTGCACCATTTTTAGCTATTGGTTTCAGTGGTTTTGGCATAACTTTAAAAAAGGTCACTGATTTTGCTTAGTTTTGTAGTGTAAAAAGTAATGAGGTGCTCTTTTAAAATTTTCCATGTGCCATACACTTATAAAGATCTAAACTAGGGCAGCCTTAATTAAAGTGCTAAATGGAATATTTGTGCACAGTTGTATGTATGCCTTTTAAAGAAAAATAATAAAAACATTTTCCTAAATCATCTTCTAAATGAGTAGAGAGAAGTCTCTTTAATTATGATAATTAAAGCTCTCCAAGTGATTCTTGCAACTTTGGACTACTAAGCTGTATTTTCTTTGCCCACTGAAGTAGGAATTTTAAGAGCAGTGTTTGCCTTAACACACCTTTTTCCACTTTCTGCTAAAGGTCATGCTCTTAAACCACAAGTTGCTTCCATTTTTACATCGTTTTTGGATGGACTGAAAAAATTCTACATCACGAAGGTAACTTTTGGGGTTTAATACTGTTTGGAACTTTGCATGCTATTCATAAGATCAAAGATTTTCTTGGTAGGCTATCTCTAATGCAGCTGAGTTTGAGTGTAACAGATCCTACTTTGTAGTATCAGATAACTCGAGATTCTCAAGGTGGTTTAATCAAAAATGAGATTATGTGTTTGAGGAGTTGTTCCACAAGAGCTGTTCTCACTGGTCATAGCTGTAGATGAGATTAATGTCCCTCGTCTAATAATGAGCCAGTGATGGAGCAAGACTGAAACCAATATATCTACCTTGGAGATCACTGATAATCAGTTAAAACAGATGGAGCAGGGCTGACACTTTACTATCTTTTCCTCTTCCCAGTTTTTGTCAAGGCATGATATACCTTGTTATACAATGAACTAAAATTTTGGGAGAACATCAAGATATTTGTCTTGAATCGCCCATGTAAAGTGTTCTTATCGTCTTTATGGAATATGTCCTAATGAATACCCTTTTTAATCCGCAATTATCCGGTGCTAAAATTATTTCATCTAGGCTTTTGTATTAAATCATTTGTCTTGTTACTGTGTTTTTTTCCTTCAGATTAGCTAACTAGGGAGTTCCTGGGTATTCAAATGGAGGAAACTGCATTATCCTGAGTTTTGATAACTGTTAGGAGGATGTAAACATCCCATTCTGATCTGATAATATTGAGTGTCTTCAAGGAGTGGGCTTATTTGAGAGACTGTGGCTAGTATTGATTCTGTTGCTTTTTCTTGAACTACTGAAATAGAAAATACTAGGTGTCTTGGGACTTACTTTGTTAGGGAATACCTATTAGTTCTAGAGATAGCCCAAAACTGTTGCCTGCCTTCCCAGGTCTGCTGTAGTAAAGGTTTTGGCAATAAGACAGCTGTTGGTTTGAAACAATCCTAGTCGGCAGTACCTACTGCTTCTGTAGCTAGAAACAAGCATCACTGCCTCTACTTGAGATACTGTATCACCAGGGGATGTTGTATGCCAACCCAAATTCTTCCAGCTCTGCAGGAGAAAAAACTTGTGGAGAAATAAGAGCAATGCTATGTTATACTGATGCAGAGATTTCAGGTTGGTGACCAGTCTGAGCTCTTATGTCAGGGCTCAGTCCCCTGAGGCTGATATTGCAGGTGTTTCTGGGACCAAGATGCTCAAATCCATTTTACACTTCATCTGTGAATTGCTCCCTGGGGAGGGGAGTAAACATCAGATTCATACTTCATTCTTTTATTGTAAAGAGTAGTTGTTCAACAGATGCCACTTAAGATAATAGGGATGAAGTCTTTCTGGGTAACTCTTCCATGTAGTTTGGGACTGTTCACTGATAGATGAATGTTCTAGGCATTGTTTGTCTACTAGTTCACACTGTAGCTAGTTCCTCCAGTGCCTCTTAAAGACAACTGTAAAGTGTTACCTGAGCATCACAGCCAAAAGATGGCACAATAGAGTGAAAGGATTCATACTAGATGAAATACAAGCACGACCTTTTTTCATGTCCTTGTAGTTTATCACTGTAGTAACAATATTTTTCTAAGTGTTAGCAATGCTGTTTTTGTAGGACTAATGGAAAAGATCCTTTGCCTTCCGAGGTATATTATGTTTCACAGTGGTTTTCATGATGGTGTTCTGGGGTTTTTTTGGCGTGGTAGGATACAGTATCCTTTTCAGAAATACTACTTTTCAGAAATTTGGATGTCTATAACTGGGTCTTACCGTGCAGATTTGGCTGGAGGACTGAGCCACCCCTAAGATACTCTGCCTCCATGCTGGTTTTTTGAACCCTTCTCGTACCTTCAGTTAACTTCCAGTACAGTAAATCTACTCCATTAAGAGACTAATAAAAGGAATAGCAACTACATGAGATTTTTCTCAGCATAGCTGTTGTGCATAAAGGATTAATTTGAATCTCTCGATTATTTATGTCATTTAACACAGCTTTGCTTGATGCTTAAGTAACAAGTTACCACAAGCAGAGTAGACCGGAAAAGATGAATGCCACTGGAAAGGGAAAGGCTTTAAAACAATAATTGCTGGTCAATATGCATATTAAGAATAGTTGTAAAAAATTTATTATTTAGAACCCTTAAAAAGGGTAAAGAGTTATTAAACTTCATTACAACTTTATATTCCTCTTCATTCTATCTGAAACCTGCTTATTAGTGGTAGTTCACTAGAGCTAATTAATAACAAAAAAGTATGTAGAAAATAAGGGGCTTTTTGGATCAGTTGCAGAGATACGAGTCATGATTGTTACTCCTGAAACAAAGCCATACAGACAGCTTCACTGCATTACTATTAAAACTTTAATAATTTTCTCTCCGTTTCCACTGGGATATGTTCCCTCCTACAAGTTTAGAAGTTGTTTTCCTTCCATAGTGCTTTTCCCAGCATAGAGATTTTCTGATACAATTATTTTGAGAGCAGTGACATTTATGGTCATCACAGTCATCTTTCTGCTTTAACACAGGAATAGTTGGTAGAATACAAGTGTCTCCCAATTGCCCAAAGCAGTTAAGACCTGTTCTTTCTTCAGCATATGTAGGCAGTTGTTACATCTCTCCTGCTTTCTAACAGGAGAAAAAGGGTGACAGAGATAATAACTGTTATTTCAGTGGGCTTGTGAATGTTGGTCCTGTCAAGGACAAACTTAAGACTGTTTTGGGAGTGAATTTTTGAAAGATGTTTTTTTTCCTAATCTTTCACCTTAATTGCAACACCACTTATTAACCAGAGCACATGCTATGTATTTGCAAAGTAAAAACTTGTTACTTGTATTCCACCACATAATGTGAAGCTTTCTGTCTTTGCAGTTTAAAGGATTTGATCCCAACATACTGTGTGTAGCTACCTTGCTCTTTGAAGGTGATAGAGAGAAGGTGCTTCAGCATGAAAAGCAAGTCTATGATATTGCCACCAAGTTTGGGTATGCTTTTCAAAGAACTTTTTCATATGAAACTGGAAGTTAACTGTCCAGGAAAAAAAAACAGGATTGCCATATTTTTATAGTGATTACTGTATAGATACGTTCTCAGTTTATTAGTTTGAAGTTGCAATAATCAGCTACTGAATGTTCAATAAATATGGCTTGTGCTAACCCTTAATGGGTAGCTTTACTGGAAAACTTCAGCTGTGTATTGCAGAAAAGTAAGTATTTGACTAAAGATAGAATTGATGTCAGTAAAATGGAAACTAGCCATTGTAATAGCTTATAGACATGGAAGTGCTTTGCAGTACTAGACTATATTTTAACTGCAGAAGGGGAAGACAAAAATCATATGGGTAATATTAAATCTTTGCAGAATTGATGTGAACATACGAATACAAGAAGCTTGTTCAGGAGGATTTTGTGTTTAGTTGAAGGAATGCAGTGAATTTCTGTCCCATAGTCTGTTATCTGTTGTTACAAAGGAACAGAAAACATTCATTGGAACAGGCTGAGTAATGATCGGGTAGCTTCTGTCATTCTGCTTTGATTAAGCATGATTGATGAAAACCATTAAGATGGTTTGTGAAGAGTATACTTTTTTCTTTTTAAGAAAGTTATTACTGGTATTATTCTCAGTTATTCAAATATACATAAATATTGCTTTATGCATTTCAAGGCTGTCCTGTCTGAAATTTGTTTTCACTGTGCTTTTATTCTACCACTTAAAATAGCTTATAAAAGTGGGATTTCATGTGAGCAGCTTGCTGACATTCAGTGATAAGAATAATGTTGCTCTTATCTTAAAGAGCACTTTAGTTATTTTAATGTTGTATGCAAGAAAAGGCTTCAACTGTGAATCCTTTCGTATTTTGGCATTTCAAGGTGGTGTGCCGATAAGGGGGGGACGAAACTTCCCTGTGTTAAGTCTGTTAGAAGACAGCGCTCTGTGCTGCTCAGTTAAGGCTTAGTTAAGTGTTTAATAGTGTAATTTCCTTTTTCTTCTCAGTGCTGTCTTTTTTTTTAATCCATTCACATCACTTACACTTTTGGGATCTTAAGTCAGTAGTCTTGCTCTCATGACCTGTGAACATACAAATGCACAGATCCAACATACCCAGAAATGTAGGTACTGTAATGTTCCTGTAAATGAACATCCAGGATATACTGTGTCTACTTCTGTTTCTCCAGCTCTCTTTTGGTGTTTCAAGACTTACTTTAAGATCACGTTGAATGTTTTTTTTATTGTTCATCTCTTCAGATTATGGTATAAAAAGAGTGATGCAAAGAGTTAAAGGTCTGGTCTGAAATAACTTATTGAAGATGACCCTATTACTTGCAACTATTGTAATGCAGCTTAGGCATGTCTGAACTTGCACATATGTTTGATATCAAAGCATTATTTTCTAATTATTTTTGGAAACCAGTGACTGCTGGAAAATTAATTCTTGTTAATTGCAGTGGCTTGGCAGCGGGAGAAGATAATGGACAGAGAGGATATATGCTGACATTTGTCATCGCTTACCTTCGGGTAGGTCACATTTGTCTGCCTGCTGAAACTTCTGTTGGTTACTACAACAAAACAGATTTCTTTTTGAAGATGCTTTCTCTGAAATCTAAATGCCTGTTGCCTTGGACGGTATCTCAATTCTCCCAGAGGTTGTATCTCTTCCATTTCTGACTAAGGTTTACTCATGGAACTTCATCTTAAAACACTATAAAAAAGTAAATATATGTGCTTGTTAAGAAAATAGTTTCTAATAAGGGTAGAGAAAATTAAATTGAAGATTCCACACTGACAGATTCCATACTGACAGTGTGACAAGTTGTCTCACTGTAGCCATGACATCAAAATGTTTGTCATCTCTTTCTTTGAAGAGCTACCCCATTTCCATAACTACAAACTAACGTCACTGGGACAGATGGGTGTTTTTGCTAAATAGAAGATTCTAGATCAGACTTACAAATCTATAAGTTGAATGTGGTCGGACGCTGGAAGAGTACTTGAAATACTCATGTGCTCACTCAGCTCTTACTTGTCTTTGGACACGTGCTTTTGGCAGCTGTGGTTTGAATTAGAATTCCAGGAGAAACTGACCTTTAGTCTGAACTGCTGCAGCTGTTCGTATGAATTTCAGTCTTGCTGTGTGAGAGGGGTTTTTTTGAAAATAGCACGCATATCCTGAGTGCTAGATTTTATTTGGATTTTATAGTCAGGGAAAAATCACTGTTTCCCTTTATTTCATCAGGCTATAGGTAAAATGGGAAAAATGTTTGTCTCTTTTCTGCCTAGACAGGAATTGCATTCCAAATAAGTATTTCTACTAGGTATCATATTGGCTAGGACAATGGACATCTTGGCTTGATGCTGCAGTGATACAAATGTTTGATTGGTGTAGGCATACTGACAGTGTGACAAGTTGTCTCACTGTAGCCATGACATCAAAATGTTTGTCATCTCTTTCTTTGAAGAGCTACCCCATTTCCATAACTACAAACTAACGTCACTGGGACAGATGGGTGTTTTTGCTAAATAGACTTTCTGTTTTTCTCATAAGAACTAACTAAAGTTCCTCAACTGTTAGCTGTGTAGCATACACTAGATTCCCAGATGTTGATGCTGAATGTTACTGATAATTTCCTTTATTTATTAGGACCTGGGCCTGGATTACTATATAATAGGAGAATCATTTGAGACATCTGTTCCTTGGGATAGGTAAACTGTGATTATTCTTTAGAATTGCTTAGAACTTGTACTTGATTTCATTCAAATTATTCCTAACTCATGCTTGCTCATGGGGAAACTTAATTTAATTTAGGCCTTATGTGTGTTGGAGGCACCCTGATGTGCCTCAAGTCTTGCACCTGTGTGTTCTTGCTAAAGTTGCTAGTAAATTACATATCAGGATTTTGTAAATCAATATATGCAAGCATTCAGTGATATTTCAGCTTAGGTTAGCTTACTGTAACAAGTTCAGGACTTGAAATTGCCCAGTTTAGGAAGCTGGACAACAGTCAAAATAACTGTATTGTGTGATGAGCAGCCACATAAGTGGGATCAGCAGTGTGTTTCAAACAGACAAGTTCATAGTGAAGGTTAAAAAAATTATTTAAATATATTTAAGTTTTCTCTTTCCACAGTAATGCAGGGAAATGAAAACTGAAAAGATAACTTTTTGTCCACAATTAAGGGCTTTTTCCTGATGGATTGGGTTGCTCAAAGCCTCATTCAGCCTGGCCTTGAGCACTGCCAGGGATGGGGCAGCCACAGCTGCTCTGGGCAACCTGTGCCAGTGCCTCACCACCCTCACAGGAAATAAATTCTGCCTAGTCTAAATCTAAATCTTTATAAACTCTTTCAGTTTAAAGTTGTTATCCCTTGCCCTATCACTACATGCCTTTGTAAAAAGTCCCTCTCCAGATTTCTTGTAGGCCCTCTTTAGGTATTGGAAGACTGTTGTAAGGTCTCCCTGAGCCTTCTCTTCTGAAGGCAGAACAAGCCCAGCTCTCTCAGCCTGTCTTCACAGGAGAGGTGCTCCAGCCCTCTGATCAGCTTTGTGGCATCCTCTGGACTCACTCCAACAGCTCCATGTCCTTCTTATGTTGAGGACCCCAGAGTTGGATGCAGTACTCCAGGTGGGGTCTCACAAGTGCAGAGTCAAGGACTGAATCCCCTCCCTTGGACCTGCTGGTTATGCTGCTTTTAATGCAGCCCCGGATAGGGTTGGCTTTCTGGGCTGCAAGCACATGTTACCATGTCAGAAATAATTAAAGCAGAACACGTATGGCTTATGACAAGGTTTAATAGCTCATTGCCATATGAGAACTGTAACATTTCAAGCTGGCAAACTAGTGATTCCTATCCTTTCAGAAAAAGAGCTTTCATTACCTACTCTACCTCAGGGTAAACTTACAGAAGTACAGAAAAAGCAATACTAGTGAAGTCTTGATGAGGGCTATTCTTGGAACAAAATCTAAGCCAGTTAAAGAGACGATTGCCTGCTAGAACCTGTTTTTATTAGATTATACTTTTCTAAAAAGATTGCTGAAGCTGTGTTTTTAGGAAATTGTATAAGAAAATATATGAAGTTTTTCTATTTAATGTTTTTTTTGTTGCAGGGTTTTGGACCTTTGTAGGAATGTAAAGGAAAGGATAGTAAGAGAATGCAAAGAAAAGGGTGTTCAATTTGCACCTCTTTCCACCTGCAGGTAAGCCATGCAACAACCTAAATAATAATTTTTCTTGAATCTTCGATTAGTAAGAAAAGTAAGGAAGAGGTCATCAAACTTGTTAGCTAGTAGGTAAAGTGCATCTGTTAATGATATTACAAACACCAGTAATCTTGATCTTCCTTTTTAACCTGCAAGTGGATTACATGTATGAGTGGATAATTCAGGAGATTTGTAGCACTTGATTAGTCTTGATACTTAGTCTTGCTGATATTCATGAGACTCGAGTGTAATGACATATGACTTAGAGAGCTGAGGCTCTTGGCATTGAGTCATTTGTGAAGTCTGATCAAAAAGAATACAAAACTATTAAAAAAAAAAGTGCACCCTTTTAAATAAGCTAAGTTACCTTCTGAATTGGGTAATGTCACAAGTGGCTGGCTTAATATCATAAAGCTTTGTTTGTAATGCAGTTCTCTTCAACAGGGTGACACAGACTTATGATGCAGGTGCATGTGTCTACTTCTACTTTGCCTTTAACTACAGAGGAATTAGTGATCCTATTCATGTCTATGAACAAATTGAGGTAATGTATATAAGAACTATAGTTAAGGGGGAGGGAGAGAAGCTGATATCCTATAATATATGCTGAACCCATTGGCCAAGCTAACTGAATTTTGCAGGAAGGATCTCAAAAATCTGTTTGTAAAGCTTTTATTACTAGCAGCTAGGGAAAGAGGTGTGCACTAATAGTGCATCAAGTAGAGAGAAGACAACCAGGTGACTATTTTAGACATCAGCTTAGGATTGAAGTACAGGAAAGCTTGAACTGGAGTTTGTTCTTGGATGGCAAAAACTATCAGCCGTAAAAGCCAAATCCATGGGAAACAAGACTTTCTTAGTTCCACTATTTACAAAGCTAATTCTTTCACTTAATACTCAATTAGTCTTTAAAATACACAGTAAAACAAGATCAAGATATCAAGATATTTTTATTAACAGTGTAGAGAATAGTAAATATGAGGGTCTGTCTTGTGCTATTTCAGAGAATTAACTGCTGTGGTTATCTCTGTTTAGGCCTAGGTAAACGCTGGTCTCAGTCTGCTATGTTAGATTTGTTGTAACAGATGCCATTTAAAATGTCTGGGCTTTCATAATGTTTATTTAGAAAATCCCCACTTAAATTTATCCGCAGACTTGAATTAAAATGTTTACCTGTGTTGCATACCCTAATAACTTCTGAAACTTCATGACCTGTGTAAATGAGTACCATAGCAAGCTTTTCACGAACAACAAAAACTTGTGCATTTGCTGTTGAATAAGTATCTTATCTTTCCAATTTAGAGGGCTGCTAGAGAAGAAATACTTGCCAATGGAGGAAGTCTGTCACATCACCATGGAGGTAATGTTCTCAGTCTAATATTGGTCTCTTTAATACTGCTAAATATTCATGACTACATAAAATAGTTTGTAATAGAACTTTGAAAAATATTTTACAGGCATTAACTGAAATTACTGGGGGGGGCGGGGAGGATGGGGATGGGCCAAGGGCATCTCCTGGCATTCTTTCTAGAAATTTCTTGTGCCTTTGCCAGACTTCCAGGGCAAATGTCCCTAGACCTCGTTCACTTGATGTCAGATCACACAATGTGATGTATTTATGAGCACCAGCTTCAAATCTTTTATAAGAAATCTACAGGCTGTGTGAGAACCTGAAAATGTAGTTGATCAGTTTGTCTTAAGCAGCTCCTGCTGAACCTTGTGCAGAGGTGTATTCAGTTATGAAAACCTCCACTGGGAGTTTCACAGTTTTTAAGACAGCTGAGGCTGCTGTGGCTAGGTGAATGCCGTTAGCCCTAATTCCAAAGCACTTCCTGAAAGTATCTGCATAAAAGAGCTAGTAACTTGAAATGGGCTATATTGCAATCTACCATTTGTTGTATAATTGGTATGGAAGTGTTGATACTACTGGCTTGCTTATGATTGTTCAGTTTCTTTTCTTGGAGTTTGGGAATTACTTGTCATGAGTTGCTTGCATCTTTGCAAGCTATTTTGTGCTTTAATATTAAGAACCAATGTCATGTGTAAGTGATGCTTTGTGTACACGATGCTTTATGTATGCTTTTCCCACTTAGCCTAATTTGATTGCATGTGTCCTGTATAATGCTGTATACTCAGATGTCTGCAAGACTTGTTGTGAAATCAGTTTGATTTGTGCAGCTAGCTTCTTGAAACTGGTTAAGTTAATGTATTTCTTCTCTTTTCTCTCTTGGGGTGTTGTCTGGCCACAGAAATAAGAGCAAAGAAGGTAGTCCAATGGTATGAAACTAGATAAAAAATTTGTGATTCTAATAAAGCTCTGTGTGTGTGAAAACTGAAAGGCAGAAGCTGTGCTTTAAAACATAATGGTGACTTCCCAGACTTGAAACCTTTAGGGCTGTTTTCAGGCATTTAGCTTTGTGACAGAAACTGAAATTGACTCTAGTTTAGCAGTGTCAGGATATTGAAAGATGTGTAGGTGATGATAACATGAGTGAAAACTGTTTCAGTATTTTTTTTAATGTGCTCTTATTGTCCTTTGATTAAATCTTTAATATGGTGGTACAGAGGACCAGTTAGTTCTCATGCATGGGATGTGGAATTACCCCCTTGCTGTACTATTGTGCTCTTCCCTGCTGTGGCAGCTGTATTTTACTGTGCCTAGCATTTCATCCATTAACTTGCATGCAGCTGGAGCTTGTCACATGTTCGGGTGTATTTGCCCTCACCATATGAAACCTTGTTTACAGCATATGTTGAACAAGAGAAAAAAGTTATGTAGCATTCTAAAACCCTTGCACACTTGAACTTTCTGATTCCACAGATATGGAAAACTTGGGTTTTGTTAGACCTCCTATGCTGCTGTTGTGTGCATGACTGCCTCTTATACTAATAAATATTTTCAGCTTTGAGTGGTTTTGTCTGGCAGTTCACTGTGTATGATATTCAAGAGTCATTTTTTCCAGTGCTAACCAAATGTGCTGCTGAGAATTAGCCTAACAGTATCAGCTTTATTTACTGACCTTCAGGCCCTGTCATTCTTAGCACTGCTAAGACTAGTCTATTGTGTGGGGTAAAAGAAAATACTGGTGCTATTTCTTGTAGTATTTGTCTTGTAATTGTGATTAATAACAGTTGTTTTCACTATCTGGAAACAGACAGGCTAGCTTGTCTGCCTACAATCACACTGTGATAAATGGAGCTATTTTAACTCTGGTTTTGTGTATCAAAGAAAACAGATGTAGTCTGGGACTCGAGGCTATAGGAAATACAAAGCCTGCTTAAGTCAATCTTCATACACTCCTTGAGTGAAGAAGTGGTCATATATGACAGTTTGAGATGCTTAAAGCTCTAAATTACATCTGGGAAGTACTAACTGTAGGTACACACATAGCTACAATCTACAGTTAGAACTGAAATCATGATACTCTTAACTTTATGAAGATTCATTTCAGAAAGACTTGACTTTGGATTGTTTTCATCTCAGTATCTCTTCTCCCCTTCATCCAGGCTAATGAAAAATACTGTAACTTTTAGGCAAGACTGATTAAAGGTAGCAATACTGTGAGAAGATTTACATGTGTGTCCTCCCTTAGCCCCCCCGATGAGTTTTGAGACTTACAAATTGTAAGAAGCATAACGTTTTTTGTTAATAGATTACGTTAAAGATCACACCTTGCAATATGTAAGAACAGCAACATCGCCACAGAGAAAGTGCAGAAGTGTATCAATATCACCCTTGTACAGAAAGCATCTCATGGACACAAGAGGCTGTAGTGAAGACAGACAGATACATCTGTGTAATTAATTTATCCTTTCAGTGTAACAATTACTTATTTTGGGGTAAAATATGCAGCTTATTTGTTTTATAAATCTGGATAGAATTTCTATGATACTGCAACTTAAATGACTTTTTAATCAAATTGTCCTTTTTGAAGTCCTTCTCACTCTCAACTTTCAAATATTTAAATTTAATTGATAAGTGTCAGGAATTGTTTTCCTACTTTAATGTTAGCATTTAACACTTGGTAATGTTTTTGGATTATATAATGAACAGAATTGACATTTAAGAATCAGGTATATTTGTTGCTATAAAAATACACCCAAAATACATAGCTGATAAGATAGGCACTTCTTACATGGGGGAATTCAGCCATTCTCCGATCTATCAGAAATTGATCCATATAGAGCAGATTATCAGATTTTGTTTATGATCCTGGCAGTCCTGTCTAAATGTGGTAGGTCTGTTGCTCACTAAATTTGTTGTGAACAAACTGCTGAAAAGCCTCTTAGTGGTTTTAAAGTAATGTTTAATGTGTGACTTTGGAGTAGTTTCTTTTGCCTCCTTTGTCCGTTTTACCTAAATGCTATGACATAACGTGACTTAGTAGAAGTTTTTGAAAGGCCCTTGGAAATTAGATATTCTGGTTGTAGCGTTCCCCTTTTCTTCATTTCCTGCAGGAGATTTTTACAGTCTTGATGTAGTTTTCACCTTGCCTCGCCTATGTCCTACACTTAGAAAAGGGATAGTGCATATCTCTGAACACAGCTTTGATCCTTCAGCTTTTCTGGCAATTGAGTATCTTCAGATTTGAGCGCCATGTAAGTAAGGGTTGCTAGAGCCACAGTTAGCTTCTAGTAACTTAGCATTTAAAAAGCAGTGTTAGGAATGCCAATTTCTTGTACACACAAGGTTAAATTTAGATAAATGATTCTTCTAATCATTAGGGCAAACCCTAAAACCACCCATATGATGTGTCACACCTTGCAGTCTTAATTCCTGTTTCATAAAATATATGCTTTTTTTGTATACATAACATGATGAGGAAGTATCAGTAGATATGGTTGGTGTATAAATACAGCTATAACCCCTTAGGGGTACAGCATCAGAAGGGAGCTGGCTGGATTTGGGCCTGATCTCTTTGTATTACCAAGCTAAGCACCCATGTAAAACCAAGGAAGAGTATAAAAAAATTAATGATAGATTGTTTCCCTTGCAGGGAATGTTTTAACTAAAACTGGTTAGTTAAGGAAGCAATTACCAGCTTTTGGGTTTGAGGAAAATACCCCCATTTAGCCACTTAAAGTAATAGAACTCATTTTCTTCCACTTTCTAAACAAATTGCCCAGAGTAAAGGTTAGCCAGGTAGACCAGGTTCACAGGTTTAGGTACAGCATCAATTTCCTGGCAGTTTATGCAGAAAAACTAAAAAAGGAGGAAAAAAAAGGGGGGGGGGGGGGGGGGGTGTGGAAGCCCCCCACAAAAAACCCAACAAACCCCCCAAAAAAACCAAACCCCGAAACAAGCAAACAGAAAACAACAACCACCAAACAAAAAACCAAAACCCCCACACCTTATCTGCATTCAGTTGCATGTTTGACACTGCAATTCCTTGGCATCATTAAGAGGCTGTGGCTTAACTATACGCTGAAGTAATTAACCCACATAAACTACAAAATCTGGAATTATAAAATTCCCTTATGGGGCAAGTTGAACACATTTTCTCCTTTATGCAGGAACATTATCATCTTACCTGGAGACTGATTTTAAAACTAGATACTTTGATTTTAAAACTAGAGCTTGCTGTACTGACTAGATTTAAACTGTGACATTGGTTAGGCATGGAGGGTAACCTTATGTGATAAGGCAGTTGTATTTTTCTCCTTAGTTGAAAGTCTTAATAGAATAGCCATCTTCAGTGCCTTTTCCACCAAAGAAATGCAAAGGATTTTGATTCATCAACATCTAAGTTATTTAGATATCAAGTGAAAATGTGCAAGATGTTAGTGATTGTAACTGTTAATTAATTACATAGCAGATGTCAGGTATGCTGGTCCAATATATTCCAGCACCACCACAGTATTAGATCAATGCACTGACCTTTCTCAGTATTGCAGTTTTCTCTAGAAGTGTTCAGCAATTTCTAAGAGCTGAGAGATGCTTTCAGTCAGCTTCAGGAAGATCCCCATCCTTCTTATGACTTCTTTCTGCTTCTCCTTTTGCAAACCTATTGTTCTGCAGTAACTGTCTCTTTGAGTTGAAAGGTCTGGAGCAGATAAAGTCCAGAGCCATGTGCAGTGCCCCTGTGGCCTATTTCCACTGGGACCATGCACTGCTATACATCTCTTCTGCATGGGTGTAGAGTCACTCCTGGGTTCCATCAATTACATTAAAACTTTCCTTACAAGACTGTTCATATGTGCCCAAGTACTTTATATTCCAGAAGTGAGAAAAGCAATTGGTGCCTGCTGTTTGCTAGGTGCATCCTTGGCAGCCAGATTTTTTGCAGCCATCCAAATGCATTTTCAAGGATGAGCTTTCATGACCCAAGAGAGCTGTACTCCCATTTTTATCATCTTTGTGGCCAGCAGGTATGTGCTGCCCATCCTTTTTCTGAAGAAAAAGGAAAAAGCACATGGGGACTGTTGTCACTTTTGGCAGAGAATCTAATGTCCGTACACATTTGCTTGGCTTTGTTTTTTCAAAAGGGTGAGTTGTACAGGAGCAGCATAGAGTATGATTGCGCTTCACCAAAGTGCAGTTTATTCCCTAACAGATTAAAAGGGCACTGGAAGCATGAACAACTCTTCTAATGAAACTAGCTAGGGGCTGGACCAGCATTCCCAGTATCAGAACTGGGAAAAAGATTTTTATCCAGCTCGAGTGTTTTTGTTTCATACATGGACTATGACAATGATAAAACTTGAAAATACTGCAAAAATTAAATTGGTGGTGGGCTGTCTTTGAGAGTTGCTACTGAACAAGCATCCTGGCTTTCTGGTCTGCAATACTTTGTGTGAAGTTAGACTCTGTCGAGGGTGTTTGTATGTAGTAGGCTGGGCTTCAGATTGAGGACTTCTGGCTTCCTAGCAGTGAATGTTTTAAGGTATTAGGCTGCTCAGCACACCTCAGGAACAGGGCACTTGCCACTTATAAGACTTGAAAACTAATTGTGTTGCACTTCATCTTTGATAATTAAGATGCAAGATTAGGTGTCTTCAGAGGAAGAAGATGCAAGATGGAAGGGCTGTATTTGTTTCTAGTTGGAGCAGCAAGGATTGTGTGTGTAATGTTGTATATAGCTGACTTGACAAGTAGTCACTTGTTAAGCTACTGCAAATTGATTGTACAATATTATGCTGATTTGGGAACCTTCATAATGTTATGATGTAGCATATAGAATCAGGTGAATTTGGTCTCACTTTTTAATTGGGAAAAATATACAAGGCTGAGAGCCCGTGAGTGGTAGATGCTTGGATAAAATCTGTTTCTATGTATTGTTGCATGTCAGTTCCAGATAAATGGCATCAGCTAGTTCTAAAACTAAAACACCTACTTTCTCTAGGCTAGAAATGGAAAGGTGGTTTTCTCTAGTCCACGGTAAGATCAGGTTTAACTGGGACCTTTTATTGTTGGGGAAGCTAATGCTTCCTTTTGAGCTGTTCTTTGGCTAGGCTTAGAGTGGAGTTCAGCGACTTTGCCACTTAAGAGTTATTTCTACCTTCATGGTAACATCTTTTACTGTTCTGGTATTTTATTCCTCCTTTTCCCTTCTCATCTTTAAAGCTAATTGGATCATCCTATAGAGAAGGAGGAGAATACTTATAGGGCAGCACTAACCTGAAGTGAAACAAATATAAACATTGCTTTTTCTAAGTGGTGCTCTCAGCTGCACACAGCCTTTCCTTCACTTGGTCTATTTTTCCATTTAATCAGATGGACCAGTGTAGAATTCCAAGAGTGAGATTGCTTCGATGCTTTTTAACTCTAATTAATATGAAAACATCAGTAGCTGAAAAATCTGTGTATATCTTATTGATGTGAACAGTAGGAGCAGAGGCTCAACCTACTGCTATCAAGGGGTTAAAATCTTTTCATTGAACATGTTTGTGAAGGACTGCTGGTAACTGTAGTACAGCTTTTTTTCTTTCCAGTTCACTAATCAAATGTATGTTAGATTTATTATTGCAAAAGTATAAACCATAGAAAATTTGACAAGATAGATGTGTAAATTATCACTTTGACAGAACTAATGATGCACTCCAAACACCTTCTGTTTTCCAGCACTTGGTGAGCGACTTCATTAAATATGCAACGACTGTTTGGTGCTGCTCAGACAGTAGTTCAGTTCCTTGTGGAATTGCATTATTACTGGAGGTGTAAAAGAGGCAGGCATGCTAGCTGTTGGGCATCCTGCTGTGATTCTAATGTGCTCCATCTTGTTGGAGCAGTTGTTTGCAGTCTTTTCAGGACAATTACATCCATAACCACAGGACACATTCACTGAAACTATATTACAGATAACAGTTGAGAATGGTAATGACTGTTCTTCAGCTGCTTGTGTAAGAGCCAGTGTGAGTGACCTGAGGTGATGGTCAAGCCACATTCATGATTCTTTTTTTGTAGCAGTAGTATTAAAGTTCCCCAGATAAAATTTAACTACATCAACTTGCTCAGACAGTCAAATTGTAGTGATAGTATATTTACAGATGGGTTTTTGGGTTTTGTCCTTTTTTTCTTGAGCTGAGCTGCAAAATACAACCACAGTTCCTACCACATGACAAATGATTTTGTCCTTCAGTTATGATCTTTGCTCTTGACAGACATGCTCCTAATAGTAGTTTTCTAGCAAACTGAAAATTTCATTCTTTCTCACATTATTTTCTTTTTTAGTTGGCATGTGACTAGCTCATATTCCTTAAGGTATAAACAAATATACTCTGTTCTCCAGAGGTGTCCCTGTAATTTATTATTCAGATGACAGTTTGATGGTTACCCTGAGAACAGGGCACAAAAGATGGCTTGAATTTACCTTCAGATACTCTTAAAGCATCTGTCTCTCAAACCTTTACTATATCGCATCATACTGACAAATGGATTGTGTTTCAGGCTGACAAGTTAAATGCTAGAGTGTGTTTAATGAAAAAAATGTCCTTTATTTTGAATGATCTGTTAAATCAGAGTTGATGACTTGGTTAATTAGTAAGTGAACACTTGGCCATTTTACAGGACTATTGTGAGACTTTAGTGAAATAGGTTCTTAAATGGCTGATGTTTCAGCCTTCCTTTGTATTTGATGTATGTTGTGAATATCCATTTTTAGATGTGAAACTAACCTCTTATGTAATTAGTGATATGATCAGTTACCACCCTGTGTAAAAGTTTTTGAATGAAATAAGATATTTTGTTGATTTAAGCCTTCTCTTTAGCAAACACTTTTTTTTTTTTTTTTTTTTTTTTTGTATTTAAACCAGTACTGGCTTAAGTTAGATTATTGAGTTATGTTTTCACTTTAAAGTAATCAAGGGGTTCTGCTTTTTAGTAATCCCCTGTACAGTTTCCTTCTTAAAATTAGTTTGGTGGGTTTTTAAAACTTACTATTGATTCTGTATTTTAATAGAATGTGATTTCAGCCTAAGCTTCATCTAAATTTCATAGTTTCTAAAGAAAGTAGACAGTGTGGAACACAGTCTTCCTCTGGGAGTATGCTGAGCTTAATGAGCTTGATAGTCTGGTGGGCTCAATAAATCAAATAAAGCAAAACATTTCTCATTTTTGAATAAAAGCATTTATCACACAGTGTTTATTCATTCATGGTCACAAGATTGATTGGCTCCTACAATCTTGCCATATATTGAAGCACTTTGGTTTTGTTTTTCCAGTAGGCAAATTGCGGAAGCGCTGGATGAAGGAGAGCATCTCTGATGTTGGCCTGGGAATGCTGAGATCCGTTAAAGAATACGTGGACCCCAATAACATCTTTGGAAACAAAAATCTTTTATAAAGCCCTGCACAACATGATGTACTAAAACTTCTTCAAAATTACTGTTGAAAATCCTCCACTTTCATTGTACTGATATCCCAGTAATCAAATATAACATAGACTAAACTTTAAAAACTAGTGACTTACTTTGATTTTTTTGCTACCCCTTTCCCCTCCCCCCAATAAAGTGTAATCATCACTGTTAACGTTTATGGATTTTTACTTACCATGCTCTTACACTTTGTGCCCAGTGGGTTGTTTAAGAGTTTATTACCAAGCAGGAAATGCAAACTTGGTTTTCCAAGTTTGGTTAGGCAACACAGTTGACGGTAGTTTCAATGCTGGATACTGCCAGATGTTTCTTACTAAAGCCTCCCCTGCAAGGAGAACAAAGACTGACAACAATGTTTTCTACAGAAGCAGCTGCTCAACCCAGCCTCTTGCTAAACGAAAGCTGCTAAAGAGACAGATGAGAGAACACCAAGGAGTACTTCACTGTACTGAAGGATTAAGTATGTAACAGACTTGTAACCACCAAATACTTTAAGTACAAATGTAGGCTTTGGTCAAAAAAAGACTATGTAAGTCAAACTATGCCTAAAAACTCAGTAGTCTCTCTCTGTAGTCCTATTGGGAAATCTTACACAATTGAGCCGTTGTGAGTTGTATTTGCATTGCTGGGATAATCTTAAATTAATTGTAGGTCAGTCACTAAGTTTTGTACAATGGACATTTCTCACTGTATGTTGAAAACAGGTTTGTAACAAAACTTTGTGTTCATCTGTACTTCAGTCCTAGTGTGTATGGGTTTTGCTCCTGTTTGTTTATTTTGCAGAGATGCAAAATAATCTTTTTCAGTTAAAAATAATGTTTTGGCTCTTCAATTGAAACTGCCCAGCACTGTCTTTTGAAACAGTCTTAACAGTTTAATAAAACATTTAAGTGGACAACATACTGTCATCCTGAAAGTGAGATTTCCCTTTTTAGTTTTGTACAGTTTCCTATGGCCTTTATGAATCATTCACTTCACTAGTAGCCACAGTTTTAATTGTCCATGAAACTTTAAGAAAATGAAATATTTTCTTGAGCAGTATCGTGTGAGAATAAGCATTTTTACACTGAAACTTGAATGTTAATCAGTAAAACTAAAAGTATTTATCAATACTCATGATCCATTTTTAAGGTGGGTTCTTTTCTTAATGCAAATTATCCAACTTTTTGATAATTAATGTATATGACTGCATAGAATAGAAAAAATAGACTACCCTTTGAGGACACTGTCTCTATAGCCAACTGCTTCACAACTGTAGTGTCAGTTTGGACACCTTTTGTACTGGTAGTGCCCTTAATGAGGAGAAAAAGATGAAATTGCATTTTGTTTTTAAACTATTTTAGAATACTGTCTAATTAGCTCTCAGTTTTGGTAATATACTAAAGTATAAAATGCTTGAAAAATACTGCATATCAGACAACTTCGAACTTGTTTAAAGACTAATTTCCATGCTATAATTCAAATTATCAAAAAACATGAACACTCAAAACCCCTTTAAAATGCATGCTGTCAAGGTACTTAAGGAAAGCGTTTTATGATCCACAAGTCATGAAACAGAATATTAATGGATATTTGCAATGCAGCTGGATTTATTTCAAATGGGTTTTGTTTCACAACATTTCAACATAAAAATCTATTCTTTTGTATTTTTGCTTCTGGCCCCCAGAGTTTGTGTTTCAGCAGCAACCGAACAATATAGGAGTAATCTGGTTTAAGGAGCTGAGCCTTTGCACTGTGGTTAAGTGTTCCTTACATACACAATGGTGTCTCAGCAAAGTGAATCTGTATGTGTTTATGCAGGGGACTTCTTTATCTTGCATGCTGCACTATGGTGACTACATGGCCACAGCTGGCGTCTTGCTGATGACTTGTATTGCTCTGAAACAGAGACCTTTCTAGGAGTTGGTAAATATGAAGAGTAGTGTCTGTGTGCCTCAATGAAAGTGTATGTCTAACTATGAAGAATCAATTTTGAACGAAAGTGTGTGAAGCCTTTTTGCAGAATGACAGCACAAACAGAACTAAAACAAGTAGTTGTGGCTCAGTAATATCAGTCTGTTATGATTTTGACATAGGTACAACAGAACTCATGGTTTCCTTACCCCTCTTCTGTATGTAAAGATAACACAGGCAAAACCACTTATACTCTCTATTTCTAACCTTTAAATAGCTATTTGCTTCTGGAGTGATTTAAAATGCAGTAAAGATTTTTACTGCATGTCAATTGGCCTATGGGAAGGTGAAATAACAGGCTCTAAGGGTCCCAAAGCAATGACACTGGATAGCTCTGAGGAAAAGATTAACTACAACTGTAATTGCTTTTTTTCTTTTCCTTCCTAATGGCCACCCTATTGTTGTCTTCCTAAATATTTTTGTGTCTTACAAACTGGTCAGAGCTCAGTGAAACTGCAGTTGAAACACACATATTGCTGACTGTCTTTAACTTCACATTTAAATTCCTAATCAAAATAAAGTGTTATGCAAGTTTAGGAGACCTGGATACACATGCATCATTACCAGTCTTCTACCACTCTTCCTTCTGTATTCTCTACTTTTTTTCTAGAGACTTCACTTCCCCTAGCTGCAGCCTGTTCAGAGATGGAGTTTGATCCATGCAGATCAGAAGCATATCTTGGCATAACACATTACTTTTTAATTTACTCGGCTATTTTGGCTGTATGTAAGTTACAAGCAGTTTTAACTAATCTTGTCATGACTTCCAATTACACAGCTTCTGTGCTCTTTGAAGAGGGAAAGGTGCAGAGTGAGTATGGCTTGATTGTGAAATGTATTTACGTTAAAGAGACCTTTATAGAAGTTTTGAGGGGGAAGAAGAAAATCTGTTAGAAACTGATCCAGGGTCTAAATCTTACAAAGAAAAATGTGACTCTTCCTGCTTAGCTTACAGTATATTGCTGAGTTCGAGATGTCATCTTTGCCTTACAGCTGTGAACAGAGGCCAGGCCAAATAGTTCTTCCATAGCACTGTTAATTATCTGAAACAAATTTCAAAGGCAGGGATACATTAGCACTAAAATCCAGAAAACACAATTTGCTTCTCAATCTTGGAAATGTTTGTTTACCAAGGTAACTTAACTTTCTGCAAATAAAGCCAAACTGTTTGTCATTTTAGTGTGAGATTAACTGTAAAACCTCAGTTGTAATGTTAAGAGATTATAGAACCTTATATTATTAATAAAAAGAAAATGGGTCTAAACAGTGATGTGGTTTTGTGCTGAAACTAAACAAATATATTCTACTAACTTGTCATCTTTGGTTCACTTTAATTTGATGGTAAGCTCTTACCTAAGGAAGACTATTAGGAAGGTTTTGGCACTTGCAGAGAGAAATGAGATTGAATTTGTAAATGTATGCTAATAGAACCTCTGCTTTTGTGTCCCATGTAAAGCAAAATAGGAAAATGAGAGAACTTCAGTGAAGGAAAGGCAAATGACCAACAGAACACCAATCTACTCAGTTCAGAAATTTCACTGCCTCAGTATTCCCTGTTTGGGCAGCAAAGGGACCGCATTCAACTGCTCTTGGAAAGTTCTCCCTGTATAACACAGGAGCATACCTTGTCGACTTAGCTTTCCCATATTTCAAAGACCCATTGTATTATGCTATTGCAAAGAGGTATGCAGTCTCCTGCTGTTGATCTCATTTAAAACCTCCTTGTTACAGGTCCCGGAATCTGCTTAAAAGTTCAGCGTGCACAAATGCGTCGTGTGTGAGCAGAAGAGGTATTTCTCAGTTATCTGCTTCATTGCTAGAAAGCCTTTATGCTCTTTAAGCTAAAATGGCTGAAATCATGTCTTCTTTGAAAGAGCTGTTGAATTATGTTAATGCAGTTTCTTCAGTGCACGTTATTAAAAACCCACAAAAGTCATAGCGTGCAGGTGATAGGAGAACTAATGACATAGTTCAATTTGTACGACTATCATAATTTCTTGATATGAGCCAAATTTCTGCTGTGTGCTTGTTCACAGGAAGATGAAAACTACCTGACAGTCAAGCATTTTATTTGTCTTTCCCTTCCACTAACAGCATAAAAATGCAGTATTTTCACTTGGATCTAGATAGTCTCAATTTGAAGGAGATCTTAGATGATGATATACTTGTCTCAGGATGACAGCCAGATCCCATCAGTGTTCTCTTTGTTTAAAATAAGTAAGTTTTATAAAAACTTGGACCTGAACTCGCAGCTGTGTAAATACTATGGGCTCACTGTTGATGGTTTCGCAGTCCCAACACTGACTCTGAATTCCACATTACCTTTAACATAAATTGATGTCTTTCCCTAGGCTCTTTATGGAGACCAGAATTGGCAGGTAGTTGCTTTGTTTGGGTTCAGCCTTAAGGTCTGTTGTGGTGCTCAAGAGCAGAGGTGGTCAAAGATATTTTTCAAAAATGTTTGCCATAATGTCTTTGAAAAATACTAGTGCTGTCCTTTTGAAATTAAAAATTCAGTTTCAGAAATGTGGGTTATAATGTTTTAAATTGTATTGTTACTTGCAATATTCACCAATACAAGTTGCAATAACATGTACCTCTACTGAAATGCTGTGAAATGTCTCATTTATGAATTTGGTTTTGCACTTTGGAAAAACGAAGCATTGAACTTTTTATGGGAACTTTATGAATGTTTCATTTTGATTCAGAATAAAGCTAAATTTTTTTCTATTGACTGGTCAGCAATTCCAGTATGACATTCCTATTTGAGTAGTGTTCAGCCTATTTCTGCCTTCATGGTGGTATGTGGTAGTGCGTCCCCTCCATATATGGGGACGTAACAGCTTTTAAATGAATGTATTTATTGTAGTACTATGAAGTATCATAGCAACCTTCTTAAAGGATAAAACATATTGATCTCAGCAGTGAAGTTGTGTGTATGCAAAAAGATGATGGACAAAACCTGATGATGTGACTGCAATGTAAAGTTTAAGCTGATGCTTTTAGAACTTCAGATCAAATTATGAAATAAGTGAAAAATGGTTTTGTTTAAAAATGGCATTTTAAAATTAAACTATATTTTCTAATGATGAAGAATGTCAAGTGATCATCACAACTTTGCAGTTCAGTATCATCTGACTTGTCCTAGTGCGGCTGATTTCCTGAGATGCTGCTATGAAGCAAAATCTAAACGGGATGGTCTCAAGACAGGGCCTTGATAAAGGTGCTCCAATTTCAGGCTGCAGGAAGGGTTTGGCTCTATGCCTGTGAGTGACACAGACACTGAGATTGTGGATAAACTGGTGTTGCTACTGCATCAGTCAGTGCTAGCTCTGCAGCATAATATTCAAAGCCATTTGAAGACAATGGATGGCATTGATGCTACGTACTCAAACGAAGTTCAGCAAATACTGAAAGTATAAAAGGGCAATCTGCTACGTTCATTTATGCATAAATTGGTTATCGATAGTGGCATTGATAAACGCAGTCTTCACTAGATGCAAGTCTGAGGATGTGGGAGTAATAAGAAGGTACAAACACAGCCGTTGACCTTTCTCCTTCCCAGCCCGTGGCAGCAGCCAGCGGTGTTTCCTGTCTCACTTAGTTCCTGCTGCTGCAGAGCAGGAAATCCTGGCTGCCCAGAGGCAAGGGTTAAAAGCCCTTCTGAAACATGAAGTGACACACATGCTCACCTAGCAAATACATAGCAGCTGGGTAAATACATGCAGAGATGAGGCCGTAAAAGCTGGTCATTAAGGAAAGTAAATCTGGCTAATGTTAGAAAGCAAATGTAAGGAAGATGTGGGTGAGCTGAATGCTGCCTGAAAATCTCAGGTTTAGAATGACACTTGTTGACAAGACGTTGGTATGATACTGACCACACTATAGGCTTAGAGCATAGTCCTGGGTATATCTGAAGTTTGTTCCTTGACTTGCTTAGGACAGAATTCTGGTTTTAGCCCAATATACTAAGAAAACAAAGCAAATGCAATCTCTCTGCTGCTTAGTTTGCTTCTCATTCCTCTCCCTTTGTCTCCTCACCGAAGCTTTTGAGCTTCATGGACAGCTTCAGACAAACTCAAATAAGATGTAAGTCTCAACACATTAATTTCTTGCAGGTTTTTGTGGAAAATAGCAACCCTCATTTGGGCTGGCAAGAAAGATAAAAGCTGAAATGTCAGCTCAACCCTTTTAATACTAGAGAATCCATGTGGTAAAATCCCAAATGTTAGCTGGTGTACATCCACAGCAGATGGTCAGTGTGCTCTGCCTTGCAGTTCTGCTTGGACCCTTAAAGTACTTTGATGTGTGGGGTCAGCCACAAGGCAAACCATCTTTTTTAGTACCACTGCTCCTGCAGGTACAGGGCAATGCTGTTCTTCCAGTCAGGTTTTGTTTGTTTGCTGGGGTTTTTGGTTTGGTTTTGGTTTTTGTGTTTGGTTTGGGGTTTTTGGGGGGATTTTTGGGGTTTTTTTGTTTTTTTGTTTTTGTTTTTGTTTTTTGTTTTTTTTTTAATTTGTTTGGGGGGGTTTGTTTTAATTAAGATTTTCGTGATAAATGAAGGGTTTGTCTTTCTTGTAACTATGTTATGCCAAGTTTTCCGCTGTGCTCAGCTTTACGGGTTAGCATGTTCAAGCATAGGAACTTGAAGAACAGAAGCTGCTGGATTCCTTGAGATGGTATTGGAGCTCAGTTTAAACATGCAGGTGTCTCCAATGGATTACAGTTAGTAGCCATCTCCTTAAGAGGTGAGATCCCTTTAAAGCATTAAAAACAGTCTGCAGGGAACAAGAAGCAGCTGTGAAAAGAGGCTGGGGAGAGAGAAGAGGAAAGAGAAAAGATATTGTAAGATGATGGAAATAAGCTGGGTCTGTGTGTGAGTTAACGAAGTCCTGATGGTTCTCCTGATGAAGAATTGCTCTACCTTTACAAGCACAGAGTCTTTCCAGGTTGCTACCCAGTGAGTGGTTGGGGAAGCAGGGTTTACTGTGTTACATGGAGGAGATGAGTGACTGCTGTCCAAGGGGCAGTGGAGAAAGGCTTTTGAGAAGGCTTGTACTCCTGTGCAGTGCGAAGGAGCTTAGAGGCTGTCCATCTGCAAAGCTTCAACAGGCAGCACAGCCCATCAGCATGCTTAATAAAAACCTCTTTGTACAACCTCACCTGTCTGTTGCATGAGTTATTGCTGATGAAATAGTGACCAGGAAGCAAAGAGAATTGTTAACGGGGAAAACAGAGCAAGGGCAGTGCAAGCCAGTGTCTTGCATGTATGGCTAAATTACACTGAAATGAACATCTGGCAGCAACAGTCAGGCAGAAGGGACCTGGTTGCTATAGAAAAACAATAAATTTCAGATGGAAAGAAATCTGGTGCCTTAGTTACAATTTAGTACTTTTTTTAAGGCCGATGAGAGGAAATCACTGTCTCTTCATTTGTAGAGCTATGTGCTGCTCTGTGGACATGAATAAAGCATAACACTATTTCCTGTGCTTTTCAGTAGCTCATGTAAGACTCCTCTACATATCTGGGCTTGGGTAGTCAGCATTCAGGTGTTTACAGCTGAGCATTTGTGGGCTGGCCTGCTCAGCCATGCTACAGTGCTTTGGGCCCTTCCACCCAACCTCTATCACAGCAGGATTTACATTATTAAAACCAAAATTCTCCTGTTGCAGAAAGGCTCATTATTATCCACTCCTTTGACAAAAATGGTAGAAGAGTAAAAGTGTTGCTTTAGTTTTATTAGTTTGTTTTAAAACCACATGCTGAAATGCCACAGCTGCAGACCAGTCAGCACACAAGAAACTTAAAACAGCTGTGAGTGGTAGGGCAGGGAACCTGGTGATGAATGATGCATTTGTAATGAGTTACGCATAACAGAGACACTATAGCAATCAGCAAGGCCTTCAGCAGCCAGAGCACAAGTGCTTACCACTGAGGTTAAAGCAAATTCCCTTAACAGGGAGCTGAACAGGTTTATAAACACAGGGACTAGTGTCTAAGAGGAATTGTGCTTGCATCCATTAGCCTCTGTGTGCAGAGCTGTGTGTTTGCTGCTGATACTTGGCATCTTGCATCGTAACTGTGACGTTACACTTCTACTGTGAGTCTGAGCAACAGGATTTGCTCATTGCTTGCAAATTGGCTCTTCAGGAACAAAATGGTTGTGTGCCCTGGCTTCCTGGGAAGCTGGCTGGGGAGCCATATGCCAAGACAGCCAGGCTGGGCTGCATGGGTGTTGTAGCACATGGAGAGCCTAGCTGGCTCTCAAGGACTGTTTGCACTCTCTGTGTCTGCAAATGCTTGCCGTTTTATCCTAGACAGACTTTTCTGCTCTGACTGTGTATATTCTGGTCCTGAGAGAGCCAGTGTTATCCTTCACATGGTTTCCAACCCTGCCCAGGCAAATCTTACATGCCTTCATTTGAAAAACAATGGTGGGCCCTTTCCACCCCCTGCAAAGGGCTCAGCCTGTTCTCCCCCTCAGCAGTGATAATGATGGGCCTCAGCTGTGCTCTGTGCCAGGTGAGGAGCAGATTGCTGCGCCGGGTGGGAGGCAGGGATCAGCCCTCACCTCGCCCCTTGCTGCCCCAGATACAGCAGGTCTACCTGTGGGGCGGCTGCCTCTGCCCTGGGTGTGGGGTGAAGTGGGGCTGCAGCCCCAGAGTGGCTGCTCTCCATAGTGCAGCACAGCGGAGCGGGCAGAGGCTGGCAGGACGCTCCACACTGAGGTAAGAGTATGAGCTTGGAGGACATGGGTAATTTTATTGCCTCCCTGGCTGCTTGCTGATAGGAATGAGGGCCAGGATGGGGTGGGAGGGTGAAATCTGCAGTGGGGTGCCCTTGGCTGGACAGGGTGCCCTGAGGATGCCCTGTGGTCAAAGGGGCTAGGGGGTGGCAGCAGAGTAGCAAACACTCCCTTCCCTGGGCCAAAATGAAGGTGCAGGAGGTGTCCCCTTAGACTCAGGCTTGTCCCAGGGAAACAGGGAGGTCGGGATAAAACCCAAGTGTTGCTGTGCAAAGCCTGGCTTCCCTCAAGGTGTATCTGTGCACCCATGGGTGCCTCTTAGCTTTTGTTTGTGTTTCAGATGTGTTGAGGCAGGGCTTCAACGTTAGGCTTGTGAGTCCCAAGTGACATAAAAAGGCTGTTTAATTTCTGTGTGGTTATATTGGTGATTTGTGATAACAAAATCATGTTCTGCCCTTGTTTATGAGCAGCCAGCTTGTGTGTATCCAACCTGGCTGTGCTAATGGATCCATTTTTTGTATGTTGAATGTGCTGGAGGTTAGCAACTGCTCAGCTGTGGAGCACGGACAGTAATTGTTATTCATTTTTGTACTCTGAAAGCACTTGGCAATTTTTAGATGTAAAAAGAAGTATAATCCAAACTGTGCTTGGTCTGCTGAGGCTTCTGAAAGCAGGAAGCTTCTGTGGTGCCAGCGCAGGTCATTGTGTATTACATGCTCTGGGTTTGCCCTTTAGAACACCCCTCTTTTGCACGGCGTTTCTGGCGACTTTGGAACATGTGACTGTGAAATGTGGACACACGTGCTCACGTTTTGGATGTGGAGAATGGCTCTGTTTGAACCTGTGCTGCTTTTCCAAAATAATACATATGAGAAAAAAAAAATCCCAATCATTCCTATGCAGTCAGATCCACAATTGAATTTGCTCTTAACCACTGTACTACAGTGACTTGGGCGTAACCTGCCTGTAAAACTCTCCAGCTGCTCTAGCTCTTTTGCTGTCGGAAGGCTGGCCATAGAATAAATAAAGAGTACAGAACTGAAACCAAGATGTGAAATTAAACTTTTATTAAAGTAAATCAGGCCCTGGATTTATTTTAAAGAGTGAGGCAATAAAAATGAACATATAAAAAATTGCAATTTAAAATAATGTACATTCTTTTTATGTCATTTCTCTGTTTTCAATTTTATTGGTACAACGAAGTTATTTTTACTTAAGCCGCATACCAGTGTTTCTCCAACCACGACAGTGGCTTGCGTGTTTGATGACCTTCACTTTTGCAATGCCATGGAGGAAGAAGGGGGAGTTTAGTGGAAAAAGGAAACTGCAGGGAGCTTGTTACAGCTCTCAGGTTTGCTGCCATCTGGTACCAGCACAATGTAGGGGTGCGAGAGGTCTCCGTATTTTACCACAGGGGAGGGAGCCCTGGGACACTGCCCCACCATGGGGTGTCCTGCAGCTCCCAGGGCTCCCTAGCCCTCATGAGGAGGAGGAGGCAGCTGCCTGAGCTACAGAGCCCCCAGCACTGCCCTGCAGATGACCCGACCCCCTCCAGGCACACTGCAAGAGGGAGAAGGGATGACTGTGAGAGCAAGGATGCTGTCTGTGGGCATCGGGACTGTTTAATAATTAGCTATTAACCAGTGAGGCTCAGTGTCCAGAGCATCATTTATCTGTACTTCAACAGCAATGGTAGCAGGAGTGAAACATTTGAATCACGTTGAATTGCATTACCTCTTGATATCATCAATGTTTATTGCTTGGCTTCACTGAAGGTAAAATAGAGGGTCTTCCCTCTTGCTTCCGGATCTGCTGGGGTAAGGAGGGAGAACCCTCATTTCCTTTCTAGATTCTTCTGAATTAATTGTCCTTGCATTGAAGAAACTGTAATTCCTGTAAATAACATTTTCCATTGTGGTCTGTGAGGAAGGCTGAAGGACAGGGAGGAGCAGGCATCTAAGTGGTGCATCTTGTACCCAAAAGTGATGCTGTGTTTGCCATGGATTGAAAAGGAAGAATCACCTGTGTTGCAACAGAAAAATGACTTCAGAAAAAGTACTTAGCTCTGCTTGTATAATTTGCTCATTCTTTCTCTCTCTCCATCCCATTTGTCTGAAGAACTGTAGTCTCAGTCTGGCAATTACCAATCCCTTCAATTACCATTGTCTTTGAAGACACACTAATTATAATGGATCAAGCCCACATCTTGCAATCAGTCCAAAATGCTGCTCTGCATCGATAGTGGTGCTACCCACAGGTGGCTGGCAAGGTTAGTCACCTCTTTCATAGGTACTGTAGTTGCTTTCAAGCACAAAAATCAATTTTTCACCTGCTTGCAAGTGAAAATTGCCCTATTTCTATTAAGCGTTAGCTAGCAGAGACTGCAAGGACAATATATTTTAAGGGATCGGGACAGGTTTGCCAGATGTGGATACAATACTGCATTCTTCTGAGTTTCTTGTGCAGGTTACAACAACAGAAACAATTTCTGTGCTTCTGGTGGTGGCTTTCTTTTTTGGATGATAAGGACATTAACTGGGTCTACACTGGCAAAGTTGTGCAGACGTTTTCATGCAGGACAACCTTTTCTTGTATTGTTGGTTCTCCTGGCATTTGATAAATCCAATGAAAACAATTTGTTGGTTTCACCCAGCTTACAAAGCTGGAAGAAAATGGTTTAGGTAACTTCAGCTGGACAAAAGGTGAGATTTATAATCAAGTGTCCTGCATCAGAACTGTCCACTCTGGTGCACTCAAGATTAATCAGCATGAAATGAACCTACTGCAGATCTGTGTGTGTGCTTCCTGATGCTCCCAGTGTCAACCCCTCTCTCCTCAAATCTGGGCTAAGCTGCATACTTAGTGGGGGACTTAATTCACATTAAGGTACTCTACATGCAGAATTAATACAGATTAGCTTCAGTAGTGCAACCAATGTGTTGCTAATTCATTCTCTAATTTACTGGACATAGTTAATGTCTCCATGTGGATAAAATGCTAAATTATCTACCTGGGAGCTATTGTTTCTCCAAAACTTGCACAGTTGAGCACTAGCCTGCAAAGCTGATGTTCCTTCCCTAGACATTTGGAAATGGGCAAGGTTGTTATTTTGACAACGGGAACCCATTCTTGCCTGCCCCACTGCTGTTGCCCTCTGGCCCTTCCACTTTGGGATGAGAGAGATGCAAAGGAAGCCTCTGCTGTAATGCTGGGGCAGAACAGAGAGGGCTGAAGCTTTTGTGGTTTCTCTGCTGTTACCAGCATCCTGCCATCTGGAAATCACTGAGGGAGCCTGTTAATTCAAGTTTATTACTGTATATTTTAAAGACTGTCAGAGAAGCCTGAGGCTTTGGGACAGGTCTTCATTTTAAGTTTAGTGTAAATCAAAATAAATCATAAAATCCTCATGAAGATGTACAGGCACTGTGAGATACTTATCCAACTTGACACAATGAAAGAATAACCTAATGATGTTTTATAGGCTCATGAAAAAATATTTACTTATATGACTGTGCTAATAAAGTTTTAAACAGATTAAAAGCGAAGACAGATGCCAATGCTCATACCAATCACTTTGCATAGGAAAAAAACAAAGAAGGAAACACAATTATGCCAAATTTAAGTATGCCAAATCTGATTTAAGTCCATTAATGTCTTGTGCAACATGTTCTTGTTTCTCTTCTAAGAACAAGGAAGTTCTGCTTATAGATTTGGCAACCCCCTTGACGTAGTTAAAGAAAAATGGTACAAACGTATATCGGGTAAGATTTCAGGTCAGAATATGCAGTTTAGGAATGTGGCTAAGCTTGAAATTAGGCTATTTCCATCTGTTCAGTTATGTTTTTAAAGATACATCTGAGATACCAGTAGCTATTAGAGTAAGGTTTGTTCACCAGAAAAACAGGGCACTTGCAAAGCAAGCATGTGAGCCCACCTGAATGGAGCTGAATGCTATGGTGAGTACAGGTACATTAAAGTGTTCAAATGTTTTAAGTGTTTGCCCAATGAGTATAAATGCCTAGGAAAATTGGGGGACATGAGCAAATGCTCTACCTAGCACAGTATTCCCAAAGTCCATGCTGTATGCCAGAAACAACTAGTTTTGGTTGTATATGTGTTTCTTAGACGGGAATTACTTTTGGCACAGAGCTGCACTTCTGCTGCGATCTGCATGCCCTGTTAAAAAAAAGGTGCCAGATTGGTAACTTTTGCAGCGCTTGCTAGATGGTATCAAGGAGGGGAAGTTTTGTGTTGAGGATGGAACAGTTCACAAGAAAGATGAAGATATGCAAAAATGACCAACACATTTGTGGTACTGACTCCCATACAAGCATACATCTTGCCTCGCAGTGTATCGGCACTATTGGCCTTTCTCCCATAGACTACAGCAAATAACTAACGAATTCCCATATGGCAGCAATTCTCAGTGGCTCTGAGAAAGGACTCCTGGCATTCAACCACATCCTTGCTGAGGACTTGCAAAGTCCTGCAGTCACGTAGCACTGGCCTTCCTCTGGCTTCCCCAGATGACAAACTGATGGTGCATTAATGGACTGTTTACAAAATGTTTATTTTTTCCCTTGAACTTGGTCTCCAGCAGAAGTAAATATCTGATGTGCAAATAGCTAAATGTACAAATCGAAAATGGGAGAGAATGTGGTCTGGGCATCATGAACGAGCCCAGACAGGTTCCTCAGGAGGGGCTGGGATTCACACTAAGACAGAGGTGATGTTAACACCACTGGGAAACGTGTGACATACTGACCTGGAGCTGCACTTGAACTCTGAATGAGCTAAGCTTCTCTTAGCAGTGTATTAGTGAGCAAGCATGTCTCGGCTCTCCAGATCTCTGCATCTTAGTTCTGCCTGGGAAAAAAAACCCTATATCTGACTTATATTTATATAATTTATATTCATATCATTTGGGAGGAGTTTCTCCTAAGTCAGCGCACTTCTGAGAAGGATAATTTTTTTCCCCCTCCTAACTTATTTTAATTCAGACCTGCAGACTAGCTTGTAAAACAATGTACAGGAATTGCCTAATGTATTCTTGCCCATGGGAGATCTGTAGTTGGCTTTTATTTTCTTTAAGCTGGATTTGAAAATACCTGAGCAGCCATGAGTGTGATAAAGATGAACTGCTATGTAAAATGACTGCTTTTGGAGAAGAGTGCTGACCAGAGCTCAGCAAGAATAAAAGATGTGAGCTCTATCAGGTGATACACATCTGTTGTGAAAAGACTGGCAATGCTTATGTTCTTACCTCTATTTCTTTTCTTACTTCTTTCCTTCCCTTAAAAATAAACAAACCAAAGATGTAAACCAGAAGCACAATATCAGCATATATCAAGGCAATGCAGTAAGCAGTGACTGGAGCAGAGGCCTGCCTGGTGGGCTCTGGGTCAGGCCTCTAAATCAATACAATGGGTGTTCAGGGTGGCATATGAGCCTCTTGGTCCCTCCCCTCCTTCACATCCATGTATTGCTATTTTCTAATTGGCTACCCTGGGCTAAAGTGGGTGCTTCAGGCCCCTTTTCCAGGCGTGCCCATTACTGTAAGTGCTGCGTGAGTGTGCACTTTGGCCTGCTTCCTTCCTGAGCCACTTCCAGAAAGACTCCAACGTTTTTATCATCGGGAGCTACCATAAAAGCTGTCTACACACTCACTGGGAGAGCAACCAACCTCATATCCTGGCACGTGAACTAAGCACTCACTGACCCATAAAGCTGCTGCTGTCTTTTACCAGCCATGCTGGAATGAGGTACTGGACAAAGGAGTCTCTGTCTCCTCTGTCTTCTCCAGTGCTGGCCAAAAGCAGTCTGACAATACAGATTTAACTCTAGATCAAAGATCACCTTATGACTGCAATGAAAGTTAACTCTCACTTTAAAGCCAGGTGGTGCAGGTGTGAGTGCTAAGAGGAAATACAAATGGAAAAACAAATGGAGGGTGGAGTATTTACTTAGAGCTGCTGGACTTCTCTGTTCTCAAAAAGCATTTGCTATTGCCAGCATGCAGCAGCCAAAGCTCAGTCTGATGATATTATTTCAGTTTTCTGAAATGAGTTTAAGGTGTTCAAGAGAAATGTAAAAGTTTCAAAAGTTTTAATCGCAATTAGCAAGCTACCTTTTTTTCAGTAAATGCCTTTCCAAGTCCTTGTCTTCACTTTCCCAATGCTTGCATACTAAACAGCAATCATAACATCTCATAGGAAGAACTGAGCAACCTGATCACTACTTATGCCAGTGTACCCTAGAAAAATGCCAGCTGGGGCTTGGCAAGCTTGTTCCATCAGTTCTTTCACAGTGTCCATCGTGATCTGGAGGAGCCTTGGTCAGGGAAGGAGGAGCAAGACTTCCAGTTTGTTTAACCTTTGGGCTTTCTGGAGGTGTAACCACAGGAGTATTTATTACTGCTGTTCATTTTTAATGGCCTTACTAAAGGCCAGCAACTCCTCAAATGTTTGGTGGGCCTCTAGCCCGGCTGTGAGTAATGAACTGCCTGTAACAAACGGATGTGAATTCAGCCCGCACAAGGCAGTTCACTATAAACACAAATTCACTGGCTTTCTTTTGGGCAGTTATCTTTATCTCTGTCATGGACTGAGCCAAATGATATGCTCCAAAGATCCCAAACTCTAAGACATTCAAAGTCTCCATACAAATTCTGGATTTCAGGGTCATCTCTTAATCACCACTGGCCTAGGCATGAATTAGAGCTGCAACCACAAGCTACAAGGCTGCAACATCAGAAAGGGTGATGGTAGAAAACACCTCAGGAAAAGCTTAAGTTGAAAAGAAAGAGCCTGTTGGGTTGCACCCCTCTCCCTCCCAGATGACAGAGGATGTCACCTTTATTGATGAGTCCTTCGGTTTCACCATAGTTGCTTCTAGGTTCATTCTCTCAGTTCCCCCTGTACTGTGGTCTCACTGCCAGCAGGCATGCAGGCCCCAAGAGGAGCTTTCCTCTCATAGGAAACTGCCCTTTCCATATAAAAGCGCAGGTCCAAGTCAAGCAGCTATGCTAATAATTGGTTCTGAAACAAGGACTATCCATCAGTTTTTCCAGACTGACCCTTCCAGAGTTTTGGGGTGCCTTCCTTGCTTCATGTTACATACACACCCAGTTTTATTTTTTTTTCCTTTTAAATAATTGTGTCTGACTTCTATTAACTGCTCTGATATACTTTTGGGTGGTTTGTTGAGCTTTGCCTGGTGTTCATGTTGTTTTATATGAAAGATAATTCTTTCTGTGGGTGCTGGCTTACAGTTATGAGGTGTTAATGGGCCCTGGCAGAGCAATCATGTGTCCTCAATCATGTTAGGGTTTGGTTTGTGCCCTTACTTCATTCTGTCTATGCTACAGCTTAAGTACATCTTCATTTGCTGTTTAGCTTTACCTCTGTCCCACTGCTTTCGCTGGCTTTTGTTTCTATTCTGCCAGGCTGGGAAGTTTAGTTGGATTTCTGCTGTGCAGGAATACAGCTGTGTGGAGTCCTGAAGCAGCATGGCTGGTAGTTTGCTGATAAACCTTGTTTTTCACCAGGGAAAAGGCAGAATCGCTCTGGTCCTAACTTTGTTGTATATTTGAATTTGTTAATACCAATAGATTTTACTGTTTCTCTGTTCCTCCTCAGGCTTCTGGGTTTGTTCATTATAAGGATCTGCTCAAAAATTAACATGCTTGGGCTGGCCATACATTTGCACTTTGTCCTGATCCATATTGTAACTATCTGTGATCTGTGGCGCCAGGCTCAAGGAACTGGCAAGAAAGTGCTTGAAATTGTAGTCTGGCAACAGATACCTGGTGTAGAGTCCCATCCCTCTGTTAATGTGCATTACAGACAACGGGCCAGATTGGTGCGACTCCACCAGGCTTTGATTTGGTGACTCAAAATTTATGCCAGCTGAGAATCTGGCCCAATGTCTTATTTATAACTGAGAGGAAAATCTGCAGAGAGAGGTAATATATTTTATTAGATTCCTTTGATTTATTTGAGGGGGAGGAAAACAAAGGTTTTGGGCATGCAAGTCCCTTTTCAGGGAGAAGTATCTTTTTGAGGGTGCCACAGGAATTGTTGTTACAGTCTATTCACAACAAAAAGACTTTCAAAAAAGATGTGCGTGATAAAAGTGTCAATAATAATGAAACACTGAGCTTTCCCTCCTGGGTCCTGCACTCTGCCCCACACTGAGCCCTCCCCTTTTGTCTTAGCTGTCTTACCTGGGTAAAAGAAGACTTGTGGTCACCTCTCCCCGGGTCTGCCAGTCTCCCATGCAGCTAGCCTATTTCTTCCTAGAGCTGATCTATTTGTTAGGGTTGGTGCGGGACCTGGCTGTGCCTCCTTGGGAATGCCTCTTCTCTGTTCCCATGAGTGAAAGGAGCACACCAAATCATTGGTGTGGCTTTACATAAGTGGGCTGAGACTGGGATTTCACCCTCTCCATGAGGTCCTAGGGCAAGTCTTGGTTTGTTGTGCTGTCACACGTTCAGCACTGCTCTTCACATCCCACAACTAGTGGGATGCAGTTAGAAAATGTGAGTTTGGATGTACTCTAAGAACTATTAACTTATGGCTTCTTCAAATGGGACTCAAGAAGATGACCAAGACTGTTTAAGTGAGCGGGCAGTGCTGCCGTGGGCCTGCGTTAATTACTGGTGTCATCACAGAGATTTTCCTGCAGGCATGGTGAGGCGAAGGCTGCTGGCTGTTTCCTCCAGACAGAACTGCCAGGTCCACGTGTGTGAACACCAGGTGTAGGTGTGTGATTTTGGCTGCAAGTACAATGCATGACAGACCCCCATGAAGCAGAGATGGCAGCGCTGCCTTGCACTTCTTGCATGTACCAGGTGCTCAGAGTGCTATGTATAAAGCAGGACTTTCATAAACGTCCTTGAGCAAGGAAATCATTTCCTCAGTTCCCCTAAGAGCAAGAGAAACCAATGCCATGCCCAGGATCCTCATCGGTGGCTGCAAGCAGGTGTCCCAGCCACTCCTGGGCCCCAGCCCAGCTCCACTAAAGATTTACCACTCAGTCTGTCAGCATGAATGTGTCCCACCTTCTTCTTCGTGCTTTCCGACACCCTTGAGGGGTTTGCTGCAGAGACCACACTCAGATGTCGTCTCCAAATTGGCCGAGAGTGTAATAGGTGAAGTGATGGAGGGAGCTCAGATTTAGACACAGGGGGTGCAGGTTATAACAGAAGGAATAAATCTTTGTCCCCCCTTCCTGGCCAGATGCACCGTAAGCCTGACAGACTTATGATTTTATACAGAGAGCAACATATGCTACAGTTTTTATTTCTCTAACCATTAATCAAAAGGTATTTTGTATAAACAATGTAATTGCCAGCCCTGGCCAGCGTGGGTGGGCTGACAGGAAGGCTTTGCAGCTCTCTGCAGCACAGATAACCTTTGCCAGACACCAGCCCTGGTAGCCAGCAGCAGCTGTAAGGACTACACGCCAGCATGAGCAGTGTGCAGGGCTGCACACTGTGCTCCAGCCTCAGCGTTGGCAGGGACAGGCAAGCTAGACCCGGGTAATGCTGCTAAGGGCTGAGAATATTACTGCTTCAGCAGAGACAAACCCTCTTGCACCTGTCTGAGCCTTTTATCTTTTTTGGGGGTTATAGCCTGGGTTATGTCTGCTTATTCTGTTGTGATATTAAACCTGTGATTTTTCTTTTCTTAGTTGTGCCAAAGAATGTTAAACTGCAGGCAACACAGCTTAGCGCGTGTTAGCAGGCAACGTCTTGCCCACAGCCCAAAATACAGCAGGAATGCCAAGAGGGCCTTCCCTGGGTGCAGGGGGACAGAGGTTGATGGAGCCAGGTGCTGGGTGTGATACTCAGGCAGGGGCGTGCCTGCCAGCAGGGAAGTGCTGGGCTGGAAGCCTTTGCATGGGTCTTCTAAACAGCAAGCCACAGATCCTTTCCACCTCATGTAAGTCTGTGGGAGAGGAATGGCTGCACGGGGCCATGCCACTGCACGGATGCTTGAGCACCTTCCTCTGGAAGGCAGAGAGCTTTAATCTCTGCAAGGGTGCCTGCTGAGAGGAGACATTGCACGGATAGCTTCAGGGGAGCCAGTGGGAGAGGACAGCAAAGCTTCACAGCATCAGAGTTATTTCTTCTAAGAAAAACATTTTATTGTTCAGTTTTATGCTGCTATTTGGCATGGTGGTTATTTATCTCAAAGGACTGTTTCCAGGCTGCTGGTGCCAGGTGATGAGAAGCTGCAGCCAGGCCAGGACTCTGGTGCCAAGGTGATTTTGAATAGCAGCCAGCGTGAGCGAGAAGTGCCAGGGTGATAATAAAACCCTATTCCTGAAGGCACTTCCAGGAACCAGCAATCTATTTTAATTTTAAGAAAACTGACAGTTTTGTAAGGTAATTTCTAGATTGCTGCGACAGATCTACCAAAGAGCAAATGCCCTGATTCTCTTCTCCTAGAAATATTCTTTGAGGAATTTAAATACCAGAGTTAGGGTAGGATTAATGCACAGATGGCACCAGAAACTAACATCCATATTTACAGCATGCATCTTTGTTATTGATATCTTCATCTACTGGGATGGATTCCATCAACTACAGATTGTGTCTCAAGTCCTGCAGTTACCAAAGGCCCATCAGTGGCAAACAAGGCTAATGTGAGGTGTGAAACAGGCCACTGGGTCAGCAGTTCTCCCCCTGCCTAATTCCAGCCATTATACCGTGTTAGTCAGGTTTGGGAATGGTGCTTCTGCTACCTTTAATTTCCCTAGAAATCATCATAAAAGCAAGCACAAAGGGAAATGAATTCAGCCATACAAAGTGCTCCAACACAGTTGCCCTTGCATGTTTTCTGCTCAACTTGGGCAGCTTTAAAGGATTACAAAAAAATCAAGATTATACTGAGATTGGCCCCAAATAGCAAATCTCAGACCTGAATCTTGATGCCCCAAAACTTGAGGAGATGTTTAGATCTGGAGTTTTGATTTAGCCAGTTCTAGAACTAAATTCTTTTCTTTACAACTGGTGTAGGTGGAAGCCTTGCATTCCTCACCACCTCAAAATTTAGTGCTGGCTACTTTATGGTGAAAGCAGATTTATATTTTGCTAGTCTTGAAGTGACTGATTTGCTGAGCATCAGATGATAGAATTTGCTATAACAAATTGCTGGATCAATGATCTAACACACAAGTATGCTGTTACTGACAACATGTGGTGATTCAAAGGCAACAAACGTCTTGCTGTGCCGTATCTTAGGGGAGTAATTTCTTCTTGACACTTCTAGTGGTCATCTTATACCATGAAGCATGAGATTTGATTACCAATACTTTAGCATGCATAACTACCAAGGCTGTTATTTTTAATGGAGTGGACAGCATGTCTCATGAGAGTTATAAACACTGTGTGTGCATTTGAAATGCAGTTGTTGTGATTTGGCTGATTCTAATGCAGAGGGCTTTGCACAATTAGATTAGCTGGTGAAAACACAGCATTGCTCAACAAATCAGCAGGATTCACAGTCAACATTTTTCATGAAGTCTCTATGTAAGCCAGTTTTTTTCTCCCCCTTAGTAACACGTCTATCTTGGCTAGCAGCAATTTCTGCTGAGAATGCCAAGCTTGGGAACAGCAGCATGGAGTTGGATGTACCAGAAATGACAGTTTTGTGTGTCTTGAAGTGAGAATTGCAGCAACAGGGTACTATGAAGTGGAGTGACCTAGCAATTAAATAATGAATTCTCCATCACCTTTTTGGCCCTCTCTACCCTGGTGGTAGGTTTGGCCAACTACCTTGCAAGTTGGAAGGATGAGTCTTCCATGAATATCTTCTCATGCTATTTATCACCATTCCTTCAAAAGCCAATGTGAGGAGACTTCAATCTTTGATGTGTAGGTGTTTCAGAAGTAGCAACATGCTAAAATCTCACATACTTTTTTAGTTTGTGTATACATATTGTACAAATGCTCTGACTCAGATTAAACAACCACGATTATTCTGAGCTCAAAGGGTGCACATCAAGTAACCTGGCTGTTTTTAATTTGATTCTGAAGTCTCATATGAAATAGAAGAGCTACAATAGCTTCAGAATGGGCTATTAGCACAAGCTAAATCTATTTTTCTTATATTGTTCATGAATGATTTTGGAGCGCAGACTGTGTGGGATTTGCTGCTGAGCTGTAACCTCTACACAGGATGACAGTAAAGGTGAGGACTTTTGGCATCCTTGGTCCCATAGCTGGTTCTGTAGTTTGAATCCCCAGAGCAATCAATTCAGCTATTTACAGTCTGAGTGCTGTTTGGTGTGCCCTGCACATAAAGCATGTACACTGCATCAGAATGGGCTTTTGTGATTAGACTTTGTGTTTTCACAGTGGATTGTTTCTCTGAAGCATCTGGATGGATGCCTTTTTGTCTTGCATGGTAACAGCACTGATAACTCGTTATGGGGCTATATATTGTGCGTGTGTGTGTGCGCGTATATATATATATATATATAAGGGCTTTATAGGGTATACAGTGTCTCTATAGGGCTATGCTTTGACAGATATATAACTAAATTCTGCCCTTCCCTTATTTCAAGATAAAAGCAACTTTTAAGTGATGCCAAACATTTGATTTATTCTGTATAAGCTAGTGAATGTGTATCACAGACAGATAACAGGGAAACTAAGTTCTCATTAATGCTGATGCCTCAAAAACTGGGTTGGCTTATTCTTGGTAATGCTTTCTGTTTAAAATGAGCTTTTGAGTTTCTAAGTGGCATTTTAAGCTAACAGACAAGTCTGAAGAATATGGGGAGACCTCAACCACTAAAAAATTCCTCCTGCTAAAGATAATGTTCTCATCATCTTCAACATAAGGTAAAATCCTTCAGTGTTTGGGTTACTTCCAAGCCCAGAGGGATGCATTTCTCTTTCAGCTCTTCTCACACAAATGATCCAAATGGGAAAATCGTACATAGTCCTCTCCTGTCCTCTCTGATTTCAGCCATGACCTTGAAGCCGACCACGGTTACTATGACTCAGAGCACCCTTCCCTTGCCCCGTCTTATGCTGGGCCCATCCTCAAAACTCAAAACAACTGAATAGATAAAGTTATTTTAAAAAATACATTTAAAAAAATCACCTTTTGCTTGATCTTATCACTACACCATGTAGCAAGGGAGGAAGCTGTTGGTCCACAGCTGAACCCTCTTCAGCTCCTTTTCAGAGTTGAATGTGTGTGGGTCTGACTGTGCTCGTCGCCTACAGAGATTTTTGGATCTTCAATTTCAGAGAAACTACCAGAAGGTACAACCTGTGTACTCTTAAACATTTAGGTAGTTTTAACACACAGTTTTTTCTCCTTCTTACTCCCACTCCCCCTTCTTTTTTGATGGATTTCTTGTTTAGTGCTTTTTGGATCCAGTCCCTACATTTGTAGATCCCAGGGGAATATTTTGCCCACGTGTTTGCCTACCCACCCCACCTTTTGTTTTTTACAGAAACCTGTAGCAGTGACTGCATTTACAGTGTGGCAAAATGGAATTTAAAAACAAATTGAATCACACCTTGTGGCCACCACAACTCGATCCAAATGCTGCAAGTATGAGGGCCTTAAGTTGTTATGCAGAAACCCTTATTTTCTTCAAATATGCAGACCAAATGTTCTGTGTCTGTTTCACCTTTTCTTCATTTCACCTTATTTGAAATCAGGGTGACAATGGATATAGAGCATGCCTGTCTGCTACGTCTGGCAGGATTTTCTTCATCTGCGAATTCATATTGCTTTTTTAATATTGTTGATAAGTGATAGCTTTATTTCTAGACCATCTAGGGGATACAGAAGATGCATTAAGCCTATGCAGTATAATCGATGCAGTGGCCAAGCTCACATTCATGTGAATTTACCAATAAAGTTGCTAGATATATGCAGAGAATTTTAAGATGTCTCATAACCAGGTTTCGTTTCCAGACTGGATGTTGAGATCAGATATTTGTTATCTAAAGCAGGCAAGAAGTAAGGTGAGTGGTGTTAAGAGACACTACTTACAATGCCATTCTGGACACTTTTTTAGTATGGATTGCCCATTGAAGGATCCTGTGCTTTATTCTTGACAGGAGACTTGTGTGCTTCTGGACCACCAAAGCAATATTGGATGGCAATTATTCTCTCCTGGATAGAATTGCTATTGAGAGAGTGCTAATATGAATCATCTTGCCCTGTGTTATCACTTAAACCTTTCCAGTTCACACCAATAAACATGCTCATACTTCCTATGGCAACACTGACAACCACAGGGGAAAAACCTAGCCTTTTTTGCTGGAGCATGGCTTTATAAGCAATGCACCTTTCTGCCTGCACCCGTGTGGTTTAGTGTTTTGGGCTGTTTCATTAACCACTGTTTTGACAGCTTCTCAGCATAACAATGGGTAAAGGCTGCAGCTGCAGTAGGTGTCTCTGAAGTTCTCCCTGACGCAAAGAAATCACGCAGCTCCTCTGCTGTCTCCTTCTAATCCCCACTAAACCAGGTGATTTGCTAAAAGAATTTCTAGTTATTTATTTTTATGTCTTTCATTATTGGCTGTTCATAATCACTCTCAGCCTTCCTGACTTTCATGCCCTGGCATTTTATTTGTTCTAGTTCACATTCCCTTTCTATTTGCTTCAGTTGGGCTGGGGTTTCATGGTTTTGAAAGGCACCTGTTTGGCTTGAACAATATCTTGCCGTTTAACCATTTTATTGCTTTCCTCCACTCTTTCCTGCCTTCCCCCCACCCCTGCACACCTCTTTTTTTGTGCTCTTCATGATTGCATTCAAGTTTCTTGAATAGCTTCCATGCTGAGTCTAAAGATTTTAATTTCCTTAGTTTTGAGTTTAAGTCTTTTTAATATCTACTGTACTTCAGCACAAAGTTTCCCTTCCATGGTGCCTGCGGATGTGATGAACTCCTCCCCAGGATGCCGAGTTACAGTGTGGCCTCAGCTGCAAGGGCCAGGTCCGCCCTGACCACCTCCTGGTCACCTCTGTCACCTCTCTCCGCTGCTCCGGCCTGGCCCAGTGCTTGGATTAATGAACCTGGTGGAAAACTGGGAAAAAATAGAATGGGGGTGGAGGGAAGAACAGCAGGAGGGAAGAGGCTTTCCGCTGGTCTGTGTGGAAGGCACAGACAGTTCCTGAGCTCCAGCACCTGGTGCAGGACGTGAAGTAGCTCAGTGTGTCTTGCCTGTCTCCTCTGACAGGACAGGGCTTGGTTTCAGGTCGTGCCTGTGCCTGCATGGTACTAGAAGATAGATGAAAAGGTGTTGGATCATCCTATGTACTTGGGAGCAGAATGAAATCTGTTTACCCAAAATCTTTATTCCTCTGTAAGAGCTGCAGTTTGACTGTTGGTTTGAGGAGAACTGGAAGGTCTTGGGATAGGAAATTCTGTGAGAAACTCTGAGCTGACAGGGGCAACTTCAAGCCTGTCTGCAGGGATCCCACTGCTAATTACTTGCACTGTACCCAGACCACAATGTGCTTTTGTGGGGGCACAGTGACCCAGTTGTGAGGATGCTCTGACTAATAAAATAGTAAGAGCTCTCCATAGATTTGCAGGCAGACTAATTGGGATCAGAAGATCTGGAAACAACAGAAATCAGTGGTGCGTGCTGACTTTTTGTTTTTACTGTCCTTTTCCATCAGTGTGTTCTAATTTTTCTTACTACTAGACTGTAAGTGATCACCCTCCAGGGAAAAGCCAAGGGTGTATTTTAAACCTCCTTTTGTATTACCCTTACATCCCAATTTGTTTTTTCTCTGGATCAGGATTATGCTCCCACTAGGCTGAAATCAACTACCTCAATCAAAGGAACTGGGTACCTGGCAGGTTGCATCAATAACCTTCTGAAACCTGATTTTACACAGTTTGTTTACATCATGCAAATGTGCTATACTAGCACCATACTCAGCCTGTACTAACTCCTTATGCCCAGTGGGCATCTGCCTCTCTGGGTCCAGGTTGCCCATGGTACATAGGCTGTTGGGAGCAAGAGACACGCTTTCTCAGCAGGTGCCTTATGCACTGTCCTTTCTCCTATGATGTGCATCCCCTGGGTGCAACATAGGCTGTTTCCAGTCATGTAACTAGACTCACTTGTTGATGATGCAAACAGGGGAACCTGCCTTATTGCTTTGGAGTAGGAATTTCTGTTTTGTCACCAGGCTTCTTGGTGACTCCAGCTGGCCCCAACTCAGGAATCAAGTGAGAGTGGTGACACCTAAGGAGTGGGTAACTATTCTGTAGGGAAAAGCTGTGGGTGGGTTTTGTAGTTGTGCAAGATCAGCTCAATCGTGTGGGTGGGTAAGTAAGAAATCAGGTGGTGTGGCCTAGATCTGTTGTGGTGGTGGTGTGCTGCAGGCTTTGACTGATCTTTGCTGGTGGCAAAGAAGTCAGTGGGGACTTCCAGACTGTGAAAATCCACTTTGGAGTATGTGTGTCTGTATGGAAGAGTTTTAAGCTGCTCCTTTCAAGCTAGGATGCCTTCATTTTGAACATTGCTGGTGTTTAGTGAATAGTAAGAGCTGATACTTGGAGGTAGAACATGTGAATGTGACGTGGTGGAAGGAGGACGCTGGCTTCTCCTACCCAAAACACCCAGAGACTTTCAGTAGAAAAGGACAAGCTAGTCTTTAATTTTATTGGCATAACTCCAGGAAATCAGGGAAACGTAAAGTTGGGAGCATGCTGGTAAAATCCAAACAAAGATTTCAAGGTACAAATTCCTTGGGTTGTAAGGCAGCTGCATTTCCAGCTTGGTTCTGTTTTCCTTATCTCTGCATTGTTACCTTGAAACTCTCAATCTCTGTTTTTAGTTATTAATTTATTTTTTTGCCATTCTCTAGTGCCACAGCACAAAGTTTCAGTCTCAACCAAATTTTTATAATTGGGTTCCAAACCCCTTAAGCAAGTTATTTTATTGAAAGTACAGTTAGGCCTTTGACTAGGGCTGTTCTAGCAGGGGCTGAAATAATACATGATGGCACTATGAGTGCTGTGGCTGTTCTCTGTTACTACCCAAAGGAAATCCAGAGTGTAAGAAGAGAACTTTAGCAAGTGAAGATTTCCCCATGGCCAATGGGACTGTGCTTGCTAGAAGGGTCCCTTGACTGTTCTTATGAGATAAGACATGGAAAATAAATTATAGTTATGCGTAAAGACTCTTTTATCGTCGCAGCAAAGGTACAGCCAGTCAGGACTGGTAATGAGTTTAGGTGACTCCCTAGTTTTGTTACAAGCCTGTGCCTGGAGAGCTTATTTGATTGAACTGCTGTGTTTTTATTAACAAACTTTCCAGGCTTCAACATAATACAGGCAGTGCACGGGCAGAGGTGTGCTAGGATAGCACAAAACAGCTATAATTGTTTCAGGTTCCCATACGGTGTCCCTCCTCCACCACCACCACTGTCTCTCCAGAGGTGCCTCTGGGTCAAAGTTGAATTGAAAAGTCATTTAACATAAATACTTTAACATACCTTGGTCCCACAGGCAGTGGGCAAGGTACCAAACTTCCCAGCATGTTAGGAACAGCCTGAGGATGGCGTGCCATAGCAACATCACTGCTGGCTGCAGTCACAGCTTGCATGCTTTTCTTCACCAACACTCTAATTCCTGCTATACTTTAAACAAGAACAGACACTGTCCTCTAGGTTTCTCTCCATAAACATACACAAACCGGGCCAAACTCTTTCCTCAGTCACGCTGAAGTAAATCAGAAGTAATCCCACTGACAACCATGAACGTCGCAGTGAAGTTACACCAGCTGAGGGCAGAAGTTGGACTGCTGTACGTAAAAGCTGTCATGGCCAGCCAAGCTGAAACGCTCATTTACTGCAGCACATGGATAGCATTATCGTTGCTTCAGACTTCGTTTGGGTGGAAGTCAGTGGTTAAACACCTGAAATCTCAGTAGACAAAGAGAAGACTATAAAGTTTTATGACTGTAGAGTAGGAGATTGCAACATGTAGGTTCCATTAAAAAAAAATCAGAAACTATGTTATATTACATACTTTAGAGGTTTTGTCACCGAGTTGATTAGTACAACTTAGTTATTAGCTGTTACTAGAAGCTTTCCACTGAGAAATGGAATTAGAAATACCAGTTGCTGTATTTTTATTCACAATCTTCTTGAATTCATCTCAGTCTCACAGATGCGTAGAGAATGACTCCTAAGGCTGGTTTATATGTTTAAGTATTTGCCTATTTCTTTGTTGGGAAAAAATCTGCAATCTGCGGAGAAGAAAACCACTGTTTTGTAACAGCAGGGCTTCAGCTGCACATGCCAGAGCAGAAAGGGATGAGGGCTGTCAGCCACATTTGTACTCAGGCAGTTGTAATTCTGGTGACTGGGGTACTTATTTTCCCAGGCCAGCACTAGTACCCTTGTTTCTAACTCTCTTCAGCATGCCCTGACCATCTCCTATCCTTCATTTTCCCTCTTCTTTTCTCTGCCATCCTTAACAATTCTCCTTCACATTGTATCCCCTGTCCAAGCACTGTGCTAGCTGCATTCACTGCTAGAGAAAGGCACAGGATTCAGTAAGAAAACATGGATTCTCCCTTTTTGTCACATGCTGAACAACTCACAGGTAGATGAGATGCTATTGCTCATGAAACATATTTCTTTTTTTCTGCCTGGTAGCAAGATCATATACATCTTTAAAAGAGTTCTCTTTTTGTCCAATCTCTGAAATGCAATTTCTAGGTGTCTTTTAGACAACTAAATTCATGAGTCAGAAGGGCCTATCGTCAGAACAGAAAAAAGCCTTCAGCATGACTGCAGTGCATTCATTAGAAATACAAAATAATGTTTTCAGAAAATCATTTGTAGTATCTGTCCAGCCCTATTTCTGTAGAAAGGCCCCTGCTTCTTCCTCTTCCTCTCATTTCAATTCCAGTTTCACACCTTAGCCTGTGTATCTCTAGCCAGTTCAACCAGTGAGATCCACCTTCTGCCTGAATCAGGTGCCATTATGCAAGTTCACTGGGCAACAGCATTTAAAGGCAGGCAAAGCTTGCATTTAAGCACAGTGATTTGAGAAGGCAAGTTAAGAATTAAGATGAGCTTTTGAAAGTGTGGCACACCCCAAATCAGGCCACCCCAGTGCTGGTTGCAGCGAGCAAGTCTTGATGTTCCTCCAGCTTCTCTTAAAGCAAGCAGCTAAAGCTAATGGGCCAGCTGCAGCGCCTCCTCCTCAGCTAACATTGCAGGATGCTTCCAAGTTTTGCCTTTTGACCTGATCATGAAAGATCTTGATTAGAGCATAAAACACTGATAATGTGAAACTTTCAATTGCTTTCACATTTGTAGTAGAGCTTCATGTGCCCATGGGAGGTTTGTGGGTGTTCAGGAGTTCACTGGTAATCCTATTTTACCCAGTTTTATTACCAATCGAAAAGTGCAGGGTTGAGGGGATTTTTTTTCTCTTGTAATGTTTTTGCTGGTGGAGAAATGAGAAGAAAAGAAATTCCTTTTGGCATGGGGAATGATGTTATATCTTATTTAATAAAGAGTAAATTTTATTGTACACCAAGCCAAGTTATAAACGTGATCTCTGTAACTCACTTTTAATTACAAGGGGAAAAGCGGAATTAGTTCATTAATGCTGTGAAAAGGAGCAGTGACCTACCTGCCAAATGGCAAGGTGGAAATAATTAATCTGGTCAATTAAAAAGAAACCAATAAATTAAAATGCAGCACCTTCCACGTGGTGTGTTAAATTAGGGAGCCATGATTTCCAGAACGCAAGTTTATTATCAGACTTAATCTTTCCTTTTCCTGCTTGACTTGATTCCGTGTTTGGCAAGTCCTGTTAGCGGGTTTTATAGTGTTCAGGGCTAACAGACAAATTCATACGCCCAGGCACATTTTGCAAAAGAGAGCTTGCAAGATCAAGCCCTTTATGAAATCCAACTGATGAAACGCACATGCTTTGTTTCTTATTATCATACTACAAACCACCTTCTTCCCTTTGCTTTCCTTCGCTTTGCTTGCTTTCCCACTGTTAAATATCACTTGCGTTTCCTTGGGCTTTAGAAGACCCTGAATCGCCGGGGTCATCTCAATCAATTTATGACCTTAAAAATGTGATCCACATGGAAACTACTGAGCTGCTGGAGCTGAACCCTAAAGTATACAGCATATTTGCTCCACAGAACTGGAAACAGTAAAACAGTTTCTTTTCTATAAATACCAGTAACTCCTCTTGACATTTACAAGTACGTAGTATTTTTTACACACTGCATGATCTCAAAAGTGCTTAACAGATCAGTGAACTGCGTATCTGCTCAGCATAGGTAACTACAAAGCCATTATATGCCCTGTACCATCCCTCACAAAAGCTCAGGACATTTACATTAGCTCCTGTCCATCTCAAGGCCATAAATTGCAGTAAGAAATATGGGCTACTTACTGAATGGTTGACCAGTGCTCTGGTGCAGCCTACAGGAAAATATGAATGTTATTGTTTACTTTAACTAGGGCATATATCATACAGAGCCAAGGTCTTCTCATTTGTTAAGATGAGGGTTGCTCTCGTCAGAAATACTTTGGAGCATGTCCTGTTGCTAGGGGGAAAATCAAATTGAAAAGCAAAGGCTAGGCAGAGGATGGTCTCAAAGTTTTACATCTGAGGTGTTAGAATTGGCAAGCATTAAAAATACAGCGAGAGAGCCAAGTCAGATGTTTCTGTGATGCGGTAAAAATAAGCAGTGTGTGTTGTAGCCCCTTCAGAAGGTGTGGGTTTGCCTTGTGAGGGGGAACAGTACGAGATGGAATAAACAGCTGCGGCCAGAAATCAAATTCCTGGCGTTCAGCAGCTCCAGTCCTCCTCCTCCAAACCTACAAATCACCAGGGGGATTCCCCTCAACCCGGCTCCCCGCAGCATCTCTGCACAGTCACCAGCCAGCCCCCGCAACATGGTTTTAACTCCTGAATGCTCACATGTCGATAGATTTCCTCGCTAAATCCTTACGACATCATGATTCAGAGCTGAATTATACACTTGGCACCCGTTTTTCCCATCTAAACCAGCAAATCATTGCCTGTGTCCAGCTGGGAATTTCCTCCTGGAGAGGAGCTCCTATCACTGACTAAATACAGGGGTGCAGCTTCAAAGGGAACAACAGAGGAAAGGGGCAGGCAAGGGAAAACAAATTTATTTACTGCAAATGAGCACAGAATATATAAAACCTGCCTTGGGGTATGAAACTTGCAAAACTCTGTTAAAATAACCAGGTTTCCCAACACCTCTGTCAGCTTCTGCTGCAACAGCCCTATAAAAACTGAGGCGGGTGTCACTGCTCTGTGATGAAAGTTATCCCAATTAGAGAGATAAGCCCTCCAAAAGTAGCTAAAGGGTTGTTTAGGCCAGATATATATGGGAGGCTGCCCTGACATGGCAAGTTGTATGAACATTGCCAAAGTCAAGGGAAGTCCCAGCACTCTGGTGTCCACCAGGGACAGCTGTACCATGCTCCACACTTGGTTCTGCTGGCTTCTGAGGGTTGCTCTCATCATCCCTCTGTGCCACTGGCCTGCACCCAGGGGGTGTTGGCTCTCATGTACAGCCCCATCTTGGACCCAAACGTCCACCCAAGCTGTGTGACAAGATCTTCTTATGCTTCCTGAGCATGTAATGAAGTGGTCTCCTTGTGTACCATAAGCTTCCCTTATTACCATAGGCTGTGTGATGGAAATGCCATCTCCCTTCCTTGTCCCTGTGTGTTTTGCCTCGGTGCTTTGCTGCCACACCTGACAGTGGTGGATTTGGTGAGATCAGCTGTAGCATTGTGTGTAACAGCAGAACTGGTGTAGGCATAAACAACCCCCAATTTTTGTTTCATGACAGCAATAGTTTTCAACCCAACAGCCGAAGGGCAGAAGAAGAGAGGGTTTAAGATGGACAATAAACCAGGCATTTAAAATGTGTTGCCAACAGTCCACCGAGCTCAGCAGCCTATTTCCAAGGCCTGAAGCAGGAGGTGAAGGTCTGTCTGGTTGGCAGGGGTTGGGATGCTGCTGTTTGGTCCCAGGAGCTGTAGCCTGGCCAGCTCCTCGCTCTCCACTGGGGTGAGCAACCTTGTAATAGCAGCAATATACCCCCAGCGCATGTGCGTGCTTTCGTGTGGTGTCTCAGCATGCCATATCCTAAGGCAGAGATTCCCAAAGGTATTTGGAAACTTTTTGCTGAAACGGCAAGGCTCAGGTGCTTACACGCCACACAGATCTTGGCCCAAGGGCTCCATTGCTTCATCTGCAGTTGCTTCATTCCTGTCCTTGGGCCAGGGAGGGAAATGACAGAGGGGGCATAAAGATAACTATAAGCTACTTCCATACTCAGAACCCGCCCTTAATGCCTGCATAGTTCAGGTCCTACATCCTCATCCCTGGGGGTGGGAGAAGAGTTGCTGCCCACCACACTGGGAGTTGTCTCCCAACTCAGGGCATCCCTGCGGGTGTCCCCAGCCATGGATGAGCCCTGCTTGGGGCCGAAGGAGTGGAGTGGGGTATGGTGTGTAGTGGTGGCAAGATCAAAACCTGAGTTGCATTTGGCCTTCCCTGCTCAGGAAGTTTGTATTTTTCCATCAGGCTGCCTCCTTGTGCTATAGTTTCATCTTCCTCCCTTGCTCTTTCTGTCCTCATCGCACCCACCTGTACTTGTCTTCGTTTTGGAATGTAAGCGTATGCCTCTTAGCAAGCTTCTAGGCTGTGGCATGTTTTATGAGCTCCACGCCACTGCTGCAGTGAGATTACATGATGTCTGATTTCCTTGCAGTCAAACTTAATATCCTGAGAAATGGGAAATTTTACTGAAATCCTGCAGCGCTGGCCAGAGGGTGGGAGGGTCCTCACTGCTGTTTCCATCGTGGCTCTGTGGTTGTCATGAATGTGAAGAATTATCTGACTTGAATATATTAATTTTTGGTGGGTTTTTTTCTTTATCAGGGTGGCACAAATGCACTTCAGGTAATTTTGCCACTGCCCGGTTTAAACTAGAGAGAAGTTGTGATGGGAACTCAAGATGTGTAAAGATGAGCAAACCCATAAGGGAAAAAAGTACTGTGAGAACTGTGTTGCATGAAAAAGACACTCAGCCTACTGAGTGCTGTGGGAAAACAAACAGAAATAGCTGTGAGAAATAATGAGGAGGATATGAAATGCACGCCTGTTCTTAGCTGCTATAAATATTCATTGCTTCAGGGGAGCCAGGCAAGCCAACGTCAGCTGAGGATATTAGCTACATGTCACGGACTGGAATATTTCTTTCTGTGTGAAGAAGAAAGGAGGTGGCTGTTACAGCTGCCTTTGCAGGCAGAGCCGAGGCCAGGTCCCTCGGAGGCACAGGAGCACACCCTGGCTCCCCCATCCTTGAGCCCCAGCCTGACTCCTCTGTGGCACCTGCACTGGGGAGCCCAGGCTTCCTCCAGTGCCTCTCGTGGGTGTCCTGTCCTGAGCCAATTCACCCACCCAGGGCCTTCATCGCACACCAACGCCCTTGCTGTTGCTGGCGCTCCCAATCGGCTGCTTCCAGCCTGGGTTTCATTTTAGATTGGAGAAACGGGGCAGTGCTTCTCCCTGGGGAGCTCTGCACTGGGCTCTGCTGTGTAAGCAGGATGCTCGGAGAGGGAGGGTGCTGCAGGGTCTGTACCAGAAGCACTAAGCTGGTCCCGAGGGCTGCACAACCACATGGCATTATCCAGCTGCAGGGTTACTGACACATGGCGACAGGCTGGAAATGACCCACTTGTGAGATCCCCACCTCTGCTCTCTAAAGAGGACGGGAGGGCTCTGGGGGAGAAAAGGCAGAAGCAAGGAGCTCTCGGGAGGCAGTGTCACAAGGCTTACTCCCCAGGTTGAAGGTAGAAACTGCCACTAATCCTCATTAAATGGAGGTGTGGTTATTGTTAGTGCTATAGTAGCGCCCAGGAAGGCTCCTCCAGGACTGCATCAGATTGCAGGGGTTCAAATGCAGGGGGCAAAGAAACTGGCAGTCAGGAAAATGTGTAAATGAATCTGTCTTTGTTCGGTGTCACGAAATTAATGCCAGCTTCTCAAGGCATGGGAAATGACATTGGCTGCTAAATACAAAGTGCTCTGGATTTTATGGGAATGATTATGACAGTGAAATATTTTCTTAACTTGACCTTGGGCCACATACTAAATGGAAAGAAGTAAATTTGGCACTGCAATGCAAACTGAGCCACAGTAACTTATACCCGTGGAGGATCTGCCCTTACAGAGCCTGCTCCACAGGACCAAATCCTGCTGTGTAAAGCAGGTGTAAACTTACACTGGTGTAAATCGGACTGTTTTGCTGAATTGGATGGAAGTACTGGGGCTTGCACTGGGTAAGTGTGAGCATAATTTAGTGCTTGGTGAGCACTGCTGCCTCGCAGAGGTCAGTGATATCCCGGCTGAGCAAATCACCAGCTCGTGTGGAGCTCTCACTGTAAAACAGAGCAGTAGTGGTGAGGCATAAAGTTATCCCTGTTTTTCCCTAGGAACAGTGGATGGGGCTTGATAGAAATGTGGACTGAGGTGACAATTGGGCACTCCTAACTGGAATCACATCACTGTTTGTGGACAACCTACCAGAGATTAATTCACAGACATGCCTTTCTGAAGGGCTGAGCACACATTCACCAACACCTACATTGAAATCGCAGTTTTTGTAGCTCTGTTTTGTACTTCTGGATGCATTGATTACCAGTTTAGTCATGCTCATTTTCCTCCTGCCTCCGACACCTCCTTAAGTTCAAATGAAGAAATAGTTATTAGCATTATTACATATTTCTTTGTACGAGTTCTCACCCCAGATTAACACCCAATGGTTCTAGGTTCAAACAACAAATGAAACAGTGCCAGGAAATGAGACAAGAATCTGTTTTGCATTGTCATTCTGGGCTCATTTCCCCCAGTTTAATTCAAGAATACCTTTAGAAGAATAAAAAGTGTGATACCACTCTATCGGTACAGCACAATAAGCAAAACTGGACAGATTATATTTTCATCAAATAAAGGAGGAACATATCAGACAAGCAAAAATATTTTAGGAGGGGAAGTCAAACATCACAGCCTACTTTTGGTTTACTTCTCTGGAGTAGTTACATGGCAGAAATGTTGTCCCAGAGGTTGCCTTTCTCACCATCCTGGAGACAAAGAGGATTATTTGAGTTAAACTCAGAATGAAAGCATTAGTTGTTTAGGCTTCTTGTGTAAATATAGATCTATTTGGCAAATGGAAATCTGAGAAATAAATTGGTGCAGTCTTAAATGATGGGAATTTAATACACATCCTCATTGTTTTCAAATGCAAAAGATAGGAGGTATCTATTTAACGGATCTCCTTAGGGAGGAATTATCTGATTTCTAACATGAGAAAACACCGAAGCCAAGGCAGGGGCCTGTTGTTACTCCATCCAGGAAAAAAAACATGTTCCTTTGAAATTTCATCAGCTAGAAAATCAATGAGTAGGGCTTCAGATGTCATAGAGGAATTTTACTGGATTTTTTTTGTTAGGTCCAAATGATTAAAATGCTATAAATTCTAACTCAGACTCTGCAAGTGAAAGGTTTAAGAGATTATGAGAGTAAATCATTCATCCCTTCTGAATATCCTGCTGATAAAAGGGATCCCCTGTTGTGATATGTACTGTCAGGTTTGAATTTGAAGCAGAGATTTTCCTTCAAGTTCCCTTTAGGGAATCTGTACATTTTACACTGAATATTAGGATTACCTCTCTAGGCATGGAAAGGAAGTGAGAATGAGACCCTAAAGCCATAGAGAAATTATCAGAAGGAGATAAACTGGTTTCCTTTTTTATTAAATTCTCTTATAACCAGCTTTATAACCTAGCAAGTCACAAGGATTTCACAGTACATTACACATGCTCACTCGCAGGCATTTCACAAGATCAGGGAGGTGTCTCTGTGTTTTCTGCCCTGGACTGAGCACAAAGGCACAGGGATGGGCTCCCACACCTCCCTTCCCAGAGACTCCATCCCGCTCTAACAGCTTTATACTTTGTTGACTGTTTCACTGCTATTAACTCTTGTTACCGGCTTTTCATGTCTTCTGAAGCTCTGATTTAACTCTTGGGCAGGAGCAGGCCAAGGCCAAGAGGCATCTAAGCATGGCAAAAAAGAAGGTCCCACTGGCTATGCTGGGAAAAGCTGTGGCTGCTCCCCATCTCTGCAGGAAGGGTGATTCCTATGTTGAACACCACTGTGAGGGTTCAGTAGAGAGGGCCGGGGAGGTGTGCTCATGCATGTAAACGGTCCCTGTGGTAACAGCAGCACAGGTTTAGAGGAGCTCTAGTCAAGCCAGAGTCCTGCCCTGGACTGTACAAATATGTATAGGTCAGCCTAGGGCAGGTTCTTCTCCAAGGCAGAACCCATGTAAGGCTGCAAGAGGTGTGCAAGGGGTGCAAGAGGCTGCAGGGGTGCACAGCAGTTCCTGTATTGGTGGGGTGAAGGCAGTAGTACCCAGAATTGTCCCCCCGGCTGAGTGGTGATGCTGAGAGGTAGTTTAAAAGCCTCGCTGCCTGCCTATGCATGGCCCTGGCCCTCCTAAATACAGGGAAAACAGCAGCAGGAACCTCCTGGGGAGGCCAACGCTGGACCTGAAGGAGCAGTGATCTTTTCAGGGCAGGAGCTGCCCTGGACTACTGCTTTTCACCACTCGTTTTTTGCTTCCCTTTTTATCTTCCCTGTCCACCCAGGAGGAGCAGCGAACTCTAGCGTGGGCTAGGGAGAAAGCAGGGATTATTCTGGTACCCTTTGTGTCTGCAGTGAATGTCAGCTGTCGGCATTCGCTCGGCCTCATTCGCACCGCTCCGGCTGTCACAGGCCGCGGCGGGGACCCGATGGGGCGATGCGGGTCCCGAGGATGCTGCCGGGACCGTCCCCGCCGCCCTGGGACCGCCCCACCGGGCCAAACCTGGCGTAGCAGCACCCTCTGTAGCACGGCGGGAGCACGGCACCAGCCGCCCGGCCCCTCCCTGAAGGTTACCCAAAGGCATGTGCTGCCAGGGAAAGAGTAATGCCCCTCCGATAAATCAGGCGGTGATTCCTAATGGAGCTGTCTCCTCGTCTGCCTCGCACCCGCGGACAGCCGCCCGGGTTCCGTTCGGCAGAACGGTGGCTATCTCCCTTGCATCAGGATGGCTGAAGGAGCAGTCGGGTGACAGCCATCGGAAGATGTGGTCCTTTTTGTTTCATAAATGCAACGTGTGTTGACCCGCTCTGCAGGGGAAGAGCGAAGGATTTATGTGCGCTCTGAACCCCCCGTCCCTCAGCTCTGATGGAGAAGCAGACCCTCCTGCTCCACATGGGAGCTGCAGTGATAAATACTATTGACAGTGCAAGAAAATCAGATACACCATGTCAGAGCTCCTGCGCTTCTATGTGCCGGCTACTTGAGCGGCCGTGAATCAGTGCAGGAGGACACAAAGAGCTCTGTGAGGCACCAGAGAAATGCAGTTAAGAAAAATCCAAGCCGTGTTCATTTTACTTTGCAAGGCGGCTGTTAGAAAACAGTTCAACCCAACAGGATCTGAGTGTTAGCCAACTCCTTCTGCCCTCTCCCACGGGAAAGAGGGCTATAAAATAAAACCGACTCATAAAAAGCTGTTAGTCAACCTGTTCCCTGCTTGTGACACAGGATGGCAAGGGTCCTAGAGGCAGAGCTGGGGGGAAGGAGAAGGTAAGCAGCAAGAAAATTCAGGGAATTGGATGTTTGTGTGCAGCAGAGGACAAAAGCACCACAAACGAGTTCAGATTGCTCGGAGCCAGTGTGTAAATTCATCCCAGAAAGTTTAAAAGTTTGTGATAGCGAGTGGATTCCCATGTTCCAGAAGAAAACCTGGTGCTTGTGTTTCCCAGTGGGGTGGCTGTTGGGATGCGAGTGTCTCCCAGCGCTGGGGCTGCGCTGTAGGGGTGATCCTGCACAGTGTGGATGAGAGGCTGTGTGAGCTGCTGCTGAGGCCATGCCTGGCTGGGTCCAGGTGTGGGATCAGGATCCCGATCCCTTGCTGCCTTCTACCTCTCATTGTGCAACAATGATGTTTTCTTAACTTGCAGCGGTTGCACCATGGGAAACAGGGAGTTAGCTGGTTTCTACACAGCATTTCAAGTGGATGGAAACAAGGGGTTTTGTCACCAAATTTGACTATAGGGGTTGTAGCATTCCAGTACTTTCAAGATGTTGGATGGCTTGAAATAGCAGCCTGTGAAAAAGGGTGTTTTCTGAGGTGCCAATTTAAAGCTCATTGAAGTCAATGGGAACTTTTTAATTGGCTTCTTTGGGCTTCAGTTTGGGCTATAAACTATACTGAATTTAGGGGAAGAACCCCCAAAATAGAAACATTCTGGACTGAATTGTTGGATTTGGCAAGGTCTGCTGTATGACTGGGCTTCATTAGTTTAAATTCAGGCAAGGTCTAGGGAAATTATGCTAATCAAAAGGTTCTTTAGAAAATGAGTCCAAGTGTCTCCATTTTTCTACTTTATGGAAAAGCATGAGCCAAAAAAAAGGAGTTGTTTTGCTGAAAGTAAAGCCTAAAGGTTTGTCAGGACTGAAAGCCTCTTTTGCGTTATTAAGGAATGGCTTCTCTGAGAGTAATGAGTAGGTTGCATTGTCCAAATGAGGCGCAGAGGACCGCAGAACAGCTGTGTGTTGTATCAGTTACACCTCAGTGTTTCTCTTGTGTCTCCCAGACTGTGTGTGCACACTCGGATATCCTTATCTTACTGATTACAGTCTAATTGATTGGAGCTGGGAGGATTTTAACACTAACTCGATTTTCACCATTTCCACACTTGCATAAATCCTCCCCTAGGACACCAGCCAGGTTACTTTCTGCTGCTGCTGGCTTTCCTTGTCCATGTCCCCCCACGGCACAGAGTGACAAAGCCATGTGTGCCTGCTCAGGAAGGCCAGCCTGCAGTTCATGAAGGCTGACGTGGCACCTTGTGCAGGCACTGACAAAGGTGGGCACGTGAACACCAGCGCTGCGTGCCCTGCCTCAGTGCATTAGAGCTTCAGCAGGCATGGGCTGCGCCTCGCTGAAGCCTCCTCTACCCATGGCTGCCATTTAAATGTGGTGGATGTGCAAGGAAAGCCTAGAAATGCCCTTTGCTGTGCTTGTGAGAGAAGGTGGGGGTTAAAGCCAGTATGGATGTGTGGAAGTTTTGAACTCAGGCATCTAAACTAGGATGTTGTAAGTAAGTTACTGTTGAACAGGCTGTCCAAATCAGCTTTTATTCTTGTAACTTCACCATTTTTAGAGAAATAACATTCCTCTCCTTGTCCATCTTCTAATGGGGCTTGTTTACCCTGTAGGAACACCCCTGACTTCCCCAAGGAAGACTCTGGTGTTCCTCCTGGAACTGTACAAGAAGACTCTTTTGTCTCATCTTTTACATCTGTCTTACTGTAAAGTCAGCCACCCTTTGATTACTGAATTTCTGTTATTAGCTCTGACTGTGGAGCTGATCACAAGCGTCCCTGGCACCCACTACCTCTGCTCTGCTGGTGGTGGCAGCAGACATTTGATTAACTACCCAGATCTGAGCACCAGCGGGGTGCAAGGTGGGACATGAAGTAAATCACATCTCAGGCCCTTCGTGCCTCCCCTGTTCCACCCGCCAGGGCAGGCAGGCTGCGGGCAGGGTGGTTCGAGGCCTTTGCTCATGCAATGTGCGCTGTAATTACTGCAAGGTTAACTGGAAAAGAACAGTGCTCTGCCCACTGCAGTACAGTACGGCTCGTCACCTGCGACACGGGGCAAGCCCTTGTAAGGTCTGAGGACAAGAACATTTCACAAGATGCACTGCAAGGACAAGGTGCAAGAGAGGCTACAGTTCAAATACAGTCCTGGAGATTGGCCTCAGTGTGGTGGTGATGTGTGTGGGAGACATCTTGTGCTGCTCATCTTCTGGATACTGATGCTGTAAGAGAGCTGAGGCCAGCTTTCACCTTGCTCACGCCAAAAAAAGCGGAGGCTGTTGCTTAGGAATCCATGCATATCTGCAGCAGTTTGCCCTCCACAGCTCCCTGGGAATACGGTCAGATGTTTCTGGGTAGTGTTTTCTGTTTGCATTCTTTTAAATGAAAACAGTGATTTTTGGTTGTGGACAAAAGAACTGTGCTGGCTTAGGGTGTTAATTTAGGTGGATTTTGCTATATTTCTAAGGAGCATAAACCACTATTTGTTGTCCTCCCTTTTCTCTAAATAAAAATGTATGTGCTTTCCTTTAAAAATGTATTTTGTGTGTAAGTCACATACGATAACATTAAATGCAGTATAAAGACGACAATAAAACTGGTTGTAACATTTATATATTTTTCATGACTGAAGTGCTTTGCAGTTGGAGATGCTATAAATGCACACTTGCCTCTGGAGGAAGCAACACACTTACACTGCAAAAGATGACAGTTGCATGACCCCAGAAAACAGCTTTTCTGTGGGGCTGGAGGGGCAGGCAGTTCTCTAGGACAAAATAGGGGCTGGGGTGTCTGCCCCAGCATGCTGTGGCCATGGGAAGTAGGGTGGCTTTTGCTGAGGAAGAGGCTGTGGTGGACAGGGTGGAAAATACTGCTGTGATGGGAGGAGACCTCACGCAGAAGCATCCACTGAAGCAGCAGAGGAGGAAGCGCCTGTCCCAGGTCTCCTCCTGTTGTGTCTCAGCTCTGCTGCTTTCCCCCTCCTTTCAGCAGCAGAGCCTGCTCCTCATTGGGGTCATGGTGCTCAGCATCACCCAAGCTGCTCAGAAACTGTTGGGTTGTCTGGGTGCGCAGTGTAGTCGGGGAAGAAAAGCAGGTAAAAGCAGAAGGAAAAGGAAAATGCTGCTATTGGTATTTTCCCTTGGGTTTTCTCGTGTCTTTTTTGGTACGTCCGATCTGTTCCAACAGGATGAAGCAAATTCCAGACATGTTGACTGCCCTCTAGCAGCATCTTCTAAAACAGCCACATCTTGCACAACACCGTATCCTTTCACGGGGACTATTTTTACCGGGGGAGCATGGCTGTTCTCCCTTCCCACCCTGCAGCAGAGGGCCCTGTGCCTGCCCTGGAGGCAGGCGGGATCGGGGAGTGTGTTCCAGGGCCGACCCTGTCACCTCCACTTTTTCGCAGTGGACTCCTGCGTGGCCACGGAAAGCGAGGAAGAGATGAAGTGCTTCGTGTGGCTAATCCTGGTGGCAGTGCCCCAATGAAAGTCATGCACTGGTTGTATGGGAGCTGCTAGAGCATCTGAACATCACCAAACAGCCACGGAAATGTCTCTAAATTGCCCTCCATTAGAGAGCATTCAACACTCGGACAGGCACTGCCCACTGCCCACTGACTTCTACAGAATACACTCAATGAATATTAAAACCAGAGCTGATGTTCCCGAAGTCATTGCCCATTACTGCGCTTCAGACTCCATTATGTGGCGTGACTTTAAAAACTTCTTTTTTTTAAAGGTCATGCTGTTTATGCTGCATAATATAGAATGCAATTCCACTGTAAATTAGAAATGTACTTTACAGCCTGCTGCTGTGCTTCATGGAGGGGAACAGAACTCAAAATCACAGGTCTCCTCCTCGTGGGGAAGCAGTTGTGGGAATGTTTAATATCACCATAATCGGGGGCTTTATGGACTAGTACTGAGCTCTGCAGGCCTCTCTAGACACCTTGCCTCATCTCCTGCCTGCTCTGTAGCCTCTCTAGAACACTTTCCCATTCTTGACACTGTTAAATGTGATTTTACTTTACTGTTATAGGAAGTTTGGGGTAAACTGTAACATTACCTAACTCGCTGATGTTTGCATGGTGCCCACCTTTGTCAGTGCCTGCACGAGGTGCCACGTCACTTGCCTATGCAAGTGTGGAAATGATGAAAATCATATAGATAGATATAACATAGAATGTTTACTGCTTTATAAAAGAGCAACTTTTAAAGATGCTGTCCTCTCTCTTTCCAGGTAAACCACAGCACAGAAACTGGATTTTGAGGGACATGCAGCCTGGTTCCAAAATTCCCCCATGACAGCTCTTCAGGGAGCCAGTATCGAAGGTAAGCAAATGAATCATTGATACTTATTTAAAAAACTTGAGGTCACACATTGCTTCAGAAGGCAGAACACATGAACAGGAGAGCAGCCACAGGGCACAGAACCACACTGCGTAAAAAAGCTGAAAGGTATCTTTGTCACACTTCACTGCGGAACACGTAATATGATAGAAAAGTTATGGGGAGACTGTTACGAAAATACACTGACTGATGCCAAGGTGATGGAGATGCCAAGTAAAGGAATTAAGCAAATAAACAGGGTTTCAGACAGGTGTTAAGAGACATAGGAACAGCAGCACAGGAGGAAACTGAGAAGCAGATTTTTTCCATCTAAGGGTATATGTTGTAAACCTCTCATGAAATGGAAGTTACATGTTGTTGTTTTTTGTTTTTGAGGGAAATAATATCACATTCACAACGTCTCTTACCAGAAACTGGTGTTTTTTAAGAACGCTATTTGGATTGAAGGGGCAGGCCAGGCTGCAAATGGGACTGTGTTACTAAGCAAGCACTTGCTACCAAACAGGTCTGCAGGGCAACAGCCGCCACTCGGACAGCGCAGGCATGTCCAAGTGGTGCAGCGCCTCTGAGGCCAGTTAGGTCCAGTCATAATGAACTTTACTGCCAGGGCAGACCTAAACCGAGGTACCCTCCTAATATCGCTTTCTTGGAACATACTCCCAGTCCCTGTATTAGGTATACAATCTGCCAGAATACTCATGCATTATTACTAAGTCAGCGAAAGGCAATGTTAATCTTTGTAGGACTGATTTATTTATTATAAAGCCATTTCTTGTGTTTAAATGTACTATAAACATGGTCTGTAACACATTAAAAATACAGTGGAAAAAGCAGAAGAAATAACATTTCATACAGAGGCACAAATTACAGAATTAAAACAACTCTGTTTCTTCAGTTTTTGTGCTAGAAGAGGTGGATAACAAATTCTTTTCAACTGTCAACCAATGAAAAGAATCTTGGTCAAAAATACATATAATATATATATATTTTTAATATATATAATATTTTATAAAATATTTTATATTTCTGTACTGAAGTTCTTGGTCATCCCAAGTTATTTAACATGCCAGACTACTGAGGATGCCCCTAGTTATTTGGTGCAGGTTAATTTTGTGCAAATATTCTATTTTCCACTGGATGTTGTTAAAATACAGGACAAAATCCTTAAGGTAAGCAATCAAGAAAAACCCACACTGCTTGCTATGGACTACCAGGGTGAGCACCACCTTATAAGCATCAGAAAAGAACAGACACAAAGTTCTCATTTCGGCTATAGGGGAACACCATTTAGGGAGTCCACCCAGTGATCTTGTACATCAGCGCCCTCAAAAGCCTGGCCTCGTAGGTAACTGTGTTTTTCCCACTGTGCAACCTCTCCTCTTCAAGGGGCTGCTCAATGACAGCTGGAATGTTTCTTCCATACAGCTCACATTGCTTCAGAAACTGAATGCACTCCTCAATAACACTGTCACACAGCATGATCATGTGCTTGGACATGTTCTCCAGCAAGGACAGGAAACACCGTTTGGCGTAATACCATGTATCAGTGCTCAGTTTTTTATTATATGGCTCCAGGCTTTTAATGACCCTTGTTATGCCAAAGTCATAGTTTCCCTTCACACAGTAGAGGGTCCCAATGACTAGATTGATAATGCAGAAATGGTAGGTATTTTTATCAGGATGATTATAGGACATCTGCTCTTCTCCCTGCTCGATCTTCTTCATCAGTTCCTCCGCATCTTCGTTCTGGCTTGTCAGGATGTAGGAGACGCAGAGGTTAGCTAACACAATGGCACTAACATCGAGAATGTTGTCATAGTGCTTTTTAACTACTGGCTCGTAGAAGCTAATAGCCTCTTTATACTTGTTGTCTTGCATGAAGAGCACATGAGCCACGTTGAGCTTCCACACCTCGTGTTCGTTACAGAACTCCACCGATTTGCGGAAAATCTTTTCTACCATTGCGTAGTTCTTCATGTCCCAGTAAATCTTTGCCTGGGCCATCAAGACGGGTACATATTTATCCAGAGTCTCATCATACTCATTAACTGCCCTTTTTACAGCTTCATCATCCCAGTTTTGCCTAGCTTCCTGTACCTGCTTCATGAGTTTTCTCAGCTGCTCGGTCATCACCCCTGCTGAATCATCTAGCTTGTGGAAAGCCTCCTCAGGGGAAGTTTGACAAGTAATAATGGCATCCAAGAAGTTGTACAAGTAAGGTGTGAGCAGTTTGTAGGTCAGATGGGCATTCTCTGCCAGCACATCAGCTGCCAGGTCATAGTACTGATGCTTGCAGTAGAGGAGTAGCAAGTTTCCAAAAGTTTCTGGTGGACAGGGGTTCTGCAGCAGAAGAAACTGCAGTTTCTCAAACCCTTCGGTGGGCTGGCTGTCCATATTCATTAATGCTTGGTTGTGCAGTGTGACTGGATCCAACTCCTCTTCAGCCCTTGGAGGCATGTCTGTGAGGGCCTCCTGGGCCGCTTTCAGGTTGTGCAGCTGGTACTCAATGGCTGCCTTGAGGTTGAAGGCCTCCACCAGGGCCGTGCGGTGCAGGAGCATAGTGTTGCCTACGCTGCGGACATCAATGCCCTCGGTGGTCATGCCCACGCTGAGCTCTGGGTGCTGGTTGATGCCGCGCTCTATGATATCGGAGATGTGTTTGAGGGCAGGGGCGTACTGCTTGGCTGCGTAGCAGCACAGGGCCATGTTGTAGGACAGCTCGGGGCTGTAACCCAACACTTGCATGGCGTCGGCAAACTTGCCGCTGGCCTCTTCGTGCCGGCCCTGCCGGTACAGCAGGCAGCCCAGGTTGATCTCGGCGTCAGCTCGCTCCGAGGGGTTTTCGGCCGCTCCGGGGCCGCCGTCTGCAGCGGCAGCGAGCGCCTCCTCCACCAGGCTCTTGGCCGCCGGGAGGTCTCCCTGGGCATAGTGGATGGCCGCCTGCAGGCGCAGGGCACGGCCCTGGTAGGCGGGGAGGTCCAGCAGCGGGCTGACGGCCCGCAGGGCCTCGGTGTAGAGCCCGGCCTTGTAGAGGGCCTGCGCCAGGTAGAGGCGGTACGCGTCCAGCTCGGGGTGCAGCGCCACCAGCTGCTCGTAGCACTCGGCCGCCGCCGCGAAGTCCTGCAGCTGGTAGTGGCAGTAGCCCAGCAGCGACAGCCCGCCCCGGGAGCGGCAGCTCCGCTGCAGCTCGCGGCTCAGCAGCGACACGGCCTCCGCGCACCGCCCGCCGACAATCAGCCCGTACACGACGGCCGTGTACTGCCCGTCCGGCACTGGCGCGGCCTCCATCGCCGCGGCCCCGGCAACGGCCCCGCCGGCGCGGCACCGGCAGCAGCGCCCCTCGCTGCCGTGGTAACGGCGCCGCCGGAGCGGAAGCGCTCCCCCGGAAGCGGCCGGTGTGCGCACGGACACGTACGGGCAGTGCGCCGGTCGCTCGCCGCGGGGCACGCCGGGAGCTGTAGTGCCCGCGGCTGAGGACGCGGTGCGCGGGGACCCGCTGGATCCCTGTGAAGGCGGGAGCGGGCCCGGGCCGGGGACCCTGTGCTGCGCTCTGCACCTCCCCTCCTCCCTGCTGACCGCCCGCCCGCCCGCCGTCTGCTCCGGGTGGCGCGGACGGAGTGTGCCGGGGTGTGCCGCCGTGGTGCCAGTGGGAGGCGGTGCCCGCGGAGGGAGCCGTGTGCCCTTGTATTCGGCTGCCGTTGTGTGTGACCCTTCGTGCTTTTGCCTCCTGAGCGGTGGAAGAGGCTGTTCTGTGGCGATTCCAAATTGTCTCAAGGAGTTCGCGCCTCCTGGCTGCACTGCCTGTGCCTGACTGCTCGTCCCTGCCTGAGCAGCTGGAAGGAATAAAACCAACTCCTCTAACTTACCCATAAATATTGTGTAATAGTTCTCTTCAGCAGTGAGTGGTAGTGTAAAAGCAGGCCCTATGCTACAAATGCAGTCCTGGAACACAGGCCAGTTAGTATTTTCTTGCTGTTATGGACTTTTTGGACAGGAAACATCCCCTTTACAATCTAGCGAGATCCAAAGGTTAGAGCTGATGGAAGGAAGGATGTTTGTACCTTAGCGCAGTCTGTCAGCTTTCCTGCAGCTGTAAAAATGTAGAAGAAATAATTTCCAACTTTTCTGAAATTATTTTCATCAATGTAATTGTTCTTTGGGGGAATATTTCCCTTTCTCCCTCCCTCCCCCCCCCCCCCCCCCCCCCCCCCCCCCCAGTATTTCTACTGAACAACGGTATATCCAGTATCACAGACTCTACAATCTGTGCAATTTCTGTGCTTGCAAATAGCTCTGTTGGAGTCACCAGCCATATGTGTTTTCTGGTCATTCCAGGCTAATGCCAAGTGTATCCACCAAGGTAGCTTTTGCAGGTCAGGACTTGCACGTGCTGCAAGGTCGTGTTTCAAAAATGGTACCTAGGTTGCTCAGTCTCATGTGTTCTCATGCTCTTCTCTTTGTGTGAGTCAGTAATCAACAGATACAGCTCTGTTTCTGTACATATGCATATATAAATATATATATCTCTGCCTACATATAGACACGGCTTTCAGCAACCTGGTCTAGTGGAAGGTGTCTGCCCATGGCAGAGAGGTCAGAACTAGATGATCTTTAAGGCCCCTTCTAACCCAAACCATTCTATGATTCATCCCAGCAAGGCAATTTCAAAGTAAAATAGTAATAATAAAAAAACCACAGCAAACCATTAAAATGATTTATTATTCTTTTTTTTGAGAGACCAATAAAATCGAGTTGTTAATTTCAAAAACATGCTCTAAAAAGCTGAATTGGCATTGTTTGGTCTACTAAAGCAAAACAGTGAGGATAATGGTCTTAAAATGCAAAAAGGAAATGGATCCAGAAGTCTGAAGTTACACGTTTGGAAAGTACATAGGGTTCACTCGTGTTAGAACATACACACAGTGTTTCTGTGTGTGTGTCACTTCTTTCCCATAGGCAAAGGTTCAGAGCTTATATTCCCCACACTACTACAAGCGGCCAACATGCTTGTAAATTGGTAATTAAATACAAAGTAATCCGAGAAAGAAAAGGTAATGAGCAATATACGCTATGTATTCCAATCCTGGCACATTCAAGCGATGGAAGTCTCTGGAGTCTCATTTCAGCTGATTTATACCTCCCACTTCATTGTTATATTAGAAACCATTCACATGATTTTACTCTTAAAATCTTCTGGGTTTTTTTTAAAGCCAATAAAAATCTTCTTGCGCTGCATTTTCTTGCCCAGAACTCTAAGCATTGGAAATGTCTATTAGTATGTTTTACATAACCTTGAAATAAACCTGTTCTAAAATGTCGCTCAATGCATAAATGATCTGTCAATAACTAAAATTGTTTTAATTTTATCAAGGGAAAGTAAGTATTTGGCTTGTAGGCTGAAACACGCCTATTTTTCCACCAGGATTAATTCATCCGAATATTACAAATTAGGTTAGGCACTGCTGGTTGCAGTTTTCAAAAATAGTTTGTGAGTACTAGCATTGGCTTTGTTGATAACTACAGGCACGTTACGAGATTGCAGTGCACTATAAGAAGGAGCAATTAGGAAGGTCGCCAGTCCAGAACAGCGCGCCTACTGTACCAAGGGCACCATCTGCAGGAATACCTGAGCTAAAATGAAACATACTTGTCTACTCTATGGTTATTTTCTGCAGGGCACAAACCATACTAACGACCTCCTCAGCACAATAGGGGCTCGCTGTGACAAAGCTGTATGGGGAGTTCAGTGTCCAGTTGCCACCAGAGGCATCCAGCTCAAACTGTGAGCTGCTGCTGTCTCGCCTTGTAAGTGTGAGTCTGCTTTGGAGCAGGAGCAAACCTGCCTCCTGACAGAAGCAGATGTCTCCGTCTTGATCACATTATGAAGCTGTTCTGTTTCGCCTGTAGGTAGGGAAATTGTCTGATTTTACTACTCAAACTATGGCCAAGGACATGGCTTTCATGTCTTGTTCTCAGGAGGTGGGAAATCCTTCCGTCTGAACCACAGGAGAGCCTCTACCCCAGGGCTCCTTGCCTTGAACAGTGTTAGCTTTTCTGCTTTTCTAGTGGGGTCACAGTGTTGTGTTGCAGGGGAGCGTTTCATTCCAGCAGGACGTACACGCAAGCCCCTCCTGAGCATTTCCACCAAAGCCTGTCAGCTCTCTGTGTCTCCCAGGAGTGAAGCAGAGGCTTGGGCTGTACCCAGCAGGCATCCCATCTCCTTACTGGGCACATGTAAGGGGCTTAGGGAGGAGGGCAGGAGACAAGCCCACCCTTGTGACTCCCCACAGATTGGTGGGGAATGTGCACATGCAGTTTGAAATCTCCTCCAGATTCAAGTGGGATTTGAATGTCAGGCTCCTTCCCGATTATCTTACGTAACGCTAGGGCATTTACACAAGAAGAGAAAAGCTTTTCTTTTTTGTGGCGAGGAAAGGTTGATTTTGGTAAGCGGTCTCACAGGTGGGAATCCTGAGTGGAATTACTGTGTGATCTGAACTATCTTTGAGGATGGGGATGAAGACCCAGGTTTTCTCCTGAGCATGTTCTGCTGATAAGGGCTGCTGGCTCGTCTCTGTGAGACCTCATGGCCTCTGATTCATGAGATGAGAAACCTGACTGAATTCAGGCTGCTGTTAGCACTAGTCAGTAGGACACCTAGAAAAAGGCATTGCTGTTGAACCAGCTCAAAGCAAATTTGGGGGAGAATCAAGCCCCTGTGACCCTATGGGTGGTCCACATGCTCACCACAGTTTAGCACTGGAATTGTAAATGCTACAGCCCTCGTTTAAGGCCAAATTTCCACTAACTGGTGGGGCAAAAAAGGGATGACTTGTTTGTTGCTGAGGCAGACCAGATGTGTTGGGCATCTCCAGGGAAAGGCCAAGCAGCGTTAGCATTGTCCTGGGTAACAGTAGGTTCTCTGTCCTCCTCTGCTCATGCCCTCTAATTTGTCCTCGCCTCTTGTGAACCTGTGCGTTATGTGCACTCACAGAACTAAGCCAATTTCAAGGGGTTTTGATCTCTCCTTGCGCAGTGGGCAGAGAAATGAGTAGAAGACAGATAATGCCCATTTAATAGCCTAGAGAGTCATCTCTCCCATGCACGTCCTGGAAGAGTTCGGCAGAACTGACTGGAGTACTGAGAAATGTTTCCCTATCAGAAATAATGAAAAGCAGATAAAATTTCTATCAAGCTTGTAAGCATTAGCTAAAAAGTGGTTTTCACCATCTTAAAACATGAGAAACTTGGAATATGTCTTTACTATTCTGCATGCCTCCACAAAGAATCCTCTTTGTCTCACAAAAATGCAAGTCTGTTGCCAATTCCCAAGGTAAGTGTTAAAGAAAAAAGTATAAGATTTTTTTTTTTGGTTGTTGATTGTTTTTTTCAAGATTGAGCTCTATCACTTTAAGAGCCCAAATGCTGTTCTGAGATGCAGTACTGTGCCCTCCTGGTTTCAGAAGGGTTGCTTTGGTTTGCCTGAGAACAATTTGATAAAGATCTAGCCGTGCACTCTCATTTTCTTCCTTGTGATGGAGGAACAGAACCATAACATTAGTCAGCAGTTTCTGAATTTTGACCCACAATAGCAAAGATACCGAAAGACAGGGGAAATAGATGGAGGCAATTACAAACAGTCACTTGATTGATGGTTGACATTGTTCGAGCTTCAGCTGTATGTCAGGTTGTGGCCGTGCTGCATCCCCATCCCTGCCGGTGGGTGTTGCCATGGGCAACAGCGCACTGAAGCCAATAAAAGGGAGAGGAAATGAGGGGAGACTCAACCTTGGGGGAAGCTGGAGGGTACGTGCTATAAATTATGTTATACTTAGCAATATGCAATATCAAAATTCAGGAAAGGTGTGTGTACCTGCCAGCAATACTATGGCAGTTCCTAGTATCTGTTTCTCCCATAAAGTGTGGGTGGTAAGTTTTGTATGGCTTGCTGCTTACCATCCTATCTGTCTTTATTCAGGGAAGAAAGAAGTGGTAAAATAATAGCAGAAACATTTCCATTTGGTTCATGTATTCTGTGCTGTGCAGTCTGCATTTCTGCTCCTTCCCTGCTTCTTTCTACTAGAGGTGGTGATGTGGTTCAGTTGTGTACTAACAGATTTGTTTGCAGTGGTGCTGCAATCGCCAGCTATTCTATACACATGATCACTAGCACAGAGCAGTTTGGTTTTGTTGTGGTTTGGGTTTTGGTGTTTTGTTTTTTTTTAATGAGTAATCAACAGATTTGCTGTTTCTGTTTGATTGTCAGACAGATGTAGTCAGCTTTTCAAAGGTGCTAACAACTCACTTTCCTTAGGAAGGCAGAAAGCTCTTTTTAGCATCTGGTCAGCTGGGCCAGGTCCTGATTTCCATTAAGGTGGTGCCAGTTCAAAGTAATTCCACTGAAGTAAATGGAGTTTGGCACAGGTGTAAGATTTAGCTGAATTCAGCTTTAATTTCTGCTGCCAGACAACCCTATATTTAGAATCCCATTTTTCATGGAGTACAAAGGCTTTTTTTCCTTATGAATGGGAACTTGTAAGCACTGCAACATGACTCCTCTTGTGTCTGGTCATGCAGCAAAGAAAGCACCCTTGAATCATAGATCACAGTTTTGCTACACTAATGATCTTTGCACTAATGGAAAGAGACCGACTTTCAGGTAATACTAGCATCATCACACAGAACTAGACACAGTTGGTTTTGTGACCTGTCATGTTTGATTAGATCTTTCTGAACACCTCTACCACAGACATTTACATGTGAGCCTTGACTGGTGCTGGGCTAGCTGTAATAGCATCTCAAATTGTACTGAAAAAGAAATAAGAGGTAGTCACTCCAGTATGATGATATCCTTCCTCTCTACCATTTCAAAATACAAATTTCAATTGGAAATTATACTGGAAAGGCTTATCTGTGGTCCACTTTTCAATGTAATATAAATCTGAAGGACAAGGCAAAAGACTTCCTTTTTTATTTGTATTGTATTTTCATTAAAGCCCATTAATCTTTTTTTTTTTAATGAATGTGTTAAAAGAGCATTTTTTGAAAGAAAAAAAAGAAACCTCTACAGTATTTTGCCTTTATGCAAACTTCCCTTTGCTAAGAAATTTACTGCATTGTTAATATGAATTTCTCAGAGAAGCAGGGACAGGTCGGTGCTTTTAAAAGATAATAAAGTTTGTTTTTTAAATGTAGCAAAGGTAGGCAATTCTAAAGGCCCTGATCAATCACTAAGAAGCTTTGTTGTAAAAAAATACTTCTTTAGAATACAAAGCAGGCTTTTCAGAACATTCAGGCATAAAAGAGGAGGGAAGAGTGAGAGAGGGACATCACAAAAGCAGGCATAATTGATTCATAACATGTACTGAAGAGATGCAAAACAACAATGTAATTACATACTATTCTGTTTTCCTGCAGCTCCTTGCATATGAATTGACCAGCTTGCCTCCCAGTTCTGCTCTGTTTTATTAATTTTATTAAGCTGTAAGTTCTTATATTTCAGTCTGTTGTCAGCTTTACAGATTTCTACAGCAGCAGCTGAAATGTAGTGGAGCTGAATGAATGCTTCTTATACTAAGTCTTCCATGTCGCTTCAGATACCAGCGCCGTCTCACTGCAGGCCTTCTTTTCAGTCCCACTAAGCCTCCCAGTAAAAGCAAACTATGCTGCTATCAAGCTAATATCCAATCAAATAAGCATGTCTGTGAAAGCATCTCGTAAAAAAATGGTGGGCCTAAGCTTACCAAAACCTTTCAGACAGTTCTTACCGTAAAGCGACACTGGCATTTGCAGGCTTAATTTATGTCTTTGAAAGACACAGTAAAGCTAGAGGAAAGGGAGGACGAGGATGCCGCCTGAGAAGGAAGTCTTTTTTGGTGCAGCTCCTCCCATTTACCTCTGTTAACTGCCACGGAGTCCAGCATAGGCTTCAGTTTCACATTCAGCTTCACTAGACTCTGGAAGAAGATCAAAGAGAAAAAATATTAATAATATTTCCACTCCTTTGATGGACAGCCCAGGGAGTAACAGGGTAAAAAGAGTTTAATCTGGACCATGCCCCAACCCTCCTCACCCCCAGCTGTAAACTCCTGTGCAGGTAAAGCTTATTGTTCCCATGGAGATCTCTTTATCTCACTTGTTTTACCTGAGACTTTAAGCCACCAAAAATGTCAGAAAAACCCAACAACACATAAGGTGGCAGAGTGGCTGCTCAACTACTTTAGCTTTCTTGTAATCCTTAAAGACAGTCCTTTTGAAGCATCCCCCAAGCGCCTGAGACTATCTGGTTGCTGACATCTATGAGCAGGAGGTCCACCGCTTGGATGACAAGTTGGACATAGCTGAAAGAAGCTTCACATTCTTCCTAGTGCTAGAGTCTTACTTCCTGTAGATGAGTAAACCACAGCCGTACTGTGCTTTCCAAAGCTGGCAAAAAATCAGTTACTATGTGCTCAAAATAAGTAATAAATAAAAAAGTTTTCTTTTTAGATTGCACTAAAATCACCTCTTTTCTCCATACCCAGCCCAACGCTCATGGAAGCCAGTAAGAATCTTTTATCTGGTTTCAGCTGGCTGTGAATCAGCCCCAAAACTATATAATTCCTGCACACCTTTGCTAGAAGTTTGTTTTACCTTCCCGTTTAGTATCAAATGCCTATGTGGAAAGACCACAAGTGCTTCGCTTGGTTTTGTTCCTAGACTAAAGAGAGACAGAACCTCATGAACAGCAGCACCTGGATGTGAAGAAAGGGTTAAGCAGTTACCTCCCAAGTGGTCATGTAATGTGCCCTTTCAGGACAGAGGACTATTGTTCTTTTGTGGCTTTTCTGATCAACAAGAAGTGGGTTTTGCTGGGAGTTGGGTGTCATGTTTTCTGTGATAGCATGGAAACTACGTATTTGTCATTTGAAATAAAAGATTAGTGCAAGATAAAAACCGATAAAAGTAACGATGGAGAAGACAGCAAAAGTTGTTCCTCCAGAAGGGCAGAAAATTATAAGGAAAAGAAGGGAAAGGGGAAGAAGGTACTTTTGCAGCTGATAATTTTCATTGTTTGTTTTAAATAGCAGGGTTAACAACGACCACTTTAAGTGGTCCCCGGAGCCCAGACACCACTGAAAAACTGGATTTTTTATAGCTAGTCTGCAAGCCATGGGAGCTTGGTTAGCTGCTGAAGTAAGTCTTGGTAGATTTTTAATTGAGCTATTATATGATAATTAAGGGTTAATGGCCTGATTTTAAGATGTGCTGAAAACTTGCAGTTTCATTTGACTTCAGTAGCAAAAATGAACACTCAGCACTTCTGAAAAATCACGCCATGGATAAGAAGCTGATTTGTATGGAACTTGAAGCAAATCTGCTTGAAATTATTTCCTTGGAATATGGCACAGAGTGGGTAGATAATTTTGCAACCTTGGGCCTGGAGTAGGAGGCAGAATTTACTGCAGTCTCTGCCACATACAGTATTGCTCGCAGGTGACAGTCATTCATTTGATAGAATGGATGTGGATTTGTAACATTCCCATCACTGTGCCTCAGGGCTCCCCATTTTTAGCTCTTTATTTCAGACCATTGTGTGTTCCTCAAACTAGATCTGTTGTTCAAAACAGGGGAGCAGTAATGCATTATAAAAACCTGAAAATACCTGAAAAACTGCTATTACTGTTAGCACAGGCATTACCACTGCCAACTCAGTGTCTAGAGGTCACACATTAGGTACTCAGCTCTCAGAAGCAACATATTAGATCCTTTCTGTGCAAAGCCAGTATCCATCCACTGGCAGTTAAGCTTGCTGGTATTTCTTAAATCTTGAAAAAGTTTTCATGAAGTATTTTTACCAAGCATACACTTAAGATTAAAAAATAAATAAAAATTAAAAATCCATATTTAAATCAGTGTTTAAGAATCAGTGTATTTCAAATGTCTCTAAGCACAAAGATGGCATTCTGTCAGCCTCAGCATCTGTAAGCGCAAAGTGCAGTACAGGCTGTTCTTGTCATAAATGCTATACCAGCAACCTGGTACAGGCAACATAGAGGAGAAGCAGCTCATTGGGACAGTGACCTCTGTGTGTCTCAGCGTGGCCGTGCTGTGTGTGTCTTTTCTGTGCTGTTTTTTTGCCAAGACTGACCACAAGACCAGAGTGTTTTCAATCCTAGTGCCAGGGAGCAAATGCAGAGGTCTGGGCACAACCTACTGCTGTGCTTATCCCTTCAGGCCTAGGCATCTGCCACACTCTTATGGTAGGAGACAGCCCTGTCACATACAATGTTGGGAGGATTGTGGGTGCTTGAGCTCGTTAGATCAATTAGCTTTGCACCCACTACAGCACAGACCAGAAGCCCAAATAGATTGGGAGTGGATCCAAGAAGCTGCCTCATATTTGTACAGTAATCACTGTATCTTGTGAGCTGTAAGCACTTTTAAAATCCAAAAGTAAATACATATATTTCTTAGAGATACATAGCTAAGTGGGTATTGCAGAGTCTAATAACCTAGGTGCAGTAGAGGTTATCAGGTAAATAACAAGAATGGCTAACTAATAACATTAACTTTGATTAAATAAATTAAAAGGAGTATTTAAGAAAGAATAAACCATGTCTTAGATATTCATTTTTACCATAGCACAAGCAATTAATTCTATGAAATACTTTCAAAATATATGGTGTAATTTGAAGAAACTTTATTTTGTTACACATTAATTTATATTAGGGATACTTGACACTGCAGATTTTGCACTTAGTCTATAAAATGTCTTTATTCAGACATTGATTTGATGTTTAAGCCACTGCTTCTGTATTTAGTATCCCTTCACTTTGGGCCTCTTTAATTCTGATCCAATCTTTTAATTGAACCAACTGCTATAATTCCTATGGAAATTAGCTTTTATTTTATTCTTTCCAGCTACCAAAGCATTTCAGTAGGACTTTTCTGATACAAAGTACACAAATTGGATTTTATTTCTGCTTGAGATGTAATTAAAACCTCATTTGATTACTATATATCTGGCCCTGTTTTAATTATTAAACTCCAGTAATCAATTTTCTTTTATGAAGCTTCTGGGAAATTATCTCAAAAGCAACACATTTCTCTCCCTTCTGGCAGGCTCTCGACCATTTACTGAATTACATTCATAGCACCTGTTCCTGATCCGGATTAAACCACCAATTTATTCCCAAAGCTGTTTAAGTTTATTTGGCTGTAGCCTAGTCAGGGTTTTCTACCTCCTGGCTGCACTTTTTACTTTCCATTTTATTGCATGAGAACCCCTTGATGTACAGCTCCTCCATGCTACTATATTTGATGCGTGCCTCTCAGGAACAGCTTTGCTAGTGATCTGTCAGATTTGGTATCCAGCTTCTTAACGCCTGATTTATTATTTGCTTTAATAGAAAGAAGCTTGGTCTTCAGCAGCTGTCTGAGATGGGATACCACCACATAAAGCCATAGCTCCAGAAATGCCCTTTGGACTCATCCCCCCTTGGTGCAGGGGGCAGGCTGTGAGCTGGCAGGCAGCAGCCATGCAGTGCAGGGGGTGAGGGAACCCCTGCCTGGGGGGTTCCTGTCTCTCCACTCGTGACCTCCGTGCCCACTTGCAGTCCTTCCACTGTAACCCCACTGCCTTGCTAGGTACAAGATTGGTGACCTTTCCCGTTTTATCCCCCCTACTGCAAAAGCTGTTCCTAATACCAGAGTGACAAAGCGTGTTGGAAGAGCAGTCACGCTGGCATCTGTGCACTCCAGTGTTAGGCAAAGCCGGGTAGGTTTGCAGTTCCCTTCTGCATTCATATATTACCTCAGATATGTGACTAAGCTGTTTCTCAGAAAGTTACCGTATAGTGCTTTTTCTTTCCACCTTCAATTATTTTAGGTGTCTTTTCTGACTACATACTAATCTACCTACAGCATATTTTTCACAAAGTATAGTGAAAGGTCCTTTTACATACAAGCTCCTCCAGCACAATAAAAGGTTAAAGGTACTTGAGCACTACATTGTATGCACCTGGGAGAGGGGCAGGGCACCTGAAGGAAGAATTCATGAAGGGGGAGAGGATGAGATACTCAGAGGAAGCTGTTTATAGGAAGGTAAGAAGAGGAGAGAGCATGGGATACTCAGAGGAAACTGTTTATGGGAGAAGGTAAGGAGGGGAGAGTGCTGTTTTTTGGGTATATTTTGCTAGCTAAAGCATAGAGAATGCAGAAGTAATATAAGAAGAAATAAACCGATCAGGGAGAGGGTGATGGATGGGTAACAGCGGAAGCATTTTTTTTTTTTTTGTAGATCTACCTCCTGGGTTAAAGGGTGGTAGTGGGGGAGAGGACTTCATCTGCTACATTACCTTCATCTCTAGAAAAAGATGTTTGCTGAAAGAGCCAAGGTGCAGTATACATATGGCCAGAGCCTAAACTATTGTTAAGGCAAATACAAAACATTCTGTTATATTCTAAGACTAATATAAAATCCTTTCAAAGAGGAGCCCTAGCTTACAAACACAGCAGGACCTCCAGGGTATATACTTATCTGTCTCCCCCTGCCCCGGAGGTTCTCATCCAAATATTGACCAATTCTGACCTTGCTTAACTTATGAGCTTTGACAAGATTACAGCTCACGGAAGTGTGGTTGTGGGTCTAATATTTGTAAAGTGAGTTCATGGAATAAGACCATATAAATTCATTTTTATGACTGAGCACATATAAAAAAGTTATAGGTCTCAATGTTCACTCTACTTTGGAACCCAGTGGTTTCTAATGAATCTCTTTTATTATGTAGGCAGTTTCTGAGTTGGAAGGGAGGACTAGTGACCGAGAAGCCATAGGGATAAATTCAGACCTGGTGTAAGCATGTGAAGCATTGCTGAAGTCAAGAGAGTCGTGACCAGTTACAGCAAAGCTGAATTGGACTCCTGAGTTTTGCTGAAGCGGCTTTCATGTGAGAATACGTAGGCCAAAGGTGAGCCATCTATCTGAAAGTCCTTGAACTTCAGATTAGTTCACATAGAAGGGAACCTGTACTGCAGTCATCCAGAGATTTGATCTTCATAATAGAAATGCTTGATGGAAGCTGTTTTGGAAACCCAAAAATATTTCTGTATATGCGTCTATGTAATAAAAATCAAAAAGACTGCTGCAATTCTACCTTCTATGGGTAGAATACAGAAGATAAAGCAATACAGAGAAGATAGAAGGATTACCTTCTATGGCTGTGGGTGTATATGAATTCATTATTTGCCTTATTCAAGGCCATATTTAATCATTGTATTCCAGAAAAAAATACTGTATTTGGGAGGGGTTGAGTTAATGAAAAAAAAAAAGTTTCTGCACTTTCCTCATAGTTGAAGGAGACTTTGTTTATTTGTTCTAGGGCTTACTGAGGAGGGATCCAGATCATCAAGTATGTAATGCACCAGTGCATTACTTCTGCATTTCTGCCAGGGAATTTTTTCTGATGCCCACCAGAACTAGATATAATTAGATGAAATGAATATACCACTGAGTTCCCTTATAGAAAATGGGAGTTTCTTTTAGCTTCTCTATAGAAATTGTTAGCAGTGTTGAAGTAAGTCAATTGTGACTGGAAAGGGATCTGAGACATGCACAAGTGTTCTGCTCTTCCTGTGTGAATTAGTGTTACGCTTCTTTCCGGTGATGGTACACTAGCAAGAGTAATGCTGCACTCCTTTGTAAGTAAACATGCATACTATACAGGAATGATTATAAAGTAAGATTCTCCACTGGTAAGATGTGCCAGGTACTTCAGGGAGGAAAGTGTGTACAGAGTTCCTGGTAGACAAAAGTGCTCTGACGAATATCAAGCATGCTATGCTGTCAAATGGAAAGAGTAATACTGAAGGACTGGGTAACTACTGAAGTAGCTCAACTGATGTGTTGCTGTAGTTGTAAATGATTCATCTGTTCATAATAATTTCATGAAACCAAGGGTTTGCTCAGAACAGGAAGAGTTATTATTTCATAAACAACTACTTATTTTGTTCTGCTGTTTATGGTTTTGATTCTGTGTCTAAAGCATGAAAGAGATGGAATGTTTCTAACTCTTCCTTTCAACATCTTAACCAAGCAGCTGATCAATGTCTTATGCCTTGCTATTAAATGGGTTTTGAAAAACTCTTCAAACTGTATCAGTCTCATATGCTTATTTAGGTCTTTGAATTTGCCCTCAGCTGGGAATTCTGCAGGCAACTGTGATTCTGTTGTGTTAAACACTTACTTGAAGCATTTCATCCATCATCATTTCTAGTCCTTTTCTGATGCAATGTAGTTTGTGCTTTGTCTTTCTTGAAAACTGAATGGCTGTTAAATTATCCATTTATCTTCTTTCAGATTTGCTGTACAATTTGAGTTCCCTCTATTGGCTGTCTCTCCTACCTTATCTGCCAACTTTTCAATCTACTTCCTCAGATCTTTATATACATTTCCATACATGACTGTATGTCCTTTGTAACACATCGGGCAGATAATTCTAAATAAGACAGCAACAAAAATTGTAGTATTATGAATTATTCACTTTTTCTTACAGATCAGGCTGAAAGCCTTTGGCAAATGTTGGTTTTTCTTCGTCTTCTCCCAAATACCTTTGATGACCTGCCCTTTCAGCTGAAACTTTTTTGGCATCAGATGACTCTTTGAGAATTTGAAGTACTCTGGCTTGAAGGGAAAAAGTACTTGTTTCTGCTGTCTCTTCTTCTAAGCAATTTGGAAAATCTTGTAAATTCCTAAAATTGTTGATGATAATGCAATGTTTCATCAATAATCCCACCAAATTAAAAAATCCTAGCAAAAATAATATTCTGTTAATTTCCAAAAGCAAAATGAATCCCTCCTCGCCCTCAGAAAATGAAAAAAGATCTTTATGCCCATTGTAAAGATATGTTCACAATCCTCATAGACACAAAAATCCTTGCTCTGAAACCACCCAAAACTATGCCTTTCCCTATTATACTATGAAATAGTGTCTTAGAAGGGAATTGCAAATAAAAGCATTTTTTCTTCTTTTCCTGGTTTTTCTTTCTTGTATAGTAGCTCTTCTTCACCTTTGCTCTCTATTAGGAGAAAGAGAAGAAAGGAGCAGAAAAACCCAGACCCTTAGGTTAAGGGCATGAGGTAAGAAAAACAGTTTGGCGATGTTTATTCTGTTACTGGAAGTTGTGATACAGTCATAAGATCTGAGTTTTCTGAAAATTCAAGAGAATTCATTCCAGGTGGCCTCATTTAGATTCATCATTAATAGACAAGCAACAAGGCAACAAAAGTGCTGAACCTAGTTATGTTCCTATTTCAAGGCTACAGAAAGATTCTTCTGCAGTGCCAAAAGCTCGTTTCTCTGGGACAAACCCTTATTCCTAATGTAATCTTCAGCTACTGACTCCCCCCAGCACTGGCATTTGGCCTGATTAAGTTTCCTCTGAAGCAAATTTCTTACAAACACAGCAGAATATGTTGCACCTGCTCTTCCTTGGATAATATTACCCCCTGGATTTCAACAGAAAGTGAGACTAATTTGATCTGCCAACGTCTGTGCAGCCTTAGTCCATGGTGTATCACATGCTGCATCCTGAGCCTATCTGCCTTACTAATCCGTGTCAGCCAGGCAGTCCCAAGAAGCATAGATGCATTACTCTCTCTGTGTCCAAATCAAATGTCAGAAATAAGCCCTGCCAAAAATGTGCATCTTCATGGATTCTTTAGGTTCTATTGAAAGTTATCTTTGACATGCTGTAAAGGAAAAGCTGATTTCAGTGAGAATCACACACAGCTGATCAAATTGCTTCCTGTGAATATATTTGTCTGATAGCTTAGTCCTGATGCCCTTTTCAAAGACTTGTGAACATGTGTCAGGGAATATCTGATTATTGCTCATGGTGAACAGCTCAGTACCTAGTGCTATCCGTGCCCGCTGACTAGTTGCAAATTTAAAATAGAACAGCAGAGCTCTGACTTTTGTACCACAATCCCAGGTATGGGTGAATGGTGGATCCAACAAGCCATTTCCAAAATGTTCATATAGATAGTCTTCCTCAAAAAATAATTTTACAACTTTTTCAGTTTTGACTGTATAAAGAAGACAGAAACATCTGAAGGAAAACGTAGTTGTTTTGGCTGCATTCAGTGATTCTTGCCTGAGTAAGAACTAAGCCATTTCATACAGTCCATTTGGGACAAGCAGGACTTCTAGAGGAGTGGTCCAAATACTGAATTTCTTAGACAGTATTTCCTTATGTAAAATTGTAATTGAAGGAATGAGGGAAAGGTACAGCAGTGGTAACTGAGGAAGGGCTGCATTGGGATGTAGCTGTGTAAGCATGATTCTTAAAGCATGCCGTTGCTCCTCCTCTGCAAAGGACTATTGAAAGGTTAATCTCCCTCATAATTGTAACCAGAGTATACACTTTTGAAAAAAAAAAAAAAAAACAAAACCCCAAAACCCAAAAAAATCTCAGTCTGTGCATATGCACTTCCAGTTCAGGTGTCAAAATCAACTTGAACTGGAGAAGTTAAAGCATGGAGATAGCCATGATTTTGGGGGATTTCTGTGTATTTTTTTTCTTATGCTTTGTAAAGGCTCTAGCATTTATGATACCCTATGTATGTATGTTTACAAGCAGAATAGATGCTTTTGCAGCTACATGATCATACTCTAAAGATAGATTTAATTACAAGGCCAAACATTATCTTCTGTAGGAAGACAGGCATATCAGAGCTCTGATTAATTTCTTTCTGAGTATGTGAAACAGTGTGATAAAGGACTCTGTTCTTCTGCATTCCATTCACAACATTTAAAGTACTTGCTAGCTAAACATAATTGTTTCTACTCTTCCCAGGTTCCCCCTAGAATCCTGGATGGAGTAATGCAAATTCACTTCTGTAGATACTATTATATGTTTAAAGCTCTGAATACCCAAGAAAATCTTGAATAGCACTAAAAATAGCACTAAAATGGAGCACCAAGGTAGAGGTGAGCAGGGCAATCTCAGGCATGCAGAAGTTGTAAAAGCCATGAGCTTCTTCTTTATCTTCCACAAAGACATCTCCCTTAAATTTAAATAGCTGCTGTCATTGTCACTGACTACCTGACTATGTATTTATCTGCCCAGAAGCAGAGTGCATGGCCTTTGGCCCTGCTATTCACAGTGTTACTGTCTCTGCCTAACAATGCTGTGAACAGAGCTGGGCTTCTGTTAGCATCTTTTGTTTGATGTGAATTGCTGAAGCTTTGATGTTGTTTGTGAGAAAAATAATGATTAAAAAGAATAAGATCTTCACTCTCCCACTCTGTCTGCTCCCCATAGAGAAATCTAATCTGAGCTGGGGGGAAAAAATCTGTGACTGATCCTGTTGTATGTATACACAAACCACAGAGCCCAGGAGAGAAATCTGTTAGTGTTGAAACTCTTAGCATCTGTTTACTGGAGGGACAGAGAAGTAATTTGTCTTAATGATCAAAATTTTATTTCCTGTTACACAAACATGTATGTCCAGATAGGTACAGAATACTTCCTCTGTGTAGTGAACGCAGCAGTCAGCGTAGCTGTAGTGCTTTTATTTCCAGTGGGATGTCTTAGATTTTCTGCTTTAGTTGCATGTGCTTCACCTTTTTAGAATATTCTAACAAAAAAACCATCCAGATGATTACTTCATACTCAAGCTGCACTAGTAGATTTGAAATGCTCTATAGTGCAAAAAAAAAAAAAGCATTTTTTCTTATAAATTATTATTCTAATAAGCTTGTTTCTCATTTCTACTGATGAATGCTTTTCTTGCTGGCATTTTTGAATGAAGAGCAAATGTGATGCAGTAAAGCATAACTAAAGGCCCTAAAAATCAGAGCTTCAGAGTAAATGAATGGCTGTTCTGCTACTCAAGGCAAAAACTCCACTGTCATATAAAAATATTCTGAGCAGTGATCACTACAGTAACAAAAAAGTAAATTCAATAAAATTATAATGTCCCAAGAGTAATAAAAAGCAATGAACAAAAAATTGGGAAGCTTTTATCTTCACAAACCTTTGATCCATACTGTGAAGGAAGCAGATTTGATTACTAAGGTATTTTGAAATTGGAGGTGGCTTGATTCCCACAGTGAGCTGCAGATGTGGGAGAGAGCAAGGGAGTAGCGCCATGGCTTACCTTGTGCCAACAGCAGAGTCAGCTAACAGAGCACACACAAAAAGGTTTTGGATTTAGACAGTTGGATATGAGAAATCTAGCTGTGTGTAATTCCAAGTATTTTTTTCTTTTAATTTTTTTAATATCCTCAGCTATCATCATATATCTACATTCAGCTTCAAGCTCCATGTTAGCTTATGATGTAGCATGTTTTGTGTATTTTTGACCTTCCTTCTTCTGCGTCGGACGGGCATTCCAAGGGGCAAGTGGGATTGCTAATGGAAGTTGCACAGATCTTGACGTTTTGCTAGTCACTTGTAAGCCTTCTCACAAAAAAGGGCCGAACTTAGGAAACAGTTCTACTTAGGCAAGCAGAGGGATGTGATACACATCCTCCAATAAAGGAGACTTTATTGTCCTTTACTTGGGAGAAGAACTGCACCTCAAAATGGTCTTAGTTATCTTAAAGAAATGTAGAGACCAGATGCATAAGGAGGAGGTAGAGCCAAATCTCCCCAAGGAATGTTTCAGAACGGAGGAAAAAGAAATAAGGCTAGGAAGGCCATAATACTCTAAAATGCGCTGCAAAGTTTGAAGTATAAAACATTCCTTGTGGGCATTCTGGTATGTAGCCTTGCTCATAAGTATGCACTGTGGAGAAGATACAGGTCTGTTATAGCACTGTCAGGGGCACTGGGGTGGTGTCACACCACCCCTGGAAGTTTGGGCTGTGAAGTTCCTTCTGCGTTGCATACTTCAGACATGTGCAGCTGCCAAAAGTAGCCTACTCTTTCTGAGCAAAGAAAATTTCAGGGTGCTCTGCTGATCTCCTGTCTGACTTTAATGGGAGTTGCCAGCATTTGGGACTTGGGAGCATAAATGGGAGTTGCTGGAACCATCTCTGCTGTGCAGCTGCCAAATAACACTGAGCACAGCTTTAGATCCTGCTGTAGCAACTGCGTCGGAATGTATGCACACGTTCCCCACAGCGTTCCCTTCGGGGCTCTGGGTGCTGGGCCGCGTGGATTCAGGACTTTTAATCGCTAGCATGGAAAAAACTACTTGCAAAAGCCTTGATTTTGTTCTCTGTGATTTAATGTAATTCTGGTATCAAAATGAGTGTCAAATGTTTATTTCAAACATACGGTTTTTATAAGCACTATGCTAGTGAGCAATATAAGTGCTGCTAAGATTTTACCGATTTGTCAGCTGCCACTCTGCCTCTTTATGTTGTATTTGTAATGGTGTAACTCATTCTCTCCCTACATGCAGTCCCTACAACATATTACAATGGCTAGAATTTGAAAGATTGTATTTGGGGGGGGGGGGGGAAGACCTCTAGGACTTGGCCCTAGTTGTATTGTTCAGCCAGCCCTAAATGGAGGATTTGCAATGCCTGAATACATTGCTGATGTGATATGTGTATTGAGGTTTGATTAAGCTGGATATGAAAATTAAAACTTGGCTCCACATTGAAGAGAGAATCTCCTGCAGTGTGGTACTATGACATCAAGTTTTCTGTTTACCCCTAAGGCTGGTGCTGCAATGACTTCCAGGTTTGATGGTGTCTCTTTTTTAAGTTGTTGAGCAGCAGGCTAATAGCTGCACAGCATGATGCAGAGACAGCAGAAAGCAGGGAAATCAGATGTGAATATATTCCCCAGAGATCTCCTGCTAAGATGGAGCTAACTAACCAGAGCTTTAGTGCTCAGATGTAGTCTTCTCATGCAGAGGATGGGCTGATTATCAGTTCTTCCTGCTTTAACATACATTTTTGGATTACAGATGCTATTACAAATCATGAATTCTGGTATAATATGCATTCTAGTGTAATATGAACTATTATGTTGTAAGAAACTTTTTTTTTTTAAAGAGTTTTTGACTCAGGTCAGTTGTCACACCCCCTCCCCCCCCCGCCCCGGTCTCTTGTACAAAATGATCTTGGTATTTAGAAAAAAAAAAAGGTTTATATTCTTCTTCTGTGCTTGCTTTGCTTTAATTGTTTGAAGCTGTAGCTTTAGTTTATTTCATTGTGACAAAGACTGTCCTGAGAAAGGGACAGGATCTGCTGGCAAGGCAGTAGCACGCCTCACTGTTCACACAAGTGCACGTTGTCCATGTCACACAACAGGAGTTGCCTTTGCTGGTGGGCAGTCACTTCATTATTGTCACAGTGACATCCTCAGATGCTACAAAGTATAGAGAGCAAGGGAAGCACATTGTATGCTATTGGTGGCATATCTGGTCTATAAAATGAAAAGGAACTGCCAATCCATTTTTATTTGTGTATAGGGAAGCTATGTTCAGGCACAAGTTCAGCAGTTTAATGTTCACATGGGAGCTGGTATCTGCTTTCCAGCTCTTGGCTTTGTATCGTCACTGACCCCTTAATTCCTTGGAGATGTGAGGCAGTTTAGCGTGCAGTGGTAACAGGGAGAAACTGTTGTAGTTCTCCAAAATTGCGTAGTAAGAACAGCCCAGTGTTCTCATTGGTAAAACTGCCAGTCTTTAGTGGCATAAGGTGGTCTGTGTGGTTTCAGTGAGTAGGTGGGAGAGTGGCTGACATGGTTATTGATGATTAAGTTTCTATAGTGTAATTTTGCATTTATCATCCTGCTCATGTAGCTCTGCTTTCTGTACAGATAGAAGACAAAAAGTTAAAATGATGAAGCTTATATTGCACAAGTCAGATTCTGAAGTTGATTTAATCAAAAAAGAGGGAAGCATTCTGGTCGTCTACAGCCTTAATAAAGTAGTACTTGAGCACTTATATACCTTATATCAAGCACCCGTGCAGTCTGTGTGGAAGCATGATTGAAAGAGGAAACTCCAAGTTAAACAGCACACAGGTTAAACCACAAAGCATTTGTTACTGACCTTAAAGGCTTGGCCTAAAGTGCCCCTTAACGTGTGGAATGGAGCCAAAAGGGGGTGCAAAGGCTCAGCCTTGTGCTTCCCTTTGAGTCACACACATTTGGACAGGTTTGACAGCAGCACGTAACAAGGCTGTCCCTCTGGCAACTCTGCAGAGCACTCCACACCTTGCCATGATGAGAATCCATTTGTCTCAAATGTAATAAAATAAATAGTTGCCCTATCAGCTTTTATTACTTAGAGGGGAATTATGTTTATAGATGTTACCACCTTCAGGGAATCTGCATAGAGTTCAGGCTTCTAGTAAAGTCAAAGAAAGAGAAGAGTTCAAACAGCCTTCAAGGATGCACTGCAAGCTAACTCTTTTTCCCTAGAGAGGCAAGAACAATCTTCTCTGGATTCTACAGGAGCAGTAAGTAAAAATTACCTCATACAATGGCATGCAGATGCTATCAATCCACTCGAGCTGCAACCTGGGTAGTTCATCTTTCCTGTTCCGATCAAAAATGGCCTGAATTGAGAAGGGAACAAAACCGTCATGCTTTATTACACTGGAGTATTTTACAGACACGTCATCCAGCACTTTGGAGCTATGATCAAATTCTCACAACCAGAACGCTTTGTAAACTGTAATAAATCTTTGCAGCAGTCTTCCTACTGCTTTGTCTGGCATGAAAAATACACTTTATTTTCAATTCTGTTTTGAAATTTGTAGGCTGAATGTATTTGAATTTTATAATTCTGTGGTGTAAAATAAATGCTCCACAAGCTGGAGGTGAGCTGGTAAGAAACCTCCTGTAGAAACGTAAAGTAGATACTTTTGAGTAGAAATTTTCCTTTTCTCACATAGGTTTTTCCAGCTCAGCAAAATGAACAGTGATGGATCTGGGTGGCTCCCTCCCTCCCAGTTACAGACCCTTTCAACCAGCCATGTCTGTGAATCCAAAGGGTGGGGGAATCAACAGATCTGTTTTGGGAGCAGTTATCAATTTATTCCTCTGGAAACAGCCTAATTCACTGCCATCCCCCAGAGAGGAAATTATACAAATTGAAGCTGATGTTTAAGAGGCTCAATTATTGGCTGAAAGGAGATGGAAGAAACTGAGTTCTGCAGAGTTTGATTGTGAGTTGAGTTTCCTCCATACTCTGCCTGAGATGACTTAGTCCCATCAGTTTCCTGTCTACATGATTTTAATCCTCCTTCTAGTGGCCCATTTACTGAATGCCCTTTTTTTTTTTTTTCTTTAACTTTCTGAATATGCCAAGTTTTAAACGTTTCTGTCTTTTTCTGTGGAAAGCCTGTTTTTATTCTGGGCCCATCTTCTGAAGGTTGATATCTCCTGTGAAAACTTACTTTCTTTCTCTACCTTCTCAAAACTCCAGACTATACAAATTACATTACATTAAATATCTGGTTGAACTCTTCTAGTAGTAGCCTCCTCTTTCTGATATACAGATATCACTCAGTGTTTCTAAATAAGACCAGGAGGTAATATTCAGGGACTCTCTGAATGATAATCTTGGGTTTGATTATGGAAAATTCTGTATTTCTTATTCAAATAATTTTAAAAAATCCTGTAATTCTCAAATTATTCTAAGCACAATGCAAGAAAAAAGCACCTTGAGTTATAAGAGACTATCACATTATCTTGCTGACTACCAACTTTGTTATCTTATAGCAGCAGTATCTATCTAGGTGGTTTGTCATGGCAATATGTCATGAAATGCATCAGCATTTGATCTTATTTAAAAATTCTCATTAATGTGGTAAAACTCTACATGAGATCTATGATTTTGACCCTTAGCTATCAACTGTTAGAACTGATGAACTTTGTGATTATTTACTGGCCTTATCTCCTGTCAGAAAACACTTACTATGTGAGTTTATTGGATTTTTTTTTTTTAATTTTGAAGGGCCAGAGAGGAAAATCTTCCTTCAAGCTGTATAAATTAATGTATACCTTGGTGCAGACTGTAGAGTCCAAAAGAAGAGTGAGAGGGCTCCTATGATGGAGGCAATTCTAAAAAGATTTATAGCAATACACTCTTCTTTCCCACCCGTCTGGGCTGTTAGATGCAGATTTTCAGAAGACTGAAGTCCAGAAGAAAGCTCTCGGCCTTTGTCTCTCTCTGCACTTCTACCAAGCCTACAGTATGTCCAAAATGTAGATGTAATAACACACTTTAAAATAACTCTTAAGGTTGCTGGACCTGGGCCATTTGCACTGGAATTCATTGGTACTTAAAGACGGTAACATTAATGCGTGTGTTAAAATAAAATTACTTTCTATTTTGCTTCATTAGCATGAGAAACACTGCAGATTTTATATACAAGGCAGGAAAGGCACTTCCATCCATATTATATGGAATGGTACTTGCAGCTTTCAGGCCTAGAGTTGCTCTCAGAATTGTGAATACCATGACTGACTGATTACTCTTTTACTGGACTACAGCTATCATTTTTTCTGATAAGATGTACACACAACTACTATAGGGAAGAAATCCATTAATGTCCCAACCTCTGATAGTATACAAAGTGAAAAGCCATTTACTGTATCTGAGCATTATTTACCACACACTTTGTAACTTTTTTGACTTCATTACATCACCACAGGCTCGTGCGCAAGCATTACTGAAGTGAGAACAAGTCTGAGCCACCGCAATGGTCTTTTTATTTTTGGAAGTATAAATATGTTTGTGAATGGCTTGCAAATTAAATTCTTTAGAATACTTTGTTACCCTTCTCCTGTTGCTTTCAGATAATGGCTTGTCAACATTTTGAGGTATTTAACCTGGATAAGGCTCTTTCTTCAAACTGTTTACTGAAAATCTTTATGAAACTTTTTTCCTAGTTGTTTGACTCTTTATACCCATTTGTCTATATTCCACTGAATACCAATTTATCCTTTCAGTCACAATGTTATATTTAGTTGAATATCTATAGAAATGCTTTTCTGCATTTGACACATCAAATAACACAGCTGCGTCATAAACTAAATCTGACAATTTTGATTTCCATAGGTAGCTGGTGATTTTTATTTGAGTATTATGTATTAAAAACAATACCTATTGCTTAGAAAGTTAACTGACAGAATAACCTTGGGAATAGGTACAGAAAATGGAGGAAAGGGCTTAACGCAAAGTGACCGAGTTGATTGGAAAGCTTTTATTTATATATGGATCTAATATAGGGCATGTCATTACTGGGCAGAGTTTTTATTTATTCCAAGATTTTTCTTTACATACAAAATATAGGGTGGGTTTTTTTTTTCTGAATGGGCCAAATGATATTTTCTTACCATATTCAAGTTAGTAACTATTTCAGAAATCAATAAAACTTACTGAAGGGGTGAGTTTGAGTTCAGATCTTTCTCTGTCTCCTTGTTCAAAGAACTCGCTGGTTACCAGCTCAGCTGCCTAAAACATAAATCAAGATAAATATTAGAGTTCTCGCTACATAATTTTTAGGGTAATGAGTTCTTGCTCAGACCATGACTTCAGCCTGTGCTTAACCGTAAAGAAGTGAACAGCCCAACCTACGTGACTTGTTTGTATAGTTTGTATAGGCACATGTTTGTATAGTTTTCAGGACTGGGCATACAGGGGATATAAACAACCATAATCACTGATAGGCACACATCCCTTTGATAGGGAATTGAGTGTTGGAATTACATTGCAATGTTGAGGTAGCACTTAATGCAGTTATATGCAACTTAATCAAGTAATGAGAACAGAATAGAAAATTATAGCTTCTTGTTGGCATCCACAATTATGTCTCTAAAAATGCTTTGTAAAATGCGCAAGAGGTCTCTGGGTATTTACAGACCGTTGCCCTGTATAAACAACTTCGCTTATAAAAGAAAGTTAATTAACTAATAACATCTGTTGTCTTAATGTGAAATCATAAAGGTTTTTTTTCCCCACTAGGCTTTACTTTTTTCCCATGACTGTCATCACTATTGGCTCTGCATATCTAAATATGAGATCAGATTGTGATTATCATATTGAATCAAAATCAAGAACTAGTGGGTTGGAAGTTGTAATGCATCTTTCCGACTTTTGTGAATGAAGATGTTCTATTCACAGATGAGTTTTGTGCTTCTCAGAAGATCACCAGATTTAAAACCAAAATTTGTTATGGAAACAGCAGGAATTTTAGGAAGTCAAACAATGAGTAATCCTAATAAAGTATCCTTTACGTGCTGTACTTGTCATGTGTGAGGCTTCGAAGGTAGGCATTTGTATGTGACATTTGAGATGCAAAAAAGGGAAATTAATCTACTGAAGATGGCAATTGATTCCTAATGCTCCTGTCATGCCTGCTTATTGCTTTCAAGTAAATTCAAGCTAGGAAATAATTTCGTAATGCTGAAGCACAAGAGCACATAACTAAGCAGAGAATCTACACTTCATAAAATCTCAAAAATTCTTGCTCTAGCAACTGCATTTTGCTAACATTCACAAATCCAAAGCTTTTTACAGTTGAAATAAGGAGTACTGAAATAAATTTGAAATGGGTGAAGTTATGTTGTAAAGTACTCTTAAATCTTGAGCCAGGCTATCACATAATTTGGAACTTTATAATGTATGTAATCCCAGTGCACTAATAAAATTCTGGATCAATACTCCAGATAGAGGAATAATTTAACAACTTAGAGGCAATTAACAGTTTGCTGAGTGTATTGTGTAAAAATGATAAAGATGTAGTCTCACCCCTGTCTCACTGCTATTTTGAGCCTGTACTCCTTGGGTGCCTTTCCCTATCTTCTCTTTCTGAATTTTTCTTTCTTACATATAGCCTTTATTTCCTTTGATTCATGTATTTTAATCTCTTTCTCCCTCACTTTTCATGTTATGGGTTTTTTTGGGGGGTGGTTTTTTTTCTTTTGGCACATTTGAGGTCCAGCTATTTCTGTTTTCCCTCTACGGACTTGCTAGCCTCTCTGCTCAGCCAGGTAATGTTTCAATCAACAGGAACCTTTGATTTGGTTGCAGGTTTCAGTTTGTGCACCAGGTTGCAGGAGAATTTTCACTCTCAGACCTCAAAAGCGGTAAGAATAAACCTCCCCCAACAACAGTTTGTCAGAGAATTCCACACTAATTCAGCACCAGGGCACTAAGACTGACAACATGGAAAACAAACCCTACCTGACATTTTGGCTGTCAAAGAAAATGGAGAAGCTAACTGGGTTAAAAAGGAAAAATGAGGAGGGATTGCACACACTGCAGTTGTGGTGAGGTGGCACTGAAAAAAACTTGTGACTCATTTTGCTGCTGGAGGATGCAAGCAACTTCCATGATTTCCATGGGAGGTGACCATGTTCTAGTAGAGTAGCAGCCTTAAGAAGGACTATTGTCATAGTCTGCTTATAAAAGCAAAAAAGTTTCATTTGACAAAGCTGCAAGCTGAGCTGAAGCCCTCACCACAGAAATGTGGTTTGTTTTTTGTTTTTACTGAGTTAATGTGCATGTAACATTTGTAGGTCCCTTTCAGCTTCTGTTACTTTGTCCTTCCCCAAGAAATGTCTGCTCCTGCCTCACTATTTGTCTGGTTTAGCTTCTCTTTTTCACCCCATCTTTTTAATCATCACTTTGCTGTTAAGCAAAGTCCCTCCAGGTGCTTAGCCACACTCAGCTGCACTGCTATATATCCTATTCTCTTCCTGATGCTGTATATTCTTCCAAAACCCTACATATCCTGCTTTTTACTGTTCTGGACCTCAGTAAAGGACAGAATTATTAGCATGGATACAGGAAATAATAAGGATGGATGCTGAATAAGGAAAGATGCCTAGAAGAGGGAAAATCATGTGGTAAAGGACAAGGCTTTTGGGACAGCTTGCCTTCTCACATTTGTAATTGTTTGCCAATGCTGGACCCAAGTTTCATGTGTATTTAGGAATATTGTATATAAATGTATGTTTATGTATGAGCGTATGCTTATGTATGTACAGATATGTATTATGTGTGTTTCTAAGGAGCCTACTCAGCAGCAGAAACTTGGATTTCTATTTGTTTGTTTCTAAGTAGAGGATGCTAAAAAAGGTTCAATACTACACTTGCAATTTTTTTTTTCCATCAATGTTGAGAAAATGAACACATTTCTCCTCTCACATATACTGAATATTTTATGTTAATGTTTGCAGATCATCTGCTAGTATTTTTGATTTAGGGAAGATTTTGCCACTGCCAAGGAAAACTTTGTGACAAAACAAGTAAGTGCATCTACATCTGAGTACTGCTTTTTTTTTTAATCCATCTGTTTTTTGATATGGATTTAAAAGGTTCATAAGAGAAGAGGCTATAAAGCCAGATCTCTTCAGGTACCTACATGCTGCTCACCAGCATGTGTACATGGAAAGATTATGCAATAAACCATTTCTTGCAGAAACCCCCTGCTATTTTTTTATAGCATTAATACCGCTGTAAATTGATTCCAGTTTTGGGCCCTTGTAAGCCAGGGCCCTGGGAATATTGTCCTGCCAGTCCCGCCTCCTCCCAGCCCTGCTATTAATCATGACTTGCCTGTCTTGAAATCTCCCACGGTTTGGTCACAGCTCCAAGGTCACAGGCTGTCATTAGCATTGATCTGAAAAACAGAAATGAACAATACAAGCTGAATCAACCTTTGTTGTATTTCTAAACAACTCTGCTCCGGATGCATAAATAAATAATACATATATAAAATGTCAGCCCTGGCACCTTCTTTACCTCCAGAAAAGAATGACATGTTTGAAATCTCAGCCATCAGCATGGCTTTTACATCACAATTGTGCCTAGGAAGCCTAATGTGTTGCAGGTCATCAGATGATGAATTTTGGTATTGTGCATTGCACGCTAGAAAAGAAATGATATTGCAAGGGAGTAACTGCTAATTTTGCAATACGTCTAACACTACTTACATTAATACCTGTAATATACTAGAAAGCATGTGCTTCGCAGGACATAAGTAAAAGTATTATTATATAATAACACCTGCAAACTGGATTAATTTATATGCCTATTTGTAAAAGTGACTGCTGTAGCAAGAGAACCTATAATCACAGGAGGCATCCCAGACACTGTTTAAGCAATTTCTACTGCTCATCTACAATAAAAATTTAAGATTTACTATGAGCTATACTGTTCCACTGTAGTTTAATACCTAGCTACAGCCATGTTTTATATGCATTACGAGAAAGAAACCATTCAGCTGTAGAAAGCGTTTATGTACAGTACATGATGCAGATAAAAGTCTAAGAAAGTTTAAATGAAGAACAAGGGCACTGAAAATGAAACATCAAATATATTGCCTGAATCTAAAATTAGGAATGGGTGAAATGAATTGGAAAATAGAAAATGGCCAATATTTTGGTCAAAAGACCAAAAGGAAACAGAATTTTAATGAATTTTCAGATAAAATGAGACATAATCAGGCATGCATATGCAAATGCACACATTTTATTGTCTCAAAAGCCTGGTATACTCAAACCACCCACAATGTCTGAGGTTTTCAATAGGATGCATGCTCAGATCATTTTTGAGGGCTAGGAGAGTACCGTGTATCTGCAAATTCCCAGGTACAGACTAGAAGAGCAGAGAGAAGCATGGCCAGTGAAAGAAAACAGCTGAGAGGAGGAGGGAACAGGGACAAGAAAGATCTTTGTGTCCTGAGGCAGAGTATTGATGCTTTCTGGAGAAAGAGCAGAAGGGCTGAGCGGTAACTGGTGAGGCTGGGAGAAAGGGAAGAAAACAGGACAGAGTGTCAAGGCAGAAACAGGAATGGAGAAGGTGAGGTCACACTCGTTATATCCTTGTGCTTTGGTAATGTTTAGAAATCATACCATATATTTCATATCATGAATCATATAGTTAAAACAAGCTACCTTATCTTGTTACCTTAAGTCTTCATGATATTTGAAATTCCTTAAACAAATATGACTACACTTTGAAATAACCAGAAAGTAAGAAATAGTAGTGCTCACCGAAATATTTCTCGGTGGTTTTTTACATTCCAATCATAACCACCTTTACTGACAAGTTCAAAAAACTCGGTCCTTCTCCTGCAACAAAACAGATTATCAGAGAAGGAAACAAGACACTTTCAGGGCAGCACTGCAGCGGAAACACAATTCTCTGGATGACATGAAATCATTGCACCTCATGTATTATTGTTAAAGTCATTACACTGACAGTCCATTTAAGCGAAACATACTAATTTCCGAACATGTTCTATAAATGTCTGTTATCAATGTCAGAGTTGCCTAGTAAAAGCAATGTTGTATTTATGGTCTTTGAAGATAAGGAAATAAATGGTACCAAAATGTTCAGTCTTCCATGGAAGCATGAAATGTTCAACTACAGCAGTGGACAGACAGACAATAGAAACACCCCTGAAATATATACACTCTTCTCTTTACTTGTCTTTGCAAAATGGTTTTTACTTCTGTATCCTGAAGGGTTTTTCAGAGACACACAATTCCTGTTATTTCCAGCACACAGAACAGAACAGTGAGACACAGGACCTGCAGATGTTTCGAGTTAGTAGTTCTTATTGACTAGAAACTAGGTTCCGTGCTTTGTCTTCTGGAATATCTTCCCTATGTCCTCAAAGACGGGCAAAACGTGAGCCAGGACATGTTAATGCTTGTTTGGTGCCTTTAAGTACCAAAATTCTGACTCACCATAGTCTGTAATTTTTTTATGGCACTGAGACTCTGAGCAGCTCTTACTGCATGCAGCGTGACTACAATATGAAACAGATCCTGCCCCAGATATAGCAGAAGTTGAGGTACAAAAATATGGATCAACTTGCCCAGAGTGACACAACATATTAGCATCAAAGCTGGAAAGCAAATACCTGTGTTCTGAGTAACAGTCCAGTGCCCCATCTCATAGGAGACTGCTGTCTCTTTGTTAATTGGAAATGTAGTTCGATTCCCCAACAGGAGAGAGTTTGCAAAGTCTTGTATTTATTTTCTACATTTACTTCATCACATTTTGAACAGTGATTATTGAAAGCACAGTCTGATGGCAGCCAGCACAGGTTTTATACACAAGGAGATGCACACTGCTAGGGACATTGCCCTTGCTTAATGGACAGTATTTTACGTGGGGCATGTTCCATTATTCTGGCCCCTGACTGCCATGCATTGTATCACTACTAGTCACTGCTACTATAGGGCTGTTCTATAATGGTTTTCATGACAGCAACTGCAGCAGAGAGACACAAGGACTATGTAATGATATCTAATCCCTTATGAAATAAGATATAAGAGTTTCACATTGCAAAATTTACTGGAACAATGCAAAGCCACACATGCAGAAAACAGAATTCAATTCTCTGACACAGAGTCATAGCATCATGGCTCCAGTGGAAATAAATAGTGAAACAATGAAAATTTTAGTGGCCAGGAGTAGTTGGCACACAAAACTTAAACCAGCCTAATCTGACCAGATCATCAACAACTAGACACTATTAAGAGAGCAAGCAGTGGATTTTTGCATCCTGTATTTCAGTGCCCAGTCGAACAATGCAAAATTTGGTAATGATTTCATTTTGAAGTATTAGGTATTCTGGGCAATTCATATATTAATGGACAAAAACCAGGCAAGAATGCTTAAAGCTGAAAGCTCAGGAAAATGACATCTCAGAAACCTCAAACATTCACATTTAAAATAGATCCATAAACAGTAACTGAAAATGTGAGTCTCAAGGCCCTATGTTAGGCTAAAAACTTAAAGAGTTTTCTTTGAAATCCATTTAAATGAATGCAGAAGTAGTAGTCCAACCCCACAGAGAATTTCTAGTGTAGGAAGGAGTTAGCCTGAGGAAAGCAGCCATGGTATAAGGAGACAATTTTGTTTCCTACTGGTTGCTTATGCATGATATTCAAAATGAAGAGGCTTGCTATTATTAAGCAAACATAATATGCCAGGATTTCAGAAATAAACAGAATTATAACAATTTTGTAATGTCTTTGAGTAACATTGACTCTGGGTGTATTTTGCCTGGAAGGGAAAGCTGTCTTGCTATACACAGCAAATCCAGTTGCTCTACAGCCCAGTGGTCAAGACATCATTTGAGTGAATTTCCATAAACTTCATTTTGGTTCCATGCTTTTACTTGCTGTATTATCTACAAGCATCATTATCTAGAATCATCTATTAAAATCAAGTATATTTTCCATCTGATCTTTCACTGAAAGTCATCTTTGTGTTTATTTGTAGAAAAGTAGTGTCTTGAGAAGGTCCTAAAGCTTTGGTCTGCCTGGAGTTTTGTTCCTGTTTAGCTAGCTGGAGTCTGCTATCATTAGGTTTAGGCATTCTAAGAACACTGATATGAGAATTTCCTCCTCTACAAGAATACTGAAGATGTATCAAACTGAAAAAACAAGGTAGGTACTTGTGCGGAAACATCTGTTCACATAGGGTGGCATTAAGGATTGTAAATCATTGTTTCCAGGGAGTGATTTCAGGCACTTTTGGAAGTAAAGTAGCATAACAACTACCAGATTAATGAATCATAATAATACTAGAGGAAAAGATAACTCATTTGCAGACTTCTGAGTAAAGAGGCCTCATTTGCTAAAAGTTTCCTGATCCATGTAGCACATAAAAATCAATTACGCAAGCAAGGAAAAATAACCTTGAAATTCACCTGATGTTCCTTTTTGGACATTATTGCCCTGATTTAAAACTAGAAAGACAACTTGGCCATGGTGTTTTTCAACCTAAAGCAGGCAGGGAAGAGAGTTCCATCATGTCAGGGGATGGACTGGGTTCCCTCCCAAGACACTGCCATGGGCCCTCTCTGGCTCTTCCAGGGGCTGCAGGATCTCAGGCAGGGGGAGCACATGGGGCTGTGCCAGGGCAGTCGCCCTCTCAGCCCCTGCCACTCATCTCTTCCTTGCCAACACAAAACAGTTCTGCAGCACTTGTTATTTGTGGTGAGACAGGAAAACCTGTACTGACATATCCCTGTGGTCCTTGTATCTCACTTAAAGCTGTCAGCAGATTTCCCTGTTTTTTTCTCTGTCACCCAGATAACAAGCAATCCTAACAGACAGCTTCAAAAAGAGTATGCTTAAAAGGGGTTATTAGTCCTGCTCAGGATCTTCCTGTCAGCAAACAGAAATTTCTTCATAGACTGATGTTTAGAAGTTATTTATAACAAAACTTCACTAAAAGCCTTTCTTAATACAACTTTTCTGAGAACAGACTTGCAGGAAACAAAGGATATCAGCATGTCTACTGCCAGGACTGTTTAGAAACAGCCGTTGGCACAGTAAGCAAATACTGAGGAAAAAAAAGACAAAGCAAACATTGCAGCATCTCACTTACTATTTTTACAATTAAAATTAAAGACACAATGTTGATATAGATAGTTGAACAAGTTCAGGGTAAAGACTTTACCTGAAGTTTTCTGGACACTTGATTTGGTATCAACCAATGGAGGGGTAGAATTCAGGTATACCACCCGAAGAAAAACATTGGTAAATGCTACCAGCGCTATACAGGATAGGACACTAATGGACATCAAACAGAAAAAATCCTAAGGATGAATTACTGTCAAGACTAGGAAGGTAGTATGCAGAAACTGTGCATCCAACAGCATTTCTCCCTGTAAGTCAGCCACAGGCATGTGCCAGAGAGGGGGATGTCAAAAGTCCAATATGACGGTGACACCATGACTCTTCTGACTACACGCATGGTCCCACACATTCTTACTGGGGAGAACTTGGTAATAATTAACAGTATTTGAAAAACATAAAATAGCACCAACTTGAAGTCTACTTCCAGATTTGATTTGCAAACAAGGAAAAGGAAGAAAACAGGATGAAAGAGAGTCTCCTGAGTTAAGCTTTTTAAGACCTATTCTCATGTGATGCAAATTGGCATGATTTGTCTTCAAAGCAGCAATATATATGCTTTCGTTACCTGTGCGACTGAGTCTGTAACTAAATACAGTATTACTTAACACACATGTTTAAAACTGAAATGGTGGAAAAGAATTAAAATGTTACTGGTTTTATACATGCCTGAAGAAATGATCACAGAAGGGACAGAAGAATTATGGGACTGAGCTGTAACTGACAAAGTATAAGCCTAGGATTTCACTTGCTTTTTGTTGATACAGTCATGTTACACATAAAAGCAAAATTTAATTGCTCACTTGAGATATTTGTATTAGCCTAAGATATACTAAGTATTAGACTAAATCTATTCAACCAGAGATTGAAACACTAATTTCTCATATTATATATCTTTATTGGTATTTAATAGGTCATTAGAGTAAGTTCTTCGAATTTTCATTTGTCAAATACAAGAAATGCCAATACTTACTCAAAATACAGAGTGAGGTCTGTTGCCAATATCGATTGCTTTAGAAGCTGCATAAGGTCACTGTAGTCCTTAGAGGACAAGTTAGCAAAGATGTTGTGACCCTATAATGAAAGAGATAAAAGAGGTAAAGTGCTAGCAATCAATACAGGTTTTTAAAAGGTTTTCTAACTCTGGTCTACTGTTTCCCTCTAATAGAGGCCTTTTCTGATTCATGGCAAAACTATGACAAAATAATAATACTGCTGAGATTACATTGGGGTGGAAGAGTTGACAATTGTAATCAAGTACCTGGACTGTTTTTCTAAACTCTGCTGAAATTATAGCCTCTTGAGGAAGGATTTACTCTTTGCTCTTACCCTGCACAGGCTCAGTTTATGAGGAAAAACTATGGACACATCTCAATCTTTCCTCTTATTAAATGTTTTGGGGAGCAGTGCCTTGCAGCTTTTGAGTTGTGCTGCTAATAGATTTATCTGTGCTGCTCCTTGCAGGCACACAAACTGCTATTAGAGCAAAGACACTAAATCAGTTTTTCATTCAAAACAGCCTATTTGCTCACTCTGCCCATTACTGCGTTGTCTTACAGTGTATACAAGCATTGCCTATGCAGGCTAAAGAACCACAACTTTATGCAGTTTAAATGCCCTTTTTAGGCCCAATAGGCTACTTTTTAAGGGATCATGGATTGGGAATTTGAAAGGTGCTCTGAGGCCAGAATGAACCAAATTGTTTAATATTGGTATTTGAGAGCAGGAAGGTCCATTTGTAACTGAATTTCTGAAAACTGACAGGGACAGAGATACTCTAATTTCTCTATGAAATCCTAGAGAGAATAAACTGAAATAAATTTAATGGAAAATTCTAAATGTAAGCTTAAGAAGTGGTCTTTGTGACATTAGTCACATGTAGCTAAATTGACGTAAATAAAAGGACTACGCTATTTTTTTTCTTTTCCCTAATCACCTATAGAAACAATGAGGTTCTTGCTAAACAGTCTTATTTTGGTGGTATTTAGCACTGTAATGCACACATTCAGTATGTGCTGCCACCTACTGCTTAGGAAGATTAAAATGCCCTTAAAAATAAGAATTTTCTAGCAGCAGGATTGCTGTAACTGTGGTGGTCTGAGGACGTAGTCAAGATAAGGGCTGGAGGTAGAGATGGTATTTTTTAATAGACAAGGTAGTGGTTGGACTAAAAAAATATTTTGCCATTCATAAAAGATGGTCTCCTCTGCAACAATGAAATGATTATTTCTTTTCAGCTAAATATTGAGAAGGATTTCAGAATTTAAAGCTTATTTATTAGTGGATAGGATATAAATTAATTTCAGCTTATTTGAGAGAGGAGACCGACTGCTCAGTGGGTGTATCTTAGTGTATCTTTAAGTAGATTGTAGGATCCAAACTAAGGGGTGCTGTTTTCCATTAACAAATAGAATCTATTGGATTAAAAATCATGTAGGTTTAATTTTCTGGTCTAGAAATGAGGATGCGGTGAGGACTGAATGGTCAAAGGGGAGGACTTGCATTTGACCTGACTATCTTCAGACTTGAGCCTGTCTTCAGAGAGATACTCAGTTACAATGAAGATTTCAGGAACTACAGAAATCACTGTTTCCCACAAAAGCTTGTTCCAGGGACTGGACACTCTCATTGATTTGGAAAAAAAACCCCACAAAATAATACAACATTTCTTTTTTTCCTATTCTAAACCAGTCTGTTTGTTTAACTTTCAAATGCTGCTTTTTTTAATGTCTGTCCCTGGTAGTGTAAGGAATCATTTAATTCCTAGGATCACCTTTTAGATAAGCTAGTCTAGGCTGAGCAGATTGAGATGTTTAGATCTCATGCGGGTGCTCTCCTTCCCTATGTTTACTTTTTTAATATAATGTCTGGAAAAGGCCACAGTCCCATGACTGATCTCTGTGGCACTGTACACAGAGGTAAAGCCATCACCCTATCTCCATTTGTGACCATGGGACATTCCCAGATGCTCTTCAAAAGTTACTGCAGATCAGCATATAGTCTCCAATGTGCTGCATGCATAACACTATTGTCTTTATATATACTGAATGCATTTTTGTAACAAGCTATCTGTGTAAAATAAGAAAGTACATCATTCTTTTCTCACTATATCTCTGGGGTAGTGCATGCTGCATACTGTTACACATAAGATACTCTAGGCACGAACTATGTCTTTATATGTATCTGCAAAGCAACTAGTGTATTTTGGACAGCATGATATTACTGATATTTTTTTCTTAAATAAGTCAGTAAAATTATGCAAAACCATCATAAAAATACTGATTACAGAAACATTGTCAAAGAAATTAAATTTGTCCAGTCAAGGATGACTGTGATACTCTGAATACAAGACCTGTGGGGAAACTTAAGAGCTTGTTTCACCTATCTATAAACCACTGAGCAAGATATATGTAAGAAGGCTGAGAAAAGCTGACAATATGATTAGGATATGTTCTCCTTGCCCCTAGCTGATTGAGACAAATATAATCTCTGGGCTCTATGATCAGCATTTGTAGTTGTTTAATTCTGTGCTAGTTGTGACCTTTGTGGTAACCAATAAATAATTCTTCAAGGAGAGGGCATTAAAAAGGTACTGTGTGTGGTATCTCCTTTCTCCAGCTGAAACTGCCCAACAGCTTACAGTGAGATTAATAGTAATGCTTTTGTACCTCACTTTGGAGAATCATGACAGCATGATTGAAGTGGTGGTGTTCCAAGGTAGCAGAGGTGCCGTAGAGCTGAGCTAAGGCTGATCCGCTCCTGAAACAGAACATGGGGAGTCAACAAATACTGCACTTCTGCTTACGAGGCAGGTTTCAGAGACAATTTAGTAACGAAAGCACGTAGCCATACACTCCCTCTCCATTTCAACAACCACACTTAAGACAGTTGACAAGATCAAAATACTAATTTAAAGAGAAAGCATTTATGTTACAGACTTTGCTAAATACTATCAGCTGACTAAAGATTTTCCTGGAATGAATGAATGAAATTTTGTAATGTAACTTTCAAAGTGCCTCAGCGATGCAACAGCAGAGGCACACCACTGTGTGGTAAAGACAAACAGTAACATCCCTGAGCTAGGAGTGGCTGTTTTGCTACTACTTTTTAATTCTTAATAAACACAATGGTTTACAATAGGTGATTGCAAACTCTATATAAAAAAAGAAAAAAAGAAAAAAGCGCCAAAACACAGCAACAAAAACACACCTGCAAATGCAGTGAAGTTCTGTCTGCATGTAAAATCATGCACTTAAAAAATACAACGGTAAACAAAAACCCACAAGTGAGAACAGTGAATATAAAAGTAAAGATTAGCATCTTTTGGAATGTATTTTCTCATCGTGTTTATTGTCTAAAACAAAATTAGCTTCAGAATGCACAGTGCAGGTGGGTTTTCTAAATTTGAAGAACAAAAATCTATAGAATACAATTATAAAATTGTGAATCATTAGGAGGTGCAGAGAATGGGACTGGATTGTCAGAATATATACTGTTCACTGTGACTTCACTTCTGGGGTCTAAAGCAACAGGATGGGTTTTCTTTCCAAAGAAATGAGAATAAGAGATTATTACACTAATGACAGACAGAAAGAGGCTCCTAGGAGCATGTACTATAAAACTGCACCATATTGATATTTAATTATCAGAAGCAGCTATATTAGAAAGAAGGATGTCCAGGAAACATAATCTCTCGAGAACGTGGTGTTGAGATGTATAACAGAGCCATTTCAGACAACTGTGACACTGCCTCCATCATATACCTCTTGAACTTTCATCACACAGAACAGCAGTATTGAACACTGAACACTGATAAAATAAGAAAATGTGATGCTTAAATTTATGTCAGGTTAGAGGAATAAATCATAGCTGCTGTTATGAAAACTACAGCTTCTGTTTTCAAGGATGTTTTATGCATGTGTGGTAATGTTTGTCTTTTGTTAAATGTCTTCAGCAGTTTCTTTATGGAGTCGTAAAATGGTAGCCTCCTCTTCATACTCAGCTGTCAAACAACAAGTGTAAGTGATAGCAGTCTAGTGCTGAAACCTCTACCTTTAACTCAGTCACCCCTCTATACAAGAGAGATTGTGTAATGTTACAGTGGAGAAGTGGTTAACTTAATCAGAGCCTAAAACAGTCAGGATGTAAATCTTAGGTCTTGGGTTTTTTAAATTAGGAACATAAACATTAATCAGCCGAGCTTCCTTCCCATTTGTCTCGTCTTTTTTGACTCTCTTCAAGACTCAGCTGCAAAAAGGCATCTAGTAGTGCTAGGTAACCTTTGCACCATGAGCTCCGTCTTTTGAGCACTGCAATTGATTTTCCTTGCTATGGTGATTGAAGATCCAGACAGCGTCATTGTTTCATTGAGACTGTACAGCAACACCAATAGCTCAGGAAATGGCAGCTTAGTGAATATCAGAAACATCAGTTTGAGTGATGTTCACTGAGGCAGCTTGCCCCCAGAAATGCAGCAGCCCATGCATATACACACTGCAGCAGAGTATTTCTGCAAAAGGTAGGACAAAATAGGCTAAGGCAACATCACCCTGCCTTTCAATTATCTTTAGATACTTGATTTCACCACTTCTCCTTTCACACTGAGGGTTAGCAGTAATGCAGAACACACAAAACTGCAAATACATGATTGGATCTGTAGGACAAGAGAGCTTAAAAGTCTTCTATTCTGGCTATAGAGGACCTGGGAAGCCAAGAAAACAATGTAGAATTTGGAGGAGTCACTGTGTCTGACAGATTTGTTTTCACAGCTCAGCCAGGGTGTTGTCAGGGAGTATTTTTTGTTGTCCCTCCCTGTTTGCAGGGAGCATGGATTTTGGAAAGAATTTGACCTCAGTTAAGGGAGTTCCCTTACCACCACTGTAAGAAGTACCCTCAAAACTTCCACAACCTGCTTCTACCTCACTGTATCTGAGGGCAGCAGACTGGTCAGTAAAAATATATTCAGGTCAGGGAAGATGAATCAGGTCATAAGCACTTTGAATAGAATAAAATTCATTTTTAGAATTGAAAACGGCCTGGAGAGCAAAATTTCACATAGGTGATGTAATAATCTACCTTTGAGATCCAGCTTCACATTCTGGTGGCCAGCCCCTCCTGCCTACTGCAGCATGTCTCTGAACAGGCTCTGTGTGCTCTGGCAGGAGACAAGCCAGGGAGGAGGCATTTCTGCAGGCCAGGGACACTGTGTGCTCCACAACTGATGGGTATGTGGTGAGACAACTGCTCCAGGCACCTGCTGTGGATTATATGTATCAGAGCTAGGAATTTGTCTGCTTGCCTCCACTGGTGTGAAAGTTTTATTTTGTGAAAGCGTAACTTCAGTTTTACCTATTTTCTTCTTAACAGTTGAACAGCTTTTGCTTAACATCATTCATTCCAACCAGCAGGAACAACCCACATAGACAATTTCAGTTTTTCCTGGGTTGAATACCAGAATCGATAATACCTAAGCCTGAAGAGAACATCAAGTTTTGGCACCACATTTCAATATACAGTGTCAGTTCAACAGCCTGATACAAAGGACAAGCCAGCAATTACCCAAAAGAACAGAGAATGATAAAGATTGATAGTCCCTCACTACATACAAGAATAGTAATAGCTGGCCTTGGCCTAGGAAACCTGAAATTAACGCTTCATCCTTTATCCTGGTCACTTTTTGCTCTCTGTGGAAGAAAAACAAATTAAAGTAATAAGAATTAGAAAACTTACTTGGCTTGGAAGGCGTTGTTGGTTCCCCTGTGGTCAAGGTCGTGACATAAGCATCCCACAATCAAAGCTAAAATTTCAATTTCAGTTAGAATCTCCTGAAATCCTGCAGTCTAAGGGCAGAAAAAAAAATAGCAGCTGTAACTATCAGTAGCGAAAGTGATAAGTAATGTTAGACCATCGAGCAACAGTCAGCTTTGTTTTGATACCATGAATGTTTCAGTAAGGAGAAGATAAATGCTTTATTGTCATATTAGATTCCCTGCTGTATGTTAGATGGTTAGCAGAACAGATAACGTCCTTGGAGTGATCTGTTATTATCTCTCTGTTGCATTTCCAGCATGCCATTTCTCCACTACCCAGAAGTCACTAAAGGCAAAAAGAGCTGAAGACAAACACCAATAACTGCACACTAAGACAGGAACTGGAATTTCATATCAGAGAAATAAAAACCAAAATTTATTTCATTTTGAAATTATTGTTCAGAGGAGTATTTAGACAGATTTCTTCAATCATGAGGTGACCATCTCAGTCAATCCCTAGTGTCACAGATAGCCAAGATGTTAAATCAAAAGATCTATAAAGGAAGCCAGCTAAAATATACTCTATGGAACTGTTATGAACTATTAAGAGATTTTTTATCTGGGACATATAAAATGAAGCAGCATGATTTAAAGAGGAAATCTGGCATATTTCTGCTGCAGATACCCTACTTGAATTTGGGAGAGAATTTTGAAAACTGATGTACCGAGATTTCCCATGAGCAGCTCAGACCAGACAGGCCCATGTGAAGGGGGGGCTGATCCTAGTAACATATTTTGCAACTATACTTCTACTTGTGGATACTTGCCATAGCAGTTTTCCTGCCTGAACTACCCCATGTCAGAAAAGAAACACTACTGTTATTGCTAACCTCAAGCATCCTGAAAAGATCCTGCCTGGAGGAGGTGCTGGAGCCTACACGGGACACCACCTCTTTGGTGCTGCGCATCTTACCATGGCAGAAACCACCTGGTTCTTCAACTCTTCTGAAGCATAAGGACATATTACCTGCAAAAATAACTGGCTGAGCTGGAAAATTATTGCACTTGTCTTTCCACAGCACCATTCTCCAATGACACTCCTCAACTAGCCACACAATCTAGTTAGTATGAAAGGAAATTGTATAAAAGAAATACAAAATAGATTTATATCGGAGGACCAAACCAAGGCTGAACACTAATAGTACTTAAGAAATCCTGAATTCCATTGATTTTCAATGGAGTATAATTTCACTTACTGGCAAGAAGAGGGGTAGGTGATACAAAGATGGTGAAGATCAGTGGGACTTGATGTCCGTACTTGGTAGAACTTACAGCCCACTCAGAAATGCCAGTCAATTGCTGCAATACGATGTGAAAACCCTTCAGTTCACCCTGAAGACCACAAATTCTATTTAAATAATGCACATTCAGATCCAAATAGCCTCTGTTTTCATAGTCTGAAATGTGGCCATAGTTAATACTTAGGCAGTACAGGGAGCCAAGCTCCCCCAGGTGCTCAGGAATGCATTTCAGTGGGAATTGAGGAAGTGCAGGACTAGCTACAAAAGCTTCAGAGTTGTGCTGAAAGTTTACATATCAGAAAAGATGGTCAAATATAAGGAAAAAAAGATTCCTTTCATGTGCAATCCACTGGTATACAGAGTAACTTGAATGTTATGAGATTCTCCTGATTCCTAGTGGTATCGCTTCTGTTAGTTTCAGTAACAGCTACCCGGACAGAGGAAATTCTCTAAAAAAAAGAGTTTTCTCTTTTCACTTTTCAAGCATTGCTCTTGTATAACAATTAATAATCACAGTCTATTTTTTAAAACGGGATTAAAAAGAGGTTTGTAACTGACATCGTGCCATGTGTCAAGTTTCAATCTAGAGATGTTCACAGCTAAGTTAAAACAACTTAAAATAGAAGTTTTATAACGTAAAACTCATGGTGTAATAAATATTCTTTAGCATTACACAAGCTTTGATTAAACTCAAGGATACAACCTGTATTGCAAATACAGGAAAGCTGATTAAGGATTTTATAAACAGTAGCAATATCTCAAAAATAAATGCAACATTTTATTTAACCAAAAGTCTTGTCATTGAATCTATGAGAGAAATACAGCATATTTCACTTAATAAAAAAACATTTAATTTAAAACAATGTTACGGTAAGGGGACATCTGCTTTGAACATAATGCAAGAAAACAGAGGATTACGTTTCCTCATGTGTTGAATTTACACAGGGAGGAAAAATACATGGCTATAGATGATGGTGCAGTAAAATTTATTTTCACCAGAAAAGGAATGACCCATAACTCATGAATGGCAGAGTCTCCAGTGAGTTATAGAGGTCATTCTTTTCATGTGAGGAAATGCATTGCATTCATTATACCTTGCCCCACATTTATATGTTTTGTTATTAGCACACCAGATGGGATTTTAATTTTGTATTGCTTATTTGTTCATTTTTACTTTTTGAAACAAGTGTCAATGTGAACTGTATTAGGCAAAGGCATTCATAATGAAGCCTGGGATCGATCCTGTGCTTTAATCTCATGTGATGTCCTTAACTCACAGGAGCAGTCTTACTTCAGTCCTTGTCTTCAGAATATTTGGGCAAGTCTGAAATACAGAAGTGTGGCTTGCAGGACTGGGCTTTTAACTGCTCAGTCTCTAATCGGAGAGAGAAAATACATACTTTGATAAACAAGAACATACCTTAGATATGCAGAAGGCTGACCCAGGGCTGAAATGACTGGTTTAAGCTTTGTTTGGTTTCTGTTGTTTGGCTTGTTCAACCCAGCTGAATTTTCCTTCTGCATTCAGTGGAAGCAGGTGGGGCCATTAGAGGCTACTGCATTACAGATCAGACATAACTGTGCTATGGTAAGGCTACCTGGAAACGCCCTAAAATAGACCTATTGTGCTTTCTATTTGTGGTGCGGTCACCACTGTTGTGGAGTGGTGGAGACTCTTGTGAAGAAACTGTTGTGGAGAAACCAGGAATAGGGTGCAATAACTGCATAAAACACTGCCTTCTTGACCATCAGAGCCCCTCTCTCTGAGGGTCAAAAGAATTTTCCCCTTTTTGCAAGTGAAAAAACAAGGCGAATACTAACTCAGATGGTTGTCCCAAGACAAACGCAGTAAGAACAAGCCTTGTGCTATTACTAGTCTCTTAACTCTCTCTTTTATGTCTTTTTTTGGCAAGATGAGTCTTCCTACCTCTGGAAGGGAGAGCAGCCCAAGCAGGTCATACACCTGAACTTACTCTGTTCTCAGCCAGAGCCACAGCAGAGTGGGGTGGGATACATGGTGAGTCCAATGCTATGGGTACATGCGGCCAGCCCTGCACATGGAATTGCTCTTTCAGTTTATTACCAGAAGCGTGTGAAATAAAACAAGCTTGGCTTGGAAATGCTGGATCACCTCCCACAGACAGTTGCATCCCTGTGCCGACTGCTAAAAGAATCCTGAAATTATGCTTTGAGAACCACAGTCAAAGCAGTTTATGGTTGAGGCTTCGCAGGCTTTTGCTGGTGGCTGCTGGAGCAGCAGGGATGTGCTTTCTTGCTGCTGGCTGCCAGTGTAGTCACTGCTAGCTGAGATGGAGATGCCTGGTGGGAGAGCGCATTTCCCACCGAAGAACAGCCTGCTCGAAACCTGGCCTCAGAGCTCCACCTAGAGGTCCTCACGGGTGAGGTTTGAGGGCTCCTCAGCCCCTGGCAGCGTTTGGCAGAAACTAATATAATTCCCAGGTGAACGGTGCTGCCTGACTTTGCCCTTACTCGTCAGAGTAAAAAGCTTTTCATTTTTCTATAACTGAAAACAAGCGTGTCAAGTTTATAAAGCGTTAAAAACGGCCGATGCCCACACATTAGCACGAGATTTCATTAGAGACCGTCAGGAAGTGTCTGCTGAAACATTAATTCTGGTCAGCTGAGCAGCCTCACACCCAGAAGAGGTGACCTTTCTCTTTTGTTGAATGTCTCCATTTGCTTTGTCACCCATACAGCTGGGATGGACCTAGCATTAGACCAATATCTACCTGCATCATACTCTTTTTTTCCTTGCATGACACAAAAAGTTCTGCCACAGGGATATGCCAAATGGAGGAGGACAGCTGGGAACCCATGCCCTGTGAGCAGGAAACAGGCCATGGACTGTCTCAAGTCCATGTAACACAGCACTGATGTGTGCTGTGAATGGCACAGGCTGAGGGCTTTCCACCTCTATAGGCAGGGTCCAAATGCTAACCACGCCACAGAGACTGGCCAGCAACAAGAACACAGAAATTAGGGAAGCAGCACATGATATTACAGATAAATAAATATTTGCACAAGTGCTATTAACATGACAGCTTTAAGGTTCACAATAGATGACTCTGGTATTAAGACTGAATATGAAGAAAAAATGGAAAAACTTGAATTCGTATTTATAACTGGAGATAAGGCAAATCCAAAATGTAAAGTACAGCAGTAAGTGTTGTGTGCACATAGACGTGTTGCTTCTCTTTTGCCATATTAACCAGAATATTAAACATCCAGGACCACTGAGGTTTATATTGACACATTTACAATAATTAATTAGCCAAATATGGATTATTTAATGCAGCGAGGTTGCTTTGGGTAGGGAGAAAAAGCAAGTAAGAGTGGTGGTACTTGGATCAGAATTCACTTGTGTGTTGAAAGGAGTTACAGGTACTGATGGAGATACATGTTAATCAAACGCAGAAATGTTACAGTGTCCAATGGAGACACAATATTCACTTAGATCACTCTATTGGAAGATAATCTTAAAATATTTTAAGGCAATATGTTCTACAATTATTTAGATGAAGCTGGATAGGAAAGTAGTAAATATAAACATAATAAATACTTCTGGGATTCTAATCTTCCTTGGTTTTGTATTTCCCAATTTAAGAGTCTGAAATAAATGTAAAATCAAAGAGTTCCAAAAGAAAAACATTTTTGTAAGATCAAGATCTATAATAACAAGCTCACTCCAAGACTGCCATCTGTTTTCAGTCACTTTAATGTGCTTGTGATATCACTGTCACTAAAACACTGTAAGGTTTTGCCAAGTATGTGCTGCCTTAAGTTGAATAACTTCTGTGTGCACTTCTATTGGAAATGAATGAGTATCATAATAACTAGAAAAGAAATCAAATGCTGGAAAATGTTTAGACAGGTAAAGCAGTGTGGCAGGAAAAGCTCCTATGGGATTGTGTCTGTAGCTGGATACTCACAGTTAACATGGCAAACATTAGCTGGCAGACGTTGAAGGCATGCCTCCAGTTGTGATACAAAACCATTCGATAATTCTTCCTAACCGTCAAAAGCCACCTACACAGCGTCTGAAATGAAAAGTACAAATTGTATCAGGGCTACTAAACTTGTACAAATGGACAGAGCAGTGCCAAGACAAAAGCAGCAGATCTCTCTGCAGCGCAGATGGTTACCTCGTAGTCAATTTTAAATTTCTGAACCATTCCAAGTTCCATGAACATCCGCAGGGCTGCAGTAATCATGGCATCCACATCAAGCGAGAAGTCATCAAAATGAATATCATCAATGCCAAGCTCTGACACCAGAGGGATGTTTGCTGCCTGGAAATGCCAAAGGGAAAGGGATATTTCTGATTCAAAACTTGGAGTTATTTTTTGTGTCATTCTTACAACCATTCATATATCAGTTCTGACCTGCCAATACATCCCCTGCTTGATTTGAATGCTAAGCAATAAAAGTCGTCTTCTGAGAAATACAAACATGTCAAGCTAACAAGCAGAGAAACAGTGGGAAGGAGAAGAACCTGGTGTGAGCAGGAAATATGCTCACCATCCCAACTTGAGCCCGTATATAGCGTTTAGACTGTGAGAGCTGACCACTTTACAGCTACTGCAGTAATGCAATATATTCCAATGCAAATTACAATGCTGTAATGCAAGAAACATCTGGACAGCCAGCAGCTGGGAATTTTAATTGCTGCCATTCAGAAATGCAAAGTAAATATACTGCTCTGCAGAATTTCTTCATCTAAATGTCTTTACATTCATAAGCGTACGAGTGCCCTTTGCTTTATACTGTTTACTACACATTTGTAGAACCAAAAAAACAGAGTAATGTAAGAAATGTCTAGCAGAAGTACTTTTCAAAGTAAAACAAAAATTATTTTCAACATGCTGATTACGTAGTAAGCCAATAAACAACAGAAAAAGCCTTACATTTTGCTTTGCCCAGCAGACTTTTATTCTATTTGTAAGAGAGGACTGAGCTTTTCATGCACATAAAAACATACAGTTGAGTGTGCAGGACTGGCTAATGCATGCAGTTGTGCACACAGATGTGTTGTGGCTGGCCCTGTGGCAGCACCTGTGGGAGCCAGGCGGAGGTGCTGACAACCCTCACGGGTTTGTTTGCCCTTCCTTGTGCCCCTTTGGAGTTGCCACTCATCTCCCTAGGGAGGGCAGGTGGAGGAGGCTGCATTTGCTGAAGGAGCATCTGTTCCCTGTCTCCCGCAGTGAGAAGGTGATGGGTCAGGTAGAAACATCACAAAGAGGCTGGATATAGCCCACAGGCCATGAGCTGGACCATGCTGAACTAGTTAAAATCACATGGACTCAGCTGGTGTGGCACCTCCAGCTACTCGCATAAAATACCAATTTGTTCATGCAACTGTAAGTTTACCTTCACAGTTACAGGTTCTATGTGACCACCCTGTGGTTTCCTTCTTGAAAACCTGTGTTCTGAAATGTTGCACCCTAACTACAAGTTACTGACATGTAAAAAGATTTTTCTGGCCAAAGGGAAAATGCCATCTCAATAATTACTTTATGCAGAGATTAAGCTGGTTTAACTATACCACATACAAGAAGATGGAGTAAACCCAGCATAAAATAGTATTAACACTGCGGTGTTAAAGTATTTGCTAGCTAGAAGGAAAGCCTTTGCAGATCAGCACCCACTAGGAGCATGCCAATACCACAATTGAGGTTGTGAGTGAGGCTAATGGACGTAGGAAATACACCAAACCCATTAAGTCAAGTGTCATCCCAGGACACAGCTCAAGAACCTCTGGAGCGTGCAGGCAGAGATATAAGCCCTGTTAACTGCATACTTACTTCATCTGCTAGCATACTTATCCAGGTTGAATCAATTCAGCATCTTTTTTTGAACAATTATTGAAACATTTGAAATACTTCTAGATGATCCCAACAGGAGTTACACCTTAACACCCTTTAAGATCTGACCGAAAAGCTATGTATTTACTTCTGAGGTTAAAAAAAAAGATAGAAAATATGGTTAGGTGTGAAACGGGAACCCTGGCCCAGAGACTATGCTGTCCAGACCTTCAGCAGTCTTACAAAAGTTGTGATTTTTTTATCATTCAGTTATTCTTCAGAGCTTTGGGAGTACTCAAGATGCATGTTAATATTTAGTCTATGAATACACTCTTTGCACAGTAAATGCGCTCTCTGTAGAATGTCTCTGAGGGAAGAAACACATTTGTCCATCTTACTCGTTTGCTCCTTAGAGAGAAGTTTAAATAACAAAGATGCTGAAACAGAAGGACCTACTTGAACTTGTTTTATGGAAAGTAGCTTTACAAACTTACTGCTGCATTTTCATTAACTTTGAAGTGGGCTCTGATTAAATTTTTCACGGTTTTTGAACCTCTTAAAAGAAAACAGATATTTTCCTGGCTTTTTACTGGAAGCAAACACTTTTACCAGTCTGTTACAATTCAGGGAGAACACTTGAAGCAATTGCTCAACTAAATTGTTTTTCCCTTTGTCAAACAGTGTAGAAATAACAATATATTCTAAATCTATTATGAGCTGAGCAACAGGATATTAACAAAGCAAGTCAAAAACAATTTCTTCCCACGTCAGTCTGAAACTTTTAAATATTTATGAGGTTTTACATTCCTAAATTTAACAGGAGTGCCATCATCCAAAATAACTGCTGAATTAATAGCCAGGAGATAACATTTGTACAAAAGAACCATTTGCTTTACAACAGCAATAAAGGAAACAACAGAATTATGAGTGTTGAGACTAATTTCAATAATGTTAAAAAAATGATACGATGTGGGGCTGCAGCAATATTCTGACTGCACCTGGCATTGTCTGTCCTCAGCTTCTTATGCTAGAAATGCAGCAGCCCAGGGTTTATAGGAGAGCAGTCATTAAAACTTCATTTTTTTTAATTGCAAAGATATAAAAAATATTCATAATACGGAATATTAAAACATACCCATCCCTGAAATTTTGTGGCACTGCAGGACAAATTCCAGTGGATTTCTTAAAATAAACAGTAATAACAACACTCTCTTCCAGGAAAACAGGCAGGATGAAAACACCATGACAGTAAGAGAAAGGAGCAGGCAATTAAAATCCAAGTTAGAGTGAAATTATTTTTTGAAGCACCCCAGTGATTTAAAATCACTTAAAAGGTTTGTTTCCTTTTGAACATTTTAAAGTTCAGTTTCCCCTTTCTAAAAACAATTAAGAACGTTATACTCTGAAGTCTTTTCACCCTGCAGACCAAGCAATTTCAACACTCTTCATCCTGAAGAAAAATTCACATGACGTTTCTGTGCTTTTATGGCAAATTAAAGCTGGACATGCCTCCTCTTGTCATGTCTCCATACCCCCGGTACTAAAGCAAAAATTTGTCTCGAAAGGAACCACAAACACCAGTTGGGCTTAATACATGGAAGAGAACTGGTCTTGCATAATATAGTACAAACTCAGCAGTTATCAGACTGGGAAACTATCACCGCTTGTAGGCAGCTTGATAAAAAAGGATGTCATGCCCTGAATGACAGCATAAAGACAAGGTCTGTGGCTACCGCGTGTTCAGATGTGCATGGGATGGGGTGGGATGGATACAGGAGGGAGGGAAAGCACTTACGTACTCAGTTCAGGGCTGGAGACAGATTCTCCTTTCCTCACTGCTCTTTGCTATCATGTAAATTGTTTCACAGCCTGCTTAGTATATGTGAACAGCTAGGAGATGAGTGACTGATTGAGCCTTACCTTACATCTGCCATCCCGAAAGGGCCATATATCATTAATGACCATTTGGGCTGCTGTGGATGAACAAAGCTTAAGGAAAACTTTAGGAAGCTAGAGATTCAAAGCTTTATGGAAACTTTGCAAGGCTAAATACTTGAAATAAGAGCTACTATTTGATGCTTAGATCTTAGTGCTGCTGAAGACAACTATTTCACAGTTTTAGAAATATGTATAATACATATGCTGTATAAAATGGTTTCTTTATATTGTTAGCATGCAACTAGATAACAAAAAGGATAACAATTCATACTCGTCTTTCTTCTAGGCAGTATATGTTCATGGGTAAATGTGTGTCAGAAAAATGCAGTATAATATGCATACACATATAACAGAGCATTTTACAACATTCTCACTGTAAGGGCTGAAAGAAGCAATTGCAATCCACACAAGGAAAAGGGGAGACTTCTGCTCTTGCTGAATGTATTTCCTGAATGAAAGATGTTTTACATTCAGCTTGGCAAATGTTAACTACAGATTGCTTTCCTTTTAATCCTACTTTCAGTTTCTGTCATATGCCATGCTAGTATGTTCATAATTCTCAACACTGCTATTGAGAAAACATATGCAAAGCATACCACTAAAGGCCCTCTTAAAAAATAAAATCAGTTTATAGTTATAAATAGCACAAGAATGATCCTCTGGAGATGAGTGAAAAGGGGCAAGCTTCCTGTCCTGAATAACTTGTAGGTGTGATAGCTGCTATAAGCTCGTTATAGGTGTCTTGCTATTTTAGGATCTGGAAACACATTACCAATTCTTCCAAACAGGGAAGAAACTTTATGGATTTCCCTAATGATCCGCACAGTTTTACAAATCAAACTTCCTGTGTGAGTTGGAAGTCTCATTTCCAGTATGTGAAAGGCCATATTAACTTACTAACATCTCATTCCAGCTAGTCAGATGTACTGCCAATGCAGATCAGCAGACGGGTCATGTGCTGCCAGCATAAAAAATGGTCAGAGAGAAATAATCCCTTATGTAGGGAAAAACTGTATCATGTCATCAAATATGAAATAGCAATTTGGATATTTAATAATCTCCTATAGCAAAATTTAGTTATGAGACAGTCTGAGTCAGTGGTGGAGAGAGGGAGATTTCAAGGTGGTGATTACATTTTATCTCATCTTGCCATAATCTTTTTTCATCCTTATTTCCTACAAATTGACATACACTGATAGGCAGCTCAAGGAGTTTCTTAAACAAAAGATACCTACAGCTCAAGGGTCTGATTGTAATAACTTAATTCAGCATTACACGATATATGAAAATAGGTTTTGATCCCATTCGATACTAAGAACACAGGACAAAAATATCATTCCACAAATTGACTTAAGCTTAAGGAAAAGCTTACTAAATGATTTTGCACTAATTCTTCTAATAGCATATTCTTCACAATTTTCTATATCTGTATCTGATAATGTGATAAAATCAGATGTAAGGAAGCTGGTGAGCTCTTCAGAAAGCATTTTCTTTCTCCTGCTAAAATATTGACTACCATGGAAGCAGTCCAGCTAAACACAGAAAACACTAGACTGAAATCCTACTTTGCTGTGTGACTTCTACTCTCTGTACTTCAGTTTTACGACCTGTGTGGATAAGACATTAGTCCTTATTATGTGAGGAAAGCATTTTGAAACCTACTGATAAGTATATTAATATGACTTTGTTAAAAAACAAACAAACAAACAAACCCAAAACCCACATTTTGCCATTTGGTACGCACAGCTTCTTCCCCATGTGCTATCAGGACTATTCTGTAACAGGACCTTCCACTACTGAACACAGACCACTTTTTATATAGCCCTATGGACAATGACACATGGATGGTTAGCAAGGTTTCCTAATCAGAAAATACTGCCAGACTGATGGAGAAAAAGTAACACGAAACTCAAATATATAACACATATAAAAATATCTCATGAAATATATGTTCTCGTGTAGCAGAAGACTGGCAAAACAATATGGTATGCCTCTTAACTCCCAGGGGCACTGTTTGAGTCAGGAATACATGTGCTGTTTCAATAGCGGGTCAGGATCTGACCTCATTTGTACTCCGTAGTGAAACCGAAGCTTCAGACGACGACATACACAAAAAAATAAGGCTACCCTTTCAAGTATCTCTTCACCCAGAGTCTCTCTCAAAAGATTAGGAACTGAAAAACCTTCAAGGCTGATCATCAAAAACTGCACAGAAAGCATCAAAGTGGGGAATATTTAAATGTGATGACTTCTTTATCTCTCACTTAATCTTCTATGAAGCTACTTTGGAGACAGTATTTTCTGATGGCAAACATTTCTATTTCTAAAGGGTTCTTTTCCTGAATAAAGGCCCCTAAAACTTTTGCTTATACTTGTAGCTGCAGACATCTTTAAAAACATATATTTAGTCAGTTATTAGCAGTAGTGGACAAATTTTGCACTTCATAGCCATGGAAGACCAAAGCCTGTTATGTTCCTGTCTGACACATTTCTTACTCTCTCTAAAGAGGAAAGAATCAAATGTTTCAGCTCAGAGATGTTTTCACATTCAGAGTAACCCTGCTCTTAAAGGCCTCCAACTGCTACTGCAGACTGTGGATGGCGTCTCTCTGCCCTTCACAATGCTGAGTTAATGCCTCTTTTCCAATGACCAACTGCAGGATCACACCATTTAAAGGGAATTTTATAATATTTACAGTAAAGGGGAATGGGTGTGGTAGAGATTTAACGTTTGCATGCATATTCTCATCAGAATTTTGATTCTAATGATTTTTTAATGTGACTATCACAGTAGCATTGCTGCTGCCTTCAGAGATTAAATAGTTGAGAAGCATGGAATCATTTAGGTTGGAACAAAACTCTTGAGACCAGCCAGTCCAATGCCCCTGTTCAAGCAGGGTCAAAACACCCCCAAGCTTTATTTGTCCTTCAACAACTTTCACCAATTCCAGTTCTTTGAATGAGGTCACTGAATGAAGGGTTACTCTAATAACCACAACTGGAGACTGGAATGAGATAGGAGTGGGGCTGTGGACTTGTCTGAAGGCAGTTGGACAAAAACATGACATAAGGATACCTCATGCTGCCATGTAAACACACTTGGCCACTGTCAGATCTACCAGACTCCCCGTTTCTGTGTGCCAGGGTCTGTGAATGTTTTATCCACCAACTGTTCAGATGCAAAAGACATTAACAGTCCCTGGAACAGGATTTATGTATTTTAAAAGTCTTCAGAGTAACCCGGCAGATAAGCAGAGAGTTGCGATTATAAAATCAAACGCCCAAACTCTGCCCAAAGTCCCACAGTAGGTGTCTGAGCTTACTTTGCTGGAAAAGGTTATTAATTGCTTTAGTCAAAGTTCTACATCTCTAAAATGAGAGTACTGCTGCTCTTGCATCCAGCTTCAAAATCTGCAGCTGAAGCACATACATGTGGTACACACTGCTTCATCTGCGACTGGCAAATTAACAGTGTAAGGTATAATTTAGACATGAAATGTGCAACAAAGCTGCATTTAGTCTTGTTTCAAAATGTTATATTTGGTTTGAACATTTACCAAACATAACTACCGGTATTTGCTTTAATTAAAGGAGAAGCTTTTAAGAAAGCCAAACATTAAGCAAGCTATTTGTTCTGCTTCTTCTATTAGAACAACAACAACCAAAAAAAGCCATTAAGCAACATATCACTATCAAATATAGCATTTAGGAAATTTTTGTCATCATCACTTTAGGCTTAGGACAAAATTATGGTGTTTATTTTCTGCTTTTGGTATGAATCTATATATGCCTGAGGAAAGGATTTTTCTTCTTACAGTTTTATTTTTAAAAGGGCAAGGGAAGATATGTCATTACAGCATTACACATGCTATTTCCAAAGATAAGCCCAGAATTATAGATAAAAAGCTGGAAGTATTTTGAATGTTTCTGATCAGTCCTGTGTGAACATGCCACTTCCTGAAACTGAGACCCATCAAAAGGAATAATAAATTTCAGAGATAAAATTATTGCATTTAAAATTTTGTTGCAAACTATAACAGAAAAGACACAAAATACGTTACTTATGTTGCTAAAAAATGATCCTTGATGTTAGAGTTGTTCCCTAGTACACAGAAACAAAATATATGGCAGCCTATAAAAGGAACAAGAAATTTTGATTTTAAAAGAACAGGGACATTAAATAAAAGCAATTAATGGTCTGAGAATCTATTATTCTTAAGGCCAAAGTCCATAACCACAGACGCCTAGGACCGGAGTTTTACAGGGCATGCACATTCGACACAATGATCTCCCGAGGCGCGCAGAGGAGTGTTCACGTCCTTTTGGCTTATGGTGATTAGGAAATAACCAGTGTGTCACATACTACAGGCTAGCAACTGTCGACTTTTTATGACCATTGGTACAGATGAGAAGCTCATACAAAAGGATCTATTCAGTCTCTGTCCCAGAATTTTAAATAAACACAAGCAGCAAACCTAGGGCAAGCATTTCTCCGCGATACAAAAGTGTCAGGCATGCAGGCTGCCATTTCCCACAACAGCCTTGCTTGGTTTTGGTAGGCAGAAAGTCAGATTTGTTGCTCCCATGAAGAGCAGAATGGGTAATGCAGACTGACCCCATCATGCCTATAAATTTGGGAGGGTGAGGGAAGAGGGATACAAGGGAGCCTTTTCCTCAAGAAGACTGTCTAGGAAGGGGAGGGAAGAATAGCTGCTTCCTTGAGGACTCAGAAGAGTAAAAACCTGGTTAAGGGCGGAAGGAACAGGGTCAGGGTTCTTCTCACAGAGGACGTGATGTGAAGGTACAGGATGGAACTGGCTCTTTTGGTTGTAAACAGCCTAAGTTATGTCCAGTTGGACACATGGTGTGAGAGAGCACGTGAGAGAGCAAAAAGTGAAGGTGCTGCCAAGAACAGACACTACAAAAAATTAAAAAAGAAGCAGTAAAACCTCAAAGCCCCACCAGTGCAACAGTGGCACATACAGTTCTATTACATTACTTTTTCCTACCCCAGTGTACTCCAGCAGCACTCACTGCAACCAGGCTCATCTGCGGGACCACAGGGCATGTGGGGCCATGGCGGTGCTGTGGGAGAGCACAGCAACGGTACTGGGTGGTGATCTTGCTGGCCACCAAAACTTTCTTTCTGAGCACCTGCAACAAATCAGGCTGACAATACAGTCACTGGTGGTGAAAGTTATGCAAATATATGAGTGGGTACTGCTCCACTGGAGGGAAAGTCCTATTTCAGATCTGTGACAGTGACAGCTATAGCACAACACTGTCAGGGAGACAATAAATAATATTAAAACCACCTTCAAACTTATAACATACATTTAAGAAAAGCTACAGAGAACATTGCAGTGATTATCTTTAAAACATGTTTTATCTTTGTCTTTTTCTCCTTTGTTTTTATTAAATTCTGATTGCAGGTTTAAAATAAATCCACTCGTCCTATTCTGAATTCATATATCACTCCCTAGGAGCAATCATTTTTGAAATGCCCAAAAGCACATTCTCCAAAAAAACCAAAGCTTCATCTTGCTACAGTTTAACAAGCCAAGAGAGTTATCCTCTGCAAGGCAGAGTAGATTGTGAACACAGAGCCCAACACTTCTCTGCACTGCAGAATGTACATCCTCCACAGCACCTTTCACCCCACAGAGCACACAGGCAGAGAAAGCCTGAGCACCCAACCCACAGAGCTGCACAGAGCTTTAGTTCACTCACAACTCACAGCCTAATCACCTATATTTTCTGACAAAAGATAAAACTTACAGACCCTGCTCTTTCAACAAAGCAAATTATAGGCACTTAAATCTTTTATTTATTTAGCTCTTTACTTACTACCTATATATTACTAGCTTTATAATTTTTCTTTAAACAAGAGTTGCTTTCATTTACTGTTATTTTGAAGTGAAAGGCTGCAACACAGACATAAATACTTGTTTCTTGTCATTCATAAGCTTCTTAACGAAGGGTTTATGATACACATTAAGTGGTCTCTATGAAAATACTCTTATGATATTTGATTGATAAGTTTTCCTTTTCTCCTGGACACCTTGCATCTGCCAAATCAATGTTTTGAATACAACATCTAATCCTATGCTTAGACAGCGTTGCAGAGGGGCTGCAGCATCAGCTGAGGAAGCATGAATCTCAGTGAAGAGCTCTCTCTGGTGACTCCATTTTAGGGACAACGAGGATTGTCCATGTGTGGCACAAAGCTGTGGGGTGCACAAATACCTCAACCACCACTGACTCAAACAGAGAGGCAGTCAATGTGCAGACAAGTGAGAAATGAGCCAGGCAAGGAGCTGGATATGGGACACTGTTGGGGCTGCATTGCTCTGCCACACAGCACCCAGCTCACCAATGTCTTCCCTGGGTCGCTGCCATGCCACCCTGGGGCAGGCACTATCCACAGACCAGATCTTGCCACAACTTGCCATGATTTTGCTATTGCTACAATTATGCTACTTTTAACCTTTCCTTGCCACCACCCACAGCAACAGGTCTCCTTCAGAGAAAGTGCCGCTAACACAAGTAGATACCTGGAATCAGTTTAACAGTACAGTTTATGAAGGCCATAAACAGAATCATGTCTTTCTTCTTTTGGGGTGGGGTTATTTTGCGTGTGCCTATAGGCTTGTGATATGCCTGGGACAAAACACACGCTGTTGCATGGCAGCACGGAAAGCAGGGTCGGTTGAGTTACATTGAAGCACACTGAACAGGATGCTGCATGCGCAGGAGGATCATGAAGGTGCTGGGAAACACTGATACCTGATGTTCTCTGCTTTTTTGAGTGTTCAGAGCTGGGTGTAGCTTGTTGCAAAGCACAAGCATACTTCACAGAAACGAACTCATAAAATATTCAGTTTCCTGACTTTGCCTGGGGTGCAATCTGCACATTTTCTCTATCGTTGCAGCAAGAAAGAGAAGTGCTAGAGTCCATTTCTCATATGTTTGAAGTGTATACACTTTAAATTTGGAAGACTAAAAACACAGAATTGGTGAACTACTGACATGATTTCTCTGTTGGGAATTACATTTAATCTGCCTGGGATTTTGCCTAGACTAAAAGAGACTTTTGAGACTGAAGCAATAGATGAATCGCCCCAGTCAGACAACAAAACTGTGTAATAAATAACCTGTAGAACATTGTAATCACAAATATTTTTTTATATAATATATGCTAGATATAGTTTTGGTTAGATGACACAGGCCCATACCCCCCATGTGTGAACTGATCTAGAAAACAAGTGTGCATCCATGTAATATTTTCCGTCAAATAATCCCAAAGCCTAAGTTAATAGCGCGCAGGAGTATGGTCCCTCACACACTCGTGCATGGGAACAGGTCTCTCGGCACAGCCTCATTCTTACCAGCTGATGGAAGAATGCAAAAAAAAAAAAAAAACCCCAAAACTAGCTGGACCTGAGACTGTAGCTGTAACATGGCTGAACCCATGAATATATTCCTCCCAAGGCTCTTGGGTGACTCACGCAAGAAGGACACATGCCTGTGCTGCTAACATATTCTGCTGCATGCACACACACAGACGTTACGATGGTGCTAAATTGTGCTGGGATTACCTGTTTCAGGATTTTACAGTTTAGTAGAAGTGCTGTTGGGCGATCAGCCTTAAAGTGGAGCAAGGATGGCACCCAGTGGCCAAACGGATTCATCTCAGAAAAACATTTCTCATCTCTTTCCCATTCTTTACTTTTGGCAATTTTAATTATAAAAAGGTTCTAGCTCTAATATTAAACTCCTTGGCAATATAAAAAGCCTTTAAAGGACACTGCCTTCGTCCTTTGGGGGACATTTATGTTTTCTTTTATGAAATATTTTGTAAAAAACACCCTGCAAACCCACCTATAGAAACATTGTTATTAATAATTTTCAATCAATACCAGTAAACATTTATGACAACCAACTGTTTACAGCCAGAACACCGTATAGAGGCAGAAATAACCAAGAAAAGTATTTTTCCCTTTTGTAGGGTATATGCTGAGGAAAATCTCATTTTCTTTCCCTGGTTTTAAAAAAGAAGTACAACTACCAAGGAACTTGTTTGATTTTAAAATTAAAATTGATATTGATGCCAATTATAGATAATTGGGTAGAAAATTTCGATCCAAATAAAGATTGTTAAAAAAAAAAAAAAAAAAATAAAAAAGGCAACTTGATATTTTTTAACTAGAAAATTCCCAGTTTATAGCTGTCAGCCTGCTGGGGCTACAAAAGGAATCCAAGCACAGTGAAAGAATAATTTAAAATGTGAAATATTATGCCTTTTTTTTTTTTTTTTCCTTTGAAGAATTCTTTCTTCCATGAGTTAAAACAAACAGTACCATGGTGTTACTGGGCCATGCAGGTCTCAGAACAGTGAGCTGTCATACACAGGGCTAGTCCCAGGGATGTCTATCAGCTCTGTGGGGAATAATTTGCTCCTTATTGATGGCAAAAGAACCATGATAAAGCCACAGTGAAGAACTCCTATAGTATCACCGTCCACTGAAGTAGCCCAGTTTTCTAAACTATTCTGGTCCAATTCAAGTGCACAAGCCTTTGCTATATAGACTTTTCTTCCTGTTTGAAAACCTTTTCAAACATAAATTCCCAAGCCTGTCACTGACTGAAGCATACTACTTTATCATTTGACAAGTGTTGATTTTTTTTTTTTTTGTATCATTCATCAGATATTCCTCAGGCTTGCATGACATTTTAAATGTATTCTATGCCTTATCACTTTTTGCATGGTCATTGGCTAAATAGTGTAGCAATGTTGAACTGCATTCATTCCTCAGTGCTTTCCAATTGACAAGAGATTCTTGCGGAGTATGATGACTGATCAGATTGAAGGACAGACAACAGGTCTGTTGGATAACAAATCATTTTACCTTCACTTGTGAAAAATACTCCATCCCCAAAAATTGCTATTTCTAATTTCTTTTTCTAAGCATTCTCCAAAACTAATTGTGGTTTTTGGACATAAAAACAGATCAAAAAAATACAAAACTTCCCATGTAAATAACAAAATCCAGTATTTGAGAGGAGCAAAGAAGTAGCACACTTTTTTTAGTATGGGTAAATTAATAACCATAAGTGTTTTCTTACTCCTCTGCTGAAAATTTCTGTTGTTGAAGTACCACTGTATTAGTGTGCATAATTACTAACAAACTGAAAAACAGCCACTATTAAAAGCAATAACTCAGTAATATTTTAAGCTACTTAGACTGTTGCTTTAGTACTGCAAAAGAATATTAGAGTATAGGAGAAATTCTTAGAATTATCATCTAAATAAATTTAAATCTATTTCAGCTTTACAGAAGAAGGGTTTTTAAAAAAAGTAGTACAAACATCAGTTTTGACCATGCATTTAATTTTAATTTTCTGTTATTTTCAGTGCTTGAAGTTTATTACTTGTTAAGGTATTTAACAAGGAGATTTAAACTCTGGTCTAGCTATGAAGTAGCTGATTTCAGAAGTCGTCATTTATTATTTAACATTTCTAGTTACTGTGTGTCTTTACTCTGCAGTCAGAATATCAATGTTGATTTTTACTTTTTTTTTATCCTAACCCTTAAATTCCCTTCTTTGTAACCTACAGTGTAAATGTACTCAGAAATCCTTCTGTATAGCATAAGCACTTAAGAATAAATATATTTTGCTTTTGCATATTAAAAAAAAAAAAAAATCCACAGGAAACTCATTATTGACATACGCATTATGCTCTTGCTCTGATGTAATCCACAGACCAGAATCTATTCCTTGCTAAAAGACGACTACCCTTTTAAAACATTAATTTATTGGCCTGTGCCAAACTCATGAATAAACAGAAAAAAATGTCTGGGCATGGATATATGATTAAACTGTGGGCTTTATCCAGCTTCCAGGCCATATGTTTCTTTCTTTTGCCTTAACTCTCTCAAATCATATATAGCTTTTCCTCAAGAGAAAGATTTTTTTGAAGCAATATTTACTTATCTCCTACACTACAAAATAAACTGGTTTCATGCAGGCTTATCATACAAATGCAACACAGTTGCATCATACGAATCCTTTTGGAGTCAGAAAGCAGAGATATTGGAATCTTTCATAGAGATGTTTTAATGTTTCTTTCCCGTCTTTGTAGATGGGAAACCAAATCACAAAGAAGTGCCCTGCCCTGCTCAAATGATATTACAAGATGAGGACAAGGAACCTACCCAGTTAGACTATGGATATTCAGAGGTGGGCAGATGAGGTGGATGTACTCCTCATGATTGTTATAACCTTCCTTTACCCCACTGTAGCCAACAAAGAGGGCTGGCCCCTGCAGAGAGCAGTTCAGTGCCTGAGCCTCACCAGATTAAATTGCTCCTTGTAAACCCTCCTTCCACCACATCCTGGAAGATTCATATTTCATCTTCCCTGGAGGGAAGGGAACATTTTACTCTGGGAGCTCCATGTTTTCACCTGGAAATAATAAATATGGTCATTTTAGAAATACAAGAGGAATTCCTTCAGTGACCTTTTGCAGCAATTTAATCTCATCTTGATCAACTATGAAGCCAGTAAATATAAATTCTTAAACTTAAATAAAACTGAATGTTTAAATTTTTTGAAAGCAAATTCAGAATTCCCATTAGCTTTTTCTATAAACTATCCCTAGAATTAGGGTAGACACAATAGCATGACACTAGTCTAGTATGGCACTAGTCTAGTATGACAGCTCCAGAAGTAATTCATGAACAGGTGCTTCTCGTGCCTCTGACACATTGAAGTCATCTCACTTTATTTGTGATAAAATGCCCCATGGAAGAAACTAAAGCAAAAAAATCCTCACTTCTTCCATGAACTTTCATATTGCTCTTTTATATGCCTTATTCTCAATAAAACCTATCGCAGTGGAACAGGTTTCATGACGGTAATAATATCTCTATGAGGAGGGCTATTGTATTAGAAGTGCACCTGAGAATCACAGGTCCCAGCACTGAGACAAGGAGCTGAAAAATAGCTTAGCAGGACAATCCAGAAATGCTTCCAGGGGCAGGTGGTTGAGAAAGGAAAAGAAACAGCTCATAATAAAGCAAACAATTCAGCAAACTCAGGAGTTTTCATCAAACACTGCTATCTGCAATTTCTGAGATTTATGATAGTAATGATCAAGTCACATTCTTCTTAATTTTAAACAGAAAAGGCATGGTTGCTTTTCTGGGTGACAAAAATAATGCAAAGAATGTAGTTTCCTATTTTTTTTCCCAAGCTGTGCTGTTGGAAGGTACTGACTAGTAAGGTAAGAATAGTTCTATTGTGCCAGACCAAAGGTCCTTCTAAGCCCTGTATCTTAGTTTTGAGAGTTACCAAGAGCAGGGAAGACTATTTGAACTGAGAAAACATACTTCCTTGGTGCACTCCTCTTGGGTACAGCGAGCTGCACTTCAGAGATTTCCTAAGCCAGAGACAATTGTCTTCATACAACAGTCCTCATTTGCCTTTTCCTTTTCCTTCTGCCAATTCACCATTTTAAACTCATAAAGATCTACGGTGGTAGGTCATATAGATTAAATACATGTTTGCTGAAGAGAGATCTTTAGTCAGATTAAAATATGTGCTCTGCTAATTTCGCTTGATATCTCTAAACCTAAACATTGTATGAGAAAAGACCATGAACAATCTTTCCCTACTCCTCTTCTCCATGCCATTCCCTCTTCACTGAAATTAAAAAAAAGTATTTTAGTTTTATGTATCTTTGAACTACAGAGCACTAGCCTGATACCAACAGATGACAGCCTTGCACTTCAGAAACTAGCATAAACTCCACAATATTTTATTTCTAATCATTATTTATTATTTTTAATAATTTCCAATGTGTATGCAGTGTGTTCCTGACTTCTTGTTTCCATGACAACTGAAGACATAGGCACATGTAAGAGTGTATGAAATAATGTAACACAATAAAGACCTCAGTTTCATGAATTATGAAACACTGCTTTAGGTCTTATGTGGACAGTGCACGTGGAAAAGCAGAGAAAATAAACTGTTTTACATCTTGTGAACATGTGCATTTCTCTAAAGGGAACACAGCTCAATATTAACGCTTAAGCCCTGTTTACCCTCAAGGCTTCTTCTATTTTTTTTTCCCATTGTTGCTATTTTCAGTGGAACTTGAGCGGCTGGAATAGCACTGCACAAAAGCTCAGTGCCAGCACAGACCCTCCTGTGACAGCCAAAGAGGTGTCCAGGAGTCTGTGTGGCTCGCCATGGAGGACAATCTGAAAAATACTTGAGCACATGAGTAACTTCATGCAGTTATGTAGAACTGTAGGTCTCTAAAGAACTGTACGTGTTTCACCATACGCATGTCTGGGACCATGGCTTGCAGTACTGACTGCAGTGTGATTAGATGCCTTCGGTCCTTGGTAAACTCATGTTACCAAACAGATCAAAACAGCAGTGTCATCAATGCACAAAAACGTCATCCCTAGCTACATTTATTTAAATGGAAATATTTCATAAGTGATCCAAATCACAAAGGTCAGCTTGTCTTTCTGAAATTTAATTACTGAGGAAGACTGTAATGTAATTACTATAAACCACTACAAATTATTTGATTACCAGAACATAAAAGTAACTAAAATAGTTCTAAATTGAAAGAGGGCATCACAACTAAGAATGACATAGCCTAGAAATGCTCTCCCAATCCTTACAGAGGTTGTAGATAAAATTAATACATAAAATTCAATTTTTCATTGTGCTGCCCACTCTTATGCATTTAAAAGTGGCTATAAAATTGTAACAGCAGAAGACATGAACAACAAATTCATTTTATATCATACATGTAACTCACTCCAAGTATCAAATTCACTTAGATCCATCAGCTTTCATGGATTCAGCTGTTTACACTGCCATATACAGCAGCAGTCCTAAAAGTTGTTTCCTTTTTTGGTTCAACTCTTTCCATCATTATAGATTATAAATGTCTGAGTGTTCAAGAGACACACAAAAGCCTCACTATATAGGGGTAGCTCTTAACTAGCCATACCTTAGGCTATGGAATTGAGAAATAGAGGGATTGTTATTCACGCTACATTTTGAATCAAAGATTCTGTAAAGCAGGTGATACATTATTTTCCATTGTATGGCTCTCCTGTGTGCCATTTGACCTAAAAAAGGGAATCTCTCACAGGGCTATAAATAATGCATCATAGTCATTAAATATTAATCTGTCTTATACCATTCACAGCTGCACAATTACGTTAGCTTTTTAAAAATAGCTTCTTGTATATTACCCATAATAGGACAGTGTTTACATATTCTCTTTGGAAATTATTAGTTAAATTTAAAGGTGATGTATTTGTGGGTCAGCTTGCTAAGTCACAGGACTTGTTCGTTACTGTCTCAGAAGTCTGTAACTCTTGCTATAAATATCCTGTCCTGGACACAATTCTGCATTCTTTACTCATGTATCTTGGCTTTCTATATTTATCTAAAAGACAACTATTTTTAGGCTTGGAGAGCTTGCATTTCTATGAGAAGAAACATGGCACTACAGGACAATGCTATAGGATAGCATTAATCTTGGATTAACCAGACTTCACCAGCCTTACATTTTTCTATTCCAGTAATAAAAATGCTTATAGCTAAACACTTGCACTAGTACACGATGGAAATAATGGAGTTGTCTTTTTATGTCTAAAATACAAGAGAGAACTGCATTGCCACAGTTTTTAAAGTCATACCTATTTCCAACTAAAAAAAACCCCCAGAACTGAATATTGATATATGTATGATTCATTGGTGCATTACTTCAGCTTATCTTGCCAAAGCTGAGTTTGAATTCAGTGTAGTTATGTAGATGCAAGTGAGAAGCATTGTGATAAATCAGGCTCAAGGCTTCAGAGACATTCTCAGATAAGAAAGAAATGTTTGCGCTCAAGATGATTTTTTTTTATTTTACTTGCAAATGCCCATGGAAAGTAAAGTTTAATTTTTCTCCCTATATCTAGAGCAATGGTATCAGAAATTCACTTATTGCAGTAATGCAGCACATACCAGAAAACCTAAAAAATATTATGCAGCTTATATGAATTTAGCAGTATTTCAGATTTAATTTTTTTTAAGCCATCATAATCTAAATTTTAAAAAATGTTGAAAAATATTTAGCAGCAAATAAATGTAAAATAATCTGGCAACAGAGAGTCTAAGTACAATATTTACTAGAGATAGTATGGTTTTCCTTCTCTTGTTTTAATCCTATAAATCATTCACAAAACCCACATCCTCTTTCTTAGAACCTGGAAGTACAGAGCATATCCCAAACATAGGAATAATGTCAGACACTCCACAATTAATTCTGATTCAATTGCCTGTTACTAAAACTCTATCAATTTAGCTTCTAAGGTTTTCCCCATATTAAGATCTACTCATTTTCATGGAAAAAAAGGAACCATTTTACACTCTGTGACAACTCAAGTTTCATTTAACCTACATTTTAAACTGGCATAAAAAGAGGACTGGATCTTAAATTTATGTTTTTCAGAGATGTTGCTCTACCAGAAAATGCAATACAAAAGACTGACTGCCGTGACTAAATAGAGGGAAGGTGGCAGAGGGAACATTGCTATGCAATTTTACAAAATGCCAAAGCCAAAGAGAGAAACATCCTGCTGAAATCAATGGCTAACCTCACAATACCCTCCCTGGGGCCAGATCATCAGCTACAGAGACAAAGTGATTTGCTCAGGCTCTGAATCCAGATCTCTGCAGATCCACTTGTGTCTAACCCAAGGACTAAGCCCTCTCTCTGACCACTAAAACAAACTTACTGGGTTAAGGGCATGAGTTTTCAATTCCCGCTTCCTCTGAGCATGGGCAGTGGACGAAGTGGGTGGCTTGGCCAGGTCAGCAGAGGAGCACCTGCCTACACTGTGTCTGAGCCTCACACCAGTCCTGCTGGCACTGGCCTCCCAAGAAACGTGTGCCCGCTGCCCAAAGTGCTAATTAATCCCAAAAGCTTTAATGCAAATAATGAAAGGGACTGGTGACATGAACTTTTACAATAATTCACATAATTGGATTATCTTCTAACTAAAAACCCCCATCCATTCACTAATAGAACAATTTCTAATTATACAAGCATTTTTAAACTTGGCTTTCAGATTTTTATCAGTGAACGCTGTATCCTAGTAACACCAGAAGTGGGATAGTATGTTGAAAAGTTATCAACTCAAACGTATTGTCAGTCCAAAGTCATTAACTACCATTAGGTCCTATGTCAGTCAAGAGCCAGTAGTGAACTGCTGGCATTACTCTCATTTAGATGTTTCTGTCATGTGAGTCTGTTACTATTCTGACTGAACCAGAACATTGGGTAAATTGTAGCAGACATTTCCTCTGGCATCTGCCAATAAATCATCAAAAGGAGAAGGGACAGGTTTAGCCCCAAACCCCCCCAGAGGGAGGAATTGTTTATTAGCCAGTCAAGTCTAGAACATGACCCTAATATAACAAAGGGGTTATACAAAATATAACAATATAACAAACAGAAAAGAGCAGCGGTTTCAGGGTAGGATGCCCCAGGAGACCTCAGCAGGGAGACTAGCTGCCAGAGCTCTGCAAGGCAGGGAGACAGAAGCAATTTCATCCCACAGATGGATGGCCCTCTCTGGGGATGAACTCTCTGTTGAAGACCCACAAGACTCACTGGTCCTCCCTGTGGTTTTGTTGGGGTTTATTTTGTTTACAACCAGTGGTGTAAAGCACGAACAAAGACTACCTGGCACTCATTTTGTCAGGACTGAAAGCGAGACAACTGGATAATAAGAAAGGGAAAGGTTTTCTTGAAAAATATCTCAGCTTAGTTTAAGCATAGATTGGTTATATTCCTCATTTTCCCAGCTATCTTCTTTATAAAACTGTATCTATCATGGTTACTAATGAATAAATGCTTTTCATTTCCCTTTACCTTATCATTAACCATGAAATATATAGTTACATGCCTTCAGGGAAAATGAATAACAAAAAAACATTCCTTACTTGGACACTGGCAAATCTATTGATGGAAACACTTGCGAAAACAAGAATAGCTCCTCATCACACCAGTGTCTAAGTCCAAAGAGTGACATAGCAGGCTCTTATTTCAACTACACAGACCATGATGGAGAATTCTCTTTCTATGGTTGAAAGTAACCAAGAAGTATGGTCCTCTGGTATGTAGAAAGACATTGGTTGAATCCTGACAGTCATAAAAGCTGCATTACAGGTGCTTATTCTAAGGTAAATGAAAAAAAATAAAAAAATAAAAAATACAACCAACAAACCAAACCAAAACAAACACCACCACAACACCAAAACCCCCCAGAAAACAACAAACCCAAAATAAACAAATAAAATGCCAACCTTAAAAAAAATAATTATATATGGTCCTTTATCCTTTCCTTTGCCCTCTCTCTCACAGTGTTCAGTGTTCTTTGCCAAACATAACATATAACTTATTAAGCACACAAAAATATTTTCTGCTGGCTACAGCATTGGAATGATCTTCAAAGATTTATGATTCCAACAATAATTCAGTTATCTAATCTTCATCTTACAAAGGGGTGGGTAACTGCACCAATAACTGCTGTGGAAGGAGACTATTACATCCTCATCACCAGGTATCAATACAGAGTTCTAAGGCACAGCCATCGTTTGGGCAATAATCTACCAATTAATAAGTGGCAATAGATGGCCTTCCTCAGCCCAGGTAACTCATCAGTATCAGCTCTACTAAGTCACCCAAGGCTTTCCCATTTGACCACAACCAGAGATCAGGTTGCAGCCAGCCAGCCAAATGTCAGAATAACCAAACAGCTATTTTTCAGCTGTACAGGTGCCAGGGAGCCACAGCAGGGAATGCCAGCAGTGCAGGGTCACAACAGCCCAGATCTCCTTCCCAGTCCCCGAGGCACTTTGCGTATAAGAAACAAACACTGCTGCCCACTGCAAAAGCCTCACAAACGATTATGGAGGAGCCCTCTACAACGCTGATGCCTCATAGCCAAGGCAAGTGACACCAAGTTTTCCTAGTAATTCCTCAAACAGAAAAGGACAAAGGCTGTCATAAAAGCAGTGCTGGAGTGCTGGCAGAGGTGAAAGAGCAAGGTCACTGTTCCCCCTACTCTCTACCCCTTGGAAAGGCAGGATTCAGTGAGAACACATCATTATTGGTCCCCAGCAATGCTACATTCTGCACACATCACTTTATAGTTCTGCCCAGGGTGCTTACAGAAGTCAGAAGGGGATTTTTCACCATCACATCCAGCCTTCTAAACCTACGCGCGATCTTGATAGTGAATGCTCTGCTTTTTTAGCAAACACAGGACAGCTTCCACACTATAAGCATGTAAAGTCTCGAGTTCCTCTCATGTTCTCTAGTCTCTTCCTCACCTCCCACTGTGGTATGGCTTCCCTACGGTGGTTCTTGCTGAGAAGGCCGAAAAACCCAGTGCAGTTCCAGCAGCTGGTGCTGGGAAAACGGTATTTTGCTGCTGTGTACCCACTACTGCAGGTCTTTATCCTTTGAAAGACTTTTTCCGCCTTCCCTGCCTAACAGCCTAACATGTTATACATCCTTTGTAAGTAACTGTTAATTATGATTTTCTGCCTTTGACGAAAACTTTTCTCTCAGATAATCTACATTCATTTTATTTTACTGTTATATTTTCAGAAATAATTAAAAACTTAAATCCTTACCTTAAATTTATCAACTTCTGCCTTCGAACATGTTGCATGGTAAGATAACACCTGCCCCAGAACAAAAGATAAAAACACATTTCTGTAAGCTTGATAAATAGAAATAATAGGGCTCCATACTGCAGTCTAATCAATGATGTTTCAAACAAATTTAATTAATATTTATGCATGGTAATTCAGTTCTGAATGTCAGCATATAATAACTAATTGCAGGTTATCAGGTATACATTTGGCATTTCTGTTGCAGAGAATTTTATAGGGAATCATGGACAGTAAACAATTTAATATGAGAAGCATTCCGACATTGTTCTCCTGTTCTACAATTAAAAGAATTTAATGTAAAAACAACAATAGATTTATATACTTTAAATAATGCTTGTTGCTATACTGTAAAGCTTTATGCCTTTGCTAGTGGCGCATCACTATATGCAAATTAGCACCTCTATGTCGTGCCTGACATTCTCTTCAGTACCATTCTGGAGATGAAAGCATCAGATAACACACACAAAGTACTGCACACCTCCACTTGTTACCTGTACGTACGCACACATTTACATAGAATACACAATATCCTTATGTGGCAATAACAACACTGAACAACACCCCAGAAGGTGCAAGAGCCATCCTATGTACTGGACCCACCAAGGTCTGACTGTGGGATGAGGCTCTTGTCCTCGAGGGAGGTCACAGGGCCAGAGCATTCCTAGCAAGGACAGGTCTTCCTCACCACACAGAAACACCCTATCTACTTATGTGCTAAAGCTTTGATATAGATTTCTCATTTTGAAATTGTTTTCATCTGTGAATGTCTCTGTTACTCATATAAATACCTAAATCCTATCTCAAATGCCCTTGGCTTGCAATACCTTGTGGCAATAAGTCCCAAGATGTATTTACTCATATCAACTTTAGAGGTGTCGTCTTTTACAGTAACAGGAAATCATTCCTGCACCACAAAAGAATAAATAACAAACACCAATTAATGTTTTGTCCCATGTTTTATTTTCTGTAACTATACATCATGTCCTTCCTCTAATAGTATCTATTTTTCTGTCCAACCATATTGCAGCTTCTCTCAGAAATCTGTAAGATTAGTCAAATTATGTTTTCTGCTGCGACAGATAACACTTAATACCAAAATTCTTGTCAAGCTTGTCCTTTACCTGCATTCATTATATCCCTCTGGATCTCTACAGTCTTCCTTAAAATTGATTATTCTAATCTTTTAAGCATTCACAAATTTTGTATCCTTAATATATAAAATACTATTCAGCCTGGTTTTGAGCCATATGGCATCCTACTTTTATCCTTTCCCCACCATTTATTTACATTTTGGTCTTCTCCTTATTAGTCAACCTTATGAAAATTCTATATGAAAAAGAGTATCTGTACATCCGCATAAGAATCTTATTACAGTATATACCAAATTGATTTATTTTACATCCAATATAAATGTCATTTCAAATGCCTCTCATTGCCATCCTACCTAAATACACAAATACTATTATTCTATTACTGAAAAATGGTTTCACAGTCCTTCAGCATATACCATTCTTTTGTTCAGTACTTTGCTCTATCTTCAATCATTTTACACAAACATTACCACGAGTTGTTGCTCATTTATAGAAATAATTACTCTTTGCTGAAGCACAGTGGCCATTTATCAAACCTATAATCTACATTCAAGCTATATGGCTATGAGTCTTTTCTTGATCAAAGAAAGAAGCTGTATTTTAAAACAAGAAAATAATATTTCATTGATTTTAGTAGTAAATAACAAACTTCCATGTTAACTTTTATCCCTATGTATCTGAGTGTGATATTTGGCATTGCTTGGTTTTTTTGCCAGGAGGAATATTCATTCTAAGGTATCATATTGCACAAATATCTGGGGCGTATGAAGGCTTCTAGTATTTCATTATTATGGTATGTAAAGAAAAAGGAATCTTGCAGAAGGCCTAAAAAGGAAAGTGTTTAAGATTTCCTACTAAATGGATACGTCTACAGGGACAATAAAAAAAAAAACCCCCCAAAAAAAAAAAAACCCAAAAAACCAACCAAGAATGTTTCCTAACACAAACAGTCCTGCTCACTTTAAAAAGCCTTAACATGCCTACATGCTTTACAGGGTAGATCCCCAATACATAGCTAAATATCTCCAACCCTAAAACAAAGAAAAAAAAATTTATAATTATACCATCTTCATAGCAGTCCAGTCTGGTTTGATTTTTGTTTTAAGAAATTCCTCAACCAGGCCAATGCTGGCTTTGTGGTTCTTATCATAAGGGTAGATATTGTATAATTCAAAGGAGTTACACAGTTAAAGGGTGCACATGTCAGGGTTAGCTAGATCATTTTCTTCTCTTATCACATGTGAAGTTTAAAACAATACTGAAGTTTTAGCAACATTACCCTTTCATCGGAGGAATCTTTTAAGATTAATCAGTCTTACCTAATGCTTTTTAAAAGATCTTGAATTTCATTCAAACCATTATTAATTATTGTTTAAGCAGGAATAATGTAAATTTGTAAAACTATCCTCAAAACTCCAAGCTTTGTTCTCACCAAGATAGTTTTTAATATGATTATGTTTAAAGCCTACAAAATATACCAGAGAAGAATAGTGCTTTATTGTTGAATCAACTTACAGAAGATTAAATAATAATACTTTTAAAAAAAACGTTCTGCATTTTAGTTTTTTCTATAGGAGCTGGTAGATTTCCATTCTTCATGAATGGGGGCGGGCAGCAGAAACAGGAAAAGAAACTCATACCAAAGGCAACGGGTAAAAAAGAGAGAAAGCTTTTCATCCATTTAGCTATTCTGTAAGTATTTTATGGAAAGATGTGATGTGTTGGAAAATGCCAGAACTTCACATTATGCATTAGCCTTGGCCCACAGTAGAGCTTTTACTGAGCTTCCAGCCATCCTGTTTGGACTTTATTCTAGTTCGACATATATCTGATAAGGGTTCAGTAGATCTTGCTTTTGATACTAAGAAACCCTATGATGATAATCACTATTTTCAGATTTGTCCTGTTCACAGAATGTTTTACTTACACTCTACAGCATTAGAAAAACAACACTAAGCTATCTAAAATATCAAATTCAAAGGAATTTTCAGATACTGATGGACAAAAAAAAAACAAACCCAAAAAAACCCATATAGTGCCTAGATGAATTCCTACACTTACACCTGTAAGAAACTAGATTCTCTATCATCACTATCCCTCCCTTCTAATGTAGAAAAACATAGGCATCAAATGAGATATCCAGGTTCAAACTACTCAAGCTGTGCATGAGTTCCACAGCTAAGCATACCCTGAGAACGTTTCCCTTCAGCATTACCTTAACAAGACAACACTCTGAGATGCAGAGAGGTATATGTATAAAATGATGCTAACTACAATAAATTCAGAAGCAGTAGGTTCCTTTACATGTGACACTTATGAGCAAGAAAAGGTTTCAATAAGATGTGTACATACGTCAAGAGCCACAGACTGTTTTGCCCAGGATTTCTTCACTTGGTCGTACATAATCGTGTTGTTGATGCCGAGGCCACAAAAAATAACAAAAGCCTAAAATAAGAAAGAGAAAAAAGAAAAGTCAATTATAACTCAATTATAATACAAACACAAAGATGAATGCTGGCTTAATCATGAAAAGGAATCGTGTGGAAATACTAGGAATAATCATGCTTAGGTTATCTTGAGAATGCAGTTAAGTCACTGGGTTCAACAAGATGAGAAAGATCAGATGCAAGAAACTTGTTTTAATTAGGATACAACCTTATTAAGTGAGGAGCTCTGAGAATTAATGTCAAACCACAAATGCAGACAACATATTCTTCCCCCCTCCCTAGAGTAGCCTGAAGCAGCATTACCTAGAAATACCAAATCCTGCTGAAAAAAAAAGTATGTTATTGCTACAAAATTGAATGCCTCTTACTTCAAACAGTCGCTGGTCGGCATCGTCAAAGGGTTTCCCATCAAGCCTGTTCAACACTTGAGCTACCCCTTTAGAAAGAGTTAATAAAAATTATAATCTTCATTCATTATTCACAATGCAGAATATTTTATTCATTGGTAACATTTAAAATACATCTTTCAAACTGAAAAGCAATACTGCAAATATTTATTCTCAAAATCAATAAACAGACATAAATATGCCACAGTCCAATTGTTTTGATACCAGGACTCAGTTTATTACTTTAAACTTTTATTCTTTACTCTCCAAGTATAATAATTCAAATCTAAAAGTTACTCTCAACACTTTTCACAAAAGGTTAAGGATCTCTTTGAGCACGTTGCTAACAGCAATCATGTAAGTTGTCCTAGCAATTTGGAGTTACTGATATAATTTGCTGAATCAATATCTTCATTCATGAAATCTGGTTGGTTTAGCACCACCTGTGTATTTAAGTCCTTTTTTTCTCATGACTGGTCAATAAATTTACCAAACTATTGACAAAAATTTCCTTAAACGACTTAAAGTGTTCAAAGCTCTTGTCTCTAGCTGAACTAAAATTGAGTTCCACATTTCTATTTCATTTTGTTGTAATGTGCCCTTAGAAAAATACTGTAAGATCTATCAGCCGTCAAGGGTTCAGTTTCTTTCTACTTTTTTAAGATAATAGACACTTCAGAGCAAACAATGAGCCATATTTTCAAAAGACTCAATTCCCTCATCATCCCTGCTGAATGAGCTCAAAGATCCTGATCCTGAATGGCACCGAGTGCCTTCAGCAATGCACTACTGATCTCAGTTCTCGCCAACAGCCACAGTACACAGGGATGTAAGTCTTGCCCTGCCAGTTTGAATTGCTATTGCTCTGGCTTGAATTCTACTGTGGAAAGCTAACTGAAGAATCTGGCACTGTTTTTTACAAATGATGATCCTTCTTGTGCCAAAAGCAGGTAATAACGCAGGGCGAATTGCAGGTGTATCACAGCTGGGAAACATCGTATCAAACAAGCAATAAAACTCTGTCACATCCTGATCCAGCACACACCACTGCCACAGGCAACTCTGAGCTGCCACAGACTCCCCAGTAGGACTTTCCTGACTGCCATTTATCTTTAAAGAGGGAAATGCCCACTTTGCCTGACTGCAGAAACAGTTGTCTGAGTTGGGTACAAAAAAGGGAGACCCCAGAGAAGCATCAAACCATATAAAACATTTTTCACTAATATTGTTAGAATTTCTGTTTTCATCTCATTGGAGTTCAGGTTTCAACACAATATATAACTGAACAATGACACAGGGAGAAAGTTTAATAAGTCCTTAGAGTATCCGAATCAGAACATCCCTTCTTGGATACTTAGCATGCATCCTAGGTACTGTAACTTCTTAACAATATTCAGCTGGGAAAAAAAGGTGAAAAAGGAACATAGAAGTAAAAGCACAGAACTAAATTTACATCAGCACAAAAAATGATGTGCTATGAGGAATGTCTTACCAATTATTTGGTGGTTGCTATTCCATATAGGAACGCACAGAACAGACCTTATGTGAAAGCCAGAAATCTGGTCAGCCTGAAACATAGAAACAAGAGCTCCCATTAGGGTACATATCATCTGCAGCCTTTTACATTCTAGTAGTAGAAATGTCCAGGAGTAAGTTTACATTTACAAATGTCCTTCCAATACGGATCAGCTTTCGCCAGAAAAGAATTCTGCTGAAACCTCACAGTAAGATTAGCCAAGAGACATAAGTATTATTCTAAAAATTGTCAAAGAAAATACAAACATTGCCATCTTTGCCACAGAAATCTTACACTATTTGAATTTGATTTGGAATTAAAGACAAACTGCAATTGAGGCAATGTCCTGTCAATTCCTGGATTGCTCACAGTGTTTTACTGAGACAACCTCTGTGGAATAACTGAGCCTTAGAAGTGCTCTTCCCAGTCATCAAACTGAAATTGGATTTAGCTGTAAAAGGCAGTTACAAGAAATACGCATTTTCAGAAGAAAAACAAGAGTAAGTAGTGAATTGTGCAGAAGTGCAAGCTAGGGAAGGATGGGATCAAACCCAAGATTTGAGATTTTCTGTGTAGGTTTAATGATCCTGTAGTTCTGAAAAGTATTTTCTGCCCATTTGTTGTTTTCTATCTAATACAGTATAAAACTTTGAAATTTATTTGAAGTGTCACAGATTCTCTCTTTTCTACAGTTAATAAGCTTTATTCTTTAGGGTCATTGCTGCAAAATCTGAAGAAAAGAATGTATTTTTTTCAGAAGAGCTTAGAGAGTGGGATGAACCCATTCACAGAAAAGTAAGAGATGTTCTCTTACTAAAATTGTCAATGCTACAGGCAATCTGTAATGGAATAAAAGTACTAGACCAGCAATAATTCATATACTGGAGACAGGATGGGATCACTATGATCTCCCAGCTAGCAAAAGGTGTAACTCAGATTTTAACTACAGTATTACTTATTTGTACATACTCAAAACTCATCACTGAAATCAACGCAGAGTGCCACCTAAAATCCATGGGTGTGAGATAAAAGTTGCCTCAGATTTAGATCTTCAAATATGAACTCAATGGAAATACTTTGGCATTAATTTATTGGTGAATGAGTTGAAAACTGAACATCAACATTTGAAAACGACAGTGTTCTGAGAGAAAAAAGAGTTTTTAATAGAAGCAGAGAACAAGAGAACAGAGTATCTGTTGATAACTAGAGATATGTTTGATTCTAAGTCATAAGGGTTAATGTCTTCCTCTTACTACACTTGACTGTAGAAATAATTGTCACAACTGAATTTGAGAATTAAATTTTCATAGGAACCCACCAAAAGAAAATAATTACTGCCCTTTGTATTAAGTGTTTTCTTGTTACTCTTTGTAAATTGGGCAGTGCCTCTAACTCAGACAGGACTGTGAAGCAAATACAAGATAGTTGAATTAATTAGGACATGATATATTAAAAATACAACTGCAAATATATCAGGAACAGATATGTTTTACTTTAGCATATCTCTTTGGCAAGAAATAGACCCCAGGCATTAATTGTATTTTTTCAAATTCTGAGCAAATTAGTATCAACAGTTTTCTTGTACACTTTTACAGCAGGCCTCTATTATTTTTATTGTTTTGACAAATTCTGCTGGTTTGAGAGATAATCCCTTTAATGACACGTGGAATGAAACTGGACCTAAGCAAACTCTCAACATGAAACACTTCCAAGCATACTTATTGAGTAATATGGTTTAGCAAACTTGCTGACCAAGGTTGTCCACTGATTAATGTGCTGCCCAACTGCTGGCCAAGTCCCCCATAGCAATACTATTTCACTGGATAGAATTCAGTGAAGATTTTGTCCTTCCATATGTCTCTGACTTTCATTTAGGTGTTAAGTATACGTATATGTTTTTAACTGTATCTACACCTTCCTAACTGAGTCTGGAATGAAAACTTTAGGATACAAACCCAACTTTTATTAGGAGTGGTATGCATCTTGGAGAAATAACTAATCCAGAGTGTATATTTTATTTGTGCAAATTAAAAGTTTAGTTGGCAAAGTTAAATCACAAACATTTGTCTCTCTGGATACTGGTTCTGTTTACACCCTGTATGTGTACAGTCCCAGTCATCCCAACAACTAACAATGATGGTGCAGCTAACACAGAACAACAACAGTTGAATTTTCAGTAGTAAAAATCAGTTTGCATAAATATCAAAGCATTTGTTAGAGGAAGGTATCACTTATAAATAGGAAAAAAAGTGAGTCATAGACAGACTAAGTAACTGCATAAAGTCATACACTAATTCAGTGGCCTGTGTTTACTGTATAAAGCCATGTCAACACCAGCAGACCAGAACGACATGCTGGATAGAAAAAAAAAAATTCAAAATAAATATTCATATTTTACAGCCACTTGGCTATAATGATAAAATGATGTTATATTAGTTGCAGTGCCAAAAATATGATGTATTTTTAAATTTCTAAAAATCTCTTACTTCAGCATCAAAGCGAGGATCCTGATAGGCATCACTGATGTTCACGGGGAGACCTGTGGAAGCTACGAGTTCAGCAATGCTATTATTTATTAGCCAGTCGGAATAAGATGATGATTTCTCCACGCTGTCCTTGAAACTATCAAAAGGCATGGCAAGGGAAGACAAGAATATAGTCAATGTTGCTTGAAAGTCCAGCATGTCTTACAGACGTATTCATAGGAAGAACAGAACCATTCGCAGTTATTAATGGTTACTAAACATTATCTGTGGAGCAATAATTTGGTGTTTGTTGAAATGGTATATTAAAAATTCTCTACACAATCCTTTATGTTAAAAATATCATTGATCTCACAAATAAAGTAAATACAATCTTTAATAATGAAATGTATTTACATATGAATGAAAGAGTGGGATTACATTCCAAGCTTCTGTGGGATACAGGCCTGCTCACCAAAAGCAACCAGTTCTAAACAATATTTTTTGTAGCACTACATGAAAGTATATAATCTTAGGATTTTATTTTTTCAAATTGCCTAATAATTTGTGATACTTTTAATTCATACTTCCAATAGCTTTCCTGTCAAGGGAAATGCCATTTTTTTTTGAATTTGGGTCTGAAATGCCAAACCTGAATGGCTGAAGAAGGGATCACCAAATAAGTCTTAAAATCAATAACAGAAGTGTGCTGCAGCAGGTGGATCCAAGTAGACATACAATACATGATGTTTTCCTCCCCCCCCCCCCCCCCCAGCTGAGCTTCTGACACATCTACCAAGGGGCTAGACAGATGTCAGTAAATGAGCATAAGTGTCTAGAATTATGGGGTCAACTCACCACACTCCACTGCTACTTCTGCAGAAAACCACACAGGCATTTAAGTCCTCGCCTTAAACCCCATCTAATCATCAGGAAAGTTCTTGCTGACTGATTGCAGACAGGTTTTTGACATTGTCTAGGTAACATTTTCAATGTTACTTAGAAAAAAAGTGATTCTGAGCAGCCATGGAGAAGACTAGAATAGCTTGAAGCTTCAAAATAATGCCCATGAATGAAAGAAGGATGCACAGTAAAATGTTTGAAAGACTCAATCAAAGTGAAAGGATTGATTTTTACTGGCTGCATTGATTTTCTGGAGACTAATTCAACTAAGTTGCTCATTTGAAAGAAAACTCAATATTCTTAAAAGACTATAAATAAAGATAATAATAATGATTTACACAAATAAATCTAAGTGTTATCAACTTTCATTTGGGCTAAACATTTTGAGCGACTGCAATAAATCTTATAGGTATACTTTGACAGGAGCCTTTACATAAATATAGTGGGTATTGAGCTAAGTAAAAAATTCAGTTTTATAATTTATCTCCGTAGATTGATTATTGAGAAATAAAAAAAATCTTGACAGATAAGAATCTAATTTCGAATGTGTATCTCCCAGTTCATACTTTAAAAATCTGGCTGATATTATCATTATAATATAAGACAATTTAAATTGGAACTGCATTATGGGCATCAAGCATTTTAAGCAGCAAATAAATTCAAATAAAAGAAAGAAGACATCATTCAGGAAGAAGTTTTAAAAGTATGTTCTACTACGTTGTCTCCATTCCTAGCAAGTGCTTTACAACTACACTCTGGAAGAGAGGCACTCAGCTTTCACTAGGAGGAAAAATCAATGATTAATTCTGATGCAAATCACAGCCAGCTGGTGCTCTCTTCATCCTCAGCAGCTCAGAACACACTGAAGCTACTCTAAAAATCACAAGCAACAGTTTTTTCCAAACTGTGGAAAGCCGTGAGTCCTGCTGGGCTGATTCAGGCAGCTGCATGCCTCCATCTCCCACACCCTAGCAGGAGCAACACATGCCATGCAGGAGAGTAAATCCTGCTGCTCAAGAGCACTGAGCAGTGCTGCAGGCTCCCTTATGCAGCTGCTTGCCTTGCTACCTCCCCCAAAGCCTCCCTGACACAGATGGCAGAAAGTACAGTAGGGAAGTGGTACAGCCAAGTGGTACACCAAAAGTGGTACAACCAAATACAGAGGTACCTTCAATCCTCTCTAAGCAGTGACATGAACCGTTCCAGCTCCTAGGACCAGAAGAGCAGAAAGGTGCCTTACAAATCATAACAATACTACAGGGAATGGGGCAATACCTGAGCACACATCATGCCAGGGTCAGTGGTCAGTTGTGGCGAAACAGCAGTAGCAGGGATTTCAGCACTTTCTCTGTCCTAGCCCAACTGGGACGGAGCACAGGTATTTTCTCCCACACAACCCACATTCTGGCTCATGACCATAACCAGTGGTACTCAGGTTAGAGAACTCAGGTACATCATCTGCCAAGACGACTTCTGTGCAGGAAAGACATAGCCTGCAGCACCTTCTCTTGAGCTCATCTTCATCTAAAATACATCAGAACTGAACTCTCACGACCTCTAACATTTATATAATATTTTTTAAAAGGGAAAGAAAATTTAGCAGACTTGGCAAACCTCTACTTCAAGAACTAAATGACTGGCAAAAACAAGAGCATCAGTGTGCCATAATGGATAATAAACAAACTTGATCATGGCGTGTGCTGGAAAATTGCAAATTGAACAGATAAATGCCAGTGTGGTTTTGCAAGGTATTTCTTTACAAACCAACAGCAAAGAAAAAAGATATGAGTATTCATTATATTATTTAGGGACTAAGCAGTTGAGCTGCTATTAGCCAGATGGAAGAAGAGCAGAAGAAAAGCCAATTTCTTCTAAAACTGTGTAAGAAGATATTTTAGGACATGAAAAGTTATATCGTCCTTGGAGCTTCTCTCTCTTTCAGATAAAACTTGTAACTAGAACTGTTCTCAGCCTATAATCTCTTTGAATTTCCACTAAAATTTCAAAGAAATAATATTTATCTTCATTGGTGTAATGTTGAAGAAACTCATCTTGCCATTTTAATCCACATGAAACGTCTCATGACTTTACATCAGTTGTGGCTGTAGAATGTAGAATGAAAAGGGCAAAACTCACTAGAAAAATGCTCAAATGTCAAGGGCTCGCGGCATTGTTCTGTATCCTAAATAACCTTTATTTTCCCACTGTAGTGCAAATAACTCAAGCTGTGCCTGTGCTAGATCCAAATGTGACATCATATCTGTCAGTCTAACCTTAGTCTTTGTAAAACCCACTTCACTCTCGACTGGATGAAAAATGAAAGAAAAAGCAATAAATATTTATATTAAGATGCACAGAAATATACCTTTGTAAACCTTATAAAGACTAGCTACCAGGTTGCGTGTGTTTATTCATGTCTCAGAATAAAGTTAAAATAACCTTGACTTGACTACATGCAGAGCAGGCTACTACAAATTGCTTTTTGGTAACATGCTAATATAACTATGGTAACAAGAAATGAGCCAGCTCGGTTATCTTGACACCACTCTACATTGTTTTGACTAATCTGGCTACATACCAAGTTTCAGAAAAACAGGAACAACCATCACATCCCTTGATTCATACTCCTGTCCCTGAACAAAAAGAATGTATTTTCACCCATTTAGTTGACCTAGGAAAGACCAACTGCTACTCTGAAGCTCTTTGTCAAAAGCAGCAACTTGTGATTCCCAGATGAATCAACAGATTATTTATTCATTTTTAAACCTTCCTAATTTTTATCACTTGTTTTCCTTTTCCATTTTTCTCACCATTCCCATCTCTCAATTAGTGGGTAGGGCAGGGAAGAGATCTAGATTCTAGCCATCTTTCTGTATGGCCCTGGACACTGTTGTCAGCTTGCCCGTCTTAAAAATCACACTGTCCACTTTTGCAGTGCTGCAAAATCAATTCATGAAAAGCATGAAGAATTACGACCTGTTGTAATCTGGAGTATAATGTGCACATCAACCTTAATGTAGTGGTAGCTTCTTGTTACACTAGACATGAAGAAATACAGCATGAAAGAAGGCAAATTACCCCAAATATTTTTAGAAAGGGCTTAAAGGGCTTAAATATAGCAAAGCACAAAGTAATCTTCAAGTCTGCTAAGCTATGGATAGCAAATTGGACAGAAGGCTAGGTTATTCATTAAGGCAGCCATGTGATACAGAAAATTCTAATTCAGAATCAGCATTGATTTGCATAAAACATGTGTGCTAATCACCGAGTTTGGGCCTCAAAAGACAGGAGGAACCTTCTCACAGTAGCACTGAATATCCATCCACTTATTTGGTATGTTGGACATTTTATATGAACTGTTACCAGTCGTGTTATCTTGTAGGAATTAATACAGCAATCCCACATAGACAAAAAACTCTTTCTACTACTACTTCATATTAGCCCTTTATCAATGTTTAAATACAGATCTTACCAAGCAATACATCTATTTCTATTTTGTCTGGGCTCCCAAACAAGAATTAGTCAGAACATCATAATTTCTGGGAAATGCACATTCTCCGAGGTTTTTAGGCTTTCCAACTTGACAACAAGAGCAGAAATAAAATTTTCCTTTAAACCTTTCAACACAACTGTAATGAGGCATTTTGTAAGAGATCAACAAACAATCTAAAATAATTTTCTAATTTTTACTTCAGTATTAATTATGCAAAACACAGTTAATATGTTCTCCATGAGTTCAACAATTAAAAAAATCATCAGTAACTTGCTGGTTTCCTCTTTGAGGCACAAATACAATGTTAGCACACTTATATGTACTCACATATATATGAAAATATAGGCACGCATATTTATTCAAGCAAGTCTCCATTTGAAGCAAACAGGAATCTTGTCCGAGTAAAAACTGTAGGCACTGTCTCTTTAATCAAGTTTCTCCAAAATTCCATAAGGAAATAAAACTATGATCAAGCAAATCTAAAACTATGTGAAAAATAAAGCAATCCATTACCACAGAAGACATGAGCACTAACCTGCTGTCAGTATCAGCATTGCATTTTGGAGATAACAACTCAAAGGATTTTGTAAATTTCACCACCTGTCACAAAAAAAGTAACTTAAAATTGTTATTAAGATGAATAAATATGTAAGAAAACAGTAATGTAAGGTTCCTATATATAAACTGTATTTCTAGCCATTGGTCTTAGAATAAAAATTCAATCTGTATTCCTCCAATGGAGAATTCATGTTTAAAATACACACTGTGCACAGTTCACTAACAAACAGTATCTAATCAAATAGCATCTTTAGATTCCTTCATGAAACTATTTTCTGCAACAGCATACGTTTCTCTTTAAAGGGCTTTGGAACATGAATTATGGAGCTTTGCTCAACTTTTACTTTCTTTAATATAGTAAAATAAACAGAAAAACCCACTTGGTCTACTAATTGCAACCAATTTTTCCTTGAATTTATATGCCAACAGAACAGAGTGAAACATTTTAAGATTGGCTAGTAAGACATAGAACACAGGTCATGTTTTTGGATGCTAGTGTGGGTCCCCATCTTTCGCTTTGGTTCTGTATTGTAAAAGCTTTTCATGTGATGTAAAAATAACAATATTTTAGACATGACTTAACATTGAGTTACTCTATAGAGAGATCTATTTTGATATATAGGTTAACCCTAAAAATTGGGGCAAATCAGGAAAATAACTGGTTTTCCAGATGTAAAAATTGATTGAGTGAGTGGCAAGATGCTATTCTTCTACTCCAAATTAACCTGAGATTTAGGATTGTTTAGAAAAAGTTCAGGCTTATCTGAATATCTTGACTACCCACATTTCAGAATTTGGTCTAAAGGAATGAGAACGCATTGCCTGCGGTTTGGAAAAAAACCCCTCAGTGCTCAAAGGCAGCAATAGTACCAAGAGCAGAAAAATGAAGTGAACAATGCCACCCGCGGCCTGCTGCTAACACAACGTATTTTTCTGTGAAAAATGAAAATCATATTATACTGGCAAACATAGTAGCATTCTGTAAGAACGTAGTAGAACTGTATCTTGTAATTATAAAATGGAGGGAAAGGGGTGTGAGTATAGAAAGAGAAAATAAACTAGAAACATTACATTTCTGTAACAGAGAACATATAAATGAAAAACAACCCTTGATCTTGTTTTTATGAAAGCTAACGTAATTTAGGGTATACTCCACTGAACGTACTTAATTTCTATTAGTTTAAATGAAATAAGAATCATATCTTTCCTCCAGAAAAGAAAATGTTGTTGCATTTTTTTTCTGCCATGCACACAAACTTATGATCCTGCCTCCGCTAATCATTTAGACTTGTCAGAGCCCAGCAATAAATAATCAATTACAGAGTCAGTGAATCCAAAGATAGTTGGATAGAAAAAAAGAATGATATTACAAGCAACATTTTTATCCTTCAACAACTTTTCAAATCAGTAGAAAGGAGAATAGTTCATGTTGAATAGCCTGAAAACACTGAAGGGAACTACCAATACAAGGGCAGTCACTTCTTTTACTACTAATAACAATACTCAAAAAGCATTAAACATTTTTAAAGAGGCTCTTGTACCATACAAATGGCAGTACTACAAATTCCCAGTGAAAGCCCCTGTCAAAAATGATGTGTGAAGCCTAACTCTTCACAAATACTTTCACATATTCTACATACATCTGTTCAACGTAACAGAGCTCTTCAATAATAGAATTATTCCTTGGTCAAGTGGCCAGAGCAATTACAAGCAGCACCCACCATACCTCAGTAATGCCGAAGGTTGTGCCTACTGGGATTAAACCAAAACAGTGGTGTTGATTCAACCTGTACCTAACTTACATTTAAGAATGATGTACTAGAAGAATACTTGCTCTCCATTACTTTACATATGGAACAGCTTTACCGCAGAGAAGCAGCTGATCCACCATTCAAATATGAGCCTTGCTACACAATGTGCAGCCATACTTACTGGTGATTCAATATCTTCCAGCAGCAATACTGAGCACCGTTCACACTTCAGCAGTGTCTGGGCCCGATGCATGATCTTCTTGACAATTTTCTCTAAGTCAGTCTGTTCTTCAAAGAGGTCATTCACTACTTCCAGTAAAGCCTGCATACAAGGACAGAAAAATCTTGTATTGGTCATAGACTTAATAATACATGGAACATTGCAAAGAAAGCATAATCTCTGGGATTGATTTTAATATGAGCCATCAGAAACTTTATTCAAATAAAATTCTTCATGATTATGGCAACAGAATCAGGGTAAGGGTATCTGAAGAAAGAAAGAAGTGTTTCTTAGCTCACGACTGGGTATAATCTACCTCCTAGCAAACAATGGGAATCTTTCAAACAATTTCACTGTAGTCCAATAATGAAACAATGGCTGTAATGCAACTCTCCAAGTACACAGTATGGATTGAGTTACTTGATTTTCTATATTGAATTTGCTGATGTATTTAAACTCCATTTTATTAATTTATGGCCCATTTTGCATGCTCAAAGCTGGAAAGAAAGACATCAATACTTCTGTATTCCAATAGCACTCTGATCCAGTCTTTATCACTAACAACATGTCTGTAAAATACAATGTTTTAAAACAAAGGTCTTCCCCTCTCATTTCACCTACTTTAAAAATAATAGGCCATGTTCTTTCTTACCATGGGTCCAGAGAAGTGTGCTTTATCCTTTATTCTGCTTTAAGGGGCCAACACTAAAGAACATTCATATAAGTATATAAATGTTAGTGGTCTTACTCTCCTAACACAGTGGTTATCAACAAAGCGTTGGTCAGAGTCACTGGAAGTTGCCACCATTGGTACCCAGTTTGAAAGGGAAGGCAAATATGAGCTTGTCCATCACATGTTACTTGCCAACTAACTTTGACCATGAGCTATGCAAAGCTAAAGACCACCAACAGGTCAGAAATGCGATTAAGTACAGGCCACCATGCAGCAGTCAAACACAAATTTATTTGTTATGCCTTGCATGGCTGAAGCAGCAACAAGAAACAAAGAACCTGTATTTCTTATCCAATTTCCTGATGTGTCCAACCACCAGAATTTGCCATTTTCTGATAAAGAAGGTCCCTAATACTATGCCCTACTCTGAAGATTAAACACTGACTCCTCAAAGTGTGTCACTGTTCCCTGCAGGCTGGCAATCCGCAGCAAATTTGAAGTCTCTATGTAGTCAAACAATTATTTTGTTTGAACATCAAACAAAGGAAAACATCTTCAGGAGAAAATCTTTTCTTTTCTCCCCAATTCTCCTCCACATCTCCATCCCAAAACATAGTGGTCTGTAGTCAGACCTAGACAGAAGACAAGCTCAGATACTCCATGACCCTTAAGTATATACACCACTAGAAAGGGCTATTGTTTGTTTTCAAAGTAGTGGAAAGCATTAGTTTCCATACATGGAAAGCACCAATATCCTGAATATAGAAATGTCAGTGTTTAATGTACAGACTCACCCTGCTATATTTTCCCCTGCTCACTGAAGCAAGAGTAGGTTCAACACTGCTGCTGATATTTCTACTGAAGCTTTGGAGCTGTGATCCATGATAACAAAAGTATCATTCCCCTTCATTGCAGGAAAAGCGATTAAAAAAAAAAAAAATAAACCCCAAAAGTGCAAAAAAGCCAACAACTGTAACAAGCCCCTCAAAATTACTATTTTATTTCCAAAAACAATAAAGACCTTTCTGAGAAGTAAATGACATGTGAGCTCAGCATTATTTTCACTTCTTTGGAGCCTCCTATCCCAACTCGCGCATGGCATCAGCAATCATCAGTAATGTGAGTAATGTACCTATGCAGACACACGCTGTCAAAACCTTTCACATACAGGGTTTTTTCTTGCGTACTTTCGTAAAGATAGATCCACATTATTTGCACATGAATTGAATATAACAAATTCAGGATGGCAAAGGTTTGATATTTCTGGAATTCTGTGAGAGTTTGAATCTCTGCCAAAGCAGCGTTCTCTCCTGCACTGTCTGTATCACAAATGCAACTGTTTCAGCACTATGAAACATGGATCTGACACCAGGAAACAACAGCCACCATGAGGAGTGTATTTCGCTCCCACGCTCTGTGTTTGCTACCTCAGCGAAGACAGTGATCTGTTGAAAATCCATTTTTTAAAATAAAACTTAGTTGAAAGTGTCTGCTTAGCAGACATCCATGAATAGCTGGAATCTGAAGGAACAAAAGACAGGAGTTTGATACTGGTCCAATATATGTTTTACTTACCCTGCTTCTGTCATATTCCTTCCTTGAAGCTGCAAATAGCTGGGCATTGGATATGGCAATCCCACAGAAAGGGAGATACATCTGCATCACCTGGTATCAAAAGAAACTCCCAGTCATTAAAAACAATTATAATTAGACACTCATGCTACTAGCAAAGAGACCTAAATGCAGGGGACATGTCCCAGGAAGGTCTCGGCTTGCTCACTCTTCAGCAGAACACTAAACACAAACCAAAAATTATCATGGACAAAGCACATAAAATGGGTGGAACAGAGATCAAAGTAGTAGGAAAGAACAAATGCATTAGAGTTTACTGGTCCGAGCAGTGAGGGTCCTCTGTAACTTGTCTGGGAAGCTGCAGATTCTCAAGTCTATAAAATGTCTGATGAAGACTACGTGAAATTACTGTAGATACTACAGGTTCCCTAGAAAAATATTCTTTTTTTCTGGACTGCTTTTTTGTTCTAAGCTCAACAAGAAAGCTTGAGTCACATTCCTGATGATTTCTAGAGGATGTAGATTTTGGAGAATGCCAGGACAGTGGAACACAGCACATTGATCCAAAACCATCAGGCAGAAAGCTGATTTTTTTCCAAATGAAGGGGAAGAGGAGAGGTGGGAGGCTAATGAACGTGCTTGAAGAACAGCCTTAATTCATCACCTTGCATTAAGAAAGATTGGACAAGAGTGACTGGGAAAATATTTTGAGGTGAATAAGATGACTTTAGGCTAGCTATGCGAAATGAATAAACTAGGCTAGTCAAATACGTGTAGGACTGGCACACAAGGATGGCAGTGGATCGAAGGCCAATAACATTAGCATTTTTAAGCCACATATTTATAACAAGACTGTAACATACTGCCACTGCTGATTGGTAACTTAAGTCTGAGACATCAAGTAAATTTTATAGGTGCTGAATAGCCTTAACAGTTGCAAAGCCAGCGAGAGCCAGGACACTCTGCGGTTTACAGAGCCAAAAGAGTGCTTACAGCAGCTAACCTTTCTCTCTGGTCTGTCAAGTGGGAGATCCAGGGTAAGCAATCCTTTCTGTGACAAGTTTTGGCATCAAGAAGGTGCCATTTGTCTTTGAAATTCCATTTAATTAGAAAATCACTGCTAACCCAGGGAAGCAGGCTATTGAGACTGCTGTGGGGGAGGGAAGAAAACTGTAATCATCCAGGAGAACCTAAACAGCAGCAACTGCTGTTCCACTTTATCTTCCTTAAATACCCCATTGGCTATATGTCTACTTAGCCTATGTTTGAGTGATGATGAGTTTTTGAAAAGGATCTTCAGATCCACTGAATTTTGTGCCTTCTCAGCTGCCATTCTTTCATAATAACTGCAGAATTTAAGGGCGCACACAAATACACCTATACTGCTAATTTGCAAACATCTTATTTTCATCCTTTTCCCATCAAGCTTCTCTCTGAATGAAAATGACATTCTGCAGACTCTATGAACACTCTTGGAAAGGCAGTAATTAAACTAGCCAACTATCACACCAGATCTGCAGGAAAGAGTACACAAAGTGAAAGATAAAGACAGACTATTAACAAATCACGAAGAGGGGTTCATTTTTTCAACAATAAGAAGTTCTCTGAGAAAAAAATTGCATATTTCAGGTTAGATAAAATGAAACAAAAAAAACCCCATCTATATTTTCTTGTAATAGTACTAAATAAAAGAGATGCAGAGCAGAAAAACTTTAACCTGAGAAAAATCTGACGTTTAATACAATTATGAATATTATAATGAGACTGCATACATTTTTACTGAATAAAAATTATTAAATGCTAGTATTTATTGCGCCTACATTGGAACCTGTATTCCCAAAAGTAATGTTACCCTGTGGCAGTGGAAAGCATACAAGAAGTTTATGAATCTTCAGCCATCACAAAAACAGCAAACAAATGGCAAAGATGTCTTTTTCAGCAAGAAAAAAAATACGACTTTGCAATAGTGAATCACACTGCTCTCTGGAACCCAAGATTCCAAGGCACTTGGAATATTTATATAGAGATTAACATCCATGAAACACTTGTTTATGAAATGTCAAGAGTTTGGAAAGCTGCTGACTTACATCATTCTTTTCATCCCTCAAGCTAGTTGTGTAAGGTGCCATGCAACTATGAAAGAGACACCAAGTTAAGATAGTAGAAGAAATTAATAAATTTCTACAGGTATGAAGAAATAAATGAATAAATAAACTAAAACCCAACTGTCAGGTAGAGAGGAACCATCCTGTGACAACAGATAAATCAATTATCCCTGTTTGCCTAAGAATAATTGACAAAACAAAAGCCGACTGTCATTCCTCTTTTGTACTTTCTGAAGGGTGTGACTGCTGCCTAAAATGCTTTTAGCAAATCGTAATGCAGTACCGAACAAGTAAAGAATAGGGACATTTCTAATGATAACTGAATCTTAAATAAGATTGTTTTTTAGCCAAAATTACAGATTGGAGTAGAAAGCAATGATTACATTCTGAACTCAAATTACAAATTTAAATCAGTAGGACTCAAGACTGCTTTACAAGCACCTACGACATCTTGATGCTATGGCTGTTGATACTCAATACAAATATGGAGGAACAGAACATTAAAGACTTGCCTGAGCCAAATACTGTGAGAAGCTGGTATTTTTATTTCACGTCAGGGATTCTTCCCCTCAAAAAAAGGAGAAAAAAAAAAAAAAATATGGAGGGGAAAAGCAAAGAGTTGAGAAAATGGCACATACCACTGTGTCGTGCTTTAAGCCCAGCAGGTAGTTCAGAACCATGCGGCCGCTCACTCACTCCCCCCCTTCTTACCTCCACTCCCAGCGGGATGGGGAGGAGAATCGAAAGGATGTAACTCCCATGGGTTGAGATAAGAACAGCCCAGTAAGTAAAGTATAATACAAAACTGCCACTACCACCACTACTAATAATAATGATAAGGGAAATAACAAGGAGAAAGAATGTAAAACTGAAAAGGGAAAGGAAAAAGACCAACAATAAGCACAAGTGATGCACAATACAATTGCTCACCACCTGCCAACTGATACCCAGCCCGACCTGAGCAGTGATCTGGGCCTTCTGGGTAACACCCCCCAGTTTATATACTGGGCATGACGTGCTGTGGTATGGAATACCCCTTTGGCTAGTTTGGGTCGGGTGTCTTGTTTCTGGTTGCTCCCAGCTCCTAGTACCCCTCCTCACTGGCAGAGCATAAGAGACTGAAAAGTCCTTGATCAGAGTAAGCATCACTTGGCAACAACTAAAAACATTGGTGTGTTATCAGCATTGTTCTCAGACTAAAGCCAAAACACAGCACTGCACTAGCTAGTAAGAAGGAGAAAAATAACCGTTACAGCTGAATCAAGGACACACTATAATCTGGATATATCCTTTTTTCCTGCTTTTAGGTGGTAGGCATATAATTACTAATCCTCTGGTGCTCCAAGGTAAAAAGCATACAAGCATATTGCATCACTGAACCATAACACATTGTAATTCCATTTCCATTCCTTCTGATTACTACCATTTCTACTTAAATAAAAGGATGTAACTTGTAATGACCATAAATCACAGTCCATATTTTACTATCTTAATTCTCCAGCATGGGTGTGCTTCAGTAATATAACACTGACTTTTGGTAACAGCAAATAAATTGCACAGAAGACTAAATTGTATTGTGAGGACAAAGTATTGAAAGGTTGGTCATAGACACATTATTAAGTAGCACATGATAGGAAATGACACAGATAAATGACATGGTTATGTTAACTTGCCTTGCTGAGACAAGATCTTGTTATGAAGGAGCTGTTTTGTTTATCCCTATCTGCTGTTCTTCCTGTAGCACTGAACAGGCCAGGACAGCTTGCCTCTACCAGCCAACATTTGTACAGGTTTTACCAAATAGTTTTATTAAGCAGTGAAGCCAGCCTGATGCCGGAACTTGTAAAGGAACCACTGACACCTGATCCACAGGTTGAGTATGCAACATGTTTCCATTACACTAATGCACAAATATTGGTGTGAAACTCATGAAAAACACACCAAATGTACCCTTCTGAAAGACATAAAATAATTTCTCTTTGCTATCCTGAAGTCCATTTAAATTTTCTTTCAGATATACTCCATTTTGAAGCAATGGAGTATATCTGAAATTTCCTTTCACATCTGCTTTGAACTAGTGACAGGAAAAGAGCCTGCAGATTTATTAAACAAAGCAATTTCGTAAGAAAGTAAATAGAATGTAAAACCATCAAAAATACAGCTTTAACAGATATACCTCATTAATTTATTTTGGCAAATAAAATTAGTTGAATTGATTCATCACAGTACTTTGCAGCATATTAATGAACAAAGCAGTAAATATGTAATAGACTATTTTATAAAAATTACGTTCAATCTGAATAATAAGCTAATCTAATGAACCTGCTGAGATGTTGGAAGAGACTTCTATTTTTTTCATGTCATCTATAAGGCATCAGATACAATAACTGCAGGTTAACAAGATTATATTGTGAATTACTTGAGCATTTAGGGTTCAGGTAACCTGACACAGTTTCTCACATCTAACTCTCCAAGAAGTGCCACATCCTTGGGTAGTGACTCCACTCACCTCACAGATTCACAGCAGCATACAAGAGCTAAAAAGCTGTGCTCACTTACAAATGATTCAATATTTTATCAGAGCTGGAAACCTTCTGTGAAAAGACGAAGTAACAGGCACAGGTTTGATATCTCAACCTGCTCATTTCAAAATTATATTCTTTCGTTATAGGGTTATTTTATGTTAGGAGCATTAAAACACAACTACCGAGGGAATGAACAGGATAAGTACTAGAAGCTTTAACATTCAATTATGCACTTAAATTTTCAGCTAGGTCCTGAAGATGACGTATCCTTTCTGCAAAACTAAACCGGTAAGATCAGATAACCACCCTGACCATAGATACTTTTTCCTTCCCACAGAAGGATACGTTCCATTGCTTTAGCATCGTCACACATGTCCAAACTTGTCTGCCCAAAGTTAGAGCTTTAAATCCAAAGTAAGAACTGAAGCAGTAGTCTGATATTTGGAAGTACAAAGCATTTCCAAATTCTGCATTACTAACTGCTAGGGCAAGCAAGCTGGAACTTGTGCTTGTTTCATTGGGGATTTTTATGGCATCAGTTCTGAGATCCAGATGAAGCTGTCATGGTTTAAGCAGAGCTGGTAATGCAGAACCACGCAGTCGCTCACTCGCTCCCTCCCTTCTTCCACCCAGCTCCCAGAAGGATGGGGAGGAGAATCGAAAGAATGTAAACCCCATGGGTTGAGATAAGAACAGTCAAATAACTAAAGTATAATACAAAACTGCTGCTACTGCTAATAATAATGATAAGAAAAATAAAAAAGCAAGAGAATATAAAACTAAAAGAAGAAGGGGAAAAAACCCAATATACACAAGCGATTCACAATACAATTGCTCACCACAATACAATTGCTCACCACCCGCCGATCAATACCCAGCCCAACCCGAGCAGCGATCTGGGCCTTCCGGGTAACTCCCCCCAGTTTATATACCGGGCATGACGTGCTGTGGTATGGAATACCCCTTTGGCCAGTTTGGGTCAGGTGTCCTGTCTCTGCTTCCTCCCAGCCTATCATGCCCCTCCTCACTGTCAGAGCATGAGACTGAAAAGTCCTTGATCAAAGTAAGCATTACTTAGCAACAACCAAAAACATCGGTGTGTTATCAGCACTGTCCTCAGACTAAAGCCAAAACACAGCACTGCACCAGCTAGTAAGAAGGAGAAAAATAATTGAACCAAGGACAGAAGCGCACCAGTTCTCCCTCAGAATTTCAGAGCACAGTCTTCCTTAGGTTTCCTCTTCATAATCAGAATTTCATAGGCCAGAAGTTCCATACCTGGTGGCATAGTTGTCATCAGCATTTGGACACCTACCCTACAGCATCACAATGTCTTGACATGTAACACATTTTCCTTTCATTTGTTTTTTCATAGATGCTGAGGCATAGTCAGAATACATAAGTTATAGAATCATAGAATAGTTAAGGTTGGAAAGGACCTTAAAATCATCTAGTCCCAACCCCCCTGCCATGGGCAGGGACACCTCGCACTAAACCATGTCACCCAAGACTCCATCCAGCCTGGCCTTGAACACTGCCAGGGATGGAGCATTCACAGCTTCCTTGGGCAATCCATTCCAGTGCCTCACCACTCTCACAGTAAAGAACTTCCTTATACCTAACCTAAACTTCCGCTGTTTAAGTTAGTAAGATGCTTATTGGTGTTCCTCTAAACTACTAAATATAAGTTAAGGGTTTCTCTCATGATCTGGGATTGGGCGTCACAATAACTTCATAGTGATATAAATTTTTTTACCATCAGAACGAGGCAGGAGGAGACCCCTGGCCAAACTCTTTCTGATAACACCCTTCCCCTCATCACACAGCCTGGGGACGATGGTCCTTGCAGAACCTGCAAATCCTTCCCTTGCTACCCAAGAAAAGGCCCTGCCAGCTCCTATTTTAAAACTTCCAAAGAACACCGTTTTCTAGAATTGGGTGTCTTATGGGAAATAAGTTTTGAAATTTTCTCTTCGCAAGGCGGCGGTATAAAACACTTCCCAGCTGCAGTGTTGTTTTAACTTCACAAATAGCACAAACTCCACATCAACCACAAAACAGTACAAAATATTACTTTTCTTACCCTATTTAGGAATATAGGTGTTAATATCCGCAGGTCTCAACATGTCTTTTGGCAGACCTGCAATGCAGAAAGTTATTAGCTAACCGTGAAAACCAGCCAGTGCTGCAATGGCAGCACACTGTGGAGGTAAGGTGCAGCTTCACGCTTGCTGGCTGGAAAGCTGCCCTGAGTCCAGCTTCAGCTAAATGCAATGACATTTAACCTGCCTCCCCCGTACGCAGTTTCTCCTGCACTAAGCATCCTCAGAGAGTACCCACTGCCCATAACTATCGGGTAGGTATCGTCAGACTCATGACTTCTGACATACTCCAAGCATCCCCCTGCCTGTGGTCACAAACGAAAACGATCTGATGTCTGGCAGAAGCAGCAGCCTCTCAGTAAGGCTTGTGTACCCAATCTGGCACAAACTCCAAGTTAAGCTCTTTGCAAATGCTTGTCTGGTTCAACTGTTTTCTTTAGTGGCCATAGAAGCCACTTCTCTTTACACAGCTTGCTTGGTAAGTAAGCCTGTGGGGAAAGTGTGCTAGTACAGGCTACCTAGAAAGAGAAAAAAAGTCCTTTTAAAGTAAATGTTTTGCTATAGTTTCAAGTTATAAATGTTTTGTGGACATACTAAAAACCAAGTCAGAGAAGCCAGCTGCCCTTTGAAACACTTCCTAAAATGTTAAAAATAGGTTCAGGAAAAGAAATATTCTGCTGAATTCTGAAAACAATAGACCAAAATAAATTGCAAAATGGTTTAGCACAAGCATTCATCCAGACTCCATTACTTTCTGCCAGCTGTGCAGTGCCTGACTATCCACGCTTCTGGTAAAATCTGATCGATACCTAGGTTTGTAATTCTCAGAAATATTTTCCAGAATTATTTTTCCAATCCAAGGATGGACACAACAATTGCTTGGTAGAGACACCCCATGAATTATGGGCATACAAATAGGGCACATAGCACCCACACTGCTACAAGGTTCGCTTGTATCAGTGAACCTGCAGAGGCTCATAGGGCAATTTTCTACTGCCTCTGATGTTTTGAGGGGTTTTTTTAGTTTCCATTTGCATGTGATTATTATTTATGCAGTACCTAAAAATGCCATAATGCTCACAAACAAACAGCAGCATCTCTGTCGTATAAAGCTCACTAACTGGAAGCTTTTGGTGTCTGTAAACAGCCTGAAAAGGACTATGAGAGCATTTCTTCAGCACTGATTCTATGCTTGCCTGCCTCACATAATTACTGGCACACATTCAAACCAGAGAACTGCGTCACCAGACAGATTACAACACACGTCTCCTGTAGGAGCAGACTGATTACAGTTTGAAAACCTCAATTTTATGTAGGTCACTGTCCTCACAAGCCATGGGACTAGTAAACTGTCACATGCAGGACCAAGGGGCAGGAATGTAGCTCAAACAGGTTCAGCCTCAGCCTCTGACCTTTTTTTAGGCTCCCACCACTGCCCTTCTGCTGCTACAGCATAAAATCCATCTTCTTTTTTTTCTACTACACACCTAAGATCTTTAAACTGGGAAAACAAATGAACACATTGACTTCTATCTACCTTAATTCACTTATAAAAGTGTTTCTACAGTCAGAACTATACACATCTACTAATCCTATTTCATTTTTCTGGCAGAAATTTGGAGGTTCCTTGCACCAGTCACTTTACAGCTAAACATTATTCATGTCTGCCCTCACTATCATGAGGTGAAGTTAAAAAAAATAGAAAATCTAAACACACTGAATTATTTTGTCATACACAAAAACATTGGCAGTGGCTATTAAACCTATTTTTAGCAATATTCTGTAAGATGTGTTTAAACATGTTAATGTTGTGCTGAATTTAGCACTTGGTATAAAGTGAGAAGGACAATAAATTGTACTGTAAATTTCCACAGAGCACCTCATTTTAAATGCTGTTGCTCCAAATAAATCTGAAATATGAAAACATTTCTACTAAAGACTAGAAAGTCAAAAATTATTTAAATATGTGCAAAATAGCTACTATTCTAGGATCCAATCTTCTGATCTTATACATGCAAAAATCCAGCAAGTTTCACTGGAATTTCTCCTTCTTTTACATACACCTGAATCAGTGATGCCTAGTAATAAGCCCTGTACCAGCAAATACTTCAAACTGCCACTCAGGTGTTCAACATGATACAAATTCAGCATTTCCAGCAGAAAAACCAGGGGCAAGAGGAGGATTAAAATTACAGAAGGAGTAGTGGTTCTTATAAATGAGAAGTGTATGAACTGAGGAAGAGTAGGGGTGGCAGTCAAACACAAAAAAGCAGTAACACAAGGAGCATCACCATGCTAGTGCAAGTACCTTTAAAAGCCCAATGCATGGCATTCAGCACTTAGGCCTGGGGGTTCAACAAAAAAGCACATCAATCTTGAAAACAAGGAAAAGACACCTTGCAGGCAGTCCGAGTGATATGCTTCTATATTATAAGCAAGCTGAAAGCCATGGAGTCTCCTCACTGCAAGGGCTACTGAGGACTCTCAAATCAGGGTGGTGGTGATGTCCACCAAGTCTGTGTAAGTACATGCAGCTAGAAGGCCATTAAATCAACCTGACAATTACAGCTGATGTTTCTTTATCAAGTCTAGTGTTTCCATCCATTAGTTTTGAAAGTTGGCAGTGCACCATCCTTTGTAGAAAGTCTTACAGAGAAGTGCTAGGCAGCTTTTATTAGTTTGTCTGAAATAACATGAATGAGCAGCATCATGAAAGGTCACGAATGTCCTCAAAACCACCACTCCTACCCACCAATTAACTTTCTCTCCTTCAAAGGTTGAGCATCAGTCATCTTTGACACATCTGAATTATATTATCACTTTAATAAAAGTCAAGCTGAGAGAGTTCACAGGGGACATTTTACCTGTGTAACATTTTCCATGGAGAACAAGAGTGGCTGTTACTGCCTGGCTCCTCTCTCCTATTTGAAAATGAGCCACTAGAGGCCAGTCCCCAGGCACGGGAGCCTGCAGCCGTTGTGTAAGGCAGGCACAGTTCTGCAGTGCCTCAAATCTCAGTATATCAAAGCACTTTGGCAGACCAGACCATGAGCAAAGTTTTACAGCAGCAGTATCACGTCATTTTTTCCTCTTTTCTAGAGACAGCAAAACTGAGCCAAAGAAAGATTAAGTGATTTATCTGAGGGGAGCAACAAGGTCAGGAAGAAAGATTTTGTCAAAATTTTGGAAAAGCTCCATTCCCACTATGCCTGAATCAGTGTGCCCAGCCTGCCCAAAGACACTGTTATGCAAGCTTTGTAAATGTCACTGCATGAGACAGGAAGATCTTTGTATTGGCACTGCAAAGTGAAGAGCAGTGAAGGCTGATACTATCAATGCTGAAAAGAAGAGCTGCAGATAAGAACTTTAAATTGGCATGGGAGAATTAGTAAGTATCACTACTTCAAAGCTGATTTTTCCTACAACACAATTGCAGACTTCAGTTTTAACTTTTCAAATTGCACCACATTTTTGATCTCTGGCAGATACTACCCATAATAACCAACTGTGCAAATTGAATGGTATTGAAAGCAAGAATAAATTCCATAGTCATCCATACATTGAGAATGCCATCTTCAAGTCACAATTCTACTTACAACTCAGTTGCCATCTCCCGATTCTTGTCAATGATGAAAACTAGATTTACTCATATCCTTCTTGCTGCTGAAAACTACTTCTCCAATTCTTGCTTTAGTCATAACTGAAGTGTCTTCTTTTACTTTTTGTACAAATTAAACTTTGTCTTTAGAGCCAGAATGCAGGCACAGAATCGGAATCACAAACTGGTTGAGGCTGGCAGGGACCTGTAGAGGTCATCTGGTCCAACCCCCTGCCCAAGCAGGGCCATCTAGAGCTGGTTGCCCGGGACTGTGTCTTAGACAGCTTTTGAATATCTCCAAGGAGGGAGAATTCACAACCTCTCTGGGCCACCTGTGCCAGCACTCAGTGACTCTTATGGTTTAAAAATGTTTACTGGTGTTCAGACAGCTTCCTGTGTTTAAGTTTATGGCCATTGCCTCTTGTCTTGTTACTGAGCACCCCGAGAAGAGTCTGTCTGCATCCTCTTTGCAACCTTCCATCACTTATTTATACCACTGATGAGAAGCCGCATGAGACTTCTCTGCTAAACAGTCTCAGTTCCCTCAGCCTTTCCTCATTGCAAAGATGCTCCAGTCCCTTTAATAATCTTTGTGTGTATGTTCATTGGACTCTGTCCATTACATCCATGTCTCTGTTGTTCTCAGAAGCCAGAACTGGCCATGTTGCTATGAGTCCTGAGTGCAACTTAATCCTGCTGTTGCATAACTACTGCATGCAGTTTAACAAAAAAAAGAATTTAGCTTGTCTATATATAATAGTCTGCACTGAGATCACAGTGGTATTACTAAGTTTCTATTCAGGTTCTTTTCTTGTATACTTCAAAAGGTGTTTTGTGCTTTTCTTTAAAACAAAAAGTACTTGAACAGTAATCTTCCCCCCACCACCCCCACCCCTACTGAACTAACAGAAAGAGAATGTATCTGGAAGAGCTTAGTGCAGAGGCCTGATCCTCTGCCATGCTGTGTTCCTCTTCAGCGAGGTGGGTATTCTTGGCTGACTAAAGCCAATGCTGCTAAAAGTCCTTCCTTCTGACTGAAACCCCAGCTGGAATACAAAAGCCTGAATCTAACACATAAACCAACCAGATTTCCCAGGTTAAATTGTGTCTGGTATGAATAAATTTAGCTCCCCTGACTGCCCACTGTTTGCAGTATTAGTCCAAAGAGGATGGAAAGGGTTGCTTCTGCTCAAATAGGGGGGAAAAAAAAAAAAAAAAAAAAAAAAAAAAAAAAGGTGAAGCAATTTTCTTATGCAAGTGAGATCTAGAATTTGGGTGACAGCTTAAGCTTAAGCCAGGGACTCAGGACACCGACTGTATTCCCTTTGCATTACTGCTTGTCAGTCGAAGCATTTCTAGTGCTTCTTAAGCTACTTCACCCCCAAATGGAGAAAATCTTAAACGAACAGAAATATACCACAAAAGAAAAACAACTGACCCTGCTTTTCGTCACATTATTTTATGTCTCTCTTCCAACCAGGATGCATCTGTACCTTGAACTCTTCTTTCACAATACATTAAAGCATCACAACACAACATCATATTTTTTACATAAATCCTTATGTTATTTTGTTGAATTTCTCCTCAACATTGGGAAATATGCCAGTGGTTTTTCTACATTTGCCTATTTCAAGTTTATATATATTTTGTGACTAATATCATTGTTACTGAATGTCCTAGCTCTTTATGCTGGTGACACTAGTCTACTCCTCATACATTTCTCCTGAGAAAGTTGTTCCTCTTCTTCTTTCCAGTTTTTAAGGCGAAAAATCAGGAATACAGTGTACTTTCAGTGTATCATTTTTACTCATATAGTTTTTCTCAGAAATGCCGTATTTCTGCAAAAGTACAGAATCTTCTTCTAGCAGAATGGATTATTCAACTGGCCACACTTGAAAATATTGTTGTTTGAAACCAATTATGCTAATTAGGTAATCTGAATTAGCTTCTTTTATAGCATTTTCAGATCTGATTAAAAGCACTGCTAACACAACATGTAATTTCTATCTATCACATTGTAAGTGTTAATGTTTCATATGAGGAAGTAGGAGAATAAACCCTACAAACCTTTGACTAAGAAAACAGCTCACAAACCCTTGTGTTGAGGTCATATATGAAAAAAAGTGGTACACAGTAATAATATGCTCTTTAGAACTGTTTCCATGCAAAATGACTGAGAATTTGCTGGAGGGAAAGTTATCTATAAACCTAGACAGTATCATTCTTAGTGGTCTAAAAAAAAAAGAAAAAAAAGCCCAAAACCTAAGGTTAGTAACTACTAAATTAGGGACAGATGAAAACTAATGTAATATCAAGGCAATAGAATAATTTCTTATACCACAAGAAGGAACAAAAATGCTAATTCTGATTAGATTCAAATGAAAGGAGCTTTTGAAAGACCATCATAAAGAAAAAAAAAAAAAAATCCTTAACTGTTTTCTTAATAAAACTGTTTACAGAAAAGTGTATTGAGCAATTATATTACCTCTCCTCTTCTTCATTATGAGCACAGTTTAAAGGAACAACAGCAGAAAAGTAGCTGCAGTAATACATCCAACATCTTAATATGGATTTATGTGGTTATAATTTACAGAATTTTGTCGTCTCTAAACGTGTGGAAACATGGCTGATGCCTCAAGGACATTTTCATCAGCTCTGGCTCTATCAATTCCACTGAAGGCAGACTGACGTCAAAGTTTCTTTTACTCTTTCCAGGCAGACACCAGTCAGAAGTTGAGCATAAATATTTACAGAATTTGATACTTATGAGACCTGAGTTACGTAATTGTAGCCATGTAATTTTTAATAAAGCCTGATTGGTTTGACATTCCCTGCTTTCTCTGTACCTCTGTTCTGGGTCTAGCAGGGTGCCCGAATCTCACATTTTACTGTTTAATCCATGCACAAGAACGTGCCAATAGAAACAGGAAAGAAGGTGACCATCTCTGTGCAAAACTTTGAATCCTACTCATAATTTCAATGACAGCAAGTAAGAAAAATAGATATTATACTAAGATCTGAAGCCACAATTTTAGAGAAAGTGACCTAAATTTGTGCTTCAATTTTCCATCTTCACTGCAAAAACAGGAAAAGAACACATATGGGGGGAAAAAATACTGTCCAGCAAACAGTAAAATGTGTAGCTTATGAAGATAAACAATGATTCAATCTGCAATATTGAAAATATACCTGTTCTAGAATGCAAATGTGTTTTTATATGAAAAAGAACCCACCTATATCTTTAATCTTTGTCAAAAAAAAAACAAAAAAAAAAACCCAAAAACCCCAAACAATCCACAAAAAAAAACCCCTCAACCTTGAAGCATTTTTGAATTTAATTGTTTTGCCCAGAATCTTCACTAGGCATTGGTAAGAAAAAAATCATTATACGGATGAGAGCCAGGTATCCCCTTTCACTTGAACTTCAGCCTTGAAAGGATAAACTTTGCCAGACCAGTTACAAGTCAGTCAGGCATTTTCCTGAACTAAAAGCTGCCCTTTTTTTTTTTTTTTTTCTTTCTTTCCCTGGAATTCTCTCCAAAACCATCACCTTATGAATAAGCACTATTTTGGTAAATGTTAATTTCTTCCTTACAACCTCCATTAACTCTGCAATCAGGGAGGTCAATGTCATTAACTTTTTTGAGTTTCAGCTCATGAAATTTTAAAAATAAGATCAAGTAATAGTTTGAGTATTTCCCCAATTCCTTAGAAATTACAAGTACATGCTCTACAACAATGATTTACCGAATGCGGCTTTAATACATTTTCTCTGTATATGGGGGATTTCAGTAATTTTGGTAATTTCGTAATTTGAAATTTTGATAATTAACTCAGACACTAAATTAGTGTCTTCTAAAACTGCCTTTTGAGCATGACTGATCCACAAAGCATGAGAAGCAGCACTGTGTTCCTGTCGTGATTTAAGCCCAGCCAGTAACTCAGAACCACATAGCCACTTGTTCACTCCCTTCTTCCCCCCTGCTCCTGGCTGGATGAGGAGAAGAATTGAGAGAATGTAAATCCCATGGGTTGAGATAAGAACAGTCCAACAACTAAAGTATAATACAAAACTACTAATAATAATGATAAGGGAAATAACAAGGGGAGAGAATATAAAACTAAAAGGGGAAAGGAAAAAAACCAATAAACACAAGTGATGCACAATACAATTGCTCACCACCCGCCGACAGATACCCAGCCCGACCTGAGCAGCAATCTGCCCCTTCCAGGTGACTCCCCCCAGTTTATGTACTGGGCATGACATGCTGTGCTATGGAATAGCCCTTTGGCTAGTTTGGGTCAGATGTCCTGTCTCTGCTTCCTCCCAGCTTCTCGTACCCCTCCTCACTGGCAGAGCATGAGAGACTGAAAAGTCCTTGATTAGGGTAAGCATTACTTAGCAACAACTAAATCATCAGTGTGTTATCAGCATTGCTCTCAGACTAAAGCCAAATACACAGCACTGCACCAGTTAGTAAGAAGGAGAAAAATAACTGTTACAGCTGAACCCAGGACAGTTCTGTATTACTGCACCTTTGAGTTTTAAGACTGGGTGGACTACAGCAGCCTGACTTGAAAAATTTTATTTTTTTCTGTACTGCAGACTTCAAGGGGCTGATGAAAGTGCGTGGGCTGGTTTGGATGTGAGCCATGATTTTTCCACACACCATTGTGTCTCCTGCACTAATGACTCACACCTGCACATGCTGCTCTCTGATTTCTAGGCAAAGTTATTTATAAACTGGTACTGCAGTGCCAAACCCTGGGTGTATAACTATACAGATCATGATTTACCTAAAGCACTTGTCTGTGAAGCATAGACAATTTAGGGCCACCAACTTCACTCTCTTTTCAGGTGCCATGAAAACTGGACTCAGCTTCTCCCCTGATAAAACCCACATCCCAATTTTATCTTGCAGACTGCTATGGAACTGATGTGGTAAAGCACTGCTTTTCACATGGCTGTGCGATAAACACAATCACAGACCTCTGAGGTCCCCTCGACACAGAAAAACACCCTATCTTCTCTCACAGCAGGTATTTGCCACACAGGTTGTTTATACCTGGAGACTTGCGTGTTGCAGGCCACTGCAGACCAAAAAAGATATTTTATTAAAGCAAAAATACTGTTGCTCCAAGCTGATGATTACAGTCTTGCCTGAAGTGTCTCACTCCCTGGTCCAGAGAAGTATTCAAACCTTCACATTACAGACTCTGCCTTCAGACACTCTTCCCCAGTTCTCAGTATTTTGCTAGTTAAGATTTCAGGAGCATCAGCATTTGGTAGGAATTATGCATCTTTTTCTCCTTCCTTTGCAACTGGCCATGAAGTGTTTTTACTACAGTGTCAGATGAGGCAATTTGTCTTCCTTTCTTTCTTTGCAGTAATTTGGTGAAGAACACAGAAAAAACAGTTCAGAACAACTGCTTAAATGACTTCTCTGAGAGCATTATGAACCATACAATGAGTTACATCCTCAAAGATATAAAACAGTGATTTGCTGAAGTGTAAATTTTCAAAGACGCTAATCTTACACCTAGTAAGCACAGGGCATCCTTAATGCTGAAAATCATATAGCATTTTGGATGTTGGATTAAAGTGATTGTGTATCTAAACAAAGCTCTGTTTAAATGGAAGAAAACCAAGCCTTTATATATAAGCAAGCCTGTAACAGTTGTTTATGCAGACATGCATTTTGCTTCCAGCAACACAAGGTTCTTCGAAACGTACACTTAGGTACACTTCATTGTGGGCCTCAAAAGAAAAACAGTAAGGTATTCATATTAATATGGCTGTTGAACTGCAGACTGGAGGGCATTTGATTTCAGGTAGCCAAGTTGTGTTCAGAAATCAATATCATACTGTCTTCTTTGGTGCAAATTTACTGATGTTAAGGGCTTACTTATGCCTATGTTATTAACAATTCAGTCTAGGGCCAATTTATTTTATATATTTACAGAGCACTTAGCAAAACAAGTCATCACTTCCAGTTGCAAACTTTAAGTAATATCATAGATCATTCAGCCTTAGTTTTATCCCGTAGTACCAAGGAGTGAAATATTTCACAAACTGAGTAAGGATATCTGGTATTTAAGCTACATAAATAATGGGAAAACAGTGTGTCCTGTCATCATACAGGCTATTCTCCCCTCAGAGATATTTAATTAAAAAATGCATGAAAAGAACAGTTGTTTTGACTTGATTAGGATTTGAGTAGGCTTGCTCTTTTTTTGTTTCCATAGTTTTGGACTGCTAAAGTTGTTATTAAAAAAGCAATGAATACTAACCAAAGCAAAGCTGAATGATCAGAGAAGTCCCCTGGGTCATACACCTTTGCTTCTTACAGCTGAGTAGAACTACAAAAGAGATGCAAAGAGAAATTCAAATTCATCTCACTGTACTCTGCCCACACCTGCTCTCTTTCTGCTTTTATTCCTTTCCCATATGAGTTTAAACATTTTCCCAATGCCCAGTATTTTTATCTCAACTGTATGTGCTTAGGAAATTATCAGTCTTAGTTTAGACTATCTTTCGATAGGCATTCAGTCTTGTTGCAGTCCTTGCACCCACTCAGTTTTCCATCTTTTCTACCTTCTTTTTCTAATATTGCTTTATTTTCTTCTCAAGATTCTTTTTTTTTTTTTTTCCCAACTCCATCTCCACTTACCAAACAATCAATTTTAATTTAGCTATTGCTTTCTCAAAAAAAACCCTCTATCTTACTTTGGTTTAATTCATTTAATGCTGTGATTTTTTTTTTTAGAAAGATATTCACTAGAAATAAAACTCCTCTATTCATGAAACTGGAATAGCCCAAGAAAGAATGGGCAAATTCTGCATGCTAGCCTGTCAATTGTCCTAAAATACTATATAGACAGGTAAACAGGATTTATTCTTGGTACTTTCTTTTCATGACAAAATTTTTAGCAGTACCTGTATGACAGCAGTTTTCCTGATGTTTCTGAGAAACTGAACCCAAAGCATAGATTGATTTCTCTGAAAAAGACCAATAGATGGTGCCAGTACTATCAAATCCAAAGGACCAAAAAGCTCTGTATCATTATACAAATTGCCTGGGGCGTTTAAATAGAGAGCTTGCTGCAACTTTTTCTGTGCAAATACATTCCCAATTCTGAAAACAGTTCATTTTTAATTAGCAGCTGTAAATCTGATTTCAGATGATGGGAAAAACAAACAACAACAATAAAAAAGGCAAAACAAAACAAAAAAAGCCCCAAAAACGCCTCCCTCCCCCCCCACATACTTTTTCAATCTCCTATTTCTCACAGCTGCTGGTCTCACAGGGAAACAATTAGACATTTTTTGCATTGGTATTACTGCTCCTTCCTTCCCATCTATACATCTTTACCCCTTGCAGGTTCATGGAGAGTCAAAACCAACATCCATACTGATAGGAGAAAGGAGGCTCCAGAGTGTGGGGACATTTCTGACTTTATCTGCTTTCATCCACATGGCTAGCAGGCAATCTCTGCACCACCGGCAGTCTTGCATGGCCTCACTGCTAGCAGGGCACGGACAGTTGTGCAGCGAGCACACAAGGCCCTACACACACTACAGGGCATATTCCTGCTGGTCTAGTGCTCTCAAAGGTGCTGCTTCTGCTTGAATACACATTTTATATCAGAGTCTGGTTGTTCATATATACATAATCACAGAAGATGAAATGCTGACCTAAACCATAGTTGTGCTAATGTATATATTTTTCTAAAACAAAAACAAAACAACCACCCCCAAAACAAACACACACAATAATAAAATTAAAAAAACCCCCCAAAAAAACAACAACAAAAAAACCCCCAAACAACAAAACAAACAAACAAGCCCCCCCCAAACCCCAACCAACAGAAAAAACCCAACCAACAGAAGGGGGGGGGGGGAAAGAGGTGAGGGGAAGGGGAGGCAAAACACAAGACAAACTTGTAATTCATAAAGCTTCTGTCCCAGATCCTCAAGAAATCAAAATTAGTACGAGGCATTTCCCTCTCTTATTAATGGAAGGTTAGTACCAGTAGCCAGGGCACAAAGAAGTGTCAGAGTTGTGTTTTCTTAGCTCTACCTCTGACCTGGAAGGTTACTGCGACACCATTGCTTCTGAGTAAGCATCACTAGAAGATTTCAAAGTACAACGAAATTACCGCAAAGTTACAGAGAACAGAATGTTTTCATTTCCCATACAATCTTCACTGAAAATCGTTTTTTTTCCTCAGCTCACATATCAATATGAAAGTTTTTCAGAGATAAAGTTGTCCATAAGATAGATGGATTTTTTTTCTGTTCCCCAGCAGCTCGCTCTTTTCTCCTACAGTTGTTCCATTCTGAGAAACAGTCAAGGCACCAGAGAAGCGTTGCTTGTTTTCTGTGTTAGTTACCACTGTTGATCACAGCCTCTGGCTTCAAAAGTGCCAGACCTTCTCGTTGTCCTGCAGCTGAGAACGAGAATTAACATTTCCCTTCTCTGGGACTCTGAGTAGCAGTAACACTGCTCTTTAGCCTCCTTCGCAGGACATGTCTGCATAAAGACATCCTGTGTTTAGATGATAACAGCTGGTAAATGAAGGAAACTGAAACCATGGGTTTCCCATGCCAGAACTTCATGCACTACTGGACAAACATACTGAAAACTGAGGCTTTCACAGTCATCCTGCAAGCTTGTAAATATTATGCTTCCTACCGTAACTAAACAGGCTTGACTTATTACCAACAGCTACACTAGAGCTAGGAGACTAACTGCAATAAATACACAAATAAATACCCATGAAGCTTCATTTTGAATACAAAAATCAATTTCCTGCTGATGTGTTCAGCATCCATTTACATGGGGAAAAAAAAAGCAAGCTGCACTTGAATTTATAAGTGATTCTTATTTATGAAAAAAATCTTTCCCTTCCCACACACTGTACGAAGGTAGACAATGGGAATAGCATTACATTAACAATACCAGGAGCAAACTGATACTTTGTGCTTATTTCATGTGTCCCCATAAGTGCAAGAGAAATGTGAAAGGGCAGCAATCAGTCAGCTTTTGCTTTTTGGATTTCTGAAGGTGAAAGTCAGGTCATGAATGGCTACCACAAACACTTCTGCAATTTCTAGAAATGCGTGGCGAAACTCTTCAAAAACACATGAGTCAGGAGAGGACTTGCTTCACTGAGAAGGCATATTTCTGATCACAAGAAAATTAAACAGAGGTAGGTACATATTTAGTATTTGTATTTTGATAGAAGTACTGAATTCTGCACACTGATGGCCCCTCTTTTTAGGCCCATTTAGTCCAATTTTGACTGCAAGTTGTTTTCATTAAAAGGGTGATCAGGGAAGATTAAGGAAGTAAATATTGCTTTGAAGCAATGTTATTTTATATTGGAGTGCATTAAGTCTCATCACATTGAACCAAGCAAAAAAAAAAAAAAAAAATGCAGGAGAAGGATTTTTTGCTTAAAGTAAGTGTTAACCCTATTTGAGTTAGCCCTCAGACAAATACTTTCTTCCCATCTTACTCAGGGCACTGCTACTTCTCACAAGTATGTGCCCACAGACCTCTCTGTTATTTCTGCTTACACATGCACATACCAGGTAAGCACCTCTGTTATGGGCTGTGACAAGTGCACATCAGTTTGGGGACACCTGCTGACTTGACCCTCATGTTCCATAAAGGATCCTAATTGCTGCACATGGCTGTCAACAGATGAAGGGCCCAGGGATAAAAGGTACTGACTTTAAGAAGGTTTAGCCCAACAATACCAGTATGCACATTTATAATGCACTTACTATTCCAATGAAAGGAAAAGCACTCTCCTTGGTTTAGATGTGAAAGAGTGTTGTAATTGTCTCTCACTGTGTTTTAGGGTGTGAGTCATCTTGCATAAAAAGTCCCTTGATTTCAACTGTATCGCAGAACACCATGTTCGTTCACTTCCAGCTGCGTGGAAGTCTATAATCTGAGTGTCTGAGAGCTCTTTGAATGTGAACTGCTGCCCATTCATATAGTTGCTAATACAACTGGCTAATGGTATTGAACCCAATTATTTGTGTTATCCTGTATAATAAAAAATACAGTTGGAGTCCTAATTCAATAGCGTTAAAAGACACAGAGAGAATTAAAACCTTATGTGGAAAACTAATTGCATTTCTCACAAAAAATCATGTATTGCTCCCTGCAAATTAAAAGAGGGATTTTTAGTTAAAGGGGACAAATTCTCACCTTTACTTCCCCAGTCCCAACTCACCTCATCTTCTCCCTAAGTCATACAAGATGCATATAGGTGGAAAGCAGTCATACACGGGTTAGAATTGTATGCATAAGTGGATAGGACAGTAGCACAGAGCACAAGATTGCATTTGGAGCCCTTACAGGCTGCAGAGACAGCCCAGAGAAGCTGCAATAAATAAAACTTGCTGAATTTAACTGTTCTACTGTCTACTAAACATTGCAGAATACCAAATAACCTTGAAAATTTAAAACAACCCCTCGTTCCTCTACCTCCAGGCTGTGCTCTCCTTATAATGCCTCTGCCAGGTACAACAGATTCTCAGCTAAGGACTGCAGATTTGAACCAAACTATGTGCTTGGTATGCTCTCAAGTCAGTAGAGGTTACAATTAAATAAGCCATTTGTAATAAAGGTTTACAACCACCTATAAAACCTTGTTCCTCACCAGTCTAGTGTGTTGTATGACTCACAGTTGTACGATACCTTTAACATAATTGTATTTCTTATGGCATATTAACAAACTGATAGGCCTATATCTATTCCCTTCACTCATTTAAAAAATGCAAAAATCTGTATAAAAACCCACACAGTAAGGGAAAACAAATGACAGTGAAAGATGTGAAGTAAAAGCTTCTTGAAATGATGTAAATATATTTAACCCTGACTTCCTATTATCATCAGCTGGGTGTACTGCTATGCCTGTGCAGCAATACTTTGTTACTACATTTTAATAAAACTGCTGACAGGACATAATTCATCAATAATGTCTTTTTTTCCTTTCACAAAGGAATACAGCTGTATGTGTCCAGAGTCAAGGAAAATTTCCTGCACAGAAGAATCTACATGCCTCCACAAAAGGAAGGAAAACTTTCTTAGTATGAATTTATGTCTGTGCTCTGGGACACAGTTCTTATGAGGAATAACTATATAGTATGTCAAAAACAATACAAGAAAGGAAGATATACTGAAGTATATTGATCCAAAAAATATCAGCTGGGAACAAAACAGAATTTATGGAACCTGCTCTTGAAAAACCCCAAAGTATTCCAAAGAGCTGGCTTTAAGAGTACTTCCTGAAAATGTTAGCCATGTTAATACAGCAAAATCAACACAGTTTGGTTTTTGGTTTGTTGTTTTGCTTTTGTTTTGGTGCGGGTTTTTTTTTTTTTTGTAAGGAGAACACATAATATGTTTTTGATAGAAAGGAATCTTGAACACTATTATCAAGACTCTTCTACTGTAACTGCTAACATACAACTTTCATTGCATTACTGAATATTTGGCAAACAGAGCTATCTATTCATAATTCTGTCCCTGAAAAGACTAGATCCAACTTTTGGCCTAATGCTACTATCCTGGGATTACCTAACCTAGCCTGATCTGCAGCCCTAGTCTAGTTCTTAAAGGTGAAGATTTTGCCTCTTCTACAGTTTCTTGACTATGACTACTATTATGTGATTTTTCTTCTTCCCTTGACGTTCCGTTTTGGGGCCTACTTTCAACTGAAAAATTTATGAAGCACAAAAATTAAATTCTCTCAAAGTGTCCAAAAGGACTATGGAAGCCTACTAAAAGGTCATCAGACATGTATTTACGACAATCCACCTGTCATTTCTGTAATACTTCCTACCGTCTCTTCAGAGAAGCTGCCTTCTGCTCACTGGCTATACAGCACCTATTGTACTGGTGTATTGGGCTCATAAGTGGGGCTTCTAGGTAAAATAAGTAAATAAATATGGACATGTGAAATAAAGGCACACTTTCAAAAAAGATAAAACCTATGACATATAAAAAAGCCAAGGATTCATCATCTCCATAAAAATTGTATTAAAAATTTTCTCATTAGATTTACCACTCTGGTTATTCTCTTGAGAGAATGTAAATAATTACCTAAGTCATTTAATTTATTATATACAATTTCCTAAAGAGAAATCACATCATGTAACAGAATTTAGTTTTTGACTGTTCAAGAGCAGCACGTATAAAAGATCATGCATCATGCAAATGCACAGTATCTTTACTCACAGGTTTGGCTTGGAGCTTGCACACAATGAGCACCCGAGAAGGAGCTGCATTGCCCAGAAATGAAGCCTTGCCCCAGTGCTAGACCCCAACCTGGGTGCTGCCATGGTTAAACCAACACCAAGGCTTGAGCCCTGGATTCCACATTTTTAGCTGACTGGTGAATTTTATCTCAAGTATATTTTACCTGGAGCACTTTCTGGCATTCAAGAGCTGGAAAAGAACCCCATACAGACATAATGATTACACCTAAGCACAGAGCTAACTTCAAGATCTCCTCGCAGCTGTCCTCTGCAGGAAAAGAGATTGTGGCTAATAACAATACTTCAGAGAGCTAAGAGTCAACACTCTCTAAGGGTACTTTACTCAAGAAATAAAAGGCATTATTTCAACTTCTACCTGAAAACAAGTACAGTATCAGTAGTATTTACAAAACAGTTTAAACAAAAAAGACTTAAGGGTCTTAAAACCACATTAGCTTCCATATCAGAACTGTTACCTTTTATTTTGCTCCCTTAAGCAGATATAATATCCCAGAGCACATAGACAACCCAGTTAGCCAGATCAGTCTGTCTGTTTTATGGATTGACTCTTTTTGGTTATTTAATCTCTCCCTCCTATGCTTTCTGCCCTCCACTTTATTTTAACCTGGGGCAGTAGGTGTTCTCATCTTTACAACACACAAAGAAAACTCAAATTTAGGGCTCTGGAAAGGCATTAATGTTCTGATAATCAAAGCTGCCAGCTACACATAAAAAGCATATATGAAGAGTTGACTTAATGCAGAATGTCATAAGCTTTCATGAACCCTTGTTACAACTTGTCTGAAACTTGTTACCACTAGTACTTGTTACCACTACAGTAACTACAGTTACTACTACGATGTTACTACTGTTACAGGTAACTCTGGCTGAGGGATGAGAGGTCAAAACCCAGAGTATGTTAGTAGTAAGTTTGCTAAAACTTGAGTTTAAATAACCAACTACCCTGAAATGTTTTTGCATTTAGCATCCTGACAAATGCTGTCTGAAAGTATTAGTACTGACCAAAACATGACAAGAAGAAAAAATAAGACATATTTGTATCCTAACCTGATTTCCAAGAAGACTAAACTGAGGTTATCACCAATTTTGCCTCTTAAAAGGGGATGTGAAAGCAAGCATTATCTTACTAAAATTCCTGAGGCTTTGCCTAGTAGTTCAAGACAAGTTTTCAACAATTAAAATTACTCTACGTACAAAGCTCAATCTATATCAGAGTTGATTTGTTTGCTCTTTGGGGTTTTGTTGGGTTTCTTTCCCTTCCCGTTCTCCTTTTTTCTCCACATTACGTTCCTTTTCCTTGCTTATTTAAGGGTATACAACCAGCCCCTCTGCTACACTATTTAGATGGGCAAGCAGAAGACAACCTACTGTCCTGCACTGTCTATCTGCACCACAGATGCAGTGAGGTATGCTCTCCACTACTGCTGCCATGACCAGAACTGTTTCTATTTGCAGCTGGTGGATCCTTTCTCTTTTTTAGTTTCTGCTTTGGTTTAATAGATGAGCAGTCCTTCTGCTGATCTGTCTTGCAAAGTGCTCCAATTTGTCTTGGCAAGGGATAATCACAACTTGCACACTTCCCTCACACTCTCGTTTTTCCTATGTATTTTTTAGCTTTTTTTTTAATTAGATATTGTACCTACAGTTGTTTTGTTGGGGTTTTTTCTTTCAGTGCTGTATCTTTCATTTGCATTGCTACCTTTAGGTTCCTGCATGACAAGGATGAGTGAGGCAAGACGTGAGGAGAAAATCCCTTTGTATTGCAGAAAAATAAGTTAAAAATAAAACAGTAGTACATGAATAAAAATTAAATTAGATTCAGAATAGCAAAACAAATTATAAACAACACTAAAATTGTAAAAAGGCTTAATAAATAAGGAAGTCTCAAAAAGAATGGACCTACTGCATTGTACATCAAGTAAATTTAGTTGTTCCTATCAGCAAATAATTCAGTGAGGGCATAGGATATTCTACATCCTTGTATTCACTCCTAGTAATATCTGCAATTAGAGACATATGATGCTGTAAGAGAAACAGTGCCAGACTGTGATAACCTCCAGTAGCAGCTTTCATTGGTATGAAATCTAGAAGTCCTTTGAACATGCAGAACTCTTGTAACACTGAAAGACTTTGTGGAATGACCTTCCCTCCCACCAACCTGTTCAGCATCTGAGTGACAAGTGAAACATGCTGAGCTCTACCAAACAGCAGATCTATTGAGACTCAGCCCTTTCACAAATGCACCCATCTGCACAAAGCACAGGGGGAAAACAGACATGAGCAAAAGGATAGCAATGGGATAAGAAAAAAGGAACACACTGAGCAAAGACAGGCTTTTTGTACAGCACTGAGCTACACTGCCTGTTACTAAAAAGGACGATACAACCATTGAAATGGAAGGAAAATGAGAGATGTATAATGAACCACAAACTAGAAAGCAGAATAACAAAGTTCTGAGGATGCAATTACAAATAAAAAATGGTGGGTTTTTTTTTTTTTTTTTTAAACCACATGGACAGTATTGGGCTCCTTACGCTAGCCATGACATGTATCCACATGTGTATCCCAGCTCACTGCCAAATGTCAAGGCTTCATTTTCAGAACTTTGGTGTGTTCTTTGTTTGTATTACAAACAAAATATTTTCAAAAATAGTTTCAGAGAAATATATTTTGAGTAGATTAAAAGAAAAAGGGCAAATTTCAAAGGAGTTTCTGCCGGGGGAGTGGGGGAGGGAGGGAGGAAGCGGGAAATCAGCACTGAAACATTCATCTTAAACATCTAATATGTGATATGGCTGTAAGTAATTGAAAAATTATCCTGTTGGAAAATGTTCAGCTATTTTCAGCATCTTATAAAAGAAAAGGTTATTCAATTTTTAATAATTGATGACACTGCCAGACTGAAGCATCAGTGTATGCAGACACACTGAATAACTTTGTGGATGAATAGGGAGGTAGGTAGCTATTGGGTGCAAGGCATTTCTTGGATTAGGTAGCCATAAGACTCTCTTTGAGTGAAGATGCCCAAAGTACAGTTAAACTCTCAAGTGATCAGATCCAAAAATGGACTCAGGCATCTCCTCATCTTGTCATCTTCAGGACAACATTGAAAAGTAGGAGGCAAATAAGTCTGAGGCTACACAACAAAGTCACCGGAAAAGTAGAAAGATATTGCTCATAAAGCAAACACAACCCATGGAAAGCTCTGAATGCAGTTGTGATCATTACTTCAATTTTGACAGTTACTAACGAGTACTTCAGTCTCAGTTATTCGCACATGATATGGATACTGATACCAAAATCAACCTCATATCATAAGTCCCTTGCAGGCAAACTGGAGCCAAAAAAAAAAAAAAAAAAAAAATCTCGATTTATCTTCCCATGGAAGCACATGGTTTGAAAGAACTAACTCTACTTCTTCAGTTTTGCAGGCAGAAAGGAGAGGCCTCTGAAAGTACTGTCAGAATCAGACATGCAAGTAAGCCAAGGCACATAAGATATTGATGTAATGCAAGGGGGATGAGGGACTCCAAACACAACGCTGGTGCCGTAATGCCTCGTATCCACTTGATGGCAGTGTGAACAGGCTACTTCTGCTTAGATAATGTGTCACTGAGCGGCTTCAATCCTCCCTGGAAATGTAAAGGGCTGGTTTGGCATGAGCTGTACACTTGTAGCATTCTCAGCCTAAAGCTGGGCTGCACTGATGTAGAGTAAATGTCTATCCGAAAACGTGGAAGAAGCATGAAGATGGCTAACTTGATTTCTATTTAATTAACACTTATAAAACACGCTGACATCTCTCAGTGCTAAAAAAGTACTAAAAATACCAGAAACACTAACCTGAAGGAGCGTCACAACTTCTCTTTGGGAGGCACTACTCTAGTTCTACGTGCTCGTTTAATTTGATACTGTTATCACCACAAGGAGGAGTGCAAGCCACTAGAGGGGGTGAGACCCTTTTCCGGTGGCACACGAGTGCCAGACTCAAACGCAGGAGTGCAGGATGATTTCCCCATCACTTGTTGCTGTGCCCGCAGCCCGGGTCTCCCCAGATTTTTACCCCCTTAGCCCTGCTCTTTCCCGCTTCCACCTTTCCTCTCCCTGCTGCAAAAACCCGTCTTAAAGAGACAACAGTTTCTGCATTCCTACATGTGCTTCTGAATGCTATTTTACAATCATCCATCCTGGGGGGTTTTTGTGTGACAGTAACTGCAGATGAAAGTGATATGGTATCAGTATGCAGCTCTGGTTGATGCAACAGTACCAATCACAAGATCAAAAATTTGAGTATTAATCCAGCAGCCCCAACGGCGGACAGTGGGATGATAACCATACCATTAGATATGGCAACAAATACTCCCAGCAGCAGCTGCTGCCAGCAAGGCAGAGACCTCTATACTTCAGGAAAAGCATAAAGCAGGGTTGCCTCAAAAACGTGAAATATTGAGAACAAAAGGAAACGCAAAATAATTCCATTAAGAAAACCAACACAGTTCTGCTGTTATAAGTCTGCCATTATAGGAGATGCATCCAGACACACAATGTTCTGGTTATTGTTCCTGATACTCACTTTCATAGGTTTCATAATCATGTTCACATAAAATCACACTGCCTGATTAATTTCACACAGAATTACAGCAACTATCCCAGAAAAGCAGGTTCTGTTTCAAAGAGTATCTCGTGGTTATTTTTAACAGATACTTCCAGCTTCAACATCACATTCTACTACAAGCATCAAGCATGTAAATTAATTTTTATATAAACAAAAATAGATCTTTGTATTTGACTTGACATATTTGTTCTCATAAAGCCCACAAAACTGACAGCAGAATCAAAACAGAAGGCCATGCAAATTAGAACAAATTAAACCAGAATCAATCCAGATTATTCATCTCTAGTTCAGCTTTCATTAAAAGAAAAAGTCTAAGTACCTGATGAAACAATAATTGAAGTATTTTGTTTTAATGTTCAGGACAAACTAGTTTAGTTTTACATCAGTGAGGAAGATAATCACGAAATAGTTAGTCAAAAAATTCAATTTATTAATTAACCTACATTAAATCCTCCTTATACATAGAACACAGGCTTATAAAATAATTTCTCACCATTCTTTTCCACTATTTCTACTCTAAAAATGGAACCTCAGTTTTAGAGAATATCTGAAAAGCTATAATAGGTTGGGGGGTGGGGGGAAAGCAAAAACCACCTCTTTACTCTTCAAAAAGTAAACATCAATGCAGTAACTTCAAACCTCATAAGACTGATAGCTGAGCACATGAAATGCTCAAGCTCATTTCCACAGGCTCTTGCAGTGTCTTAAACCTTTTCATAACTCACTGGAATAGCCTCTGCTTCCTGCGTACAGTGATTTCCCAAAACCCACTTCAGAAAAATAGAATGCTTTCATTTGTATATGAACTGCTTGGGCTGGTAGCAACTATTGAGTTTGTCACACAGTGCTCAGATTTCTTCAGATGTTCATGAGATCGCACAGAACCAGAGAGAATCTCCCCACTCATACGGAAAATTAGTCTCTATGTTGCATGTTTTTCCAAGACTTCAATTAGATGCAGTATTTTGTTGCTCTAATTTGTTAGTAAGAAGCTTCTTGCCAATCTGCTGGTTTAACATTTCTGCAGACAGACTTCAGCTTTTATAAGTCATCTGCATCCCTATTGCTCTGTCAAACTTTGCCAATTTCTCGAAGTTCAGAATTATTTTACATTCTTTATTAGTCTAGAGATCAGAGCTTAACCTTGCCACAGCTGTATTACTGAGGCCACATTTCAGCTGCTGTGTATGTCCAGTAGGATAGCAACAATCTTTGCCATCACTGAGAACCGAAATATCTGGACATACAGGAGTAAAAGCTCATGTCTTTAGACCTTGAGTTGAAGGAGAAACCCTGAAACTCTGGGCTAGAGCAAACTATAAACCTTTGTGATTCAAGCACACAAGCAAGTACATAGCCCCCACTAACCACACTAAACATGTTTTCCACTGTGTGTGACGGAAAAGGGAAATTCAGCTTATGTTTGTGGTAATATGCTTTGGCAAGCTTCCTTCTTTCAAAGCCTCCTCTCCTCAGCAGGACATAGTACCATATTCATAGCTATTCTGCTCTGTAGGACAACTCGGTAGGGCTGCTCCAGCTCAGACCACAACACATGGCCCCACTGTCCTTCAAGACATCCCACTGACACTTGTCCACATGGCAGCTAGGACATCCTCAGCTCTTTGCAGCTCTCATATCTTTGCAAGTCCATCACCGCCTGGCACTTGCCTCTCTGCACTTGGCACCCCATGACGCAGCCCTAGAATCTGGGCCCTGTCCACTACAACTCCAGGCCATTTCCACTCACCTCCCAGTTTAAAAGCATGCCACAACACTGGAGAGCTATTATCACACCAGAGAGCTATTATCATTGAATTTGCCTTGTAACCATGACACCAGCATCACAAAATTCTAGTCTGTTTTTATACAGCAAAAAAGGAAAGAAAAAACCCCAAGGTTTGTTTTTATCCATTCTACCAGACAGACAGCAAATTGGCAGCTAATTAACATTAAGGTTAAATTCATGTCAAGTTCAGTCCAAAGACTGCAGCCTTGATAGCTGCCAATATAAGTAAATTTTTAGCCAAACAAAAAAATATGTTGATAAATATCCTAAGCAAAAGGGTTTCCCATAGACTGAATTGACAATGCTTACTCACAGCTTTCACAAAGCACTGCTAAATAAAGTATTCTTTCTGGTGCCCCTGCCTGTATCACTATGCTGTTCCCTGGAAATATTTTTCTGAACACAGTTCACTTACCCTGGTAAGAGTTACCTGAAGTGCACTGCATAATTTCCTTCCTGAAATCTCTGACCACTATTCGTGATTATGAACAATGTGGCTCAATTATGTGACAGCTCCAACAATGTTCCAACTGAAAAAATCATCATAATATTGATTGCTTTAACCCTAGTTTAATGTTTGCCAGCTATGAAGGGATGTGAAATCATTATCATTAGTTGGTTAAACTACTTTAGCTTTCATAATTCCAGTCAGCTCTGCTCTGGAACATGCAATCTTGCTGCACAGTAATTGTTAATCTTGTTGACTAACTTCCACTGGTGACCTGATATGTTTTTCATGCCTTGTTTTCAGTAACAAAAAACAACCTTACATGACACTTCCCAACATCCACAATGATTCAGGGAGCTCTGGGGTCTTTCATAAGAACAGTAACAATTTTTGCTAAAATTAACAATCAGCAGAGCAGACTAGCTAGGTTAGATGATGAATTTTTGTGTGGGTGCTCTGGTAATGCAGTGACATCAAGATGCAATGAAGGCTTGCCCTTGCTTTCGAAAACAGTTCTGGGCGCACCTGACAGGTAGCTTTTAAACACTAATAAAAATGCAGCTCTTGCTCTTTCAGGCTAGAGTGTACAAAAAAAAACAAAACCAAAAAAAAAAAAAAAAAAACCACCAACCAAAAAACCCCCAAACAATATCAGTTCAAATACCTTCTACTTCTCCAGACACGGCATGTACCGACTACCACAGCAAACTGGACGTGCAGTCCAGGGCTCTGGGGAGCAGGCACCCCTCCTGCTAAAGCAAAGGGCTGACTACAGGAAAGACTGTTGCACTAGGTGGGAACTTCACATCTTCTAGAGTCTGAAGACTTTTAGGGCAAAACAATTAAAATGAAAATTAATAGGGAATGACTTTTCATTGTGTTCACTAAAAGCAAAACAAGGAAGAACAATATGAAATTAATAGAAGTCACGTGGCAGTTCTTCACAAAATGTGCAGGATGTTGTGAAAGCCAGAAGTTTGTCTTGCTTCAAGAAATGCCTGAATATATTCATAAGTAGAAAATCCCTCGGGTGGTATTAAATACAAAGATACCGTGCCTGTACCTAAGCTGCAAGTCACAGGAAACTGGTGGAGTACATGAGAGAAATACCATCCCCTGCTTGCCTCATTCCAGGTATTTGCTTTCAGCAGCTGACAGAGAAAGGTCACTGGGTTACACAGATTTTTCATCTGAGGTGGGCAACCTTCTTTTATATTCCTGTGAGAAAACAGTAGTTTTATTCATTTGTAGCCACAGAATTAGCCAGCCATTTTCCGAGATGTAGAGGAAACACACCTATCAGGCAATACAGGTACAATGCTGCTTACATATGCCAGCTGCTGGGATGCAGACATGAATTTCTCAGGCTGGCACTTGCAAAGATAGCATGGAGGAGGGCTGAGTTCCTTCTGATGTACCATCAGGAGTTCACCAATTATAGACCAGTTAACACTTTTGCAAACCAATCAAGGACAGCAGGGTGGCATAATTTTCATGGAGATGAGAAAGACTGTACGTAAAGCTGGGACCATTAAACAAACAGCTGAAACTGATTTTTGTGAAATTGTTTTGGTGTTTTCTAACCAGATCCATCCAGATTACAGCTGCTGTATGCAAAGAAAGCATTCAGCAAGACTTCAAAAGCTCAGGCTCAACAAGAGGGAAAATAACATCCTTATTATAAAGTAAGAATACTTAAAATGTAAAGTCTGATAATACATATGGAACTACCTAATGCCATTTTTAGAATTATGTTTCAAAGAGACCACTGTAAAGTGATTTTCCCAACAGCATACCTTGAGTCAGTGCTAGAACAACAATACCGTTTTAATTACAGCTTCTTATGAAGCCTGTAATAACATGTTGAAGGTCAAAGGTTGACTTAATTTTTTGCAAAATGGTTTGCTAAGCAGTTTTCAATATCTCATCACACAACCTATAGCTACAGACAGGCTCAGCATCACTATTCCAGTGGGAAATAATTTTGATGGCACGAACTGCTGTATGAACATTTCATTCTGCTTCAGGAAAGAAGCAATTTGCAGGAGATGGGAAAGGCTATATTCTAAAAGTATATCAAGCCTTGAAGTTATTATGAAGAGCAGCTAAGGAGAACTGAACAGACTGACAGAAGTTCAGAAAATATTTCAGTAGGGACAAAGTCCTTCCATCCAGCCCCCAGGGCACATCTCCAGCAATTGTCAGAAATGAAGGCTTCTACAGCTGCTGACCACAAAGGTTTCCTCTTACATGCTTCCGTAACAAGGCCCCGGTACAAGTTTCACTTGAAGCAAACAAGATTTTTCTAATGAGCCATTTGATCAAAACAATTTAGTTGGTTTAAGGGTGTTTTGCCAAGAAAAGGAAGAGCTGAAGGCAAAAGCCTTATTCCTTAGGTAATATAACACAAATACACATCATCACCCTCTGACTATTTTGTGGTGGGCTTGCTTTCTGCTGGCAGATGAACCAAACTAAATTCTAAGCCTCTGAGCCCTTCTGTTAACTGTTGTTTTGGCATTAAAAGCATTTAAATGAAAATTCTATTAATAGATTATTACTAAAAAGGATAAAAGTAATATTAACATCACAGTTTCTACTGACTGAGGTGTCTGAAAATTACAATCTAACTGCAGAATTCTTGGCTTCTGGGCTTTCTGTTGAAAACTTTATTTTGCTCCCATGGAAGAACACAGTATGGCTGCACAAGGCACCCATGATCACAGCATTTTGTTGCATTACCAATCTTCCTGTGAAGTCTGTTCATGTGTTTGACCAGCAAAGATCTGGACTCCTTTCCCCAGGCCTGCTACAACCCCCTGTGAATAGCAGTGAAAGGGGAAAACAGAGCACAAGCTCCAGGGCTATTTCTATGCTTCAGAATTTGCAGGAGGACCCAGAGGTCTCTTAGTTAGGCTTAAACAAAGCATACCACTGAATGCTTAATAATTAATGTCTTTAATGGATCACTTATGCTCATAACTCATCTGGGGTTTTGTCAACCGGGGATGTGATTAATAAAAATCAATCATTGCAAGTATAATTTTTGATAACATGACTGAACTAGGCATGAAGAAAAGCAGCAGTATGTGTTCCTAAATGCTCATTAAATACAAATACTAAATGTAAATACTTCGAAGAAATGACCTCTGAGTTCCTAGGAAATCAATTGAGCTGCTTCTACAAATTGCCAAACAGAGCAGTAAAAAAACCTTAATAACCCAAGCTGTAAAGCACTACCTGTTACCATCAGCCTGTTGAAGGCTCAGGTCTCTGCCTGTATTTTAGCCAATGAAAACATCTTAAGTCCTTAATCAATCGTGGAGACTGCCTTACAACAACCAATACAATGTCATCTTGGTGATTCTCTAATCCACTTGAAATAGTTGTTTCAAGAGACACAAGGGGAGATTCAGCTTAGATATTAGGAAAAAATTCTTCACTATGAGGTTGGTGAGACACTGGAACAGGTTGCCCAAAGAAGTTGTGAAGTGTTCAAGAACAGGTTGGACGGGGCTTTGAGCAACCTGGTGTCCTTGCCCCTTGTAGGGGAGTGGAACTAGATGATCTTTAAGGTCCCTTCTAACCCAAACCATTCTATGATTCTATGATAGCTTTGGGTATGTAAAACCGGCAGCTTCCACACTGTGATTATATTCGACACAGTTCTTGTAGAGCTGAACAGAGATGAGGCCCAACATGGGAAGAAAAGTATGCAGGGTGCCAACAAGATTGTTTTGACCACAAGCATCCAACAAATGTTATGAAAGTTTTATTCTGTCTCATGGCTCTTTGTATGGCTCAGTTTCCAGGACTGACTACCATTCCTAAATCTGATCACCTTTTTCAAGCTCAGAGGCAACTTCAGACTCTAGGCAGCTGGCAAAATATCTCCTAGAAAAATAAATTCAACTTAACTTGAGGGAGATCTGACCTTTGTTGGGCCAGTGTCTGTGTGGTACAACCACCTCTCAAGCTTTCTGACTTTTCAATGTATGTTCACAAAGGGAATTTAGCAGTCACCTCTTTTATGTCTAGTGAACCAAGGTATCTCAGAGATGTATTTGATCAACAGTACAGTCTACTACAGAAACTGTGTTCAGCCTATGGGAGCCTGTTTGCATCCAGTGGAAGGATACCGGAGCCAAAACTGATCCTTTACCAATTCTGTTAGTGCTCTGACACAGATGAATTAAAGCTTCAGGGGTCTGCGTCTAAGGAAATGCTCCTATGGTAGATATGGGCAGAGGTTTGATGTTTAAAAGCCCATGAAGTCAGCAGAGATTCTTCCATTCAGTTTATTGAGCTTTGAGTCAAATACTACAAACATTAGCCAAATGGCAGTCTTGGTTTACAGACAAGAGCTCTTATTTGTTCAAGTCTCTCTGTATCAATCAAGATACAAGCATAGGAAATATGGGAAAAGCCAACAGGTTCAGATTCCTGCTGGCAATTCCAGGAAGAACCCAGACACCTTCATCACTCTCACCACCATGCAACACCAGAACCAAACCCCAGTCCCCACAAAAAAAACCCCAAAAAACAAAAAACCAAACCAACATGAAAATCTTCACTGAACTCTTCTATTGAGAAACCCTTCCTGATGCCAAATCTGATAATGTGTTTATCTGCTTTTTGATAGCACCTAGAGGCCTCAAATCGATAGCAAGGATTTAGTGTAATACATACCATGAACACACAACAAAGTAGCCCCTGAACCTAGGAAAATGCACATTTATATTTAAAAAAATAAAAAAATAACAAGCTTGCTAGAATATCACTGCAAGACACATTAGACATGTTTCCATACCTCAGAGATAAAGATGTCTGATTCAAACATTAACTGCCAGAGGTACTGATACAGGTATGTTTTTGTTTCAAGCACGTTTATAGAGCTCTGTAATTAAAAAGAAATCTAGACTTTCAGCTTAACTTGAAAGCATGACTGGATGCCTATGGCAGCATGGTTAGAACTAGGTGATCTTAACGTCCTTTCCAACCCAAACCATTCTATGATTCTATGTATACAAGACAAAGTCCATTCAAACACTTGTCACTGCAGTCATTTGGTGCTGTTGGTTGCAAACCAGTGGTGTGAAGCTGCCCTGATAAAGCAAATATTCTAGTGACAAATTGTTTTAAAGTTCCCCAGCAAGAGAGCTCAGTTACTGTGATTTATTTTAATTTAAATTTGTGTAGCAAGTACTTTTGGAGAACTGTGCCTAATAGACCATTAGAGTTTTCCCAGATAGTTGTAGCGCCTCAGTACCTTCATCCTTCAAATGTCTTTGTTATTTTCTGCCTTCTTTCAGTGAATTTGTCTCTTGTATTAGGACACAAATGACATATGGACCACATGATACCTTTGAGGATTATGCCAATATTAAATACTAGCTTTTGGAGTCTCACTGCCATGCAGATTTTCAGAGAACCAAGGTGGATGTTAGCAGGAGGCAATTACATACTGTAATAAATGAAACACATATTCTTTACATAATTTGTTTCTATGTTCCTTTCTAGTGTACCCATCAAGATAATTTTCAGGGCACTTCTTTAGTAAGTTCCACACATTCACAGAGCTGGGGGTCATCATTTCCACAACAGTTGGAGATGCCTGCTTGTTCTAGATTGCTCCCTTCCCTAGTAGTTTTATTTACAGTTGATTACTTCCATAAGATAAAGAAACCATCCTGACTTTGAAATTGTTACCTGCCAGTGTAACTCTAAGTCCATCATGCAAAAACACACAAAAAACAAATTAGTAGATATGACAAAATCCCTGTAAGTCATTCATCACTATGGGAGATCCAGTATAGAATACATTTAAGCCTTAACAAGTATGGATCACGAAAAGCATATTAAATTGGGCAATTTAGAATCACAGAGCTGCTATTAAGAACGTAAGAAATAGAAACGTAGGAGCATAACAGAATTGTATCTTCAAGTCCCCACAAACCAAACATACACCAGCTGAATCCTGGAATCCATGTATATGTACATATATTTCTTCATAAAACTGTCCACAGAGCACAGGCAACCAAATCCAGTTCTTCCTTCCCCCTCCCAGGAGGTATCTCACTGCACCCAACCTACTGCTTTTCAGTAAGTCAAGCAGAATTTAATTCAAGCTAGCACTGGCTAGCTTCCCTGCAGTTCATTCACTTCTTTTGGGCTAGGAGGACGCCAGAGCCAGAGAAAACCAGGACGCCAGTTTAAGTGATGGTGGAGCTGCTTCTGCTGTTTGTTAAGCCTCTCTGATGGAGGATTAGATTTGTTTTGGTACTGCATCTCAGAAGACTCTAAAGGGCATACAATAATCTAAACTACAGACTATCAAGATCTTGTTAGGCTGAGTTTCTCACCAGTCATGGAACAAGTATGACTCACCAGCAAACAGCACAAATACTTAAATGAATCTTCAGGACAGTGCTGGGAATGCATGCAGGCTGAACAGTTCTTTTTAAGGGTTTTAAGTTTTAATCTTCCTGCTCTGTCTGTGAAGATGAACTGGTGTCCTCATTTGAAAAATACATGTAAAAGTATATCATGAGCCTAGCCAAAAAGTTACCAATTACAGAACATAATTGCATAGTGATGGTTGCTATACAAAAGTAAGAACGTATTCTACTATTGTTTGTATTTAACTGTAAGTCTCTGGGATCAGTTTACTCAACTGAGCCACTGATGTTTGGGAGACAAAATACATTGTGAGACAGAACATTTTCTTTCATGCTGGTGGCATGCAGTTCTGCACTTAAATAATGAATTGGCTGAAACTTCCCTTACACCAAAAGGAGAAAAGAAGTTTGGCATTGGGAAACAATCACTACGTGTGGAAAATTCACTTAGACTTATTATTAATGCTGTGCTATTATCACCATGATCAGAGATGTAAAAGAAAAACCTGAAAATTTGCAATGAAAATCAAAACTAGAAAAACATTGAAATCTACTGCTCCATTTTACATATTGCAAAATATAAACTTGGTTACAGCTTGGGAGCATTAAAAACTCCTCAAATCTTTAATATTTTATTTGCTTTTAACTTCCTGAAAATAACTAAGAGTGCATAAAAATGATACTAGCATCTACTTAATTCTAATTGAAAACATAATTCTTAGTTTCCTATTGACTCAAGACAGTAGTGCCCTCAAGTGACATTTCATTATAGAATATAGCCTTGTAGCTTTGTAAAAAACAAAACAAAACAAAACAACAACCCAACCCAGACTATTTTAATGGCTTCACACAATACTGAGAGAATAGACACTTGTAAACACCAGTCAGGCTTAAATGACACTGACATTTCTTTGAGAAGCTTGGGAGGGAGGAAGAGTAATTTACATTTTCATTTTCTAACCATTCTGAAGCTGCTAATTGTCGGAAATTATAACATCAACATAAAGCTGAATTTGCATCTTCTGCCAGCTATTCATCAGGCTTTTCTGCACAAATCACCACAATATCCTAGCAGATATTTTCTTATTTTGAAAAGGATTTCCCAAGTTTTGCTTGGCCCCTTCCCTCTCAACCTCATTTGCTGGTATTATGATAGAAAAAAAGACCAAAACCAAACTTGTTTGCTAATCCTGCAAGATGTTCTCCTGGAATTGTGAGCTCTCTTGCTTCCCAGAGGTATATCATGCTTTCTAGGTTATCAGTGAGCGAAGAAACTTAGAAGCACAGTTTTGGAAAAAATAGGATGTGATCTACTAGGCCTCATTAAAGCTAAAATCTATTACAGGTCATGATAATGGTTATGTTGTCATTTATTTTTCCATAAAGTCTACATGTCAGAACCCATTTAATATATTCTTGAAGAGTTCTAACGTACAGGCTTATACCTACAACAACAATCTAATGACTAGTAAATATAATATAAAAATGGCAATTAAAGTACAGGCAACTTATTGATTTGAGATAATATTCATCAGTCACTGAATGGAAGCAAATTGACATAGCCTCAGCACTGGCATCAAATATTTACATTAATAATATCAAATATTTACATTATGTGTATTACACATGTACATGTAATACACACATGTATAGGGTTGTTTTGCTAGCTGATTATCAAATGTAGTATCTGTGAAAAAGGCTGCATTTCAAACAAAGTTTCCTTTACACAGACAGAAAGAGTACTAATAAAAAGTGCAGAAAAAAGCTTGTTCAGAGAAGGGCTAATTTTGTTTGTTTTGCATTCAGATACCCATTGGAGCATTCACTGCCAGATTTGCACCATATGCTGGTAAATCAATATGCAGCATCCAAGATTTTCAGGAATCAGAATTGATTCAGAAGCAAACCAATGGTTACAGAAGTTCAGATATCTTATACAGAAACAATTTTAGAATTACTGGGTCACTTCAGATGTCTGAAAAAGTAGCATCTGAAAATTCAGAGTTATTTTCAAAGTTACTAAAACTAAATCACTATGCAGAATCAGTTACATGGACTCCTTGCAGAAACAGAAATCAAAAGCTAATTATTTTTGTGGAAAAAGTTTTTATAAATTTTTCACAGAAAATTTGTCTTTATTGTGGTGCTAGAATAGGTGATCCTGCCAGAGATAGGACTTTCTTGCTCGTTACTCAACACATTTAGAAGAAAAACATCTAACCAAAAGATGATGCCAGATACACATACACACAGCAATGAGTATTGTTCTTGAAATTAATTTTTCAGTTTATAAAATTAATAGTATTGGTCTGAAGAGTAATCACAACTCGTTGGCATTTATAAAAGTTTTTTAAAAGTCCACTCTGCAGCATTATGTATCACTGGGGAGCTGAGTCATCTGCATTGTTAGCCTATTCAACCATAAGCTTGCTTACTGTCAGCATAATTTATCCTCCAATCCTTTTGTTGAATGTATTTTAAAAAAATATTATAACCCAAACATGTCTATTCTTTCAACTTGCATCCAAAATGGCTAGGTCTTAATAAGAACCTGAAGTTTGAAACTGAACAAGAGGTTAACATCAGATCAGAGTATAATATAGGAAAAACACCAATACTAGACAGTGATATGCAGCAAGCAAGGTGGCTCTTCATGTGTAAGTAGGTGTTGCTAAGAATAACTGCTGGAAGAGCTCCACTTGGTAGGAAAGTTGTGATATGCTAAATAATCTAATAAAAATATAAATGTTTGTTGATAACTGTTTCTATTGGAAGACATCTGATAACTAATACAAGGTATAAAAATAATTAGTACTCCTTTTTTACTCTCAACTTTTATGCAGCCACTTATTAACAGTTCACTTGTCAAAGATTTTCCTACCTGGACTGCAGCAGGTTCCTTCACATACTGAAATTTGAAAAAGGCAATCAATTTTGAATCACTCCATGGCACAGCAAGCCAGGGTATAACTCGATTAACAGACATTATTCATGTAAAGGTTCATATTCTTATTCTCACCAAACAATTTTTTCCAAACTATGTAGTAGTTATACACAATGCTCTAAATGTGTTGCTGTAAGTATATAACATAAAAAAAAAAAAAAAAGTAACAGCAACTTCAAGAGGTACTCAAAAATACAATTACTATGGTTTCTATGGCAGAGGAGTTTGATTTACGCAGCATTTCACACCATTTATAAACCACTGTTAGTTTAGCTTTCTAATGCATTTTGTTCATGTCAAGCTCTCTTTCTAAAAATGATCTCCATCTATTTAGGTGAACCTATGTGACAAGATTTCCCCCTTCCAACAGGCATTACTCAATTTCTCTTTTTGTCATAGCACAGAAATATCACCACACATGTAATACACCACCAATGGCTCTGCACCAAATTTTTCTGCCTTTGAATCAACACAAAGAGCTTTTGGGGGCTTCTAACTACACTTCCACAAAAAATGAGATTCAATACTATTTTAATACACAGAAGTGCATTTCCCTATTATATGTTTGAAGGAGACTCCATTTCTCTCTCCTGGGCAAAGTGCACTGCTGTTCAGTTCCACCCCAGCTTACTACCCTCTACCATTCTCTTCCCCAGTCATCTTTTGGCTTTGCGCACATTTCCCCTCCACATTCAGGTGAACACATCTGCCTTCAACAGTACCACTTCCTGTCTTCCCCACTTCCTTTAATTCAAGTTCCTTCCTTGTGGCTCCCTCTATTCTCCTGCCTTTTGAGCTCACTTTACTCTCCAACTTTCACTTTGTATACACATCTAGTGCCCCCTTCCTGCTCTCTTTGTCCTTTTATGGGTATTTGCAAGTCTGCTATATTTTAGAACAGCATGAAGTTGCATATGGATAATTTCCTCTAAAATAAAATCTCTTTTGTGTATGCTACAGGCATTTATCCGATGGAGAGGACTAAGAGTATGGTGATATCTAAACTCAGCAAGCTTAGGAGTTTCTCTGTGACAGTTTTCTCCCATGAACTTATTCTTACAGATAAGTTTGCAAAAATTAAAAGTCTTCCTATTTAGGTCTACTACATAAAAAAAAAAAAAAATCTACATAAGATTTGGAGACCATTAAGTTGAAGTGTCAGCCACAAGATCAACAACAGAAATGTACATTTTACGTTAAGGAGTCCTAAAAAAGCCATCATTAATGCAAGTGCTGTGCCATTTACTTATTTGGATTAAGTATCTTTAGAAGAGTCTACCGAGTTACAAAAGGAATTTAAAAAAATACAAAAGTAAAAGTACTCTTACTTTTTCATCATCATCAGAAAAAGGGGCACCGCCGGGAGTCTTATTTATTGCTTGGGCAACACCAATAATCTCTCCATCACTGTTTCTTATGGGCATGCACAAGAGTGACTTTGTCTTGTATCCAGTCAGTTTGTCAATCTCATCATTAAAGCGTTGATCCTTCAAGAGAAAATAAGGAAGCATTAACACACATGTTGTACATCTCCATTTTCTTCAGGCAGCAAAGTACTTTATCTTCTCAACACTTTATACAGTATTTACAGTAGTGTTATATGGTTGCTTTGTTATTACCCCAGTCTTTACAAGCTGTTTTTCCTCAGTTAAGGTACTAAGAAAAATAGTTTTCTCAAAGGATCAGTACGAGGTCTACCATTACATAATTGTATTCACTAAAGTCCCACAGTCATATCCTTAATTAGAAGAATGACCTGCCTAAAGCATCACTACCAAAGCAGCTACCAGGAGAACATGGTAAAAATGAAGACAAATTAAACATATGAGGAAAGTAAATACAAAAAGAGGAAAAATGTGATAAAAACTGCACAACACACTTTGGGCCCTGACAAACCACAAGCTCCTTACCCCATAGCTCAACACAACTGTACTGCACAACATCCTTGCCTCCAAATTGGAGAGACATTGATTTGACAGATGGACCACACTGTGGATAAGGAATTGGCTGGATGGTCACACTCCAAGAGTTGTGGTCAACAGCTCAATGTCCAAGTGGAGATCAGTGTCGAGTGGTGTTCCTCAGGGGTTGGTATTGAGACTGGCACTGCTTAACATCATTGTCAGCAACATGGACAGTGGGACTGAGACTACCCTCAGCAGGTTTGCTGATGACACCAAGATGTGTGGTGCAGTTGAGACACTGGAGGGAAGGGATGCCATCCAGAGGGACCTTGACACGCTTGAAAGGTGGGCCAAGCTCATGAAGTTTAATAAGGCCAAGTGCAAGGTCCTACACCTGGGTCGGGGCAAACCCAAGCACAAACACAGGCTGGGCAGAGAATAGATTGAGAGCAGCCCCAAGAAGATGTACTTAGGGGTGTGGGTTGATGAGAAGCACAACATGACCCAGCACTGTGCGCTCATAGCTCAGAAAGCCAACCGTATCCTAGGCTGCATCAAAAGAAGTGTAATCAGCAGGTTGAGGAAGGGGATTCTTCCCCTCTACTCCACTTTTGTGATACCCCACCTGGAGTACCAGCATGCAGCTCTGGGGCTCCCCAATATAAGACAGACATGGGCTCATTGGAGCAAGTCTATAGGAGGACCATGGAGATGATCAAAGGGCTGGAGCACCTCTCCTATGACGACAGCCTGAGACAACTGGTGGTTTTCAGCCTGGAGAAGAGAAGGCTCCAGGAGATCTTCTAACAGCCTTCCAGTAGCTAAAAGGGGCCTACGATAAACCTGGAGAGGGACTTTAAAAAGGCATGTGGTGATAATAAAAAGGGGAATGGCTTTAAGCTGAAAGACGACAGATTTAGATTAGATATTAGGAAGAAATTCTTCACTATTATGTTGGTAAGACAATCAAACAGGTTGCCCAGAGAAGTTGTAGATGCCCCAGGATGCTCTAGAAGTGTTCAAGGCCAGGCTGGATGGGGTGTTGAGCAACCTGGTCTAATGGAAGGTGTCCCCAACCACGGCAGAGGGTTGAAACTAGCTTTAAGGTCCCTTCTAACCCTTACAATTCTACCGCTGCTGATAAATATTCCTACCAGTGAAGCTGTGAGTAACCACACAGCCCTTGCAGGCACCGGTGAGGGCCTGAAGCTCCTGTGCACACACTGTCTCCCCTGCAAGGCACACACCAACGAAAGAGCTGTTCACAGTTCATGAAACCTATCTCTTCATAGTGTGTGGAGAATGCAGATGCTGGGATTTGTATGAAAGAATAATAAGCTGCAAGAAGTTCTGTGCTGAAAATATATAGGCAAATATCTGGGTAGTCTGAAAGTTCCTAATCTAAACTAATTTTTCATTAATCTCTACTGCTTTAAGGGTCAAGTTTAAAACTAGCACTCTCAGTGTCAAAGGAACAGAGTAACTGAATCCCCACAATAAATGTTTGCCCTTAAGCTTTACATGGCAAGCAGCAATTATTTATTCAAGAATTTTGCAAATATAATTTCTTGTAGTTTTGTTTATTTTCAAATTTTGCTGACCAAGAATTGTATCTAGCATCAAGTGTTTTTATAGTTACATATAATTTTTTTAAACACATTTATGTCATATGCTATTGTATCCACTTTAAGTTTTTTGAACAATGATGATGCATCATTAACCATGAAGATTTTTATCTATTTTAATTTATGCTTATATAAAATCTCCAGATAATTGAATAAGCCTGCAGTGTAATCCTATTAATCATTAAGCATGCACTTCCTTGAAAAAACAAAAAAACAAATCAGAACACATACTGCGAGCATAAGACCCCTCTTACAGTAGAATGAAAGAAATACATCTCACAACCAAATAATAAAAATGTTTATAAAAACGTGCTGGAGAGTAAAGATATTTCAAAGAGCATCTTGGTGTGAGTAACACAAGCAAGTATTCTGTTACTTTCATTTTTTTTCCTAAGGCAGCAAATGTGCGTAAGGCTACATATAATCCCTTTTAAGGGATGTACATGAGAAAAAAATGCTTGCATCACATTCCAAGACTACTTCCCTTTTCAGCACAAAAAACCACCAAATATTTTATTAAATCTAGATTTTCTTCACATTTGTTGTTGTCAATCCCATTCTGTGGGTCACAGTGCTGCACATAGAGTATATTCTGTCCCCAAAGTTATCCAGGTACTAAAGCCTTAGTAGTAGTACTGCTAATCCCAATGCATAAAAACATTGACTTAAATTGCATTTAGACAGTTCTTACTTCAGACTTGAAACATGGTTTAGGGGCAACTGACTAACACATTTTACATTAAAACACTCGAAATAGTGTCTCATACTTTCGTACTTGCAGGAACTTCAGAATGCAATAAATTGTAAAAGATGATAAACTACCATCTTCAAAAACATAACTAGTAGTGCAAAAAAATATGCAGAGGGTGACAATATTCTATCTTGAAATCAAATTAAATTTGATCACAGTTTAAAAAGGATGCTGCAGAGTTCAGAAGTAGTAGTGCTAACAGCATCTTTGTTCATCTTGGAAGAGAATAGTCTTCAACAGCTATCAGCCAGGAAGGGAATTACTGCTATTTACTGGCAGCAGCTCCGTTCCTCCGGGGTGAAGTTAGCATTTATGCTGCAGACAATAGTTACAGCCCGTTCTGACTCCCTTAACATGAGCAAACTGAACTGTTCAACAAAAACAAGCACAAGTTTTGTTTTCAAATGTTTAGACAATACTGATTGTGAAATAATGTCCATATTTGTCTCAGGTGATGAAAACAATCCATACAGTCTTTTAATCTAAGATAAAATTTGATTAAGATGAAAAAGAGATAATTTGTTAAATCTTTACTGATGCTAAATACTGACAGGTTTTTTTCCTGGCAATTGTATTTCCCTGTTGTGAGTTGCAGATTCTATAGAAATAGACTGTTCTAGTCACCTCAAGATACATGATTTATAAATGCTCTACACTCAGATATTAACATATACATTTGGCTATTTTACTACTCATCGTAATTTTTCACACCTTTCAACCACAAGGAATTAACATGAACTGTGGTATTAATACACAGTTTATAGTACTCTTCTGCCACACAATACCAAGCTCTTGGTTCTTTTTTTATTATACTTTTTTCTTTTGTTCTGTTTTAATTCTGTAAGTTTATTAGGAGTGGTTCTTCTTCCTTACACCTATTTCTGCCTCTGGAGTGTATCAAACAATCCTTGCTTTCATAAAGACCAGATTACTAATATGCAGTCTTTGATGAGGCTTTGATAAGATTCCCTTGAATTATTTGTGCCTAACATCTTAGGAGAACCAGAACCCTCATGACAAATGTTTTTTAATAACAGCATCAAGAACCCAGATCTGCCTGATCTTGTGATCTTTCCACATGCTTCTAAACACTTTTATATCAACTTCAATCAAAGCTGATCTGTTCTTCACTGTAGAGAATCCCACCTAGAAATAGATGGCTCTTCTGTAACAGAACAAAATGAAATGCAATGCAATTATCACACAATAGGCTTCACCAATGAATAAATTCAGCATAATTTCTTCAACTACTTCTTGGTAATGTCTGAACTACTATTTGGAATTAGCTATTGTTGCTGAAATATTGGTAATATTCTTTGTGTTACTGAAGAGACAGTCTTGTCTCTACAAATTTTGTTCAAAGCAAAACAGAGTACATGGGGAAACACCTAAATGAAAGCATGACTTGACTAGTAATATTGGTTTTGATTACGTCTTGTGAGCCTTATGAAAGAAGTAAGCCTTCAAGGGGGAGTTTAACTGAAAAAGGACAGCTGTTGGACAGACGAAGCGAGTTGTAATTCATTTCTCTGAATACACAATTAAGAGAGATACATTGTTATAAGACAAAAGAGGTCTGGGATAAAAATTAGGAAGATGTATTCATGTTGATCTGAAAGCTTCCTATGTTTGGGTGAAAGTTCATTGCAGTGGGTATTTTAATCCAATTGTAATTTACCTGCAGTGAATGGTGGCACACAGGACACGGGACTTGTGAACCTGCCTGAACTGGATATATACAGTACAGCTGACACTGTTAGGAACGGATTCAGTGATGAACTATCAATCCTGTGTTCCTTAATAGATGCTCTGGAGAACCAGAGGCACAGGAGGGATGAGCAATCTGGAAAGTGTTTTTTAATTGCTACTACATTGCTTTTTTGACTTTCAAGTGGATTTTGGAAGTTTCCCTGTTTGTGTCTCTTGCTGGGACTTACACACTAGGACAAAGGCAGCATATGGATAGCAGAGCAGACAGCCCCAGTCCCAGAAGCATGCCATTCAACAGAGATGCAATGACACGTTTTGGTCTTCCTGCCATCTGATATCAAATTATCCACATATGCTAGAGAACTGGACTATCTTTCAGAGAAGTACATTACCTCTCTAGAGCAGAGACTAAAGGTATGGTAAGCACCGTATACGGACGTTACTGCATTTAATTGGGAAAGGGAGACTTTTTTAGGAAAGCCTCAACAGCAACTTGGTATATCTGAAAATCATCATGATGTGAAGTGAAACTCAACTCCTAACCTTTTGTAAAAAAGCAGGCAGGAATTTTATTTTGGTGACATTTAGGAAAGCAATGAGGAAAGCTATACAAGTGAACAAAATAAAACACTGTTTCTGGCAACATTAATGTATATATTGCGTGGTTCAACAATATAAGAAAACTGAATAACTGGATGACCTGCATTATGTCCCAAACCACTCTAACAGAGGATCTAACAGAGAGGTTTTACTGGGTTTAACAACATCAGTAAAAATCTCACTGCCCAAGTGTGAACTGTGATGGCTGAGAAGCTTGTCCAGAATTTACATCTACCTCTCCTCACAGGGTAGTAACCTTGAGGGAGGAGGCCTGTTTAGCAGCTGATAACAAAGCTGCAAAATCAGACAGAAGCCCTCTGTCAGGCTGCAAACATTTTGAGATACAAACCGTTAGAACAACCTGCAGCACAAGAGGGTCCTCACCTGCGCCAGGCTCCCACATCATAAAGAGGTATCATCAACACTGATATAACACAGCACTTACTTTTAAGTAACTTTCTTTTACAATCAAGACTTACATTCAGAAGTTAGGGGCAAACCAGATACAAGATACACTTGAGAGAGAGAGAGAAAGAGACTTCACTGTAATTTTGATTGTGCTGGCAGTATTTTCACACAAAACCACTCAAGAATTACAAATAAAGTCTTCCACTGACCATTTAAAATACTACTAAAACAAAACATAGTCATTTTTACTGCTTTGGTTCTATATAACGAGATTCCTAGATGACAGAGAAGCTCAAAATGTGAAGACTGAGGCACTTTTAACTGGAATTTCACAACTGCCAACTAGGAACAGTTATTCTGTAGGATAAACCTTATCCTTGTCTCAAGCTATTTATTGATTGTACATTCTTCGTTCAGGAAGTATTACCCTGTAAAATGTGACATTCAATCAAGTAAAGACACAGAAGAGAGCAGGCTTGTTTCATCAATGCAAGTGCTGGTATTTCAGCTGCTTGCGCAGTGACACTGCAGTCCTGGTTCTTTTTGGACATATTTTAAAACTGTCAGTAAGTAAGATCAGAAAAAAATCTTCATGCTTCTATTCTATACAATACCAGATTATGGTACAGAGTTTTTTTCCTAGCGTTCTGGAATAGCCTATTATCACAATTTCAATTTCCATTTAAAACATATTAAATTTCTAGTTCCTGTAACTGTTTGGATAACATTAAAAGTGTGATCTGAAAGTTATCAGGAACATAAGGATTAGAAATGCTAGAACCTGGCTGTAAGCAGCATGAATTCTTATGAGTGAGCTGGTATATTCAAATTCACTTCTCTAGATCCCCTACCTTCATCATATTGGATGAAAACTAAAAATGCTGACTATGCTTACAAGCCGTGATCGCATAAGATACTCATTTATCTTGATGTACCTGAGGCTTCAGGCAATTTGAATGCAGACCTGACCAAATAATGCTGATCTCCTGTATGTCAAGTCCTCCAGATAGACCTCTGTATTCATAAAATTAGTCTGTAAATCTGACTATGAGTTCAGCAAGGACTGAAAAAAGTCAAATCAGCTGTAATACTGACAGAAGCAGCAAGCAAAAGAAAAATCCATTAGGGCCTCATCCTCTTTTCTTTGATATCAGTAGCATGGACCATGGATGAGGTCACTAAAGAATAATTGATCATGAATAAACCTGAAGAGCTGCACTTAGAGGAGGCCTACAAAAATTAATGCATGCTGACCAGGAAATGTTAAAACCTCATCTACACATTTCTAAGGGGGGAAAAAAAAAAACCACAAACAAAAAACCCACACGAAAAAAGAAATATCTTCTCAAAAAATTCTAAGGACATGCAGTATTCCACAAAAGGCCATAGAGGGTATCTAACTCCCATGAAACAGTCAAAACAAGTATTTTGTTCTTACTTAAATCTATGTTTCTTTTCTCAAGACATTTGAAGTAACAGAATAGGTTGATAGAAATGAAATCAGTTTTAACTTCTGAGCAAAGTTTTACTAACTGCATTTCAGTGTTGATTTTCAGTTTAAGTAGGTGATTCAAACATTGTTAGTAAGGGTACAGTTTCTGTTGTTTTTCTTTCTTTTAACATAGTATAACTCCTTGAACTTGGAAAGAAAATATATCCTTTTATATCCTCATCAAAGCTAGTACAATTCATGAGAGTATTATTAGCATGATTTAGAACAGAAAAAGTAGGATCCTAAACCAAGATAGCTAAGAGTCAAATAATGTAGTGGAGTATGAAGCCTGCCTGAATACATTTCCACAAATTAAGTCTTCATGACAAAGACATTGTTTTCCTTCTCCAGAGTCCAAGGAGAAAGCGTTCAATCTAGTGAAATGCTATAAGTGACTCAGCCAAAGCTGACAGCTACAAGGAAAAGCCATTTCTGATTTTTTTTAATGATTTGAAGCTACTGCTTTTTAATCACACAGAACAGAACACAAGAGGTGCTCAATTAACAGGCCTGGCCTACTATATTTTACAGCTCATTGCACACAGTTGTTTCTTCCTTAGGAAGGGCTCACAAAAAAAACCCCAAAAACCAAACAAAAAACCCAAACAAACCAAAACAAAAAAAGTGCAGCAAAAATTCTTTGAATATACTGTATTTAAATTACTGATTGAGTTACCCAAGTTGCATCAAAAATAGGTAATAAAAGTAGTATGTTTGACAGCATTGTCAGCCTGAATATTTTTGTACTACCAAACTGCATGGGATAGATGAATTTGATTTAATGTGCTTTTGATTGACTTTATAGGAAGCCATCCTGCAGGAGCCTTTACATTTACTGAAGAAGTTGAAACTGGAAGAGGCCTATTCAATTTCTTAATCATGCTTCCTCTGAGCATAAAATACATAAATTTTTATAGCAAACAAAAAGAGCAATCAAAAGGCAGCAAGTTATCTAGATTCAAAGCACAACATTAACGAAGCTAAATACAAATGAAAAATTGTCATCCAGTCTGTTCTAGATACTCTTCTCTAAAAATCACATATGGTATAAATTACATTGTGCATAAACAGGAAACAGAAACCAAATGATAAACCACTACAGTAGATATGGGAAAAACCTTGTAGAGAAGAAACTTGCACACAAAACTCAAGTAATAAAGCGATCTCTGAAGAGACTTCCATGTAAACATTGCCGCAGCTACCCCTGTCATCTCCCCCAAAATCCCTGAAGCCCCAGAGACAAAGGCAGCAGGAGAAAAAACTAGTACCATTCATCAGCATCAGAAACCTAATTCTCCCAATTAAATAAGCATCCAGTCCAGTTATATTGCGGCTATTTATATAGTGACAACAATATTTCTTATAAAACAGATAAGAATGCACAAAACAGCTAACTCTATTCTTTCGCTCCCAAAACAATTCTTAAAATCTAATTTCCAGATTTAAAAGTAAGTCCATGTATAGTTTGAACTAAAAAAAAAAAAAAAAGGCTTACTTTGAAAAAAATCAAAATATTCATTTGCAATGATGCAACATTAAAGTTTTGATGTGGTGGATTTTTTTTTTTTCTTTTTCTTTAAAATGCATCAGTAGTTTGGGTTTGTTTGGTTTTCTTTGATTGAAGTGTTATATTATTTATGTCCTTTTCTGACCACCGTTACATTTATTAGTTAGGCAAGAGACATAAGTAACAATGTGTGTTGTCTACTTATGACTGGCACAAAAATAGTGGAGAAAAATAATATAGGCAGTCTTTCTCAGACAGGAGTAAATAACTTCGTAAGCACTAGCAAGTTTGCAGACATGGCTGCCAAGCTAATAAGCATAATTACATCTCATGCTACGTAGCCTGAGCTGATCTACAGCAGGGATCAGAAAAGATTCTTCCGTACAGCAACATTACCCAGATACATCAAAAAGTTCTTTTTTTTTTTCCTTCAAAACAAACTCCTATTAAATCACCCATAGCACAACAGTAAACCAAGTTGTGGTCTTGGGTATAGCAGTTTCTGTGCACTTCTGCTCTGCTTGTATCATCATTAAAAATTTTTTTTACAAAGAAAAATATTTTTCTTCTAATTTTAAATATTTAGAGATCACACCAACTACTGTTTGCATCCACCACAGTGGCTCTCTGTGCCCTTCTGGACCTAACTGATGCCCTGCTGGGAACCAACCACAACCATGTCTGTGCTCCCATCTCGTTCCAAACTCGCTTTCAGCCAGGTCTTAGTGCCGACCTCCTAAACATTAATGATTATTTATATAACATACATACACACACAGGGTGGCTTTTAAAAAGCTGATACTTCTCTGAGCAAAGAAATCAACAAGACTTCTGGGTGTTTCAACAGAAACCTGTATATGGGTTTAATCCTGTCACTGCAAGTGATTACTCAGGTGAGCAACACATGGCCTCAAGTGTTACAGAAGCAGTATAAGAAGGTTCTTGAATAATAAATCAAAGCTATCTTCTTGTGACAAAGCAGTAGTGTTATTAACAAAGCCACACGTTTTCATGGGTGCACTGTAGAGACATTAAGCTCAGACAGCACACAATTGCTGTTATCCTGTTAACATGCAACTCTGCTGAGCCATTGGCTCAAGTTGTTTATACTTCAGACTTTGTCAATAGGGTTGTTTTAGAAAAATAAAGCAAATCAACTTGCGTAATGATTGCATGCTTGTTTATTAATTTTGTTATTCTGTAGGAAAACTACACAATAGCCTACAACTGTAAATAACCAAAATTAAACATCCATTTTTTTGGAAAATTGAGAACCAATCAAACAGAACAGCAAAATCATTTACCAAGCAAGACTACAGCTTTGCTCAGTCTTGGGCTTGTAACAGGATTTCAGCTAAAATTTTAAAGGCCTAGTCCTGCAATTCTTTCTGATAGTCACCAACCTGCTTTATATAAACATATTTCTTTCTCACAAGGAAATTACAGGCCACAGAGACACCAGTTTCACACCTGTTCCACAAGGAAGTTTTACAAGCACCTGAGGGGGGGAAAAATTAAAATGTGTGTTTTCTTCAGACAGATGGACCAGCTGAGCAATAAACCAGTTAAAAGACTGCCAGCTTAACAAAGGTTGGTCTTAGAGAGGGCCAGAAAATTACCTCAGCTCTCCAAAGGACCTTTCCAACTCAAGCTCTCCACAACCAACAGCCCAGGGGCCTGCTGCAGAAGTGCGAGCTAAAAAAAGCCCCACCAAACCGAAATAAAACCCTCCAAAAAACCCAAACCACAAAACTACTAACCTGCTAATGCTCTGAAGTCCTCCATGCTTGTGTTTGCCTGGAAGTCTGTACCTGCACAACCCCTCATACCAGCACTAAAACAAGACAACACTCTATACTCTGGCACTGATTGTAAGTATGCGAGCCCCACAAAATGGCTGATAATTATCCAGCAGCTGCAGTGAGAAGCAGATAGTACTCACTACACATGAATATGGACAGACCCCTTCCCCTCGGTCCTGGTACAGGGACTTGTGCTTGCCCAGCCACCACCAGCCCACCTGCTGCTCATTTCCAATGATGCAGCAGCCGCTGCAGGCACCCCTGGGGCAGCAAGCAGGTGAGGTGCATCTGTGGGGTAATGGCTGGGCAACCCTGGAGGACAGGCCATGAGCCTCGCCTGCCTCACACAAGCATGGAGAGGAAGCTGTGTTCCCTTGTGATACCTGAGGGCTGTCATCAGTGGGGTGGGTACACTGCGCTGTGCAGACCTGCCTGTCCTGGTGATCCACCTGAGCAATAGCACAGAGACATGAAACTGGGCCCTCAGGTAGCTTTGGACGTGTGTCCTTCTACACATCCCTGGCATCTACCGGGTGCTCCTGCCCCCGGCAAACATCTCCAAGGTGAGAGCAGTGGTGGTGTGACCCAGGAAGGCCTCAGGACATGTTACAAGTCCATCAGAAACTGTTCCTTGAGAAGAAGACTTAAGGAGCGAGGGAGGTGACAGGAGGTGAGGAGACCTCCTCAGCTGCTGCCCCAAGGGGTCTCTACTGTGGAGAGGCAGGAAGGTGCTGCGAGGAGATCCCTCTCTCCCAGGCCAATGCCACTGTGACACGCAGGACATGTTTGTCTCCTCTGGGCTGCTGACTTGGGGATAATCACAACATCCCCTCACCAATAGACTGACTTGTACTCACAATTTCAAGTTTTTCTAAATTTTGCCTGATGGGCTGGAGTGTCCTTTTGTGGAAAGCATGTTAGAGCAGTTTAGTTCTTTACTGTTGCAATTATCTCCTGCCTTCCCCTTGTACTTTTCTAGTGATGTTTAATGCACAGCAAAAATTGTTTTAACTCATTTTTCTGTATTACACGCAATTTTTAAAAATTATTGTTTATTCTGCCTGCCAGGTTTCATGCTCGCTGAAGAGCAACCTCTGTCCTTGTTAAAGAGTCAGCACTGAAATGAATACTACCATTGTTGGTGCCTGCTGCTGAAGTGCTGCTGAATAAAACAGTGCCTAAGTGCTTACCATTTGCAGAACTGAACCTCCCGGTACCCAGGGTTTTAATGCTTTAACTGCTCTTTAAAATTGAAAGAGATGCACTGTTAATATTGATGGTAACAAACAGCTACCCTGTGTAATGAAATGCGGCTCCCACCTGCTCCTGGCCTTCTACACCAACAGCCCGTCCCACAGGCGCTCCCAGGCTGAAAGGTTTGCACCCATGAGCAGTAACGTTGTAATGCTGTCCTGACAGAGCAGGAGACAGTGAATACTCCGAGCTCACCCAGCCATTCTGAAGAAGACAACATCCATGCCTGTACCTAAGGTGTTCAAGGATGTTTCAAATCTACTGTAAAAGGTTGTGTTATAAATTAGCTGTATTCTGCTTGGCCTAAGCTTGAAAGAGGTCACAAGAGAGTCCAGAACCAAAAGCTTGATTTGGTTTTTGTTTTGCTTGATTTTAGTTCCAGCGATGTGGTTACATTTTCTTTTTAAAGACTTCAGCTGTATAGAAAAGTAATTTCTGATCATCTTTTATGGCACTTTCTCCAACTGACAAAACCCAATGTCTTAGCTTTACTCCATTTAATGTTTCTCCTCTCTTTGCTACCCACTTTATTAAAACATCCATCTGGCAAGCCATTGTCGTCTTCTGTCTTTTAAACCTACTTTTTAAATTCCTACTTTAACATCATAAGATGTACAGAAACTTTATTCAGCTGGCACCGGCAAATGGCAGAACATATTTTTCACCACTTTCTGATGTATGCTTACTATTCTAAAGAGTAATAGGGTTTTTTCACTAGTTGGAAGGACTTGGGATGCTATTAAATTACCTCCCAACGCTTGCACAGCTAAAGGTATAATGATAATCAAACATTACTTGTGATTTAAAAATTTTATTATTTAAATACTGCTCTAAAAGGTAGAACAAAATTAAAATGATCAGTAACTTCAGCTAACCATCATAGAAGAAATGTGAGAAGGGATGACATGAAAAAAACCCTATAACTTTAAACAGGAAAAAAACCTTAAATTTTTAAACAACTCAGAAGAATCGTAGGTAAGGTTTAATGGCCTCTCTGCCTGTGTATTTACAATATGCTTAATAGTCTTCATATATGACTTCAAAAGCTACATCTGTGCTCTGTTAAAAGGAGTCTCAGTGGACATTTAGGTCCCAAATTTTCTTGCTGGTATGATCGGATTCTTCCAACATGTGTGCTCAAGCCACAGTGCATTATTCAAGTAAGAATAAAGAGTCAGAAATGCTTCCCAAAATTAATATAGGGGAAAACCCAAGGCCTTATTTTCAAACTTAAACTGACTAGGAGTTCAATTTGCAAGTCAGCTGGATTACTTGCAGGAGAAAGAGTTTTAGGCTGGCTCCAAAATGCAAAGAATGTATCTAATTCCCTTCCTGTTCTCAAATCCTCTGTAGTACTAACTCTTACAGATTAGATCATATATTTTACAAAGTATTATAATTATAAACTCATTTTCATCACTTGACTTTGTAATGTAATAAATAAAGCTTTTTAATGCCATGAATGAAATTGTGCAACTTTTGAATCAGTCATGTAACACTTCCCTAAACTTTTCCATTAACCAAGTATCTGTCAAATTCTTTGATGCTGTGAATCTCCAAAGAGTTTGTTCAGTCACTGCTGAACTTCATAAATCAAAGTACCATAAGATGTTATATACTGTTTAGCATTAAAATAAGTTGTTATTATACAGGCCTCAATAGATAATAGTAATTCCAAACCTTGTATCTAAGTATGCTTACTGAACTAAGGCAAATTGTTTCCATGAGCAGGTTTTGAAAGTCTGACTCAACAACAGTAATAATCACCTAGATCGTGGAAAAGCCCCAGCCTATTGTTTGATTTCATTTTTTAGTACTTTTTAGAAAAATAAAAGTGTAATTGAAAGCACAATCTCTGGAAATTACACTGCCAGTCACTTACAAATGTTTCCTAAATGAGGCTGTGTATGGGCACAGGGGACTGCCAGTGTGAAGCACATTACAAAATGTGACAGGATTTATATGTAGTGTAGATTGCACTGAAATCCCATTAATGTCAGTAGTAGCTGATGATAGAAGCAGGCAACCCAATTTGTACTCAATGGTGGAACTCCAACTGGTATTTGGGCAGGCTCTGAGAAAATAAAGAAGGTTGGATGATAATATAACAAATTTCCCAACACTGTAAACTAGCGAAGTGATTACACAGTAGTATCTTTACCTTTTTAAAGAAGTTTGTTATTAAAAAAAAAAAAAGAAAACAAGAAAAGTAAAACAACTTTAACCTTTAACCTAGAGGTGTTCTTCTGGCCTATCATAAGGCCTTTTCTTACCAAATGGGTAGTATCAATATAGACACTCTCTTCAGTGGACAAAATGGTGCTGTGCTGTCACCCCTTTTTCTTCAACTCCACCTGTCAGCCTGATAAAGTTTCCTGGTGGTACTTTTTTTTAGCTGACAGTTGTTTAAACACTCCCAGCATCAGTGGCAATGCTGACAAAAAAAATCATATAATCATACTTACTAATTTTTAAAGTGCTGTATTGTGAGCACTACAATGATCTGAAATGGAACAGCTGTTACTTCTTTACACGCATGTACCTGGGCTTCCACAGGGCTCTCTATACTATTAAATTATAAAGGTCTCCTTTTAATGATGCACAATGGATATATATGTGTCAGGTAAAAGAAGATATACTAACTGAGAAACATAATGGAAAGTTGATCCCCCATTTTATTATCAAGCAAAACTTTCATTGAAGTTACAAGGTCTAAAGTTTCTTTTGCACAAGAGTTAATAAGAAGTAACTCCATTTAAAGCAGGGAAGTTGCAATCGATAAAATTACAGGATGAACTTGGCTTAGAACTTTCCCCTCTACTGCAACTAATGTACTTGTGGCTTAAATAGACAATGAATTGTATTATTTATATTACTTTAATCGATTTTGGATAGGAGCCAAACAAAAGTATAATATAAATAGTACCAGGAATGGCAACTGGATGGATTTGTTTTTCACTTTTCTCTGCAAATGAAACAGAGAAGAAACTGTTTTAAGTAGTGGATCTTTTTCACAGGTAAGGGAACACAAAATAAACAAACATTGAAGAAAAAAACAATATAGTGTCTTGGGACTAGGAAACACCCTTTCCGTTGGCATTTTCAGAAAAAGGTGGCTGGAGCTATCCAGAGTTAAAAGGAGACATCAAGCTCTTTCACAGCCAAACTCAGATATCCTTTATCTGTTTAGTCACTTGAGACTATTGAGAACATCTACTTAACCCCCAACAGAAGATATTTTGGGAAGAGTACAGTTTTAGAAGTAATAATAGTTACCAAAAAAAAAAAAAAAAAAAAAATCAGATGGTGTGTAATGGTGAAAAGGAAAAATGAAGAAAACAAGCTTAGATTTTTTTCAAAGGCGACCCAACGCTCAATCATTTTAGTCTGAATATTACAGCATTTTTACCAAGCTCTATTCATTCCCTCTGAACTCTGTGGGTTGGGAACCTCTGTCTGTCTGGATCGATGAGGTGCCCAGCATTTTTCACTGCTTGACAAATAAATAAATATTCGGCTCAAAATGCATTCACCTTGGCTCTTCTGCATTTCAAACAAAAATAACCCAATCTTATTTTCAAGTTTCTTCCTTGTATGGTTTGCTATAAAGCATCAATAGGTTTTTAATGTTTATTATTGAAGTTATTAATGTAGAGCAAAATTAGACATTGGGCAATGGTTATTACTAAAATCCTTAAAGACATACATCTCCCACCTTTCTGAAGCTTTCTAAGATCCTAATTGAGAAAATCTGTCTCTCTGTGGTTCTTAATTTTCTCAAGAACCTCAAACTGCTGATAGTGTGTCACACTAATAAACTCTAGAAATAACACCCAGGACTGAGAGGTATGTTTCAAGCTGGTAAACTGAATGCACCAGTTTGCATTAACACACGCAAGCGAAGACAAGTCGGTCCCTGCTGAAGTCAAAGGGAATTTTTGCCTTGAAGCCAGGACTACATTTTCACAATTCACACTGAAGCCTCTATAAAAATAAAAGGTGAGGAAAACCCTTGCAGGAGAACAACAGGACTGGTTATCACTCCTAGGAATAGGTTTGAAAATATATGCCATGTGGGCTAAGTGGGCATATGCAAAGGTGAAAGTATATGCTCCTTTGAAAGCAGTGAAATTATTTCAGCAGAAGGTAGGCAGGAAACATTAATGAGACAGAGATTTAAGAATGTTATCATTGGGATTGTCACGGGCATTTTTTTTAACTTTTCTTCAACCGATTCCAAAATACGTTTTGAAAATGCCTGAGGTGAAGTACCACTCCTGCGAAATCCAGCAGCACTGCTGCACCGATCTGATGGCCACTCTGGCCCCGCCGGTCACCGAGAGACGCTCTCCGCTTTCCCTCCCGCCTTCACGGGAGTCCCCTCCCGCCCCGTCAACAGTTGCCCCGAGCGTATCCGCGGCCGCTACGCGCAACCCCCGGCACCCCGACGGTTCCAGCGCCGCCGCCTCGGCAGGGACAGCCCCGTGAGAAGCCGGGTGGCGGGGATGGGCGCCCCGGGAGGGAGGAAGGGCCGGGCGGCGGCGGGGCTTCCCGGCAGGCGCATCCACCACCGCGGTCCGGGGGGAGCCGGGGGCGGCAGAGCGCTGGGAGCCTGCCCGGCTCCTACCTGGTAGGCGTCGGGGATGTTGACCGTCTCTCCGTGCTCCGCTACGTAGCCGATGATGCCCTTACCCCAGGGCACCTGCACCTCGTTGCTGTTCTCGGTGGAGCCGCAGGGCAGCAGCGGAGTGCCAGCGTGCACGTCGAAGAACTTGGAGACTAGGCTTTTCTTGCCGGCGGCGGCCCCCTCCACGAGGAAGAGGGAGCCCCGGTCGGCGTCCACCATGAGACAGACGAAGATGAGGATCTTGTAGCTGAGGCTGGTGAGGTCCAGGTCGTTGGAGATGTCCTTGACCAGCTCCAGGAAGAACTGGCGCTCGTTATGCTCCTTGAGGTAGCGCTTGTAGTCCAGGGCAGTGGGGGGGTACTGGGGCAGGCTGATGCGGGACTCCAGCAGGGCGCTGAGGATGTGCGCGGTGGTGGGGGGCAAGGAACTGGCCTTCCGCAGCAGCGCCCGCCGCCGCACGCTGCTCAGCGGTTCCTGCGCCCGGGCGTGCACATGCTCGTCGTAGGTGAGGTTGACGTGGATGGCCTTGGAGCGGGCGAAGCTCTTCCGCAGCTCCTTCTGGGAGGCTCGGCGCTGCAGGACGCCGGGGCCGGGGCCGCCCGCACTGCCCCAGCCGCCGCCGGGGCCGCCGCTGCTTCGGCGCTCCTCTGATGGACCGGCGGCGGGGGCCGCGGGCGCTTTAGGGAGCGAGTTCTTCCTCTTCAGCCACTTCTCCACCAGCTCCGGGTGCCTCTCTAGGAAACTTTCCACTGCCGCCACGTCGAGGCCGGTGTCGGCTGTGGCCGCCATGGTGCCGGCGTTGCGGACGGCTCAGGCAGCGGGAGCCCCCGCGGAGGCCATGCCCCGCCGCTTCCACGTGCTGCCGCCGCCCCGACGGCCGCCCCGAGGCACGGGGGGTGCCGGTAGACCCGGCGAGGGGCCGCTCCTGCCCCTTGCCCGGGGCCGTCCTCGGGGGCGCGCCTTCTCCTCGCCCCCTGCTTCCCCCCGCGACCTCCTTTTCCTGCCCACCACTCTTTATTATTATTAGCAGTAGTATTCGTATTATTCTAGTTATTTTCCTGGTCCTTGACTCTCAGCCCTTCTCTGGTTGTGGCCCCGGCGCCCAGCTTTAGGCCGGCTCCCCCAGTGAGCCGGGCAGGCGCTGCCGCCGCGCCTCTGGAGGTGCTCCGGGAGCGCTCGGGCAAACCCCTTCTGCCAGGCGCTGCCAGTGCTGGCGGCGGCTGCTGCGTAACCCAGCCGGCGGACCGCTGAGGAGGGAGGGAGGGGCGGGCGGGGGGAGGACGCGGGAGCCGAGCGGGGGGGCAGGCGGGGAGGAGGGCGGGCTGGCGAGTCCCGCTGCGGGGGGAGGGGGGGGGCACCGTTACACGCCTGGCGGCAGCCGCCTCACCAGCCTCTGCGAGGGAAGCTTAGGGGGGTGGTAGGAGCGCGCAGGGTCCCCGGCCGGAGGACCCCGAGCAGGGGAGAGCTGCGCTAGGCAGCTCCGCGGCAGTGGGCGCCTCATTCAGGAGCATCGGTGGGCGTGTGCGGGGGGAGAGGGAGGGTCCTTTTGTCTGTCATGCGTGTGCAAGGGAAGGGGCAAGCCCGGTCTGCGGGCGAGGCGGGGGGAGGTAAGGCAAGCGCTCCCGTTAAAGAGGTTTGATTTATAGCATTATTTGCGCCGCTTCAGTACTTCAGGGGACAGGCGGAAACGCGGAATCCCTCCAGAAAGACCAAGCGAATTCCGTTTGTTGAATCCCCACGTTGAGACGCCCGCATCCTCTCTCTCACGCGCGGGGACCGGCTCTGCCCGGCGTTCCGCGCCGGCCGCCGTTAAGCGGGGCAGGGAGCGAGCTCTGCCCGAGGGGCCGCCCGGGGCCTTATGCCCAAGAACTGCTTCCCCCGGGGCCGCTCGGCGGGAGCGGGCTTGCCGAGGCGCTCCTGGGTGCCCGCTCCCGCAGCACTGGCTGTCAGGGGGAAGCCGGCTGTATTCACTGGGGCGGACGGACCGGGGTTATTTTTATGCGCACGTGGAGCACGTTTCATCGCAAAATCGATGCTTACGCGCAAGCGACTGAAAAAGCCGGAGTCATGGATCTTAACACGTGAAAAATGTCTTTCATGCGCTCACCAAAGACTGAATGAAGGCGGCTTCAGAAATTCATGAATGGGAGTTTGTGCGGCTGGGAAAACACACGGGCAAACCTTCAACCAAACGAGATTCCGACCTGCCGGGGACCCTGGCCCTGCAGCAGCCCATCCCGGCGCGGGGAAACGGGCAGTGCCTGCAAGGAGGGGGAACGATTTCGGGACAGGTGTGGATAGTGCACGCGGGTTTCTGCGGAGGGAGGGCTGAGTGTGTGCCCGAGGGACTGTCGTGTCTCCCGCAGCAGTCGGGGGTTGCGAGGAGCTCCCTGCAGGTGCTGTGGCTCCCAGAGACTGCTTGAGAAGCGACAGACAAAGGATTTCGCCTCCCGCTCTCGGTGCCTGCGATGTTGCAGGCGGAGCAGCAGCTCCCTCACTGCCGCCGGCCCCGGGCGGCCGTAGTGTCAGGGCTCCGTGCCTGCCCCTCCGCCCGCGGCGCGGCTTCTTTCTGCTCTTTCGGCTCTGTCCGCGGCGCCGGGGGTTGCCGTGGCGAGGGGAAGGGGCTGCTCCCGGCCGCCGCAATGTGCCTCAGCCGCCGCTGAGTTGCCGGGGGGCGCCCGGCTGCCGCACCCGCGGCGAGCGGGCTTGGGCGAGGAGCGGGAAGCGGGGACGTCGGAGGACACGCTATGGGGTTCGCCCCCGAGCTGCTCGCACCTCTAAAGAAGACGAGCTCTTTCATAAGGGTAGCTTGGACACGAAATTCCGGGCGTATCTCGGTGAGGGCAAGGGCGACTGAAACATTAAATCTTTTACGCATTTCTGTCGGCGCGCTGCCGACACGCTGCCGGGGCTGTGAAGTGAAGGGACTCCACACGCGGCAGCAGGCACAGCGTCACGGCGGCGGCGGACGCCGCGCTGTCGGCGCACATCTGTACACTGCTGCTTGTGCTGCCACTGAAGTGGCCCCAGCTGCTGGCATTGCGTCGGCGTCATCCTTGAAGGGTGCCCGCTTGCCCGATGCTGCTAATTGCTGTTTGGCCTTTCCCGTGGCATTTGTGGTTTTGCAACGCTGGCACAAACACCTCACTTGCACAAAGAAATCGCGTAAGCTGCTGAAGGCCTGGCAGGCATTTACCCCGAGCTCTCCAGCTAGGACCTTGGGCACCTGCATGCAAGCGAAAGAACTGTATGTAATTATTTTGTACCATATCACTATCGTAAGGTTTGGTCTGGGCACTCTCCAATGGTTACTACATAATGGTTACTGTGTAGCAGTTCTGTATGTAAACACTTAAAGCAATTTAGAGTTTCCAGATACAATGTGACAAATTATCACATTTGATGGTTTGTCCTTTCTGTAACTTGCACAGGCTTTTGACGTGCTGTCAGTGTAAAACCTGATTCACAAGCCTGGCCAGGTGCATCAGTGGATGTTAGGGGAAAACTTGGGTCTGTCTGTGTTCTGCACACATCAGACTGTACCTCTGTTTGCAGGGTGAGTAAACCAAGCACACTGTATACTGGGCTGCAGCTTCATATGTGGACCTGAGGCAGATTAGTTGCGGCATTTCATGGGAGGGCCAAAGAGGCAAATGGATTTTGTCAGTGTCACAGGATTGTGCTGCCTTCGTAACTCTACAGCTATGCTGCAGTGAGGTACAGGCGGCTTTTATCTGCTGCATCTGGTGTATGATGCACCCTTTATTGGCGTGGATGCACAATGTCAACTCAGACAGCAAGGCAGGCTTTAGCCAGTCCCACCTGGTCTCCTCAGGTACAGACATACAAAGGTGCCCTAAAAAAATCGCAAGGAGAAATGTCAGCTTATTTCTCAGCAGAGTGTGTTTCTCTATTCAGAAAGGCAGTGGCAAATGCACTCTTCAAACTCTTCAAAATGCAACTGAGAAAAGCACTCAAGAAAATTCTTGTTATTCAGGTAGATGCTTTAATTGTCTAAACAGCCAACAGAACAGGTCCCAGCTGTCAAACTGAAAGGGGGAAGTATCTTACAGCTACAGTACAAAAGAAAAAAAAGCAGGTTGTGTCACAGAAGTTTTCACCTCACTCTTGCTTATTTCCTTACTTAAAAACAGCAGTTCAGCTCTGTGGAGACAATTGGTTAAAGCTCCTGGTGGGTAAGCATTGGAAGAATACTGATAAAGTGAGCACCTGGGAATAGACATTGTAGTAAATTAGTTTTGTATTAATGCTCCCGTCTGCAATGACATAAGGAAACCTTCATTGAGTGAAGTATGTTTTAATGTATTGCATTTGTGTAAACTGATAATTAAATCACAAATCACAATTCAAGTGGTAGAGATTCATGAGGAGGCTTTAGGAGGACTTTAATTGCCTTCATCAGTCCTTTACTGTTGGTGAAAATATCTCCTACTATCATTTGCTTGAGCTAGTTATCCCTTATTCATTCTACATGTTAGAGGCTAAGGATACCTTGGTATATTAGCCTCAAATGGAGACAAAAAAACACAACTCTGAAAAAGGATCGGTAGATAATTATGGTTTTTTTAATACACAAAGGAAAACAGAATAACAGACTAACCCCCAGTAAATAGAGTGGGGCTGTGCTTTTAAACCAAAGAGATCATGGATGTTCAGGTACCTCCTCAAGATTTTTTAGATCAACATCACTACTGAAAGGTTACTCGTCCTCTGAAAATATCTGATATTCTTGGTATTCTCCACTATTCTTATGCAGTGTTCTTTAAATGTAAGGTTATGTTTTGTTATCTACTGCATATGGTACTTTCCTTCATAGGTGATAACGATGAGGATTGTTTTTCTAGAAGAAAAAGTTCATTTAGTTGTCAGTCCTAATATTTACAGGCACTTTCTTATTTACATAGCCACAATTAAATAATGGTTTTGGTGAGTGTTTGAATAACTAGTTCCAGATTGGGCTCTCAGATCTCCTTATGGAAAGGAACAGTATTTCTATAGCACACTCCACAAAGGTCTATGAAATATATAACACAATACAAATTATTCTCACCTCCCAATGTTTTTTATTAGAACATAGCATCTTAAAACATATCCTTATTTGATTTTGCTAACACCAGTCCCTAATGAATAATTAACATAAAAATATTAAAACTTGACATAGGAGCTATTAGAAATCCGAAACATTTTTCACTAACATTACAACTGCTGCAGCAATGTTTCATGAAGTTGCATTTCTCAAGTATGCAACGAGATCGGCTCTTTCATTCTTCTTTTTAATTCCAGCAAAAATCATTTTTGTACCAGGAATGTACTTCTTAGGGTTTTCCAAATACTCCATCAGTGTACTCTCACTCCAGACAACTCCTGAAAAACAAAAAACATTATAAAATACAAGGCTGCTCCAACAGCATGTATGTATGAAAATATCAACAGTCTCAAATCAAAGGTGTGATGCTCCTGAACATAATGTGCCTAGAATCCAAGAGGAATGTGAGCATAAATGATACATAATGTAAAATGAACAAGGTATACATTGTCTTTGTGTCACTCTAGTAAGCCAAATCTAAATCCTTTTTGCATCACGGAGAGTTGCAGTTTTTTGCATCATTTCACATACAACTACTTAATACTTTGTAACTCCAGAATGCAGAAGATCCAACTTTTAATTTCATACAGTTGTTGAAAATGAGCATCTACAGATTAGCATGAAATCATCAAGGCTGTGCTCCACTGAAGGGCATTAGAAAAAGTGTTATCAATGGCCAGTTCCTGAAATCTCCTGACGGAAGTTGAAATACTATTAGTGTTTCCTTCCAACCCTGCTAAAACCTGTCTCTGTCAACAGAAGCAGCCTACTGTTGTACTGAAGACTACTGAAATGCTTCTAATGACGTGTTTAAGTTTCTCTTCTGTCCTCCAAAGCTGACTCTTCTGATGGTCTAAAGTGGATTTAGATATAATTTGGTTGTCTTTCTTTTAAAAACTTGTACTAGAACCTGTATAATTTTTCACTACATTTTTAATGAGAAAAATATACTTAATATATGCTGGCAATGTTTCATGTGAAGTCCTAGTATAAAGTGAATGTCATAAAACATTTCCTAGAAATCACAGAATAACAAAGAAGTCAGCCAGTTCTAAAGTACCTTAGTAACCAGGAAAAAAACCAAACAAATGAAAAATCAAAATCAAACAGGACTGTATTTGTAATTAATAGAATTATTCAAATAATACAATTTATATTCAAATAATACTAAAGAAAAACTATGAAACTGATACAGAATTGCTCTCCACTTTTAGATATTCCACTGCTTTTCAAGACTGTCTGCATGAAAAACACAAGAAAAGGCACAGCTGACTAGTAAGTGACGGTATTTAGTCAAGTGCTCTGAGCAGAAAAACCGCAGCACACCACGGTGCCAGCAGAGGATAGTGACCAGCAGACAGAATCTAAAAGCGCTCTCAAGAAACAGAAATGGAAATTTGCCCATTGATATTGCAAAGTTCTGGGAAAGCTATATACCTTCTGACCTGGTGTGCTGAATATTGATAAAATTTCTTTTTAACATAGGCACCTGTGGCGTATGAAAGGCATGGACTCAGAGCATCCTCATGCAGCGAATCACTTTATTGCCTGTTGCCCTAGCTTTTATACCATTCTAGCAAAAGATATTTTTAGCCTATTGCTCTACCTTTTATACCAAGCTAGTTTTAGCACATCATATTTAGTTCCTGGTTTACAGTTTTGTTTTTTCCAACATTCTTCGTTGTTTCACAAACAGTCCCAAAATAACCAGTTTCTTATATTTCTGTTCTCCCGCTCCTGTCCAGCTGGGTTGCTCTGCTTAATCACAGTGTACTTTGCTTCTCCTTTAACTCTGTCTTCTCCAGCCAAGCAGTTACTTCATTTTGGCAATAATTAAATAGTTTCCATCCTCTCCTACAGGCATCTAGGATTTTTGTTTCTGAAACTATAGTTGAGATTCATCTGCCATAATGCAAAGTAGACAGTTGTGAGAGTAATTCCTTGTAAGGCTTTCTATCGTACTTCTAAAGAAAGGGTTTTTTCATATATGTCCCCTCCATCACTGTACCTCATCCATGTCAGCTATTAGTTTTACCTTTTGTCTTGTTTGCATCTGAATAAGAAAATCCTTCAGCTTGTCCTGTTTGGCGGCCAAATATACCCCAAAGGTTTGGCCCCGTCTTGTGCTTTCCACTTTTTTCAACTGTGTGGCACTGAGAACATTTCTGCATAAAGATCTTCTTGCCTTTTTCAACATCACCCATTTTGACCTATACAAAATATCTTAAAAATAAATAAATAAAAATTTGAACAATATTACAGGTAAGTTCATTGGTTTTGATCACATTTATCATCTCCTTCTATGGTTTTATAAACTACTTCTGTCTTGCACAGTAACAAAAGTATGTCTCGCAGTAATGAAAATTTGAGCGTGACTTAATTGTAAAGGTGAGTTTGGGTAAGACTGTTAAGCTGCATGATTTCTTAACATGATCTGGTTGCTAATGGTCATGAATTAAATTTTTTTAAGTTATCCAATTTACCATTAGGAAAAAGCACCATGGGGTTTTTGCTGCACCTCAGGATTTGTTACTGAATTTGTTCTTATCTTGGGAGGTTAAGGGAGGCCTAAGTTCTCCAGTTGCTCTTCTAGATCTACTTCTATGGTAAATGTAAAGGTCAATGTACTTTTGTCTAGAAGGGTGATCTAAGACAGCAGCCCCTCAGGATTTTCCTGTGCTACCGCAAACGTCTCCAGAGCTCTAGAATTCAACTCCTCCTCCACTGCCTGCCAGGACACGGCGCTAAAGGGGATTTCCAGCGGCAAGGGCCCCAGCAACGGGGAAGGTGCCTGTGAGGTTGCCCTTGGGCCCGCGTCCGCCGCGGAATGAAGGAGAGCCGAGCACCTTTTGGCCTTCGGAGGGCAGGAAAGGCCAGGCCAGGTCGCGCCTCTGCTCCCCGGTAACCTCCTAAGGCCGGCAGAGAGCAGGTGTCATCAGAGCGACGCCCAATCGCGGAGAGGCCAACTCAGCATGTTCCCTTCTGATTGGTGCGTTGCAGGCCCACGGGGCGGGACTAAGCATCATGCCCTGTCTGCGGGTGGCGACAGGTGTCGTTGTGCCAACGGCCCCAATGGCCGCGGCGGCACTTCGGTGTCATGGCGCCTCAGGCAGTGCTGCCTGCGCTCTGCAGGCCCTCCCCACGCCGAAACGCTTGCTTTTCAGTCTGAGAGGCGTTGTGGCCCCTCATGGCTCCACTCTGAAGTGCAAGGGAAAAATGGTGTCAGAAGATGGGAAAAAATGAGTGCCACATTTGGTGTTGGAACACACATAGCCTTCCGGCCCTAAACCGGTGCTCCTGACGTGCTGAGTTGTGACCTTGCTTTGCTCTAAAGGCTTCCCACTGGTGTGCAAAGAAAGAGCTTACTAGATTTTCTGAAATACTCCTTTTGGAACCAAACCCAACCACTATATCCAAAGTATGTTCAATACTCATTGACCACTTACGTTACACTCCCAGAACAGGACACCATTTAACACACACACACACACACACATACACACACTCCCCCCAAATGCCACTTCCAAGTCCACTGCCAGAACGGTGCTGTGCTCAAAAGTACTGCCTCCTCCAGATCATCAGGTTGCCAGAGCCTGCCTCCATGAAACTTCGCTGACACAAACTTGACAACCGCATCTGTGTGTGTGAAGCAGAGCAGGGACTTCTACATATTTAATTTGCTTGTGGAAAACAATAGCAAGAATGCGCGCATCCCGATCCTCTGATTTCTTCACTTAACCGCATTTGGCACCAGGAGGTTTTGGTCCGTTATGATCCCAGTAAGAACGGCACTTAGACTCTGTAAAGTATCATCTACAATGTTATTTATTTACATTATAGGAAGAGAATAGTATAATCTCACACCCTTTTAGATGGTGGAAGGCCCCAGTGGTGTAGCATTGAGCAAGCCTCCAGTTCACACACAGCACGCTATGCAGACCACCTCCATAGTAGAGATTCTCCCCTTTTGGTCTTTCAAGATTTATAGATTTTTCTTACATGGAAACAACTTTACCATTTCTACAGCCCAAAGAGAAATGATGCTCTCATGAGACCTTCTTGCTATGATGTCAGAGGCAAGGCTGAACAGCAGGTGTAATGGCCGGTACCAAGCCGGGACTGCCCGCAGGCTCCTCTGTAATGACGAGCTGTCTGAGTTTCCCTGGTGGCCGAGGGATTCACGCAGCACGGCACGGCCTGAAGGCCAGGCTATACCTGCAGCACAGCCCAGCACTGTCCCAGCCTGTGCCTGCCCAGGGTAACTGCACTGTGGATCACTGGCCCCTTGATGCACAGTGGCCAGGGTTACTACAACCCTAGGGCACTGGCAGCTGCTGTGTTCAGCTGAGGAATTCCTTATTTTTGAACCTGGCTATTAGAGAAGTGATAAAATTTACAATAACATTTAATTCTTCACATTTATTAGTTGTATAGCTATACAGATAGCTATTTTTCCTGGATATTTTTTGTTTTTGTTTCCTATGAAATGCATCAAATTCCCTGGGCCTCTGTATCCTGAGATCCCCTCTCAGATGCCCCCTGAAATACCTCTGTACCCCAAGATCCATGTTAAGCCCTGCTGTTGCCCATAGCAGCAAAATAGTTTATTCATGGAGGAACTCTCTCTTTACGACACCAGTGCTGTTTCAAAGGAGGTGGGTCACCACGTAGTGCAGCGAATCTCTGGTTGAAGAAGGCCCTTTAAAAATAACTTATTGCAGCAGAAGTACGTTAGGAAAATATTGATACACAGGATGCAAAACTGGGAGGAGTGGTCAATACATTAGACAGTCATGCCACCATCCAGATGGACTCCACAGGCTGGAGAAGAGTCTGACAGGAGCATCAAGAAGGTCAACAAGAGGAAGTGCAAGAGTCTGCACTTGGGGGGGAACAACACCATGCACCACTACATGCTGGGGGGTGATCACCTGAAAGCAGCTTTGTAGAAAAGGACTTGGGCATTGTGGTGGACACTAAGGTGAATGTGAACCAGCAATATGCCCTTGTGGCAAACAAGGCCACTGGTATCCTGAGCTGTATGAGGAAGAAAGTCATCAACAGGGCAAGGGAGATGACCCTACCCTTCTACTCAGAACTGGTGAGGCCACATCTGGAGTACTGTGTCCAGCTATGGGCCTCCTAGTACCAGAGGGGTATGGATGCATGGACATACTGGGGAGAGTCCAGTGAAGGGCCGCAAAGGCGACTAAGGGACTTGAGCATCTCTCATGTGAGGAAAGGCTGAGATCTCAGAATGGGACTGTTTAGCTCAATATATATAAATAGCTAAAGGGAGAGAATGAAGATGGATCCAGACACCTCTGAGAGATGCCCAGTGACAGAACCAGAGGCAATGGGCACATACTGCAAGACAGGAGGATCCATCTGAACGTCAGGAAACACTTTAGAGTGAGGGTGACTGTGCACTGGCACAGGTGGCCCAGAGACGACGTGGTCTCCCCCCTTGGAGACATTCTAAAGCCGCCTGGACATGGCCCGCGAAAGCCAGCTGCAGGTGGCCCAGTCCGAGCAGGGGGCTAGCCCCCCGACCTTCCCCCGTTCGGTGGCTCTGCTGGGCGCTTCCCAGGGAGAGGGGGAAGACCGTGAGTACCCCTCCTCGGCACCAACCCCCGACTGGCTTCCGCTTAGGCCTTCCCACCCGCCCGCTGCCGCTCCCGGGAGCGGGCGCCTAGCTCCTCTAGGGTGGACACCCAGTGCCTCAGGCGGGCTGCGCCGCCCTTCTCCCCAGGGCGCACCCCATAGGCCGGTCAAAACCGACACTGAAGTGCGGTGTGGGGCGGCTGCGAAACCCCAACTGGGCCTGTGGACGCGGGAGAGGCGCGGCCAGAGCCGAGGGGGAGAAGGAAGCGGAAGAAGCTGTTTCCCCGGCGGAAGGGGGTTGCGGCCGTTCCCCGCCGGCCTCCGGGAAAAGCTGCCAGTCTCCGGCGGCCCCGCTATGGAGGAAAGCAGCGGCTTTCGCCTGTCGGCCGAGTGCCTGGACGAGCCGCCCAACAGCCGCGTCTTTGTGGTGCTGAGCAAGGACACTGGGGAGGCGCTGATCCGGGAGCGTTTCGCCCCCTTCGGGGACATCCAGAATATCTGGCTCCTGCGGGACAAGCGCACCAACGAGTCCCGCGGCATCGCCTTCATCAAGTACGCCCGCAGCTCGCAGGCCTGCCGGGCCATGGAGGAGATGCACGGCCGTAGCCTAGCCCCCGAAACCAAGCCCATCAAGGTACCGCGCCGCCCGAATCCTGCCGGGGAGCGGGACCGGGGGTGGGCGAGCGGGGCCCGGCGAGGCTCCCCCTTCCCAGCGTGGCGGCCGCGGAGGGCCGCAGGACTCGGCCTCTTTGCCCGAGCTTGCCGCTGGAATGGGGTGTTGGCCTACACGGGGCAATGGGAAGCCCCTCGGCGAGGAGCGGGCTGCGGGGACAGTATGCCTGCCTGAAGCTGTCCGCCTTGCTGGGCACAGGCAGCGAGGTGCCACGGAGCGGGTCATGCCCGCTGCTGTGGTCCTCTCTCCGCGCGTACTGCTGGTGCAGTGCCGTCGCCCTTCTGGGTCAGATGCGCGGCGGTTTCGGGTTCGGGGCTTGCGGGTTTGGAGGTGCGCTTCGGGAGCTGCGGTGCGTCCCACCCTCGCATGGCGTTCCCACGCGGGGCGTAACCTGCCACAGGCCTGGGGAAAACACAGCACCCGGAAACTGTTTTGTTTGTTTGGTCTTAGCCTTGAGGAGGTCTCTGTGAAATCCTCTAACCCAGCTTATCTTAACTGTTGCAGGAAAGATCGATGTGGATAAATACAACTGCCTTTACAACTATATTTTATGTTGGTCTTGTAGCTTGTGTAGTTTTTTCAAAGCAATTACGGTGTGGGTTTTTTTATGGAACTCAGCCTCTTTGGGTTGTTTTCATATTCCTCAACTTTAATAATTCCCCAAGGTATCAATAACTTTGAACAGTGAAAGAAGATTCCACATATTTCATTTGAAAATGCAATCGAGTCAGTAAAATCTTTTCTGAAGAACTTGCTATTAGAGGCCAAATAATCAGAGTTGTATTTCTTCCTCCCCTGCATGACTGTTACAAAAATAATTTGAGAGCTCTGTGAAACCAGTAGTGCTTTGCGTAAGAGGCTTGCTTGGAATATTGTTTGTGTTTTTCTTATTCAGTTATTTTGTGTGGGGTTTTTTCTGTTGTTTGATTGGGTCTTTTTTGTTGTTTTGGTTTTGATTGGTTTGGTTTTTTTTTCCCCTGGTTGTCTTCTGGTGTGCATTTCTGAGGTGAAATATATTTCAGTAATTAAAAAGTATTTTAACAGCTGCAGATGTGTGAAGTTATGATCCTTCATAGAGCACTAGACCTGCAGACTTCAGCCCAGCTGAGCAGCGAACTGCAGTAGCAAGGTTGTAATAAGCTGCTAGGCTTCTTTGTTGTTTGCTTATTTTCTTAGGACCGCTGTACTAGGCCTGTTGCAGTAATTCATTTTTTTTTACCTCACATGTGATTGGTGATATTGACAGTGCTGCTGAATCAGGTTTGGTATTCCTGATCATTCTGCATAATCCCCAGTGAGAAATTCTGCTGGCCTTTGTGCTGTCCAGGAAACCATTTGTGGTATATTTTATCTGCAGGTCTTTTGTCACAGATGCATCTATGATCAGATTCTTTTTTTTCCACGTTAGGAAAGCTAGCTTTTGTGTAAGACACAAAGTCTTATTAAAACAAGCTATTTTTCTTGCTTGTTGATATGTAATTAATGTCTGTGTAATTATTTCATTAGGTATTTATTGCACAGTCAAGAGCTTCTGGAAGCCACCGAGATGTTGAAGATGAGGAGCTTACACGAATCTTTGTTATGATACCTAAATCCTATACAGAGGAAGATCTGCGAGAGAAGTTTAAGGTACTGCTTTACTGTGTCTTAATTGCGGCTTTAAATTGCCTTTGTCTTAATTTATCAGAGGGGTTTAACAGATGGAGCTTTTAACGCCTTTTCAAATATTGTAAATTAATATGCTTTTTAATTGTTCTAGATGTATGGCGACATTGAATATTGCAGCATTATTAAAAACAAGACTACTGGAGAAAGTAAAGGTTTGGGCTATGTGAGGTATTTAAAACCATCGCAGGCTGCCCTAGCAATTGAAGAGTGTGATCGAAGTAAGAATCTGAATTCTTTCAAGTTTTTCACAATAAGTGTGTATTATCATTAATGTACATTTCATTTTTAGTTTTGTAGGTAAATTATTTGATGTAAACCCATCTTGAGACAGTTATATTGCAAATAAAAAATAGTATTAACATTAATTGAGAACAGCCACTTGGTTACATTCTTGCAGGACCAAACTGTAAGAAAATCAGTGAAAAGAGTTTGGAAAATGGATACAGAGTTTTCTTTTGTGCATTATTATTATTGGTCTTTAATGTAGGCTTCATACACAGGAAAACCTCATTTTAATGTATCCCTGGGAATATGCATTTTAATCAATTATATTTGGTAAAAAATGAATTTATATCTAAAATATAGTTGATAATCCATGGAGATTCTGTTGTGGTTACATTTATTTAAGAACAAATTCATCCTAATCAGAGTTTGTGGTTTTTTGGTTTTTCTTTTTCTTTTCTTTTTTTTTTTTTTACATTTAATAGCATGATTAATCTGTTCTAGAATGAAAGACTTTGTATGCTTTATAACCAGCCATCTGTCATTTATGCTCTAGCACCAAAAAGGTGTTAATGAATTTAGTGAGTTTGGTGGAAGGCCACTAAGGTGGTCAGGGGCTGAAGCACATAAATTATGAGGAAAGACGGGGAACTTGGCCAGGAGAAACAAGGCTTTAGGGGAAGCTTAACAGAAGACTTCCAGTTCAACCTCCTGTTCAATGTTTGCTGAATCAAAATATGAAGTGACTTGGCATGTGCATCTGTTTGATCTCCCCTTCCCCCCCAATATACATGGTGGTTCTGTGTCATATATGTCATAAGTGGTTCTACAAAATTTATATATGTGACAATTCTCACATAAGACTATGAGTCTGAGATTACTTAGCAGTTAAATTCTATTTCCTTTTTTGCTGTGACATTAAAATTAAATTGGTTGATAGCCTGAGAGTAATACCTATTTCTTTCATAAAAACAAAACATAGATCAGTGCATACGTACGTAAACTGCTGTTACAGTACCTAAGTTCAGGTGACTGCCTTTGGAGCATCTGTGAATCCTAGCAGGCATCACAGAAGCTGAAATTGGAAGGGACTTTGGAGGTCACCTTGCCTAATCCCTCTGCTCAAGCAGGGCTACTTGGACACCGTGGTTGCCCAAGACCATGTCCAGATGCCGTTTGAATATCTCCAAGGATGGAGGCTCCACATCTCTGGGCAACCTGTGACAGTGCTCAGTCACTCTCACAGCAAGTAGGCTCTATTGTACTTAATTTAGAATTAATCTAGTTACATGTGGAAGTTGTTAACTTTGACACAATTATCATGGCAGACGTTGAGTTATAGATTAGTTATTTTCCTAAAGCCAGCACTTACTGGGATTTCTGAATAATGTGCTTCTACGTATATGGTACTTGGAGAATGTGGATCTGATCAGATAATTTGGATGTGCTAAGGTGTTGCTATATGTGTGTTTGTTCCTTTCAGGCTACAGGGCCATTTTGGCAGAACCTAAAAATAAGTCATCTGAGTCTATTGAACACGATTATTATAGCAATAATACGAGGCAAGAGCCAAGAGGAAATACACTTCCATTTTGTAAGTCACACTTTTTTATACTAAAAGTGATTTGTGGTCTTGAGTACAGTCACAAAATGAGAATGCAGTTTGCAATAAGGGAAGGTAATGGAGGCTTATGTCAGCACTTATACAGTAGATTGGATGTTAGAGTTAGAAACAAGCCAGACATTTCATTTCTATATTTTTATGGCTTGGTTTGCTCTAGTTGATCAATTATTTTGTGACCTGTGTTGGAGAAATAAACACGTTACCTTTAGTATATAATTGGCTTAAAAGGTGAGTGAAAAGTATGTATGAAATGAAGGCATGCTAGTGTGATGACTCAGATTATTTTTATTTTATGTTGATTCTTGAGGTGGGCACCCAGAGTTTTGTTGTTTTGAAAAAGAGAGCAGAATTCAAGAGTCAGTCTCCAAACGTCTGTCAGTGGTATCACGGCTTCCCTTTATCCAAGAGCAGCTGTTTGCCCTCTTTGATCTAGTTCCAGGACTGGAATATTGTGATGTTCAGAGAGATCCTCATACCAACAGTGGTAAGTAAAAGTACAAAAAGATTTTTTTTCTTTGTGTTAAGGGAATGCCTTTTAGTTGAACTTCAGTTCATTTGTATTGCAAAATACAGTACAGTTGTTGGAAAAAATGTTTTATGTATCAGTGGTTGCTGCTATCACTGATGCATAAACCCAAAAATTCAGTTTTGTTTGAACCCCTGTTTACCCGTAGCCTTCAATACCTTTATTTTCAGATGATAGAATCTCAAGAAGGACAGAATCAAACCCAGGAGAAGTGTTTTTTGGTTACATTAAGTTAATAGTTTGGGGCCAAATAAATGGAGAACAAGTTTCAAAATATCAGGCATGTAGTTTAAATGTTTTCTAAACAGGTCTTTTGAGTTTTCATCTTGAGAGAGGTGTGTGTCTGTGTAGAAGCTGACATGAATAAACTGGATTAAATAAATCCAAAACAAACCATGTTTTATCTTGGAAGGGTTGTTTTTGTTTCAGTGTTATTGTTTTGCTGTTGCTGAGAAGAATGTGGAAGATGTCTCTTCTCCAAGAAACTTGAAATTAAATCGATTCACAGAGTTAGAATGTAAAATTCATTGTTGATGGGATAATTGCATTTTAAAATGAAACTCTGTGTACCTTTGTTTCTAACTAGGGGTTAGGGAAGAAGACTTGTTTTTGCTTATTTGGTTTATTACCAGCTTTTCAAGTTAGCATAAGTATAGCTGATTTGTCACTGAAGTTTTCTTTATGAATACTACTGATTAATGTAGTTTGTGGTGAAAAAGACTTATGAATTTTGTATTGTCCATGACTAATGTGCAGTTTAATCATGTTGCTTTGTATGAGTGTAGTTTGTCCTTAGGATTTACCCATATCATACTGGAACTGTGTACGCTGTATTTTAGGGTACGCTGTGATTCAGTACAGTACTGCTGCATCAGCTATATATGCCAAGTATAAATTACATGGTTTTGAGTATCCTCCTGGAAATCGATTAACTGTCCTTTTCCTAGAAGATGGGAGTGATAGCTCAGAGTAAGTACCAATACATAGAGATACAAAGTTGCAAGTTGTGTTCTGGAGAGCAAAATTTAAAATAAATACATGAATTTTTAACCTAAGAAGTAACAGCAATGTCACTGTGATCTTGTTTCATACTCGTAGATAGTATTTTCTGAAATGTAGGTTTGGTTTTGTTTCTTTGGTTTTGTCTTTTAATGGTTTAGAATAAGCCTTTGAAACTTACTAGTTTTTGATAAAAGATTAAACTATGTTTTTTTAAGATACATTGAAAAATCTTATATTTGGCAAGGATCTTTGTAAACGTCTGTAGTATGTAACAAGGCTGGGATGTGTTTTTTGATGAGGCTTTTGTGTTAAAAAACAGATTCATGTGCTTGATCTCTTGTTCATGCTTGCAGGCATGCAAACAATAGCCTTGTGAAGCACATACACAGAGTAAAACTGTTGGGTGCTGAGGATCTATCAGATCTATCTGAGCCAATTGTATGGGGATTGTCGTGTTTTACTTTGTCTCTAATCTGTTCCTGTGATTTTAATGCCCATTACAAGTTGGAGCAGCTTAGGTATGCTCCTGCAGTGAATGTTTTGGCTTAGTTTCATCCTAAAGGAATCTAGTTTGTCAAACTTATTCTGGGACATGAATGAGAACAGTAAGGAGGGACAATGGGGAGATTCACTTCAGAAGTGCATGTCTCATCTAAACAAAAATAAATATTCATTGCAACCTTCATTCTTCAATAATTCCTACTATTTCATGGCCCTACAACGTGGGCTTGTAACCTATGCAAAAAGGGTGAGTGATCTTTCTTATTCCGTGTCAAAGCAAAGAAAAATCACTGGAAAATGAGAGCTGGAAGTAAACTTCCTGTAATAATATTCTGACTTCTGAATTGAATCTCTGTGGTTTTTATGGAAACAGGTGAAATTTTCCTGTCTCTTCTGCCTTTTAGGTACCTTTCACAAAATGTGGGCTCTGCAGAGTGTGGGTTTTTTTCTTTTGTTTCCCTCCTTCCTTCTCCTCCCCATCAAGTATTAAAAAAAGCAAAGAAGAGTTTTGTATCACTTTATGTAGAAATGTGTAAGTGTTTTCAGTGAGTTGCAGCTAGCGTGCATGCTTTCAGGTCAGGTCTAGAGTGTCATGAAAGCCTGGCTTGACTTTTTTTTTTTTTCCCTTTATCTGCATGAGTTTATAGAGTTCCAGAAATACTTTTAGATGTGCATTAAAACTTATTTACTCTTGCTGAAATGAAGAGTACTGTAATTTAGCTCACTCTTTGAATAGTTCATTATCACTTCTGCTTGCAGCCTCATCAGAAAAATGGCCACACAGCTGGTAACCGCACATGTGTCATCAGTGTTGCGGAATAACAATGCAGTTGTTCAGCAATATAGGACACCTCCTGTAAGTTAATATAATGGATACTGTTCATATTCTTCTGAACTGTTGTAAGAAACTTCAGATATGTCAATACAGATCACTGCTCACTGTCGTCTGTGACTGTTTTAGATGCAACATTTTGAAGATGTACCTTTTATTCCCTGTAAAGGTGTCTGGCCTCACTTGGATTTATTGTGCAATTTAATGAAATAACCAAAGTAAAGAAATTGAGATCAGAACTGGTAGAGTCTGCTTATGTCCTATGATGGGGGGGGGGAAAAGTTGTAAATAGGGCAAAATGACTTCCCTGCTCCTCCCCTGCCCCTCTGCCCCATCAGTTAATTTATACTTGCATTTTTTCTACCTTTTTCAGCAGGCGTTTGGAGGAACTTCTGGCTCACAGTTACTTCAGCCCCAAACAGATGCCATACTTCCACCACCCAAAAAAAAAGTTCCACCTGACACTTCTGTGAAGGAAAGGCTTTTCATACTTTTTCATCCCCATCCTTTACCTATAAATGTATTGGAGGATGTGTTCTGGTAAGAATCCATTTACAAATAAGTGTTCTCTAATTAAAAAAAAAAAACAAACCATGAAATATTTAAAATAAGTGTTGAAAGTTAAAAAGCTTTTCATCATGAAAACTCCTTCCAGAGAAGAGTGCACAGTGGTCAGTAAGTAATAAATGATCAATAAGTAACCGTTTCTTTTTGAAACAAATGTGTAAGGGAATTCACTGTGAAGTATAGATGCAATATTATCAGTACAGCAGCTTTATTATTGGTTAATAATATTGATTAATAGTCTGAAATAAAATGTCTGGTCTCTTTTTTTTTTTTTTGGAGGGGTTTTTTATTCTTAACTGAAAGATGTAGTATTTTCAGTTCTTACAGCCTAATTTATTTGGCCTTTTCTTGGACACATTTCTCTAAGAAATTTAAGTATTTTGATAGATTTCCACAGTAACTTAGTGGAGTAAATATAGGGAGGTATTTTTTTCTGATATATCCTGAAACATTTTGATGGTTCACATCTTGACACTATTACAACTGTCCTTTTACGCTACCTCCCTATGAGGAGCAAAGAATTCAGAGACAACCTTTGCCATCTTTAAAACAGATCTTTAGTTCAAATGTATTTAGTTCACCAGTATTTTATATGATTTATTTTTGGTATACTATTGAAGAAAAAGATATTTCCCTCTTGTAATAGCTGGCATTTTCAATAAATTTTGGAAAGCCAAAATATTTTTGAAGCACCAGGAGAGGAAAAGAAACAGGAAATTCCTATCTAGGAGTCTCCTGAGGACTTGGAAATCTGGGTTTTTCCATAATACTTTGGCGCTTGCTTTCTGAGTCATTGCAGTGAGACTTTTTCAAAGATGAGTCACAACTGAGCGAGTTCATTTAAGTGAGATGCAAGTTTAGCCTTTAGATTATGTTCTACTTTGTGTTTTTGTTGTCTTGGTTTTGTGGGGTTTTTGAGTGCCATTTAGTCTTTGGGGAGTATGGTATTGATTAGCTTTACATATTTTTTTAAATAAGTGAGAAATCACTGGTGCTTGTGGTTCTATTGTAATATTCCATAAAAAACATTGCCTATGAAATTTAGGTTTTATTTCTATTCCTGGCTGGAATTCTGGAGAAAGAAATATGAAAACTGGGAGGTGTGGAAGAAGACAGCACAAGAAAATATAGCATACATAGGAGAATATAGTTTTTGCAGCCACGAAATCATACATACTTCGGATTGGAAAATAGGTATCTATGTTGCAGGAAAACCTGGGAAATCTGTAAATTATCTTTTTCTTTCCTTTTTCTTTTCCCCACCTAGTCGTTTTGGACAGTTGATAAAAGTTTACCTTGTGGCTGGAAAAAATGTGGGATATGCAAAATTTGCAGACAGAGCAAGTGCCAGTGATGCCATAACTGCATTACATGGGAAGATTGTGAATGGTGTCAGGCTTAAAGTAAGGTTGGCAGACTCGCTTTCAGAAGAATCTAACAAACGTCAGAGAACTTACTGAGCAGGTGAGTACCCAGTCTGAGCTGTTACTTAAACTGAAGTTCAGTTATTTGAAATAGTGACAGGTAAAGTATTCTGAAGCTAAATATGAACTCGTAACGATAAACTTTAAATCTATTTTTAGCTAACAACTTGAAATTTAATTTGCGATATGTATGAATGCATATATGTATATACGGAGGTGTGTATGCTTACATATGCACATGTACACTTTATTTTAGTAAAAGTCTATTTTTATAATTTTTAAACAAATACGAACCAGTGGATTAACATCAATCCGGATGTTCATAGAAATATTCACTTTATGTACATAAGAGTATCAGTTAACATTGGAAAAAAAGAATAAACAATGGAACTGAGATCAGTTTGTCTGTGTCTGTCTTTCATTAAAGAAATGCCCTTACAGCGGTGTTGGATAAAGATGCAGAGTTCAGCCCTTGAAGGGCAGAGTAGGAAAGAGGTAGATAAAAAAGGGACATGGGAAGGTTGCAAGGTGAAAATAAAGGTTTGGGATATTTGGGTCGTCTGGATTCTCAGAAATCAGATGTAGCTAGATGTGATAGTGAAGAAAATACTGCAGAGCCTCTTGTGGAGGGATTGAGGTATATGTTTAAGATAATTAGTTTGAGAATTTATTAGTTGGTGCTTATGGCTTGTGAAAGCTGGCTGAATTCCTACAGAGGTTTTATAGACTTCAGGGACCAAAATTCACATTTTTCTTTAAAACATTGGTTTGATTCAAATGATAGATTTTTTTTCTTTTTTTTTTAATTATTTTTTAAACATTAGAACTATTACCAAAAGAGAAATATAGCTGGGAGAGGAAAGGCTGAGCCCTGTTTTCTACAAAATAGCTCCCAAATATTACCGTACCTTCCAAGTAATTTCATTAGCCATATTATCTTTATAGGGGATGTGCAGTTTTGGTTTAACTCATTCCAAAAACATCACATGAAATCCTGGCTCTCCTGGTGCCAATATTTTACTCCGAAGCTTTATTCCTTGTTCCTTTCTTTGTTTAGAAGCTCCTTATGATCCAGGAGTTGCAAAGATCTGAAAAGATTTTGCCCAGAGTGTGCAGCAGTTACTAAAGCCGGCCTTAGTCATATATACAACTTGCTTTTAAAAAGAATGGTTTTCTAGCATTCTTTTTCTGAACTGAATTGTTCAGAAACTTCAGAATTGTTCAGAAATCTGGAACTTTTTTTTTCCATCAGCTCTGGTGAATGCAATTTTAAGTAACTTGTACACATGCTGTTATCTTCGTACAAAGGTTTTGTTTGCTTTTAATGTGACTTACTTCCAGTAATAAAAGGCCAGCCTCTTGGTCACTACCAGGGAAATCTGATGTCAAGTGTGATATAATGTCAGGCCTTCCTTGACTACTTGTTACTAGAAAAGTGTGGATACAATATGCATCCAAAACTAGAAAGGTGATTTATCCTCACTTATTCTTTCTTTGAAGAAAGGTAAGAGTGAGAAGACTGGGAAGTTCTCTTCTGATTACCGACCTAAACGATTTTTCTTTTCTTATTTTTTTAAATTCACACGTGTGTGCACACATACACAAGAACCCATTTTGCCAGTGTGATTTTTAGAGAAGATTCTTCAGGGTCTCCAAAATTGCAGTTGGTCCAAAATTGCATTTTCAAAAGGTTAAAACTTACATCATATTTCAAATAATATATATACCTATTATTGACTATTTAGAAACCTGAACTCCGTTATAAGGTGAGGGTAAGACATAGCTATTTGCTGTTGTGCCATTTTACCTAATTAGAGAACTGGAGAAATATGGTTGTATTTGAAGAATAATCTTCAAAATTACAGCAGAGCACTTTGCCCTTTCCTAGGTTTTTGCATTTCTGTAAACTTTGAAATAATAAAGAGTACTACTTTTAGTTTGTTCAAAGACAGACGCCCTAAATATCTTTTGGACAGATTACTTGTAATTCTGGTACAAATGACTGCTGAATATTTCCCCTCTGGTTAGCCTTTCATCTGCGGCGTCTGTGCAATAACACAGGTAGAAGAGCTTTCTAAATTTAGTGTGTTACATCTTGTTACATCCTGTACATAAGGTTCCCAATTCTGAGCCTCTAGCAGATTGTCTTAGGATCTCTCTCTTCTTAGGATAGAAGGACAAAATTACTTGCTCTCTTTTTGTCTTTTAGTCAGTTTCTCAAATTCAGATGAAATGGTCCATAAAAAGAAAGATTCCATCATGCTCCTTTTCAAAGGGCTTGTGTGGCTCTGCATTGGACTGACTGACAATCCAGTTTTGATGTAGTTCAGAAGCTTGTGTTTTGCTTTCAATTAAAAGCTTTAAATTGTGCATGTGAAGGGGGATGGAATTCTCTCTACTTCTGAAGTAGTACCTTTTTTTTTTAAGATGTGAGAATATTAGCTTTTTTTCTTTTTGAATTTTAGCTGGAGGAAATACTCTTGGCTAAAACTTCTGTGAGTTTTCACTTAAGGAAGTCATTGCCTCTTAAAAAACAGTAAAATCCTGTCTTAAGTCCTGTTGTATTGCTTGCCATTTATCTCTAAGAAGGTGACTGGATTTCTGCAATCGTCTTTTCTGTGGAAGGTTCTCTTATTAAAATCCGTGATAAGATCTGTAAATTCAGTAGAATCTATATGAAAATAAATTTAATTAGATTGACTAATTTTTAAATTGAAATATTTATTATTTCAATGCAGCTTTTATCTGACTTTTTTATTTCCCCCAATAATTTCTCTTATGTATTTTAATATAATTTACAAAATTGTTTCTTAAATATTCTACGGTAATGGTATGCTACTGAAAATACTCTTGCTATGTAAACTTCTGATCATAAGAGCAGCCTTATCTTACAATAACCTTTGTTTATCAGGAGAATTTTAGTACATGTTTATTAATATTCTAAACTAATCTATCTAATAAATTTTGCATGCTCTGGCTCTCCTGCATGTCAATGAAACTTCAATTGTTTATATGAGTAGTTAAAAGTAGCGGAGAAATGATGCAAATACAGACCAATAACATTCTCTTAACTACTTTTAAGTTCTAATGTAATTTTTTTGGGGGGATGAGGTTCTCCCCTCATGCTAAGTAAGTGTGAATGGTTGAAATAATAATTTTAAACAATCTTGAGTTAGCATAGGCTTGAGAAGACAACTACAGTGTCTACTTCCAGGAAGTTGCTAAAAGCAGAAGCTATCTTAATGTTCTTGTTGTTGACCAGCTTGTGCTTTCTGCTCAGGTGTTTGCATTGCTTTGAGTATTTAGTGAGAACCTCACTGCAGTTGTCTGGTGCCTGTTGTGTAAATTATATCACTCAAATAGAAGAGGAAGGAAAAAATTTGGTATCTGCCAGAAGAATATATTGTGGAATTCTCATTTATCTCTTTATTGCAACCTAATAGTTCTATTTAAATACCCCTCCCCCCAGAAAAGCAAACAAAACAAAAAACAAACAACAACAACAACACAAACCCCACCCCAAAGCTTTCAAGTAGTCCTTAGAAAGCAGAGCTTCTAATTTAGCACTACATTAGAAATGCGAAACACACATTATCTAGGGTTGGATTCTGTGGCTCTCTGTAGTCATTGCTAATTGACTTTAACCCACAGCAAATGGATTCATTGCCTTTTTTCCCTTCTGATAATGTTTGGTACTGTTTTAAAAATAATTTAGTTAGTTAATAAGTTGAAAATTTTATTCTGTCATGAAATACTTTTTTGTTGTCTTTTATTATTCCTGTCCTAAATAAGTCCTGTATCACTGATGTGATTTGCATTCAGTTTTTTTTGGTTTTTTAGCTAAAACTTTGTTAAAATCCTGAAGTTTAACATGTATATTTATAATGATTTACTTATGTCCAAATATTTCAAAAAGAAATTCTATCATAGTGGAAATATACTACAGAATTAAAATAAGAAAGTTAACTGTATTTTGAATTAACAGCATACTGCAGAAAAGTGGCTGGCTTTCACATACTGCTAAGTGAAGGAGGTACTTGTTTAAAAGCTAGAGAAGCATGTATAAAATTCATATTATTCTTCTAAAGATATTAGAAGTCTTATATGCTGTCACATTTTATAGTGATGTATTTTAAAATAAAAACAGGTATGTTGCTTTTTGATACTATTTTTGTACTTGTGTTTTTTCTACAGAAACTAAATAATGACATGACCCCCAGCTAGCTGACTGACTGACTGAAAACGTGACTAGACATGGTTCCTGTGGACAGTTGGACAGTGACAGCTTTTTTGTTTTGTTTCTTAGTTGATTTCTCTCTATATATACATGGTGCTTCCTGGTTTTGAAAATGCAGACATGCAGTTCTGAAAACGATCTAGGCTTTAAAAATTGTAAACTGGTGGTTGTTCTTGTAGTAGTGTATAATCTTGTATTACAGAAATATCTCTCTTGTTTATAACTTAATTCCTCCTCTAAGATGGAAATTACAATGAAGGGAGTCAGCATTTTGTGGCCTGACTGGTTATAATGATTCAGGTAACTGTTAAAATAGAAGACGTTTTAAGAGCCTCAAGTTGCACCAGAGGAGGTTTAGATTGGATATTATGAAAAATTTCTTCACCAAAAGGGTGATCAGGCATTGGAACAGGCTGCCCAGGGCAATGGTGGAATCACCATCCCTGGTAGTGTTCAAAAACCGTGTAGATGAGGCCCTCAGTGATACAGTTTAGTGATGGTCTTGTCAAGTCCTGGAGTAAAGGTTGGACTTGATGATCTTGGAGGTCTTTTCCAACCTACTTCATTCTATGAAAACATTGCTCATGATCCAAATTGCATCGAAAACTGAAGTACAGCAGTAAATTCAAAGAATATGTAATAACTGTTTCACAAAACCCCCAAAAAAACCTGCTAGCAAACTCGACAGTATTAAACTAGATTTTAGAAAATAGCTGTAATCAAGAAAAATTCCAAGTGCGTTCTTAAATATTCTGTTGATTTGGGCCAAAAGTATTTATTATGCTTTGCATGCTGTCAATGAAAAGGACATCTGACTGTCGGTCAGACTTCCAGAGCTACTTACATTTATCTTTTATTATCCTGAGGTCTTCTGGTTACACCTGTGGGGAAAGTATGGAGTCTAGGAAGGTGTTTTTGTTTTGAAAGGTTTGGTTTGGTTTTCTTTGTCCTTAGCTTTTTGCTTTTGTATTTTAAGAAGCTTTCAATACGTATGCTGTTTATGTAAGGATTGGGCAATTCAGCATTTCGGCAGGATGAAGGGGATTTCAGCATTGATGAAGTATAAATGAAGGTTGTTCGAATAAGTATTTGCACAGATAACTTTCAAATGCCGAATACTTTTCTGTGTATTCCTGAATACTACTTGTTGAATTAAAAATATCCTGATTATTAAAATAATTCATACAGATAAAATTGATAAATTCCAGTTGAATACATACTAGTGGATAAGCATGCTCTTGGGTGCATCCTGTTTCCTAGCATCTCCTGTCCTGGTCCTTTGTTGGTGTGGGGAGAGTAGAGCATCCTGCAGCTTCCTCTGGCTCTGAGTACCTTCAGGAAGATTTCCTCCCAAGAAATCCCCAGCTCACAGGAAGACAGGGGTTTGCCAGCAGTGTTAGGTTCATTTGGCCTCAGATTCCCTTCCCAGGAGGCAGATTGCTGCTGTCAGGAGGGTTGGGCAGAAAGTTTCATGTGTACTGTGCAACTGCTCAGTCAGCAGTCCTTGGAGTCTCCTTTCTGGCGCTCCAAGTCCCTGACTTTCCCAATCTCAATAATGAATGTGAGGGAGCACAGCACTTTGTAATTAGTAGGTTTTGTCCTGTGTCTCTTTATTAATCTAAGCTATGTTTTTTACCTACAACAGATGGCTTTCTTTTCTTGATTTGTTTATTTTTCAAAGAGAAGGACGAAATGAGAAGGTATTAGGAAATGCCTCCAAGCTGTAAGTAGCAGAAAGCTGTGGATGAAACTGTTAATTTTCTCCATTGTTTCCCAACAGCAAAAGACATGTACCCATTAAAGCAACACCCCTAGTTGGGGTTTGGGGGATGGGAAAAAGGAGGGAGCAGAGAGGCTGATACACTCTTTTACAGTGGAAGATATACTTAACTCAAAACTTTACAACTTTAACATTCAGTGCTTTATAGTCAGTTGTCTAAAAATACTGCTAGGTTACAAACCCAAATTAGCTATCTAGTAATATCATGTGACTTCACCTACTATAAAATTAATGCAGTTAGAATAATAGTTACATGCAGCAGCATAATGTTTCTTATGGAGCAAATACTTTACAGTATTTAGTAAATTGGTCTCTAAGGTACAGCCACATTCAAGTAGTCTAGTTTTTCTTTATTTCCTGCTCTCTATGAAAAGTATCAGTAAAAATGCCTGCCTGAGAGAGGGTATATAAAATAAGCACCATCATTGTAATTGGTTCAGAACTTTAAAGTGACAGAAACTGTATACTTAAAAAAACAGCATCATTTCTTTTGTTAAAATAATACTAGAACTCAAATGCTTCAATGTGAGGAAGTTGCAGAATAAAGGTTGCCTAAGAAACCTTTTGTTTCTCTCCATTCCCCTAATACGTGTTATGATGCAGTCCTTGATGACTCACCAGCGGCTTTTTTCCCCTAGAGCAGTTGTTTCATTCAGCACAAAGAATGAAATTGAATCAGGGCTGCATGGTTAAAGCGGGCTGCAAAATTCATGCTTAATTTGCTGTAGATGTTAGAAAGTACATAGTGAACAAAATAGGTTTATGGTTGAGCCTGAAGAGTTGGATTTTTGTCTCCAAAGATCGTTTGTGAGGAGGGATTGCCATTTCTCTGGGATTCCCTGGGAAAAGTCCTGTGGTTTTGTGAAGGTTTGGGTGGCGCTTTTTTGTTGGTGTTTCCCCCCCCACCACCCTTGTCCTCATGATATATTTTGAGTAGAATTTGGGGCTTTCCTATATTTGCTTGGAGGAAATAATTCTGACCAGGTTGCCATAGATGCAGCACCTTTGCAGCCTTAACTGTCCAGTATACGTGTGCAGTGAGTCCAGTATTTTTAGAAAGCATTGGTCCTACTGTGCAAACATGAGAGAGACACTATGCTCATATAGTGGGTCTGACACATACTGCTGAATGTGTATGGTGCGGTGTACCTGCATGTTAGGAGTAAGCTAAAACACAGCCTGCAAAGGGTGAGGTGCTGTGCCAGAGCAAGTGTCTTTTCAGTGTGTTTGCAGTTTATTTGTCTTTACTGAAGATAGAGCTTTAAAGTATAGGATAATGGTGGGCATGTTATTCAGGTACCAGGCGAAATGCCGAGAATCTCTGTATAGTCATTTGAAAAAAGAAAAACTTCTAATTTATGTGTTTGAATGGATCTTTTTGAGTATCCCCTGTGTCAAGATCCCCAGTATAATGTGGCACTGAAGGTGGATGCCTGTGTGTTTAGGTGACACTCAAAAATGAAGTGGCTGGTGGCAGAGCTTGGCCATCCAAGATGGGAAAGAAGAATGCAAGAATGATCCTAATGGCTCGTTGAAGGAGACTCAACACATACTGAGGGTTAGAAGATACCCTTTACAACTTGAAGTAATGTTACAAAGTAGACAGAGCAGTGCCATTTGCTAATTGTTCTAAATCCTGTTTTTATTACTGTGTGTCTGGAAATAGTGGGCCACTGCACTCTCCTGGGCATGGAAGGTAAGTGCTCTGTGTGTAGTCCTGCTCTGGGCTACATAGCTCTCTTTACTTGTTCAGAGGAGAATCGGGCTGGTACCCAAAGGAAAGTAATTTCCCCATTTTCAGTACTAAGACTTCAAAACACCCTAAGAAGCAACTCTGCAAGCAGACAGTCTTTTTCCCTTTTAGTTGTTGAATCAGTCTGTTAGTGACTCACACGGAGTCATTTGTAGTGTTCTGGTAAGTTTTTTTGTTTTTTTTTTTTTTTTTTTTTTTTATGAGATCTTTAGAAGCAAATTCATTATTGCTTTCCTTAGAGTTCAGTGTATTTCCCAAAAGCATTGATATGCTAGTCTTCTCCAGCTAAATACCAGTTTGTGTAAATACATTTAGCTATTTTAAAGTCCCCCAGCATTTTTTGATTGGGTATGATATCATTACTCGTGTTTAAATTATTATATAGCATTACTGGTAAGCGGCATGCTGCTTTTCTAGGTCCTTTAAATCCTAAGTAAAAACTGTCTGCTGTGAGGATGAGCATTAGGTTCCTGTACTGGAAAAAAGCCTGTGTCACTTAGATTCCTTTTGCTGGTTGTTAGTGAATTGTCCAAAACCGTATAGGTTTTTTTTATGTGGTGTTCTGCAGTATTAGTGCTTTAATGCTGGTAAGTAGAATTTAGTATGCTTAAGTGACTTGGATTTCAGCTGTGTTCATCAGCCAGAGTTTCTGTTGGCATTGAATGGAGCTCTTTTGTACCTTTTGGAAATGAGATACTGCAGCTTTCATAAATTGTGCTACTTGATGCCCAGTAGGAATTATTTTATCCATTTATTGATTCATAACTGCTTGGTCATCAGAGGAAGCTTTGGTTTGCGTAAATGGAGAAAGATACTAATTTGCTTGTGTTGATCAGAAATACCCTAATGTAGACATTCAGGCATTAAGTGATAAATGCCATTCTCAAGAGGGCTGTGCATTCTGAATGTGGACTGTGAGTTGGTGTTTTCAACAAACTCCCCTCATGGGTCTTGGGCCTCCTACATGAGACCTTTTTCTTTGGTTGTATAAACCATTAATGGAGTACTTTACATGGAGGCAGAGCCAGGTTTGCAGTGCACAGTGGAATTGGATTTCCTTTGCACCCTTCCTCTTTCTTCCTGTTAATGGTCCATTTTCTGACCCAGGGTTCTCTGTCATCCTGTCTCTGTAGACAGAGCAGAAATGACAGCTAATGTCTGCAATGCCAGGCACCTCTATCAATTACTGTAGAAGTAAGTGAGAGAAGAAAGAATAATTGTATGTATGTGGAAGCTGGAAACAGCTTAATTATGTTCACAGCTCCAGTTCAGGAAAACTACTCATTTCATATTGTCACCACACCATTTTTCTAAATAATTTTCAAAACTTTCTATGTTTACTTGTTAAACATTTACTTAAAACTTTGTCAAAGATTCTGCTCAAGCATTTCATAGAATGTCAGATTTGACGTGCAGTTGTACTGGTGAATTTTCTGCAAAATAAACTGGAGGGGGAAAAAAAAGGAGGGTTCGTGATTTATCATTATAGCAGAGGGACAAAGGGCCATACTGCAGCCTGGAGCGTTGTGAGGCAATCCCCCCTGTTCCAGCAGAGGTCAGTGGTCTCCTGGATGTGCATATGGAGGCTGCAGCTGGAAGTTGACGCTGCTTTTGAAAATCTTAACCCAATCCTAAGGTAATCAACCTATATATAGCATTGCTTAACCGGAAAGTTGTGGGATTTTTTGATTGGTTTGGTTTGGTTTTTTTCCCACAGATAGAGAATTATCTCAAGTTGTATCAATATCAAACACATTTAAAATATTTTAACTTTATTATTATTTAATAATAAAAATAATTTAAAGTAATTAAAAGTCATTGAAAGAAGAGAATCCTAATTTAACTTGCATCTTTTCTCTGAATTATTTTTTAAACCATTAATTTCCTCATAGCCTCGTGGTTTTGAAATACAAAGGATCTGGTTTTGCTTGCACAAGCCTCACGTGTCTATTTCTGATTTTTTCCTTTCCTGTTCCAGAGGCTTTTCATAGTTTTGCAAATGCAGGATTAGCCAAATAGTATTAAAATTATTGTGCCCAGTATACACCTGGAAACACTGCATACAGAACGCCTCTTTATACAATTTCCTGGCGTTTTTGCAATTTCTGTGTAAAAGGTGAATAGTGAAATAATGAGCAGGAATTGGGAAAAGAACCAGAGGAAAGAGGGACAAAGCAAAGGAAAAATAAGGAGGATGACAAAAAAGGAGTTCTAACTTTGAGACAATAGAATAGGAAACAGTCTAATAAGAGGTAAAGATTAGGGGGGGTGTTTCTGAGGGAAAGTCAATTCAGATATTAGGAAAAGCAGGATAATCCAAATGACTCATGTCTTAAGACAGAAATGAGGGCACTGTTGTGTTCTAGAAGCCAAATGCTTTAAGATGGGGTTGGGTGTAGGGATTTGGAGTCTTTTGGATAGACTATCACAATGTCTATAACAAATGAACCACAGATGCCCTTACATCAATCCATAGTAACATCGTTCTTTTGTGTCTTATTTGTCCTTTGTTTTGAAATACACTGATTGTCGCACGCAACACATTTCATATGCACATAATGAATATTACGGCACCAGGATTACTTTTAAAGCAATATCTGTTATTCAAAAATGTGTGCTTTCTGTTGAGCTCCTTTATCTTGCTGGGCAATTTCTCCTTTATCCCTCTGCTGCGTGGTGATTCTGTTCCTCCTCCTTGCACTGACAGCCCACTCCCAGCTGCAGCTGTCTTGTTCACTGAACAACCTGATGCACAAATTCACATCAGGTTGCTGATCCACAGCGTTCGCTTTTGGCAGGGACGAGCACAGCAACAGAAGCTTGGGTTACAGGCAGAATCAGGCCTCCTGCAGCCAGCCTGATGCTGTGTTGTACTCAAGAACTCCAGGTGGTTCCAGATGCTTCAGCTCTGGTAGCTGAAACTTTGGAGGCAAAAGGAGGCAGCCGTGCATCAGGTGACTGCTGGGTATGACAGCAAAGAGAAGTGTGCAGCCTAACATAACACAAAACACGTTTCAGCTGCTTGCTCTGCTTGTTCATAAATGCTTTAAAGAAGCTTTGAAGAGGAGCTGCTTGGAGGAATGATGGCCTTTACGGCCTTGGTGCTTTGTAAACATCATAAATCACAGCTTGAAAATAACACTTCAGTACTGTACAACCCACATCACATAATTGGTGGGGCTGTTGTTTTGAACTATGAGTGGCACTGTTGGATTAATTAAATATTGATACTTTCATTTCATCTACTTTAGCAGTATGCATCGGCCTCTTCCCAAACCTTAATTATTTTACTATGAGTCTGCAAACTCTGTGGGCCTCAGGAAGGTGAGGCTTCACCCAATGTGAAGTGTGAAGGATTCAGATATAATGTTAACACGCAAAATGTGCAGGAACTTACTGAAGAGTTAACTGCTGACCAGACCCTACTCTATATTTGAAGAAAGTGTTTACAAATCCTGAGCATGGGAGAACAGAAGATACCCTGGGAATTCTTCCAACTCTTCTGACTGAGTTCTGTCTTTGGAAAGTGCTAATGGGTAACTTTTTCAGATATCATTTTAAGGAATACAGGACAATGCTAACACAGTGTATTCAGGTATGTGGACATCAAAACTCTACTGGAAATGCAAATATATGATGGAAATATTTTCTGAAATTATATTCTAAGATTATAAGCAACCTCACAAACAACATTGTAAGATTGCTGAAAGTTATTTTAAGTATCAGAATTTTGATTCTCCTCATCCTGGGCACACTAAGTCCCTCTCCTAATGTGTCTGTTACATCTAAGGATAGCAGGAGTGAAGTTATAGTTAATCAGCCAAAAAAATTCAGAGGCAATGGCATGTGAAAACACGCACTGTATGTCTTGAACCACTGACGTTTTTAACTTTTAATCAAATCCAAAGAATTCACTTCTATTCAGAATTCACTTCTGTTATACTAATGCTGGGGAACCCTAAAATTTGCTGCCTTTCTTCTCCATGGCAACATACCAGCTTAGCTACTTAAAATTACTGACAGGAGTTTGGACACAGGTTATCCATACACAGTATCACAGTAGGCTTTTCCTTTGTCTGTTTAAAGAGCAAGGATACAAAGATGGCCTCAATGTCCATACGTAACAATATTCTTGGAATTTTATCCCGGAGGCCGTCTGAAACTGGGTAGTCTCTGTTTTGCTTTGGAAAAACAAATTAGGTAGTTCGCAGAGTGCTGAGGAAACTGTACCACTGTGACCCTTTGTAAAGCTATTTTAGGGGAGGTCTTGAGAGAAGAGTCTTTTACATACTGAAGTTTGAACAAAGAGTCTACAATAGAAACTAGAGGGCTAGAAATAGCCGGCAGGGTCTCTTCCAACTAGAGATTTCTTTTTGATGGTGGTGTTTAAAATGCATAGCTTAAAGTGTTTATACCACTTTGGTTTTGTAGTCTATACAGTAAGGAAATACTATGTGTTCTGCTGAAGATGAGGCTGTGGGACTGCTATCCATTGCTGAAATCAAAACATGAAACAAACTCTTCCTTGTCTTTGAGTGGAGATAGCTAGCTATATAGAGTAACAACATTTATGTGAGATTGAACCACTCTGGCTGATTTATCATATGTTTGTCTTCAGGAATTCTTGGATTTCTGACAAACTGCATTTCAGATTTGTTTTTCTGATTTCTAATTTCTTGTATTTATTAGGTATACTCTTAGATAACTACAATTTAAGAATTTTACTATGTAAGATGTTTAACTGTCATTTGAGTTTTAAAGCATCTCTGGTTTAAAATATCTGGGTGTTTCTAATTCCCTTTCCACTTTCTTCAATGAGAAGAAATCATTATCCCTTTCTCTTCCAGGATGTCTGAGAACGGTTTAGATTTTATTCCTGTGATGATCTATGAATATAGAAGGTATTTTTGTTATATTCTATGCATATCATATGTTGATATACGTCAGGATTTCTCTTACTATGTATTGCCCCAATCTTGTAGAAAGGAGAGCAAAAAATAGTGCTGAAATTAATAGACCAGTGCGTATGGAATATTACAACTGAAACTGTAGAGCAAAATGTTGCGAAGAGGAAAAAAAATGTTTTTTCCAAATTCTTTTCAGGGGAATGGAAAAACACCCAAATAAGAAAATCGAGAACTAGGAGTCTGGGTTTACTCCCAGAGAAGATGAGGAGTATGCTTTTGTAGCTTGAGACGATGCTTGTCCTTGGTTTCTCACACCTACCTGAGCAGAAAGAAAAGAATAAACCATCTGAGTGGCTGTACGGGAACAGCATAAAGTTCCATTTAATCTGGTGTTCTGCTCTCCACAGTGGCTGGAAACCAATATTCAGGGAGAGCTTTGAAACAGGGCAGATGAAGAGTGTCCTTTATTGGGCAACTTTCAGCAGGCAACGAGTAGGTCCCTTTTAAGCAGAAACTGGAAAGGAATTATTTGCTTAACAGCTATGGCTATCCTTCATTCATTTGTATAATCCCTGCTTAAAATCATCTGTCTCTTCAGCTCTGTAGTCCTGTATAGCAGCAAGCCATCCAATTTAATAACACTTTGTATGGAGAAGTTCTTCCCAGTCACTGTTTTAACCTGCTGCCTGATCCTTTACTGAGCCTCCCTGAAGTCTTGTGTGATGGAAAAATAGTGTGTGATCATTTCCTGTTGGCTTCCTATGTATCATTCTGGATTTTGTAGATAGGAAGATAATCCTTTTTCAGTCTGTTTCCAGGCAGTAATTATCTCCTTGCACAGATGTATTCCCATACCTCTGCATATATTCTTTTAGCTGTGTACATGCATTTTCTAGTTCCACATTTTCACATGAAGGAAACAGAACTTGTACACAGCACTCAAATGCAAAAGAGATTTATATAGGGATGTAATGAGCTCTTCTGCTTTGTTCTTGGCTGCTTTTGGAGTAATTTCTAATGTTGTTTGCCTTTTGGACTACTGCTGAGTAGCACGCTAATGTTTGCAGAAAACTACTCACAATGACTACTCACAATGACTCCAAATGATAAAGGCTAAATTTAGAGCCCATTATTATGTATGTTCAGTTAGGGTTATTTTCATTATCGTTTACATTGCTTTGCAATTACTGACATAGACTTTCAGCTGCTGCCTCACTGCCCTATCACTCACTGTTGTCAGATTCTTCTACAACTGCTCGGAGTCAGCTTTCATTTGGCTTACCATGAGTTATTTTGCATCATCAGGAAACTGTGAAGATTGTTGGTCCTCACTGTTGTGGTTTAATCCCAGCCAGCAACTAAGCCCCACACAGCTGCTCGCTCACTTCTCCCCAGGGGACAAACCCAGAAAAGATAAAAGTGAGAAAACTTGTGGTTTGAGATAAAGGCAGTTTAATAGGTAACACAAAAGCTGTGCGTGCAGGCAGGCAAAGCATAACAAGGAATTCATTCACCACTTCCCATTGGCAGGCAGGTGTTCAGCCATCTCCAGCAAGGCAGAGCTCCACATGTGTAACTGTTACTTGGGAAGACAAAAGCCTATTATCACTCTGAACATCCCTCCCTTCCTCCTTCTTCCCCCCACTTTATATGCTGAGCATAATGTTTTAAGGTATGGGATATCCCTTGGGTCAGTTGGGGTCAGCTGTCCTGGCTGTGTCCTCTCCCAACTCCTTGTGCACCTGTGAAAGAAAGAGGGTGTTGATCTGGTTTCCTACTCAGAATGGAGTTACCTGATGTTGGTCCTGATGGCAGCTGTGCTTTTGGATTCCTGGAGATGGCTCTTCAGTCTTCTGGTGTTCCCATACTTTAGGACACATCCAGTTTCCCTCTTGCTGGCACTTGGCTTTTGCTGCCTTCACAGCACGCACCTGCTGTACAGCCTCCTGAATTCTCCCTCTGCCTAATTTGTTTTATTATCAGACACTCTTTAATGCTTTTTGGTGCTGTACTTCATGCTTGTTCTTGAAAGCATTTCCAGTTCAGTGGTTACTGCTGCTGTACTCTCACGGTTTTGCATAATTTGAATTAATTTGCAAAAAAGACAAGGTGTAATTTGCAAAAATCTTTAATAAAAACATGTGTCTGCTGCCTCTGCCTTGCCTAAGGGTACCGGTTTGCCAAACATACACGAACCCTAACAATAAGTGACAGCAAAGAAACAACAATATTATTACTACAGGAGAAAATGAAAATATTTTCTTAAGATTGTTAGTAAATATTTTCAGTGCCCACAGATCTGTTTAGCTTTAGTGTATGGACGGTAAGCAAACATTTCATATTATATTTGGTAAACTTCCTGCTGCCTGAATTAAAGAATGAGACATGTTCAAGGCATTTGTGTCTTGCCAAGAATTGTGGAAAGAAGTCTATGGTTTAACTTGGGGAGGTTTTATCTTTGCATGGAGAACTCAAGTACATTTGACATCTTTCTTTTGGAGAACATGCCTCCCAATTGCTAGTGAAACTAAACATGAGAAGAACAGGTCTTGGGTGAGCAGAATAGGATGTAGCTCCTCTCCTGTGTTTATTTTCTTACCTCAACATTTCATCAAGATGTTCAAACCTTTGCTCCTGGTGGTGTAGATTATGAGTAAAAACCAGTGAATTCTCATATCATTGGGTAACAACCATGCTGATTTTCAAGAAGTTTATATAAGATTACATAGGATTGGCTTATATCAATATTTTTTTGCCAGTGTTTCTGAAGTAATATAGTTACAATCTTCTACAGTCATCCAAGAAATGTCTGTATGAATCCATCCAAATGATGGCTTATTTCAGGACTAAAGTTTTATGTAGATGAGCCCTTAGAAGATGAGGAGGGTATCTGTGTACATTCACTTGACTAGCATTTTGTCATCCATCATCTATGTAACACAATTGTATTGTTTGAACAAAATATTTAAACTGCCTTTCTACATGTTTGTTTCTCTTTGGTTTAAGAATAGGGAAATGAGGGGAAAAAAAAAGCTCTACAGCATAGCCACTTCAGAATTTAGTATTGAGAACATTAGAGAATAAGTTATTCAGAAACAAGACAGCTAATTAACAACACAGTTTTCTGTAATTTCTTTCTATCCATGCTTTGCATTTTCAGGTCATAGTTGTTGAGTGGCCTCTTGACTGAAATGAATAATGGTGGTGTTGAATGGTGTCCGTAATACACCTTTATTTCTCTTAGGAGAAAAATAAGTGACTACATGCCTGGTATCATTGAGCTTTACATAATGTATGTGGTTTGTTACTTAATCTTTTTATGGATTTTATATGAAAACTGACTCTGACACCTCCCAAAATCCAGCTCAGTATTTTTCCTGCTTCAGCTCCTGGAAACTGAAAACACACACACACACACACACACACACACACACACGCGAAATATGTTACTTAATAAATTCCCTAATTTTATTCAGCCACATTCAGAATAAGACTGGAAGGTTCAGCTGAGAGGATAAAGCATTTTTTTCTGAGAAGCTTATCCTAGAAGTTACACTAAAAATACTGTATCAAGGAACCTTCTGTGGAGGTCTGTGCTTCGATAGAAAAGCAGGCATGGTTTTTTGTATGCCTGGGTCCCCAGAATGATCCTTTGCTGTACAACAGTGTTACCAAGTCTGGAATTGCCAGTCTGAGCAATGGGGAAACATAAACCAGCATCATGCAGCCTGTTTATCTTTGCTTAATGAATAGTGTGGGCTCAATAATTAGATTTCTAGAATCCTGTAAATCTTTCTACTTTTTCCAAGGAATTTGCCATTTCCCCTCCCCCTTCTCTTATTGAAATTTGCTGGCAGTGGCATCTAGTTCTCTGGGGATTTCAATTGATTTTCTTGGATGACAAAGTATATTTCCCATTTTGTTACCATGAACCAGACAGCAGGGCTGATACGGAGGATTTAAATAGGACAACCAGGAGGAGTTGAGTTTGCTAAGAGAGGCCTCAGAGCTACCCCTGGAGGAGAGGACAGTGCCCCATCCCTGGGGACGTGGAGTAACCAGGCTCTAGTGGAAGAACCAGAGTGCCAGAGGTGGGTCGTTTGCCTGTGTCCTCCACAGCAGCGTGACCCATGCCACTTGGTAGCTTCTCTGCACAGGACAGTCCAGCCTCCCAAAGGTGTGTCTAAGCTCTCAAGGATGTCATGAAAGCTGTGATGGAGGATTTACAGTAAAAAAAAAAAAAGCTAATGTAAATTAAGGGAATAATGTCTCTGGCAGTTGTCATGAGTATGTAATGTGGTTTTTTTTAACAACCTCCCATGATCGGACGACAAAGATGGAACCAGCTAATGCACTGAAAGCTGCGAGGAGGATGACAGTGCAGTGTTGGGGATCAGCTTGTGTTACCAAGCCGGTGGAGGGAAAGGCCCTTACCGGGGTGCTGGCAGCCCCTCTCTGTGCTTGCTCCCGGGTCTCCCAGTGGCATCCCTTTGTCTGACAGCACCCTCCCACCCGTGGCACGAGGGTTCCTCCTGCTTGAGCATATCCCCGTTGTCGCCCTCGTGCTCTCCAATTCTGTTTCAGACCTGGTCTCCTGACCAAAGCCCGTTACTCAGTCCCCGTCGCTACCCCGTTTCTCTGGCAACGCCGGCATCAACTTAACTCCGGGCTTTGCCTCGCGTACCGGGACCGGCTGCGGTGCCGTGCCCCGGCGCCGCCCCGCCGCTGCGCGCAGAGGGCCGCAGCCGCGCTCGGCTGGAGCATCATAGCGCTGCCCGCTCCGCTCTGCCCAGCCCCGCGGTACCGGTCACCGGGCCCGGCCCGCTGCGGCGCGGCGGTGCCTCCGCCGGCACCGAGCGCCTGTGCGCTGCAGGTGGGTGCCGGCGGGCGCGTAGGGCACCTTGGCCGGCGGGCGGGAGCGAGGGGCGGCGCGGCGGGGCTGCGGCGGCGCGGCTGCCCGCCCCCTGCCTCCCTTCATCCTTCCCTCCCTCCCTCCCTCCCTCCGTCAGACGGGCGGGGAGCTGCGGCGGGCGGGAGCGGCGGGGCGCAGTCGCCCGGGCCGCAGCGGGGATGCACCGCGGATCCCGGCGAGGAGGTGGGCGCTGAGCGGCGGCGCTGGGGGCGCGCACGGGGGCCGGCGGCCGGAGCCGAGCCCGGAGCCGGAGCGGCGGGACAGGCCGTGCTGGGGAGCAGCGAGTCGGGTCGTGTCGCGCCGCGGAGCCGGGGCTCGGCCGGGTGCCGGGTTGGGCGGCGGGGCGCGGCGGTGCCGGGAGCGGGCTGGGGCGCGGAGCCGGCGGGCCCGGAGCGGGGTCTGTGGCCTGGTCCGGCGGTGGCTGCTGCGGCCGGCCCCGGGGCGAAGCCGGAGCCTCCGGACCTGGGGGGGGACGGGGTTACGTAACTGCATCCGCGCCGCTGGATGCGGGATGCGCCGGTGATAGCCCGGCCCGGCGGCGTAATCGGCGGTTTTATCCCCCCTTCCCTGCAGAGCAACTGAAAATGCCCCAGTAAACTGCCTGGTCCGAGAGAGTGAATTGTAGATCAGATATTACTGAGTTGATAAGCTCTTAGCACACCTTTTTGTTTTCATTCTGCATCTCTCTCTCTCTCTCAAAAAAGAGGCAGGAACGGCCTCTATTCCCAATTTTCTAGCACTGCTGCAAAACCTTTGCAAGTACTTGCTATATGTATGGATTCATTAAAACAGCTGTTTGGAAATCATCTGTTTGCCAGAAGTCCTGATGCTTAAAACAACCATCTGACGTGGGTTTTGCCATTGGCTCGTCATTTCATTTTATTTTATAGCTGCTTCAGCATGCTGCACGGCTACATTGTTGATATTCTTCCCAAAAGCTTCAGCAATGCAGATACTATGGACTAATAGTAACTGAAACAAAAGACCTTGCTGTACTTCTCAGAGTGAATTAGGAATCCAAGGTCGAACAGCAAACTGCAGCACAACTTGCGTGGGTAACGTAACTGAACAGAACTGTTCACAAATCTTATTAGAGAGTTTAAGTGAAAAGTGTTCCTTAAATAGACTCTTACTCAGTAGATGAAAAAAAAAATTGCTTAGTGAAGGTGTGAGGAAATAGCTATTTTAGGACTACAATTAACTATATCAGCTCAATTTTAATGGAACTAGTACATTTAATTGCATTCCTAACAGATTTTCTGTTCTCCAGATGATTAACTTGCAGAATGATACCAGCTCGAAGATTAAAATCTCATCACATATCTAATGGTTTCTGTATAATGTAATTGTGTTTGGTTTATAGTAGTTCTTTTCTAATAACCAGCCTTTGCCCATATAGGTATAGGTACTATAATTAGAATTTTTTTATCTTGGTAATATGACATGACCTTGACCTTTAGAGGTTAAGCAGATGTAGTTGTTACAGATCACAATATCTCATACATTTAGTAAAACATTTATCTTTATGTATACATAATAAGTAGTAGTTTCTTTTGTTTTTGTTTAAAAACTACACAAGAGGAAGACTACTTTCTCTTTTCTCTCCATTTGAGATACATTATCAGAGATGTGTACAACACTTATTATTTAAAATACCCTAAAGAGGTTTATATTTAAACTACCTTTTCTGTACAAGTAAATGGCAGGATGTACATCTTGAAAAACAAAATATTGCAGGATTTGTGACGGAAGACCCCCTAAACATTTTCCCTTGCTATTGGGGCCTGGAAGAAGTACCTTTTGTTGGGCTGTGGTTCTTCCAAGCTGCTTCTTCCACTTTGTATTAATTTGCTATTACACTGCCAGATCTTTCTTAGTGTGAGCCATACTGTTAAGGGTCTCGGTAGCAGTCTTTCCTGTTACTGGCCCTTTTTTGTTCTTAGACCATTCTGGGACCTTATTCATAAATCTCTGTGATGCTCCAAGTTTCTGTTGTGGCTTTTCTAGTCTTCAGTTTGCTTCAGTTCCACCCAGAAGTTACAAAATACTGGTTCAGGTAATTGTAGGAACAAGTGTGGGTGTTTTTGCCAAGTGCTGGTGTTGAAGGGCTGTAGTCTCTATATATTTATATGCTTGGATGTGTTTTTTATACAACCATCAAAATGATAACTTTGCTAACAGGTGTTAGAGTTACTGTGCAACTGAGTAGTCATTCAGACCTTACTCCCAAGGCCACCTTGGCTGTGGAAAGATAAAGTCTTGTGACTTCTTAAGTAGGGGCATCCCCTGCATATTGCACCATTGAAAGTACCACTGAAGATGGGGGCTCCTCTCCTTTGCCGCTTTTTCAATCCATGCTGGAGATGAAGGCGTAGGGTGTTCATAGTTCTGCTTTATTTTCCTTCAGTCCTTTGGCACGTGTGTATGTGTGGGATATGTATGTGTGTCTATCCCGTGGTGCTTCACATTTCTTCTGAGGTATGGTCTACCACTGAATTTCTCAGTGTGACAGAAGGGAATGTTTTTGCTCTTGTTTTGCCAAATACATGCAAATACGTGAGATATCAGCATGGGTTTTCTCTGGGGATGTTTTGGGTTTTTTGAGTTGGTTTTTGTTTTTTCATATAATCCTTTAGATTCCTGAGAACTTATGCTTCTATGCTGTCATGGTTTAAACCATGCATAGTAAACCAGAACCATGGAGACATTTGCTCACCCCTCCAGCTGTCTGCCCCCAGGCGGGATGGGGAGGAGAATTGGAAGAATGTATACCCCACGGGTTGAGATAAGAACAGTCCAGTAACTAACTAAAGTATAATACAAAACTACTGCTACTACCACCAATAATAATAATGATAAGGGAAATAACAAAGGGAGACAATATAAAACTAAAAGGGGAAAGGAAAAAAACCAATAAACACAAGTGATGCACAGTACAATTGCTCACCACCCACCAACCAATACCCAGCCCGACCCGAGCAGCCATCTGGGCCTTCTGGGTGACTCCCCCTGGTTTATATACTGGGCATGACATGCTGTGGTATGGAAAACCCCTTTGGCTAGTTTGGGTCAGTTGTCCTGTCTCTGCTTCCTCCCGGCTTCTTGTGCCCCTCCTCACTGGCAGACAATGAAAGACCGAAAAGTCCTTGATCAGAGTAAGCATTACTTAACACACCAGTGTTTTAGTTGTGGCTATCAGCGTTGTTCCCAGACTAAAGCCAAAACACAGCACTGCACCAGCTATTACAAAGGAGAAAAAATAACTGTTGTAGCTGAAACCAGGACATATACCATGCAGCTTTCTCTCTGGAGGCTTGCATTTCTGAAGTGACATTAGTCCTCTAGGTCAGCCCTTCTGTGCCACACTGGAGAACCTGCTGTCACTGATGCTGGTATTGTAGTGGGAGGTGGGAACTGCCAGTGCTTCACTGCTGAAGATGTGTATGTGTGTGTGTCTATATTTTTAATATCTCTGTATGTATACACTGACCCTGTCCCAGTGGCTTAATTGACCCTTATGCCTCACATATAGGGTAGAAAATAATTATCCATTACCCCTGTCTTTTCTAATAGGTTTTAAAAACACTGAGCAATTCAAACAGTTCCCAGGGATTTCTGGTGTACATGATGATTATAAACCGGGAAGCTTTATTTTCTTGGGTTTTTTTGGTAACTAAATGCTTGCTGGTTTTGAAGCTTTTGACTATGCTGGCATGGGAAAAGGCAGCAGTTTCTGTAGACAATTTTCATGGGAAATGTTACTCTGGGCAATTGTACTTCTAAAAGGAATTTCTCCAAGAGTTTCCTTCAGGCTTGTGTTTCTTTCTTAAGATGAGTTTAATGAGATAAGAAAAAAATCCTTCCCAGTGGAATACTAAAGTAAATGCTTACTTTTTTTTTTTTTTTCTGTATGTGTGTGTTGAATTTGCCATATTGAGGTTCTAGATGTCGAAGGCAGCAGCAACAGGCACTATATATAAGTGAAAGTAAACCCGCTCAGGCCATGTGAGGGATGCTGGATTCAAATCATGGCTTTGGTGATAGATAGGGAAATTCTCCATCTGTGAGAAGTCTAACGATGAGAAAGTTGCATAATGAGGTGCCAGGTAATGTGAACTGAATTTTGTTTTAATATTCTGAAATATTAAGGAATACAAAATTATAGAATCATAGAATATTTTGGGTTGCAATGGACCTTTAAAGGCCATGTAGTCCACCTCCCTGCAATAGGCATATCCCTCTTTCGGGGATTGTTCCTTTCAGCAGAGCTGAAAAACAATGGAAGGACCATTTGATGCTGACAGCTGATAAGCTAGTGAAAAGGAGAAGAGCTGAACGTGCAAGATAGGAGACGTGGAAGGTGGAAGATAGGAGAAGGCCATGAGAGTTATCATGTATAGACAGTCAAACTCTTGTCTTTTAGGGAAACTTCTGGGCTGAATAGACTTGTTACGATACCAAAGGAGGGAAAAAGTGAACAATACGAAAATACTACAGACAATTGTTGAAAGAGGAAAAAAGCAGGGTTGAAGTGGTGGGGTTTTTTTTTGTGTTTTTCCTTTTTTAAGGGGGGGTTGGACCAAGTGACTTCCAGAGGTTCCTTCCAACCTAAATTGTTCTGTAACTGTTTTGGCACTAAAGTCCAAACCCAGACAGTTCTGTTTTCTATTTACAATGAAAAATAAATGGTGCTTAGAAACTCTGAATTATTTTTTTCTGGAGTATGTGTATTAGTCCTATAGAATTTCCAGATAGCTTAGTAGGTGGTTCCAAAGTAACGTGTCAGTATGTCAGAGGGCTATATACAGTTATGGGTAGTAGCAGCAGGGAGTGAGCTGCTGAATTTTGAAGCTTTTCTTTCAGAGAAAGCTGCAGAGTGGTTGTCTAAATGGTTTTGATGTGAACCCTTCCATCACCAACTTAGAAAACAAAAAAGATTGTCTCTCATTGCTTGTTACCTATAACTTTAAAAAGAGAAGCTTTGAAGGAGAAGGAGGGGGAAGTTAGAGGTAGAAGAAGAGTAAGAGGATAGTTCTGCAGTTATTATGGCAGTTGTAATGTCCTAAATATTAGGAGAGCTTTATAATGATCCTTAGAAACACCTCACTGTAGCAGAGAGAACAACAGCTGCATTTTGAAACTGAGTTAAATAATTTCCTAGCTGTTTAGGTTTTTTTTTGTTTTTTGGTTTTTTTTAGTTCCTTAAAGGCAAATATATTTTAATACTACTAGAGAGCACTTTTCTTAAAGGAAGCAATGGATACGTTAACTTGAGGTGTAAAGAACAGAAACCTCTATTTGATTGTGAGCTTAATAGATAGTTGCAAGAACTTCAAGTAGCAGGTGTCAAGTTGCATTAGATACAAAGATTAAGTTTTCTACCAAAAAAAATCAATTTCCTTCTGGGAAACTTTGTTTTCTTGCTGTCTTCTTGCTAGGGAGAAGCAATAAATAATTAAAGTAGTAGCCCCAGTTGCAGGAGATAAGGGAGCATGATGTGGGACATACACATACCTCTGATACTTGGAAGGCTGAGCTGGAGGGGAACAGCTTGGTGTGAGGCCCAGGCCACTGGCTAGGACTTGAACACACTGAGCAGTTGAGTGAGCATTCTGCTCCTGAAGGTTTCTGTTGGCATTGTCACCTGGACCTTGATTTGTGTGTGTCATAGAATAGACCAACAGGAGCAGAAATGCTGCACCTGTCCTTTAAAAAACAGGACTAAATTATGCAACAGGGAGTGCTGTCTTTCTCTTCTTGTAGCCACCCCACCCTGTTCCCCAGTGACAAACCCAGTGTGGATAAGGTGATGTTAAACAGGATTTGAGTCAAGCAAAGTTTCTGTGAACATCTTACAGGAATGGTTCGCAGCTGGTGATTCTCCTTCCTGTTTCCCCTCTGCCTTCACCGTCTCTCTCCCATTTGTGGTCTACCTGCTTCTGCAGTGGCATTGCAGATGGGCTCTTGCCCTCACTTCTACACTTATGAGCATTTTTATGCCTGACCTACTCAGGGTTGCCTGACACCCTTGTGATCTAGTTCAAAAAAACAACTTTTAACTGTTTCTTTCCTCCTGTCTTTGAAAATAAAATTCAATCTTGTTTGATTGTCCTGATAAGGACCGATCTTCAGGGGAAACTGGAAAGGCAAAACCACTGATGGAGAGCAACAGAAATAACAACAAATGTACCAGATAAAGGGACTTTTGGCATGTAAATGAGAAGCTGGCATGGTTCATTTAGTGACAAATGTTTCTTGCAGAGTGGAGTGGGTCAGCTGGGTGAGAAGGTGGTGGCTGATGCTGGAAAGACTTGGTTAAAAGAAAAAGGCTTCAAAATAAACAGCTTGTGGAGATCTGGAACTGGCAGTTGGTGTTGAGTCATGTTGGTGTCCCTCTGACTCCAATATGAGCATGACATACACATTCCTCTGGGAAGTAATTATGTCTCACGTTTAAAGTCTGTGTTCCTTGGTTTCAGTTTGTTTCTGGAAAACAGGTTTTCTTCAGAAAATGTTTGCAGAAAACAGAAGGATGGGAATGGTATGAAATTCAGCTATAGGGTACTCAGAGGATGAGTCTGGATGTAAAGTATTGGTGTGCCCCTGCTTCTGGAAGGTTAGCTCTGTAGCCATACAAATTCTGTCTTTTATTGTAATGGTTGTTGATGCATAAAATCCATATTCTTTTTTCCCTCCTCCTGTCAGCTACATGCAATTTGTCCTTCCATGTTCACTTGCACTTGACAACTGTGCTTTTTTATGCATGCAACTTCTGGTAGCTATGGTCAGGTCAGAGTTGCTACCTGTTTTAATGTTCTTGGGTGACATAATCATGGGCAAAAATAACCCATTCTCTGAGTGAAAAAAAAAAAACCCAACCCAGTTTTGTAACTCTCCTGAAGCATGACCTATATTTGTGTGTGTGCAAATATGGGAAGCTAAATGTAAAATATATGGTGGTCCACTGAGCAGGCTTCTCTCAGTCGCTCCGATGACTGGTAGTGTAGCCTACAAATAAAACCCATGGTCACTTTGCAGTATATGATTGAGAGTGATATGCAATGCAAAATAATCTTTAAAAAACCCTACAATTTTCTGTGGTAGTTGCACACTCTGTCCACTGCCCAGTCACCATAAATACTGTTGGGTGACAGAGCTTACAACTAATATTTAGAATGGCTTCTGCTTCTAATTAATACAATAATGGTTGTGTTTTCTTGTGAAATGTGAGTTGGGGATTAACAAGTTAGACCCCAAACCAGGTCAGAGCATGAGGATTAGAATTAGCCAAAATGACCAGCCCTCAGACCCTTACAGGACGCTTCAGTATCTCCATATGGTTATGCAGTATCTGTGAGTGTAAGGAATAGGAGCAGTTTCAAAAGTAATCTATGATATGCTTTTTAATTTCCATTCTGGCAATGTAGAGGTTGCTGGATCTTCAAAATAGTTGGTTGCTCTTAAATGTAATGGTGAACGTGGCAACTTGGGTTCATAACGCTTACCTTTTCCATAACAGCTGCTGTGTGTCCATCTGCCTGAAGAAGAGAAAATGTGCTACAAATTTAAGTAAGGTTTTGTGAGGTATACTAGCAAGAGGAGAGAGACTGCCATTCTTTACCTTTAAAATTTAAAAATTCCAATTCATAATTTTTTTCCATTTTTCATCATATTTTGGCCAAATCAATGTAACACGAACTTATGAACAGTAAGTTCAGATAGAGGAGGTGGTAAAACAGCCATGGTATAATCACCTGGTCTTTCCTAAAGCTGTGATATTTTTCTTAGTACCTTTAGGTTTTCGGTTTCCCACTAGAAATGCCCAGACCAGTTCCCCAGAGGCTGTGTAACAGATCACTGTTCATAATTCTCCTGACATTTATGCACCTGGATTGCTTCATTTTTCTCCTAACTGTACCACCTTTATAGATCCAAATATATACTTGTCCTCTATGATATGTGCACTTTCTAGTAGTAGAAATGTTATTCAAACTGTTAATGTGTTGTACCAGGGTTGAGCACAGGGCTGGGGGGAGGATCATCACCTTCAGCTCTGATACCTGCCAATTGTCCAGTCCAGAGATGTGCCGGCCCTTGTCTAATAGCTCATGGTGCAGATAAACTGTGGTGTTATTAGACCCTGCCACCACCTTACACTATTTCTGGTATAATTACTTTCTGATATATTCATTGTTAGATTCCCCCACAATGTTCTTTAGAATTTTGAGAGATGTATTCAGTATTTGCAAATTGTTATGCTTTCATCTTAACTTCGTGAGCATGTTAACTCAATCATTTTGCATAAAGCTATCAAATAATGTCAGTCATAAAACTGTGCTGTATCTCTTTACGATTCTATGTACTATTCACTATTTGAATTATTTTTAAGTTACACAGCATTCTTTTGTAAAGGTTAAATATATTGACTTTGACACTTTCTACTTTTTTTTTTTAAACAGAGAAGTTAGAGAAGTTTTATTTCTTGATGCCACTGCATGTGTTCAATGGTAAACTCTCTATCTTTTTTCTTTCTTCTGTTCTCCTGCTTCGTTTGGTTGTGGACAACGTGCTCAGTGCTGAGAAATGCAGAACATGCTCGTGGAGGGCACGGCAGCTTTATTGATTTAATACTTTAACATCTCTGGCAACATTCCCACATTGAAAGCTGATGGGAACAAACTGCTCTTTAGGCCACAGATGTGTTGAGGAACGTGTAGTTCTGCTTTCTTAGCTGGTTCTAGGGTAGTTTGCCATGAAAAATGTGTCATAGCTGTGTGATACAACACTGAAAAAACCCCACCAACATTAGATAAATCTGTATATAGATGAAATTTACTTTCTTACAAAGAAATGCAATGAGTGAAGACTAACTTTGAAACTAGTTTTTTTAAAGACGTGCACCAGGGATGTGTTCATTGCTTTTCTGGGTTTCCAGCATCGAGATGTGTTTTCTCAGCTTTTGCCCTCTTTATCATTCTGCCTTTCCTCTGCAGGTCACTCCCTACCCTTTAATATACCCCTCTCTGAATTTTGGTGCTAAGCCCAGGCTCACCAATCCCCTCTGGGGACACAGGCATGTCTCCTTGCCCAGGCTGCCGGCACTCCATGCCTCTCCTCTCCAGCTGTCCCTCGTGTCCTGGCTGATGCAGTCTCCCATGCTCCTCCTGATGGTCCTTTGCCATCTCAGGAGATCCTTGGTGGAGGATGTCAGGGGCTGGGGAGTATGAAAAGAGAAAAAATGTTGGTAAACAAAATGCCTGGAAATTCACAGTGCAAGCATACCAAGGAAAATAAGTTATTTTCCTAACAGGCCTTATGCCTAATAGCAGTCTAAGGTGCCATTTCTTAATGCCAGCAAGTGAAATGTTCTTGTGCTTTATGTTGGTGATTCTGTCAGGATGGGTTGTATATTTCAACCATGCTGAAGCAGATTTAGATGTAATGGTACAACTTCCAAATGTGAATTTTGCATTTAGAAGGACAAGTCTGAACAAAAATAAGTATGTGCATTATTATTAGGAAGTAATCCAAGCAGACCCCTCTGAAGTTTTTCTTTTTAAACAATCTCAGTATGTTGCAAAAATGACTTTCAATTCTTTAGGTTTCCACAGGTTGCAGCACAGAAAATCAGTACTTTTTCAGTTAATGTCAATTTTTTCTATTAAAGGATAAATGAGGAAGTGTGAGGCTCCCAGTCTTCTCTGACTTGTGTGTGCTTCCCAGACAACTAATCATTATTTATCTTTATCTTTTGTATAATGCATACTTAGTGCTTGTCATTTTATTCTCACTGCTAACCGTTCCTTGTGTTTATGAGTTAAATACTCAAATAATGATGGCATTGTGGTGCATTTTTAAGACCTTTGTTCAAGTACTTCAGGTTAAGAGGGTGAATGTTTTATTAAAAATTAAACTTTGTAAGGAGCTGAAAATGATTCCTGTCATGGGTTAGTTTTCTGCTCATTCAGTAATGTCATGGCTTGCGTTATCTTTGTAGTCACTGAAATTTGTCAGTGTTTAAGTATTGGTACTTAATCGTGGGGGGGGTTGTTCTTCAGTTTAATTTCTATAAACTTGAAATGTTATAATTTATATATCCCTGAACAAACGTTTCCTACTAATATGTTGGCAGCAGCCAAATGTATTTAATTTTTTAATTTTGTTTGTTGCTTTAATGATCTTCTAGATATCCCTATACACATAGTTTGAAAATACTGTAGATTTGAATTAGAGAAAATATTTTTTTATTATCTGAAGCAAATATGCACTTTGCATTTCTATTTCCATAGATTTATGAAGAGTAGCAAAAGAGTGGCATGATCAAAGGCAACACAATGGGTCAAAAGTAGAAGGCAGCAAATGTCAAAGTTTAGATTTTGCTTATTATTTCTGTTTTGCTAATATGTGCGTGCGCACATATGAGCAGAATGCAGGAGGCAACAGAATTTGCTCTGCCAGATGAGAAGTAGAGAAATAAAGTACTTTAGGTCAATGGTGCTCCATTCTAGGAGGAGGTGGATCTTGCAAAGAATGATACTAGAATTTTTCTGGAGTTTCTCCTATGATGTTTGCTTTTACTGTTGCTGCAAGGTTTGCCCAAACATAAGAGCAATGTCACTTGTTAGCAGTGGCTGACAGGGGCTGTGTGGTGTGAAGTTTCACTTGACCTGAGAAAATAAAAATGGGGAATATGTATCTCAGAAAAAAGGCATGAGGAGAACGTGATTTAGCAAACAGTCTTGGTTGTTCAAAATGCAGGGGCAGAAACTTTAAGCAGAGATGGAATATTTCCCCTTTTGGGTTATGCCAGATTGCAGGTTGCAACAGACAGTTCTGAATGAGCTTATAAACCCATGTGCCTTGTTCAGACACAGTGTGAGCACGTGCTGGACAGCCAGGCATCAGCTGGTTTGAGCGATGGCTATAACTATGCTTGTATCTACAAACCTCTAGCTATCTACTTTGACTAGCAGCCCTGCAGCGAGCTCAGCAACGTATTTCAGTATCTTTCATTGTAATTAACATTTTACATGCTTCAGTACATTTAGTACTATGTTCCAGTTTTTTCTGCACACAGACCCATATTTTCCTATCTTTGTTATTAGACTATCTAGCTGTAATAGGTGATGTCAGTATTGAAGAGAATGCATACAGAAGAAAGTAAATGACAGAAAGTAAAAATTAAGCCATCCATTTCCAGTGCCGTTACTAGATTTAAGAGAGAATATGACATTTTACAAATAGTTTCAAAGACTAAACCATAAATATTTTAAAGGAATGGATGGTAGACTTCCATCTCATAGCAGTCGTTTGTCACAGTTCCTTGTTGTCTTGCTGAGGATCTGACTGGAGTGGTGTAGAACTGGAGAGCAGTGCCCTGCACAGCTGCAAAGAGAGATGTTTTTTCAAACTAAGCTAAAAAAGTGAGCGAGGTGAATGTCCTGACTTTCCAAAATGCACGGGCAAAGCCTGGCTTGGCAGAGTAGATGCTGAGGATGGACTTGAGATTTTCATTCCAGAACACTACAATTTCCAACTGAATATCTAAGTGCTTTTCCCTGCACCCTTCTTCCCTCCCTTCCTCCCCCCCATCAATCTGCCTTTTAGATTTATTATAGTTGGGAAGCTGTCCCAAACCACTTATTTGTTAGGTGTCACTATGTAGCATTAATGCAATTAACCTTACAAGCCCTCTTTTCTTCCTTAGCGTATTTGCTTGGTAGTCTTTCAAGAATCATTTTACTGCTATTTTCTATTGTTGATTAATTTTGGAATAGGTACTGCATGCAGCAGGAGAGTTTCTCTTCTGTGTAAATGGCTATGGGCATCTTGGCTGAGGTTGCTGACCCATATTTGGCTACACGCTGACTTACCAGCTATTGTCAAGGACTAAGTAATGTTGCAAAAACAAATGAGTTACTTAAGAAAATTACTGTTGTCCTTACAGTTGGAGTAATCTCTCCTCCAAGGGAAGAAGAAAAATTGTAACAGAACTTGAAAGTTGATGTTGAGATAAAATAAACATCAAGGTAAACAAATATTTTACAATGTTGGGGTATGAAATTGTCCTGAAGTGCCTTAAAAAAAAGTGGCTGAGTATGTTTGCTCATTCAGTGGCAATATACACATTAATTAAAAGTTTCAATTGAAAAAAGCTGACTAGGTCTCGCTTTTGAGTAGAACTTGGGTGCTTCTGTGTAATTCAGTCCTCCGATGTAACTTTCTGGAGGTATATTTATTAGTAAAAATGACAGTATTATGACTGGTAATATGTAGTATTTTTTGAGGTAACATTTATGTGTAAATAAAATATATCACAATGTATTTTTGCTGTCTAGATAATGGATGACTTGGAGTCAATGCAGTCCAACAGTTTTAGTACATTTACAAATACTGAATTGCCTTGCCGTTTGTAATTTGTAAATGGTAACAAGGAGCAGAGGGAGAAATTTTATCTATATTTCTACTTCTGCTGTATCTTTTATTGTTTTTAATATAGTAGCATTTTATCGTTTATACTTTTGGCATTACTCTTGCATGCAATATACTTTTCAGGACTATTCTTGTGCCTAGAGGTTGCTGTCAGATAATGTTAGGAGATTTCTCAGTAGCTATGAAATCAGTAGATAACGGTAAGAGAGGCTTAAAAGAGAGATTCCGAACTTCAGAAAAACCTCATGACTTCAATTACAATTTCTGACACAAACTGTTTAGGTCTTCATGACCAGCAAAACATGAAGTAAACCCTTCTATTCCATTTTCTGCATCAGCAGTGGTACATAACTGTTCTGTTTCATAAACATGTGTGATTCCCCTGAAGAGGGAAGAGGATGCTTGTATTTTTTGTATTTGGGTCACCAGTTTTATTCATACAAATTCATCATTAGAATACTGTCCATATTTTGTTGAATCTTGCTCTGGAAAATGTAGGTTTATCAGCATCTCACATGAGAGTAAGAACCTCTCAGAGTAGGAACAGTGCTCCCTGATTTGTCAATGTCAGTGAGCAGAGAGAGGAGGGATATGTAATGAACCCTCTTTGATCAGAGTCTGTGATAGCTAGCACAGATTCTTGGCTCTGGTGAAGATCACAGATAAAATCTTATGGTGGTTGTTAACAGCCGGAGTGGAGGTGTGGATAGGATCCTGGCAACTGGGAGGTTTAGTGAGACAAGAATGAAGTCTGCTGTCATGAAAGAAAATTTTTAGTGTCCTATCTTGAGCATGAGTCTATACCAAATGCTAATAAACACTTCCTTTTCCGGTTGAGAATCAGTCCTAATAGAATTGCAGGGGAATGTTGTGCTGCTTCCTCCTGAGAAATCATGACAACAGTAATTGAAACAACCAGATTTATGTTCAGCTGCTTACTGCTGGAGGTCTTTTTGTTATCTTTAACCCAGCTTTAATTTAGGTCACCCTTTAATCTAAGTAAAACAGACCATGTAGCTTTCTCTCTTGACTGTATGCCAGTACTGAATGTCCAGAGAATGCTGTTAATTTTGGTGCTAGTGTACCGTATGAAATTTCAGCTTTTAATCTTTTTAATCTAAATATCAAAACATAATGGCTTTGAAAATAAATTGATAGTTTGTGCTGTGTGTTTATTATTTTATCTTTTTATTTATTTTGGGTATCCTCCTATCTTCCTACTTCTAAGTATAGTACCAAGTCCTTAAAAATTATGTGTTTTATTGAAAATGAGTGTAGATATGCAAGTACAGCAAGAGTGTGTGAGTCTGTAATACCTCTGTCCTGTGATTTGAAGCGCTCAAGCAGTCCTCCTGGAGCACCACTGAAATAGATGAAAGGCTACATGTGCTGTAAACTCCAAGGCCTGTATAAGAAAAAGCATCTTCCAAAAACTAGGAAAAATTAGGTAAAAACTGAAATCAGAATTCAAATACACAAAACCCCATTAAGTAAGTTGTGGGAACTTTTTGTTGTTGTTTGGTTGGTTTTTTTGTTTGGTTTGTTTTGTTTCTTCTTCATAACACCAAATAGTGCAAGGAATGTTTTAACTCATAATTTACTCACATAGCTCCTCAGAAAATGAACACACTGTCAATAGTAGTAGTTGTAAGGACAAGTCTTAGTTTAATTTTCCTGTTATTTATCTCCTGAATACAATCCACTGCTGTCACTTGTTTTATTAACATTTCAGAATGCATAATAATTTATAGTAGAGAAGTATGACTCCTGTTGTCTCTTCCTCCAGGCTTAAATAAGAATAATGTCTTTTCATAGCTATTTATATTATGCATGTTAAAGCAGCATTATGAAACTGAATGCTTCTGAGTATGTTTTATGAAAGTTGAAAGCCCCTGAGTGATAATGGCAGGGTTATCACTGACCTTGTCAATGTATTAAGTGCCAGTGGTAGTGTTTCAGGATGCAGAACATGTTGATAGTCAATTATCTGGGATCTGGGCCCCTCAGATGGTCTTGTTCAAGTGTTCTCAGTGGTAAAATCCGCTTTGTTATGTCAAAGAACTGGAGTGCTTTCTGTGGACAGGGAAAAATGTCTGATAATGTAAAACACTTGTAAGAAAGAACCACCCATTCTGGAAGAAAGTTCTTTAGGCAAAAATAGTTGCAACTGCCTGCAGATCTAGCTAAACAAACACTATAATGGAGCCTTCTCGTCAGCTCGTCTCGTCTCGTGGCTAAATACGTTCGCCAGAAATTGCTAAAGTTGTCTCACTCTGTTTAGTGTGAGCTATTCTCAGGCTTTGGAAGCTAGGATGGTCCATAGGACAAAGAAGGGTTATAGTTAAGATAGCGTCCTTAGAAAAGTACTGCTAATGGCTTTGAAAATATTTTTTGTTCCCTTTTTTCCTTTCCTCCCCATGAAAGATGAGCACAGGCTGGCTGTGGCACATTAGATCTGCTGAGCCCTGTGTTCTGCCTCTGGCAGTAACTCAGAGCAGGGAGCACAACATGCTCCTCTTACCTGCCCTTTCCTGGGCACCATCAGACTGGGAGGCGTCTCACTCAGATAGCTCCAGATACATCTTTCCTAGATACATCATTTTCTAGACCTTAAATTTGGTATGAATATGTGCTTTTTATAGCACACTACAGAGTGTGTAACTTTATAGAAACTCAGGGTATATAGACATTGCATCCAGTAATGTCGGCTGGTTAGCATAGGCTGGAGAAACCTTTAGGACAGGGTTATTTTTATTTTCACTAAAGTGAAAATAGAGTAAACACAATTAAAAGAAAAATTTGGGCGATTTTCCATCTTTCTGGTAGGGTCTTAAAGGACTCTCTATAAGTTTCTGTGTGGCATCTGTCACGCGGCTCTCCATGGTGATGAACACTGGAGAGGTTTGGGTGAATCTGTACCCTCTATGGGCCAGGTAGAAAATAGAGAGACAGTACTTGGATCCACAGAAGAGGATTTTTGATTCTGTTAGATCAGGAAGTGCAGTTTAGTGGTTCACTGTACTGTGAAATAAGTTGCAGTTTTGTACCTTTGTTAGTGACTTTGGATTAAATTTAGCAAATATTTTCCGTAAAAGGAAAAATGGAGAAAAATTTGAGAAGCTGAAGTTTCTTTTGAATATGTTTGCAATGAAATGATCATTTTGGTGTCTTAATGTTGAAATGGACCTTTTGCCTGAAGTTATTTGAAATTTCTCCTTTCTTCCTCCTTTGGGTCTCTGAACTAAAAAGAAAAAATGCAGTATTGATACAGCCAAAGTAAGTTATTTTTTTTTCAGTTAATGATTTGAGGTTTATGAAACATGTCAATAAACATGCCCAAGGCAAAACTTGGCTCTTCCAAAAATATAAGGCAGACTTTTCTAGTTAAGAAAAGCCATCCCAGCATATGGTATGTTTCTTTTAAGACACAAAATATTCATATACTGAGATGAACCTTCTGGGGGAACTTCAAGGCAATAGCTCCTGCTCTTAAAGCTTCTGACTTTATTTGTTTCAGCAGAGATTTACTTTCTAAAAATTTTTCTTCCCAATCTCTAAAAGATGTTAATAGTGCCCTGCCAAACTGTTGTTGACAATCTATTTCTTGTAGGATGCTGTTATATATAAATACCTCTTTTTGTATACTTTTCAAGCCAGGAGAAACACTCGGAGATGCTTTCAGCATGAGACTACAATAACATTAATGTCTCTGGCGGAGCAGTTGTTGTAGTCTTGTATGACAACTGTTGTACACATTATCTTACATGACTGTAGTTGTGGAATAGACTGGGTTTTATATGTGATTGACATGATATTGCATACAGGCCTGCCTCATCTGTTTCTTTTCAGTGCCTCACTTGCTATAGCAGTAACCTGTGTTCACTGCCACCGTGCTAGTGTGACCCTCACAGAGACCAGCAAAAAAACCATTTTGTTAGCTCAGCATCCCAAAAGACAATTACAAATGGTTGCCCAAGCAACATAACATGCTTGTCAAATACCACAGGGGTTGCTGTGATGCCAGTTGGACCATTCCATCAGAAGTGGCATGCTTCCATGCACGTTAAAACAGTGGAGTAGTGAAGGAATGTTGTTGCTTCCAATGTGATTTTTATCTTTGGACTCTTTTTCTGCTGAAGTGGTAGAAAATAAGCAAAGGCATGAAGTACAGAGGAATGGGAATAAAAAAATAAAAAGAAACATGAACAAGGGAAGGAATCCTGTGGGAAAGAGAGGTGGGAGGGATGCTCTGCATTTTGGATGTAGGAACAAAGCAATGGAGAAAAATAAAGGGTATCACTGTGGAAGAAACATTTAAACAGAATAAAGCCATTTAGAAAGGATAAAGGGGGAAAATGTGGGAAATGTTGAAGGAGTAGTATAAAAGGGTAAAAATGGGAAACACCTATTAAGCATCTAATAATTTATGTTAAAACTCTATTTCTTCATGAGTGGTACAGTTTTTGTCTTTGCTGAAAAATCTGTATTTCTGGTTTTGTTGTTTGGGGTTTATTTTTTGATTTTGTTTTTAAATAAGTTAAAAAGAAATCAACAGATGTATTGATGCTTTGATACTTGGGTTTGTTTCCCTAATACAAAACCTGCCAAAGATCCCTTCTGGCTACAGGTGGCTTATTGGTCTTGTGTGGTTAAAGCACACTTGTATTTTGCAGCCAACAGCACACAAGGGAACAATATGGCTAGTATCACATCTGTCTGCCTTTTTTTCTTCTCAGCTTGAATGAAGAGCTACCTATTTACAGCTAGGATAACGGCAGGGAGGCTTGGCACTCATCCAGACAAAGGGCTCACGCTTGCATCTCTACGTCCATAGTGGGATGTTGCAGCTACTTTCCTGCTGTTAACCCACCTAGTTTTCCTTGTTTTATACACATATAATCTGTGAATTCTTGGATAGCTCATGTACTGTGCAAAGTATTTGTTCCATCTGTTCTGAGCATTAGAGCATTATAATAAATTCAGAGCAATTCAGAGGTTTAGATCTTGACTAGACTTTTAATCTAATAAAAATAATAATACTTTCTTTAGCCTGTAAAGAATTATCATACATGCAAGGTTTTGAAACAAAAGTGAAGCCGTGAAAAGAAAACAACAACAAACTAAACAGGAAATAAAAAATACCTTCTTTCAGTGTTTTTCCTGAGAGAGGTGTGTGTGATTGTTTGTTGCTTGAGGTCTCATTAAGAGTCAGTTAGTTCTGCCACTTAGGTGCTAGTTTTTTCAATTGCTACAGAAAGGCATTCCTTGTTAGTTCAGAAGTGTTTGTGTTCTCCTTAAGTGCTTTTCTGCAATGTAATTTCATTATGGATGATGTCATCTTTAAGGCCTTTTTGTTTTTTCCTCCAGTAGTATAGTTTGATGGGATCAACAAAATCTGTTACATTGATGTGTGTCCTAATGTATTAAAACCTAATTTTCACTGGTCATTGTAGTACTCTGCTTTGTCAGCTACTTTTAATGTAGCTGCTACTGCCGACAGTCAAAGTTACTATAGAGTGCATGTGGAATTTGGTTTAGAAATAGGAGTGCACTGGCTTATAAATTACAGAGCTCTAATGCTAGCTACAGCAAAACTTGTCTGCCTTCTCTGGACTGCTTAATAGCTGACATGAATTTATTTGATACTTCATGGGGTCTACTTCTGTTCATGTGCTATAATCTGACCAACATCTCTTCATGTTATTGCGTGATCTTTTGATAGCAGGGTGAAGTTCTGCTTGTCTTGCCAGCTTCTTATACAAACATCAATTACCAAAATAGTAGAACGTAATGAAACTGCTATGTATAAGTATCGTTACAGGTTGCCCTGTCCTGTGCCTCTAAATTCAGTCTTCAGAGCATCCCATTTCAAAGGACCGGTCTTTTTCTGTTAGAGAATCTGCACTTGATTTGAGTTTCCTTTTTGCTAAAATGTTTGTAAACTTGAAGCAACTGCAGTAGCTAGGCATATAAAATAGCCATCCTGCTGCAGAAATTTGAGCAGATTTCTTGTAAGAGCTTTGAGTCTACTATTGGGAGTTTTTGTTTTATTTAAAATTCAGGTCTAAATCAAGTCTAAATAGAGATTTAGGAGGTTAATTTTAGGATTGCCGTTGTAAAAAACCAAGCCCAAAACCTGTTATCTCTAAGATAAAACTAACTAAAAGTATAAGATGATAAGTTTGGGTACACTTTCCTCAGGATAAAGCATATCTGTGTATATAGAGATTTCTCTTAATTTTAGAGGATAAAAATTAGTATATTTAAAGTGTAAGTGCAGTTAAAATTCCTCCTATCATTGTGTGCAAGTTATAAATAATAAGCAGCAAGACCTAGCTTAATTTCCCTAACATTTAGGGAATTACTTTTTCCCTTCTACCTTGGAGTCAAAAACTTTTATGATGTGTGTAGAAAGATTCATAGTTTTTGTCTGTTGACTAAAAAAATTAAAAAAAAGGTCACTTTGTACTTTGCAAAGCTGTATATTTCATAGGTTCAGTAAATTCTATCTGAATTACCTAGGATTTCTTGCATTTTAAACAATACATTCATGATAATACTTAAAGTATTTCTAATCATCATAATCTCCTTCAAAAAAAGAAAATGTCCATTCTATAATTGTAAACTTTTTTCTCCTCCATTTATCTCCTTTATCTGAAGCCGGTGTAATCTTCTTAGTTCTATTCTTCTGATCCCATATTTCCCAGGAGATCTGTGTGTATTATTATTTTTATTAGATTAAGATAGAATTCCTATAACATTTTCTGTATGTCTGCTCTTAATGTGATTGGGAAGGGACTCTCTGGGCTCTTTTATTTATTTATTTGCTTGTTTTCATATGTTGGAGTGCCTTGTCATAAGTACTTATGCAAGTCAAGTGGATTGGTGAGTCACCGTGATGTTAAAGTCAGATTACAGTCATTCCCCTCTCCTCCATTTTACTCTTCAGAGGTATATGGTCATCAGTAATGAATCATCTCTCTTGACCTCACTGACACATTTCTACTATTTCTTAATACTTTGTTACTGTGGCAGATGTGGTACAGACAGAGAATAAAATAAGACGGAATATTTGCTAGTGTGCATGTCATAATTGCAAGGCTCTAGCTGAACTCCAGTTACAGAGTTTTTCTGTGCAGTACAGTTCAAGATACATTTCTAACACTGATAGGTTTGGGTTTTTTTAATAACTACATAATGAATTTTTATATTTGAAACCAACCAGATAACAAACAGTTTTTTTACAGGGAGCTTTCAGAACACTAAATTCTGCTAAAACACTTCTACGTGCATTAGGGAATTTTAAGAGTATAGGAAGAGATCAAGGTTGTCTTGCTTGGCCTGCTATATAACACAAGAGAAAAACCTCCACTTGTAATTCCTGCAACAATCCAATTGATCTGCACTATATTTTTTTTAGTTCTTGAGAAGCTTCTCATTGCCATTAGGATCATCGGTGTTTCTTGTTTGGTACCAGACGTGTCTCCCATAAATCTCTGATGGTTCAGGATCTCCCTGGAAATGTGACGGTGGAGAATAGGGCACTTGCAGGTGTGGGCAGACTGCTGGCACCAGCAGTGGAATGTGATCTGACTCAGTTAAGAAAAAAGAAACAGCAAACCCAATGTTGGTCAACATACCTTCCAGCAACGTCTGTTGTCTTCCCATTTCAGCAAAACCTGACAAACTGAACACAAATCAAGTGGTTCCAATAGTCCAGCTTGAAAATGTGCTCTTTATTTTTAGTATAAATATGTTAGCTTAAACTCGAGAACAGTGCCGTGTTTCTCCAAATATCTGAATTTGGAGCCAGCTGAAATCTAAGACTTTGTAAATCACAGTATGAGCGCTGGTGACTAGGATAAACCTGTGCTGCTTGTTAAATATGTGCAATGAGGAAGGAAACAACAGCACATTTAAAAAGCTGTAACTGCAATAGTAGTCCTGCTGGCTGGGTCATTCCAAAGCAAAAAGAGGTCACAAATGATTTAACTATATGAACTTCTGTTAAGTGTGATGCTGTTTGTGAGTTGTGGTTTTTATTTACATTGTTCAAGAAGTGTAGAAATGTTTTTCTTCACATTTTTGAGGCTGGAGAAATGAAAGGCTGCAAAACCCACTGAGAAGATAGGTTTGGTGAGATGGTGGGAAGAGTGAGAAAAAGAAGGGCAGCCGGGTGACTTCTGAATTTCCATTGATAACACTTACTAAACTGTGATGGCCAGAATGGTGATTCAGAAGTCCAGTGTGCTGTGACCAATGGCAAATCTTACATGCATCTTACATAGGTTTCTTTGCTTAAACAGCAGACAATTTTCACAATACACTATGCTGTTAATTGTTGTAGCATTAATTTGTGATACACTGGATTGAAGAATAGATTTTGTCGTAATTTCAGCTGATTGTATTTTCCAGGATAACGGCTTTCCTGAAGAAGTAACAATACAGCTAACATTGGGCTCAAAATTTTGACTTTTGTTTTTCTTTTATAATTTTTATTTGTGTGGCAAGTTTGAGAGTGCTCTTTAAGTGATTTGTATTTTCCCTTAGTCTGGAACTGCTGCACTCTCATCTCTCATGTGGCTCCAAAGACTTTCTTCGTAGCATTGCAGGTATAAAGATGATGTATTTGGACATTGTGTGCTCTGTTTGTCCTGGTTCTAATAGTGGCTCTTCTGGTTCAAGAAAGGCATCTGCGACTTTGCAGCACTGTCAATCTTCCTAAGTGTGTCAGCTTCTTCCAATGAACAAGTACTTAATGGCATTATTTTCTCCTTGGTGGGTTTGCTTTGTATATGATACGTTCCTCAGGAACTGATCTGTTCCTTTTGTGTAATAGATCACAGTGAGGAAAGGATTTGTGACTTTTCCATGTATCTCTTGGAGTAAGAAATGAGACCCGGTAAATGACAGTGTTGATTTCAGTGACCCTCTTTTGGTGACAAATACATGCATGTGTAGTATCTTTGAACTGGCTATACTAATGCATAGATTTTTGTTCTTTTTTTTTTTTTTTTTTTTTAGTTTTACAAGGTGATCTTGTACACCAAGATATACTAGAGTTGTCTTTCTCTGAAGAATGCAAAGCATCCAGGATTCCTCTCAGCTTCTTTTTCTCATGTGTGAAATATACTTACTATCCTAAAGTTCTGTGATGACAGTTGTCATGCATAGAAATGGTATTTATGTAGTAATGGTCAGATGATACTTGCAAGTTTCAGGAGTGTTGGCATTTCTCACGTTGCTAGTTTATTCCTGGAGACCAGTGCTGTTCTCGTAGCTCCATGCATACTGCAACCTTTGGTTGTAGTTTAGAAAGACAATCTCTCAGTGTATGTGTGTGGTGGGGTTTTTCCCTTTATTTAAAGTTTTGTTTTAAACTATTTATTAAATCATCTCAATAAGGATGCAGTTTTTCATATTACAGAATTAAAGTCTCAAGTATTTTGTTGTGGTATATTAGAGCAAAAGTATTTCTGTAATAGTTGGCTCTGTAGCCTTCAGTCCATCAGATAAGCAAATAGTCAAAGTCTAAAACATTCTTATTTCAGGTTAAATAAAAATTTCAAATTAGAATAGTTAGTATCACTGTGACTAAAAATCCTGATTTTTCTGCGTGACTGTAGAGCTTAGGACACTGCAGAATATTTCTGGTATCTGCAGTGTGGAGGTTAGGCAGTGAGTCATGAACGCTCTTCTGTCTTGACTGATTTCAGGAGAGAGGATAATGCAAACTTGGCATTCCTTAAGTCTGGCTTCTCTCCAGGGTCTTTCATGCAAGACAGAGTGCCAGTAGTCATAGTAGCTTTTGTGATGGGAAACCTTTTATTGATTGCATTGGTAACACCCATTTTTGAGTATAGTAGACCACTAACTGGTGTTAGTGAAGAGTGAGATTTAGTTGCTGTCAGTCTGCTTTTAACATGTGACCCAGTGGGCTCTGACTGTTCCTGAGTTTTGGATTGCAGCTCTGGTGTTTGACATGGGTGTGTCATCTTAGCTGGTTAGGAAATTACTAAGATTCCTTTTATATATGAAATGATGAATCTTGGGGTTTGTTTGGGAAGCACACTAAAACATACAAATACAGGAACTTCTGTAAAACATCCCACATTCTTCTAATTTCTGCCTTTTATTTCACCTTTCTTTACAATCATATAAAAAATATTGAAAGGGATATATGTATGTGTGTATATATATATATATATATATTTTTTTTTTTTTTCCCCTGGCATGGTATTGTACCATTTTCTCCAAGTGCCAGGTAGGTGCTGTTCAGATATTTGCAGATCTACAAACCACTACCCCTGTTATGGTGAAACAACAGTTCAAAGAGAGCTAGCTCAACATTTTTCCACTATTCAAATACAATTTGATACAGGTCTGTAGGGAAAATACTGCAAGTTGTAGTTAGTATTTGTTTTTGTCCTTTTTGTTAACTGTAGAGTGTCACTTTGGTTTTACATTTTAATAGCTTCCCATGTTTAGTAATTATATCAACAGAGAAATGTAATTGCATGCAATTTTTGTTTCTCTGATGGTCAGTACTGGCCTGCTGACTACCTTCCTCTGTCCTTTACTTTCTAGGATGCTGCTTTGAGCTCCTGATTTCATGAAACCCATTCCAACTGGAAGTGGCAGTTGCACTTCACAGTTCCCAGGCACTTGGAAAACAGGGACAATAGTCTCACTGATAGTCACTAACAGGCGTTTTAAATACCACTTTTCTTGTCAGCTTGTTCAAGCAGGTCTATATGATGGCTAAATCTACTGTTAAGGATTATGAATATGCTGTACAACATACACAATTTTTAGATGAAAAAAAGAGTTGAAGTGATGAATACATGGAGAATTCCATTCATAACTGGCCTTCTTCATGTAAAAGAATAATAGATTTAGTTTAAAAATTATGAATGCTATTTATCAGGGTGTACTGTGTTCAGAACAATATAAGGAACTGGAACTTTATTGCAGTCGTTCTTGTCTTGCATTATTTTCAGTTTCAAAATTGTAGAGAGAGAGAGATCTAGGTATAGATCTAGCTCTATACTGGATTCTATACTGGAGCTTCCTTTCGTGGCAGATTTTTAGAAGACGTTAGTTGAGGTGATGTTTTCCTTTTGGTTTCTAAATAAAAATCTTTTCCCAACATTGTGTAGCAAAAAGTAGAAGTATTTTAGCTGATGGGGTAGGACTAGATCATTCAATGTGGGCAGGCTGGTTTTCACCCCTTCCTTCATTTTGCGTAGTAGGGTCATGATCAGAGGTTTTACAGGAAAGAGTAGTAGCTTCAATTTTTGCCTATCATCTGGAACAGGTGATGTATTTATAGTTGGAAGATGCTTCAAGGAAAGGGTACCTCAAGACTTTGGCTCTGTTCCAATTGACTGAATGTACCATTGTGGAACATTTCATCATAACTTAGGTGATGAGTCATTTCTGACTCAGGCAAAGAAAAAAATCTATAAAGAAAGCACACTTTGAAATGAGAGTGACAGCCAGGATGGAATGAAAATATAGAATGCTGGAAATCTGGCTATGAAGTTCTCTAGCATCTCCATTTTGTATGCTTTTATTTGTCTAGTAGATGAAATCATGAAGAAAACCTTGCTTGAAAATCCGTCTCCAAATAATGGAAGCTACTGTCAATCTGGTAATAGAATAAATGATTTAATTAAATATTATTAAAATAGTTCTTGTTGCATAACCAGCAGTAGTTGACTTAATGAAGTGTAATATATGACAAGTTTTTCTTGTGCTAAATTCCTTGAAATGTTAGCTTTCAGTTTACTTCAATCAGGATAATGAGGTGATGATTGCCACGCAAATATTTAAAGGTAATGGTAGGGGGAGAGGAAGGCAACAGAAATGTGAGTGGCAACCCTTTTGCTCGGATGCATAGGGTTGCATCCTTTTGCATCTTTTGGTCTGTTTGAGGCAGAAGTGGCAGAACAAGGCCTTGTTCCTTGTCCTTTATCCTGTCCTGAGGCTTTATAGAAAAGCCTGAACATCAGTGCCACTGTTGAGTCCTTTGTGTGCTAGGTACTTATGTTCTATGTTCATTGTTAACTTAGTCTTGCCAGTAGTCACAAGCCATTCACAAACCAGTGCTTTTTCTCTTTGGAAAAAGGGCTGTGCTGAAGTGCCAGCTCTATTTTTTTGAAGCCCTTGAGCAATAGGAGCAACAGGAGGCAGATTTGGAGAGAGGAAGATACATATATGTGGTGGGCAAACAATTTCATAAAGGGTTTGAGAAAACATGCAGATATTTTAATAAAATGAAGTAATATTAGACTTCTACATTGTATATTAGCTATTTGGTTTTGCTTTATAAAGCCAAGGGAAATTGCTGAATATTTGCTAGATATACACAGTAAAAAGTAAACTTGGAGTATTTTACTTGATGTTTCTCTCACTTGCACTTTCTTGCGCAATTTCTCCATTTAAATGATAGGCTGGGTTAATCACTGCATTTGGCTGAATCAAATTTTAAAGACAATGTAAACGTAGCTTATAATGCATCCTTCTGTTACTATCTTCTATGCTGAATCATCCTGCAATTGTGAATATTGCAGTCTTAATCTTAAGTTACAGTTGCTGGATAATCCTTTTGTTATTTGGAATTTTGTCCTCTGTCAAGCTGAAGGCGTCATTATCCTATCTTAGAAGGACCAAAAAAACCTAAAAAACTTCATATTCTAAGGAGCAGAACTCTATTAGTTCTAGGAGCTTTTATTTCTGCTTGCTGCTGCTCTATGTTTTATTTGCTTTCCCCCTCGATGTGGAAAGGAGCCAGCTGTGTTAGAACTAGCGTCTCAAGAACATGATCTGCCATTCACTTTTGCTATGCTGAGGCTGTAAAGGAGGCAGCAACACATGATCCTATGGGTATTGCTGGCTTTGATCATGAATTACCTTTCCTCAAGTGCTCACCATCCTGCGTGGTACTAGATTCAAAGTTCTGCATATGCTGGAAATTTCACTGACCTAAAATGTTCCTGACCACTGAAAACTTCCCTCAGATCCCTTTTTGTACTGCAGTTCATTACCGTAGACATGCTCTTGAATAGTTGCTGCACCTCTCTAGCTCCTTGCTGTGCCATTTCTTTGTAGAATCATAGAATCATAGAATCATAGAATCGTAAGGGTTGGAAAGGACCTTAAGATCATCTAGTTCCAACCCCCCTGCCATGGGCAGGGACACCTTGGCCTAAACCACGTGGCTCAAGGCTCTGTCCAACCTGGCCTTGAACACCGCCAGGGACGGAGCATCCACAACCTCCCTGGGCAACCCATTCCAGTGCTTCACCACCCTCACTGTAAAGAACTTCTTCCTTATATCTAATCTAAACTTCCTCTGTTTAAGTTTGAACCCATTACCCCTTGTCCTACCACTACAGTCCCTAAGGAAGAGTCCCTCCCCAGCATCCTTGTAGACCCCCTTCAGATACTGGAAGGCTGCTATGAGGTCACCACACAGCCTTCTCTTCTCCAGGCTGAACAGCCCCAACTTTCTCAGCCTGTCTTCATATGGGAGGTGCTCCAGCCCTCTTATCATCCTCGTGGCCCTCCTCTGGACTCGCTCCAACAGCTCCATGTCCTTTTTATGTTGAGGACACCAGAACTGTACGCAGTACTCCAAGTGAGGTCTCACAAGAGCAGAGTAGGGGGGCAGGATCACCTCCTTCGACCTGCTGGTCACGCTTCTTTTGATGCAGCCCAGGATGCGGTTGGCTTTCTGGGCTGCAAGTGCACACTGAAGCCGGCTCATGTTAAGCTTCTCGTCAACCAACACCCCCAAGTCCTTTTCTGCAGGGCTGCGCTGAATCTCTTCTCTGCCCAGCCTGTAGCAGTGCCTGGGGTTGCCCCGACCCAGGTGTAGGACCTTGCACTTGGCTTGGTTAAACTTCATAAGGTTGGCATCGGCCCACCTCACAAGCGTGTCAAGGTCCCTCTGGATGGCATCCCTTCCCTCCAGCGTATCAACCGAACCACACAGCTTGGTGTCATCGGCAAACTTGCTGAGGGTGCACTCAATCCCACTGTCCATGTCACCGACAAAGATATTGAACAGGACCGGTCCCAACACCGATCCCTGAGGGACACCACTCGTTGCAGGTTTCCAACTGGACATCGAGCCATTTACCACAAAACATTGTACATTAGGTTCTCTCTAAATCTAATAGTTGTTATTGAAGAAGCTGACACCATTAGCAGGTAAATGAATATTGCTATGGTCTCTCTAACATCCTTAGCCTTTGATATTTTTGGCATGTGGATTAACACTGTATGGCAAATATTGTGGTATTGGCACTTGGCTACTGCAGGTTCCTCAGAGTAACCACTATAGGCTGAAATAGCTTGTTTAAGCAAATAACCACAACATATAATTACTTTGTTAATTAATATAAAAGCTCTTTAGTTTTGTATAGCTTCCTTTTTGGATTCATTACGATGGGTTAGAAAGAATCATTATAAATAATGTGTCAGGTTTTTTATTTAAACCTCTCTTTGAAAACATGGTCTGGGAAAGCAGGCTTGTCCTCTTTATAAAAATGGTTTTGGGAGCTAGCTCATGCTGAGCCGTTCTCTGGAGGCGTGGGGGCAGAACTCAGCTTAACACCTTGTGCCAAGAACAGCATTTCAAATAGGGCAGCTTTTTATTGTGGAGTGTAAGAAAAAACATTTTATACAGACCACGTTGACAAACACAATCTGTTAATGGTTTGTCAGTGTAAAGCACAACGCTTAAAAGGAGACAAAACTAGTTTTAGAAATACCTTTTTAGGCCATGGCAAAGCCTAATATCCAGCTATGATTTCCCAGACACTTGACAAAATCTTTTTCACTTCAGCATTGCCTTGTGGAGATAGCTCTGATGTACAATCTGTTTTTACATCCCTGTGCTGCAGCAGGCAGACTGTATTTAGGAATGGTCAATTAGCAGCATCATCTCTAATTTATGGTATATAGTATGTCAGAGAAATACCCATCTGAAATGTGACACAATTATTTAAAGGACCATGACAGATTTAATGGCTCTATCTACAGTTTACATTACACAAATCTTCTCCCTACTCCTCGAAGTAAAACACATTGGGACTGTGCTTATGAAAATTTGTAGATGTCAGTTTTGAGGTGGAGGGTTCCTACAGAGGCCTTGCCAGTCAAGAATGAATAATCTCTGAGATGTTTGGAATCACCAGTCACTTTCATTTTTGAAACATGCTAGTTGAGCAGATTCTTAATCTTTAGTTGGTCATACTTACAGAGCCTTTTTTTTTGGTTGAGGCCTGTAATATATATTAATATAACCGTTGCAATATAAGTAGTAACTCCTGTAGCACAACATATATGTGTGTGTATGTTGGTTCAGCTGTCGTATGTATAGCCTTTCAGCAGAGACTAGATGTATATTGAAGGGTAAATGAAACAACCGTAGACCAGGGCATACGCCAGAAAACAAGGGATGGATATGCAGTGCAATGCTCTTGCACTATCAGCTGTGAAACTTCATTGGAGGTTTGTGGCAGGGGTACCAGAAGAACAAGCAGAGGAAACTGGAGGGAGAATAAAAAAAAGTTGGGTTTTGTTGGTAATGGTACATTTTTTTGAAGATGGAGGACTGTTAAATTATAGGTATGTGTGATATAGAGCCTCTTTGTGTACTTGAAAAAATAGGTAGTGAGATTTTATTCGGGCAGTGGAAGCACACATACCAGTGATGTAACTGGTCATTTTGAAATCTGGTGTGTATCAGCACTGGATAAACACAGGGGACAACATACACAGATTGAAAATGCTTCACATTGTTGCTAGAAATTTGTGGACTTGAGCTAGCTTATATTGCTGCTTGAGTGCTGCTGAGAGTGCTTGGTGCTTTTACAGCCACATCTTTGGGTACCATTGCACAAACTGTCCTGTGTATATAGTGCAGCAAGTATTTCATTCACATGACTCGAGACGGGAGGTACATGCTAATTCAATGATTATCTTCGGTGCTTTTTCCAGTACTTAAAAATTTTATACCTCTGAAATACTTCACAGTGTATATATCTCTTCATTACAATCCCATCACAAAAGAAACAACCATTCTCCTCTTGAGTAGACTGCCCCAAATCGCAGGAATTACTAAGGAAGGTTAAAATACTGCAAAGTCATACTGACTTTGTTGGATCTGCAGATAGAGCTTGGTTTGCAGATGCTCACTGTTCTTAATGCAGAGGTCTAATTTATGGTTATTTGCTGCTCACTAAATTTAGATTGGATAGTTTTGCTTCCCTGCTTTTGAAACAAAGGTGAGATATCTTAGTTTGCTATGGATTTGAAACTCAGTTTTTGTAAATGACTCATTAAATTAAATTTTAAAAATAGGCTCCTCTGAATTACATCTTGGAAGCGAACTTCCTTTCATTTACATGGCATGTTTGTGGGCCAAGTCCAGAAGGCTACTTATATAGAAAAGTTGTGTTGCTAATCTGATTCCTTAGTGTTTACAAAGTGTAACTAATAAGAGTAAAAAGTCCTAATCACCCCTTAAAATTACTGGCCTGTTAAGGCAGGAGGATACATCATATGAACCCTCATTCTAACTTGTCTGATGCCGTGAAGAAAACACAGGTGCAGCATAGCCATCAGAGGCAGGGAGAACCTAGACAAGTGACCACCCTGCTAACATTTGATACTGATATTTAATCCTGCAGTCCCTTGGGATTTGGAGACCCCACCCTCAGGTGGAGTAAACTGTAAGAGACTTGGAACAGCTCCCTGTTTGGTTTTTGTCCTACTTATATGTAGATGGAGAACAGTCAGTATTTTAGTTAGATTTCATTGACTTCATAGAAATTGTTTTGCTATTTTGATTTCTGTTTCAGCTATGATATACATTTTAGTAAGGAAAAGGTTGGTAGAAAATTGTTTTATGGGCCAAGTATAGCAAAAGGACATATGGGAATTTACACACAGAGCTGAAACAATACCAATAGTTGCACCCTATTTGGGACTGATGGTGTCAGCCAGAACGTGAGAGTGGAAGAGTCCTTCTTTTATTCTGTTCAAGGCAGTGTGGATGTCTGAGGAAAACGCTTTCACTAAAATGCTGATTTCCTTGGGTGGTCTTCTGAATAGTTACTGTACAGATGAGGAGGCTGTCAGTTAATAAGAAATCAGTCAAACAAATGAAGAGCAGTAAATAAACAAATATTTAATTCCAACTTTTAACTTCAATGAAATATTCCAAGATTTTGAAAGTATTTTTAGTGCCTTTTTTTTTCTCTAAGGTGTGTATGTAAAAACTTTATCATGAGAAATTAACCATAATCCTGACAGTGACAATTTCTATAATTTGTAATGTATAATTATAACTAACATTCCACTGCTATTCCTATTTTTTTGTTAAAGAGATGATAGTACTTCCATTGCAACAGTCCAAAAAACCATCCTTTTTATTACTGCGGTAGCACAAGGAAAGAACAATTACAACTCACTTTTGTTTTCTTTTTCAAGCTTGTTACTGCACTGTTGATCTTTCCATGAGCTGAAATGGCAACAGATCTAGCCATGCACTGTAGTTTACTTACTCTTGGTCAATCTTTTGTTACCTCATGTGCATGAAAGATTACATTTTCTGAGTTAGTAACAAACCGCATGTAGTTCACTGGTATATTGCGTGGCTTTTTAGACCTCCCCATGCACATGATATAACATTAGCTGTCTTCTAAAACAGGAAATACAGAAGAGGCTGAACAGTCAAGGCTTTCTGATAGTTCATAGATGTTCATAAGCTGCAGAGGGCAAGGTGTTATTTTAGATGACCTGAGATTTTTGATTATTATGAAATCTAAATTAATCCTTAATTGATGTTACTTTTAACTGAATGTATTGGAGAAAGAAATCTTACATTTCCTTTATGCATTAAGCAAGGTCACTATTCATGAAAAACCATCATTTGGGGCTTGTGAATCATAGAATCAACTAGGTTGGAAAAGACCTCAAGGATCATCGAGTCCAAGTGTAACCCCAGGACTGCCAAGTCCACCACTAAGCCATGTTGCTAAGGGCAAAATGATCTCCCCTCATGGCTGCCCCTCATGATCTCCACGCAGAGTCATCCCTCATCTACACCCCATAGTGGCCTACTCTGTATAGCTGCCACCCCTACCCCTCACAGCCACCCCTCATCTCCCCTCAAGGCCACCCCTCACACACCACGGCCACCCCTGCTCTCCCCTCATGATCTCCCCTCAACCCTCATGGCCATCCCTCCTCTCCCCTCACAACTGCCCCTCATGAGCGCCTCTCATGAGCTCCCCTCTTTACTGCCTCTCACGAACTCCCCTCACAGCTGACCCTCATGACTGCCCCTCATGAGCTCCCCTCACGAACTCCCCTAATGACTGCCCCTCACAAAGTCTGCTCAGGAGCTCCCCTCACTACTGCCCCTCATGACTGCCCCTCACAAAGTCTGCTCAGGAGCTCCCCTCACTACTGCCCCTCATGACTGCCCCTCACAAAGTCTGCTCAGGAGCTCCCCTCACTACTGCCCCTCATGACTGCCCCTCACAAACTCTGCTCAGGAGCTCCCCTCACTACTGCCCCTCATGACTGCCCCTCACAAGCTCCCCTCACACCTACCTCTCATGATCTCCCCTTACAGCTGCCCCTCTCGACAGCCCCTCACCCCTCATGGCCGTCCCTCCTCTCCCCTCATGATCTTCCCTATCCAGTAGTCAAAAGGTTACTTATCTCACTATCTGGAATCAAGGACTGAGTGGCCCACAATTAAGCCATTTCACTGGATGCCTACTCATCCAAGTTGATGATTCATCCTGTCCAACCGACCAGCGAGGAAACAGTCAAGACTGCAGAAGAGCCCTCTTTTAGCTGTACTTGTTAACATCATCAGTTTTCAGCACTAGCGTAGCAATTCTATTGACTACAAGATTTGCATCCATCTCGTACTCGGTGCTGTCACCATAGCTGAGTCATTGCCTTTGGCCAGCACAGGCCAGATCCTGGATTTGCCTCTTGGCTGTTCTTTTCAGTTGTGGCATTTGCTGTTTGCTTTGACGTTAACGCATATTGGACAGCAGAATGCTGAAGTGTTGCTTTCACAACTAAACCTCGTGTTTGGCTGCTCCTACTTGGTTAGCATCTGAGCAAGAAGGAAATAGTTTTTTCCCCCTTATGATAGCCATTTGCCTTTTCTTCCATCTTACTTTAAAATAAACTTCAATTTTTCACCTTCCATGTTCTGTGATATGTGACAAAGCTTGCTGCAGGTTTTGTATTTAGTCTACCTCACTGTTACTCTGAGAAACTCTTTAAAAGGTGCCTCTAATGGCGTCTACTTCTACGAATGTAAAATGTGAAACTATGGAATTCACAGATAGGAGAGAAATAGATAATTATATATGATGTAATGTATATCATATATTGATATATATATTACCTATTTATATGTATATGTGTAACCTATTTTAAAATAGTTATAAATTCACCTTAAATAATCAGAGGGCTTTTAAAACATTTTTAAAAACTTTTTTTAAAACAAGAACTTCCCTTGTTCTTATGAATGTATTTACAATGAAAAATGCATAAACACCTGGTAAACATAACATGATTCGGAAAGTTAAAAAAATTAAAGAAGTTTGATTTCCTGTATAATTCATTGGGTTTTTGAAATTATAATATTTCCTTAAAAAAAGAAAGGATTTTATTTTTTTTATTGGGTTAATAGACTGCTAAATCAAAGTTTCAAACTTCACTGTGTAAGTGTTGATGTTGTTGCTGGCATACCTATAACACCTCATTACAAATTGTTTTGTAAACAATTTGTTGTTACAAAAAAACCAATTTTTTGTAAACAATTGGTTTGTGATAAAATGAGAAGGTATCACAAGTTTAGTAGTGTTGAAATAAGACATCTTTTGCTGGTTGTGCCAGTCAGTTTTTGTACAGATCAAGCTGGAGAAAATCTTTCTCTTATCTGAGCCCTAGAGAGAGAAAGGCCTGTGTATTGCCAAGTGGCAGGGTGCAAATGTTCAGATCTTTTAATTCTAATTGTAGGTTCTCTTCATTTGTTTATTTTTTTTCCTATAACTGGAATGTGCAGCCATAGCTTCTCCCATGAAGACCAGTTTTTTGCAAATACAGAATATGTTTTAATTAGTTTCTAAATAGTTTTTTGCTGTGAGCTGGCCTTCTAGGCTGTGCTGTATAACAAAGTGGGGCATGTATAGGGCTTGGGTTACAGAAGGAAAGATATATTCAAAGGATCATGATTGTGTGCAATTTATGAGAGGAGCATGAACAAAGGAAGAGGAAAAGGGGACTTGGCACAGTCATGAAATATAATGGAGCAACTTGGTCTGTAGGGAGCTAGTGTGTACTTTGTGGTTGCAGGATGCGGAAGAGGAGGAATGAAAAATATAACAGTGGGGGCAGAGAGGTTGAGCTTCGGCGGGGATGGGTCTGCAGAACACAGTAATTGTGGGAAGCTGAAGTGATGCAAAATCACAAACAGAGGGGAAAAATGAATTTGTAGTAAAAAGATAAGATGTTAATAATATACAGGGGCATGTTAGTGATTTGTGTTTCTGTTACTCTGTTATCCCTAGTAGTCTTCTTGGCTGGTTATCACAGGTAATCATAGGCACTTGGAGGATGGAGACGTTATTAAGCATCAAATAGCTCACAAGCACCTAGTGAGTTTGTAGGTGTGAATGTTGACTGCTAGCACAGTACAGTCCTCCTCTGGCCTGTGTAAAATTAACCCATTTTTCAGTTGATTGACTGAGCTTGGTACATCCTATTTCCAGATTGCATAGCTCTGTCTGAGTTTCTCAGTCTTATTTTTTGCTGGAATACATTGTGTACACGTGTGCTTTATTGTATGTCAAGGAGAGGAAAACTAATCTCATATTACCTAAAGTGGTGCTAATCACACAATAATGATCATCACTTATTAAAGTGTTAAAAGGCTAGTCACTTCTAGAGATATGAAACAGGATTCTCAGTTGGGCGTTGCTAACCTTGATACTTTCTATAAGACACCAAAAGATACTAAATGTAAGTGTCCTGCCCCTAATTATGGGCAAGTGTAAATAGAATTTCTGTATATTATGTTCAAAGAGAATAGCAGTGTTTCATGTTAGGAAGGGAAGGGTGGTTGTTTCTCAGCACACAAAGAAATAGTGGAGAGTGCTGCTCGCCAGCTGGCATGTTTACTGAATTACTAAGTTATGGATATACAACTATTAATTGTGACCAAATACTTTTTTACTTTTTTTTTTTTTAATATATATAATTTGATCCCTCCTTCATCCCTCAGATTTTTTTGATTTAATTTGTGAATCTTACAAAGCCTTGCAAGGAGCATATCTTTGGGAGCCAGTGCCCTGCAAAGCTTACACCAGTTTTGCATAAATCCAGTGGAAGAATGTAGTGTGGGTTATTATGAGTATATAAGCCATTGGCTATTGTGAAATTCATCTGCGACTGGAATAATTAATTGCTCAAGCATACCTCTAACCAGTATACCGTTGAAGCACATCATGTCTCCTACTGTGAGCAATGTTATTAAGCAGCATGCAGGTCTGAAAGTGTATAAACAAGTGCCTTGCTGTAGGAACTAGGGAAGATACCTTATGATTCTGTTCAAGCAACCTTTTAGTCCTCCTCTTTATTACCTAAATACAGACCTTTCTGTGCATCTGACTAAAAAATATTTGACAATTTTGTAATTATTCAAATTCTTCTCTAAACTTTATCAAACTTACTAAAAATCTTTAAGCAAGCTGTGAAAACTGACATTAGATGCCTAAAGTCTTGACTGAATGCTAAGTACAGTGTATTTGTGCCCTAGCAAATTTTGCATTAGAAGAACGCTCTTCCGTGTAATAGGTAAAGGTTTAACAAGGGCCCTTGACTAGGATTTAAGGTTAGACACATTTAAAGGAGAAATAGCATGCACATTCTTAATCATAGAATCATAGAATCAATTAGGTTGGAAAAGATCTTAAAGATCATCAAGTCCAACCATTACCCCAGAACTGCCAAGTCCAGCACTAAACTGTATCACTGAGGGCCTCATTTACACAGTGGAAAATTAATTTTTGCAAGAACTTATTAGAATTTGTGGTCACTTCACACCACTGGATCCTTTTGCATTGGTGTTGGATGATTTGCTAAATTATATGATTTATTTCAAACAGGAACTAAGCTGGAAAATTCCCTCGGTCCTTTCTATGTTAGATGATCACAGTAGTCTCTTCTGGTTTAATCTGTTTATGTATAAAAATCAATACATATTAGGAGTTGTTTTCTGTCTATAATATGTTTTGGAAATCAATGACTGATGGAGAGCATACGGCTTTTCGATGATGAGAATATTCTAGGACTACTCAGATATTTTTTCTCTGCGACGTGCCTGAGGGCATTTCTGTTCTTGAATTAGATCATATTTTGTGCACAAGCAGAGGAAATTTAATGTAGTGTAATTTCAGTTGAAATGATTTGTAGTGTTGGAAATTCAAAGTTCCTTCTATGGCAAAGTCTAGAGATAACCAGGTGTGCATTAAAAGGGATTTTTTTGGGCTGTTGTTTTGTTTTTGTCACTGATTTCCTCTGTTAGGAAACTACTTTTGAGAAACTCTCCCATTCTTGTGCTCAGTTTCATTCCTGTCAATGTATCTCAGAGTTTGCAGGAACCTCAAAAGTGATTATTCCATCTCATGGTCTTTTCAGCTATGCCTTTGATTCGTAATGTTTTTATAAAGTGCTCAAGACATTTTGGTACTTCCTTGACATGAACAATAATTGTCTACTTTTCTATCTTTCTAATGAAACCATCACTTAGTGATGTGCAAAGAAATTTGGGTAGTAATGAGAAAAAAATAATGACTTTATGATGTGCTCCTCTTCTTCCGTGGAAACTTATGTTTTAAACATATATGTCAGATTTATTTAGAGCAGTAAGAAAAACAAATATTAGCAGTGAACAGAATATATATTTCTCTAGACTTGAAGAACACTGAAAGTTGTTCCATACAAAAAATAAGGCTTAATAAAGGTCTAGTCATGTATGAGGATAAAATTGGAGAACCTCAACTAGAGAGATTAATGGGGTGCACTGGAGATCAGGATTAAGAAAAAAAGATTTTTATGCCTTTTAATTTTTCCCTCTTTTTCTGGGTTGATTTCTTAGGGTTTTTTCGGTTGGTTGGTTTCAATTGTGGGAAGGGAGAGGCTGCATTATGATCTATCCTGAGCTCTTATCATAAAATAGGCTATTAGACTGCAGTGAATAGATTCCTGCTTCCAAATCAGTGATGCTGAGCTTTCGAATATGTATGAAAAAAATAAAAATAAAAATTCCAGTCTTCATCTGAAAACGTCTTCTCATACCCCTACAAATACCCACTATAATCCTGAGTAATAATATACTGTATATATATTTTATCAGTGTTTAATTATCTTCACCATTATACATCTGTGCTTTATTTCTAACCTGCATATATTTATTTCTTCTTTTTGTCCTGTTAGATTTTATTACACCTTTGAGAAGAATTCTAATAATAAATTCCTTCCCCCCATGTAGTGGGCAATAGATTGTCATCCAGTGACAATCTTCTCTTTGACAAACTAAATAGATTGACCTCTATACATCTTTCATTACTAGTGATGTTTTTCAATCTTGTCATCATGCTCATGGTTCTCTCTTGAACCCATTTGTGAAGGTCTTTCAAATGTTGGCATCAGAACTGGACACAGTGATTTAGTAGCAGTCATAGAGGTAATACGGCCTCCCTATTCCTTCTCGATATTTCCCAGATTATATATAAGACATTAACTATATTATCCTGTGCAGCTGTGGTCCACCATGACATTTACTGTTTGTCAAGCTAATTGCTTCCAAGAATAAAATTCCATCCTGTTTTTTGTTCCTGGGTGTGACCATCCACTTAGCACCCCAAAAATAGGTCTGGTGGAAGCTCTGATTAATCCACCAGTTTTGTCTCCCCTCTCCATTCTCCGTGACCTGAGCAAACTTCATCACATGCAGTCTTGTATTTGCACCCATAAATACATTGCATTTATATTGGTCTTTTTTTTTTTTTTTTTGATGGCACCCTCCCTACAAGCATTTGATGCTAATGCCTCTCAAAATTCAAGATTGATAAAACAGGCAGTTCTTAATGTGCCCTGAATCAAAATTTTACTTGGTAGGCTTGAAACGTGTAGCAAAATGTAATGTTTTTGTGGAAGTGGGGATAAAACATGCAGAGAAACAAGAGATAGGTTAATAAAAGAAGGGTGGTAAAAACCAGCCAGACATGGATTTCAAGGGCCACAAGCAACTTTTAGGCTGCTGTGCTCTGGAAGATTAGTGCCATTTTTCTGAAAACATTTTGTAGTCCCTTTATAGGGGAAATTACTTTCTTTGCTTGAAATCACTGTCCAGTGGAGACCAATCAAGAAGCAATTTAAAAGTCTTTTGGCTTTTCTTTTGTCCAAGTTGGAAATAAAGAAAAAAAAAAGCTTTAATTTTTTTTTTTTTAAGAGCTTGTTGAATATTGTGAGGGGTTTTCCCCATGAAAAGAAATCAGGATACATAAGAATATATTTATTCTTTAAAGCATTTTCTGAGTTTTGATTAAAATTTTCAATCTCCTTATGGCTTTTTTCCCCAAGAGTTCAAAAATATGATTTTTTTGAAAAAATGTAGATGGAAACAGATACCCCAGCAATGTTTTCAGTTTTAAAAAGGGGTGGAGGGATGGAATAATATTTGTTGGTTTGGTTTGGTTTTTAGTCTTTTTTTTAAAAGTGTCCTAGACTTATGTTAGTCTAGAAAGGATGATAATGTTCACTAGTTACTTTTTCCTGCTTAATTTTTAACAACTGGCATATATTGCATATTTCTCTTTATGTATTTGTAAATGTGTATACATGCTTAACCTTCTGCTCACAGCAGTCTGTTACAAATGCATACAACACAGGTTAATATGCTGCCTCTGTAGTATGCAAAAGATTTCTATGCCATGCAAATCAATAGTATTTATTACTGTGGTAGCCTGAGGAACACAGAACAACAAAGACATCCTAATGAAAATCCTAGGGTAACTTCAGCTATTGAGGCAATCCTCAGAGACTGCAAATGAGTTGAGGGTTTGTTTTGAAATTATCATCTAAACTGGAGGTTTGGACATACTGGGACTCCACTCATTATCATGTATGCTTCAGGGCTTCTGGAAGGGTGGAAAACTCTGCCTAATCGTGTAGGCAAGCAGACAATAGGAAAGGCAGATGTTGTACTGACCTCTTCTTGTCTGAATCTGATTAACTGTTTTTTGACCTCATCCATCTATTTGATGATGTCTGTCACAACTGTGTATTTTAAGGAGATATATGCCACACAAGTAATTTTTTTTAATATTATTTTTACTTTTTATATTATTGAGGCATACTTGGACTAGCCACTCAGAAAAACACCTCAGTGTTAAACAATACAATGTGTAAAGTGTTCGGGGACATTATGTTCTGTTAAGGATGACATGAAAATTAGAATGTCTTCAGTGATATTTGCTGATAAAGCAATCTCCTGTGGAATATGCTGTTTAAGATATAGAGAATACATACAGAAGTAGACCTTCATAAAAACAAAAACCCCACCAAATCCTCCCTCCCCCCAAAGAAACCCCAACCCCAACCCAAACCAGAACACCAACAAGCTACTTAACCCAACCACCAAAGTAAAGCCTAAGAACTTTCATTTAATAAAGTTAGTTGCTGTTTTGGAAAATGCCATTTTAATTTCTTTGATAATTCTTCCAGCAAATGCTTGTTATGAGAGGTTGTCAAATGTAGGGCTGTGAAACATGACAGATATGAAATATGGTGGGGTTTTTTTCCCATTACTTTTGCTGCATTATTGAAGATCAGTCAAGGAGAAGTGGGAGCCTAATTAAGAATAGTGATACAAGTTTAGACTTTGCTTTCATTGACATAAACATTGTGTCTTAGCCAATTAATTATCTAATCTTTAAAAAGTTTACTGGAAATTGCATGTGTAAAATGGGTAAGTACTGCTTTTGTCTACCATCGTATGAAATAAGACAAAATAGCAAGGCACTAGGTTTTTTTATCAGTTGAGATTATGGGTTGCATCGCTGCAATGTACATCTAGTCATATATATTTAGTTAAATTAGCAAACAAAGTAATCAGTGAGGTGGAGTAGGTGAGTGCCCACATCTGACCATGCAGTAAGCCTTGTAAGCGAACATGACATCTCAGTTTTTTGCTGAAGCCCAGCAGTCGAGTGGCTGTAGGAGGGAGGCTGAACGCGTGCCCTTATCACCCCACAGCAGAGAAGCTGCTGGTTGCCTCCATGATCTTGAGTGGGTCATCATCACTGCTGCGTCTGGTCAGCGCAATTTGCACAATCATAGAATCATTTAGGTTGGAAAAGACCTTTAAGCTCAAGTCCCACCATTAACCTAACACTGCCAAGTCCATCACTAAGCCACATCCCTAAGTGCTGCATCTACATGCCTATAAATAATTCCAGAGATGGTGGCTCAACCACTTCCCTGGGCAGCCTATTCCAATGCTTGATAAACCTTTTAGTGAAGAAATCTTCCTAACATCTGATCTAAATCTCCCCTGGCACATCTTGAGGCTGTTTTCTCTCATCCTATTGCTTGTTAGTTGGGAGACTGACACCTCCTAGCTACAACCTCCTTTCAGGTAGTTGTAGGGAGCAACAGTCTCCTCCAGGCTAAAGAACCCCAGTTCCTCCAGCCGCTCCCCAAAGGACTTGTTCTCTAGACCTTCCACCAGCTGCGTTGCCCTTCTCTGGACCCACTCCAGCACCTCAGTATCTGTCTCGTAGTGAGGGGCCCAGAACTGAACACAGTATTCCAGGTGCTGAATATAGGGGGATTATTACTTCCCTGGCCCTGCTGGCCACCTTGTTTCTGATGCAAGCCAGAATGCCATTGGCCTTCTTGGCTGCCTGGGGCACACTTCTGGCTCATACTCAGCTGGCTGTTGACCAACATCCCCAGGTCCTTTTCTGACAGGTAGCTTCCTAGCCACTCTTCCCCAAGCCTATAGTATTGCATGGGGTTAAAGGTCTTTAAAGGTCTTTTCCAATCTAACTGATTCTATGAACATGGAAATTGCAAATTACTCTGACCAAGTGCAGCAGTTTGCTCTGTATTAGAGCTCCTCTCCAGGGTTAATGCTGGACTTAACACTTCCTTCTACAGCCAGGTTCTAGATCTTCCTGAATATGGGATAGAGTGTATTATAGCAGTATTTAGACACTGTACATATTGTTGTATATAGTATCAGATTGAGAATTTCTATATGCCAATATGGTTATGAATGCCTGCAGTTAGACCTGTACATTTGTGATCCAAATGTTGAATATGCAGCTTTTAAAATATTTGAAAGGAGCAATGGTAACAGTCATATGAATTCTATTATCTTCCACCATTTACCAGTGCTAGTAAGATTCCCTGGTTTTCCTGTAGCACCTCATTTATTCCTGCTCAGAAATATTTGACCTGAAAATCTTCACTGGTCCCCTTAGATCAACAGTATTGTTTTGGTATCTATCGAGGATTCAAAATTCACTGGTCAGAGGTCTGGGACATGTGATTTTTGATGACTACTCTAAATATTAGCATTGAAAGTTATTACTGGAGCAATTGTGCTATTAAAACTTTGCTAGAAAAGTGTGGAAAATGGATTTTTCTGATGGGAATTACTGATTTTGAATTAAAAGATAAAAGATTGCTCATTTTTTTTTCTCTATTGTCAACATGTGAAATGTAATCAATAATTTTCCTGAATCTGGAGTTGGCCTTTTATTATTTCTGATATGACCTGCAAATATATGTTAAAATGAATTGATTAAAACTTTTTCCTAAAAAGTTGATGTTTTGATAAAATGAGGTGGCTGATTCTCAAGTAGTCTGTAAAGGGATTGGTTCACTTGTTTATTAAAAAAAAAAGAGATAAATTGTTTATTTCATGTAAGTGGTCTATTAAATCACCACAATATTGCTACTGCACTGAGATGTTTTATTTCCATTATATTCTTGTGTTTACAACATTCATGTACTGTAACAAGAGCATGCGTACGATTTTCCTGCATGGAAGGTCAGCAGTAAAAGGGAAACAGGCAGTTATATATTCCTCATGATTTGAGAACAAAGGTTAGCCTCCACTCAGTGCTCAAATATCGAATGGCTATGTTATATAGCCACAGAGCACCACAGAAAACCTTTTCCCTCCTAAATGAAAAACAGCCCCATATTGATAGATCACTGTGAAGATGTTTTGCTTGAAGTAATGGCAGTGACAGTCGCATATTTTTGGTTCATTTATGTCTAGAAACCCAGTTCTGCACCCTAAATTGTCTGCTCAAATTACTCCAATACTGCGCAAGATATTATACAGTCTGTAAAGCATTCTGTGCATTCTTGCAGAAAAGAGTCAATCAGTGAGAAACAACATAATGTTTATCACAGAAGTCTGTTATTTGAATCCAGACTTCATTTGGAGTTATCCATTGAGAATTTCCGTTTATCTGTTATATGACATGCAGGTTTATTTATAACTCTGGATTTACGCAAGTCATATATTTGTACGTTTTCGTCAGTTCTACTAATAGCTTTTTCACAAACCACACTGTAGCTGGTGCAGTTGCCCAGGCTTAGTGGAACATCTTCAGATTTTGGGAGAGGACAGATATTCCCTAACCAATGTCAGTGGATTTGCCATGTGGGGAGGCCCATAAAGTAAGGTAGCTGCAATAGCCATACCTCTGATATTGCTAATATTAATTTTCAGATGCTGCTTCTCTCCTCTGTGTCACCCATTTAAATTTCAAAAAATTACTATCTGTGCAATGAAGAATAATTATTTTTTTGTATGAACATTCAGTGTCTTTTTGTCGTGGTTTAAGCCCAGCTGGTAACTCAGCACCATGCAGCTGTTTACTCAGCCTTTCCCTTCCGTTCCATACTTCCCCCCCCACTCTGGGCAGGATGGGGAGGAGAATCAAAAGAATGTAAACCTCGCAGGTTGAAATAAGAACAGTCCAATGACTAAAGTATAATAGAAAACTACTACTACTATTTTCCTACTGAGGGGAATAACAAGGGGAGAGAATATAAAACTAGAAGGGGAAAGTTAAAAAAACCCAATAAACACAAGTGATGCACAATACAATTGCTCACCACCCGCTGACCAATACCCAGCCCGACCCGCGCAGTGGTCTGGGCCTTCCAGGTGACTCCCCCCAGTTTATATACTGGGCATGACGTGCTGTGGTATGGAATACCCCTTTGGCTAGTTTGGGTCAGGTGTCCTGTCTCTGCTTCCTCCCGGTTTCTTGTGCCCCTTCTTAATGGCAGGCATGAGAGACTGAAAAGTCCTTGATCAGGGTAAGTGCTACCTAACAACTAAAACATCGGTGTGTTATATCAGCACTGTCCTCAGACTAAAGCCAAAACACAGCACTGCATCAGCTACTAGGAAGGAGAAAAATAACAGTTACAGCTGAACCCCGGATACTTCAGTATTTTTATACTATTGAAAAGTCCAGTCCACAGAATTCCCAGGAAATACTTTTAAGAGATGTTGAATCAAATATATTATTGTAACCTGGGATAGAAGGTGATGAAAAATCAGTAAGTAGCTGTCAGTGCTTCTTTGTCTTTCAAAACTATTCAGTGTAGCATCAGTATAAAAAATAATCATGCTATGTCTTGGTACTGGATTTATTGGTCATTTATTTTGATGCATCTCAAATAATTTTGTTTCATATGGTAGAAGTCAGGACTTCCGAATTAAGATAATATCCTTAGCATAAAAAAACAGTGGGTTTTGATATGAAAAATAAACCATGAATTTTTCCTGTATTTATTAAGACAGAAATACACTGAATTCCTTTGTGGATTGAAACAAAATGAAGAATAACTTTGTTTTTAAGACCTATCTAATACTTGATTTAAGAAACCAGGGGAAAAAACCCAATCCACAACACTAATGAACTGAGAATAAAAGAGGAAAAAATAATTGAGCAGTAAAATATGTTAAACTCTTGGAGAGAATGGTGGCTGGGGAGTCCCTAGGTTTCCACATCTCTCTTTTATTCTCTCTCTTTTTTTTTTTTTTTTTGGAGGGGGCAACCCCATGTTGGAATCAAAAGCTGTCTTAAAAAATAAACATAGTAGGGGTGAACTGCAAGAATGTGGTGGAATGGTTCTCATTTCTCATTTATGAAAGAAATGATCAATACCAGGTATTTAATAAAGAATAAATAATTTCTTAACTACTCAGTGAAGAATCTTTAGTATATTTCTGAAGTAATTTCTTAATTAGTTTCTGTACAGTAATTTTGTATCCCTTTATGAATTTGATTAGATATAGATGTTTTGAGATGTTTTGCTTCATCTGGAGGATGTACAATCATGGCACATGGTATTTTTCCTTATGCATCAGAGACCTTGCTGCATGGTCTGCTTGCAGGACTCTCTCTCTCCTTGAATTTGGGCAGAACATTTTACCTTTCTGTATGCGTTACATAAAATCAAGTAAAAAACTTAGAAGAGAATGTACTGAAGACCAAGTAAATAATTTTTATGATTACTGAATTACAAGTGATGTTTTAAATCCAAAATAGTTGAGATGCCAGTGAAAAAAGTTGATGTCAAAACTCCAACTGGGTGACTGATACTTGTCATGACTGAAATCTCTGCAGTTTTTATGTCTGGTTTTTATGTTCCAGGAAGTTTGTTTCTTCTTGTACGCTGCAAGCAATGAATATATTTCCTGCCTTGGGAACTCATGGCAAAGCAGCTTTCTGGCAAGCCAATGCATGATCAAATTTGATGGGCTGAAACAACTTATGGTCCTAAACAGACAGGTGGTTTTGAGCAGTTCATGGGGCATTTAGGCTCTTTGCAGCCTGCATATTTGGATAAGCAGCAATTAATAAACAATGGCAAATACTGTTACCCTTATTTATGCCAGATAATGCCATTCTTTTTGAGTTGTCCAACTGAAGTAAATTAAAATACTTTCAGGTTGAAGACACATTTGCTGTGAAGTAAGGGGATGATAAAACTGGCCTCAAACAATTAGTCAGATGTTTTGGTCTTTGTCAGGAAACAGTATCAGAAAAAATGTGCAATTATTAGGGGGACACTCCCATCCACCCCAAACCAAACGTCATAGTTTTTGAGTTTGTTTTTAGATTTTGTATTATTTTCTAGAAATATTCTACTATGGTATATGGCTTGCTTCTCTTCCCATTGAAGTCAGTAGCAAAATTGCCAGTGACTGATGGAAAAAGTCCATGAAAAATCTCAAAAGAATTGTTTTCGTTTTGGTAAATTGAATTTGTTGGCCAAAAAATTAGATTTGTAATTGTTTGCTTCAATCTTAGTTATGGAGAGACTGGTGGCTCTTCACATCAGTTTCACTAAATTTATTCCTTCTCACATGGTCTAAAAAAGATATATTACCTAAATTTTAAGCCAAAATTGGAAAATAAGCTCTTAGCAATACAGAGAAACAGAATCCAAATTCAATGTGCAAGAACAGTAACAAAAAGCTCAGTGATAGCTCTTGCTAGTTTGCATTAGTATTTTTTATTGTGCTGACAATGCTTGTTTCAAACATCCCACTTGCCTGTTTTTGATTTTTAACCCTGAACTGTTTCTTTATCAGAAATTTCTATGTATAAGTAATAGCAATTTTGTATTGAAGTTATTGTTGCTGTTAATTAGAGCAAGGAGAAATGTTTGCTTCTTGTAGTGTGAAGGGGGGGCAGTTTAGTTTTATCTATCCTTTTTGGGAGACTGCTATTGATAAATTCTAAGCAAGGTGTTTGTTACTTTCAGCTCTTAATGCTTGGGGAACACCACAGAACCACTATTGGAGTTTGGCTTAGGTGTAAGCCACAATTTTTTATTTTTTTTCTTTAAATACCTTTCGAAAGAAAAAGCACATACTTCACAGACTCTCAAACCTGGCAACTATTATCAGAACTGCTTTTCTTGTGTACTGCTTGCTAGCACTGTGTTTGCTTCTTATAACAGTACCTAATGCTTCCCAGAAGCCTTAAAAATACATTTGGAGAGCCGGATCACTATCCTGTGCCAATACTAAATATAATTTTTTTCACATGAGTTAACTGAGTGAAGATCAGATGTTTTAAAAGGGGTTTGATTTTCATTTGCCTGAAGGCTGCTCGGCTAAAAAATTTTCAGTGACCTCAGAGCTGAAAGTGACTGAAAACTTGTCCTTTTAGCTATTAAATAACTCAACTGTTCTGCACAGATTTTTGAGCAAGGATTGTAATTTTTGTGTTCTAAATTTTGTAATTTGGTTTTTGATTTATATGAAAGTTGCATAGACCTTAGGTTATCACTAAGAGACACATCTCTTCAGCTAAAATTTACCTGATGCATTTGTAGAATATGAAAATACTGTTAAACTAGTTCAGCAGTTGCTGGTATGCTAGGATAGAAGGAAAAGCCTCTCTCTGGGTGCAACTTCATTATGTTTTCTAGCTGAAGTTCTGAAACAAATGTGCTGTTCAGCTTGTTTCTTTCTTCCTGCAAACTCTGCCTAACATTGTAGCACAACCCATCTTTTTAGGTTTCTTCTAGCAGGAACTTGTAATCCTGAAAAGATAATTTGTCAAGGTGTTCAGGTGATGTGGGCAACTTTTGCTTGTGGAACAGCCATGTCCTCTCAGTCATACCAGTGGGATGCTATGTGGGTTCTGTGGATGTTATGTGGGATCAGTAGTTCTTTGGGAGACTCTTTCATAGCAGTGGAAGCTCATCCATAAGATGGTGAGATTCATACCTGGAAAAGTGCTGGTAACTAGTAAAGTGAAGTCATTCCACTTTCCATAGTACAGCAAGCAGAAAAGGTGTCTGTCACTTATGAGTCATCACAGGTCTTAGCTCCAGCAGAAGGGTGTTTGTCAGGGTGCAGTATGTGAAAGCTGGTGGCCCCAAGGCACAATGTAATTAATTATTTAGCTGACTCCGTGTAAGTTTCTGGGTTCAGGATGATATTCTTCCATGGATATCTGTTGTGACTGGAGAAGCTAGAGCTCTGTTTTCAATATGTCATAATTTTTTGAGCCTGCAGTCAGGTTGGAGTGTTAGTTAATGTATTTTTGTCCTGATCTCATTTAACATGGTGCAGGACAGCACTGTCTCCACACAGTTAAAGCTAGCTGTGCTTGGTGTGCTGTCATCACAATGTATGTGTAAGGGCACTATGTCAAATTTAAAGAGAGGATGATGGGGAAGATAGATGCTAGTTTCAAGCAGACGACATCATTCATGGAACGATTTTACCCAAGGTTAATGGAAGATCAGACACAGTATCTATCAGCTGAAGCACGATCAAAGTAATCTGTTAAACATTGAGAACTATAACTCTGTTCCCGAACTGTCATGATGTACTTGCAACATTTTTATAGTGTTTCACAGGTAGTGTTTTATTATTTGTTGACACAAATATCCTCTGTGCTGCTCTAAGTATCTATTTTTTCTGTTCTTGGGTGGAAATTAAAGGTTTGGGTGGACAGAAGTAAGTGAGAGAAAGCATCTAATACTTGCAAAGAGGTAATACACATAGCAGTGGCTGAGTAAGCAGTAGAGAATGGCCTCTATAGCTGCCGTGCGTTAGCCCTGGCCAGCCAAGGCCAAATGCCCACCGAGCTACTCACCCCTCCCACATCAGTGGCATGTGGGGAAAAAAATAGGATGACAAAGCTTACGGGTCTAGATAAAGACAAAGACACTGGTTATCAATTACTGTTGCAGGCAAAATTCAGGAAAAATTAATTTATTGCCAGTTAAAATAGATTTATGTAGTGAGAAATGAAAGATATTAAAATGACACCTCCTTTCCTCCCATTTTTCCCAGCTTCAACTTCACTTCTTCATTCCTGACATCTCTAGTCTTCCCTTGCCCCAGGTGGCATGATGGGGCGTGTGGTGGTGTTTGTGGTTGGTACATGGCAGTTTTTCCTTGCCACTCCTGCCTCCTTGCACTTTTTTGCCTGCTCTGACATGGGTTCCCCAAGGGCTACAGTCCTTCAGGGAAAAATCTGCTCAGTGTAGGCTGCAGTTCCTTCAGGACTATCCATCTCCTTCATGGGCTGCAGAGGAGTGAAACTGGGTTGTCCACCCCTTCAGTGAGGCCACTGACTTTGAAAGATGGACCAGATTTTAATAAACAACTTTCAGACTCCTTAATCTAACTGCGGGATTTTGAAGAAGTGCTGATATAATGGGATGTTCAGTGGTATTTGTGTTTTGTGGAAAGTCCTAAGGAGTTACTTGATAATGTAATGATATTGTGCAAGATGCAATAATGAGCCCTTGTCAAAGATTTGTAAACTTTGCCTGAGAATTGGTGTCAGTTGCTTAAGCCTTTCTGTAGGGTTCTTTGAAATAATGTAGTACCACTTTAATCTTCTGTGAGAATACAAAACAATGTGTTTGTGTTTGTACTGTGTCACTGTTAGGGAGGGACATAAAAAATGGGAGTTCTGTTGGATTAAATAGTGGCTGCCAACAGATTTCTTCACTGCAGAGCTACTTTGGGGCGAAGGTGTATTCATTCACTCTTTCTCTTACCTTTTCTTTATTAAGGTGCAGTTCAGCTGAGATTAAATTCCTTTTTGGCTGTCCATAAACTGTGAAACAGAAGGATGCAGAAGACTGTCCCTTGCGTTTTTGTACATGAGAGATAAGAGCACAAGATCATTACTACAAGTTTGCTGCAAAGATGAGTTCAGAGGAGAAGAGTTTATCTCCAGCTCACAAAACATCCACTCCATCACATCGAAGTGCCTCCTCTTCATCATCATCTCAGAGGGACAGGAGGCAGGTAAGGGAAAGATCTAGATGTTTGTAGTTTGGGTGAAATGATTTGTTTATTCCTTTAATGTGGCTATTAGTTCTTGCTAGCTCTTAACTCGCTTATAGCACTGAATGATATTACTATAGCCAAGAACTGTTGATTTTTTTTTTTCTCCCTTCTTTCTAAAGTGTTTTGAAAAAGATTCAGAAGCAACATGTGCACTCTGTGTAGCGCTGGAGCGGGAATCATGTGGACAAATAGGAAACATGCTCTGAAGTCTTTTGGGATGTGGTTTCTTTGGCAGCATGAACCTACAATTACTTCAAATTGTTTTGTCCTCTGTGACTATCTCTTTTTGTAAATCTAACTAGGGATGTATTATCTTTTTACAAGGTGATATTTTAATTCAATATAATACTCTTCGTCCTTTATGGAAGCACTTATAATTTTAAATATGTGGTTTACAACAAATTTACACTAATTGTCCCACGTCATAGTACTAGTCCAATTATGTTAGACTTTCTTGTGGTTTTTTTGAGGGCTGGGTGTACAGTTTTTTTGAGGGCTGGGCCCCAGCATCAGTGGGAGCATTTCAGAAAGTATATCAGAGCTACCTATTAGATTTCAGGTAGGTTGTCACCTGTATATTTACAAATCACAGAATCATAGAATAGTTCGGGTTCGAAGGACCTTCAAAGGTCATCTAGTCTAACCCCCCTGCAATGAGCGGGGATATTTTCAACTGGATCAGGTTGCCCAGGAACACATCCAGTCTGGCCTTAAATGTCTCCAGGGATGGCACATCTACCACCTCTCTGGGCAACCAAATGCAAAGGCTGATGCTGAAAATTTAATTAGAATAAAAACATACTTTAAAATTTTTATTCATGGAACACTAAATCATCTTCTGAGTTAGTTCAGCATGATCATGCTTAAAAAAGAAATGTACAAAATGTAAGAATATAACAACCTTATAATTTAAATATTGTGATAATATTTTCATTGATGCCATACTGGCTTCCTTTTAGCATGACCAGGAAGAGATCTTAGGTGTTTGCTGTGGTATGCATTTACTTGAACAGCTGTAGCTTAAGAACATTTTCCCAACTAGTATGCCAGCTGTGAGACTGTTCTCACCTGCTGCTGAAGTAGTTTTTTCCTTTATCTGACTTACAAAAATTTTGAAAACTGAGAATTTTGATGAAAACTGGAACATTTAATAGCTTTGAATGTAAATAGTCTAACCGTAAAGTATGTTAAACCAGGAGAAGAATTCTGATGTGTATTCACTAACAGGCAGGAAATGTGTCTGGATTTTTTGTTTCCATTGCTTTCCAGTGAAGTCAAAAATTATATTCTCACAGGTACTAAATATTTTCCCCTTCATGTTGCACAGGATTTGGGATAGCTGTAGTCTGTTAAGTCCTGGTTAGCATATGATCTCCTCTTAATTTTTCATTAGTTTCATCTGGAAGCAAGAATTTTTACATCTTTCGATTAAAGCATCGGTATATTTTATCTCATCTCCCATGTTCAAACCCAAAGAAGGTGAATGCAAGACTTGTAGGAGCTGCTGAGTTCAGCTAAGAGCATATTCTCTGAGTTCTCTTTGTAATTAGGTAGTTTGGTGTGATCATGCAAGTGAGAGTGAAAAAAAATTACCTTTTAGGAATACATTTTACCATAAGTCTTATGGCTACTGTATCTGTTACCATAGCAACGGGGTACAGCAAGGTATACCTGTCATCATAATGAAATGGGTGCTTAACTTTAAGTCCGTATTTGGTCACCAAAACATGAAGCATGGTTTTAAAATAATGCTGAAGAGGTCAATGGTGTAATGCATCCAGAGCTCTCTTGGATCCAATAAAGCCTGATGATGCTTAGCAAGTATATTTAAGTATGTAAATGTGGACTGGAAAGGCAACTGCTAGGCATTAATTTTTTTGCCTTAGTGCTTACAGTGTTAAAGGTAGAGAAATATCCAGGAGAATGAATGGATGGATGATTTCTTCTGCAGTGAAACTGAGCTACAGCATGCAACACAGCATGAGATTCAACAGTACTATATCCAGGGAAATAAATGTACGAATGGTTCATCTGTGCATTTAGACACAATAAATCAATCAGCTTCATTGTACCGTCTACTATAACAACCGTATTTCTAATTTCTTTCCTTGCTTGTGGAATTATTTGTACATGTTTTGGTTTTCACAGGCTTGATTGATAGCTAGAAGGGAAAGGATTTTCATTCCAGGGCTGTTGGGCTTTACTTTGAAAAGGCTTCAAAATTCTGTCTTGCTGCTTCCTTGGAGTCTTCATAACAGCTAGGAGAAAAGCATCCTTCCAGAAGGGGTAATATGTATTCCTATGGAAAGTGATGTGACTGGATGAAGTGTCAGTGTAGCTTTTATTGTCATATGTGAGGATAATGCTTGATATTTCTAGAGGGTTAATGACTGAAATCTTCTCATCATATAATTCTTGGCAAAGTCATACCAGCAATTATGGAACAGCTTCCCAATAAATTATGGTGAAGGAGGCTGAATGAGTGTGAACGTGACTATCATAAATCATTTCAGGGTGAGTGGAAAACGTCGTGCTGTATGTAATGCTGGCATATTAATGTAGCTTTCTTATTTGTGCAATATACATCACCTAGGAGAATTAGCAGTCAGCAAAAACTTTGACATTGCCAATTTTCAGGCTCCATGTCTAAGTAGTTGATAAATGAACAGATTACTGAAGCCAGCAATCACCAAAAAAATGGGTTCAGAGTTTCAGAGGGGGGGCCTTTAGAGTTTCAGAGGGGATGAAAGCCTAGTCATAGTCTGTTGCACAACAATAAAGAGGAAGACTAATGCTGTTTTTAGAAAGTACAGCTGAATATGATAAAATCGTATGTTGTATATTGAGCTTGATGGGTGTTAAGTTCTTCATAAATATTCCATATTTTATTTATTGAGCAAGTATGCAAGTCATACTGCAGACTGTAATACATTATATGTTCTCTACGATGCGTAGGTAGTAATATTGTGCTGAGAAGGCAGAAAGAAGTAAATACATTATAGGGTTAACACTGTGTAGTTTGGTAAATTGAGGCCTGACCCCAGGCTGTTAAACAGACAGTGATGCAGAAGGAGAGTAATAATAATGAAACTGTGATCAAAAAGAGAGATTTTGACTTTTCTGATCACCATCTAAAGGCTAGCAGATATATGATGTGAAGTAGATTTAGCAATGTCTGCCATTTTAAATACGAAGATTTATCTTCTAGTGTCCCAATTTCCTTTTTAGTCGTTATGGAGGAGAGATGATCAGCTATTACCTCTTTGCCTCTCAGTTTGTTGGATTGCTGTTTCAATGAAGCCTTGGTTCATTTTGCACACAGCAAGCACAAAAGGAAAAAAGCTGTTAGTCCTCTTGCATATAGCCTTGTGTGGTCACCTTTCTACAAGGAGAGCTTTCATATTTCAAATGACTATTGTCTTTCAGCCATATATAAAGAGTGAAAGATAGGGGCTTTGAAGAAAAGAAAGAAAAGATTTTCCAAGGCAGCAACCATCTGCTTTTCAGATTTTAGTGTGGTGGGGTTTGTTCTTTTTTTGGTTGGTTTGTTGGTTTTTTTTCTTTCTGTAAGAGCAGTATTGCCTAATAGAAGAAGGGGTGTACTCAAGGGATGCAGAAAGGGCTGTTTGCGCTGAAAATGTTTACCTGGCCTTGAAATTCAGGAGCAGAGAACAATTCCAAAATCAAGGCTCTGATCTTGTCTAGAGGTCCGTGCTGCAAAATGCCTAGTTAGCTTTTTATAACCACCATATTTTAATTGTCAAAGTAGTCTTCTGAAAGCAGTATTTCCCAAGGTGGGTATCACTATTTTGTAGATATAAAGGCTTTAATGGTGATGGAAGTATTGAGTCATTTGTCTAGACCAACCTTGACCAAATCACAGTTTATAGAATAATTGGAAGACTATAAAGAAGTTACTGCAGTAGGTGAATCTAGCGACAAAATGTAAGGTACTTGAAAAAAAGGACTAATAATCATTATTTAGATGTAGGGATGCAGTAGAAATCTAGGTCTCACAGTGCTATACACTGTATTAAGCACATAATAAAAGGCAGTTGCTAGCATAAAGTGCTAATTAGGTGAAACAGACATAGATTGAGAGCAGAAAGAGAGAGATGACTTGTCTGTTTTCTCTTTCATCAAATACTGATAAAGCATAATGAGATGTGCGTAATTGGAAAATATCATGAGTTCTATGTCAATTGTAGAGTTTCATGCCTTCAGCTAACATTAAAACGAGTAAAAGCAGAATTATGAAGGCTTTTCTTAGCTAAGAAATACACCATCAAGTTTTTCCCAGGAGATAATGAGCTGCAAATTTTTCCTAGATGTACTGAAGGGGCCATCAGGTTTTGTGAAGCTGAGTTCACATGGGCAGTCTGCATGCTACAGCAAGTGGGTGGTGCAGGAGGGAGAAGGAAGAAGTGTCAGAAGTGGAGTGCCCAGCTGAGCAGTGTAGAAAGCAAAAGGTGCTTGATTTAGAGAGTCACTTGGTCAGGAAATGAATAGGTGAAAGAAATGAGTAGAGGAGAGAGAACTGGGTGGGCCTAAGACTTTGTGAGGTTGTAGAACATGAAACTAAGAAGCAAGGAGTGGTTTGCAGGGAGAACAACAACTAGTTGAGAAGGTAAGGGCAGAGTAGAAACAAGGAAAGCAAGGGGAGAGGGTTGTTTTGTTTGTTTGGGATTCTTTTTTTTTTTGTGACCAGGACCAAAATTGTGAATAACGTGTTTTTCTAACTGCTTGGTGTTTAAGAAGATCTTTTTGTGTGGTTATTCTAAGCAATAGCAGATTCACTTTTTCTGTCCCATGTAAAAGAGTTCTAATATTTGAGGGTGAAGCTACTTAATGCAAAATGCTGGGGCTTAAAATGAGACCTGCTGTTGCTATTGCTTTAGCTTGTGTTGCTGCTAAACCTTTCCTGACAGCTCAGTGGGAAGTCACAGAGCAGTGGTAATGGTAAGAGTCATGGCAGGAACAGCTGTGGGGGCAGCAGCTATGGGATTTCAGCCACTAGTGCTTTTCCTTTGGTAAGCTATATTGGTAGGGTAAGGTCCATCATATATGCAGATCTATCTTGCCTGCTGGAAATTAAAGTCCTTTGGAAGAGTGTCTCTCTTTTCATTGTCCTATTTCATTTAGCATTTTTGATACTTTTTCTGGGACACTGAGAACAATTGGATGTGTGAGAGTTTGTGAAGGGATAGGAGGGATTGTTCATGCTCATGTAGTTTATTTTTTCTGGTTTTAATATGTTGAGGTACCTCAAACTCAACTTTCTCTTTTTTTTTATGACAAGTTACAATCAGTGACACAATATCAAGGATGGTTTTGTGGCTTCATTATGGATTTCATCTTCATAAACAATGACAATAATAATCAATTGGAATTTTTAAGTGTCCAGTGTGTCTCAGACATTGTTGCCCATACAAGATTGCAATACAATATAATGTTAATGTATTCCATGTGGAAGAGAAGTCTGAGTGCAATTATATCCCTTCTTTATTCTTAAACTGAGTAGCAGCCTACATGCTTGCTCACTGCTGTCAGCCTGATGTGACATTAGGAAAAAATTCTTGGTGCTTTGAAAATTTCACTGGTTCCTGTCTCTCTGTGACTTTAAAAAATGGCAAGGATGAACAGTTGTCTAGTACATATAGTACGAACCTGAGAACATGGAGCATCTTTCCTCCGTAGCAAAGTGTAGACTTCTAAGAGCACTTTTACTTCTCAGTAGTTTGTGAGAATTGTTTCAATAATAATTATTAATCTCTTTGACAGCTTCAAACTGAAGATCCTACTAAATGCCAAGTACTGTTATTATTGTGATGTAATTCTCTTTTGCTGTCTTTCCTAATTAACTCTCTTTGCATAATACAGTTGAAGCAGCATTAGAGCAGGAAGTGTTAAATAAGTACTTCAACAGCAACAACTCACTGGAGCAAGCAAATGTTCTGAGGGAGCCAAAGAATGAAGTGGCAAAACTGTTAACAAAAGCATGCAATTATTCTTCATATTGGTTAGCTGCTGCTACTTTACAACATTATTTTTTTTCTGTGCCTTTAATAAGGTCTGAAAATGTTCCTTAGTTTCAGGAGGTGGTGGGTCTTACTTGAGTATCTGAAAAAATGTCTGAAACAATGTAATTTATAATGTAACGTTCACATGGAACACCTATGTGAATGTTACATTAAGTTGAATGCCATTGCACTTAAATCATAAATCTCAGGTCTGCTGGACTCCTTTTTCATCACTCATATGAGTAACAATGAACATCCGCATGTGGCACAATCGGACCTTCAGAAGGTAGACTTTCAAGGTGAAGGTGTCTGGACTACAGATTTGTCTGGGGACTAGGTAGGAACCTGTGTAAGTGAGTCTTGGAGGCAACTGCTGCAGATTGACCCCAGGGGTGAGGCAGCTCCTCCCACCCCCACCCAAGCAGCCAAGCTGATGAGTGCATTTGAAGTATGAGACATTCCTGCTCCAGCACTGGGAATCCTTAGGGGCAGGGCTGCTTGCACACATTGGCAGCAACACATGCACAGGAGCCCAGTTCAGACTGGATGCATCAGGCTCGTTGTCTGTGTGTTGTGAAGCCAGCCTGCAGGCACACAGATGTCCCTCACCTTGTGCCTGTATTTCTGCCTAGAATTTTCACAGTGGATACATGCCAACCAGAAGTACATCTGTGTGCATGTGCACCAGATAGGCCCTCTCCAGGTACTAGATATTTGGATCACGAGTGCCCCTCCCTCATAATATCTGTGGTGATGTGGAGATAAGGTCTCCCAGAGTACAGTCCTGGAGATTAATAGAGGGAGATGCTGCCTCTTTCTAAGAAAGACTTGGCTTTAAAGCACTTGGAGAAATAAAATGGGCTGGAGAAGTCAAGGAGAGACAGATAGCCTGGTTTATAGTGCAAGCCGGCACAATGCCTGAAAGACCTGTGAGGAAAAAAATGGCTTGCAGGAGACTTGATTCGGTTCTTATCAGTGATAGTGTGCATGCCAACCTGTCCCGCAAAGCCATGTGTACATGTTCTCTGAGCTTCATAAACATCGCTGAGTTATCTTACCCCTACGAGTGCTTTACACACTGAATAGAGTTCAAATATGTGCTATGAGAAAAGATTTATTTTTTTAAATTGTGTCAGTTTGATTAGAAATAGGCTATGTAGCTATCTCCTATTGCAAACCTCGTGAAATTGCTCACATAAAAGCTTCATTACCTATGCAAATTATGGCAGAATTTGAAATGGTGTTTTCAGAGCATGGTCACTCTTGCATTCCTCCTGTCTCATTTTTTTCCTCTCTATCATGCATGGACATCCATTCCTATGTAAGCATGTCTCACTTTCCTTGGGAATATAAACTAAACAATTGGCTTGTATGTTTTAAAAAATTAATATTCATACAATTCAAGTGTCCTCAAACATTGATTGATATTACCTTAACATAAATTCATTTTCTAACTGCAACTGACCCAAAATGGGGTCAGTGAGGAATGTGTACACACACACGCATTCAGAGGGAAGGAGTGCAGCTCTTCTGAAGTGCCATTTAGGATTTCTGGGAAGCAAATGGGAGAGAAGAAAGAGAATCATGATTTTATTTTCATTTCCTCAGTGGAAAGATGATAGTGAAAAGAAAAGGGAGGGTGATGGCAGGTATAATATGAAGGCTTCTATTTTCAAGACACTCATGCATGATTGGGATTGTCCACATTCAGGACATACAGTCAGGACATACAGACGTATTAAGCAGAATAAATGTGTGCATTAGTAGCATCCAAACTTTTTTTTTACCCCCAGTAGAATAAGATTTAATGTAAAACTTCTGATCGGAAATTTTTCAAGCCCACTTTTTTCCTAGCTCCTTTTTTTTTTTTTTTTATGTGCTGCGTATGTTAAAGTTTAAAGGATATTGAGAAAGTCTAAGTGGGTAACTCACAAAAGGATATGAGAGTCCCATAAAGAAAGGGCTTTCTTTTTTAGAATGTCCTCACTTTTTTAGGTGGGTGTCCAACTTTTTGACTTGTGTTAATATAGACTTCCTTGCAATCATTCATGAAAGTGAAAACTGCATATATTTCTGAGGAAGGCCATTCAACATTTCTAGAATGATTTCATTAGTTAAAAAATCTACATATCAAGGAATGGTTTTCTCTATGTAACTTTATTTTCCCTCTTTTTTAACTATATCAGCACTAATTATTAGTCTGGGACTACTGAGTTGAAACATCAATCCTTTTAATTGTGGTTATTCAGTAGTTATAAAAAAAGATATTTATCATTAGTAAACATTTGAGTTCTCTGTCAGATATTGTCAGTTTATCTGTTTGCTCTGTTTTGAGATAAGTGTGTTAATCTAAAGTGTGAAAGGAGAGGATTGTCATTAAAGACTCAGGCTGTGACTTGGTAGTTGTTCCAAACCATCACTCCAGCAAAAAGAAGATTGCTGTTACAATGACAGCTCTTTTCTGCTTTATCCAGTTGTGCTAATACTTCCCTCCAAGAAGCTCTTCAGAGGAGTAAGAGCTTATTTCTCTTCAGAGTTTCTCAAAAAAGTAACTTAAAAAGCAAAGGCTTCTTTGCTTCCAGAGACTAAAAGCATTGGCGTGAAATGCTATGTACAATGCAAAGCTGACAGAGAGCTCCTGAGCTAACAAATCCTTGACATTTCTGTAACACAAGAAGTGTTTTATTTTGCATGTCCCAGGAAAGAAGTAGAGTCATATATACCTGTATGTTATTAATATGCTACAGAAGGGCTGCTTAGATATACTTGTCTTTCAGTAAAAGGGTTACAAAGAGACGACGTTAATCTGAAGCACATTTCTGTACAAGACGAGCATGTGCTACAAGAATAAAAAATATATTACTTACATGTGCTATTCATAAAGTATGGTTGAGTTCCTTTGTTGGTTGATAGCTGAGATTGTTGAAACCATCTATGGAGCAGTGTCAGTAGGAGATACTGAGGATGAGAATAGGACCGTGATTGTTTTATGCAAATTAAAAAAAAAAAAATGTGCTAGAAGGAAGAAAGGAGAAAAACATTGATGGAGACATGGTTGTTTTGCTTTGTACTCACCTTTCTATCTCAATGATATTCAAAATTCTGTCTTTATTCCAACATCAACAGAAGGAAAGCCAGAGCTGGCTGAGAAGCAGCCTAAGATACAAGCAAGTTTCAAGGTTATTCCCTTTGCAAATAATATTGCATATTAACTCAGCATATATCGCAGCTTTGTTTAAGAAGTGGTAAAAAGTGGTATTTCTGCAGTCAAGTCTGTGTCTGCCTTATTACTGCTGCTATATTTCAGATAACTGGAGAATACAATGTTTTTAGTTGAGAGGAAGTAATTAAGCATTGCACTTCATACTAAATGGAATTCAAATAAGAACTCAGGCCTGTGAAAGGGTAGCTAGGCTGTAAAAAGAATGCCCATGAATAGCAGATAATAAAAGATGCACCAGTTAGTCCTTTGGACTGAACACCCCCCCAGAAAAAAAAACAAACACACAAAAACCCCAGAGAGAAACGCTCCATTTTGAATTACTGGTGTAGGACAGTGTATGTCTAGGCCCTCTGGTTATAGCCATTGAAGACTGCTGGAATGCTGCGAGCAAACAAAATGACCCACCAAATCTTTTTCATTAATTGTTAGCTGCATGTTGTGCATGTTTCCGAACTAGAGTCTGTGTCCAATGTGAGTGATAAATTCCTCACCAGCTTGTCATTTTCTTGGAAATGAATAAATTATAAATTATAAATTAGAGAGAACTCATTGCTTTGAATATAATTCATTCCATTAAGCAATTAAGCAGCAATGCAGAAAGGGGAGACATGAGTGCCAGACTTGTCCTTCACTGGATTTCTTATCTCTGCTTGCCCAATATATCTTCTTTCTCCTTGCCTTCCCTTTGAACACAGTTGAATGTCTTTTCTTTTAATGGGATATCAGATTCAGTTAAGAAATGTTAGGGTCTTCAGCCTCTGGCCTGATGGAGACCAGATAATCCATGTGTTAGTATTTGTTATGGTGGACGAGGTGAACGGGTCATTGAACTCTTCACTGAGAAACAAAGTTGGCAAGGTATATAGAAAGATATCATAAAATACGTTTTCCATTCTTGCACTTCAGAGAAGATGAGAGTATGAAACACCATCATATTATTATTCTCTCCATCAGCATCCTTTTCCCTCACATGTCTTTGGGAAGCAACATGAACAAAATGCAGGGCAGAGGCAGCATTTGTGTTCCCTGTGTGTAGGCTTGTTAGGGGCATTTTGAAGCAAATGTGTGCTCAACATACATAATATATGTTGTGAATAATCTCAAAGCTGAAGGAAGGATTGTAATTAGGAGTAAGATTTAGCAATGGAATTAGAGAGCAATTTCAGTTAAACTTGTAATCTTGTTGAATTGATGTCCAAGAGCACACAGAATTTGATGATGCTGGTGTTTTTCTCCAGGACAAGCGAGCTCACAGGTAATCCTGAAACATTAGGGAAGTCTGGAACGGAGCAATCCAGAGGTTGGTTTGTCTGCTTGTATTCTTGGGATAAGAGGAATGAGAGTACCAGGTTGATTGATACGCCTAGATTAATGAATTACTCATTTTTCTGTTCAATTATAAACAAAACTCAGAGGCTGCATATTGATCTGCCTCTTTCTTCCTTTTCTTCTCATTAGCTTTTTTTTTTAACTGCTTCTTTTACCAACTCTAGTTTTTCTTCTTAAAGCAAAACAAAATCCATTGATAACTTCAAGATCTAAATAATTTTTATTCCTGTGATGCTAACTAAACTCCTGCATTATTAAAAACAGCTGCTTTTCAAAATGTCAAATAATTGTGTGATTTCTAGCTATAATTTTGCAGAAAAATAACATGTATTAATGAAAAACATTTTGCATCAAGTAAAGTCTTTTAATATTATGCTAGAGATCTCACAAATTTAAATAAATGTTTTTTTGTCAGTGCAGTAGTGGTCAGAAAAGAATTGGAAAGCAGACATTTACAGACAACACTTCTTGAAGTAGCAGTTTTATTTTAAAAGTGTTAATTTTCTTATTTCCAAACAAATAATTGAGTAAGTCAGCATTCATTGAAGTGCTGTTAGCTAATAATATGTTTCTCAACTGAAGTGGAACTGAGGGCTGATTAAAAAAAAAACCCAAAAAAGCACAAAACCCCATTGCGTTAAAACCATGTGATTGAAAATGTCACTGGAAATCTGGCAAGCCAAGGGCTGTTGGGTTACTCCACTCTAAATATTGTACAAAATGCAATTGCAGTTAGGTAACAACAAACTGCACCGGCTCCTACATATGAGGCCTTCAGAACATCTGTGTTGGGCATTGCTCCATCTCAAGATGGAGGGATTCCTGCCTGCCAAACAAAACTGGCAAGAAAGCTGGGAATCGTCCTGATTATGCTAATGAAGCGACATTTCAATCTTCCTTGGAGGAACAGATTTAGGTTTCCTTGTATATTGTTTAAACATCATGCTGTGTACATAAGTAGTATTTCATCTGTTCAGTGAGAAAACTTTATCTTAGTTTATTATTAGTGGTGCTCAGCTCAAACAAGCATATAAAGTTATTTGACGTGTAATGTAGAAACTTGTGCTACATAAATACAAATGTTTTTCTCAGGTGACTAGTAATAGACATTGGGCTAAGTAATAAGACTGGCCTTTCTTTGATAAAGCAGAAGATTTCAAAGCACAGATGCCAAAGCTTTTGCTGGTTGGCCCTGAGGACTGTGGCAGGTAATGCTGCTTTTCCACATTCTTCACTGTAAAATTAAATTAAAACTGAAGATAAATGCCGATTATTGTCACATAGTGGCAAGGATGGTTATTAATCTCCACTGACAACAAAGAAATACCCATATTTTCCTGTTCTCATGCAGAGTTGCAAATTGAGAAAGAACAATAAAGGCCTCTGTGTTGCTCTGCAGCAAGATGTGGTCTGTGTTATTTACACATTTATATGAATAGCTGTGTTTATTTTCATTAAGTTTGTTTATGGTCCTTATGTGCTTAGCTATCTGTATAAACAACAATATTTATTATGCTGTTTGTATGTTTTTTTGTGTTCCCTGGTTGTTTCTGCTGTCACTTGTACCTGTGTAATCTTGAAGTGAATGTAAAGAAGCTTCATCATGAACAAAGTTTATTGTTGTTTTCAGTTGAGAAAAAACTTACCCTTCTCAGAGGGCAATTGCAATTGCAAGTTTGACATTGTGCTACATGTTCTGGAAATGAAATAGTTTTATTTCATGCCAAAGAGATACTAATAACATGTTGTGGTAGAATTCTTACCAAATAATAATATGAAATGTAGCAAAATTTCACCAGAGAACAAAATGCAAATCCGAGCAGGCAGAATGTGGTGATTTTCTCCTGTAGCAAAAATGCTTTTTCTTTTACAAAATATGAGTGAAACATTTCTGGAAAATGGAAAGACATTTTTAGATATCTTTCAAGAGTAGCTTTTTTTTCAGAACTGACTGTGACATCATATATTTCACTTTTGTACCATGTGCTGAAGATACAAAATTTTATGTTTTTGTCATATGTAAACCCAGCTATATTGGTTTAAGATTATTGTGTTCCATAAATGCTTACCAGCAAGCCCATCAGCTGAGACCCAGTAACTGATGTTGTGAAGAACTGTCATCTATTAAAAAACACTCATGTAATGAGTTACTTCACCTCAGTTGAGAAGCCAGAAACAAAAATCTAAGGTGTGATAATGAATATGTTAGAGGCAGTAATATATGTACAGTGGTTTGCTTCAGAATTGCCTACTGCATGGTATGTTGTGCTCAGTGTCTTGTATCTTAGCAGAAAATATAATAGGTCTGACTAGGAGCACTTTGCATGTAAGAACTGCATTACTTGTCTGTCCTGGTTTTTTTTTAGTTCTCAATCATTTCTTGGCTGAACAAAGTAATTAGTTTAAAAACCAGTAATAAGAAAAGAAAGAGAGGAAGGTCTGAGAGGTGTGTTGCCTCATAACACAACTGCGGTTATGTTGTAGATGACTAGTATTTGGTATGTTTTGAACCTGATATTTTATATAAGGAGTGTAATGATCGATTAAAAGGTAATATTGAATGATAGGTTATCATCTTTAATTACCTCATGTCATTTATGTATTTATTTATTTATAGAGTGTTCATATTTTGGAGCGGAAAGCTTCTTCGGGAAGCACAGACCCTTCTTTAAGCAAGCAGTTCCTTGAAAGTGACCCTATCTCTCTATCCAAGGTAAGCAAATGAATGGGTTGTAATTTGGGTGATGAGTTTTCCTCTGTAGTTTGACTACCAGCTTTGGGATATTGTTTTGTATGATTCTACCATTAAGTGTATTGTGAGCCTGCCCTGCAGCTTCCTGTTCTCCAGCTGAGGTGTCAGAGGTACCAGTAATCTTTAGTAGATATGAAATTAACAAAGTTAGGGATTTGGATGGTGGTGGTGGTCTGGGGCTTTTTTTGCCCGTGGCTGGCCCCCAGGAGCAAGTTTTACAATTTCAGAGTATGTGGCTAGTAGGGACTTTGAGAAATGATCCAGTCCAATCCTCTTATTAAGGTAGACCAAACCATATCCAAGCCCTGAAGTGTTGCTAATCAATAATGATATTAATTTTAAAAATATGTCCTAATGACATTCCTTGTGGGTAGTTTCTTAAAGTTTGAAATTTAACATCTCTTGCTGAGACCTTCTTTCCTGAGGCAGGGAAATAGATAGAACTCTAGGGGTAAAACCACAAATTCCTGAACAGTGCAGCCTTGTGTGTGGTGCTTTGCAGTCAATTTCTTCCTGGCTGAATTCCTCAGTTTTGGAATAACTGATTCTAAATAAGTCTAATTCCACGTAAAGAAGGCTTCATTTTAAGATACTTCTTATGAAAAAGTAAAATTGTTACTGAAAAGGTGAGGATGCTGTGGTGGAATATTTGGTGGAAAAGAAAAATCTGAAACTAAATGTCTGTAAGCTCTGAAACAGAACTGGTAACAAATTCAAAAGGAAACATTCTGTTCATCTAGGGAAAATGAAATAGTTCATTCTGTTTTATATGGAAAAGTAATACTTTGCAGTCAAAAAAACTAGGTTCGGAAAGCTGTTGGTAGTGCTCCCTTACTCCCAAAAGCTGCGTTATATGCAGACTCAGGGACTGTAAATTGCACTTGGATTCCCCTGGCCCTGCTGCTTTGCACACAGCTGTTTCTCATGTAACAGGTAGGGAATCGCAGAAGGCCTAAATTACTGACGTTGTACTTTAGAACCAGCATTGGATGAGGACCCTTCAAGCCTACCACTTTCACTCTGTTTTTCTCCCATTTCTGGCTGTTCTTGCATAATGTCTTTTGCCACAGCAAACCTGTGGGATAAGGCGCAGTCAGGATTGTTAGGGTGGTTTAAAGAACAGCTTGCAGCTTGTAGCACTGGTGCAGCAGGAGACAGGTATCCGCATTGCACTGAATAATTGCTCATTTTGTCCCTCTGTATCTGGCCTTTTGTTTAAATGAATAGCTATGTGAGACTGTGTGATTTCTAGTTGAGAAGTAATCAATGCTGATGTTATCTCATAGATAAAAGACTTATGCCTGCAGCTGATCTTCTAAAGGAGAAATCAATATGGTGAAGAATCAGTTGGCAGAGTTGCAGAGAGAGATTCTCTGCTCACCCCAGGGGACTCATAGTTTAATTTGCACCCCTCAAGTGTCAAGTGCTTCTTTGTAGGGAAAAAATAGTACATATGTACTTCCCTCTAGAGTAGTTGAAATAGAACATCCAAGCAAAACACAATGAAGTAAAAAAGGTGGGGTTTTGAGCATGGCATTTACAGGCACTGGGACAGTTCCAGTTTATAGTATGCAGGGAAAATGAAACTGAATAAATATTTCTATTAAAATTGACTGCAGTATGTATTATTTGGGATAGGGCTTTTCATCCTTCTCAAAATAACAAGACCTTACTGAAAATTGTAGAGCTGTGTAACTGGAGGGGTTATGAAAGACTGACAGTTTTGAGCAGCCTTTTTAAAGGCTTTGAGCAGTTTTGTGGGAAATGTAGGAGACAATTTTTTGTTCTCTTTAAATGTTTGATTCTGTATGAACTTCTTCTCTTGATAACATTTCATAGCATTGCTGGTAACATTTCACAGCATTGCTGGGAGTTGTGACAGATCAGCTAGAAAATGCAAGTTTACAATTTGATAGGGTACAATTAGTAAAATAGGGTCTTATGAGCAGGCAGTAGGATATTTTTAAGTTGGTACAGAATTTTGTTAATTACAATAGTAGCAGAAGGATAGAAATAAGGGCATGACTTTTTCTCGTTCTTTAAAAATATTGTTCTTTAGCTGTTCAGCTGTTTAGGTATATTAGAAGTCTAGTTTGAGTTGTACAAGTCATCAGGCATAAGAAGTGGCATGTACAAGAAGTATGCTTTAATTGGCTCCCTGAAAAGCATACAACTGGATGTATCTGAAGTGATACAGTTCCTATTCTTTTCTCTAGAGAGAAAATTAGTTAGCTTTCCTTTAAATTTCTCTTAATACAGTGAAATGAATGCAGGGGAAAAAAAAAAAATCCTTTTGCAGATTTCTAAAGGGGCAATTAGCCTGTGAAACTTTGTCATAAAATGCCTTTGAAGACAAGAGCTGGCTACATTCAAAACTAACAACAAATCAACATCATCTGCTTATTTTCTGTTTTTAAGGACACATTAGAGTATCCAGAATCAATGTAGCTTGTACTTTAAAGATTAGAAAATTTACAATTTGATATGATGAAGGAATAGCACAAAGGGCACTGTTAATATATATCTATATATTTAACAGTATGCTTTCCTCCTCATTTTATTTCCTGACCGCATCTTTCTGTAAGAGAAGAAATACTCTCAGTAAAGGTACATTTTTAACATGCAGATTTTGCCCATACGCCGCTTGCAAATCTGTTCAATCTCTTTCATTCTTAACAGTGCAGTGCTAATTTGCGGGGTGCCTTCTGCAGAGCCACCTGCACTTTCACACTGTTACCTCTACTAATAGGTCTGATCTTTCTTATACTTAGCTCAGCCACAATTTGATCTTGTTTTCATGTATTTGGATGTATTTATTTAATTGGGATGCAGTCCTTGTTGTGAATACATGTTCAGACCAACACTCGCATTGTTGTTCAGTTACAGTGTCAGACTTTTTTAAAATCTTCAAACTTCCTTTTAGTTACCTGGTAAGGATTAGACTTCCAAAAATGTTCATATTAAGTAACTTTAAGTGAAATACAGCTGAACATAATACAGTGACCATGTATTTTGATACCTACATATGCTGATGTTAAAGTCTAGCCCTCCTTTACTCTGTGTCTTGCACTGGAGAATTTATGCTACATGTGAATGCAATTTTTCATCATCTTTGTGCACAGCTAATTAACCAATATGTCTTCATACTTTTTCACCAGGAACCTGACAGCTGGGAAATCATAGAGGGTCTAAAAATAGGTCAGACCAATGTCCAGAAGCCAGACAAACATGAAGGTTTCATGCTGAAAAAGAGAAAATGGCCTCTAAAAGGTTGGCACAAGGTAAATGTCTCATAGAACAGTCAAAAGATTATTACCTTATTTTATGAATTGGGATCTTTTGTCTAGAGGATATTAGCATGTCAAATAAATGCCCAGGGTTTTGGTGTGTGACCTTTTCTTCAAGTTGTGTAAAGAATTAGTTTGCTCATGGCTTCCAAATTGCAGTGCCTGCTGCCTAATGCTATATTCAAAATTCAGACGGAAGTTGTAAATAATGCAGAAGATGCCTTGTGGTTTAAGAGGCTTAATCAATATCCCTTTTGTTCCTTCCAATACGTTATAACAAAATGTATCTGCGTACTGTAAGATTGCATTGAGTTTACATTGAAGTACACAGGACTTCATGATAGGAGAGCTGAGGGGCTTTTGCATGGACCCAAGGTGTTCATATGCGAGACCATTCCCCTTTAGGCATACTGACTGGGAAGAGTTGCTCAGCCTTGTCCCTGAATTTTGTTTGTCTTCTTGATGACAATCTTCTCTGTGGGCATGCAGTGAGACTATGCAGTTTTGGCCATTAGATGTCTCAATTTAAAAAAACAAAACAAAACACTCCAAAACTCAACCCCAAATCTCCAGTTTCTGTTTGCTTAATTTGGAGACATTTCCCCATGCATAATTCAACCTCTTGTTTGCCCTAAACCTGGTGTTATTAAACTCCTTTGTCTGTATTCTATACCATAATAATTACATTTCCCCCCTTTTTTTTAGTTAGCATCGAGATGTGTGGTACTGGCGCTCACCCGTCTTTTTGTAGCTGACAGTAATTGAAGCAGGATAATCTCCTAGCACAGAATGCATTTTACTGCAAAGGATAGTGGAGCCATTTGTTATACATGGTGTTTTTTTCTGGGAAAGCATTAACTTTGGTTTTTTGCTAAATACAGTAGAATTTGCTCAGGTCTGAGTCCAAATGCAGTCTGTGCTAGTATAAACTACACTTTTTTCTAATTTCTCTCTTATTTCTGAATGTTATATTAACTTATACAATATGCCTGCCACCGTTTTTTGTGCATGCCTGTCTACCTACCTTAGATTTTTTTGTTTTGCTTTGTTTAATTAAAGTTTGTAGTTTCAGCAAACAAACATATCGAGTACTTGAATTTAGTCTACCTGGATTAAAGGATTTCAAACTGACATACCTGAAACACTGAAAGAACAGAAAAGGAGAGCTTCTTTAAAAAAAACAACCAACCAATCAACCACACAACCTCCCCCAACAAAAACAACAAACAAAAATACCCCAAAACGAAACAAAAATATCCCCACAAAACCAAACCCATAAACACGCACACCAAAAAACCCCTAAACAAACAAAACCCCCCAAAACCACACCCACCTCCCAAAAACCCCCAAACAATTGATCAGGTGTATAATAATATATGCAATAACCCACTGCTTCCACGCTTTTAGAATACATTATGTTCATGGAATCATGGAATAGTTTGGGTTGTAAGGGACCTTAAAGATCATCTAGTTCCACCTCCCCTGCCGTGGACATCCAGCCTGGCCTTGAACACTTCCAGGGATGGGGCAGCAACAGCTTCTCTGGTCAACCTGTTCCAGTGCCTCACTACCCTGTTAATATGTTGTTTCTTGGATAAGTGTCTGTTTTGGTAAAGAGCTTAACAGGAGAGCAAGCGGCATCCAGCTTTCATAGTTCTATGAAGGAGATCACTACTGATGATCTGGTTTTCATGCTGACTTACCAGTTACCAGTGTAAATAATTCTTAATGTGATTAAGAGCTTCACAGTTCGGCATCCCGCTCTACTCTGCTTCACATTTCTCCTAAGGATCTATGGCAGAGGATTGGTTAATAAGATTTTTTAATTATTATTATTTTTAAACTGCTGCCTCAATATCCTGCAGCTTCTTTAACAATACTTTGCACTGAAAGGCCAGTGAGGAGTTCCAGTAATTGTAGCTTGTGTTGTGTTAGTGTTCCACTAGCAAAGCCATTGCATCCTTTGTCTGTCATTGCATGTTATATTCTGACAGTTCTGTATGTGCTTTAGTAGCATAGCTTTGGAACAGAGTGTGAGGAAAGGTCATTTTTGTGTGTAACTTAGGAGAGGCAGAGCAATATGAAATGATTATCATGTTGTTAGAAGTCTATTCGTGACCATACCTAGTTAAAAAAAATATCCTGAACCAAAATCCCTCCTGTTGTTCTGACATCTTACTCAAGAAGCTATGTCTCCAGGAAAGTGCTGTTTTCTTGCCCTGCGTGAGATATTGGTACCATCTGTTGTGCGACTGACATAATTTCCAGAGCCATCTTCAGAAGATATTTTCCCATCTAACTACCGACCCTGCTCATAGTGTTGATTTAACAGGTTCACGTCATGAAAACATTGTCCTTCCTTCCACGTCAGACAGCTTAAAGAATCTAGGATAATATTTTGCTGTGTTCCAGATTTTAGTATAGATTAGTGCTTTAGATTAAACTCTAAAAATATTAATTAGTTTCTCTTAATTAGCCTACAGCATTTTTCTTAAGGATTTTATTGAATTGGCTGGAAAATGGGGAAAAAATACCCTTCATTGTCAAGGTTTGTTAAGTTAAACCTAGAACATAATGTTGAAAAAAGAGAATCTAGTTTTTCTTGCTTAGAAGATAACTGTTGTCAAAAAAGCAAGAAAATTGTTCAATACTGTATTTATCCTCCCTTTCCAACCCCAAAACATTCCTTAATTGCTACAAAGTAATATTTCTATTTTGCAGATGAATTATTATACACAGTTTAAATTGCATCTGCTCATTAAGAAATAATTTGAGTTGTTTTTTTTTTCTTTCAGAGGTTTTTTGTCCTGGATAATGGAATGTTGAAATATTCAAAGTCACCAATTGATGTAAGTAGAGTTGAAGACCATTTTTACATTTGTATTGGAATTCTGCCTGCCTGATTGATTAAATCTCATATTCACTCTAGGCATATTTATGACAGGGCACACATGAAAGTTGTTGATGGATTCAAAAAGATCTGTATATGGAAAGCATGTAAGGTTTTGATTGAGTTCTGTCCTCAAGAATTCTACCATTTCTTACTTCTATGAAAATAAAACTAAATTACTTAAAGTAGTTTATTTAATGAAAGTTCTTGTAAGATCAGCATGACCATTCATTTTTCGTTTTCAATTTTTTTATGTCAGTCAGAGCTGATTATTATGAGATATGTGGATAAGGCAGAGAATTGCTTACAATGTACTCAAAAGATATAAAAGGATAACATTAAATTAGTTAGATTTGATACCAATAACTATCAAGTGGTAGCAGCAGGGATCTGCGTACAGTCTAGTGTTCTCTGCTTCTCACCTACCTGTAGCTGTGTACTGGTGTGAACTAACACACTTTAACTTTGGAATTGGCTCTGCACTGAGCACTTCTTGTGAGATACTTTTCTCTGTCTATAAATACAGTAAGTGGTTAGTTAGTCTGACTACAGGTTTTATTTTTTAATATGGCTTTACATTAAAATGTTCACAAAATGGGACACCATTTCAGCACCAGATATTTTTCCATTAAATATAGTGAAGAAGTGCATAATACTACCAATTTCTTACCCTGCTTTTTGGTTTTAGATACAGAAAGGCAAAGTCCATGGGAGCATTGATGTTGGTTTATCAGTTATGTCTATAAAAAAGAAGGCTCGTAGAATAGACCTTGACACAGAAGAACACATCTATCATCTGAAGGTAAAAAGTGGTGCAAATACTTATTGTCTTTACATGCACTGTGGAAAAAAATAAAGCTGGGAAATATGTATAGAAAAGTAGTGTTTTGAATGCTTTCTTAATAGTGAATTTGTTTCCAGGTGAAGTCACAGGATTCGTTTGATGCATGGGTTTCAAAATTACGCCACCACCGGTTGTACCGTCAGAATGAGATTGTGAGATCTCCAAGAGATGCTAGCTTTCATATATTCCCTTCAGCCTCTACCACAGAGTCATCACCAGCTGCTAATGTGTCAGATGGAAAGGTATACAGTGCTCTTTTGTTGAAAGCTCATGCCTACTGATCTTGCTTATGGACAATTTCAGTGGGCTCTGCTTGTAATGCCAGTAGTGAGGAGTTTCCACTGTGGGAGCCAATGGCCAGTGAAAAGCTGTGTGTGCAGCTGAAAAACTGTCTAATTTAGCCTTACTGCAGCCTTCATTAATGGGCTGTATGATCTTGCAGAGAATTTGTCATCCCCACAACAGTTGCACTTGCCTTTGTCATCAGGGATAAATCTGCTGCTTTACTGTTTGATAATGTTCTTCCTCTTAAGCAACAGCTTTTCTAACTGGTGGTTAGCAAACACGGTTTGCTCGTGAAGTTCTTGGTTTGGTTCTCCAACATGATGTTCAGAAAAATCTGCATCTTGGGGAACTATATAGTCGAATCGCAGATGTCAGTGAAATCACAATGCATAATTTGTTTTCTAATTCTGAAGTAGGTGGTGATAACACTGACTGAGCAATGTAGAAACAGTAAATTTAAGCATTTTATTATGCCTTAGGTGCAACAAAATAGCCTCCCTTGGCAGTCTGCTATACCTTGCAGTAACAGCCTTCCTGCTACCTGCACTACTGGTCAGAGTAAAGTAGCAGCCTGGTTGCAGGATTCTGAAGAGATGGACAGATGTGCAGAAGGTTAGTCTTTACCTTTTCATCCCTTGTTCTTTCAGCAAAACTTCTTGTTGATATAAAATAAGAAACAGTGAGTAAAAAGTGGTTAAATTGCATCCTTACATGCACATGAAGTAGCTTTTCAGGTAATTAGGTGGTTGTGGTGCGAACTTCCCTCTCTGCAAGTTTTGGGATGTTGCTTTTAAAATTTATCATAATAATCTGTATTATCTCAATGGATATCATTGTTAAAATATGATCAGCTTTTCAGGTCCATGCTTGTTGCTGATTCCCATAAAAATAACAAGTGCACAACATCTCTGTAAATAATAAATAAAACTTTTACTTAGATGCCTTACTACGAGGGATTTGGATGTTTAAGTTTTATAATGCAATAAGGTGCCAATGATGGACATTATGGCAAAAAAAAAGAAAAGTCCAACTGAAGCACCTAATTTATTTTTGTGTTGTATCTATTTAGATCTTGCTCATTGTCAATCAAACCTTGTGGAACTCAGTAAACTTCTTCAAAATTTAGAAATACTACAGAGAACTCAGTCAGCACCAAATTTCACAGACATGCAGGTAACTATGCTTGAGCATAAATCATCACACTGAAACATTTGTTCTTTATGTTAAGAGAAATATAGGCATGTTGTCTGTTAACTCAGAATGATTTTCTGAAATTATAGTAGCTCCTGGATGAAAGGTTTACCTTATATTTGTATCTTAATCATGTATAATAATGTGTCGTGTAAACAAATAATTAGAATGTATTGAGTTAAATCAGATGAATCAAATGAGTAAGTTGTCTGCAAAGCAAAACTGAGAACTGTTACAATAGAAATACATGTATACACTGAAATGATATGTAAGGAGTTTTTGTTGTGCTGAATAAGGAGTGAAGACCCAAAGACTCTCAAAGATGAAGTTGCATGCTCTAGAAAATATCACAAAGATCCCAAGGGTTGCGCCGTTTCTCAGTTCAGGGTGAGTTTTCCTCTTGACCACAAGAAAGCAACAGCAGATCCTAAATCCTAAATACTTTTTTCCTTTTTCACTCAATCCCCTTGAGTACACAAATCTCCTAGTGGTTTTGGTGTGTTGGGAAGTCTAATTCCAATGAAGTAACAAGACTTACCACTGATTTCACGAAGAGGTGAACTCCACATTTCTCTGAGTAGTAGCAGAATAGAAATCCATGAGATTTCAAGACCTGGTCCTAAATATTGTGCACTCATGAGGAAGGTACACCAGTAGTTTTGCTAAATGAGCTAAATATACCATGCGTTCATAGAATCATAGAATCATAGAATCATAGAATCGTAAGGGTTGGAAAGGACCTTAAGATCATCTAGTTCCAACCCCCCTGCCATGAGCAGGGACACCTTGCCCTAAACCATGTGGCTCAAGGCTCTGTCCAACCTGGCCTTGAACACCGCCAGGGATGGAGCATCCACAACCTCCCTGGGCAACCCATTCCAGTGCTTCACCACCCTCACTGTAAAGAACTTCTTCCTTATATCTAATCTAAACTTCCTCTGTTTAAGTTTGAACCCATTACCCCTTGTCCTACCACTACAGTCCCTAAGGAAGAGTCCCTCCCCAGCATCCTTGTAGACCCCCTTCAGATACTGGAAGGCTGCTATGAGGTCACCACGCAGCCTTCTCTTCTCCAGGCTGAACAGCCCCAACTTTCTCAGCCTGTCTTCATATGGGAGGTGCTCCAGCCCTCTTATCATCCTCGTGGCCCTCCTCTGGACTCGCTCCAACAGCTCCATGTCCTTTTTATGTTGAGGACACCAGAACTGTACGCAGTACTCCAAGTGGGGTCTCACAAGAGCAGAGTAGAGGGGCAGGATCACCTCCTTCGACCTGCTGGCCACGCTTCTTTTGATGCAGCCCAGGATGCGGTTGGCTTTCTGGGCTGCAAGCGCACACTGCCGGCTCATGTTAAGCTTCTCGTCAACCAACACCCCCAAGTCCTTTTCTGCAGGGCTGCTCTGAATCTCTTCTCTGCCCAGCCTGTAGCAGTGCCTGGGGTTGCCCCGACCCAGATGTAGGACCTTGCACTTGCCTTGGTTAAACTTCATAAGGTTGGCATCGGCCCACCTCACAAGTGTGTCAAGGTCCCTTTGGATGGCATCCCTTCCCTCCAGCGTATCAACCGAACCACACAGCTTGGTGTCGTCGGCAAACTATAGAAGTGTATGTGGAGCTACAGCTGGTCACTGAGGTTGTGGGTCCTGGCAGCGGCTTTCTTTTCCTTACTTTCTAATTTGTAGATGTCTAATGCTATAATTCTTTACTAACTTGCTGTACTGTCTGTGTTGCTTGTGTCAACTTAATAGTACTTTTGTCACTTTTAACTATTTGTGTAATGTAGGCTAACTGTGTAGATATTTCAAAGAAAGACAAGCGGGTCACAAGACGATGGAGAACAAAAAGTGTCAGCAAAGAGGCAAAAATTCAACTTCAGGTACTGAATGCACAATGTTTTACTTTTCACTGTACTTTCAAATTAACTTTTAAGCATGAAATTATGTATTAGCTGAAAGTAGGAAGTCAATGCGCTGTCTTTTATATTCCTGATGAAATAAATTAAATATCAGTTTGTTGTTTAAACCTAGAGAAGATAATGAGGAAAGTACTGATTTTACATTCATTCATATGAAAACATTGCCATCTAGGGAAAGGAGTGGGGTCTGAATACTAGTCAATTAAAGTTCTAAAAAGGCAATATGCATGCAGCACATGGGGGTACTGCTGTTCTATCTCAAACTTCCAAGAAGGGCAGTTGAACAGGTGACATGAAGCTAAAAGGGAAAAACATCAATGAAATACTAAACACATCAGTTGTCTTTGTAAAGACCCATACTAGGAATGTTACCAATGAGAAGTATTTTCACAAGGCTTCTCTTGTGGAAAAGGTTAGTATGGGAACAAAGTGAATAAAAGAAGAATAAATTACATGAAGAAAGAATTTATCCTATCATGCCTTTGAGCTGAAAAGTAAAAGCACAGAAATCAGCCTAATATGCTTGCATCACTGCTAGATCCAGGGTACCTTACTGTTTTGTCAGAAGCAGTTGTGTGTTTTGGGGCCTAATCCAAAATGTAATCTTTTTTATAATTAAGCAACTGAAAATGAAAACTATTTTCAACTGACTTCAGGAGCTAACAATCACCACTGTGCTGTCTGCTACAGAATGGATAAACGTCAGCAACTTTTGATCCATTTAAATTCCTTGAAATTCATGCAAATTTGGAAAGCCTTTAATATGTTCCCTAGAGGCACAATAAGGAGTTTTCTGTGACTCATTTAAGATTAATAATCTTAAGGAAAGAAGAAATTGTAGTTGCATCAGCTTTCTTATTGGAGCTGTAGATGTTTTTTCTTTCTACCCATTATACTAGATAAATCACAATAGGTTGAATAACGAAGCATCTGTTAGGAATAAAAACATTTATTAACAAAGGAATTTTGGTGCTTGATGTCATGTCCTATTACCTGCATTTGAAGGATCACTGCGTTTCACTGCTGCTGAATAACATAGGCAAATAAAAATATCAGGAAAATGGGTGCAAGTACTTGGTGCCTATGAAGAGACAGAGTCAACACTGCATTTTATTCTTTCATGCCACAATTGTCTCAGAGAAATCCCTCTCCATAAAAATGATGAAAAAAAAAAGGTGAAAGCAGTCAATGTATGATGATCTAGGGTGGCTCATGAGGAATTGCAAGGTGTTCCTGTGTTGCCTGCATTTTGCCAAAGTGACAGTTGTCTGGGCTTCCATCACTTCGGCAACAACTCTCAAACTGCTGCTTGTGGCTTGGCAGGACTTGTGCCTCAGCTCCTGAAATTCTCAAATATGGTTGGTTTGCAGGTTACCCTGAGTGAGTTTGTGTGCATAGCACTGCTCTACATGGTTCTGTGACTTCTGGGTCAATAATGAACTCTGCCTAACCTGGGTCAGCATTAACTCCTGGCAAGCCTTATGCAGGAAATGTAAAGCTTATTTTGTTAGAGTAAAGCATTAAGTTAGTGATGACTGATTTACACATTCATTTGCAGTGAAAGCGAAACAATAAAATTACTCTAAATTACATCAGAGATGAAGACTCTTTTTTGGCTGCTCCATTATCTTGCCTAGTTTGATGGGCTCAACACACTTTTTATTCTTCCAAGGGCTGTCCTGTCTCATGAATGGTCTAAAGCTGTGATTTGTGGAAGATGGCCTCACTCTGACTCATTGTGTTATTCCTAATTTGCTCGTGTTGCCATTCCACAAAAATGTGGATTTCCTCTGATGCCTAAGTGCTTTTTAAGCTTATGGTCCCCTTTTGTTCTTCAGTTAGCCATTCCTTCTTAGCTTCACTGGCCTTCCTTAAAGACCTTTTTTTTCAAGACTACTCCAGCTCTTTATAAACTGTTTATCAGGGTATCTACTACTGAGAATCACTTTGTATAATTTGTGATAGTTTCTTCATGGTGCCTACGCGTGATTTGCTGAAGTGGTTGACATTTGGTACTATGAAAACTTCTTTCTTTTCCTTTCCCCATGTCTCCATACATCTCATTAGTTTTGGGGGATAATACTAATACTAACATACTAACTTCAAGCTAGTTGTACTATTAGTTCCATTTGAAGAAATTGCACCTATTTATTTTAGAATGAGCAGTCATCAACTACCATCCAGAGAGCCTCTGACAGTATGATGTTGAAAGCCATCCTTCTGGGGAGCATAAAAATTAGGGAGCTCTGTATGTACTGTCTTGTTCATGAGTAATGGGGAACGAGTGTGTAATTTTTGGTAGCTCAGCATCCACTGCACAAGATGCAAAGAGAGAATTCTCCCATCCAGATATTGTATTGTACTTGTTACCAGTTTTTTGTTCCTGCTCACACATTCTTGAATATGAATGCTGGGTGTACAATGTGTTTGAAACAGTTTTTCTTGTAAGAAAAGCTGCTTGCTTTGTTTCCTAGAAATATATACTTGCCAATTAGGTATACCAGTTCTGTATGCAGTTAAAATTCCTCACACAGTGACTAGAGTGGGGTTATTCCCTAAAGTAAAGTTGAGCTTAGCGTGTGTATATACGTTCGCAGGTTTGTGGGTTGAGTATTGCTAAATTTTTTAGAATTAACAGCTTAATTTACAGTCCTTTACTCAAGTGTGATACATGGACTACTTCTCTGAAGAAAGATTGCTTTTATGAAGGAGGTATATTTTGGTTTTAAAAGGTCTATTTAAAGTCTTATGAAAGTGGCCTGCAACAACAGGTTATTTGACCTGTATTCACTCATTTTACAAATGATGCTTTTGCACAAAACGTTGGTTTTGGATTTTTTTTTTCCCCCCTTTGGGTAAAAGATTGATTTGTCATTCTCATGACCATCTGAAGATCTTCAAAAGAAGAAAATATATTACTGAAAAGCAGTAAAACGAACCAATGTTGATTTGATTTCCCTCAAAACCTCAGAGTTGTGAAGTTCCAAGACTTTTTATTTTTTTTTTTATATTTATTTTATTTCTGGGGATAGTAGTTCATTGGAGAACTATATAATATGGAACAACTTGAAAAGTCATCTTGCTCTACTGAGGCTTTCAGCTCAGAAATGAAACCAGACCCAAAGACTGGCTTATTACCTTTTCCCTTAAATAAATTTCTTTATATCGTAACTCAGATTATGATCTTACTTTCTGTTGTGTTGAGGTGAGTGTGGGGTTCTGCAGACCTCATTGTTCCCATTTTAATAATGTATACCTGCATTCATAATCTTGCATGTATATATATTATATATATTTGTACATGTCTTTCTCTTATATATGTCCCTATTAGTTAAACAAGAATATTTTTCCAGACTTATTCACAGGATAGACAGACTTCTGTAGAGCACAGAGTTTACATTGTGCATATGATGCGTTCTCTGCTTTAACAAAGTTAGTTTTCCACTTTTTATAGATTATTTACATGTTTGTTAATGTGAGAATTTTATGATACAGAACAAAGCAAGGCTTCTTTCACTGTGATCAATAGACAACTTTTCCACTGTCAATAGTACTGCCACTAATATTAGCCAGAGATTGAAGGGTATGGCCATTCTCAGATGCAGCAACCTTATCAGTGGGAATGTTACAGGAGCAAGACACTTCAGCTAACAGTTGAACTACAATATCCTGTTCTTCAGCATGATGTCCATGTATCCAGTCTGTTATATTAACAAATAACCATTGTTATTTGTATGGCGCCCAGGCTGCTTTCAGAAAAAATAAAAATGTATATAGATTTAAAAATACTGAAGTAGCTAAAGGTGAAGATATAGGGGAAGAAAAACATCAAGGTATTGAAACTTGTTTTCTAAAGCAGAAAGGTGGCTTTTCTAGTCTTCTAAAATCTTAAAATGTCTTCAAAATAATGACATTTTGATTAGACATTAAATAGAAGGACTTTGATAGGTGTGGAGCTCTTCTGTATTAGGCAATTACTTGCTTGACTTGACTGTACCGTGATGAATTTTCTTAAAAGTAAAAAAGTATAAAAGTGAAATTGAGCAGGATGGGGCAACAGGTTAGGCATGCAGAAAAGGAAGCAGTTGTTGGAATGCTTAGTTTTCATTTGTGGTGCTTTATCTGAGTTTTTGCATTGCTTTGGAAGCCAAGCCTTCAATAATGTGCAGGAAAAGTAGTTAGAGCTCAAAAAAGTGGCGTGTGGAGAAAATGAACAAATAGGCTCAAGGATGGACATGGAAATGCTACAGCTGTGCACAGGAATAAATAAGCAAGCTCACTATAACATACAGACTGAGAAGTTTTACCATCGAGATGCACGCATCTTGAATGACCACAGTTCATTCACTTCCACTAATGTAAAGTGATCTCTTTCAGAATTCATCTTTTAGATGGTCAAGTGACCCCCAGAAAGAATTTGGTTTTTGTGTTTTCTCCCATGTCATAACATCATTTTTGTTTTCTTATTCCATATTGCGTTATAACTCTGAATGGCAATGCTAATAGTTTTGGGGGTTTTTTGGTAGTCTTAGTGAGTGCACTGCAGTACAACTCATCTGGAGATAATTTTAGTGAAGTATCTAGCTTTTTTTATGTCTTTGGCATACACAACTGAAAACATGTAATATGTCCTCAGAATGCGTAGGCCATAAGAGTTAACAAAATTGAAAGCCTCTTAAAGACTTTCCCTCTCCCTTTTCTGATCATCTTTCATCTTCCTGTGTCCCATCACCCCTTCCCTTCTCTTTTTCTACTTCCTCTCTTCTTGCATTCACTGTCAGGAAGGGCCGGCACCGAAGGGGCAGTTCAGCACAACACGACGCCGGCAGAGACTAGCAGCTGCAGTGGCTACAACAGTGAGTGGATTTAAAAATCAAGGGATAGCTCTAAGGATGGGAAGCTGTGTAACTCGAATGTGTAATAGGCTTATGAAAACATTTCTTGCACTTTTTGGAAGTGTCCAAAAAGTGCAAGAAACATGCTACCCACTTTCAGATGAGTTTCTTAGAAGTGGTCCGGCCTGACACAAATGTCTTCCATGAATGTGGGTCTGAGCTTGCTTACATGGTACCTGTCCTCCTCCTTTATCACAGTGCAAGTGACGGTTAGACTTCGGCCCTGCACTAATTGAACACGTCTTTGACGTACTCTGCTATGATCCATTCAAAATGAGTCTGTACTTTTAGGTAGTTTAAGATTAGCCTTTTCATTTGAGACACTTTCTGAATACATTCCATAATCCCAAAAAGTCATATTACTACCTCTAATATCTGTATTTAGTTTTGCTAATTCTCTACATCTGGGACACAAAACCTGGGGCTGTGAAATCAAAGCAGGGCTAGGAATTGGGAGTGGGGAGTGCCGTTTGTGAAATCAAAGTAGAATTGAAAGGATATCTTCAGCTGCTGCGTTATCAGGAAAGCACTTTTTAGGAATGCACAATATAGACATTAGTACTAATCAAGTGATGAGTACAACAGCTAGATAGGGAAGACTGTGCAGCCAAAGATTGAATAGAGCTTTAAATCCATACCCTTATCTAGCCCAAGCAGTGAATGTCTTTATCAGGCTAAAGTGTTCCAGGTCTGCTGCTCTAGCCCATAGCTAAAATCCCTAGATCAGACAAAGCTTTTTCTTAAGCCTGAATACCTTGAGCTGCTGCTGCCTGAACTGCAAAAGTCAGTTCCTGTTAGGCCCTCCTAAAGATCATGGGAAATCAGTTTCTCCATTCCCAAATTAACTCATCTAAATATAATCCCTTGTAATTAGTTGATGCTGAATGCTGTGCTCAGTAATTGATTGATATTCTGATGTTCATCGGTCTGCCTGCCTGACAGAGAAATCAACCCACTTGTCAGTTTACATGGCTGAGCAGTTTCAGTAGAAGGGTCTAACTAGTAGGTTCAGCAGTAGTTAAACAACACTGGATACCAGGGAGTGCTTAAATATAGCACATACAGCTGGACTTAGATCACAAGGCAGTAGGAGTCCCAGGAATTGCTGAGTTGTTACGTACAGCTGAAGTGAGGACCTGTTGCGGGAAGTCTTGGCAGAGCTGGAAAAAAGTCAGGAGGAAGGAAGACCAGAGGCACCAGAATGACTGCAGCTATTGTAGTGGTTGTGGTAACGTCCCATTCTTCCCGGCTGATGTAGCAAAGTGCTTGTCTATCAGGCAGTGGAGCTGTGTGTGTAGACTGGGTGATACAGAGTTACCTCAGTTAATTGCATGGCAGAAAGAGGAGGTTTTCCTTACAACCCACTGTACCAGGAAGAGTCTGGTAGTAAAGTCAGAAGCAAGTAACCATAAATATAGAGAGAAAGCACAACACTGAAATGAAAAAAGGGGAAGTGAAATGTGTTGGCAGTGTTTCTTGGACTTTTGCCTATTCAAGAGAATTAAAGAGTTTGTACAATGTTGATTTTTTCATCTGTTTTGGAAAGTAGCTTGGAAACTTTTCTAAAAGATGCATATGAGGAGAGTTCATGTTGGTCAACAGTTCAGTATTTTTGGTTCTTGTATTTAAAGCAGTCAGCAAAGCAGCTACTTGTCTCTGTCATGTGAATGGATATTTTTTGCAAGCAGTGTGACAGTATTTGCAGGACATGTAAATGCTGTTTCTTGGACACACTTTAAAATGTCATTTTCCAATAAATCTCACTACAGAAACATTGCTTTTCAGCCTGGCCGGCTGAGGTATGAGGCAGAAATTCTGGATCTAAAGAGAGCTGTCCCCCTGCTCCCCTGCCTTCCCATGTGTGAGGAGCCTTGCCTAGAGAAGCTGTAGCTGCCCTATCCCTGGAAGTGGTCAAGGCCAGGCTGGATGGGGCTTTGAGCAACCTAGTCTGGTGGAAGGTGTCCCTGCACATGGCAGGGGGTTGGAACTAGGTGATCTTTAAGGTCCTTTCCAACCCAAACCATTTTATGATTCTATGATCACCACAGGCACGTGGGGCTGTGGGGACTCTCCCTCAAGCTTCTGCATTATAGCTGGGATCGGCTTCTTTCCTGCTTTCTGGATTGGCTTCAGCGTTGGGTAGGTGCTGCTACCCCTGCCCCAGCTATCATGTAGCCATCTACTCTGCCCTCCGGGAGCCATTAAGCCTTTTCAGTACTCCTGGTCAGAAAGTTCTGGGAACATGCTCTCCAACTTAAGAAGTGGGAAGTTTTGTAAAGACTTGAAAATTAACGTACATTTAGTCACATTAGTCAGTTAACCTAGTTTTTGGGGGCTGTTGAGAGGGGCAGCCTGGTACTCGCAAAGAAGACTATGGGGTAAATATCCAGCATGAACGGAAGGAATTTATTCTACATCTCCTGTTAATGAAGTCTTTTTGATATGAGGCTAAAATAAGGTCCAATAAAAAAAAACCAAACCAACTTTGTTGATACAGCTTGAACTCAGAATATGTGAGAGAAGAGAATAAAGTTTATACTGCATAGATTCCACAGAGCTGTTGTTTTATGTGCTAAATGTATCTGGAAATTGAGGAAAAACAGGATGGAAAATGGTATTTTGCAGAATATGCTCATGAGTGCAATGATAAGTGATGAATAGATCCAACAGGATTTTGAGGTTTTCATTGGGGAGTCAGAAACCTAAAACGTATAATGATGAAAACTTTTACAGGAAGGGATTGATAAAGCCAATTACTGATCTAATAAAATAACAAGGTACCAATTTCAAATATTGATGGTAGTATAGAACTTATCTGTTGATAAATATTCTTAGTAATATGACTTTTTATGTTATCTGCTGCTCTTTATCATGCCTTGGAAGACACATTTTATACTTTGGCCCCATTTTTCATATTGAAAAATTACATTGGGCTGCAGTGTAGAGATTATTGATTTATACATTTGATAAATATAATGAAATAAATTAATGTGTTCAATATGTTTAACAGTGCTTAATATTTAAGTAATAAAATGTAGTTCTACCTGCCTGTCCTTTGCATTCAAATTTGAAAATTGGGTTCTTGGCCTAATTTTTATACAAATATGTGTAAATGGTAAAATTAAAATAACATACAACATATGCTTACACATACACATTACATATACATCAGTGGTAGCCATACACTGCATATGTAGCATATAGGTAAACTGTTCGGTACATATGGTACGTGTATATAACTTATAAAGATTTGCATGTGTATCTTTATTACCTGAAAAGTATAGAAGGAGAAAGAAAAGTGGAAATGAAAATAAAATAAGTTCTTTTTTTGATCTTACTGAACTGTATCTCTTTACATTTATGTATGGTTCATGTACTTTAAACGAAAATCAGGTGAAGTTTTGATTTTTTTTTTTTTTTTTTGATTGGTTGTGGTTTATTTGTTTAGTTAGAGTATTTTCCCTCTTCATAGTTGCCAATACAGTTTGTTTCAACTCAAGATTTACCAGTAGTTTTGAAAAACTTCAATGGTATATTTGATAATTTTATAGCTTGTTTGTAGATCTGTGGAGGAACTTGCGTACTTCAAATGTTGGTATTGTAACAGAGTCATATTACATGTACTCTCAAACGCCCAAATATAAAGCAGCATGTGTCGTGGTTCTATTTTCCAATCATCTTTTAAGTATTAGAAAATGGTCCATTTTTGAAATGGAGTTGAGATGCTCCATTGCTTGCTGTTAGCTATCTATTTAGGCTTCTTTTGTCTGTTTCACTGAAAAATTGCAAGAGATTCTGCATCAGCTGAGCTGAGATTTAGCACTGTAAAATGTTACATGTTCACACTTACCATGTTTTTCACATCATGAACTACGTCTTTTCAGAAGAAATTTGTATTCTGTTTTAACAGAGTCAAAAGGTTGATTGCACCTTATACAATACTTCTTCACTGTTTCTCACTGTAGGTCCCTTTCAGTGCTACAATGTCACCTGTTCGACTGCATTCATCCAATCCCAACCTTTGTGCAGACATTGAGTTTCAGACTCCCCCAAGCCATGTAACGGACCCTCTGGGGTGCTCTACTGAGTACATGAAGCTTCAAGAAGAATTCTGCCTGATGGCACAAAAAGGTAACTGAAAATATAAAGCCTTTCCTTTATTGTGCTTCTCTGTTGTGTTTCTTTATTACTTTCATGTAGTTATGGTTAGGGCATTCATAGGCATTGGATGATATTGTGGAAGAATTTTTAACTGGTCAGGTGGTTTACACACAGATGACGTATTATCCTTCTTTCTGTGGGCGTTATGAATCTAGAGATAGATAAACTCTGTATGTTAAGAGTTTTCTGAACTACTTTCTGCATCTTGTAAATATGTGAGTGAATTTGCAAACATTTTGTTTCTCCATAAAATGCTTTATTTCTCCCCAAAGATGAATCAGAATGTCACTGCTGTATATAATGTTGTGCAGTTCATTTTTGTGCAATGTTTTCTACGTCAGTGGAAAGAACAGAAGAGCATATTACTAGAATGTACTTTAGAAATGCCATTTTATTGCCAATATGTGAATGGTCCTACAGACTGAATAATACTATTATTAAAAGGGTTCATTATCAGTTTGCTATCTGTTGTATAACAAATGCAGGAAAAACATGAGACTGATATTTTAAAAAATGTCAAAAACTTGTTTGAAGAAAGTAATCCTCTTTATTAGTGCGATATTAAGCCTTAGCAGAACTGGGGTTTTTTTGTTTCTCTGGGGGAAAAAAAAAAACCCAACAAAAACACACACACACAAAAAATAAAAAACAAAAAACAAACAAACTAAAAAACCCAAGCAAAAAACCAATCAGAAAGAAAGAATCACACACTGGATATAGGTTTTCCACATATGTACCTTTCCATATGTTCAGTACCAAGAGTATGCTCAGATGACGTGTGTGAATATACAGCATGCGCGTTCCAAACTCAAGCTGTAAGTGATTGTTTGGCATGGATTACTGGAAATGTAGATCCTGGTTTCAGATTTCTGCAATTGTGGGATGGAAATCTCAATATCTGTCTTTATTGCTGAAATGTTGTAATAGATGTCATGTGCAGTTCTATAGCTGAGAAAACACTTTTCTTTTTTCTTAGTGCATTCTCTTTTGAAGTCTGCCTTTAACAGCATAGCTATAGAGAAGGAGAAGCTTAAGCAGATTGTTTCAGAGCAGGATCTTGCAGGCCACAATGCTCAAGTAGCACACCTCAGACAGTCCCTCTCTCAGGTATGTTCTTGATTTGATTTCAAGCATATCTAGCTTGACAGATGCACTATTACTTTTGTACTTTGGCCATTTTCTGAGGTGGAAGGAGCCAAGAAAAAGCCAAGTTCTTGACCAGAACTTTGACCTATGTTCTGTTATGACATAGGTCTAACCTCAGTGCATGTGGAGGTGAAGGATATCATTTGTTTGTGTAAATATGTATCTGTTACAGCTTTCCAGAGTAAAGAGAAAGGATCAAATTTTTTTATACAAATGCTAGATATCTCCCCTGGAGCTGTTTCCAGCACAGCCAAGAAGATATTCTATTTTCTTGATTTTTAAATTTGACTGTGTTCAGCTTTGTTTTATATGTCCATGTCCATTTACAAAAGGAATCTTGGGTAAATTGGATTTTCAGGTGCACTCCTGTTACTGTCCAGCATCTCTCTCACTTAAGCCAGAGGAATTGTTATTGGCTTTAGTGGGGAAGAAGAGGTAAAGCGGCACTAAATCCTCAGGTTGCAAAATAACTTAAATTTTTTATTTCATTGTCAAGAAAAAAAAACTTTTACTCAGAAGAATGGATTGATGTGGAGTACTGCATCTGCAAGAAATGTGAGCAGAGATTTAAAGGCAAACAGAACTTCACTCAAATGTGTATATAATTTCATGCACTGTTATTGGGTTGGAGGTTTTTGTTATGAGCTTAAAGTTGATGCACAATGTTTCTGTAGATAAAGATGCATATCATGTTATGCAAATTGATTACTGTGTGTTGTAATAAAGAAAGGTTAAGGACAAGAGATAAGAGTTACCATTTATGGTTATTGATATGAAGTTAACTAAAAGACCTGTAGAGACTTATTACTAACTTGTTGAAATAGGTGATCATATTTTCCTCTCGTTCCTGGCCATCAGTGTCAGTCTAAAAGTCACTGTCACACATTAATTCATAGTCTCAATGGGGAATAAGTGGAAATTTGACCTTGGTCAGATGGTTGGGTTTGACCAGTCTCATGACCAGATTTGAGCAGTTAAAGAAGCTACTGCCAGGCTGCTGTTAATCATCACCTTCCCTTCCTGGTAGCTGGCTACTATAAACATGCCCAAACCATTTCAGAACAAAGCAAAATGGGGTAACTTAAGCTGTTTAGTGACAGTTTAAGCTAGCCTATTTTACTTTGGTCCTACTTTATTTCAGTAAATTCATGCAATCTATTCCTGAGTCTGCACTAGTACAAGGCAGAAGATTCTTACTCTGTTACAACTGTAATTTTCAACTAAAACAATATGTCTGTCTGTTGTTCATTTCTATAATCCTCAGTGCAGGGCATAAGGTTAAGTCAGTTTATGTTCTAGGTATGTAGCATATTATACTTTTTCTGGGTTTCAGAATCTTGCACATGAGTCTTTCTAAATAACAGACAATATGCATATGTGCACCCAAATTTATAGTCTAGGTTGGGCTTTAAAAAAGGATCAGCAGGTGCCATAACCGGTTGAATTCTGTTGGTATTTGTGACACTAATAGGTCAGTAATTTGAAATAAGTACACTCATGAAAATATATAAAATTGATATGGATGTGTAAACACCCAATGATACTAGCAATTATGTTGGTTTTGCTGGAAACGAAGCAGTTCCCTTTGGGAGGCTTTAAGGACTGATAACCTTGGTTCAGAAAAAGCTGTATAGCTGAAAAACCAAGAATTTGTAAACTAAACCAAATCAAATGCCTCTTTGGGCATTTTGCAGGTAGTTCCCATCGTTCTGTGGTTTCATTCTTTCTTACTGCATTCACTCCTCATTTCCATAATGTACATAACCCACCACTATACCTGCCAAAGAGCTATCTGATGCCATTGTAACACTGTGGGAGAATATGCGTCCCTCCTGCCTCCTAAAAATCATTGAAGGCAAACCAACCAAATGATTAAATCATATTAGAGAGTATCTTAAATTAAGTATCTCTCTAAATACAGAAGAAAAGAGAATCTGTGATTTCTTAGGAAATTGCTGGGAAGAAGCTACTTTTTTTCTTTTTCCTTTTTTCTTTTTTTTTTTTTCTGTTTAAGACTTACTTTTTAATTTTAAATGAAATGTGCAATTTTTATTTTAAGGCTCTCAACCAGAATGCTGAACTAAGGAGTCGCTTGAACAGAATACATTCAGAATCTGTTATTTGTGATCAGGTTGTCAGTGTAAATATTATCCCTAGTCCTGATGAGGTAAGATTTTGGCCTTTAATGGATTTAGAGTACAATCAAACCTTGCTAATTCTCACTAATAGCTGAAACACACCTGGCAAATTACAGATTTTTTTCAGATTGGCAAGTGTTCATTTATAGAAAAAATCGGATTATATTTTCGCTGTGTAGAATAAAACTTCTGTCTTTTATTTTGCATATGTCATATCTAATGAAAGAACTCAGTTTGGTCTCTGCAGAGAAACAGGGAAGGACTCCACTTTTGGAATATTAAGTGTTGGCTGTGGGAATTAGTGAGGTTTTACTGTATTTGAATGTGACACACAGTAGCTAACCAATTCTGTATCTTAGTTTCTTGCCAAATCAACAGAGCAATTTAGTACTTAATGGTCTGATTCTGCAAGTGCTTAAAGAGCCTGATGTTTAATACCTGGAGTGGCACTGCCGAAATCAAAAGGTTCAGTCTATGAACCAAGCACTATACTAATCTCATGTGTGCAACATATAGTCCTTCTCATTTTGCTTTCCTCAGTCAACAGATTACCAAACATTTCTATTAATAACAAGTCAGCTTCTTTCATCAGAAAGACAAATCTGAATTTCTGAGCTGTAATATGTTACAATTGATGTGGTCACTTTGACAACCATTCTGCTTGCATTTTACCAAAATATTTTTCATTTGTCATTTCCACTGATTCTTTTCTATACATATGCCATTTCAATTAACATGCTCTTGTCTGCTAATTTTCTCTTCCATCAAGAAAGGAAGGTGAAAATACTTTTCAAATTACTTTTGTTTATTTCCCTTTTGAAAATATCCAAACAATTTTTCAAGAGTCTAGCATGTTGGAGACTAGCATCAGAAGATGGAGGTGAAGCAGTGCCACAGCACAAACAGCAATCTTCAGTGAAGTTCTGAGCATCTCTTCTATTTTTTTTTTTTTTTTTTTGGTTAGCTGTTTCTTTTTCATATGTACATCTTTGTCTTAGTACAAATGACTGAAGGTGTTTTTCAAAGAAGTTCCCAGATCTCTCATCCACTTCTTCTCTTGATTGCTTTTATATATATAATCTTGCAGTGTGCAGATAATGCCTGTGTGAGCAAGTTTTTCAGGTAGGGGCATATGTATTTTTCCAAGTCCCCTTATACAAAACCTTAAAATTTTAATCACTTCCTCTAAAGATAACAGTGAAATGAGCTTCTGTTTCCATTATAATTCATCAAACATCATAAACTGTCTATAAGCCTATAAGCCCCAGTGAAAATGGAATGGTTTTTGACCTCTTGGCTTGTTTATGATTTTTTTTTTTTTTTATTAGTGCATGGTGAGGCAACTGTGTAGAGCATAATTCTGCAGGATTAAGATGTCAACAAAACCATTTGCCGGACTTCTGTAGTAAGATTAATGGGGATTGAGTTGCAATCTGAAGAGTTAACTGTGTTTAGAAGGACTTTACTAGTTTCATCTGTATTACCTCCCAGAAGCAACATGCTGTATAAATTGAGGGATTAAGTCAAAAGCCTGTTTCACTCCACAGCAGCAGCGCCTTTGGTGGAATGGTCCAGGGAGAGAATCTTAATTTTTTTCCCCTTCCTTCTTAAAGCAATAGCCTGTAGGGTAATATGTTGAAACCTGGTGTCCCTCCCAACAACAGCAGGGAGAAGAAGGTGTGTTCCACTAATTAAATTAGCTTGCCCTCAACTGATATTCACATAACACAATTTTGAACCCTTATATTGCTGTTAAATTCTCTTTATAATAAACCATAATTTAAAACCATAAAGATTTCATTCCCCTTAGTAGCATTGAGTCACCATTACTGGCATAATTCGAATGAGATTTAGAGTACAAACATGGAATAAAAGCACATAAATATATATTATAGTCATCCTCCTGAATATTCAAATGTTTCAAACATTTGTTACTATACTAGTTCAGAAGTGCATTTATTTTGAAAGTAATTCCCTGACCTATAAAGTTTTATATTTGATTTTTGGTTGTATCAAAGATAGCTGTGAGAGATGTAATTTGTTATGACCAGGTGTCTTTTCATCTGAATTTCATGGTTGAACTTGTCTGACACAAACCAGCTATTGTCCACAAAATCATTCCTCTGGATACAGAGCTAGATCTGTGATTATTCGTACTGCAAAAACTCAGCAGTTAATGCTGAGCAGGCCTCAAATGAAGACATGTATCTCGATGCTCAAAATGCACTTTATTTTGTAATTGTCAGAGTCTCATCTGTTAGGTACACTCAAAGCCCTGCCAAAATTCTGTCTTTACTATCTATGCTTGTATTTGACATAGAAAAATTACTCAGCTTATTTACCCCATCTATGCATATTTCTTTTAGATTAGAAATAATACTTTTATTTTTCTATGCTTTATTTACAGACAGGTGAACAAATTCATGTCAGTTTGCCACTGTCTCAGCAAGTTTCTAATGAGAGCAGGCTCTCTATGTCTGAATCCGTTTCAGAGTTCTTTGATGCACAGGAAGTGCTTCTATCTGCCAGCTCGTCAGAAAACGAGGTAGGCTATGACAGCATGCTGCAGCTTTGCTGTTGGACAGATTTAGGTATTGCTACAACTTGTGAATGATTTTGATTTTTCTTTTTAATAATGGAACTTAGAATAAAAAGGTATCAGAGTGTGTAAGGTGTACATAAATGAACTTGAGACTCCCTTGTGATGGGGTGCAGCTGTTCCCTGAAACGTAAAACTGAGTCGAAAGTGGTTTGTACAAGTAGCTTATGTTCAGTACATGTCCTTGCTAGACTATGCCAATTTCAGATAAGGATGACATAGACAGGAGCAATTATGTCTCACTGTGCAGTCAACTAATTCAGATTTTAAAATAATCTTTTTTAAAAAAAGTCTTCTAGTGTACATATAAAGTTATTCTCTGTGATAAGAGAAGTAGGCAAAAGCCTGAAAAATTCGCTCACTCAAGCTCAGAGTTGAAGCAAATACAGTTCAGGCTCCTGGATCATGTTGCTGTCCACAGCTTTCCTGTGCTATCCTGAATAAATTCTTCAATTTAAAAAATGTATTTATTTTTTGAAAATACCTTTTATAAATCCACAGTAGTGCTGTGGTCTGCCATAACTCTTCTGTAAAAGTAGATAAGAATGTGCCACAATATTTTCTCTTTGACAAGGATTGCTCATGTGCCATGAGTTGGTACAACCATGACCAGAATTGTTCATCTAAAGAATGGAATGTTTCCTTGTCTTACTGCTTTTGGCAGCAATACTTCTGTCAAATACATGTTATCTCAATAGTCTGGATTTTTTATATCAGCGTGGAAAATTAGTGTGTCTATATAGTATAAATAAAATGGAAACTTAAGAAAATCACCCCCAAATGGTATAGGCCTTATAATTAATACTCTGTCATCAGTAAATACTGTAAAATATTTTGAAAGTAATATTTCTGGGGAAAAGAAAAACCATATATATGAGGTTTTTTTCTTAAAAATAGTCTTAACACTGATGTAGTTCTTGTTTTGCAAAATGATAGATCAATGTTTATATATATTTTTTGCTTAAGCACAAGCTGTGTTTTGTTGTTTGGCACTTTATAAAGAGCACAAATCTGACTCTTTCCACCTCCCATCACCAGCGCATTACATTTTCAATCTTCTGTTCATCTCTGATCTTGTTTGAAGTCACCCTTTTGTAAAGTTAATGTCTGTATTTGGCTTCATAGTAAGGAATTCAGAAACAAGCAGAGCATAGCATTTGTTTTGAGACTTTTAGCACATTGGTAGTATGGTCTGATTGAAACCTCCAGTTGATTTAGTTAAAAGCTCTAATTGGGTAGAGATTATTTCTTTGAATATTTGTGTTTCAATTAATTACTTTTGTCTACTTTGTCAGTGTATTTTATATGTGTTTGTTTTAATTCATATTTTCTTTATGTTTTAGGCTTCTGATGATGAATCTTATATCAGTGATGTGAGTGATAATATATCTGAGGACAACACCAGTGTTGCAGACAACATTTCTCGGCAAAGTATATGCTATGTTTGAAACTTTGAGAATTATGTTGATTATGTTCATATACCAGATTTACTGCATGTCTGTACAAGACCAGTTTAGCTGAAATCAGTGAAGCTGGGCTTGCTTGTTCTGGCAGTGATTTGGTTCAATGGCAAAGTCTGTTTTTCTTAATCTGGTGCTTTCTTGTGATAATAGGGTTTTTTTCCCTTCGCAGTTCTTAATGGTGAGCTAACAGGAGGTGCTTTCAGGAATGGACGGAGAACTTGTCTCCCAGCTCCCAGCCCTGACACCAGTAACATCAATCTGTGGAATATTTTGAGAAATAACATTGGCAAAGATCTTTCCAAAGTATCCATGCCTGTTGAGCTAAATGAACCTCTGAATACCTTGCAACATCTTTGTGAAGAGCTGGAATACAGTGAACTCTTGGACAAAGCTGCTGAAACAGATGATCCTTATGAACGCATGGTAATAAATTTAGTGTAGCACTTCTTATGTCTGTATTAAAAAGAGAGCTGTTGAGTGGAAGTCTGTGCAGGGACCTCTCTTCCTCTTCCTGTTCACAGACAACAGAACTTGTTGGGTCAGGTGAATGCTGTGAAGAATTACCGGTAGTAGGTTTGATCCGAATAAGGCTGAGGGACTTTTCTCGACTTCAAACCAAGTCCCACAATTGTGACTCATTGATATGAAAACTGATCTTACTCTCTGGAATTGTGTATGTAGACACTGGCAGTTTTTAACCCTGCAGCATCCTTTCCTGGCTTTCAGTGATCAAGTCCAGCAGCCTCCAAGAGCTAATCGAGTTTGTGGCTGGCTTATTGTCAATGGTCAATCTTATTATCAATAAGATGTCATCCTAGACAATTTCTAATAGAGAAGTTTCAAAACACCAAAACAAAGTTTGCCTGGGCAGCCTGACTTCAGGTCCCCTGTAAGTATGTCTTGTTTTTTTTAACTGACAGTCCACAGCTTATGTTCAGCTCTCAGGGTGTTTTGATCTGTCATTTCTCCTTTTCCTCAGAAGAAACAAGGAAAAGGCTGTTAGGGCAAGTTTGGCAGTGTTGTTGCTGAACTACTGTCCTCTGATATGGATTAGCAGCATTGTAGATAATTGGGAGAAGAGAGGTTGGCTGTGGCTGTCATCTCGCCACACACTCAGGTCCATGAACTACATGTGGCCTGCAGGAGAGTGTGGGGTCCTAAACACTGGTATTTTTTCCTTGCCACTGGAGAAGTTGGACCAGTCTTGTGATAACTGAATTATTATCATCACATGCTGTTTTCCTATAAGATTCCTTGTGTCTCTCACAAAAGGGAGATCCTGTAGGGTCTGGGCAGGGTTGTAATGAATAAAGCAGACTGCTTGTAGGACTCTGCCTCCTTTGTTGAAAAGCTTGGAAGGCCCATATTGAAGGAGTCAGGAGAGTTCAGGAAGGAAAAGTCACGGTGCAACCGAAATCTTCCTTGGAAATGTGGATTCATAGAATCATAGAATAGTTAGGGTTGGAAAGGACCATAAGTCCTCTTCTCTGCTACAGATCTTTAGTGCAACACCTAGGATACAAGCCAAACTTGTAACAGGCAACTTACAAATGAAAATTGCACAGAATTTGTACCTGGCAGAAGTGCTGAATATCCAAAGCTTGGTAGCAATGCTGTGAATATGTACTTCCTTCTTCACTGTTCTCTGAAAAATCCAGACTTTGCTATCTTAAATAAGCATCAAAAAGTAGTGGAAACTTTTTTTTCTCATTGCTCTACATATCATAAGGATAGTAAACCCCCTCATTTCTTGGTTGTGTCTTATAGTTAAATTCATGAAAATGGTTTTGGAAGAATGAAGGTTTTACTGTTGAAGAAAAGCCCATGAAAAGAGTGTTAATTCTGTTGATGCTGCATTTATGAATAATATGAAATGAATAGAGAATGGAACACCCATTATACAGTGGGAAGAAAACATAGCATGTAAAAACTCACACGAGTGTTACGTCCTTGGTGACATGAGGAGAGGGGGACCTGGTTAAGGTTTGCCTCGCTGTTAGCAGATTATCCATAGCTGAGTGATTTTTATTCCTGTATTGCTTTTCTGAAGTTTTGTTGGGACTTGTGAATGCCTGTTGGGGTTGTTTTTTTTTTTAAGCTCTGCTAAAGGGAGCTGTAGTCTAAATTACAGTGGCATGTCACTTAGCTTATTATTCCCAGCTACGCTGGGTTTAGAGATTGCTAAATTTTGGTTTTACGTGTAGATAAGGGGCTGATAAGGCTGCTGATGCGTGGACGATCCTGAGATAACTCTGCATTAAGGGCATTCTAAGTGAGAGCTGATTATGTTTGGCACTAAATAAAATAGTTTCCATAGGAGAATGGTATGTGATCTTGTCATTAGACATTATCATATAGTACTTATTCATGGGGAGCATAGACTAGAGCTGGGCTTGTGTTTTAGGTCATTATCGATAAGCCTGGTCAAAGGTAGAAAAACAGTATCTTGTGCAGATTGTTATTGTAAGGGACTGTTGAAAGAGGCTGACTGAGGCCATGAAGAAAAGCAAATTATGTCAACAAAAGAAATGCAGTTTACTAGTTCTGGCTGGGATGTATGGCTTCACTTTCAGGCATGCTTCATTAATCCAGATTTCACTCTAAGTGAGTTGTGTGATACCACATAGTGGTGGCATCTACACAAGAATCTCTGCCTATTTTCATATTCTTTTCTGTATTTTCACAGGTTCTCATAGCTGCTTTTGCAGCATCAGGCTATGCCTCTACATACTTCAGAGCAGGAAGCAAGCCATTTAACCCAGTGCTTGGTGAAACTTATGAATGTATTAGAGAAGACAAAGGATTTCGATTTTTCTCAGAGCAGGTAAAGCTTGTTTTTAGATAGGCACTCCTGTTTAGATTTAGATTTTGGTTTCATTTTTTTTGTGGAGTAACCTTGGTTTTTTCTTTCTAGGTAGAATGGTTTGCTTTCTTGGTAGTAAAGTAAGTTTGTAATTATGACAGAAATTTGTTAAATACTAGGCGGTATAGATTTTTATAGGAATTATAACAGTGTTTTAAGTTCATAGTCTTTTAAGTACAAGCTCAAGTTGCACCTGTTTTCGTAGCAACGTAGGCTAAGAAATGGTGTGGGATGTTCAGTATTTTCATATTGCAGTTCAATTGCATTGTCTTAAAAATGAAAATTAATTGTTTTTAACTCAGCCTAACTGTTTTCCAGGTTAGCCACCATCCTCCCATTTCAGCCTGTCACTGTGAATCAAAGAACTTTGTGTTTTGGCAAGGTATACTTTTTAATTTAAAAGCATAAACTCCTTTTTTATTAGCAAATAAAAGCTTTATCTGTACAAGCTGAGTTTTGCATTTGGAACTTAAAATTTCTATACTTGTTATTTTTGTAGTAACATTACAAACTGATGCTCTGAATTATTTCACTTCAAATTCTCATTTTTCAGAGTGAGCAGACGTGTTACAACTTCCCTTGTCACTTGCAGTCTGTTTATACTTCTCCATTTAAAAGCTTTTTACCAAGAAAATTACTATTTCTTACAAACACAAGCAGTTCCTTTTACACGGTTGAACAAGCAGCTCTTTCTTTCCTCGTATCTACTGGCATATGTCTTTAATTTGAATAGAATGTTTTCATTAGAGATTTGACAATAATGTAACACAGCCATGACTTCTAGAAGAAAATCAAACTTCTCTTTAGTTTTTCTAACCTAATGTCATTTTCTACTATTTTTTTTTTTTTGTTCCTTCTGTGTTTTCATGGCAGTCTCATACTGTCCTGTTTTAAACTGGGTGGTCTAGCATAGATATCTCGTGCCACGCAGATTACTGCAAGGGGGAGACTTTGGTCTTTTCAGTTTTTGTAAATCTTTCTTTCACATTTGTAAATTACATTCAGATATCAGGTGGAAAAACAAATTCTGGGGGAAATCAATGGAAATTCTGCCAGTTGGAACCTTGAATGTGACTCTTCCAAAGTAAGCTACTGTCCCATTTCCTTTTAATTTCAATCTTTGCTGCCTTGTGAATGGATTGGGGGAAGTGTATGCAGACATCACTGAATTATACTGATGAGAGTTAGTGGCTAGCTCAGATTTCTCCTTAGTGTACAGATGGGGATACGCAAGTGTTTTTGAGCTGAAAGATCCATTTGGGTTTTTGGAGGAAAAATATACAAACTCTTTCAAAAGCAATAGAAAAGGGGATGGAAATGTTTTAGGAGAGAGAACCCAAGTTTTACAAGTACAGTAATGATCAACTGTACAGAACAAGGCTGCAATGTAGGACTATCAGCAGCTGCTGTTGTCCTTACTAGGCCTCTCAATACTGAGAAATGTTCCCTCAGAACAACCAGTAGTAATAATGTAAGGTCATTTTTCAAAATGACCAAACATATTCTTCAGATGTTGACAGAGTGGTTAGTAGAAGTTTCACCACCAGTAAGACTAGTTGCAAGTTGTAAATCCTGAGTATATGCAAGGAAAGGATATTTTAAACGCATCTGCTGTTTTTGCAGTACTGTTCCTGCTTCCGTATGTAGCAGCCAGCCTTTCTTTCTGCCTCTAGCAGTATGGAATCACTCCACTTCACCTCTTTATTGATCTCATGAAATTGAAGTAAATGCACTCAGGAGTGTAGTTATCTTCTGTCTTCATGCTTGCCCCTCAGCTCTGAAGGAGGATGTACTTTGCACAATATAATTCCCTCATTTTGTTCCCTTGTTTGACAAGAGAGATGCTCTGACTCTGCAGTGGTTACAAAGGGAAAGGGATTATGTTCTAGTGAGCTCCTGCTTCCTACTTCCTTTCTGTTATCTCCTTTCCATATTATTTTGTTCTACTTGTAATTTAATTATGTTTTCTGCTTATAGCTTCAATTCAGCCTTATGTTGATCTTTGGGCACTGCCCTGCCCCTAAAGGAATTATGGCCAAAGCACTTAATGCTCTGAGCACAGTGAATATGCCATGCAGAGGTTCAGTGGTTCATAATGTCTTGATTTGTGGTTCATATCTTTATGATATGTGCAGCATTCTTTAGTTCTCTGCACTACAGCTTAAGTGACATTCTCTATGGAGGATTAGTAATGTATGGAGAACCAGGGCTTTATTAAAGTAAGCTATTGTTTCAAAAGTTTTTGAGGAATATGGTTTTGTATTTATGATAATGGAGTTATGTTTTACTTTTTTTGTGTGTCCGTAATGATTATGATTAGTGTATGTTACCAACTACTTGTTAATCTGTTCTTAGGTATGGAGACTACTATGTCTGGAACAAAGTCACTACTTGCATACATAATATTCTTAGTGGAAGGAGGTGGATAGAACACTATGGAGAGATAACGATCAGAAACACAAAAAGCAGTGTTTGTATTTGTAAACTCACATTTGTCAAGGTAACATATGTATTCTAATACATATAATATACTCATAAAACTACATAGTTTAAGCATTTATCAAGTTGTTTCTTCAATATTCCTGCAATTCACATTCCACATTTTGTCTTATCAACATTTGTAAATATGTAAATTGCAAATGGGAGTGTTATGTCAAGCAGTATGACTCTATTCCATTGAACGTTTGATACCAGTGTGTTGCATTGCTGTATAGCTGTGTGCTATACTGTTGTTGGGTTTAGGTTAAAAATCAAATGTCAAAATTTCTTTTCTGTTACCACAATGAAATGCAAAGTCACTGTAGACTTCTGTGCCATTTTACTTCTGCCTTTACTAGAATTTGGAAGTCAATATTTTATGTCTTTAGATTAAATAATGCTGCTTTGGTTCACAGTATTTTAAGATCCAGGCAAGAACCATATATAAAACCAGATCACTACATAGCTATGTCACTATCAATTATTTTCCCTAAAAATAAGTTTGTCTTCATATTGCAACAAAATACATCAATACCACTGTGGTTATGGTGCATTACCGTAAATCTGAAATTCATGTCTTGATGGATATTCTGAGAATGGGCAACTGGCTCAGTAGGTGAAGGTGTAAGGAATAAGTGTGTCTAAGAAAAATAAAACAGAAAAGAGAAACAGAAGGCAACAAATAACAAGTAATACCAGCTGATCATGTTCCCTGCTTCACCCAGTAGTATGCAGCATCAATCAAAGGATTCCTTTACATGTACAGGTATATTCAGTATTTCTCCATATAGAAAGAAGAGTGTTAGCTAGCTCTGATCTTGCAACTTTCAAAGTGTCATTTTTGCTGAATTGTGTGGGATTTGATTTGGGTTAATGAACAACAGTATAGTCCCCAAGTTATATCAAATGTGTATTTCAAATTATTCAGGGTTTCTCATACACTAGATCAATTCATATTCAGATCATCTGAATTTCGAGTTCTGATATCCTTGGTTCCAGGTGAGCTGTTCCAGTACAAAATTTGGACAGTAGGTGCCACACAATTAAGATTTGTGCAGTATCTGTATTGGTACAATTGGTAATGCAAAACCCAGTGTTAACTAGTAATTTCTTCTTAAATTTGCAGGTGAACTACTGGAATTCAAATGTAAATGAAGTCCAGGGTGTCGTGATAGATCAAGAGGGGAAGGTGGTTCATCGCCTTTTTGGAAAGTGGCATGAAGGCCTTTATTGTGGGGTTGCACCTTCAGCCAAATGCATATGGAGGCCAGGTAATAAGCTTGTAATAAACTCTGGCAGTCACTGTAGTGTAACCCTAAACTGTGTAAACCTGGTTTAGCCATCATTTTAAATACACAAAATATTACTGGAGAAATTAAATTTCTGGTTAGACAAATAAATAAGTGTCCTGGATTCAGCTGTAACAGTTATTTTTCTCCTTCCTAGAGGCTGGTGCAGTGCTGTGTTTTGGCTTTAGTTTGGGAACAATATTGATAACACACCAATGTTCTAGTTGTTGCTAAGTAATGCTTACGCTGATCAAGGACTTTTCAGTCTCTCATTGTCTGCCAGTGAGGAGGGGCACAAGAAGCTGGGAGGAAGCAGAGACAGGACACCTGACCCAAAGTATCCAAAGGGATATTCCACACCACAGCACATCATGCCCAGTATATAAACTGGGGGGAGTCACCCAGAAGGCCCAGATCGCTTCTCGGGTCAGGCAGAGTATTGGTTGGCAGGTGGTGAGCAATTGTATCGTGCATCACTTGTGTTTATTGGTTTGGGTTTTTTTCTTTTCCCCTTCTAGTTTTATATTCTCTCCCCTTGTTACTTCTCTGATAATTGTTATTATTAGTAGTAGTTTTATATTATACTTCAGTTATTGGACTGTTCTTATCTCAACCCATGGGGTTTACCTTCTTTCGATTCTTCTCCCCATCCTGCCTGGAGCAGGGGGGAAAACGTGGGGAGTGAGTGAATGGCTGCGTGGTTCTGAGTTACCGGCTAGGCTTAAACCACAACAATAAGAATGTACATGAGTTTAGAGTAATGGTAAAATTAAATGTTCTTACAGGGCATAATCTTTGACATCTCAGTCTGACTCCTGGTCAAATACTGGGGAGTCTTGGGGTCAACATAAGTATAAAATTAAGAAAAGAACTGTATGTTTGGGCCTGCCTGCCTTCTCACAGAGAGCAGTGTAGCTTATTTGGATTCAACAAATAGGAGGTGCCAGTTTATTGAGTTTGTTATCTTTATACTTTATTAGCCTGAAGGACAGATTTTCAGAGATGGCAAGCTCCTGTGATTTCAGGAGCTGATTTCAACTTCCCTACTGCTTGCTTAGAGGCACTGAGGTTGAATTAGTCATCGTTTGCACCTATAATATTTTTCATACATTCAGGATTATCCAGGCATTGTCATTATGTCATTTTGAACCTTACTCTGTATTGATAGTATTTTGAACCCTCCTTTGCACCCTACTCTCTGCAATGTCTACTCTGACTGCTGTTGGTGCTGAAGGTTTGAACAGTGCTGAAGTAGTCTGTGAGTGAGACTTATGTTCAAAATTAACCCTGAGATCAGTTAAGGTTGGCTTTTATACAGACAACTGTGTAATTACAACCTCCGCAGGAAAACCACTTGAAATTAATATTTAGTGAAATTTTTTCCACCTAGTGAATATCTTTTTATGCTTTTAAATTGTACGTAAGTGTAAAATATATTAATATTTTTGCTGTTATAATTTAATAAATAAATGAATCTCTTGCATATTTAGAATAATAGTTTAAAAAGCTTTTTTCTTTCTCATACTTATTCATGCAGGCTCCATGCCAACCAATTATGAACGTTATTATGGCTTCACGAGATTTGCTATTGAGCTCAATGAATTAGATCCTTTGCTGAAAGATCTTCTTCCTATAACAGATGCACGATTCAGGCCAGATCAAAGGTAAGAATGTTCATTTATACACTTAATATTTGGTGGTTTTAATGCTGGGTTTGGCTGAGTATTGAATTTTGTCTATGTCTTCACTAGAGTCTGAACTAAGATTTGGAGGATTCTGCTAGCAGAGAAGGTATTCAGTATTGCAATCAAATTTCTGCTTTACTCAATTGAGGAAGAATAGAAAGCATCCTGTTGGCACAGTAATGCTATAGGGCAGTCTTTGGGCAGAGGTAGGATTCCCCATAACAAACTGCAAAGACAGGCTCTGAAATGTCATGTCCTCCTGCTATGAATGGAAGCAACATTAATTTCCTCCTCATTCTCAGTTCATAGTACCTCAATGTTTGTGATACGCTGAAATTACTAAAGAAAGTGTATACCTTAGGCTGCAGATCAGATACATGTAACTGGGGAGTCACGTCTTGGTTATGCTTATTTTATGAGATTATGACTACATCTGTAAGTGGGTACAACACAGACAACAGGCGTGGCTTCCACTTGTCTTTTGTGATGATTGTTGCTAGAAATCCTTTTCTAGACACTGTATAATTGCTACAGGACCTATTGTTACTCATACAGGCTTCTGGAGGAAGGAAATATAGAAGCAGCAGCATCTGAGAAACAGAGAATAGAAGAACTCCAGAGAGGTCGGAGGCGGTACATGGAAGAAAACAACATTGAATATAGACCCAAATTTTTTAAGTGAGTCTATTAATTTCAGGAGCAAGTCTCTGTTTTCTATAGTACGGCTATACCAAGTACTGCAAGAATTACCACCAGTGTAGTCTGTTAATTGTCAAAAGCCTGGAAAATGGCAATTTTAAGAAAAATTATCAGATATCTGATTTCTGCTTGAAAAAATTTTTACATATTTTAAAGCTTCATAATAGAAACTTTATTTTCTCACAATGGGTAACAACTATTCAAGCCTGCTGCACCCTTTGGCCAGTGTTTTTTGAACTTTGAAATGGAACAGAAGTACAATATTAGGATCCAAGATTTAACTATGTTACTGGTTTAAGTCATTGCATAAACAAAGTAAGAAATAGTGACCTGAACAACAACAACATACATGTATTTATACATCTATGAAATGTATATATAAATGTATGTATATATACATGTAAATTACAGTGTATTTATTTTTGAGTGGGCGGCGGTGGTGGTGGTTTGTTTTTTGTACTTAATTAAGCATTTTTCTGAAACAAGGGGTAGTCATACCAAATTGCCTGATGTTTAGCATGGGGAATCAAAAGGGAAAAGATTGGGCAGGCTTGGTGCAGTTTTGTAGTAGAAGATGAGCAAAATACAGAGGAGACAAATAGTATAAAATGTAAAAGGCTTGCATTCTGCAGGCTAGACCTCTTGGTTGATCCCCTGCACATAGTCAGACTCTGTAATGGCCAAAGAGGTTTTATGTGGCTCTAAGACCTGCTCACACAGATCAGTCAACAGATTCGCTGTCTTCTAAATGTTCCACTTTTGACACAGGTAGTGAGGTTGATTTTATTTTTAAATCCCTGACCGTTCTTGTGTCTTTTAGAAAGATGAAATCAGCTTTTGTGTTGGGTTAGGTCAGAGGGGTATGGAATTTGATTTCATATTGCATAAAGCAGAGATCTGTGGTCAGAACTGTTTCTCCCTCTTTTTTTTTTTTTCTTTCTACAGAAAAGTTATTGACGCTAATCAAAGAGAAGCCTGGGTTACCAATGATACCTACTGGGAACTGCGAAAGGATCCTGGCTTTAGTAAAGTAGAAATTCCCATACTCTGGTAAACTGAGAATGTAGACCTAGTAAACATATAACTCTGAAGAAAAAGATAACTATGCACAATATGTTTCTAATAGCTAAGCGTGGTTTGTGGGTCTGCGGAAAAACCTATCATTCACATTTATATTCATCTTTATAACGGACTTCTGAAAGTGCATTAGACCAGGCCCCTGACCACTTCTGGATCTTTTTAATTTTGCAGCAGCCATTAAAAAAAAAGGAAAAAGGGAAAAAAAAAAAAAAGAAACAGAAACCTTTTAAAGTTTCATACATTGAAAATTCAGAACAAAAGAAGCAGATGAGTTATCCAAAGTCACTCGGAAGAGGTGGTAAATGCAAAACTGCAACCGGTGCTTTAAACAGACATTAAGAGTAATGTAATTTAAATTAAAAAAAAAAAAAGACAAGAAAAAGAGAAAAAAAAATCCATTTTGTTTCAACTATTTTTGTTCAAAACTCTTGGGTCACAGCACTGTCATTTCTGGCTTCAGGTTAGTCCTTTGGTGTGATGTGCTTGGACTGGCCTTTGTCAAAAAGATATGCTTTTCCGGAAGCTGTTCCCATTCATATGCCATTGTTCATGCCTTAAACAAAATATGAAGATGTACAGTAAGTAATTTTAAAATATGTATGCTTAGGCTTGTGTGAAAGGCAGATTTTTAAAGCACTAGAATTTTATCATTATATAAATATTGGAGAACCTGCATTATTTAAAATCAAAAGACAACCAAACATCTAACTGTATTTCAGAGGAATGAGATCTACTGTACATGCTTTAGCTTTGGGAAGCTGACTGTATACTCAGACTGAAAAAACCTGCAAACTGCTTGAATTTGAAACAGTTTTGAAAAATGCATATGAATTGCTGGTCAGAAAGTTCATATTCTTAATGACTGACGCTGAGATGCAATCATCACTTTTACCACTGGCTGGACATAGTCTCACAGTTAATCTCATTTCCCTGTAACTGTTTATACAATTAGAATTCCCTGAAGCTTTGCAACAGTGTTAAAAGCACAGGAAGATTTCATGGGAAGGACTCTGGCTTCTCTCCAGAAGCTGGATAGTACTGTAAATGCAGCTGTTTTCTGCCACACATACTACTTACTGGCTCAGACTTGTCCCCATCCACTTTTCTTATCTAAATTTATATTTGAGAGTATGGAAGAGGCTCCTATGCGTTGTAGCTAACAACTACTATTTGTGTTGCCAAAACAGCTTTTGTGCAAAATTATATTTTACAGTTTTTTGTACAGTGATTCTATATTTTTTGATTAAGAACCAAGTCTCATATGTGTTGCTAAGCCTCAGTTAATATATGTGGGAGAAGGCTTGGCACTTTCTATTGGAAAATCTCTGAAACATTAAACAGTAGGAGGGCAGATTTTAATAAAAAGAAACAAAGTAATTTTATTAGGTAAAAACTGCATTCCATATGGTATGATCTAGTCTTCCATTTATGCATGTATTATACGTCCACGCACTGATGATAGATTAGATTTCATGCATATACAGTGTCTCTTTCTATACATACACAGCATACTTAGTGCACTTGATTTTTTCTATTGAACATTGATTCCAGTACTGAGACCTAAAAAAAATCATTAGATAGGTATGTGATCCTGCCAGCAGATCTACTTGGACAGTTCTCAGTAGATTACCACACATACCCAGCTCTCTACCTGCTTCTGTTTTTTTGCAGTCGGGTCCCTACAGAATTGAGATTACTTGGTTATTTAATATGCATTTAGTTCTTCCCCTCGTTTGTATGGCAAAGCCACTGGCAGATCAACTAGCTATTAAAGAATTCCGATTTCTTCACATAGTTCTGTTATCAGGAAGAACTATGAAAACCTAAAGAAAATATAAAGTGGGTGTTTTAAAGAATTGTGAATGCTCATGTATCGCTTATGATATTTGTTATAAAAAATGTGTGCATATTAAACAGGATTTCTTCCAAAGAAAATTTTGGATCATTCAAAGAACAATATCTTTTGTTTTCCTAGTTGAAACTAGTCTGATTATTTTATTTTTTCAGTTCTGCAATTATTATGAGAAAATGACAATATATCAAAGTTTGGTTTTTTTATCATATTTGGTTAACTTCATCCTACTTGCTTTAATGACTTTACGCCATGAATTAAATTGGCACGTTGTGTGCAAAATAGCAATTAATTATTCAGTGTCACTTTCCTTAAAAACATTATTAAACATTTGCTCCAGTCTTTGTGTGCAGTTCACGGTGATATGAGAAAGCATTATGTGTGTATGAGTACAAGTACATTTGAGGGACAGTAACTGCATGTCCTCAAATTTTTTTGACAGTCATTTTTTAATTTAAGTATAGAAATAAGGTCTTTAGTTTTAGTGTTCTGCTAATGCTTTGTGAATGCCATTATTTGCAGTGCAAACTGAAACTTGGTGAATACCAAAGATGTTATCACTGATTTAATTAATTTTTACAATTGTTTATTTGACACTCATTTAGAGAGAAATAACATTAGCATTTTTAGAATAAAAAAAATGATACGCTAAGTCTCTATTGAAGACACTTTTTAAGCCTACTGAATGTTAAATTAATTATTAAGTAGAGGAAATGCAAAACAATGCATCACAAAATATTTGCAGTCTTTATCAGAAATTGAAATGTGCTAGCAGATGTACCGTAAACCAATTTCTTACAGTGCAGCATTCTCTGGATTCTGTGCGAAATCTTTTATTAATGTTTTCCTGTAACCTTGGGCGATATTGTGACATATTTTGTGCTGTTTCTAAAGAGAATGGGTTAACAGAGGATACGTCTGGGGACTTCTATCCAAATTATAATTTGTAGACAACCTGTGAAATTTCACCAGCACTATCCCAGCGGGGGATAGTGGGATTTCCACATCCTCTGCCAGTGGGAGAGCACACTGTTGGCTCCTTTGCAGCCTGGCACCCATTCTAAGTGCCTGCTGCCTTCAGCAGGGCTGCTACGTGGCATGGGATTTTTCTGCCTCAGGTGCAGACCTTTGCGCTTCTGTTGAACCTCATGAAGTGTCTTCTGGCCCAGTCTCAAGCCAAGGAATGTCCTGATTGAAGCTCTGCCATTTGGCATGCCATCTCATCCTCCTAATTTAATGTCATCTGCAAACTTGTTAGCATGTAGTCTATGCCCTTGCCCGGGTCAGGGCAACTGGTAAGATGTTGATTCATATGGGCCACAAAATTGATCCCTGCAGGGCTCATTGCTAGCTGGCAGTGGGGAGTAAACCATTGGTCAATGTCCTTCAAGCCTGGGGATTTGTGCAGGTTTCTGCCCACCTCACTCCATTCATCCAGGCATGAAAAATACCAACTCAGTAGATATATTGCTATAGGTTTGGTATGTTATGAAAATTAGTGCAAACCATTTGACATTTAAAACCTTTTAAACAATTCAAGAAGCTCTAACTTTCACTACAAAGACATATCCTTTGCTTTTTACTGTGTTTTTCTTAAAACACTTATTTCTGTATAAAATACACAATCCTATGCTTTAGTTTAAAAATAGTGAACTGTACTTTCAATTAATATTTTAGAAGTGTAACTTAATTTGTTCCCTGTTCTGATACTGCGGATATGATAGGTTAAAAATAGCTATTTTCATCAAATGTAACGTCTTATAAAGACTTAAATAGCTTCATTCCTGTTTTAGATCTGTATTAACAAGATGGTAGATTTTTTGGCATATTAGAAATTGTTATCTCACTGGGAGATACAATTTGAGTATCAGTTGCTTATCGTATAGTATGACTGTGATTGAAAAGTCATCTAGACACCCATTCTAATTTTAGATAGATGTAAGTAGCATGAAATAAACCTTTTTCTATCTGGCTTTAAAAGTGAACTCCTCCTGTAATACTCTTTTCATCTTACATATAATCTTACCTTTTTCTTTTTCTCATTTTGAATTTCTGACTCTGAATGAGCTTGTATGGCATTTGTGGGTTTTATTTGAATAGCACATGCTGGGCATATGGCGAGTATTGCAGTACATACACGTGACAGTTTTGAAAGATACTGCCCTTAACTCCCTACTTGAACACTGTCAGACCTTTATGGAAACAAATTACACAAATCTTAAGGGACACTAGGAGCCAGTGCTGGTCCTGCCCTCATGGGTGTCTGGTGAGGAGCTTGCATCTGGGCCATGCCCGCTTTTCCATGGAGGTAACATAGGATTTTCTCACCCTTGAACCAGGCAGAGTGGTGCCCAGCACAATGCAGACTGCTTGTAGATTTTCTCTCAAAATATCTGAATTTTTAGAAATACTCTGGAAGGGAGGGGATGTTCATTTGCACTTGCACAATAACCAAGAGGGCTGAATATGCCAATTCTCTGTGAGTTTTGCACAACTTGTTTTCACTAGCAAAGCTCTGTTAGGATATGGAAGGTTTGTGAGCCCTCCTTGTTTTATAGGATTTTGAACATTGTCTGATGCAGAGATTAGCTGTTTAACGTGCTATTGGCTGCAGTTGTAATCTGAGGAATTAACTCTATTTTAAATGTCATTACTAATACTGGAGCTGCATAATGAAACTAAAAGAGAGTTTTCAGATTAAATCCACCTGAAAGGAAAGGGTATTTGTTTCTGTAAGTTAAAATGACAGGAAGGGTTAAGTAAGAGAGTGTGACCCAGCTGGAGGAAGAAGATTTCACAGAAGTGTGTAAGAAACACTGGAATGGCTTCACCAGTCACCCTGTGTTATAGACAGATCTGGCAGAAAGCTAACAAAATTTATTATGTCATAACCACTTACCTTGAGAGCTGCTAAGGCTGAAAATACTACTTTGTGGGTTTTTTCTTGTTTGTCATTAAGTAACAGTCATCAAAACTGTATAAAACTTGAATTTGTTTTTTAGAGTGTGTATTAATAATAGTTGAGGTAGGCAGGGAAACAGTGGCAAGTAAGGTTTTTTGTTAATGTGCTCGAAATTGCAAAAGTATATTTAGTATAAGAAGTAGTGTAATTTTCTACTTTATCATCCCTGGTCTACTTTATCACCTTCTGGTATCATTCAGAAGTAGTTTCATGGAGGAAGATCTTTTTTTCTTTTTTTTCTTTTTTTTTGGGGGGGGGAGGGGACAAGTTGGGGGGTTGTTTTTTTGTTGTGAGGTTTTTGGGGGTTTTTAACTGAAGAATCTAGCCTAAGTGTGTTAATAAAGATTTAATTATTCCTGAGGAGGCTATCTCCCTGGGCTGTGAATGGCACCCAACAAGAATGTTGCAAATCTTGGTTAAGTGCAGACAAATGTGACTTATTTACAGCAATTTATTTTAGTTTTGCATTATATATTGTAAGGAGTCTACTTACAAAAGCAAATACATAATTTGCTCTTTAAACTAGAGAATGTAAAACACCTTCATTAGCTTTGGTGTAAGCTAAATCATTCTTCCACTGAACTGAAAAGCCTTTTTTATAAAAGGATTTTTATATGGTATCTTGCAGGTTTAAAAAGTGATAGCAGTGTACTTGTAGGTGTCTCACCCCCTACTCTGACAAGGTTTTTTGTATTATAAACCCATCTTTTCTTTATTTTTTTTTTTCCCCCATTCCTTGTGATCTTTGTCGAATCTCAGAAAAGGGAGTCAGAGACTACAGTGGAGAAACTTTCTAGTGAAACTAGTCACAGCAGCTTTGTCAGTGGCACAGCTGTATTAAGTTTCCTAACTTTTATGAATTAAAATGTCAGCAGAGCTGCTGAATCTGTTTCAGGCAGGTTATCTTAACACCATTTTTGTTTCCACTGATCCGTGACAGCATGAAAAAAGGGAAGATTGTTGACATTTGCTCAGTATTAATTCTGAAGGTGATAAATAATTTTCTATAAATAAAAAATACTGTAGCCAGCATTTGGCTGAAGGGGCATTGGTAATGTGGACAAAGAGAGCTACATATTTTATAAATAAGGACACCATAAAGTTGGAATATATAGTCAGCAGTGTGTAATATAGAATGTCTATATTCATTGAAGTATGGTAAAGCTACTTAGTAGTACTCCTGGAGCAGTGATCCAGATGTTGTCTCCTATGAAACACTAAAACGTATTTCCATATTAACTGCTACTATTAATGGTCTGCCTTAATGAAAAAGGTACATCTTTTGTATGTGTGTGTATATATAAACACACATATGTATGTATGTGTGTGCATACATATATATATTTATATATATATAATGTTGCTGGCCCAGAATGTTAGGGATGCAAAAAGGGAACAGGCAAGGAATTCTTTCAGAAAGTCAGAAGCAGGTAACTTATCTTATACACCTTGAGCATCAAAATGATGTAAGTACTGTACAAGAGCAGCACACACAGTGATAAATATTCAACCAAAACTATTCTTCTTTACTGAGGTACTTGCTCCTTGTGCCTGTCAGTGTAGACACACACACATTTTTTTTTGAAATTGCATTGCTATTTATGATTGTGCTTGTGGCCCAGGTCTTGATTTGTCAGGTCCACAGAGGAGAATCAGCATTAGAGTCAGGACTGCAAACTCAGATTTCTTTTCTGTGCTGAATACTCTCTCTCTTCCTTTGTTATGTTGGCCCAAATAAGGAATATTACAGTAAAATTAACAAAATTAATATTAGTTTAATCGTCAGTATTTTCCAGGCAAAGGAAATTCAGGAGAAATACAGAAAATATCTTCAATTACCTTTGTATTTGCTTAATATTTTATAAAATATTTTGAGACTGGATCACCAATAATAAAATTGTACATAAATATATTAAACTTGCTTTGCCACCTGTCTTGAAGTCAACACTGAAAATTGTTCTTCCAATTTGAGGTTAAAAATTACATCTAGTTCTTCAAATAACTGCTACTTGTATCCTTTAGTGGTTGAAATATAGTACAACAAATTCAGATCACAATAAATTTTATTTTCATCTGAGTTTCAAACAAGACCTGACTATGAGCTGAGAAATAAATGCTTATGAATGTATTTTGGTATGCAGGTATGCAAAAACGGCAACTTCTACCTTAGTTAGGCTTTTGCTCTAATTAGCAAAACCACTGCTCTTATTCCTTTATGATTATTTCCAAACTAATTATTTTCAAATGTTCATTCCTCACTAAGAATTAATTACATGTGAAGTTTGAGTTTTAAAATTTAAGCAATGTTTTGAACTCCACAGACATGAAGATTGGTGCTTCAGTCTTGCACCTAATTCTCAGATCTTTCTAATCAGCTCTCAGAGTGGGCTGGACCTATAGTGCTTACTCACTAAAATTTCATCCTTGGACCAAACAGAAATATCAGTGCGCTTTCCCAGATGCGATTCTTCTTTGTATATTGATTTGTGTCTATGTTATTTACTATAAAATAAGAAATCAAGCTGCTCATATCCGATGTCTAAAATCTTTTCCTTCACCAAAATGTATAGCAAACTTTTTGTTCTTTATCTGTTACTGCTAGATTGTCTGAAGTGGATACTTTATTTAGCACATAAAAAGCTGTCATTAAATTAAACTTCTGTGGTATCCAGGGAGATCATTATGATAGTTCTATGTTAGGATATTACATATATTTTCTTTGTTGTAACCAATAGAAAGATTCTTCTTTTGGTCTTTATCTACGTTGCTTTGTTTAATTAACTGATGAATTATGATATCTCAGTATTTTAAGAGCAAAGAATTCTGTATTTTCTCTCACCTTTGCACAAAGTTAATATGAATCGGAAATAATGTCACTTTTTTTTTGTGAGATTAGATCCCATATGCACATATATGAAATGTAATAAATTTTAGTTATACCTTGCTCAGATGCTGAAAATGCCATTAGAAGAGTAAGGTTTAGATGGTTGCCAATTTTACATTGCCTTACTGAGCTGCTTTGCTTGTAACAGCCTTTAATTTCAGATGGGAAAAAGCCCTGCAACAATTCTTTAGCGAGTCAAAATGCAAAAATCTAAATAGCTAAAAGAGCATTCTTTGCTGATTGCCCATACCCCTGTGCTCATCCTACAGCGCCGCCCTCACCCCCGCCCCCCGCAATCTGGTGAATTCTTGTACACCTCTGTGTAGCATACTTGTAAAATGAGGTCCTCAAGAGTCTCTCCATTGGGATTATGCTATTATGTCAGCTAGAAAGGTATACAGAACCTTGCTTTGCAGTGTTTAAGATGGATTTTAAAGGCAAATAGTTGCTTTCTAGAAGCTTAGCAAATAGAGTCAGAACTGCTTTTGAATACTGGTTAGACAAGAGTCTGTTTTAGAGGGAAAGAACAGACTGTATTAGAAAGGGTGGTGTTTCTAGGTGCACCAGATTTTTTTTTTCTGTTGTTTGAAAGCAATAGAAAACTATTACTTAGGGAAAGAAAGAAAGAAGCATTTATGTACTCGGCTACCTAAATGATGCAGAAGGTGTTACTTTTGAGCACTGTAATATTAAACTTCACCTGCAGCACCTTTAATTTTATGCTCAGAAATTCACTGTGGACTTCCATAATGAGATGAAGAAAAAAAGGAAACTGGGAAAAAAAAAAAAGTCAGTACTATAATTTCTAAACAACTCAATAGAAAATTGATTTGCAAATACTTGTTTTGAAAACTATGAAAGCTACTTGAAGTATCACAATTTTTTAAAGCACAAGTTTAGTCCTTCATGGTACATTCAGTAATTTAACATTTGAAAACATAAAACTTGATTGATCTTGATTGCTTTCCTGCAAATGCATTCATTTGTGCTTGACTATTTATAAGTTTGGGATATCTTTCAGGATGATTCTTCTTTACATTTTATCAATTCTGACTCTAAATGCTGTTTGTAATTGTGCCTGTAAAAACAATTGTATTGCTTACAGTTACTAAGCATCAACATCTGAGGAATGACATGGGTAGGATATAATTTGTACATTCTAAATCTATAGACTTTTATTACAGTTAATCAGCAATACACAACTCAGATTTTTATTTTGTTTCTTTTCCTGCTTCATCTGCTTGGACTCTGATCTTACACTGGCATCGATATGTGTTTAGCATAAACATTGCAAACATTCTCATTGAATTCAGTTTAAAAGGTGTAGATACTAAAGTTCAAAAAAAGAGAATCAATAGTGACGTTCCTAAGAAATCAAAACAATGTATCTGGTTACATCAGATGCTATAGTACTTGATTTTTAATTCCTACATGCTTAAATGAATGAGCACCTATGCAGATGAGGCTGAGATGCTGTTGGTACAACTCAGTGAGCTTCCAGCTGAGTGGATGATCTGGCTGCCCGAATCTGTTTCAGCTGTGGGCCTATCTTACAGTCAAGCCTAGATACTCAAATAGTTACACTTAAGATTAATTTTGAATATGTGCACTGTCTTGTGGAAGGTAAATGTGTGAAATACAGCTGGTTTGACTGCTTGCCAATCAGAGCAATATATTTGACTTTCCTTTGACTCTCTTGGATTTTGGATTTATTCTGAGGTTTGTATTTTTTAAAAAGCAGTTAGCTTCATGTCTCTGCAAAGCTCAATTATATAAGACATTTGGAAAAAAGAACATGAGATTAAATCAATGACAATTCATCATATTATGTCTCACTCTGACAAGCTCAATTTTAAGAATATTTGCATTTCTTATACCTGTTTCCCTGTACTTTCCCCAGGATGGTGCCAGCCCAGAGCGAGGGTTGCTAGTACTGTATGCCCATCAGAAAGGGAGAGTAATCTTTGTTATTTGCAAAGAAGGAAGTGGCTAACTAAGAGCATGCACCTAATCTCAGCCTAGAATAACATGAATGTGAGGAAGTGCCTCCCCTCTCTCCTTCTAGGGTTTAGCACATGAATAGAATTGCTTTTTTTTGGTATATCAAGTTCTCTGGCTACTTCAGAGATTGAACCTAGTCAGGAAGGAGCAGAATTAAAAACAGTTTTATCCCACATAATGCAGCTACAACACTTATTCTGTGTCTTTGCACTCATGGATTGGTTTTGAACATACTGTTGTAGTAATCCAGAATGAGATGAGGCCTCACGCTGACTACCTCTCATGCAATAAACCCCAAGCTCATATAGTAGTTAATATTGATTACAGTTGAGCATCTTTTGGCCACATGATTCAGGGAGGTACTATGGGGGGAATAGTAATTTAATTACTATTTAATTTAATTAAGACTTTATTCCAGTGATGTATGTGGTATACACAATATCCATAATACCGACTCCAACTGAGAGAGGTCCTACAGCTTCTGGTAGGAAATAAAGGTGAACCTGGCTTTGCTATAGTTTATGTTGTGCTCTAAAATGTAACAAAAGATGTCATCTGTTTCCTTCAGGCTGATCTGGACTTACCAGGATATTGTGTCCAAAACACACACACACGCAATTCTAGTTATTGAGGGAACATGACGCTTCTTTACCTGTTGCAATGTAGTTGGATAATGCATGTACAAATGACTTGTTTAGCCTGCCAATGAATGTTGCTAATGCCTTACCAAAAAAAAAAAAAAAAGCGTATTTTTTGTATTGTTTTCCTCAGAGGCAAATCCAAACAATGCTAGATTTGGGAAACTGTTTACTGAAAAGCATTTTCTAATAGATCTCTGAAGAAGTGCAATTGTATAATTATTATTGTTCAATGCATACAGTACCTTGTCTCCATCACTCTGTACACTGCTGCTATTAGTGCTTGTTCTAATAAATCTCAATGTACACTGTTTAAATTGCTGTCATCTGTGTCCTGATTTATTAACATAAGAAACACTTTAGAATTTGGTTCTTGAATGAACTGTTTGTAACTAGCAAAGTGAATTGAATTGATTATTAATTGTAAAATTCTTAATATATATTGATTTTGGAAATGTGGGTGATAGTGGCAGCAATGGCACTGAAGCAGCGGCTTCTCACAAGCATCATCCTGTTCCTTTCTAACCTTTTTTTACTGCAGGATTATTTTTTTTAAACTTCTCCCATGTGATTCTCTGTGCAGTTCCTTTAAATCTGGCAGGAGCTACCAACTGCAGTCTCAAAGAAGATAATTTTCTTTTTGGCAGTTCCCAGTTTTATCTTCATGCTACAGCTGGTAAGAGCCTTTTTGTGTGGTATGTTCTCAAGTTTTGTGAGAGGGTGTAGAGAAAATGCCTCCTGTAGTTCTCTAATAGAATTGAATAAAGAGGTGTGGGAAAAAAAAAATAAATTACTTGACACCCACCTCTTCTGGCATCTTGGAAAAATAACACTATGTGGAATTTTTCCATTATATGTTCTTGTCAGTTGTTCAGCCCTTAAATCAATTACATTTTATTTAAAATGAAAGCATAATAGAAAACAAGTATTTGGCTGGGAGGAGAAATTAAGGTTTTTGTTGTTTCTTGGCACTGTAAAAAGAACAAGTGTTCAAACAGTCTGGAAGGCTGCCTGAGTGGAAGCAACAGCAAAGGAAGGGAAAGCACTTTTTTTCATGAATGGCAATACTTGCTTTCTTGTGTCAGAGTACACATCTGATCTCATCCAAACCAGTGCTTTAAGCCAGGTTGTACACTGGGAGCTTATTCTCTGTTAAACAATTCTACAAGCAAAATTCAGCTCTGGTTTCACATTTATGTAGTTGGGATCTGTACTTTGCCTCTGAATGCTGTGCAGAACAAATCTAACACTTTTTCATGACTATTACTCAGCAAAATTACTGTGCATAATTGAAGTGTGAAAAGCTAAATGTCATTCCTTAATTGATTGAAAAAAGAATTATTTGGGAATAGATTTAGAGTGCAAGAGGCCTGTGAGGGAGCACTGCCAATCTGACATCTAATTTAGCATAAAAAATATTTCTTTAAGTATGGAAATAATTTTTATATTTAAATTTAATCTAACCAAGAAACAGATGATACTTCTTGTTAACCACAAACATGTAGGCGCTGTGGTGTGGTGAAGTGAGACAGTGTGGGAAGCTATTGACAAGATTTTATCCTGACTCAGCTAAAGGAGTTGCCCACAGAAAGCTGTTCCAAGTTTCACTGCCAGTACAAAAATCTGTTCTGATGTGATGACGCACAGCATTTCTGCTCAGCCAATATATCAAGCCCATGGTTCTCCAAGTCCTTATGAGCTTATTAAATATTTAAGTTTGTCTAAATGTTAAAAACCACAAGTATGCAATATTTACTCTTCCTGCACCTGAGTCTGCAAAATTATTTTTTTCCACTAAGTAGTCATTACTAAATCCGATTAAAAGAAACTAAGCTGAAGTATCATTCAAAACCAATGAGGTACTGTGGACTAGCTGAGGAGTTACTCTGAAGTTTATTTTGACTGAATGGTGAGTCTAATTTTGCTCAAGGCCAGTAAATAAAATGTCTTATATTTAGACTTTGCTTTTTATTTCTGAAAGCAATGTCTAAGATGTAACCATTAGGCAGAGTAGCTAAGAGACAGGCTAGGTTGTATACGCCATATCTATATCCCAAATGTGTACTAATAATGGTAAATTTAAAAAGAATTCAGAACAAGTTAATAAAGTATGCATAAATGCAAGCTGCAGACATGAATCTAGTTTGAAGACCTTTTTTACTTGCGATTAGATTACGTTTGTAATCACATGGGAAAGTTCCAAAGTAAAACCAGATATGCAGTTGCTTTTCTCACTGATGACTGTCTGGCTATATTTCCTTCAGCAAAGAAATGAAACGAATTACTAGCTCAAATTTCATGACTACCCCAGGTTTCCTGAGCAGGTTTTTTGAGAAGTCAGTGGAGGAAAAAGTATAATTAAACATTTCCAAAAGGTTACACTTGTTGGACTGCAAGTGGACTACAAGTTCTGATAAGGACATTGAGTTGTTTTTTAACTGATAAAGTTTAAAGTGTAGATTGCCTTTTAAGATCCTCTGTAAGTAGGTTATTTTTGAGGGCCTGGTATTACATTTAGCAGTAAAAAGAAAATGAGGTGGTATAGCACAAGGGCACATCCATTCTTCAGTTCTAGTTCAAGAGTTGATTTCACTTAAAAGCTGATCAGCTAACCTAGTACAACAGTATTAGTCAGGCTGCTCTTTATGTCTGTGACAAGAATTTTTTATGTCACCTGTCTGTTCAAAAGTTTCATTTAGTATCTGTTCAAAAATCTGTTCAAATCTGTTCAATTTCAACAGTAGTCTGTTCAAAAGATTCATTTAGTATCTGGAAACTGCTCAAATATCTTCTTATTTTATGCCTACACATGTGGAAAAAAAAAAAGGAAAAAATAGGAAACTAGATGAGGAAGTGTTCTCGTAGCATGAAAGGAATGGCCTGAATAAGAATAGAAGTGATTATAAAAGACGATACTGAATTCTTGGATGCCCTACAAACACCTACTTCATTTTGTCTGTTTATAAATACTTGGTATCCAAAGATCTGAAAGTACTTTATATAATACTAGTCAGTTCTTGCGGTATCCTGCTCAGGGAAGTGATATATTACCACAGCAACATGCAGTAGGTTTTATAGCCTGAGGTTAATTGCCCAGTATCACAGAACAGCTAGTGGCAATAAATAAAATAATCCAGTTCAAGCCTGCTGTTCAGATTAAAACGTAAGGAGAAGCAGTAAGAAACAAGATACGTCTACTACTGAAAGAAATATTGTGTAGAGATAACTGTACCAGTGCCCATTATACAGATTAGCATGGATAATGTGAATTATAACATGGTAGCAAATTCTTTGTTTTGTAATCTTTCTTCAGACATAGTGGAGCAGCAGCAGCTACAGTTCTGCATCCGCATACAGGAGGATGCACAAGCCCCTGAAGCTGTCCTCTAACACAGACACACCCACTCACAGATGCTGGAAAAAAGGGTTTGGCCATTCAGGCAGCATCCTCCAAAGGAAAGGCAGTATTCAACCTCCTTTAGGTCACACTGGCTTGTTTGTTTTATTATTAGCTTCACAAGCTAATAATACTAGATAATGAAAGTAGCTTCATTGTATGCAGTAATGTTTACGTAATGAATGACCAGTTCTTTTTGCTGAAAGATGTGCCTGCTTTCTCATATGTAGTAGGGTTAAATGCAAACACAATTTCTCAGCAAATCTCTCCCTGGAGTACTACTATTGCATTTCTTATTACTAAATGCTTCACAGCTAACACATCCATCTGCCCATTAAAAATGCTGCAGTAATATTGGAGCAATTAAAAGGAAGAAACAGCTGGGATTTTTCATACACTTTGGCCAGTGATAGTCATTTAATATTGTATTCTTCGAAGATGGACACATGAAACACAGATTAAGTAGTGTTCACATATGTGAACAAAGGTCTGAAATCTGAAAGGTAAGTCTGTGAAAGATCATATAAACTGTCACTAGAACATATGCTCCTTAATCTCTTTTGTGTTTCCTTTTCATCATTAACATGGCTCTAGTGAGAAGGCAGTGAAATGGTACAAAGGAGCCAACTGTGCAAAACATCCCCTTTTCATCAAGTTAACAGATGTTGCTTGTAGAAATGGGAAAGGGGGATGATGTCAACCAAAAGGCATAGGGAAGCCAGTTGAGCTCCACATCTTGCCGCCTTTCTGATGTAACACTTACAGTACAGTGCAGCTTTTAATATTTTGATTGCTGGACAAGTGTCATGCTATAATATAGCACCTCCTGCCAGGAGATCTACCTTTTATGTGTTCTGTAGCACAGACTATGAATATGTATTAGCGCAGTCTGTTCTGTGGCAGGGAATAGAAAGAAGTTCCAACAGAGTTTACTTGAGCTGTAAACCTGAAGAGTGTTGTATAGGAAACATAGTGAGTGTGTGTATCTGTCTTCCAAACGGGCTGTTAAAGGTGACCTTGAAAATAAATTGGAACAGCCCTAATGGTATGTTTTAGATATCTGTATAGAAAAGGACAACAGTTTCCTACACCTTTTTAATCTATTTTTTTTTTTAAATCCATTCTAATCGGTGAAGAAACTGTTCATAGGCAAAAGTCCCATATAAATAAAACATAAAAATCCATTAAAATACTGGCCTCTAGAAGCTTCTTATTAAAATTTTCTCCTGCTACTACAGATAGTAGTGAAATATTCAAAGGAATCTGGCTCCACAAGAAGTAAAACATACTTTTCACATGGGGAACTTAAAACATTTTAGGAATAAGCTTCTGATGAGTTGCCTCTCTGAATTTCTGAATTCTCTAATTTTGATATGGTCCACTTATCCTGCTGCCCAGAGAGGTTTCCATAAGGAACAAATTAAGTTTTAGATGCACAAGAACTGACTGCATTTTTTTACTGCTTTACCAAATCGAGAGATTAATATAGTTTAAATTTAAATATTTAAATTTAAATAATATAAATATTGCCATAGCTACTTTAATTGTACCCCTATGCTACATAATTAAAATAGCATTTGTGAACTGATTTAAAATTTTCACTGCACTTGAACTGTATAATAAAGAAATCCAACATGGAAGTATCTCTGCTGAAGCTAAGACTGCTGAAAACCTTTACCTTGCTTTGACTTATTTTTCTTCCCACAGTGGTCTCTAAATGCCATAAAGCTTTGTGATCAGCAATAACTATGAGCAATATGCCAAGTGACCCCAGCACCCCAGCAAACTGCTAGAGCAGGAGTTCAGCATGGCAGCGTACTGTCTTCAGGAGCCCTGAAGCGATGTAAGTCATAGTATTAAACTGACTGGTTTTGCTTATACAAACTCCACCTTGGGGAGGCAGAGGTGAGTCAAGTGCTGTTAAAACCACTCAGGTAGTGGGGGGGAAAAAAAAGAAGCGGCATATATTTAACAAGGACCATATTTGGTCCCATAAATTGTTACTTTTGTTACCTCCTGAAATATAACGGGATCTATAGTGAGCAGATCCTTGCTTTCTAGGGACATACTCATGCCATCTGCTGGAAAGTTACAGAATTTAGCAAGTATTTTTTTTATTATTATTATTTTTTCAGTAGCATTTTATTTGCTGGTTTTTAGGTGTTAAATTCTTGTGCTTATTCTTTTGTAAAGATCTGTAGGTAAATGTAATATAGTTCAAAGACACTTAAGTCAGGAGGTCTGGCAACCTTTTGTATATTATGAAGGTATTAAACAAATTGCCAGCATAATTTGGTTCTGATCGTGTGGTCTTAACCCTTTCAAGTGAAACACCAACTCAGTTTATCCAGTCAGTTAACACTTAAGACTTCTTTTCTCCTCTTGACTGACTGGTTAAGCATGCTAATCTTATTACATGGTTGACCATGACAAGAAACAAATTAAAATCATATCAGTTCATGTGGAATACAGAAATATCAAAATAATCTGCAGATGATTCTAGATTGAAATTAGTGAAATAATTCCACATTTTCGGTTCCTTGGATAAGCCTCCAGCTTGCACGCACCTTAGGTCAGCCTATAAATTTGTCTTTAAACACCCCATCATTACACATATCCAACATTCCTGCAGGTATAACTATCTAATAGGACAACAAAAATAATTATGGAATTAATCACTAATTAATGAGGCAGCCTTCTACATCCTCAAAGGTTATGCAGAAAGCAGGACTGTCCTCTAGGTTTTACTATAAATAATCTCCAGGTTCTTATCAATACAATGTAACGAAAAAATACAGTATTTAAGCATCAAAATTCTCAGCTATGTATCACTAATACTTGCCTGCTCTGTTACTATTCCATGGGTAAGACCAATTTTGAAGAAATAGAACTCATCTTGCATATGCAGTAAACTATTTTACTATTCACTCCTGGCGAAGATATAGGAAAGAAACTGCCGAACACAGAGCTAAATAAACTACCTTGAAACTGCTGCCCATGTGGAGCCTTGTGATGTCCTTAGGCAAACTTACAGACACCTTCAGTCTGCTGGGGATGGACAACTCAAACAGAAGAAGAGCAGAGCATAGTAGTTAGGAGCAGAGAGCAGAGTTAAGATAGTTATAGGGACACGAAAATCAATTAAAAAACCCCAAACAATCAAACATGAAAGTAGAGCATTATATCTATACAATACTTCATATGTTTTTCTTGCACAGAATTCCACCTTCGAGCTGTAGAGAATCTGCTCTGCAGACGAATCAGCAAAGGAGGCTTCTACTAGTAAGTCTTGATTTATTTATTTATTTACAAGGGTCAGAGGGTGTATAATTAGAGAGAGAAGTGGTAATACAGAGAAAGTGTGTTCTCATGATCGAGAAGATGGGGAAACTGGAGGAATAATTTTATCTCTGACACCACCAAGTTTGTATATGGTTCAGTGGGCTCACTTAACAACAAAGGTCATCATAGATGGTTATTAAGCAATCTGTTGGGGGGGATTTTTTTCATCATATTTTTCTATTTGTTTTTTTAAAAGATGCCTATGTCATGGTGGGGGTTCAAGTCTGACCTTATTCCAGTAATGTATCAAGGTGGGCTAAGTTTGCGACTGTGGAGGATCCTGCATAGCGAAAGCAGATGGGTTACCTTGTCACTATTGTTCTATGGCCCTGTGCTAAGGGGTATGGAAGGTTACAGCCCTGGGACTCCACAGAGGTAGCATGAGCCACATGTGAGCAAGGATTTTCGTCTGCAGAACTTGTAGAGGCAAGGCAAGTTTTTTTTATTCAAGTGCTAACTTGGGCATAGCGTATGCACAGCATGTTTTTCATTTATCGGCTGCCCAGAATGAGAGTATGTCAGGGCTTCAGAAATGCTGAAAGTTCATAAAGACACTTGTGTGCTAAGTACAGAAGTGCCTCGTACTGGAGGGGCAGGGGAAATATCTCAGGTTTCTTCACTTGGATGCGCAAAATTAGTGAATGTTTTCTGAACCTGGCAATGTCAATGTAATTGCACTCCTGTTTTCTGACCCATGGCATGAGGATGATACAAACAGCTGCTGCAGCATTTATGATGGATTATAGGGTGTTAGAGTGACAGGAGTACTATAAAAACATATCAGATGAAACTATTTATTATCAAAATTAGTGCTAGTGTCAGACTGAGTATGATCTATGACCACATACTGAGCAAGAGAAATACAAATATGTGTTGAATAAACTGTGTCAGCTGAGCTTGATAATGTGTAGAAAAAATAGTATCCTGTCAAACAGTTATAGGATATCTACAGGATAAATATAAATCAAGACTGAATGGGCAATTTTAATTTAAGCATTTCCTTAGCTTTTCCTTCCCTTTAAAACCTTTTAAGTTCTGTTAATGTGTTTTGATTGAGTAAATTTATACAGTTTTCTTTTTTATTTTTTGTTAGTTTTGTTACTGCAGTGTAATATGAATTACAATCAGACTGAATTGCATCATTTCACAGGATTTCAGTTCAAAATCTATATATAATCAGCTTTGATTTTTCAGCACCCTCTAGAGTAAGCAGAAAGCTCTGACAGCCTTTCCTTTCCTCTTAGGTAGCTCCTCTTTTTGCCTTTTTATTTGACTTCCTGATACTCTGAACATTTAAAAATATTTATGGAAGTATTGGAAAGAACTAAATTGAAACGTGAAAGTTTTAAGTAAGTGATCATATTATAAAAACAATAATGAAAATTCTTTCACATGAAAACCCTACTTCAGGAAAAAAGCCACGCAAACAAAAGTTTTTACCTGGCAACCAGGAATAATATTAATATTAAAGTGGATATTTACAAGCCTGTGGCTGATGTTTTACCTACTGTAACTGCAAAAAGAGCCTGGAAGATGTGCTATAAGATTTAGTAGTTGTATATTTACCACTCTTGCAAGAAAATCAAGTAATTGTTTACATGAGGATAAGTCAGCTCCACCTGTTCCCTCACTGATCCTCCACCATGCTGTCTGGTGACTCTTTTTTCCCTTTACAATTTTATATTCTTTTACACTGGTGCTTTCCCTCATGGGTCCTTGAGCTGCTCCTTAATCCTATATCAAGGACCTCACTTCTGTCTGCAATTGGCTTTTATTGTTTTTGCATAATTTTAAAATTTCAGTGAATTTCTCAGTAGTCTGAGCCAAATACATGCAGCTGTCCTGTCTCAAAACTAGGTCACAGTCAGCTGAGTCCATAGGTGAAGAATAAAATATAATGAAAGCCCACTGCTCTTGCCCCCTGACCCCAGCCATCTCTAATCATACACTTTGGCCCACCACACCACTTAATCCCCAGCTGAGCTTTCACAGGTAGGTCATGCTACTGCTGCTGAAAGGCAATACCATCTCAGCAGACCTACCAGCTTTCATGAATGTATAATTCAGGCAGTATCCCAGAGTGCATGTGGGCTGCTTTGTTGGTTGTTGGTAAAACACTACAATTGAGATGAAGGAAGAACCCAGAAACAGTAATACATCAATAATTCCTAATGGGAAGCTGAGGGTTGCACAAGTTACTGTCTGCCGTTTCTAACAATGTAAATTTTGTTTTCTAACAGTAACATTAACCTGCCAACAAAAGGGCAACTATTTCCCTATCAGTTTCCACTGGTAATGCATTATTCATCATACAGAACTAGAGAGCTTAACTGAAGGTCTTTGGGAGAAGTCTCGGGCAAAACACCACAGAAACTTGGTAGCTAAGATGCTGTTGATTCTTTCCAAGCAAAATAGAACTCCATCTAAAAAATCCAGTTTGCCAACTTTCTTTTAAAAAACATGTTAATTTGTTTGAAAGAACATTGCGAAAAGAACTGAACATGGGCTTGACGTCTGGAAGTTACACTTGATACAGAGCTTTTTATTATTATAATTTTTAATGTCATAATATGTTTGCTGCTGCAACCAAAAACTTTGTTAAACAGGTTGGTGATGGAGGAAGACTAGTTCCAGTGCCCAGTCTCAGTGAAGCTGATAGATATCAACCTCTGAGCCTTGTGATTAAGAAAAGAACATGTTTGCTTTCAAAAAAATCTAAATTCGCTTCAACACCTTTCACATTAAAAGACATCCTGCATGGGGAGAAAGAAATTTCTGCAGGTAAGATTTCTATCTTTCTTCAAAGTGAAAAAATGCATGTTTTCTAGTAAATACAGAACAGTAGATATAGTTTAAACTGTTCAGGTAGTATGATGGGTGTTTAGTAAATGGGTAATAAATTTATCTTGCTTAGTCTTGTAATAAAAAAAGGAGGCAATTATACTAAAAGGCCTTGATATTTTCTGAACTAATATGAATCAAATTCAGTTAAGCCTTGTGTTTATTCACAAATGGCAACAGATTCCTGATGTATTGATGTATGTTGATTAATTGCTACTTAAAATTTGCTTTAAATGTTCACGTTGCTTTGTATACTCACTTTTAACCATGTAAGAATGGCCTCAGCTCTTCAGCTGTTCCATGCTAGTCGTTCCTGCTGATGGACTGGGCTCTGCACCAGCAGAAGCATTTAACAACAGCTATCAATCTGACTGAAGTAATTGGATTTCCATAAGATGTTTTTCCATGTTTGTAATCTTCTTAGTGTATAGTAAAAGCTTAACTGTGTGTAAATTACCTTTTCTATGCAATATCAGAAATCTTTGAGGTGATTCTATGAGAATTAGGAGGTGCAAAATTGAACTATACTGCTGATACTTTCCTGTACCTTCCTTTGAAAAGTTGGTGTAATTTTTGTCTACATGCTACATTTTCTCAAAACAGTTTCATTACTTTATATTACTTATTTTATTTATTTTGAAAAAAAGTCGATTTTGACAAAAGTGTTGATCGCACTAACTGCATTAATTAAAAACACTACCAAGACCAACCAGTATGAGCATAAGAAGACAGAAATACCGACTGACCTCACAAAGGGGGGATTTCAGGATGCAAGCATGACGAAAAAAGTTGGAGACAGAAAAATCTTATTAAAAAGTCTGTGAAAAAGGTTGTAAAATCTCATTACAAAGTCTCACAAAACCTGACTAGTCTTTTCTGTAAAGTTTAGATATTAGTGCAGAATGTATTGTCCTTTAATGTAAGCAAAGAACTTTGCAATTGAATTTCCTTTTTTATGTGACAAATGCAAGCAGTTGCAATATTTTTAGAATTATGAAAAATATATGAATCTTTTTTTTTGTTTTTTTGTTAAAAAGAAAGACAAACAGGATTTTTACTAGTTGACTTCATAATGCTAGTTTATCCTGAGTTTCAAAGGACTAAAAAAAAAAAAGAGTAAACCCCAGACTCTTAAAGGAACTTGTATGCCCAATCCCTCTGTTCTACCTGCTCTATTAGTTTTAATTTGGCAACCAATGCATTCTAATATTCAATGGTTTTAAGGCTATAAAGAAAGCATTATAGAAATGCTTTGGTACTGACCCTTTGATTGCACACTAAACTGATGCAAACTTTCAAGTAAGTCAAAATTAATCTGTTGCTTTCAAAATAAACTGACATGGGCCCTGGAATCATCAGACATACATGAAGCATGTGGTAAGTCTTTCTGATTGGGACATGTGAGGTAAAAGTCAAAGTTAATATTACTGGCACACCCCTGTCTCAGTCAGGTAAATGTCATCAGTAGTAATACCAGTGAGGAGCACTGAATTTCACATCAAAATGGTTAAGCACAGTAGGAAGAGTACCATTTATTCTCTTATTGTGTAAAAAATATCATGTTGAGACTTTTCATCACACAGTAATTATCTGCTTTTACCTAGGTGTCTCGTCTTACCAATTGCTCAACTATGAAGACAAATCAGATGTTTCACTTAATGGTAGAAGAGGAAATCAGATAATGAATGATGTTGGTTTTGATGTTGCTGGATCAGATTCTATTGCCTTTAAAGCTTCATTTGGCATTGTGACCAAACATGAGGTTGAAGTACCAACATTACTTAAAGAACTTACTACAAGGTTATATTATGTATTTTGTTTTCTGGTTCTATAATTATATTTCATACACTTAGGTTGAACCTCTAAAATGGTTAGGTTTTGATTATTTTTAGCCAATCAATAGCCAGTCACCATCTAATATTTTTGAAGACTCTCTGGTTGGATCACTGGGATTAGACACACAACCTGTATGATGCAGATTGTAAAACTTTTCTGAATCAATTCTTGTCTGAATTACAGTGCATCTTTCAGGAAAAAATATAAATCCAGAGAGGAAGAGTCCATCCAAGGTCCTATCTATATTCTATACTATTGAATATTTGAAATTGATTTTGAGTAACATTACCTAACTTTAGGTTTCAGAAATAGGATTTCTTGCCTTTGTCTGATGCACGAGAGAGCTATATGTGTTATTGCCAATGGAGGTGCTTCAAGGTTTTGTGAGGTTATTACACAGCCTTTTCTCTGAAAAGCAAAGTAGATTTATCTACTTGAATTTTAAATAACCTTTTATTGCTGTTCTCTAAACGCAGTCTCCATTTTTCCAATATCCTTGTTGAGCTATGGACACTGAAAATGAACTTGGTGTTACTGTAGTGCTAGTGCAAATATCAAACACATAGAAATATGATGTGACTAATTCTAGGTGTAATTCTCTAGTTTGTATTTCAAAGATTATCCCTTGTCCATAATGTTACCCCGGTGAATCCCAGTGTTGCATCCCAGTAAATAATTTACTATGCATGATGTGACATTTGGTATTTTCAAATTTTCCTGTAGTTGTTTACCAAGCAGTGCATGTCATTTTGTATCCATTACCTCTCTTGTTCTGTACCTACCTTTTCCTTTTTTATTTGTAACCTCCAAATATTATGATTAATGATTGAGGATAGGAGAAGAGTCCTAATCTTCTGATAAAAATATTCAGTGTTATAGGACTAAGAGCTAATGCCTGTAGAAATTCACCTACATACACTTGTTTCACAATTGTTCCATGTTTATGAGTGATAGAGTTTTTTCAGCTACAGTTGACATGTATTGGTTAACCAGTTTTTAATCCATTGATCATATGCCAGCTTCTATAGGCATCATTTAGACTTCTAATCAAAAAGTAAGCTTTATAGAAGCCCAAAAGTAAAGTATTACAGCTATTCCTTTTACTATTTATTTTCTGTAAATTCTTTCTGACTGACATTAATTATATCACTTTTTTAAAAATGGATATTAATTAGAGTGCATTGACAGTTCCTTACTGTCACTAAGAACAGTGTCAGATGGACAGACCTGGAATTTTCCAGGATGTCCCACATAACATTTTTACGTTCCTGGCTTTCCTTGAATTTTTTAGTGCTTTTGTTCCCAAACACTGAAAACCAGTATGAAGTTCCCAGAGGTTACCTCACTCAGTTGTTTTACTGCTAGGAGACAGAAGTTGTGGTGATTTATTTACTGTTTTAAAGTTACTAATTCTATTAGCTGCTTTGTAAATTGCTAATAATATCTGAATTTCCTTCCTGCCTCCCTCTTGATTTTAGAAAAATAAACTTTGATCATTGTCTAGTCCATCAATCAAGGAAAAGTAGGATGGAAATTCTGTGCGTGGTCATGGAAAGTATTAGAACTACAAGGCAATGCTCATTAACTGTCCATACTGGAATGCGTGGAGAGACAATGAGGGTAAATATGTTTGACAAAATTCTGTAACTTAAATGAACAGACATAAAAAGCTTATTTTTATAAATTATACGGTTGGGTTTTTACTGATATATGCTCAGAAAAAACCTGAAGTAAATCAATATTATTGCACTGATGTAAACTGAATTAAAAGTTGATATTTTGTTTAGCATTGCTAATGTGACTGAGGGATGGGAAATGCATGAAAGGATGGCTAGAAAATGAGCCATTGCTTTGGGTGAAGCCTCAGCAAAAACCTACTTCTTAGTTTGAATCTCCAATAACTGTATAGCCTGTCTTTCATTTTTATATTTTGTCTTCTATAAGACATTGGAGCTTCAGGTTATTACTTCAAGGATTGGCATCTTACTCCCCGTCTTATGTTCTTCCTCCCTCTATCTCTTTTCAGTGTGTTTCAGTAACTGAACCTCCAAATCTGAGGGTTGCCCATTCCTAGTATTTCTAAATAATTCATATAATTTTGAATGCTTGATGCAAGTTAAGCTACTACCTCTGTATCAGACTTTATTAAAATGCAAAGTTGTTAATAGAAAATTCTTTGATTGTGAAATTTGATGTTCAATTGCAAAAATTCCTCCTGGCATTATAATTCTTAATATATATAGTTAAGATACGATTTTGTTTATTTTTTCATTTCAATTTGTAACTTAATTTCTTTTGATGCTTTTCTAAATTATAGTTTCACTTTATTGAAGATCAGAATTGTAAAGGGCGGGACAAAGCCATTGTTTTTCCTGCACATACAACTATCGCTTTTAGTGTATTTGAACTTTACATTCATTTGGATGGTAATTTTGGTAAGTGATGTTAGTTACTGTCATTACTGCTATTATTTATAATGATCTGAGTTTTTAAAATAGTTGCTCTTGATATACATAAGCCCTGATCCCGTACAACGGTATGCTTTGATTTTATGCACGTAAATTGTCTGGCTTTCTAAGGGAAACAATGTTTCAACAGATAATCAAGGCAGGTGCTAGAAAATAGTCTCTCATGGAAACATTTTTTAAAAGTTAAGTATGATTTTGTAATTTCTTTTTGAATCCCGCGGTTGCATGGAGCAAAAAATCACTTGCTTATGTTTCTAGCCTATAAGGAACAGGCTTATGAGACCATCTGATCAGTTTTGCATAAAATAAGAAAGCAAAAAGACCCAAGTAAAGAAGAAAATGTGCAGAACTTGTAAATCAAGCTAACATGTTTTTCAGTCTGATACATCATTACTGCATATGGATATCTGAAGATATTTAGGAAGCAATAATCACAATTACTGGAAACTAATAAAAAAATTGCATAGCTCCTGTAAGTTTTTCTCCTTTTGGGGAAAGGATAGCACTTATGTATTTACATGATTTGCACTAATTAAAGTGTAACCTATACCATTATCAATATTACCGAAGTTGTTAGTAATAAACCAAAAAGTCAATTTAGGATTTGATCTAGTACTTGATAATATCAAATGCAAAACTCTCCACTGAGCAAGGGAGTTAAATAAAGTTTTAACCACCAGATTCACATGTATTTAAATACAGAAACCTGTAGATTCACTCAGTGGGAATTGCTTCAGGAATTGCTTGACTCTCTATAACATTGTGGCTTTCTGTAAGTAGCAAGATAAAAGACCTGATTAGGGAATTAATCTCTGTCTCTGCAGATCTAAATAGCACTATGTTCTAAAAGTTGCAAATAGGTCTGTACCATTTGGCATTCACAGGGTAAAACAGGTATTCCGCATTGCGAAGCACCCTTTTACTGAACTGTGAAATACCTTCCCTTTTGTGAAAATTTTAAATGTACTCCAAACCAGGCATAATTACTAGATTGAAAGTAAAGGAGATAATATTGTATGGTGGTTCTTTATATTCACTTACGTATAATGCTTAACATTAATTTAAGGTTTGGAAGTGGTTTAATTTTATTTTACCTTTATGCAATGGTATGTACATGCACAGTGTTTTTTTTTCCCTAAAGTCATTATTAGTGAAATAGTCAATGAAACTGATATTTCTATTTGCAAGTTGAAGAGAATTCTCAATTGAGAATGTTTAAAACATGGGGTTTTTTTCTTTAAAGTAATATTTTACTTTAAAGGTTTTCTTTCAAATTATGGATAGAAATGTAGGTGATGATACTTTTTTTTATTAAAAAGAAAAAAGTTTTAATAGTTGATTTGGAGCTAGCAGAGATCACTAAAGAGCTCACAGAATTGCCTATTATTTTTCATTTTTAGTTTCAAATGAGATCATAGAAATGTTTCTCCTTCAGAAGCAGGGCTTCTACTTATTCGATATTGACTTAGTCCCTTAACATGATCTTAAATTGTGTATAAACCAAACCAAACTCTGAGGATGTGTGCTGAAAGTCACAAACATTTTTAAATCCCCATTGAATGTGTGTCACTTGATTCTATGGGCTATTACTGTGTGCAGACTTGTATTAAAAAGTGGTACTACCCATTAAAAACAGTATCAAAGCTGAATTTAGTCACTGTTAGCTTTATAGATTAGAAAGTGTATTGAACTGTTGTGCAATTACTGCTTTTGTATTTTGTTCTTCTAAAAACTTATTTTTCATTTTTACAGAACTCTGTGTGACTCCAGTTTCAAAAGGAGGATTTGAGAAAGAGAAATCTGGATCATCTTCACTGACCAAATTAAGGAGGTTAAAGAGTAATCTGTTTCATCGAAGTATGACTTTTGATATTTATATCCAAATGTCTTAGTTAATGTATGAATAGTGGATTTGTTTCTTTAATTTGTGTGCAAGATGAATTTTTAAAGCAGAAAACTTTGATGGAAAATGTACCTCTCAATTTCTTGTGTATTGACATAATTGTAAAGTTCTTAAAATATGTATTTGAGAATCTGACTCACAAATAACAAGTTTATGGTATTGCTCTTCATTAAAACTCTAAAGATCCTAAAAATTTATGGCTGATGATAAACTGGTGTGGAGTAATTATATAACTAACTACAGTTAACATTAAGCCTATTTCATATGCTTGCCATTTACAGCTAGTGTTATGCAGTATAAGTTATAATCTATAAATAATATTTAAGGGCAAACTCTTTAAAAATCTAAAAGTTTAAAAATCAAACAATATTAATTTAAATATTTGAACATACTCTTTAGGCTGTATGTTCACATGGCAAGGACATAGGCAAGATGCCATCATAGTTGCTATTTCTCATTCTGATATGAGCACAACATCCAACAAAACTATGTAGCTGTATTTTCTTCAGAACAAGATCATATACTTTTAACACTCCTTAGCCTAAGTATTTTGAAAATCTGCAAATCTGAGTGTGAAGATAAATGTTGAGTAGTAAACACATCCTTCTAAAGGCTGCTCTGTATAGATGTCCTTGCTCCATTGTATGCTGGTTTTGATCGAAGGGCTTTTATGGACCAAGCCTTCAGTGCTGCTCCAGTTCATGCTAAGGGGATAAATCTTCAGTGAGTGTGATACATCTCAGTAGCTGTAGCTGTCTAAAAGTTTGTCATCCAATCTAAACTAATCGGTCCCTGAAGAGAGAGAGAGAAAAGGTAGGTAGTTCCAAACATAATTTCTTCCTGGGGTGTTTGGATTCTCAGAAATCTGCTAGGAGGTCAACTTGGATTGACCTCCAAATTTTCTCCAAAATCCTCCAAATTTTCTAAATCTGTTACATATTGGTGGTTTTTGGTTTTTTTTGTAAATGCTAGGAGGGGGGAGAAAAAAAGAATTTACTATTTTTAGAAAATAAAACTAGAAATGCAAAAATAAAAATGATTAAACAGGGAAGTACACAGCTGTGATTTGATTTGGCACCAATTTTTCAAGAGCTTGCCTCATGCCTATCTTTTAGGTGTTCTTCTAAAAATATATAGGTCATACAAAAAATTTATGGCTTTTCTCAGTGTCTTTTGTGAAATTAAAGGAAAATATTTCATCACTGAAGGCTTCTGATGGGAAGTAATGTACAATGTGGCATGTTTAGAATAGTTTCATGAATCAGTTGTTATTTTCATAATTAGATTGACAGGTTGTTTTGTAAATGGTTCATAATGTAACAACAAATCATTGCTTTTTTTTGTGTGTGTGTGTGTGTTCTTTTTCAGATAAAAGAGTAGTGGCTACCATTGCTAATTCTGATGCTTACTTGGAGGACCTTTTTACAGATTATTATGAAAAAGCTGCAAGCATGACTGATCTCTCTACAAGCTATCTCGGAGAAGGGTCTCACATCCGAATTAATTTACTTAATAACAACATCCCGAAAGGTCCCTGTGTCCTTTGTGGAATGGGAAGTTCTAAAAGGGAGACAGTCTATGGGTGCCTTGAGTGTTCTTTTAATGGACAAAAGTATGTACGACTGCATGCTGTGCCCTGTTTTGACCTCTGGCATAAGAGAGTAAAGTAGCCGAACTAGGTAAGTGCCTGTTGTTGCAGACATGGGCATAACTGTGCCACAAACTTTTCAGAATTAGTAAATATGACTCAAATTGCTGAAATGCAAAATAGTGAAAGTGCAAAACATTTTATTACACTATTATCTTCAAATTTTTGCTTTCCAGTCCATGACCTTTTACTTGAAAATGCCCTCATGCATTCCCTGACATTGCTTTTCTTTCTAGAACCTTCTCCTTTCATTATCATGATAATGAAAAATGTACTTTTAAACTGTATTTTCAAAATGTCAAAATATATGCTAGAATTTAGTTAAAATTGTTTACACAAACTTGTTGTTACACTCCAAAATCTTGCCTTTATCTATGCTGGCATATGATGAGAGTATTTGTTAATAATTTAGTGTCCTCATGAATGTTTAACTGAAGTATCAGATTAAAACCATGCTAAAACTTAGCTCAGTCTAATGTTTCATTTACAAAAGGGAACAACTAAAACTAGGGGGAGGCGTTTCACATTAGGATGCCATTACCATATGTCAACAGTTTGTTTAGATTACTAAAAAGGTACCAGCTAGTCCTCCTTCTGTGTTTGGTTGGATTGTAGGTCACAGCTGCTCTTGACTTTTTTACGTGTTCAGAAAAAAATGCTTATCAGAAAACGTGTTTTGGAAGCTTACAAAAATAACAGAATTTAATCCTTCCAACAAAGGTTCAGGGTTAAGGTCTTTCACCGGTACATCTCAACCACAGAAAATTAAGTCTGTTGAGAATGTAAACACCAGAGGGCACTACAGAATTATGTCCAATATTGAGGTTGGGAGCGCCATTGGTTGAAGCTCTCCCTGTGCTGTTTTAAACTGGGAAAAGAATTTCAGAAAAGTGTTTCTACCTTTTAGAATGACTTTAAGGATATGGAAGATTTTGTACTTACTTGTGCTGCCACTTTCACTGTGTGCATCTAATTATTACCTGTTGAAAGGAATGCAGCCACTGCTTTTATGTGAGAAAAGTGAAGTATGTTACACAAGTATTACAGTGACATCTGCACAAGCAGAACAGATAACGAGCCTGAAGCAGGCTATTAGCTATTGCTACTTCTTTACATTTTTCCAAAGTGAGGGTAACCAGAATGATGCCCAAATAATTACTTATGTTTATATATAGTATCTCCCGTCATCATCCACCTTGTGGCATAAGTCACAAATCTTTAAAACGAAAAGGATTATATATATGGTTTTAAATCTCAAAACAGAGCTGTAGCTGTCAAAGACATTGTCAGCACTTCATAATTCACATTCATTATTATTTCTGAACTATGGAGCAGCCACACTGGACTATAGATAATATGCTGGGCGATTGTCCTCATTTGTGCTGGGATAGTTAATGTTCTTTCTAGTAGCAGCGCAGTGCTGCATTTCAGCTTTAGTCTGAGAATAATGTTGATAACATATCGATGTTTTAGCTGTTGCTGAGTAGTGCTTACACTAAATCAAGGACTTTTCAGTTTCCCATGCTCTGCCAGTGAGTAAGGGCACAAAAAGCTGGGAGGATAACTGACAAGGATACCTGACCTGAACTAGCCAAAAGCATGTTCCATACCACAGAACATCATGCTTAGTATATAAACTGTGGGGTGCTACCTGGAAGGAACGGATCACTGCTCGGGTCAGGCTGGGTATTGGTCAGCAGGTGGTGAGCAATTGCATTGTGCATCACTTGTTTTTTTGGGGGGTGCTTGGGGTTTAATTCCTTCCTCTCTCTCCATTTCCTATTATTATTTTGTATTTTAATTCTATTTCAATTATTAAACTGTTCTTATCTCAACCTCTGATTTTTTACCTTTTTCTCCTGATTCTCCTCCCTATGCCCCTGGAAGCAGGGGGTGAATAAGTGGCTACATGGTAGTTAGTTGCCCGCTGGGGTTAAACCACTACACACCTCATCCAAGTAAATCATGATAGTGTAGATTTTTAAGTTGGTGCTGCTGAATAAACTAGCTAATTTCATAATTTTACAAAGTCAAAGTTTAAAAACCCACTTAAAATACTAGCTTTTCACAAACTCCATTATTCATGTTAATATTACAACGAAGAGGTTATTTTAAGTTTCTTTAAAAACATTTGTGTTTCGATGTTGACATTCAACAGTGTTCATTTCCTTTAAGGCCTTTTACAATTAAATTTGCTGCAAACAGCAATTCCCCAAGAAGCTGGCCCAGGAGCCTGCAGAATTTTAAGAGTTATGTCCCTGGGATTCTGTTTTCCCCTTTTATTTTATAGGGGATTGAGAATTAGTTAGAATATAACTGGTGAATATGTCAACAGGTACTGGAACCATTTTTGTGTGCTTGATAGGACAGAAATAATTATTTTCATCAGTATTTTACACAATGAGAAAAACTACTGAGTAATACTGTAGACTAGGACATAATGCGGGAACCACAAATAATAGATCATAGTGTTTTCCAATTTTATTTCTTTCTTTTGAAATGTATAACACTTTATTAGTTGAACACTAAAAATCAGATTTTTACAGTCATTTTAAGAGGTATAAAAAGATGCCACCATAAAAAAAATACAAAAAAATCTGTGACAAAGTATTATTATTTAAAATTCAGTGTCCAGAAAATGGCCAAAGATTTTTCTAAGTACTTAGAGTTCATCATGCTGGTAGACATTGTACTCCTTTGCTGATATGAAACCATCTCCATCGTGGTCATTCTTCTTAAATATATCAGCTAAGATTTCATCATGGACTGAGGGATGACGTTTTTTGCCATCTCTTGCAAATTCTTCTTTCAAATACTGGCTTATCTAGAAGAAAAGAAAAAAGTCCAACTCAAAAGCTATCTTCAAGGACATCTGGTGTGTATATGTGTAAGTTATGTGATTCCAGTGCAGACACATCTTAAGTTTGTTTCCCAGCAAGTCCAAGACATACTAAGGTATTAATCAAAGCAAATTTCAAAATTGCATGGTGTAGTTTATGTAAGCATACAGACGCTTTACTCAATCAACTGCAGCAGAGGCACCTCATGTAAAGATAATGCTATGCAACTATACCTATAGTTTTATACATTATTTATTCCAAATTAGTTACATCACATTACCTCAAGTTCAGAAAGTTTCTTGTCACCATCCTTGTCGATTTGATTGAACGCTTCAACACTGCGAGGTCCCTTATTTACTGCATAAAGTTCAATCTCAAAGATCAGTGTTGCATTGGGTGGAATCTTGATCTGTGCTATGAATAAAAAAAACACATTTAAGAAATCAGACACTATGGTCAGAGATCACACACATGATGAATTCACACAGAAAGAGTCTGGGGTTTTTATTACAAAAGGCTGTGTTAATATTAATCTTAAACTCTGAATTTAAATATTATACAGCTAGATAGGAAGATTGTTCACATTCTGTTAGATAAATGATTTTGAGAGAGATTTGCAAACAATGTAATTCCCTGAAATGAAATTACATTGCTCATATCAATTCAGGTACTTTTAAAAATTAAAAAGGGTTTGTGCTATCATGAAAAACAAGTTTTTCTGAAGTTCTCACTTCTTCACATACTGTCACATGATGGATTTTATTGAGAGAGTGGTTCTAAGGCATATGCCTTTATTAAATATCTGCAATCTGATTTAAAAGATTACAGTAATAAACCAATGCTTGTATGTATTTTCTGTGTGAAGAAACAAGCAGGAAAAATCAGGTTTTACCAACTTACTATGAATTATATCTATGGTTAAAGGACTTGATGTAAAACAATGTTTAAAATATACATCTCATTAGAAAGAAGCAACAGAATGCAACTCATCTAATTCACACACACAAAAAAACCCTCAAACAAACAAACCAACCAACCCTAGTACCCCCCCAAAAACCAACCACAAACTACTAGAATACTTTGTCTGGTCTCTGAAGAAAAAAAAAACACGTTAGACTTCATTATTCCTGTGTCAAAGCATTTTCTGATGTCTGATGTAAAAAACCACTGCCTATAAAACACAGAGCAGTGTATCATGCATCTGGCAAAAAAAGGAACTGAAGAGAGTCAGTAACAAACTAATGAGATCTAAAAGCAGTGCCAAAAAAGCATCAAGAAATCATGCAGCATAAAATTAAAATGTGAACATGCAAGCTGCTTCTATTCATAGCCAAAGCCAGTGAGCATGACATTGTAACCTCGCAATTTTGACAGAATTTTGAGCTTGTGTTCATCCTTCATAAACTAAAGAAAAACTAGAGAATCTACTTTGTTTGTAAACAGAAAGTAAACAAAACTATTATTATTCACACTACTAATCTAAAATATCCATAGTAAAAATGACAGGTTTCAGAGTTCAGAAGATTTTCATCTTACAAACTTTAGAAATGTTGAAGCTTTAAATATCTGAATATAAATCATGATTTATATACTATTTACAAAAGAAAGATATAATAGTAGAATTCAGTGCCAGTAGTTTACAAACATACATACCAACAAAGGAAAGATATGTAAAGATTTAGAAAGCCACATGCATCTTTTCTAATTCAAGATTAGGCAGGCATCTTTCCCAGCATGTAGGAATATGCTGAGACATACGCAGAGGACAGGTATGTTGAAGAGAAATAACACTTTCTTGAAGCGCTACCTAGAACAAACAGTTAACACTAGTGTTAAAGATTTGTGTCAGTGTTTTTCCTTGTTGTTATGAGACTTACTTATTAAACATTATGCTCAAGGGGGAAAATTTATTCCTAGTAAACTTCACTGGCTACAATAGAATTGTATGAAAGACAAAACTGGTGCATAGAATTCTGACATAGCACAGCTACCGAGCCATTATTACAGAGCAGGAGCTACCTTTTCACAGAAACTACTACACTCAAGTCAGAGCTGAATTTAAGTTATCTACAGTTAAGTGCTGAAACGCTGCATAAAAACTCTAACTTTTTTCAAAATAGACTGCACACTTAAGCATCATGAATTCAAGTCAGATTTAATGCATTGTACTGTTGGAATTATGTAATGGGATGATATTGTCCACTAACCATCCAGAATGTAAGCAGTATTTTGAAGAATTTATTTATACTTAGATAATTCTGTGGCATGCACTGGATTGCCTTCCATTTTGCTCAGAAGACACAGAATGTCATTGAAAGGCTAAGGTGGTAAGAGTCAAATAACAGAAACTAAACATGAATAAAATATAATAGATTAAGACAAAAAATGCTGATATGAATCAAGAAGATCTTCCTCTTGCTGTCAATTTTTCATATTATGGCAAGACTTGGAAAAACACATTGGGTGTCATGTACTGAATTCTATTAAAAACTGCAAGGCCTGGGTACCGGTTTACGATGAAGACTACTTAAACTGCATAGGAATGAGCAGGATCAGGCTGCACAGCTACAGTCATCACCTTCAGTACCTCCACAGATAACAGGAGGAGCAATTCTGAAGAGTCATTTACAATAACATGTGTTTGAAAGGGTGAAACAGAGGAAAGACAAAATTTAGTATTAAAACTTTTTTACCATATCCTTGCTGTCCATATGCAAATGACGGAGGAATGATCACTTTGCGTTTTTCTCCAGGACACATATTCATCATAGCAATATCTAACCCTTTTATGACTTGTCCAACACCCAGAACGAACCACTTTGGATGACCTTCATTTTGCATCCGACTATTAAAAAGAGTTGTGAATGGATAACTGTGAGTTTAGAGTTCTGTGGTTTTTTTAATACAAAAATAAATTAGCAGTCAGTAAAAGCATACATTAGATTATTAGAACACAAGAATGTTTAGAGTGTAAGAATATAAAGTATAACACTTTTCCTGCTCCATTTATAATTACTTTAAGGTCAAATCTTGAGATGTGTAAGGGGCAACCTCCTTTAGAAATAAAGTAAAAAACCACTGTATGTGCCAAAATCAGTTGCTTCAACAGGCAAAAAAAAAACCAAACCAAAACCAAAAACAACCCCCAAGTAAAATGGCAAAAAAATGCAAGTAAAAATTAAAGTAAAAAGTTAAATGTAGAATTATCCTGTGCTGATTTTTTTTTCTTAAATGATACCAGTGGAGGGAATGAATAAAGGTTTTGTAATAAACTAGGCTTTTGTCTGATTAGTTCAACATGGGAAGGAATGAGCCAGGTATCTGAAGGAAGGAAAAGATTCTCCTCCATAGCTCTGCCCAGGTGAGTCCCACCTCGCTTAGTAGGATGGACCACCATTAAAAGCAAGGCACTGTAAAAATAAAGCTTTTGCACAATGGTTTCTGTGCAAGGGACGCTAAACCAAGCTAAATCAGCCTGAAGAAGAGACGGATGGGACAGAGTGAAAAAGTAAAAACCTAAATGCTAACACTGGGTCAAAGAGGATGGCAGCACAAATCAAGGAGGAAAGCAGTGATAGGGAAGGGATACAAATACTGCAAACGACTAACGTAACCACAGGCTGCCCTGCGCAATGCCAACTATGTGGAAGTTGTCTAAAATAGCCTGCGTCCCCACCAGAGCTCCTCCTCCAAACCCGAGTTTTTCTGTACAGATTACAGCACAGAACATGGCAAGTGATTACACAGGGGTTTTTTTTTTCACCCTCCTAAAGAGGTTCTCCATGTGAGGTGCTATCAGATACCCTCCAAATCGGCTGCCAGTCTCAAGCGCGGCTTTGGTTTACAGCTCACCTCGGTGCTGGTCCCCCTCTTGACCCCAGGTAAATCCTGCATCCTCTCAGCTGAGGAAAAAAAGGCTGAGACGCGGGGAAACGACTAATGCTACCGTCATTAGCGTGGACCCCAATCTGTGCCCAAGCTGGGGGAACAGTGGGTCCCGCTTACCCAGCCGAGGTAGCCGTCTCAGCTGGGTAAGCGGGACCCACTGCTCCGTGGGGGCGAGATGGCTTTGCCACGTACACCACCCGGGCTAGGGCCCACCTTCCCTTCCACCCTACCCGGTGCCCTGGAAGTCCACCTGCAGTAAAACTTGGATCCGTTGCTGGCCAAGAAACCATCATAGTGCGCGTTCAGCAGATCCCCCTTCTTGCTCTTGGGGCTGCAGACCTCGGGGAGGTGCAGCACCTCTATTTTAACCTCCTCCGCCGCCGCGCCGCCTTCAGCCTGCGCCTGGGCCACCAGCAGCGCCAGCAGCAGGAGGAGTAGCGGCAGCCCGCGGCCCATGTCGCTTCGAGGAGGCCGCCGGCGTGGCACTGGACCTGCTGGGCGAAGGGGCGGGGGCTGAGTCGCGGCGACGGGCCCTGCCTAGGGCCAGGCAGCGGCAGCCGCGGGGCGGGCGGTTCTCCGGACCGGCCCCCTCAGCTCAGGAAGTGGAAGGGACGTCAGGAAACAACGACGGCGGGTGTCGGGGGCCGGGGAGCGCGGCCGGGCGCGCATGGGAAATGCCGAGCGCCCCGCGGGGCGGGTGGTGCCGCCGGGGCCGCCGCGGGCCGCCGCGCCTGAGCTGAGCGGCTCCGCCTCCGCGCGCGCAGGGAGCTGCAGCGGCGGGGACGGGAGGTGAGCGCCCATCCCCGCGGCGGCGGCCGCCCGTTCCCCGCGGCGGAGCAGGAGGATGCGGCCCAGCGTCGGGCTCTGAGCGATGGAGGGCGTCCTGTACAAGTGGACCAACTACCTGGCGGGTAGGCGGCGGGAGCGGGGCCTGGGGGAGCGGCGGCGGCGGCGGCGGTGGTGGTGGTGGTTGAGGCGGCCTGGGCCTGCGGCGCAGGGGCGGTTGGCGTCATCCCTGCGTCCCGCGGGCGGCCGGGAGCTGCGTTTAACACGCTGGCTGAGAAAGGATTCGCCGTTCGTGTTCAGGGCCGAGCCGCTGCGTAGCGGCCGAGCGTCGCCCCGGCGGCGGGCGGCTTGGCGCGGCGGGGCCGCCTAGAGCTGGAGCCGGCGCCGGGGGCCGGCCGGGGGGCAGCGCAGCGCGGCTGGGCTCGGCAACGCTCCCCGCGCGCTTCCGTGTGTGTGGCGGGGGGGAAGCGGCAGGCCGCGGCCGGGCCTGAGCCCCCTCCTGCCGCCCTCGCTGCCCTGTGGGCACCTGAGCGGCCCCCAGAGCCTCCCGATGTGCCCGGCCCCGCCGCCTGCCCCTGCGAGCTAGCTGGGCAGGTGCCTCTTGAGACCTGGATAGCGCCTTGCCGACTTGGTCAGGGACTCTGAACAGGACAGGCTGCAGGGAAGCGCCGCCTGAAGTGTCTTGTTCTAACGGCCCAGGGGTAGGACCTCCCTCTCCACCTCTGCTGCTTCTCAGAAACATTGCAGCATACAAGCTTGGAAGGTATCCTTGCATCTTTAAGTCTCGGTGCTAAGTGTAACAGTCTGAATTCTCTTTTAATTTACCTTCGGATGTTATTTTTTTTTTTTTTTTTTTTTTTTAAGTCTCCTGCTCCTGTATCTTTACCGGCAAAACCTGCAAAATATATAAAAAAGCCAGTTCTGTGTGAAGTCTTACGAAATGTATTTTTAGATGCACTGCAGGCAAAAATACACCAAATGCCTACTTTTGCCATCAAAACTCTGGTTTTATTTGCCTCATCCTCTGTTGTAACAGAGATGCCATCTCCCTCTGGAGATAGCAATGGATAGACGGTACTATCAAGGTGAAACAGATTTCTCTTCTGACACTGTAATAGGACTAATTGTCCCTCCAGAGCAAATTAGTGTTGGATCATATACCACGAGGCTTAATCAGGCCTCATGTTTGACTGCTTTGGCAGTATCTTCTTTGCCCTCTCATTCTTTGGAACTTCATGTGTGTTCTGCTTCAGCATATTCAGATTTTGAATGTGGAGTGGTGTGAAACTCAGTTCTGAAGGTTCATAAAATGTGGGCCACACTGCCAGGAACATGCGCGCTTGCTGTGAATTGAAGTGTACAGAGCATAATCTTGTGTTTTTCCGAGCAAATATATGTCCACATGTACTGGTGTTCCAATGAAAGAGAACAGATGTACTGTAATTAAATAGCTATTTAGTAAGATGTTTTTGTCACTTCTTCACAATAAATGTGGAGAAAATGCGTATAGGAAAAATTGTGGTTATGAAAGAAATGATGAGTGTAAGTTTCTTTTCAAAATAGAATGGAAATTGTCACTTTCACTTATGTGACCAGAAAAGTTGCTGTAGCAAAAAGAAAAAGGTCACAGTTAATGAGCCCTTGAGGTGTTTGATATAAACTTCCCATTAGAAGTCTGTGATTTAATAAGTAAATACTCAACAGTAACTGTGGTTGCTCTGCAAGCAAAAGACTGTTATATCAACACACAGCTAACTTCTGCTAAAAGTAACCCTCTAAAACAGTGAACTTCAGAACCCTTCCTTTAGTCTGTGCTGGCCAGCTGATAGCATCTGCTCTTGCCTTTCAAAATTACAGTGCTTCAGGAATTCCCTACAATTTCTGGAATGTAGGAGGGCAGCAAATTAAAAAAATAAAAAAAAAGAAAAGAAAAATCTAGTCATATTAGTAAAATTTTTAAATTTTATTACCAACTTTCTTGGAACTCTACTATCTGTTTCTGTAGCCAGAAATAGGCTGTAGTACTTGCTGTCATTAACAGTAGAAGCCGAGCAGCAAAGGAGCTTGTTATTATTGCTGAAGCATTGTGGAAAACATTTAATTTCCTCCTTCATTAAAAGCAAACCAGAAATGCAGCTTTATTCCCTGCCCCCCAAATAATGAGTGTGCATCTAAGAATTTGTGAACTACAGATTTGTTAAATATTTTGTCAAACATAGGTTGCTTTGTTTGCCCAGTTTGAAATCAGAAGATGTGTTTTTGTTCTTAAGCTTGCTTCTGTGAGGCACTTGGAGTCTTTTTAAGTCATTTGCTTCTGTTTTTTCCAATACCGGCATAATAGGAGGCTGGAAAAGTCATCCGTGTAGAGTCCCATTTTATCAGAATTGAGACAGGCATTGACTTACCAGCTGTGCATGCACTTAGGAGATAAGAGCAGGACAGAGTTAATGTTTTATAACACACTGTAGCAGGGAAAAGAAAAACCCGCATTAGTGCATTTCTGAGCTGCATTTTACAGGACAGGGTCTTCAGTACAGTTATTACATGACTGCATATTCTTTAAGTGGTGATGTACATATACAATTTGAAATATTTCCTGTGGGAGTTGGTATCCCTCAATGCTTGTACTTTCTGCATTCTGTGTTTATATCTGAGTGTGGATTTGCTTATTAGTTATGCTTATTTGAATTTTGAAAGACAGATGCTTACCATTATAGCCAAAAAATTTTAAAAATAGGTACATGATATTATTTCCCTATCATGAATTTGTGATGCGATGTAATGGGCTTGGTCTTACACTTCTTGAATTAGTGTTAAAACCTGTAGTGATTTAATCTGAGTAGTATGAAGCCTTTAGCTGACTTTCAAGAGTCTGGTACCTGATTAAGCTTTCTGTGTTACAATACATTGCTGCTGGATGGCTCTGTTGGAATGGCAGTTGGTAAGCACCGTGGACCACACCATTGTATTGCCAAATATATTGAGTTCTTGGCAGTGCAGTTATGGCCATTCCAAACTGTAAACTGAGCCGGAAGTTTAAGTTTGGTGGTGAGTGTAAAATAAAAGGATAATTTACTCCTATTGTAGGCTGACCTAGACTGTAGTGGGTTAGTGTAGTTTTAATGCTCTACTGGAATATTTTAACTCTATGATATTTTTAGAAACAAAGGTGATTTACTAGGCAAAATGGTTTGCATTTAGTTGTATTAGAAATTAGGGCACTTATTCCAATGAGTGATGTTCTGTGAAGCAGTGGTTAGAAAAAAAGGGGGGGGGGGAGGAAGGAAGAGAAAGGAAAAAAAAAAGACTGCTAATATACTTTAATCCAAGAAGGCTCATGACAATAATTTATTATGTGTTGTAATGCTGCATAGAGTTCTCATAGATATTTGCGTCTATGCATAAACTACTTTGTTTTGTAGAAGTAGTAAAGTCAGAGATTATTATATAATTTTGCTAATGCAAAGCTGGTAAAAACCTTAGTAGAGGAGCTGGTGTATGCTGTCCTCACAGATGGATTAGGGGTGTAAGCCGTGTCTCAGTTCTCCACACAATGCCTGACGTTAAATTGTTGTTGAGCAATGGAGCTGGGCTACTTTCAGAGAAAGTTAAGTGTGAAATACCAAGTTTTCACTGAAACAGAGTAGGCAGAGGGAGAATATACCATAGTAGCTGGTAACATCAGTCATTTATTTGTATCTTACAAATAAGTTCCTACAATCTTCAGAAAGTCTGCCTGAAAAATACACTTGGATGAGAATGGTTCTTTAGACGTGTGTAATTTATCAACCTTCAAAATAGGCTTCCTTGGTGGCTAAATTGAAATTTAAGTTTGCTTTAGAATGGGATATGGTGAAAACTGGAATACTGCTGATCTTGCATCCAAAAAGAATGGGATTGAAATATCCATATAATACTAGTCTTATTATAGAGGTCTTCAAACTGTGCAGATTGTTTACTTCCTGGTGTGTTAATAGTTTAATGTTTGCATTTTTGACAAAAGTTTTAACAGCCAATGAGCTGCATTTGATTTGCAATTTAGTAATTAGACTAAACTTACTTTTCATTATTTGATCTCGCTAGGTTGGCAGCCTCGGTGGTTTGTTTTAGACAATGGGATATTGTCATACTATGATTCACAGGATGATGTTTGCAAAGGCAGCAAAGGAAGTATAAAGATGGCTGTATGTGAAATTAAAGGTAAGAATTAATAGATTTCTGCTTGATAAAATTTTAGCTGCCAGGGAAGTAGAAGAGATCACTGTTGTGGGTTTAGCCCCAGCTGGCTACTAAGTACCACGCAGCTGCTCGCTCACTCCCCTGTGGGATGGGGAGGAGAATTGGAAAAAGGTAAAACCCCATGGATTAAGAACAGTTTAATAATTAAAGTAAAATATAATAATAATAGGAAATTAAAAGAGAGAGGAATAAAACCCAAGGAAGACAAGTGATGCACAGTATAATTGCTCACCATCTGCTGACTGATGCCCAGCTCATCCCCGAGCTGTGATCAGCCCCTTCTGGCCAACTCTCCCGAGTTTATATACTGAGCAAGATGTTCTGTGCCATGGAATACCCCTTTGGCTAGTTTGGGTCAGCTGTCCTGGCTGTGCTCCCTCGCAACTTCTTGTGCATCTCTTCACTGGCAGAGCGTGGAAAACTGAAAGTCCTTGATTAAGGTAAGCACTACTTAGCAACAACTAAAACATCTTTGTGTTATCAACATTATTCTCAGACTAAAGCCAAAACACTGCACTGAAAGCTACTGGAAAGAAAATTAACTTTGTCCCAGCTGAAACCAGGACAGACACTGAATCATGAATGCTAGTTTTTCAGAAGAGCAGCAGCAGTGACCCAAAAGGGGGCACTATTATAAACCAGAGATGTTTAGTCTTTTGTTTTCCTGAGTAATTTTTACTTTAGTTACGGTTAGCAGCTGCCCACGTGCATAGGTGATGGATATAGTAGAGTTAGTAAGTGAACTGTTCGTGTCAGACTGTAAGTTTAGCATTTAGTATGTTCTAAGCTGTAGACCAACCTCCTTGGCTAATAGCAAGACATTGTCTAACTCTCCCCTGCTTTAAACGTTTCACCTCTTTCCAGATACCTGCAGATGATTGGGCTTTTGCAGTGGATACTTTATGAAAAAGTGGGAGTTCTTATTTTACATGGGCCAATAAGTATTTTTCATGTAGTAACCCCTTTTTGTTACTGTTTCTTTAGTGTAGATGAAATCAGTGATGTAAAGTGGAAGATCCCATTTTTCGGCTGTTCCAGTAGTTTGTTTTCTTGTCATCTTGTTCTTTTGGCGAAGAAAAGATAATAGTTGAAGTCTGGGTTTGGTGGAGTCTCCTGCATCCATAAGTAGTGGAGAGTGGGTCTGGAGGATCTGTGGTTGATAACATGAAACTCAGGAGTATATTTGGTTATGATGCAGTGTTGAGTATAATAGACTATAAGCAAAAGTCCCTGTCAGTTCTTCATTCTAAGTCTCTGCAACTTGAAGCCAGATTTCGTCTAGAAGGGAGATTACTTCAGTTTTTAGCCTACTCCTCTGTAAATACTTGTCCTTGCACCAAAGCTCTTCAGTGTGTCATGTTTAGACCAGGTTTGGTATATAACAGTTATTACAGATTGATATTCAGTATATTGTTAATGCAGAAAGGGAACCTCATTGTACTTGAGTCTGCCTGCTGTTTGGTGTCTTGTGTTCCTGCTGACTTGAAGGCACGCTGGGGAGAAGGGTTGAGCAGCTTTGGGCTTTTTGTTGTTTAGTAGTGGTGCATTATGATTTACTGTATTACTATGGGATTGTAATAAACAAAAATACTTAAATACTTTGATCAGTATTTAATAAACTTAATACTGAGTTTATTTTTTTCTTCAAAATCGGGGTTTTTTTTTTCCCTCTATCATAAGTTCATGCAACAGACAACACAAGGATGGAGCTAATCATCCCAGGGGAACAGCATTTCTATATGAAAGCAGTTAATGCAGCTGAAAGGCAAAGGTGGCTGGTAGCATTGGGAAGTGCAAAAGCCTGTTTAGCAGATACCAGAACAAAAAAAGAAAAAGGTATGTGTGTTTCCTAGAGCATATACAATCTTACCACTTTTTCAAATGCTTGTTTTCAGATAATGATAGTCAAATATTGTGGTAGAAAGCCAGTGTTGATTGTCTTTAAATATAAATTGTAATTATTTCTAGTCATCTACATGGTAAATTCCCCCTTGATGTTTGAATTAGAGGTCACCTCCATTGACCTTTTCTATCTTTAAGAAGCTGAAATACCACCAACTTCTTGTCGTTAAAAGAACAAACCTACTGTTTGTAGCTGTTGTGATGCTATTTTATTTCTGCTGTTTTGATTCTTTATAGTTAATATTGATTTTTCCATAATTTTTCTTGGATGGGTTAACATAACCATTTCCAGCCACTTTTGTGGGCGTAAATTTCATCCATTAATTTTTTTCTAAATTTCATTGCAGCTAGAAAGATTTCAGCTTTATCTTTCCTGTATTATGCCTCTCTCATAACAGTCATTAAATTAGCATCAGTTATCCGAAGGTACAAACTGTTGTCTGCTTCAAGTACTGTTCTTGACACATTGCAGAATCCAATTTTCCTCAAAATTAAGTGAAAGTGAAATTTTAAACTGACACTTAAAATGAAAAGTGCTTAAAAATTAAAATGTGTACATACATTGTATGCAGTAAATTGATATTTCCATTATTTTTTATAGAAATAAGTGAGACCAATGAATCTCTTAAAACCAAAATGTCCGAACTTCGTCTCTACTGTGATCTTTTAATGCAGCAAGTTCATACAATACAAGAATTTGTTCACCATGATGAGACTCGCTCTCCTCCCAGCATTGAGGTATAGAATTTTTAGAATGCCATTAGAGAACCTAATTATAAAATGCACCTCAAGTTTTTGTTGACATCTTACTTTTTCATCTCCCTAATAGGAGGAGATTTAACCTAAGGTCAATTTTTGAGTGCTTGTATGTATGTAATACTAACAGTGATCATATGCACATAAAGTACCTGGATAATTTAACTGTAATTCTAACGTGCATTAGGAAGCAGTTGTGTTATTTATCATTTGGTTAAACGGCCAGAAGAACTCCCATATGAGTTATGCAATAATTTGTCTTGTTTCTCATCTCTGTTATGGGCAGAGAGTTGAAATGACCTTGTTTATCTATTCTTTACTTCTTTGTGTAGGAGGGTATTCCATTTTTTTATCAGTGAAAGTTAGTGTTACAGGTATTGGAAACCTGCAGTGCAGATACATCTCTCTGAATATGCACAAGTACAACTATTCTAGTATTTCTGCTTTGGAATGAAAGATGGCAGTGGAAATTATGAATGGCTTTGTTCTTCACACTCTTAAGCAGCATATGGGCAATATTGTTGTCCACTTTCAGGGCAAAGCGAGGGGTTGCATTTAGTCACAACACAGTAAATTGTTGTCAGTGTACAGTGAGGTAAAACTGACCTGCAGGCTCCTTGCACTGGAGCAATAAAGCTGTTAGCATGTTCTGCTGCAGTTTATTTATTTCACAGAATGATCTTCTGATACCCGTTTGTCACTCTGAGACAAGCTTTGCAGTAAAAACATTATGCTATTGTTGGCTGATACCCTGAAGAAATTCAGATGTTAGAAATTACAATGCTGTCACATTTGTTTGCTTAAATTAATCTCATTGGACGGTGTACATTTGATTAAATAAAATGGGAAAAGGAAGTTCTTAGTGGTAATGAGGGAAATTAGTGTGTGTGTGAGCGGTCGTGGGGGAGAGTGGTATTTGCACCTAATTTTTATTTTTTTTTATTCTTGCTTGTGCTTTCATTTATTTTCAGAACATGAATGAAGCCTCTTCCTTGCTTAGTGCCACATGTAATACGTTTATCACAACGCTTGAAGAATGTGTGAAGATTGCAAATGCCAAGTTTAAGCCAGAAATGTTCCAGCTGCCTCACCCTGATCCCTTAGTTTCTCCTGTGTCACCATCACCTGTCCAAATGGTTTAGACATTTTGAAATACTATTTTTTTTCTAAATGTCATTTTGTTGGTTGGATGGGGGGAAGAATGGCAGAAGACTATGCTATTGCAGTGTGCTATGATGTCAACAGTTGAAATCTTGACTCTGTTATGATCGGTACTGGTCCTAAATATGAATCAATAATTTTCTATTCCCAGTATTTGTTTGCTAGCCTTTACATGACCAGAGTAATTTATCATACATGTCAAGACCCTTGACATGAAGTATCTCATAAATGACTGAGGTTTAGCTTTTCCTCAGTTCAACTGTTTCTTTGGTTTTTAGAAGGCTAGCTGTACACTGATCTTAAAAATTTCATTACCTTGCCTCCTATATAAACAGATAAGTGCCTTGTGGCTTGAAGCACTTCAGCAAGATAGCATATATTTCAGTGTATGTAATTCAAAATGTTTGTATTAATCTAACATGCCCTTATCTAACAAAAAGGTGAAGATGTTACTTAGGTAACTCTTCACTACTGATTACCTCCCTTAGTAGGACAGTGTATGTGGAATCATCTTAAATGTCTTCTTGATCATACGTATAGATTCCAACTGTATTGTGGGATTTTGTTGTGGGAATCCCTTTCTTTGCACTTGGATCTCTTGTCTTATATTCAATCAGTATACTTGCAAAGCTGATCATTATTGATTTAAATTAGTAGCTTTCTTTTGATATGCGTAGAGATCTGACAGTGATAGCAGAAGAACCACAAAGAATGAAGAGGCAGGATATGGCTTTATTGTGTAATGGGGAATTTAAGCTGGCATTTGGTAGAGGAAAAATGTCTTGGTATTTTGGTATATCATAGCGATTAGCAAATGGCTCTATGAATAACTTTGGAGCAAGAGAGTGTGAATTCCATAGAAACTAGGTAGTATTTTTTGTAGTCAACTATTTCCTGTGTGAATGCTTTAAAACATTAAGTACTGGTGGCAATCTGTTTGTTTTCATAAAGTTAAATCAGATTTTTAACTAATAATGATTGTTTTTAATAATAATAATAAAAAGATTTCTTCTCTCTTTGTAGAGACTGTAAATAAAGTAAAAATTAATGTAGGTATGCATATATTCTTATAAGTAGCTTGTGACATTTTTTGGTGTGGTTTGTTGTTTGGATTTCCCCCCCCCCAGATGAAGCGTTCCATTAGCCACTCTGGTCCTTGCTATTCAGAAAGGTAATTTTCTATTTCATTAAGCTCTTTTCTTCCGTCTCAAAAAAATATTGCTGAACCTGCTAGCATTAAAATCAAAATGTGAGAAGAATAGTTTGCTGGGGGAAAAAATATTAAACAGCATGTAAATTGATCTAATTTTGAAAACTAAGGGTGTAGATTATTGGTGTTGGTGGCAAATAATGCAGCCGCTGTCTCTAATACACTATAAAAATTTCTTCATGATATAAACTTTATGCAAATGACTTATTCTGACAAGTCCATTAAATTAGACATAGAGCTTGAATGCTAACATTCTTTTTGGATGAGTATTTCAGATTCTTGAGTTATTTGTATGCAAAGAATATATTACTTTCTTATTTCCATTTTCAGGCTTTATAATTGTGAAAATAAAGAATGTTCTGTTGACTGCCATTTTTAGTTTAGTGAAAAACATTGATGCTAACAGTTTAATATAAGCACTAAAGTTATTTTTAATTTAAAGTATATTAAGTTTGCGTGGGTTGATACAGATTTTGCTGACTGATAGATCTCACTTACTTTGTAGGAATAATCTCTCTGTAAAAGAACCAGTTTCATCTGTTCACCGATTTTCACAGCAGCGCAGAAGAACATACTCGGATACAGAATCTTACAGTGATACTCCCTTTGAAGATTCTCAGAGTAAGTTTGCAAGAGGAGTGGTTTTCTTTTGTCCCATTCTGTACAGTTTATTACACTGTTTGCAGCAGTGTAAAAGTGTACACTGTTTACAGCCGATATCAGCATGAGGAAAAAAGTCTACTGATTTTTGCAAAGATTTGGTTGTAGGATTCCTGTATTATAAATCAGAGTACTTCTGTAGTTTGTTATGAGGCTGACTTCTGGCTTTCATTCATACTGGAAAGGATCTTACAGCTGGAGTAGTTGCATTTAAATCAGTGGGACTACTGACAAGATAAAATAGACACATAACCAGAAAAGGGATGTTTGTAATAGAGTCTTAGATGAATGATGTTGTCGTAAGTGGTGTGGAATGCTCTTGTTTGCCACCTGCTTGTCACAAAACAAATCCTTTCTGTGACCCCTGTGACTGACGGGGTAATTTCCACCCAGTGCATTGCAGAAAGATGGCTCATTTCAGTGGCTGCTTGTCTTTTGTAGAGAATGGCACTATTCTGAAATCATGCAGCCTAGCCAATAATAAGTTAAATCAACCCCCAAAATTAAGAAATTCTGCTGTTGTCAGAGTATTATTCCATTCTGATTAGATGGGCCTATTGAGTTAGTAGGCAGTTCCATGTTCTTTCCTTTTGAATCTTACTGTCATTTTGACTCCATCCTAACCCCTCTCAGGGAGACTGTAACTTGACTAGTTCTTCTTGACTAGTTCTAGTTTAGTCTTGCTTCGTTTCACAGTGCCTAGTGCCTCACTTGGATCGAAAAAGCCTGAGGCCTGTGCACTGGTGAAATCCCATGTGAGCACAAAGAGGTACTAATGCTTTATATTCTATCATGAAGCAAGTATTTGCACCTCCACACCGTTTCCTTGGTTCTCTGATGCTTGCAGGTGAACGAGGGTGACCACCTCGTTCACCTCAGTCATCTGCCACCAGCATAGGGTATGCCAACATATATCCCAAGCTAATAAAACCTAGTTTAGATCCTATTCTGTGTCTCAGTGCTAATGTAGGTGCACATCAGTCTAACTTCCTGTGAGGGTTTTATTGATATCATCTCGAGCTTCTGGTGTCGGTTACCCTGTCTGACACATTTCAGGACTGCTGAGAAGAGTGTTTGACTTGTGTGTTTCTGCTTATACCAGGCTTTTTTGGTTGTAGCTCTAGTTTCTAGCTCAGTTTCTCTGTTGTTTGTTTTTTCTTTCCTCTTCTCTCCCTCCTCCTCTCCTTTTCTCTCTTATTTCTTTTCTTTTGTTAGACGCTCCCTCTCCTACCTTCCAGTTATCTTAGTTCTTTCTCTTTCCTGTCAGATAGCCTAGCAATACCCAACTTGCAGCAAGTCATCCATTTCATTTTAATGATAGAAAATGTTTTGATTAAATGCTTATTAATGCATCAGTTCTTAAAAAAATTAAAATTTCATGTGTTCCTCATACAAAATATGTCTGCACCTCACAGATTATTGTCCTTCATAATGTAAAAATCATTGTGTTTATAAAAAAATAAGCTACTACTTGATTTATACTAGCTGAACATTCTTCATATCCATCATCCTTGGGCATGATATTGATTGAAATCTTTCAGGAAAAGTCCAGAGTAATCATGCTTCTGATTGCTTATATTTAGGAAATAGTTAGCAAATAGAATAATTGACAGAGTTGTTTTGAGGTTGAAAATTAAATACTTACTGATATTTTCTTAGGATCTGCTCACTGTTCTAGAAGTGCTGTTAATGGAGATTTGGTATCATCAACCATTCCTGAAGAAAATAGATCAATATCAAAGGAAAGATCTGAACTGGAAGAGACTTTTTCATCCTTTTCTTCCTGAAGAAACTGAAAGTATTCAATTTTCGATAAATAATGCTATGCAAAAGCTGCTGTAATTATCCTGTTGTTATAGGAAGTAGTCATTTCCCTTTTTAGAAGGATTTCTCTGCACTTTATAGAATAACATAAAACCTATCTTTGAAGTGTATTTTATCTTTATATAGTTTATTTGCAAGAGTATTTTCCTAATATTTCACAGTTTGAATGTGCATTTTTTGGAACAAATGGTGGCTTAACAGATAAGCATCCACATTTGTAAATGTAGCTCTTTTTAAAAAGTGTGAAAGTCTGACTGATACATTAGTAAACCTGCAGGTTATAAACTTCAGCAAAAGGGTTTCATTTTTTTTGGAGAAAGTGCAACTTGTGCCATGGGCCTCTTGGTCATTTGTACCAGGTCATACACCAGGAGCTGTGGTGAGACCTCCGGTGGCTTTTTTGCCTGTGTAGGGGCTGTGGGAACAGGCACTAATGGGTCTACTCTAGCAGCTTGATGGTAATTGACATTTGCCTTCTTTAAAAACACAAGGATATACATAATCTTATCTGGTCCTTACTTTTAGCCAATGAAGTAGAAATATTTAGTGTATTTTTCTAAGCAAATGTATAAAAATAACTTAATATGAAGCATTTGTACCAAACATTGGATAGTTAATAATTTTTATTTATTTATTCTTTTTTGCATCAAAAATTTCTACCTACTTTCACTACTAAAGATCTAGTAAAGGCTTCAAGATGTGCATAAATTATTTCTGGGTTGTGTAGCATCACAAGTAGCTAATGCAGCACTGTTAAGATTGACTCTGCTCACTTAAGATGTGTTTTTAGCAAAGTATTCTAGAAGCAAGAGCTGAAATATTAGCCCGGTAAGCTGCTGTTGTGGTGAATATTTGTATCTATACTTATTTTATTTATGACATATTTATACAAGAGGAAGCTTCTGTTTTTGCGACTCCTTTGTATCATTTGAGGATGGTATACACCAGGAGATGGATTCTTCTCTCAGTTACATCAGTGTAAATTTGCATTGACTGTAAGTGAGATTGGAGTCTGCCTCTTAATATTTAATAAGTAAATAGAGTATAACAGTGCCTACTAGCACCTTGGTCCATGAGGTTGTTAGTGTTAGCATTGTAAGCTTGTGGAGATTTGGAGGGTATTAATTTAGGGATAAACTTGGTCTATTAAGTCTTAGCTGTAGAGCACTTTAAGCAAGCCATTTACTCTGATTTACATAATTGCTAAGTAAATGTACAGGGTTTTTTGCACTCAAGCACATACCAAAATCTGTTTTTATAATCAAATCTTCTTTAGTTTGGTTTAACTAGTCTTCCTTTTGTGTTTATGAATAGTATGATGGTTTTGAAGCAGGCTGGAAAGGACAGATGGGAATGGAATGGAAGGTTTCCTTATAAATTTCTGAAATGTTGATTTATCTATAACAAAATAGGTCCAAATTTTGAGGAAAAATATATGAGCTGTTGTCCATGTATAAAATACCAGTTTATAAACCATTATGTCAGGGTCGAGTGGAATGGAATAATCCATACAAGTGAAGTTACTTGTGGATACCAGCTCAGAGGTGTCATCTGTGCTGAGTTCTGTCAGTTTTCATGCAACTAGCATATATATATCAGCCACACACATGCTTGTACTTTTTTTTTCTGAATGTTTGCTTTAATGTATTCTATATGACACAACAGTTGTAAAAATAAGTATTAAAAAAGGATATTCAGAGAAGTAAAATACATATTGAATGAGAGTGTTGTCTTGAATCATATGCTGTCTTAAAGCTGCTTTTTTGAAATTTCACTGACGTTTCTGCCAGCCTCTTCGGTGTTAAGTACATGTCACATTAACAAATATATTTTTTCTGGCTTTCAGTTATGACAGAGAAAATAGTTTGGACTTCAGACTGTGCAAAAATCCTTTGAGACTGATCACTAAATGTAGAAGTAAAATAATACTTTTCAATACTGCCATAGATGGATTGTTTGGACAAAACTGGTAATGATTAGATTCAAGCACAAAATTTGCATATAACTATTTCTGCACTTTTGGGGGTTTCTCCATGTCCCTAAAGCTGGAATGATGGCTTTGTATATATATTAACATGTTCCTGCTAAGGTTAAATCAGCCTATTTATACCTGTGCCAAACTCTGTGGCCAAAACACTAAAATATATTTCAGTGAAATCAGTGAAGATGATACGCCATCATACTTCTGGCATCTGGAGCAAAGAAGTAATTTCTGAAAATGATACTTACTGAGGTTACAACGTGTAGAGGCTTTAAACTTGTGAAAATTGATGTTTGTATTTCTTTCCACTTAGTGAATAGTAAGCTGGGGTTTTGTTTGTTTTGTTGTTTAGGGGTTTTTTTTTTTCTCCCAGAAAAAAACAGTCTTTGGGATAGGAATTCTTCAGAGGTTGCTTCTGCATAAAAAAAAATATTTAAAAATTGAAATCACAGCTATTTATGTTAAGATTATTTTCACAAACTATAAACTTGAGTTTTGCTTGTTTTGACACTATCAGTTTTAAGTATTGTAGTGCAGCTGTTGTTCCTGCTGGTAAGTTAATAACTTCTTAAAGGGGCATAATAGCTGAATGAAGGAGATGTCTGTGTCTGAAAACTGTTTTTTGCAGCTATTCCTCAATATCCTGATTTTAAAGAGCTAATGTGAAACCTGCCTGTTGTGGGCGTTTCTTTACCGACTTTGAGGGCTGAACCTGACAGTTTCAGACCTAGAAGAGAAAGTTACTACTAAAGGGGATTTTTATAGAACGTGGATGCCCAGATCCACAGTTGCCATCCTGAAGATTTCTGCTGTTGAAGACATTGAAGACTAAGAACATTGAAGACCAAAGGACCATATGGATTTTTGTTTCACTTGTAAAGTTCCACAGATGAATGTAACGGTGTATGTACGTCCTTAGAATTGCCACTGTTTTGAAAGGGCTCAGCCCCTTGGCAGCTAACTTAAGCAGTGAACTAAGGTTTGGAAACTGGGCATTCCACTGCCCATACAGGGCAGGCCACAGTGATTCATTAACAAACAGACAAACTTACTAGAAGACAGAGGAATAGCCTGCGCTTTAAAACATTATAAAAGAAACACTTTACCTCTGCTCTTCCCCCTGTGTATGTACAGTAGTGATAAGAAGGTGTCATTTAGTAATTCGTTTTAATTAGCGTTTTGATAATTGTTAAGTCTGGATGAACAATCCAGAATGTTGTTTGGCAAGAGCGTGTACACCAAGAGCTATATCCTGACTCTTCTAACCATCACACATATGGGAATGAAGGCTAAAGAGGAAAGCACAACTGTGTCCTATCGATATGTTTGTTTGTTTAATAACAACAAGAAAAAAAAAAAGGCCTCCTTCAGATTTTTCTAAGGGAAGGATAAACAACCATCTCCAAGACTGTCAATTGTAGATGTCAAAGATAATACTTTAAATCCTGTCACTGGACAGGATTTAAGAGTGTCTTCTCCTTTTCCTGGTGTTTCATATTTTCTTGTGATAAATACTGCTTTGGCTCCTTCTGTAGCTGCCCTTTCTCAGTAAACTCGGTAGGCTGCCTAGGCATTTTCTACAAAGTTTGGGTTACAGTTGCAGAAGTGGGTCATGATTACCTTACATGGGTCTATTTTTCTACACACCAACTCATTTTCTGACGTGTCAGATTGAGTACCTTATTTTCTCTGTCATCCTTTCTCCTTTGTACCGCTGCCATTTGTTAGTACTGTGGCTTGTTCCACTGTGGGAATAATTGACTGATTTTTGAGTCTTAATGCTTGCTTTTTAAAAAAAATAAAATACAGACATTAAGCATTCAGATTTATCTTTTTTCATTTTTTTTTTTTTTTTTTAATCCAAGCTCCAGAACAAAAAAAGAAGGGAAGTTTTATTAATTAATTACTTCATCAGAGTTGTGTGTGTTTTGTGTTCTGTTCATATAATTTCCTCCCCTTGAAGGGAAAAGTTGTTGAAACTGGAGCCAGGGATAAAAACTGAAATGCGATGTTAAGACTAGGGTTTCTTGTTTGCTAGTGGTAAAATGAATCTCTCTCTTTTATTATGGCTATCCATCATCACAGTTATTTTTCTTGGGCTACCAATTGTAAAATGTTAGTAGAGAACCTGTAGCCCTATGGTGGAATTTATACAGCACCTCACGGTGCTGTGTTAAAAGGTTTTCCCTTACTCATTGGGACCCAGGAAACCTGAAGTCCAAATCCCTTCGCACACATACCGTGGTAGGATATTTTTCTGAACTTGGTCCTATAGTGCAATAGATTTTTCTCTTCAAAGAGAACAAATGTCAACTTGTACAGTATTCAACCTGAATATAATAAGAAAATAATTTGAAATGTTCTTTGGACATTTTATCTTTGTTTTTTATCCAGAGGCTCCTTAATCTAGTGTCTCGAAAAATGTTACTGTTTGTTTAGGGATGTGATCTGTGAAGCTGAATATTGAGGCTTTAGGTTGTGACTTTATCGATGTCACTATATTATTGTTCACTTACTTACCAGTCTTGTGGAAAAAAAAAAAAAAACAAACAACAAAACAACAAAAAAGGCACTGGCTTAACAGGTCAGCATGTAAAGTTATCTATTAAAGCTGTGTTTTAGCAAAGCCTGTAAGTACTTGAAATCCTACTTTTGCTTAAGTACTGTGCAGGGTTGGGCCAGAGAGGTACAGGCAGAATGAACTTGCTTACACTGCCATGCCAGTGTGCTTTCCTCTTGGTCAAGTAAGTATGTCTAGCCTCAGTAGAGGCCACAGAAGACCAAGTTTCCAGTAGCCTTTGTGGAGAAGAGTCAATGCTTAAATCTGCAGATGTTGTCTGTCACTACTACTGTCTGCTGAGATGTCTGACTAGTGCATTTTTGGTTTTAAATTGATGACATGCTTGTGTACACAAGTTGGTTGTTGGTTAAATAAGACTGTACCTGTGTATTTTTGTGTTTTGTTGGAGGGTTTTTAAACAGCTAATGGAATTAGAATGAGAAGCTTTCTTGATTTTTTTTTCTTCATTGAATGCTTTAAAGATTAAAACAAATGGCCTTTTTTATCTCATTTTTATTATTCTTTTTTACTTTCCTCCCTAAGGAAGAAATAAGGAAATTAAAAAAAAAAAAAAAAAAGTCTGCTTTTGTAGTGAGATTTTTGGGGGCTTTTTTAGTAGGTTTTTAAACATACTACCCTCTTTGTTACTTCTGACAAACTTGAGGGTTGTTTTAGTAGTACGCTGGGAGTCACAGTGGTGCATAGTGTTGATAACTAATGCCCCTGCTCTACTTACGAGGATTTTGCAGCTCCTGAAGCAGTGTTGCATTGCTGTGAATGTCGTTGTTCCCAAGCTTTTTCTACTGACCAGAGTGAATTCTAGAAGCAGAGTTGCTCCTTTGACCTTGATACTCTTTTCCCATAGGTAACCAAAATTGTGACCTGCCTGCATGGGATTTGTGATTCCCTTCCAGGAATACAAAGACAGGCTTTGCTCCTATAGGTATGTCAGCTGACTTGACTTGAGGAATGGAGAACTGATGGGGTATGTGCCCTTCATTACTCACGGTAGGTGAGAACTAGCTCAGGGCAGTTAGGGTCATTAGTCTGTACTAGTTGCAGCTGCCAAAAAAAGGAGGCAATAGTCAGGTTTCCTGGAGGCAGTTGTTTAACCACTTCCAGCAGAGACCAGCTATAACGAAGAGAGATTAGCAATTTATCCACACAGGGTGTAGTGCAAGGCCTGTAAATTCACTGAACAGGTGGATGATAAGAACAGTATAATGTTTAGGGATATGCTAGAAATTATCATTTGTCAATGAAGAGCCTATGATGGAAACTTTATTTTTTTTTTTAGTTTGACATTTTTTTGAGGCTAACTTTCTTGTGGTGGCCAGGCTGTTTCTGATAGAAGGCTGGATTTTCAACAGTTAGCTACCTGGTTTACATTGGAGAATTGTATTGCTACCTGGTCTTTTCTTTCAGCAACTCTTTTTGTAGTGTAGTACAGGAAGTGTAAAAATAGAGCATGGTAAATAAAAACCAAGGAGTCACAGGTTTTATGGTGCAGAAAGCATGCTTTATTTCAAATGAACAATTCTATCTCAAGGAGGTTCAACTGCTAACAAGATTTATTACTACATTAGGAAAACTAAAGCAAATTGAAGTGTGCAGGGTATTTGTTGTTGTAACAACAGTTTGTTTTCAAACTGTGGTTCATTGCTTAGTTGCCCAGGAGTGTCTACTGGATGTCTAATACTACCACACAATCAATCACTGCATCCTACGAACCTCTGAGAGGGGGTACTGCTGCTGCACTTGAGTACCTCAATAGCTTTGTTGATTAAGGGGATGGCCAGGTGATGTTACTTTTTTAAAGCTATTCAGGCAGTCAGTGTGTCAGAAACAGTACACAGATGGCGGGTGAACAAAGTGCTGGCCGCTTGCACTTTGTCCAAAAATAGTCAGTCAGGTATGGAAATTATGACATAATCAGATCCAATGTAAAACATTAAAGCAATGCTTACAGGAGGGTAATTGCAAACATCACCAATGCCTTACATTTCTGATTCAACATAAATATTTGTGCACTATGAAATACTATGCACAGTATCATCTCTTAGGTGTAGGTAATCTTCAACAGGGAGCCTCTCTACCTGTTGAGGCATTCTTAGACATCAACAATGAGTTGAGGCACAAAAATTAGTTAAATGTTGAGCAGGGTAGTCGTTTGCTAGGAAACTTTCTCCTACCAACTGTTAGTTCCAAAAGTTACGTTTCAAAATGTCATAAAATAAATGGTACAAAACTTCATAACCGTTAACTTCGGCTATATACAGTATGTACATGTCAGTGAAAAAAGTGTTTAAAATTCTTAGGTCAATAATGACTATAAGTCATAATGTATAGCTCTGGACTTTGTCTCATTCAGGTAGGTACAAAAATATTTTTCTTTTATATTTACAGATCAGATATTTCAGTCCATATATGAATCACTTGTAAAAAGACAAGTGTAAATTATACAGATCAAGCTCTCTAAATTGATCGAATATTAATATTCACAGTGGCAGAATCGGTACCAAATTCATTTGCTAAATTCAGAGTATAAAGTCCACCGTCGTTCTTCTGGACATCCATGATGATCAGGGTGGTTAGATCGTCACTGGTTTCAATGTGGAATCTGCCTTGCTGGTCCTGACTAGTAATTTGTCTCCCTCTGCAGTACCATGTTATTTCAGGAGCAGGTTCACCAGAAAAGGCACAAGATACAGTGAGAACTTTTCCTTCATCAATGCTGATATCAGATGGAAGAGCTTCAATTTTGGGTGGTACTCCTTTACAAAACAGGAGAAGAAATACCAGGTTAGTCTTTCCACTAAGCCATACAGCAAGTTTATTCTGAGGACTACTTCAGGATATCTGAAGCACTAACTCTACTAGTAATTGTATTGCTCACCTCTCAGACCCGATTTAAGCATTTTACTAGTTGAACTCTCCAGTTGAGCCATGCTAGATTTCCCCATAATACTGCTGGAGCTCATCTCTACAAAGGATTCTTTCATGGAGGACATGCTTTTGGCAGACATGCTGGCAAATTTCATTTCAGTCATGCTGCTACTGCTGAAACTGCTGAATGAAGCCTCTTGTTTAGAAGAAGCCATTTGAAAGGACTGAGAAGAAAAACTTTCGTGCATGCTTGCGTCGCCACTTGTCTTCAATACTACCTCTTTTGGTGGTTCTTCAATTAGAGCTGAGGAGCATTGCAAAGATAGAAGGAAAAACCAATGATGTCACGTTAACAAAGTCATGCAGTTCTATATGGTTAATTTTACAGAAATGAAGAGAGCGCATAGTTTGCTTTCCATGGAAAACTGCAGTGGAGTATAAAATTATTTACAATAATTTGATTCAAGATGTCCAAATTTCAAAGAGTAATTTATAACTGAAATAGGTAGAAAATGGAACAGTTAGTAGGATGTATAAGCTTGAAGGAAAAACATGCTTACGAAGAAACAGTTTATCACACAGCATTTCCTATTAGAACCATTACTAGAATTAGACACTAAGAAATTGTGTGTGTTCAGTCCATGTTTGTAGAAGTTGTGAAACATCTTCAAGTTCTTACGAGCATGGTATAGGAAAGTCCGTATTTCACTGCATTGTTCTGTAGCTACAAAAGGCAGCAGAAAAGCTCAATCACTGCAGCTTTCCTCCAAACCCAAGCACAGTCATACAAGCAAATCATACCAACTCCTTGGTGCTAGGAACTGGGATATGGTACAGCAAATAAAATACTAAACCCAGTTCAGTTAGTTCTCATAAGAAGTTTTAACTGTATTGGTTTGTTTTATTGGAATAGGTTCTGTCAATAAATGAGGAAAGAGTAATTGCCAGCACCAAGGTCTTAACACAGTCATCCTAGAAGGAATGCTCATAGCCTTCCATTAACATGCATCTGTTGACGTAATAGAGCATCTGTGTGTTCCTCTGTGGATGTTATAAAGATTTGTAATGCTGTTTTAGTTCTGTGTAGATAGTACACAAAAGAAATAGGAACTAATTAAGATACCTAAATCAACATTACCTGTGGTGTTTATCGTAAGTAATTTTTGTAGACACACCACAGCAAAAAGTTGTGATTAGTCTGAACATAAGACCCGGAGAACAAACTTACGGAGTACAGTCAGAGATGCTGTAGCAGAACACTGCCCGTGGTAATTTTTTGCTTTGACTGTGTATTTTCCAGTGTCACTTACGGCTGCATTTTGAATCTCAAGAGAATATATGTTTTTAGAGCGTGTTACTCTGATGTGCGATGAAACAGCAATCTGTGGAGGGGAAAAAAAATTGTTTCATTGAGATCGGTTTTATGAATAATTCTAATTTTTCAAGTAGATCTATTAAATAAATACTTACAGGTTGATTATTCTTAAACCACTCAATTTCAGGAGAAGGATCCCCAGAAACTTCACAGGTGAACAATACATCTTGCCCTTCATTGACATTTTGAGACTTAGGCTGCATGATAAATGCTGGTTCGTTGGATTGCTCTTTAGAAAAGGTCAGAACATACTGGCATTTAATAGTGCCTTCATCAGTTTTACCCTCACAGGTGAGTATACCTTCATCTTTACTACTAGCCTTTTTGATAGTTAGCGTGTGATCACTTCCAGAAACACCGTATCTGTAATCATCTGAATTTCTCAGCTCCATTCCATTCAGCACCCATTTTACTTCAGAGGCACCAGGAATGTTGGCTTTCAGTGTCACTTTCTGCCCTTCGGACACTGTCATTTTAGTTGAAGATGCTTTAATTTCTGCTTTCAATTGTTTGACGTCTTCAGTAACAATTGACTTTTTAATGACTTCTTCAACTGCTGCTTTTTCTTCAGTTGTCACTGCTGATTTCTTCTGGGAAGAAACTGTAAGCAACTCATCTTCTTTCTGAACTGATTTATGAGTTTCAGATACACCTCTTACTTGGGAATGGATATTTTTGAATACTTGGCCAGTAAACTGGAAGTTAGTTTTTGAAACACCTCCTTCCCCAATAATTTCACAGGTGTATTCTCCTTTATCGGATTCTGTGAGATCATGAATTTTGAGCTCATAGGTGCCATCTGCTGCATAATGAAACTTGAAATGATGGTCATCTTTTAGTTTTTTGCCATCCTTATACCATGCTACTTCTCTGACACTTAAAACACTGCTTTCAACTGCACAGGATAACTTTACCTTATCTCCAAGAGTTTCTGCTTTCAGATGCTGTTTTATCTTTGGTGGAGAGGCAGCTGGTAGTTGTACTTTCTCTGGTGGTACTGTTTTTTCTGCAGGTGGTGACTTTGCTTTTGGGGGGCTACTGATGGGTTCAGGAGATTTTACTCGTTTAGGAGACTTAACTGGCTCTGGAGACTTTACACGAGGCTCAGGAGATTTGATTGTTGGAGGTGCTGTAATAGTTTTTTCAGGAATTTTTGTTCTTTGAATGGTCAAAGTGAAATGTGCTTCCTGCCTTCCTTCCGAGTTTTCCACCACAACAGTGTAACTTCCCTCATCTGACATCTGGACTGAAGTAATTTCAAAAGTAGACTTGTACTGTGTTCGTGTTACTTGGAAGCGCTTTGAAGAAACAATGGGTTGGCCTGCACGGAACCATGTTATTACTGGTGCTGGTTCACCATCGACATCACAGGAAAATCTTGCAGTCTCCCCTTCAGAAACTGTGATTGACCGTGGCTTTGTAAGGATTGTCGCGGGTAGAGTACTTTTAAATGCCTTGTGTACAGTTCTTTCCTCCAATGATTTTTCTTCAGCTGCAGTGAGTTTTTCTTCAGAAGCAGCATAGTGTTCATATGATAAGAGTGATTCTCTTGTTGCTGACATTTCTGATTTAACCTCTCTTACTGAGGAACTTGCTTCTGTAGCAGATGCTTTCTTAAATGAAGAGACTGCATATGCCTCTGTTTTTGTCAAGTCAGGTAAAATTGACCTTGGTACTTCTTCATCTCTCCGCTGGGAAGAGTATGTAATGTAATCTCCTCCAGTAACATCTAGTGTTGCATAATCAGAGCATTCACCTTTGTAGTTTGTGCATACAGCCCGGTATGTTCCACTGTCATCAATGTGGCAGTCAAGAATCTCCAGAGTTAATACACCGCTGGTATTAGTCAAATGTATCTTACTACTTTCCTGGAGCTCAATACCATTATGGTACCACTTCACTTCAGCAGTTGGTTTTGACTGGACGTTTAGAATGAACCTGGTATTATGGCCACAGGGTACCCGGTGTGAGCGCATTCTCAGGGTAATGCGAGGAGCATGGTCAAGGGTGAAAGGCTGTTGAGTAAGTACTTCGTATTTCCTTTCCATAGTTTTCTGAGTTTTCAAAGCAGATTTCATGGACTCATATCTAGAAAAGATATCAAATCTTGCCATCCTCTCAAACCGAGAGAGTGATCTTTCACTAGAAACTGGGCTAGGTGAGCGTGGTCGAGTTCTCTCTGGTGTTGGGGATCTTCTCTCACTTTCTTCAGGAGGCCGTGACCGAGGCCGAATTAATTCAGATACAGGACGCATCAACTCAATGTAAGTTGGAGAAAGAGATCTTCTTCTCCTTAGTAATCTAGAGGGAGGTGAAAATTCCCTGTGAACGTGTTGCACCATTTCTATTTCTTCTTCTTCTTCTGATGTGATCTCAGTTATTTCTCTTTCCCTCCTTCTTCTGAGTCTACTCTTTTCCTCCTCTGCCATGTATTCGAGCTCACTCCTGTATTCAGAGAGTCGTTGAGCAGTGCCAACAGGACGGAGCAATTCTTCATCCTCTCTTTCATCCATAATCCTTTGCTTTTGTTTAGGTGGTCTGTAGGCAGCCCTGTCATGACGTTGACGAAGCTCTGCGTAGCTTGCACTGGTCTCAGCTTTAGTTGGGATGTGATAGCTTGAATATCTCAGCTGTCTTTTTCTTTCTTCCTCTGAACTGACCTGTGCTGCTGCAGTAGAGTACCGAAGGGCAGACAGTTCAAAGCGTGGAGGGCTTCTGCTTGGAGGGGAAGCAGAAAAGCCTAACTCTAGCTCTTCTTCAAGGCGCAATCTTTCTTCTTCAGTTCTTTTCATGGCTAAATAGTCATCAATAGGCAGAAGTAATTCCTCATCAGACAAGTCACCAAGCGATCGCCTTCTTGGTCTATAGTAATATTCATAGTCTGGAGATGGGGTACGCCGACGTGCTGGCCTCACAATTTCCAGATCGTCTTGTGTTAGCTTTGGTATGCGCCATTTAGGCCTATACTGATCAGAAACACGTGGTAGTGGCATCACGTAAAATTGCTCCCACCTAGAAAGACGTATGCGTTTCTGACGTTTCTGAACAGTTCTCTCAAGTTTTCCTGGCATTTCGTACTGGTCTCGTAGCCTCTTGTACCACTTCATGTCTGACAGAGGCACAAAGTGTTTAATGTTCTGATCTTCCTCAAGAGTAGTGCGCACATGTTTGCGAGGCTCTGGGACCTCGTAGGGCATGCGAAGTTTTCTTTCTTCCTTCTTTTCTTCTTTCTTAATTTCATATTCACCTTTGACAGTCTTAGTGCTAACAGCTGGTTTATATAAGATAGCAGCTTCTCTGAGAGCCTCTTGTGCAGTTTGTGTCAGTGGAACAGCTTTGACACCAGAAAGGATTTCTGCCATTCGTAAGGTCTTGTCAATTTGCCTTTGTACGTGCTTCTCCCGCTCTTCTTCAGACTTGTACTCACGCTTGACATATTTCAAGCGTTCAACCTTTAGATAAGCCTGACAGCTGGTAGATCCAGCACTGTTTGTGGCAGTAACTCTGTAATAACCACTGTCTTCAGGTAAAGTATCTCTGATATGCAAAGCATAATAATCTAAACCTTCATGAATTATATCAAAGTTAGGACCAAAGGATAGGGGTTGACCGTCTTTCTCCCATTTCAGCGTTGGTTTCGGTACACCAGATACCCTGATCTCAAAACTGACATTTTGGCCTTCTTGACATTCAGCATTTGCCAGCAGTCTTTTAAACATTGGCCTTAGTGTGGCATCTGCTGGAGGTGGATGTGGGATCACAGTCAGCTTAGCTTTGCAGCTGTCTTCACCATATTTATTGCGTGCCACAATACTGTATTCAGCATCATCCTCTTCAGTGACATTATTGATCACGAGTTGATAAAGACCCTTGTCTGATTCAAAAGTATACTTCCTGTCGTCATCACCAGGTTTGATTTTCTGGCCTGATTTGAACCAGGTTAAGCGAGGTTCTGGGTGAACTGTTATAGTTACTCCGAACCTGACATTTTCTCCAATGTATGCAGTGCGGTTGTACAGAGGCAAAGTGAATTCTGGTGGACGCTCTAATAGTCTCATAGTATCAACCCGCCGTTTCACTTTCCTAACAGTTCTGCATCTGTAGTGCTCAGAAATTTCTCTCACACCTTTAACAAAAAGTTCTGCATAAGAGCTGTCTTCACCATAGTCATTTACTACCTTGCATCTGTAGGTACCATCATCGGATTTAGAAACATCTTTGACATACATGGTCGCCACACCTTCTTCATATTTGATTTCATATTTCTCGTTGCTTTCTAGTTGCCTCATACCAAAGTACCATGTGACTTGTGTGGACTGATCATAGTTTTCAATCCTACACACATATTTGGCATGCCCTCCTTCTTCCACAACAGCATGCTTTATCTGCCCAGTGATGGGACCAATGTCTATTGGTGCAACTTTTACTTTAGCCACTGTTATGCCTTTCTGAGATCTAATTGCGCCTCCACAGGAAATACGGGCTACTGAAACAACTGTGTTCCACTCCTTCTTAACTAGGGTTTGGTAGTAACGCCTGTGCCTCAAGGTCTTGATGACTTTAGTGCTGGTCTTTTCTGTTTGCTGTTTTAGCCACACATGGTTAAGTGCTTCAGCAGCTGTCATCCGAGCTTTTCTTTCCTTTACTAGTAGGCGATCAATGAAGTCCATGGCCTCAATGCTTATGTCTTTGAATGCTTCATCATCAAAGTTATATTCAGCATTTAGAATATTTTCAATAACTTGTTGGTTTGTTTCAGCAATGAAAGGATTGATGCCACTGAGAAGTATATATGTTAGAGCACCAACTGACCACATGTCAGTAGCTGTGCTGACCAAATCATGATGATGTACTTCAGGCGCGTAATATTCAGGAGAGGTGAACTGGAGTCTAAAGCTGTCTCCAGGCTTCAGTTGTCTGGCTTGACCAAATTCAACAATTTTGACTGCAGAGCTTCTTCTTGTGACGTAAATAATGTTGTCTGGCTTAATATCAAAATGTCCAATGCTGTGGCGATGTAAAAATTCTAGTGCATCGCAGACCTGGCGTACATAACTTACTATTTCTCTTTCATTAAGTTCAAATGAAGCTGTGCTGATTCTTTCAAAGATGTCAACTCCAGAGATGAATTCAAAGATCATTACCAATTCTTCTAGGCTCTCAAATGATTCATGAAGATACAGGATATTTCGGTGCCTAGCAATGTTAAGAATGGAAATTTCTTTCTTTACCAAAACTTGGTCAGCACCCTTTACTTTGACAAACTTAGCCAGGTAAGTCTTCTTTGAAACTGCCTCAACACAGCGGTGTACAATGCCAAACTGCCCACGTCCAAGCTCTTCTGCAATCATGTATTTGTTGTAGAGTTCCTTTGTAGAATAGTGAGCTGCTTTATCTGTGGTGATTTCTCTGGTCTCATCAACTTCTTCATCATAGTTCGTTACCCTGGTCTTATCTTCTTTTGTTATAATTGGATCAGTAGGTTCAGAAGGCTGGCTTTGGCCAAACTTGTTTTCTGCAATTACACGGAACTGGTAGGTGGTTTTGCCAAACAGGTTCACCACTGTGTATCGTGTATCACGAGCCTGTGCAACACGAATCCATTGCTCTGCTGTTGTAGCACGTTTCTCAATAATGTAGTTTATGATTCTGCTTCCACCATCAGTAGCTGGTTCATTCCAGGTTAAGTTAACTGAATCCCTTGAAATGTCAGTTACCTTCAAACCTCTTGGTGGATCAGGCACATCAGCTACATCTAATTCAACTGTTTTTTGATCAATTCCAAACCTGTTTTTGGCACAAACAATGTAAAACCCTGCATCTTTTCTGTCAACACCATTTGGGAAAACAAGAGATGTGAATGATCGTGTAACAATGACTTGGTAGTGTCCATTAGTATCAATGAGGTCTTGTCCCTTCTGCCATGTGATCACAGGGGTAGGCTTGCCGCTGAATGGAATCTTGATGCTCACTACTTCCCCTCGGAGGGCATGAACAGCTCCCATGCCTTCCAGGTTTTTGGGCAAGTGAATCTTTGCAGGAACTGGAATAGAAAGAGAAAGAGAAAACAACACATGACCAAAAGCACATGAGAAGAGCACCAGTAATCTAAATATTCAAAGCTTTAAAAGACTTTGTCTTAGGAATCAAGACCGTTCATTCACCTTCAACGTCCAAAGAGGCAGTCCCAGACACAGATCCTCCTTGGTTGGTAGCTCTAACTTGATATACTGTGGCATCATCATCTGTTACATTTGTGATGACCAGCTGGTGATATCCACCCTTGAATTCCTGTATCTTGATCTTTTCACCATCTGGCATGATTTCTTTGCCCTGTCTGTACCACTTGACAATTGGTTTAGGATGACCAGTGACTTTGCAAACAAATGTGGCATTAGCTTGAAATTTCACATTCAAATTCCTTAGTTCTTCCTTGAAGTGTGGAGCTTGAATTGGTACATCAGATGTGGGAGTGACTGGTTGTGATACCTCACTCCACTCACTTTCACCACCAAGATTTTCACATTTGACACGGAACTCGTATTCGAGACCTTCAATAAGATCTTTCACAGAATAGACTGTTTCACGAATTTCATCTGTTGTAACAGAAATCCACTTGTTCTGTTTTTTCTCACGCTTCTCAAGATAATAAGTTCTAATCTTTGCACCACCATCACTTGCAGGTGGCTTCCATGAGACGACACAAGAATCCTTTGTGACAGCACTTACTACTGGCTGACCAGGTTGTCCTGGTTTTTCTGTAAAGAATAAAAAAGTGCAAAACCAGAAGTGAGCTTGCCTTTGTAATTACAGGGGCACACAGAAGTTGATATTTTGTCATCTACTTACCAAATGGAGGCTTCATAACAACAACTGATGAAACCTCCAGTGCTTCACTAATGCCATATGTGTTCTGAGCAGAAACACGGAAATAATAGCCTGCATTTTCAGTTAGGTTAACAATTCTACAGGTTGTGCCTGAAATGCTCGAAGATACAAGTTGCCATTCTGCTCCTTCCTTGGCTTCACGTTTCTCTATGATGTAACTGGTTATCATAGCACCTCCATCATCCTCCGGTGGTTTCCAGCTTATCACCACAGAATTCTTCAGTATAGACTCTATAATAATTGGCCCTACCGGTTTATCTGGCTTATCTGTAAAAGAAAAAGCATGACATTTTTAGTTATTTTGCCAGCAAATATTTGAGAAAATATTCCACAAAAATACTGCAAATAAAATTAATTACCTTGTACTTCCACATTAAGCACTGTGTCAACCGTTCCAAATATGTTACTGAGTTGCACTTTGTATTTCCCAGCATGAGCCTTGTGTTGGACATTCTTGATAGCAAGATGAGTATAATGCTCTGTGTTCTCAATAGTAATTGTTTCTGATCCTCTCAAAGGTTTGTTGCCGTAGAACCAAGTTATTGCTGGTACTGGTCGGCCAATATACACGACGTGAAGGCGGAGGGTTCCACCTGCACCTGCATAGTACTTCTCTTTCAATGGGAAGCCAGGGTGGAACTGAGGAGGAGCCTGCAACAATAGCTTGCCACTAGTTTCAATTTCTCCGACGTCATTGGTAGCCATACAAGTGTAGAGACCTTCATCCTCCTGTTCATCTGTCATTACTGTCAGAGTATGATTGCGACCATCAGATGACATTTTGTATTTTCGGCTTTGCACCAGTTCTTTGCCAAAGCGGTACCATTTAATATCAGGCAAAGGTCTCCCAACAATCTGGCATGTCAGCTGAGCTGCTTCGCCCAGTTTAGTTGTAACATCCTGCATTTCTTTTTTGATGGCAGGTGCTTCTCCAGCTATGACAAAGAAAATTTTAAAATCATTAAGATTACTATGAAATTTTCCTCTATTACTATATTACTGGAAATTACTTTTCATTTATACTTGTGTGTCTTATACTAGAAAGACTTTGCTTTAGGACAGCCATGTTGGCAAATAATGTAACACAAATAGGCAGCATGTTAAGTGCAGCAGCACTGTGGTTTATGACACAGCAAATCACAACAATATCACAGGAAATACAACAATATGGTTTTGCTTACATGTTAATTTAGTTTTCACTGCCATAGCAGTCCTTCGAGGTCTGCTGAGGCCAGTCTGATTTTCTGCAAAAACACGGAACTCATATTCTGTAGCCTCTAGTAAACCTCCTACTGTAAACTGCCTGTCCTTGATGCGTTCTTTATTGCATTTTTTCCAGGTGCTTTCTCCAGACTGGCGATATTCAACCCAATAGCCAAGGATCTCTTTGCCACCATCACTTTCAGGTCGTTCCCATTCTAATGTAATGCTGTCCTTAAATATAGAAGTGATCTCAATTTCTCCAGGTTGGCTTGGTTTGTCTAAAAAGTAAAATAGATACAGAAAATAAATTCCTCTCTAAATGTCACTGCTCTTTAAAGCTGCTCTTCAGAAGATCTGCTAATGCAAACATTTTCTTACCGAATGGATCCTTGCATACAACTGGTTCAGAAGCAGGACTTGCTTCACTTTCACCAATGTCATTTTGAGCAATGATACGGAATTGATATTCAGCATCTGGAACAAGTCCTGTGACTGTGTACATTGTAGTGGTGATCTGTGTCTTATTATGCCGGACCCATTTTTCTGTAGATGTCTCTTTACGTTCAATGTAGTAGCCAGTTACACGGGAACCACCATCATCTTTAGGTCTGGCCCAGGACAAGTTGACAGAACTCTTTGTAACATCAAGCACTTCAGGTGGGTTGTTCGGAGGCTCTGGAGGGTCTGTTAGTAATTGTAACAAAAATAATAGAAATAATAGTGCCATAGCATAAAAACTATTTGCATATACTATTGCACTTTTAGAACCATAATGTAGTAATTAAAAATTATTTTAAAAAAAGATATAAAGGGGGACTTACTTAGAGGTGTCTTTGGCACTGCTGGTTCTTCAGATTTGAGAGATTTGCTAATACCGAAATGGTTTTCAGCAGAAACACGGAAGTGATATTCCACATTTTCTTTTAGCCCTTTCACCACTAGTGATGTCCCTTTCACTCTAGAGTCAACAGTGTACCAGGCAGTCTTCGGTACTTCTCGTCTCTCAACAATGTAACCTAGGATATCTGCACCGCCATCATCTGTGGGAGGTCTCCAGCTAACTCTGACAGAACGAGCTTGTATATCATCATACTCAAGTGGCCCTTCTGGTGGATTTGGAATGCCAATCACTCTGACTTTAATATACACAGCTTTTTTGCCACACTTGTTTTCAAGTGCCAAATCATAGGTGCCTGAATCTTCTCTTTCTGCATCCTTGATCACAAGTTCTGTCTGAGTGTCAGAAGTCGCAATCATGGCCCTCTTGCTGATATCGTGTCCTTCTTTTGTCCATTTGCATATTGGGATGGGCTTACCCTTAATGGGTATTGTAAGCCTGATAACTCCACCTTGTCTCACCATGAGACCTTCCTGGTATTTTTCATCAAGTTCATAGTCAGGATATTCTGTAAAAAAAAAATAACGTCATGCTATGTCTGTTTTACAGATGAAATCATACCTGCGTTAGGCAAATACTTTTTTAGGACAAATTTCAATGAGAGTTAAGACTTGAAGTGTCTTACCAAGCATTTCTGTTATTTTGACGGTTCCTGGCACATCAGCAGGTTCTCCTGGTCCACCAGCATTACAGGCTAGTACACGGAATCTGTACTCTGCGCCCTGGGGTAGATGTGTCAAGGTGTATTCACGAATCTTGGTTGGTGTGGTATTGCATTTGGTCCATTCAAATTGATCGACCTTCTGCATCTCAATTAAGTAGCCAGTAACTTTAGAACCACCTTCATCTTCTGGTGGACTCCAAGCCAGGGAGACAGATGTTCTTGTTGTATCAGTTACTCTTGGATTCTGAGGTTTACCTGGAGGAGCTGGAAGAGAAGATCAGATGGGAGAGTGGGATCTTCTTAATGAATATTTAAAATATATCTATTAGATTTATACAGGAAAACTTAGAATGAAAGATTTTCACTAATATTTTCTTGGTCTTCTCCAGTAAAAATCTGATTTGTTAATACACCCAGATAAATTCCCAAATTAGAGAAAAGAAAAAAAAAAAAAAAAAAGGAGAAGAGTAAATTTTACTAGTATCATTCCCTTCTGCCAGAATGTGCTTAATCTACATAGGAAATCACTTACCAATTGGATCTCTGGCAACAGCAGACTTGGAAGGACGGCTGGGTTTCCCAGTGCCTCTGGCATTGATTGCAGTGATTCGGTGTTCATATTCTAATCCTTCAACCAAGCCAGTGGAACGGTAACGAGTCATAGTGACTGGAACTTTATTTACACGTATCCATCTATCTGCTCTAACTTCTTTGCGTTCCACAATATATCCAGTAATCTGTGAGTCACCATCATCTTCTGGAGGATACCAAGTTAATGTCATGCCATCTCTAGAGATATCAAACACTTCTGGAGTGCCAGGAGGACCAGGAATACCTGTAAAAACATAACACAGAATTAGTGAAGAAAGCGTCAAATGATTCTACACGTTAGCAATATGCAACATACTGTGAATAACAATGTAATATCGGTGTCCTATCAAACTCTTTTTATCAGCAGGTATCAAAGTATTTTACAAACTAGGCCAGTGAAATACTGTTTTTTAATGGGGTAAAGCAATTTTTGAAGGCTAATCGTAGACCTGAGCAGAAAATCCAAGTTTACCATCCAGGTTTTGTGCAGTACATCTATAAAATCTATATCAATTTATTGATGTCATTTTTTCTCAGGAAATATAAGAAGAATACTGTGCATCATAATGTACCATTTTATCTGGCAAAAGGAAGCAGTAACATCTAGAAAAAATTTATCTATGTGTGGATATAGATGCCCATTTAAATATTGTCCTGGGTTCAGCTATAGCAGTCATTTTTCTCCTGCTTAGTAGCTGGTGCAGTGCTGTGTTTTTTAACTTTCAGCCTGGGAACAACGCTGATAACACCGATGTTTTTAGTTGTTGCTAAGTAATGTTTATTCCAACCAAGGACTTTCTCAGTCTCATGCTTTGCCAGGGAGGAGGGGAAGCCGGGAGGAAGCAGAGTCAGGACACCTGACCCAAACTAGCCAAAGGGGTATTCCATACCACAGCACGTCATGCCCAGTATATAAACCGGGGGGAGTTACCCGGAAGGCCCAGATCACTGCTCGGGTCGGGCTGGGTATCGGTCGGCGGGTGGTGAGCAATTGTATCCTCTCCCCTTGTTATTTCACTAATCGTTATTATCATTGGTGGTAGCAGTAGTGGTTTTGTATTATACCTTAGTTGCGGGACTGCTCTTATCTCAACCCGTGGGAGTTGCATTCTTCCCATTCTCCTCCCCATCCCTCCGGGAGCGGGGGGAGGAAGAAGGGGGGGGAGTGAGCAAGCGGCTGTGTGGTTCTGAGTTACTGGCTGGGCTCAAACCACGACAGTTCTTTTTGGCGCCCAACGTGGGGCCCTGAGCAACAACAAGCCTTTGAACAAATTAAACGAGAAATAGTTCATGCAGTAGCCCTTGGACCAGTCCGGGCCGGGCCAGATGTGAAAAATGTGCTCTATACCGCAGCTGGGGGAGAATGGTCCTACCTGGAGCCTCTGGCAGAAAGCTCCAGGGGAGACTCGAGGTCGACCCCTTGGCTTTTGGAGTCGGGGATATAAAGGATCCGAGGCCAGCTATACTCCCACTGAAAAAGAGATACTGGCAGCCTATGAAGAGGTTCGAGCTGCCTCCGAAGTGATCGGAACTGAAGCGCAGCTCCTCCTGGCACCCCGGTTGCCTGTGCTGGGCTGGATGTTCAAAGGCAGGGTCTCCTCTACACATCATGCAACTGATGCTACATGGAGTAAGTGGGCCGCACTAATTACACAACGAGCTCGAATAGGAAATCCCAGTCGTCCAGGAATTCTAGAAGTCATCATGGACTGGCCAGAGGGCAAAGATTTTGGGATGTCACCAGAAGAGGAGGTGACGCATGCTGAGGAGGCCCCACCATATAATGAACTGTCAGAGAGTGAAAAGCAATATGCCTTGTTTACTGATGGGTCCTGCCATATTGTGGGAAAGCATCGGAGATGGAAGGCAGCTGTGTGGAGTCCCCTGCGACAAGTTGCAGAAACCGCTGAGGGAGAGGGTGAATCGAGTCAGTTTGCAGAGGTGAAAGCCATCCAGCTGGCCTTGGACATTGCTGAACGAGAAAAATGGCCAGTACTTTATCTCTACACTGACTCATGGATGGTGGCAAACGCCCTGTGGGGGTGGTTGCAGCAATGGAAGCAGAGCAACTGGCAACGCAGAAGTAAACCCATCTGGGCTGCTGCATTGTGGCAAGATATCGCTGCTCGGGTGCAGAACCTGGTGGTGAAGGTACGCCACGTAGATGCTCATGTACCCAAGAGTCGGGCCACTGAGGAACACCAGAATAACCAGCAAGTGGATAAAGCTGCTAAGATTAAAGTGGCTCAAATGGACTTGGATTGGCAACATAAGGGTGGATTATTTTTAGCCCGGTAGGCCCATGACACCTCAGGCCATCAAGGCAGAGATGCAACATATAGATGGGCTCGTGATCGAGGGGTGGACTTAACGATGGACACTATTGCCCAGGTTATTCACGAATGTGAAACGTGCTGCAATTAAGCAAGCCAAGCAGTTAAAGCCTCTCTGGTATGGAGGACGATGGCTGAAGTACAAGTATGGGGAGGCCTGGCAGATTGACTATATCACACTCTCACCAACCCGCCAAGGCAAGCGCTATGTGCTTACCATGGTGGAAGCAACCACCGGCTGGCTGGAAACATACGCTGTGTCCCACGCCACTGCCCGGAACACTATCCTGGGCCTTGGGAAACAAGTCTTGTGGCGACACGGCACCCCAGAGAGAATTGAGTCAGACAATGGGACTCATTTCCGGAACAACCTCATAGACACTTGGGCCAAAGAGCATGGCATTGAGTGGGTATATCACATCCCCTACCATGCACCAGCCTCTGGGAAAATCGAACGGTACAATGGGCTGTTAAAAACTACACTGAGAGCAATGGGTGGTGGGACTTTCAAACACTGGGATACACATTTACCAAAAGCCACCTGGTTGGTCAACAGTAGGGGATCTGCCAACAGGGCTGGCCCAGCCCAATCAGAACTTTTACGTACTGTAGAGGGGGATAAAGTTCCTGTGGTGCACATAAAGAATTTGTTGGGGAAGACAGTCTGGGTTATTCCTGCTTCAGGTAAAGGCAAACCCACTCGTGGGGTTGCTTTTGCTCAGGGACCTGGATATACTTGGTGGGTAATGCGGGAAGATGGGGAAGTCCGATGTGTACCTCAAGGGGATTTGATTTTGGGGGAAAACAGCCAATGAACTCAATTGTACGCTGTTGCCTGCTCTATAACACTTTTATAGCCCACCAGCTAGATATCTTCAGGTCGCCAGCAATTGACCCTGACTTCCCTCCGATCATCACCTCAACAAAGAATGAATTTTGAGGAAACCAGACGAGCTCAGCAGTGACCAGACGAGTTTGGCGGTATCATCAGCAGGCAACAACCCAACACTACATACCGTCCCTCCTGCCCTGAAAGACTATTACAAGAGATGGAGCCTGACATCATGGACTGGATGAGTTCAGCAATTTTACAGGGATTGGTCCATGGACTAGGGAATGATATCTTTCTCTGTGTGTGGGTGTGGGTGTATATATATGTGTATATATGGGACAGGGGTGATGGTGTGCTGAGAGATGTGGGATCTGAGCATGACGTGAATGGTATGGAATAAGGGGTGGATACTGTCCTGGGTTCAGCTATAGCAGTCATTTTTCTCCTGCTTAGTAGCTGGTGCAGTGCTGTGTTTTTTAACTTTCAGCCTGGGAACAACGCTGATAACACCGATGTTTTTAGTTGTTGCTAAGTAATGTTTATTCCAACCAAGGACTTTCTCAGTCTCATGCTTTGCCAGGGAGGAGGGGAAGCCGGGAGGAAGCAGAGTCAGGACACCTGACCCAAACTAGCCAAAGGGGTATTCCATACCACAGCACGTCATGCCCAGTATATAAACCGGGGGGAGTTACCCGGAAGGCCCAGATCACTGCTCGGGTCGGGCTGGGTATCGGTCGGCGGGTGGTGAGCAATTGTATCCTCTCCCCTTGTTATTTCACTAATCGTTATTATCATTGGTGGTAGCAGTAGTGGTTTTGTATTATACCTTAGTTGCGGGACTGCTCTTATCTCAACCCGTGGGAGTTGCATTCTTCCCATTCTCCTCCCCATCCCTCCGGGAGCGGGGGGAGGAAAAAGGGGGTGGGGAGTGAGCGAGCGGCTGTGTGGTTCTGAGTTACCGGCTGGGCTCAAACCACGACAAATATATATTTTTATTTTTAAAGGTAGAAAAAAAGCAAAAATTCAGACTTACGGATTCTGCTCTTGCATTCTATAATTTCAGACTGCAGGTAAGATCCAATTCCAAAGCGGTTTGTAGCAGCCACGCGGAACACGTATTCTGAACCTTCAACAAGTCTGGTGAACTTAAACATTGTCCTGGTTACTGACTCTGAAACTGGCAGCCATCCAGGGCGATGAGCATCACGCTGTTCTACCACATAGCCACTCAGGGTAGCTCCACCATCCAGTTCAGGCGGCTCCCAGGAGATGGTTACATAATTTGCATCAACTTCATCAATTCGGATAGGTCCAACAGGTGGTCCAGGTTTGTCTAGAAAAGTGGAGAAAAGGAGTCATATTGCTGATGTAACAAAGTTCAGATGGAGTAAGAGCATGGACAATTATTTCCATAAATTCTTACCAAGGATTATAACCTTTATCGTATCAGTAACTGTTCCAGTTGTGTTCTTTAATTCAAGCGTATACTCTCCAGTGTCATGTATGGTGGTCTCACGCACAGTTAATTTAGTCATTTTTGCAACAGTCTCCACTTTGATGCGTTCTGATTCTTTTAGTTTAGACCCAGCAAAGAACCAAGATGCAGCTGGAGGTGGTCGTCCTTCAATTGGAATAGCAAATTCAATGGGCTTGCCAGCAGGTACATGAATTGTCTTCTGAGGTATTCCAGTGAAGTCAATTGTTGGTAGAACTTAGAAAAGAAAATAATGAGAATTTAAACATCCATTTTATAAACATCACATTTATTTCATATAAGCTTCACCCTGTTTTTTTGAACAGTATATACCTACCTTTTTGGTCTTGTACTGTCACTGCTGTGACAATCTCTCGTGGTTCTGACACGCCCTTCTGATTCTGTGCTCTGACCCTGAACAAATACTGTTCACCTTCGTTGAGAGAGATAATTGTATGTTCATAGACGGTAGGCTTCAGTGTCACTACCTTCAACCACCTTTCTGTTCCAGCTTTGCTGGCCTCAATAACATAGCCAGTCAACCTGCTGCCACCATCATGGGGTGGTTTCTCCCATGCAAGAGTAACAGTTGATTTAGTGGTGTCAATCACTTCCAGTTTTTGTGGTACCATGGGGACATCGGATACTAGTACCGCATCAGATGTTTCACAAGCCTCACCAATGCCATAAATGTTTTCTGGTAGTACTCTGAAATAATACAAAGCTCCTTCTAGAAGTCCAGTAACTCTATAAAATGTCTTGCTGCATTTGGTAGTGACGGTCTTGTAAGCTCTCATGGAAGCTTCACGTTTCTCAATTATATAATTTTTGACTGGGGCTCCACCATCAATGGTTGGAATATCCCAAGTAAGTGTCACAGAATCTTTTGATACTTCCTTAATTCTCACTGCAGCTGGTGGACCAGGTGTATCTAAAACAAACAAACAAACAAAGATTTTTTTCTTCCTTTTGGATCCTTTCCTTTTACAGTCAATGACTGCTTATAAGCTAGCACAGCTTTAGAAACTATGCATTCATTTCCCTTTGGATTGGATTGTTTCTCTGACTTCCCAAACATTTTCATGTTATTTAAACTGTAAACTTCCTTTGGAAGTGAATGATTCTTGTTCCCGAGCAATGTGCACTATGAACAATGAAATGCCCATATACAATTGTAACAGTACTTACCATACACTCTTACAGAAATAGTTGCAGATTTTTTTCCTGATTGATTTTCAGCCTCAATGACGTACTTTCCAGCATCATACCGATTAACTTTATCCACAACAAGAAGAGTGTAGCTGTCTGTAGTGTCAATAATAGCTCGACTTACAAGGTCAACACCCTGCTTGCTCCATGTGATTACAGGAGCAGGTCTGCCAGATACAGAAACCATTAGGCGCAGGGAACCACCAGCTCTGACTGTAACTGTCTTCTTTAGGTCCTCAGTGAGCTCAAGTTCAGGTATTTCTGATGAAAGGTGTAAGAAATATGGAATTAATTAATCTTTCAGTAGTTCTAAAGGAAAATATAATTATTCCTTAGAATATACATAAAGTTTTCAAATTACCTATTCTTTCCACAGGTTCTATTTCTGCTGAGGACTCACTAAATTCACTCATACCATTCACATTTGTAGCAGCAACTCTAAATTGGTATTTCTGGGTTGTTTTAAGACCAGTGACGGTGAACTCAGCATTCCTCAGAGTGGCAGTTGTATGTGGTCGATACCACTGTTCAGTACCTTCTTCTTTCATTTCAAGAACATAGCCTAAGATGTCAGCACCACCGTCATATGTGGGCTTTGACCATGCTAAACTTATGCTGTGCTTAGTAGTATCCACAACTCTTGGAGCTGAAGGTTGTGCAGGAGTATCTTTGAAAAAGAAGAAAATGCATTTCACATTGGTGCAGGAAACATTTTACAATAAAAATCAGTTTCTAAACAGCTAAATGCTAAATGCATTTGAAATTAACTATAACTGCTTTTAAGTTTATTAGTCTATTCTAGCTAGTTCAGTGAGATCGTATGTGGTTTTGGGTATCTCAGTCAAAGTGTCAATGTGGTTTTATGCTCCATTATTACAAGTAAATATTAAATGTGTTTTAAATGTGGTAACTTACATGATGGTTCTTTACATAACATGTATTGTGAAGCTTCGCTAGGCTCGCTGTTCCCAGCAGCATTCACTGCAGTAACACGGAACTGGTACTGGCTGCCTTCCATGAGACCAGTGACTTTCAGTCTGGTATCATAAACTGTGTAATCTCTGTTCACTCGTGTCCAGCGCAGACTTTTCCTTTCACGTTTGTCCACAAGATAGTCCTTAATCTCATTGCCACCATCTGATTCTGGTTTTGTCCACTGAATAATGATATGTTCCTTGCCAACACTCACTTCTTCAGGAGCACCAGGCTGTGATGGGATAGCTGATTTTTAAAAAAAAAAAAAAGGTGGAAAAAATAATTATTATTTAAAAAAATTTTTACCTATGAGAAATATTCCACAATTTCTTATGCAGAATGGAAGGTAGTAATACTCACTGAAAGTATTCCTGGCAATCACAGGTTCTGTTTCAAGTGGAACACCTGGTCCATATTTATTGACAGCTCTCACACGGAAGAGGTATTCGTTATTTTTAATAAGTTTTGTTACCACATATGATAAAGTCTGGCATTCAGCCTCAACAATAACCCAGTGAAGTCTGCTAGTTTCACGCCTTTCTACGATATAGTGAGTGATTTGTGCTCCTCCATCTTCCTCAGGAATGTTCCATGCCAGAGTACATTTCTCTTCTGTTACTCTGCTAACTGTGATCTTGCCTGCGCATGGACCTGGTGAATCTGGGTAGAGATGAAAATAAGTATTGTTATTAGCAGCTAAGGAAAAACATCTCACTCTTATTTAAAAGAATGTGGGATTTTTTTATATGCTAAGTATGAATATTAATCATGGGATACATACCAAGCACTTTGACAATAACAGAAATTTGTTTCATCCCACTGGCATTTTTAACTGTTAGAGTATATTTTCCACTATCACTTCTGTCACAGAACTTGATAATTGCAATGGCTCGTTTGCTGGTATATTGCAGAGATATCTTTTCACATAGATCCAATTCCCTGTCACCTTTGGACCAGAAGACTTTTGGTTCTGGTTTCCCACCAATGGCTGCATCGAGAACAAGATCTGATCCAGCCCTGATGGTCACAACTTCTCCCTGCAGTCTGGCATCAAGTTCAGCCTTTGGTGGTGCTGTCATAAGGAAAAAGAAATTAAAAACAAATTACACGACAGTACTAAAAATAGAACATTATGGTTTTAATTGTCCCAAGTGAATATATCTTACAGTATTCATCTCTGCAAATGACAGCACCAGTTGATTCGGATCCTTTGCTAATCACACCAGCAGCATTCTTTGCTAGTACACGGAATTCGTATGCTTCATCTTCACTAAGAGCTGTCACAGTAAAAAAGTTTTCTGAGACAATGGTATAATTGCATTTCAGCCAGCGTCCATCACCAGATTCATTATATGGTTTGCGCTCTATAATATATCCGATAATTTTGCTTCCACCATCATAAAGGGGTGCTGACCAGCTCAGTGACACTGAAGATCTGGTGACATCTGTTACTTCTGGTCTCCCTGGTGGATCTGGAGGAATAAAACAGAAAAATAAGAAATGCAATTCTATTTTAGCTTAAATAACAACCCTAAACGTAATACTTACCAACTGGATTTTGAGCCACTACAGGTCTGGAAGCTTCACTAGCTTTGCTAACACCTGCAGCATTTAAAGCATATGTTCTGAATTGATATTCTAGACCTTCCACCAATCCCATGACTTTGTAGTTGCATTCACAGCATGGCACTTTGTTCTCCTTCACCCAAAGGATGGTGTTGCGTTCCTTCTTTTCAACCCAATATCCAATGACTTTGCTGCCACCGTCATGATAGGGTTCCTCCCAGCGAATGGCCATGGCAGTTGCAGACACAGAATAGACTTCTGGCCTTGAAGGTGGGCTTGGCGGGACTAACAAAAAAAAGATGGGGAGGGGAGGAAAATGTTAGTAGTTACAAATACTTCAGTCAGAGAAAAATGACAAATTTTGAAAAGTATTTCACTTACCGAATGGATGTTCAGCAACTATTGTTTTTGATTCAAGCGGTTTGCTAACACCAAATCTGTTTTCTGAGCTTACTCGGAAACTGTACTCCTGATATTTTGTGAGATGAGTGACTTTGACTTGTGTACGTTTCACACTGGAATTTACCAGCTGCCATGCTGTTGTGCCAGATTCACGTTTTTCTACAATGTAGTTTGTAATCTCACTGCCACCATCATCTTCAGGTTCTTTCCAGGTCAACACACAGGATTCAGCAGAGACAGATGATATTTCAATTGGGCCAATGACAGGACCTGGCCTTCCTATGACTACCACTGTGACAGCAAATGTTTTCAGACCAGCAGTGTTTTCAAGTGTGAGGTAGTATTTACCAGAGTCACCTCTCATACTGTCCTTTACAGTCAGTGTGGTTCTGTCTTTTGTTGTCTTGATAGTCACTCTCTCAGTTTCCTTCAGCCGCATCTCCTCAAGTTTCCATGTCACTTTTGGAGCTGGGCGCCCACTGATTGGTATATCAATAGTAAAGGTGCTTCCAGCCTTGCATGTTATGAGCTGTCTGCTTATTTCGCTGAGATCTGCTGTTGGTTCAATCTGTGGCTCCTTAATAATAACAGAAGAGAAAGCTTCTCTCGGTGCACTGTAGCCAGCATCATTCCTTGCCTTGACCCGGAACTCATATTCAGTGTTCTCCACAAGGCCTTCAACCGTGAAAGTAAGTTGTTTGGTTTGTCCAGCTGCAATCCAGGAGTCAGATCCTTTTTGTTTCATTTCAAGAAGGTATCCAGTAACACGGCTACCACCATCATGATCAGGTTTAAGCCAAGCTAAAACTACAGAAGATTTGGTTGTATCAACAATATCTAGTCTCTTAGGTGGAGCAGGTTCTTCTGTGGCTACAACTGGTTCTGTTAATTCACAGGGTTCACCTACACCATATTCATTTTCTGCTGACACTCGGTAGTAATACGGCACACCTTCTGCCAGATCAGGGACCTTAAAGATTTGTCGAGTGCATTTTGAACTCACCACTTGCCAGCTACGACGGCTTGCTTCTCGTTTTTCCACAATGTAGTGATGGATACGTGAACCTCCATCCAGAACAGGAGCATCCCACATTAAAGTTATAGATCCTCGAGTCACATCTTTAAATGTAATAGGACCTGGTGGACCAGGTGTGTCCAAAACCTTGACAGTAAATGTAATAGACTTACTTCCGCTGTTGTTTTCCACAGTAAAGACATACTTGCCAGCATCATTTCTATTGCATTCCTCCACAGTCAATGTGCTGAATGAATCAGTTGTTTGAATGTCAGCACGCAAGCTGAGATTAGCATCTGCTTTGGACCACACAGCAGTAGGAACAGGTCTTCCAGAGAAGGCAATAAATAGACGAATGCTTGCACCTGCTCTTACAATATGAGTCTGCTTGAAGTTTGCATCAATATCAATTTCAGGTGCAGAAAGCCTGTCCACAGTTTGGACTGAAGCAGGAATTTCACAACTTTCTCCCTTGCCAGCACCATTGACAGCACTAACTCTGAATTTATAGTGTTCTCCTGCCTCCAAATCAACAACGGTATATTTAGTAGCAAGAACAGTCTCTGCATTGACTTTCTGCCATGCTTCGAGATCGGCTTTGCACATCTCAATGATGTATCCAATTATTTCCATGCCTCCATCAAAAACTGGCTTGGTCCACTCCAAGCTTACACTAGTCTTTGATGTATCTGTCACCTTTACAACATTAGGAGCACTTGGTGGGCTGACTGGTTCTCTACATTTAATCAGTTTTGAAACATCACTTGGAGGTCCAACTCCTGCAGCGTTTTCAGCCATGACATGGAACTCATACTCATTGCCTTCAATAAGGCCAGTTACTCTGTGTCTGTTCTCAGTAATAGGCCTCTTACTGGATACTTTAACCCAGCGCATGCTCTTCTTTTCTCTCCTTTCTAGAATATACTCATTTATCTCGCTTCCACCATCTGATACTGGTCTTGCCCATGTGAGTGTGATACTGTCTCCTGTTATGTTGGTGGGCTCTGGAGTTCCTGGTGCATCAGGGATAGCTAAAAAGAGAAAAATGGCATTAGAAAGACAAGCTGGTAACTCCACAGTTATTTCTAGAGGATGAGGTGGAGACTTACTGTAGGGTATTTGTGCAGTAACTGGATCAGACTCCAATGGTCTGCCAACTCCAAATTTGTTCACTGCGGAGATACGGAACTGGTACTCATTTCCTTTAATTAATTTAAGTGCTGTGTAGCTGCAAGCTTCACATTTATCTTCAACTAATGCCCAAGCAATCCTGCTGGTTTCACGTTTTTCAATTACGTAGTGAGAAATAGAAGCGCAACCATCATTAGCTGGAGGCTCCCACCATAATGTGACTTTCTCTCCACTAATGTTTGTGAATCGTATTGGTCCACCAACTTTTCCTGGTGTGTCTGCAATTTTAAAAGTTCAGAATTACAATTTGTTACCACTTAGAATAAGATACTATTTTAAAAGAGCATGCTGAAAGTGTTTGGTGCAATACCTTGTACTCTGATGGTAATATCTTCTCGTTTAGTGCCTGATGCATTTTTGGCTTCTGCTGTGTACACTCCACGATGATCCCGGATAGCATCTCTGATGAAGATTGTGCTATATCCAATAGCTGTAGTTATTTCTATATTCATTATTTTCTCAATCTCATTACCATCTTTAAACCATGTCACTTTAGGTACTGGACGTCCTTTGATTAGAGCTTTAAGTCTAATGCTCTCTCCAGCTTTAACGGTAAGGCCTTCAAAGTGCTCAGGGCCAAATTCAATTGTTGGAGCAACTAAAAAAGGGAAATATAATTCAGTTCCTATATAGCTAAGTATTTTTTCCTGATAATATTTTCAATGTACTAATTATAAAAGATTGTTATATATAGAATTCTTTCTGGTGTTCTCTAAAAAGCAGGTTTTATATGAATTGCAAACTTATTTTTCCCCTAAGTACAAAGTGCATCATATTAAGATGAAATACACCAGTAATATATGCTGTTACAGTATGCTGAGCTACCTGAGACACATTTCCATATCTAAATTATTCAGTGCATCAGAATATGGTGAACAGTTTATGATTTCTTTCCAACTTTCCTACTGCTGCTTATCCAACAAAAAAATAGAGTGCCGTGCCTTTCAGCAATTAATTACCTATGTCTGCCAGATTTGAGTCTTTAATTTAGACCCTCCCACCTTAGAGTACAAACAGAAATGTTCTGAGTTACCTGGAAGGACCTCAGTCACACATTCTACCTCCCTTGGCCTCCCGTTTCCCATCACTACAGCCAGAAGCTCTAGCTGGCTTCAGTACCCAAATACAAGTATATTAAGAAATAATGCTTACCGTTTTCATCTCTGGTCATGATATAGCCTGAAGACTGTGAAGGCGGGCTGATTGTACCAACAGCATTTCTTGCAAGCACTCTGAATTCGTATCGGTCACCTGAACTGAGTCCTGTAACTGTATATTGGCATTCACTGACATCAGTAAAGTTACATCTGAGCCAACGGTCTTCACTTCCTTGCCGTTTCTCAATGCTGTAAGCCACAATCTTACTGCCTCCATCACGCAATGGCGGGGTCCATTTAAGGGTGACTGTTTCCCTGGTGACGTCAATGTAATCAGGAGTACCAGGTGGGTCTGAAAGGAAAATAATATTTATTTTATTACTGCTTGCACCATATTCTAAAAGGATAACATTTTCTTGGATTGATCATTCACTCACCCACTGGAGAGACTGCCAAAGTAAATTTGCTTGGCTCACTAGCTCGGCTTAGACCTGCAGCGTTTTCAGCGTATACTTGGAACTGGTAATCCAGGCCCTCAAGCAGTCCAGTAATCCTGTATTCTCTGCTAGATATTAATGCAACATTAACCTTTTGCCACAAAATACTGTTTCTTTCCTTCTTTTCAACATGGTATCCAATAATCTCTGAGCCACCATCATAAACAGGAGCATCCCAAGATATGGTCATTCCATCAGTGGTTATGTTGTATACCACAGGCTTGCCTGGGGCACCTGGTGGTCTAAACTGATGTTTTGCCACAACATCCGCTGAGACAAGAGGTGGACTCACTCCATATCTGTTTTCTGCACGAACTCTAAACTGATATTCAGTGTCTTTAACAAGGTTTGGTACTTTGAAGGTTGTTCTTGCAGCACTTGAACACACCAATTTCCAGTTCATTTGTGAAGTTTCTCTCTTCTCAATACTGTAGCCGGTAATTTCTCCTCCACCATCATCTTCAGGAGCTTCCCATGACAAAACGACACTATCTGCTTTGATTTCATCTAGTCTTAAAGGTGCTTTTGGCTTAGATGGAGGCCCAAGAGTGATGACAGTGATTGTGAATGTTTTTCTGCAGACTACATTGTCAAGAATTAAAGTATATTTGCCACCATGCTCCTTTTTCACGTTCTTGATGCTTAAGCTTATTTTGTTTTCAGTTTTCTTGAAACGAAGATGTTCAGTTTCTTTTAGAGGGAGGTTGTCCTTCAGCCAGCTCATTGATGGCTTAGGTTTACCTTTATAGGGCAATTCAATAAGCAGGTTATGTCCAATTCTTACTGAAATTTGACCTCCAGGAATATCAGAAAGGTCAGCTTCAGGTGTTATTATATGTTCTTTCACTGTAATGGGTCCAACAGTAACACTGTCACTCTTGCCTTTTTCATTTCTAGCAAAGACCCTGAATTCCATGACAGAAAGCTCCTTAAGTTTTTCAACTTCAAATTCACAGCTTTTGCTTGTGCCTGCATATGTCCATTCTTTTTCTTCCTGCAGTTTCTTTTCAATAACATAGTCTGATATAATGCTACCACCATCATAGTCAGGTTTGCTCCACTGCAATTTAACAGAAGTCTTTGTAGAATCTTTCATGGCTAGGTCTTTTACAGGTCCAGGTATGTCTGCAGCTTTCACTGGTTCAGATGTCTCACAAGGCTCACCCAGTCCAATTTCATTTTCAGCAAGAACACGGAAGAAGAATGCAGTCTTCTCTGACAGGTTAGTTAGCTTAAAGGTAGTATGAGAACACTTTGTTGTTACAGTCGACCAGGCCCTCTTTGTAGCATCTCTTTTTTCAACAACATAATTTGTTATTTCAGAACCACCATTGATGAGAGGTGGCTCCCATGCCAGTGTAACTGTGCCACGAGAAACATGCTTAAGCTGCAGCTTCTGGCAGGCAGATGGCGTGTCAAGTACTTTTATAGTCACAAATGTGGATTTTGCTTCTCCAACTCCATTTTCTATTGTAAGAACATATTTTCCTGTATCATTTCGGGTAACTTGAGGAATAGTAAGTAGCGTAGATGATTCTGTGTTCTGGATGATATATCTTTCATCAATCCCAAGATTCTTATCACCCTTTCTCCATGTGACTGTTGGAGGAGGTCTTCCTTTGAACGGAATCATCGTTTGCACATCTTCGCCTGCTTTAGCAATAATGGAAGTCTGGAGAGCAACATCCAGATCAATCTCTGGTGCCACTGTGGAAATAAGTAAAAATTAATAATCCATGCTTGGAATGTAAAATAAGAAATGCTTTGGAAAAAAACAACAAATAAACAAAAAACCAAAACAGAAAAATGACAAATTACTGAAAAGTACAGTACCGAGAATATCTTTAGCTTGAATGGGTTCCATCATTTCAATAGGCTCTCCTTGTCCAGCACAATTTATAGCAGACACGCGGAAATAATAATTAACACTTGGCTGAAGGTGGGATACAACATACTCAGTTGTTCTCACTTCTCCCTTAGTACTGACTACAGTCCATTCTTGCTCTTCACCTTCTCTTTTCTCCACCACGTAGCTGGTAATTGGACTTCCTCCATCGTAAGCAGGTTTAACCCAGCCAAGTGTGACAGATGTCTTGGTTGTATCCACAACCTTCAGCTTTGTTGGTGAGCCTGGCTTATCTGTAAGTGATAGTTTATGGGGGACAGGGGGAGACAAAAGAGAAACCATATTTACACTTAACCATAAAAAGGAATAAAATCTGCCCTCAGTTCTATTAGTGCAATCCCATCCTAATTGCTCTTTGTCCATTGATTTCTAACCAACTAAGAATACTGCATGCATCTTACCAACAGGATCTGTGGCTTTGTAGAAGTCAGAAGCTTCAGAAAATGGCCCTTGTCCAGCAGCATTGACAGCACAAACTCGGAAATGATATTCACTGTTTTCAGTCAGGCCTGTTACTTTTTGTCTGGTGTCCCGAATGGTTTCTTTAGTAACCTTGAACCAACTCAGACTCTTCTTGTCACGCTTCTCAAGAAAATATCCTGATATTTCACTGCCTCCATCAACAGTGGGTCTATTCCAGACAACGGTCATAGAATTTTTGGTTATCATTGTGACTTCAGGTACACTAGGTGGTCCAGGTGTAACTGAATAAAAAAAATATACCAGTAGATCAGTACCACTTACAAATAATACCCAAGATGATTCAGTTGCATAAGTTATTTTATATGTTTCTTACCAAATGAATTTTTGGCTATAACAGGTTCAGACTCCAGTGGATCACCAACTCCAAACTTGTTTACACCACGGACACGGAATACATATTCATTTCCTTTGATAAGTTTTGTTGTAGTTATGATACACCCTTCCAGTTTTTCAGAAATTAAAGACCATACAACCCGACTTGTCTCCCGCTTTTCAACAACATAGTGTGTTACAGGTGCACCACCATCATCCACTGGCGGGTCCCACATTATTGTAATCTTTTCAGCAGTGACTGTCTTAAACTGTATAGGTCCACTTGGGGGTCCTGGCTTGTCTGTGGAAGGCAGAAGAAAGATGTTAAGTATTTATTACTGAATTATTGTTTAACAGTATAATACAGTTGTATCTTAAGACATACCAAGTATCTGTAGTCTAACATGGGCTGATGCTGAACCCATGGCATTCTTCAATTTTAATTCATAGGTGCCACTGTTCAGTCGAGTTGCATCCTTGATGAGTATAGAAGCAAATTCTGTTGTGTTTTCAATAGACACTAGTGCACTGGTTTGTACCTCGCTGTTATTTTTGAACCACTCAATTGTGGGTATAGGCTTGCCTGAGATGCCTAGTTTTAACTTCACTGAAGTTCCTGCTTTATATTTCACCACTTCTGTATATTCTGGTGGCACATCGATTTCAGGTGCACCTTAAGAAAAAATAAGTTAAAAACATATATATTTTAGACTTGTATTTAATAAAGCCAAAAATAATTGTACTTAAGCAAATTTACTTGAGCAATTTAATTACAGGCATTTTAGAAATACAAACTGAAGTAAAGATAGCATGTATAACTTAAATCATAAACCTAGAACAAGTTAGAACTAATTCTAACAAGAAAAGGCAACCACATGTATAAATATAACCATTTTGGCCATGGGGCATGGGTAGACTTCTGTTGCTCAAACAATAAAGGTTTCCTCAGGGAAGTGGTGGAATCACCGTCCCTGGAAGTGTTCAAAAAATGTATAGATGAGGTCCCCAGTGACATGATTTAGTGTGGTCTGGGCAGTCCTGGGGTAGTGGTTGGACTTGATCATTTTAAAAGTCTTTTCCAACCTAGTTGATTCTATGATTCTGTTCTATGATAAGGCTTTAAAAGTGCATATAAAGCCAAAGACGTTCACTACAATCATGTTGAAATAGCTCACAGTTATTCAAGCTTATTGAATAAATCACTGTAAACTAGCCTTCCATATTTAAATAACTATGGTTCCATAAACAGCGCTGCCTTTAAGCTTCCTACTGCTACTACCACAAAATAGCACTGTTATATCATTGCAAAGCACTTACCGTATGTATCAACACATGTGATAGGACCCACAACATCTGAGGGGTTACTCATGGAACCAATGGCATTCTTAGCAAAGATCCGGAATTCATACCGGGAATTCTGTGTCAGACCAGATATTGTGAACTGAGTCTCAATAACATTGGTGAAGCTAGCTTTTGTCCATCTGCCATCTGGAAGATCACGTTTTTCTATGATGTATCCAGTGATCTTGCTACCACCATCAAATGCTGGCTTCTGCCATGTCAGAGTGATAGCAGTCTTGGAAATATCTGAGACACGAACGTTTCTTGGTGGTTCTGCAGTAGGAAACATCACAGTATTGCTAATGAGTAACAGCTGGTTTGGATATTGGCTTACTGTACATGACAGGATATCATGGGGGAAAAAAAACCAACAACCAAGCAAAACCAAAGCACCACTTAAATGGTTGGGCTTCTTTATTTTCTAGAACATACATACCACAAGCATCAATTGCAAGGACTGGATCAGAAGCATGGCTTGCTTTTCCAACGCCAGCTGCATTTTCTGCATAAACCCTAAATTCATAGATAAGGCCAGCACTGATGGTGGTGACTTTGAAGTGAGTTGTGCGAATGAGGGTCTTGTTAGCCTTCTGCCATAATATGCTATTCCTGTCTTTCATTTCCAGGTGGTATCCAGTGACTGCACTGCCACCATTAGTGACTGGTTCATGCCATCCAACAGTAATACTCTCTCGGGTGACATTTGTGACCCATGGTGTGGAAGGTGGTCCAGGGGTAGCTGATGATATAAAAAGAAGTGTTTAATTATTAACAAAATTATATTTTCAACATCAGAGCATTAAAACATTGACCTATAGTATGAGAAGTATATTACTCACTGTAAGGAAGCTTGACAACCACACATTGTGAGTCTATGTGATCGCTGATGCCAAAGCGGTTCTCAGCTTTGATGCGGAATTGGTATTCTTCTCCTGTTGTGAGCTTCATAACTTTAATAACAGTTCTAGCAACAGTTGCAGACACTTCAGACCAAGCAGCAGTACTTGTTTCTCTTTTCAGTACAATATAGTTGGTAACTTGACTACCACCATCATAAGCTGGCGGCTGCCATCTGAGTGTTACACTTTCTTCAGTGACATCGCTAAGGACAACAGGACCAACAGGAGGACCTGGTCTATCCAGCACAACAATATTAACAAATGATTTTGTGGTGCCACTTGAGTTGGCAGCAGTAATATCATATCTGCCAGCATCAGCAGCCACACTTTCTTTAAGGTTAATGATGAGACTTTCTGCAGTGGTTTCTGTGTGAAATCTCATGGTAGGTTTCAGTGAAACACCATCTCTAGACAATGTCACCTTTGGCACTGGTTTTCCAGAAACTGGAATTTCAACTTTCAGGTTTGATCCTGCTCGAATATATACAGTGTTATGAGGGAAGCCCTTCATGTCAATCTCAGGAGATTCTGAAAAAGAAAACATTTTCAAACCATTAAGAAATTTCATTCTTCTTAAATATTAATCCAATTTCATGTATATCAACCTTTGTCTCATGTCAGGAAACATACCTAATTGCTCTTTAACTGTAACAGGGAGCAGTAGTTCCTTAGGATCGCTTAAACCAGCTTGGTTTTCAGCAGACACTCTGAAGAAATAGTCAACATTCTCCTTAAGACCATGAACAACATGATGAGTTGTCTTTACAACTGCAAACTTAACCCATTTTTGCTGTCCCTTCTCAAGGCCTTCAATGAGGTAGCTCACAATTCTGCTTCCACCATCATGTTCTGGTTTTAGCCATGAAAGAGAAACGCTGTCCTTTGTGACATTTGTTACTCCAAGTTTTTCTGGTGGGCTGGGTTTTTCTGAGAAAAAAAAGGTGCAACAGATAAGATAGCAAGTATTTACATTTTATATTAGCAATTACATAGGAGTACCATCTGGATTGAGGAAATGTGTGTTGAAATAATTTGTATATTAGAAACATTTTAAGTAAAAAGCAAGCAAGATTAAAATTTAAACTATTTCTTAGCTCTTTTTCATTTGTAAAACCACAAACATGCCCAGCACAAAATTATCTTTTTACTGTGAATAGATTTAAAGCTTTTTCTATTATCTTGAAGTAAACATTTTGAGACACATTTTGCTTTAAATATTACAAAATATTTTTCTTAGTAACACTCACCTGTTATTTTTGTTCCTTCCTTGGTCTCAGAAGGCGCTCCAACACCATACTCATTTTCTCCAGAAACCCGGAAGTAGTAAATTGCACCTTCTTGCAAGCCAGTCACTTTGTAGGACAGGCGATGACAATTGTTTGTCACAGTGACCCATGCTTTTTTGCTAGCTTCTCGTTTTTCAATAACATAGTTCCTCACAGGTGCTCCACCATCATTTTCAGGGACATCCCAAGATAACACGGCAGATTCTTTAGTTACGTCTTTTACTGCAATATTAGACGGTGGGCCAGGAGTATCAAGAACTTTGACAATTAAAGTCAAGGTAGCAGTGTTCAGGACATTTTGCAATGTTAATGTGTATTTTCCAGAATCGTTTCTTGTTGCTTTTTCAATAGTAAGAGATGTGCAACTATCTGAAGTATCAATGCTTGCTCGTATACGGAGATCAGTGTCTGGTTTGTTCCATGTTACATTTGGGACTGGTTTGCCTCTGAAAGGAACAGTCATTGTGAATGATCCACCAGCCTTTACAATTAAAGTCTTCCGCATTTCACTGTCAATATCAAAGGCAGGTTCTTCTTCTCTTTCTTTTGCCATCTGAGGTTCTGAGACGTCACTTGGTTCACTGACACCAATTTTGTTAATGGATTTCACTCTAAACACGTACTCAGAGCCTGACACTAATCCAGATATGGTGTATTCTGTGCCTCTTAAGTTCTGAATTGCAGTGGTCCAATCAGTTTCATCAGTTTTCTTGTACTCAACTGTGTATCCCGTTACTGGAGCACCTCCATCAAACAGTGGCTTTGTCCACCCAATAGTGATATTTGACCTTGTAGAATCCATAATCTTAGGCTTAGATGGGGGAGATGGCAAGAAGATTGGATCTTCTGCCTTAATCAGTGGTGTGGTTTCACTTGGAAGACTGAGGCCAGCAGCATTTTCTGCATAAACCCGGAATTCATATTCACATCCTTCACGGAGGCCAGATGATTTCACTCTTAAATCATAAACGGGCTTTTTGTTTACACGAATCCATCTTAGGCTAGTTTTCTCACGTCTTTCAATTACATAGCCAGAGATCTCATTGCCTCCATCAGACTCAGGTCTTGCCCAACACAGAGTTATTGAATCTTTGCTCACACTGGTGATTTCTAAAGATGTAGGTGGACTTGGAACTGTAAATGGATCTAGGGCTTTGACAGCAACACTTTCCAGAGGCTCACCAACACCATATTTGTTAACTCCCATCACTCTGAAAATATACTCATTACCCTTCAGTAGCTTTGTCACTTTACAGGATGTTGTTCTAAGCTCTCCTTCACAAACGGTCCATGCAAGCCTGCTGGTCTCACGTTTTTCTACAATATAATAATCAATATCTGCACCACCATTTTCTTGAGGGGGTCCCCATGATAAGTGGCACTTTTCAGCAGTAAGGCCATTTATTTCTAATGGGCCTGCAGGTGGGCCAGGTCTATCAAGTACTTTGCAGTTAATTACCAAAGATTTTGTTCCTGCAACATTTTGTAATGTTAGTAAATACTGTCCTGAATCACCTCGGATACAGTCCTTAATAGTTATTGCAGTAGTGTAATCTGTTGAGGCTATTTCAACTCTAGCTTTTCCTTCAAGCTCCTTGCCATCCTTTGTCCACGAAATCACTGGTATTGGCCGTCCTGCAACATCAGCATTGACCTTAAACACTTCTCCAGCTTTCACAACTACGACATCCCTGAATTTGGCATCCATCATAATTCTTGGAGCCTCCACATCATCTTTTGCAGTCACAGGTCCAGTTGATTCAGACGGCTGACTGAAAAGTCCAGCAGCATTCTTTGCAATCACATGGAATTCGTATCTCTGGTCTTCTGTAAGTCCACCTACATCAAAGTATGTTTCTTGCACATTAGTAAAATTACACTTCAGCCAACGACCATCTGGTATCTCTCTGCGTTCAATAATATATCCTGTTACTTTAGCTCCACCATCGTATTCTGGTTTAGTCCATTTCAGTGAGACACATGTTCTTGTAATATTAGTAACTTCTGGTTGACCAGGAGGATCACATGGATCTCTTGCAGCAACTGGCTCACATGACTTACTGCATTTGCCTATTCCAGCAATGTTTTCAGCATAAACACGATATTCATACAGCAGCCCTTCATCAAGTCCTGTAACTTTCATTTGTGTATCAGGTATAAGGCTCTTGTTGACTTTTGTCCAAAGAATGCTGCTTCTTTCTTTACGTTCCAAGTGATATCCTAGTACTCTGCTACCTCCATCATTAACTGGTACCTGCCAAGTTACAATCATGAAAGCTTTAGTTGCATGTGCCACATGAGGAGTTCCAGGTGGTCCTGGAGGCTTAAATGGATACTCTGCCACAACAGAAGGAGAATTTGTGTAAGTGCTTTTCCCATAGCGGTTTTCTGCACAAATACGGAACTGGTATTCAGACCCAGTGGTGAGTTGAGATACTTTAATTGATGTTCTTGCTACTGCTGCAGATACTACACTCCATGTCGTTGTGGTGGTTTCTCGCTTCTCCACAATGTAGTTGCTAATATGGCACCCGCCATCATATACTGGAGCTTTCCAAGACAGAGTTACACTATCAGCACTAATTTCATCAATATGCACATCAGTTGGTGGTCCTGGTCTGTCAAGGACAACTACAGTTAAAGAAGCCGTTGTTGATCCAGCAGTATTTGAAAGACGCAATTCGTAATGTCCCAAATCTTCATTTGAAGCTTCCTTGATGGACAGTGAAGTTGAAGTCTTTGATGTATGAATATTTACTCTGGTTGTCTCTTTTAAGGGATTCCCATCCTTCTTCCAGCTAACAGTTGGAAGAGGTCGCCCTCTGAATGGCACATCAATCTTAAGATCATCTCCAGCTTTCACAGTGAATGTATTGAAAAGAAGCTCAGCAGATGGCTGGATTTCAATATCTTTTGCAATGACTGGGACACCAAGTTCTCTTGGATCACTTTTTCCTTTTTCATTAACAGCAATCACTCTGAAACTGTACTCTTCTCCCATACTTAAGCCTGTTATTGTTGCTTCTAAGGTTTTCACCTGTGTACATGCACTCCATTTTATACTTCCTTTAGTTTGCATTTCTACTATATAACCAGTGATTTTACTGCCACCATCGCTCTCTGGCTTTTCCCATTTAATTGAAGCAGAGTTGCGAGTCACATCAACAAGAATGACCTTTGCAGGTGGTGAAGGTGGTTCAGAAACCTTAACTGGGTCAGGTGTTTCTGCTGGTAAGCCAACCCCATATTCATTTACTGCTAGAACACGGAAGTAATAACTACATCCTTCTTGTAGTTGAGTAACTTTGAACGAATTCTTAGTGCAGTTGTTTGTAACAGTGGCATATGCCTTTCTTGTGGATTCTCGCTTTTCAACTACATAGTTGGTAATTTTAGCTCCACCATCAATAAGTGGTGGTTCCCAGGCTAATGTTACAAAATCTTTCTTCACTTCTCTGATTGTCAGGTTTATAGGTGCACTAGGTGTATCAAGCACTCTGACATTAACAAAAGCTGATTTTTTTCCACTGTTGTTCTCTAAAGTAAGATTGTATCTACCACTATCAAATCTATTCACATTATCAATGACCAGCATTGTATAGGAACTGGTGACTTCAATCTGAGTTCGCTCACTAATTCTTCCTTCTGCTTTCTCCCATTTAACTTCAGGTTCTGGTCTTCCTTTGATGGTGACAAACAGGCGTAATGTACCACTAGCACGTACAGTGACTACTTTTCTGAGATCTGCACCAAGTTCAATTTCAGGAGGTTCAATCTTGTCCACTGCTATGACTGTACCAGGTATAGTAGCAGGTTCTCCTACTCCTTCTGAGTTGATGGCACAGATGCGGAAGTTATACTCCTGATTCTCTTTAAGTTTTGTTACAGTGAACTGTTTTGCTTGTAGGCCTGTTGGTGGGGTGCAGGTAGTCCATTCATCAGCGGCAGCTTCTTTTACTTCTACTACATATCCCTTAACTGGAGCACCACCATCATATATGGGCTTACTCCAGGCGAGGGAAACTGATGACCTGGAAGTGTCTGTAACCTTTGGATTGCTTGGTGGACCTGGTGGGTATAATACATCACAAGCACGATAGAAAATGGATGGCTCACTGGGTTCCCCTACCCCTGCAGCATTTTCAGCAGAAACTCTAAATTCATAGAAATGCCCATCAGTAAGACCTGTTACTCTGAATCGCAAGTCCGTCAGCCTTTTCTTATTGCATTTGGTCCACCGGATACCATCTTTGTCTCGTTTTTCAAGTATGTAGCCTTCAATTTCAGCTCCCCCATTGTCTTCTGGGCGACCCCAAGTTACCACCATTGAATCTTTTGTGATTGCTGAAACTTCAGGTGTTGAAGGAGGACCAGGGGGTTTGTATGGATTACGAGCCACAACTGGCTCAGATTCCAAGGGTTCTCCAATTCCATATTTGTTCACTGCCATTACACGGAAAATGTACTCATTGCCAGCAAGGAGTCTGGTTACTTTGTGGTTAAGAGCCTGCACATCTGTTGCTACTTGTGTCCATGAAAGCCTGCTTGTCTCTCTCTTCTCAATGATATAATGTGAGATACTAGAACCGCCATCATGTAAAGGTGGAGCCCATGCCAAGTAGCATTTTTCTGCAGTGACACCTGTAACCTTCAAAGGTCCTTCTGGAGGTCCTGGCCTGTCAAGCACTTTAACAGTGATTGGTATGGATTTTGTGCCACCAACATTTTTGAGGTTAAGAGTATAGTGACCTCCATCTACTCTTACACAGTCTTTGACAGTAAGAATTGTTTTCTGAATGGTAGATTTGATTTCCATTCTTGCGGTTGCTTCTTCAAGGTCTTTACCATCTTTTGACCATGTAATGTCAGGAATAGGTTTGCCATGGATATCTGCTTCAAGAATAAAGGTTTCTCCAGCATGAACAACAATGACATCTTTGTATTTAGGATCCAGTGAAGCCCCTGGTGCTTCAATTTCATCTCTGGCAGTAATGGGCCCTGTACTTTCAGATGGTTCACTCAAGCAACCTGCTGCATTTCTTGCAATTACTCTAAATTCATATCGTTGGTCTTCAACAAGACCACTTACTGTAAATTCTGTTTCCAACACATTTGTAAAGCTGGCTTTCATCCAGCGACCATCTGGTAGTTCTTTCTTTTCTACAATATATCCTGTTATTTTGCTTCCACCGTCATACTCTGGTTTTTTCCACTTCAGTGTGATATTATTTCTTGTAACAACAATAGCCTCTGGGCGGCCAGGTGGGTCACAAGGATCTCGGGCAACATACAATTCTGATACTTTGCTGACTTTGCCAATGCCAACAATATTTTCAGCAGAAACTCTGAATTCATATTCAAGACCTTCTTCAAGGCCATCTGTTTTATATTTGGTATCTGCAATGAGTGACTTGTTCTGTTTTGTCCAAAGAATGCTGTTCTTATCTTTACGTTCAAGATGGTAGCCTAGAACTTTGCTTCCTCCATCATTAACTGGTTCATGCCATTCTACAATCATATGGTCCTTGGAAGCTGCAGTTACAAATGGAGTTCCAGGTGGCCCAGGCACCTTGTAGGGGTATTGCACAACAACTGGTTTAGAATCCAAAGGAGAGCTCTTCCCATATCTGTTTTCAGCAGAAATCCTGAACTGGTATTCAGAACCTGTTTTAAGCTTTGTTGCTTTGATAGTTGTTCTTGCAACAGTTGCTGACACAATGCTCCATGTGGTAGTGGTTGTGTCACGCTTTTCTACTATGTAGTTGCTTATCTGACAGCCACCAGTATAATCAGGTGGATCCCATGATAAAACAACAAAATCTGCACTAACTTCGTCAAAGCGGACAGGTCCTCGTGGTGGGCCAGGCTTTTCCAGTACAATTATGCTCAACTGCTCTGTTGCCGTACCTGCTGTGTTTGTTGCTGTTACTGTATATTTACCAAAGTCTTCCTTGTTGCTTTCTTTAACATGTAAGATAGTTGATGTTGATGTGTCCTGAATATGTAATCTGGTTGTCTGTTTCAGTGGCTGCTCATCTTTTGTCCAAGTAATAGTAGGTTTAGGTCTACCTATAAATGGTACTTCTACCTTCAGATCTTCTCCAGCCTGTACACTGTAGGTATTAAACATCAGTTTGAAACTTGGCTCAATTGTCAAGTCTTTAGCTATCACAGGAATTCCAAGGGCCCTGGGATCGCTTTTGCCTTTTTCATTGTAGGCAATCACACGAAATTGATATTCCTGTTCTGGACTCAAACCAGACACAACTGCATTGCATGTTTTGGTCTCACTAACAACACTCCATTTTTCTGTTCCTTTAGGCAGCATTTCAACAATGTATCCCAAAATTCTGCTACCTCCATCATGTTCAGGTTTTTCCCATGTAAGGGATGCACTTCTCTGAGTCACATCAGTGAGTGTTACTTTCCCAGGAGGCAGAGGTGGCTCTGAGGCCTTGACAGCATCTTTGGTTTCAGCTGGAACACCAATTCCAAATTCATTTTCAGCCATAACTCTGAAGTAATAAATTGCTCCTTCTGTAAGATTTTCAACTTTGAAACTTGTCTTGCCACATTTAGCACTTACATTTGCAAATGCTTTCCTGGTTGACTCACGCTTGTCTATTACATAGTTCTTTACCTTTGAACCACCATCGATAATGGGTGGTTCCCAAGATAATACAGCAGAATCCTTCTTTATATCCTTTACCACTAAGTTTTGTGGTTGTCCTGGTGTGTCCAAGACTTTCACTGTAACAAATGCAGATTTAGAACCACTGCTGTTCTCCAATTTAAGAATGTACTTTCCAGCATCATTTCTATCACAGTTCTCAATTGAAAGTTGTGTGTAGTTTATGCCTTTATCAATCTGAACTTTTTCTGTAAATTCACCTTCTTCTCGAGACCACATGATGTCAGGTGTTGGTCGTCCCCTGAATGGTATGTGAATCCTAGCAGACCCACCAGCTCTAACCACTATCCCTTTCCTTAGCTCTGAATCAATATCAAGTTCTGGAGCTTCAAGTTTGTCTTCTGGTTTAATAGTACCAGGAACTGATGCAGCCTCTCCTACACCAATCTTGTTTAGGGCACACACTCGTAGTTTATATTCTTGATGTTCAGTAAGCTTTTTGATTTCGAATCGAGTGGCACGTATACCTGTCTGTGGAGTAACAAGTGACCATTCGTCTTCATCAGCTTTACAGATTTCTACAAGGTATCCCTGGATTTCACAACCACCATCATAAATAGGTTTACTCCAGCCAAGTGTAACTGAACTTTTGGTGGTATCCACAACATGGGCGTTTGTAGGTGGACCAGGCTTGAACATGGGGTCACAAGCTTTAAAGTAAGGAGAAACTTGACTTGGTTCACCCACTCCAGCAGCATTTTCAGCAGAAACTCTGAATTCATATTCATGATCTTCTGTTAAGTTTGTAACTCTTAATCGCAAGTCTGTAATCCTGCGTTTATTGCATTTTATCCATCTGATGCCTGCTCGGTCTCTCTTTTCTACAATGTAACCTATGATTTCACTGCCTCCATCACTGTCTGGCCGGGCCCAGCAGACAGTCATAGAATCCTTTGTAATGTTAGTAATTTCCAAGGCCTTTGGTGGTCCAGGAACCACAAATGGGTTTTTCATCATTACTGGCACAGATTCTAATGGCTCACCAACCCCATATTTGTTAACTGCCATAATGCGGAAAATATATTCATTTCCTTCCAAGAGTTTTGTTACTTTCAGCATTGTAGGTAAAACCTCTGAAGCAACAACAGTCCATGCTAGGCGACTAGTTTCTCTCTTCTCTACAATGTAGTGAGAAATATCACTGCCACCATCATGAAGAGGAGGAGCCCATGCTAATGAACATTTTTCAGCTGTAACTCCTGTCACTTGGACTGGGCCCTCTGGAGGTCCTGGCCTGTCCAGGACTTTTACGTTTACTGTTGCTGTCTTTGTTCCTGCAACATTAGAGGCTTCTAAAATGTACTGTCCACCATCAACTCTAATAGCATCTTTTACAATTATTAATGCACTGAAATCTGTGTTCTTGATTTCATATCTAGCAGTTTCCTCAAGCTCTTTATCTCCTTTGTACCACTTAATAGTTGGCAGTGGCTTTCCACGAACATCACCCTCAAGTCTGAATGTTTCACCAGCATTTACAACAATTGTGTCTTTGTACTTTGGATCCATTGAAATTCGTGGAAGTTCAACTTCATCCCTTGCTGTTATTGGTCCTGTACTGTCAGAAGGTTTGCTTATTGCACCTGCAGCATTCTTTGCAATTACTCTAAATTCATATCTTTGGTCTTCAGTAAGCCCTGTTACAGTGAACTGAGTTTCAATGATATTTGTGAAGCTAGCTTTCATCCAGCGGCCATCTGGTAAGTCACGTTTCTCTACAATATAACCAGTAATCTTACTTCCACCATCATATTCTGGTTTGGTCCACTGTAGAGTAATAGAGCTTCTTTTTATTATTATAGCTTCTGGGCGACCTGGAGGATCACATGGGTCACGAGCTACATAGCATTCAGAAACTTTACTTGTTTTGCCTACACCAACAATATTTTCTGCAGAAACTCGAAACTCATATTCAATTCCTTCTTCAAGGTTAGTTGTCTTAAAACTTGTGTCCTGAATAATAGTCTTGTTCACTTTAGCCCATAAAATGCTGTTTTTCTCCTTTCTCTCAAGATGGTAGCCCAACACTCTACTGCCACCATCATTTATTGGTTCATGCCACTGTACGACCATGGAGTCTTTTGTAACAATTGTCACAAATGGTGTGCCAGGAGGTCCTGGTTCCTTGTAGGGGTACTGTGCTACAACTGGCGCAGAATCCAATGCAAAGCTCTGCCCGTACCTGTTCTCAGCAAATATTCTGAACTGGTATTCTGAACCAGTTTTCAGTTTAGTCACCTTCAGCGTAGTTCTTGCAACAGTAGCTGAAACAGTTTCCCATACAGTGGTTGTTGTATCTCTCTTGTGAACAACATAGTTGGTGATCTGGCAGCCGCCTGTGTACACTGGGGGATTCCATGATAGGGTAATACTTTCTGCACTTATTTCGTCAAACTTCACAGGTCCTACCGGAGGGTCAGGTTTATCTAGAGTTATAATTTCAACAGAAGCAGACTTCTGCCCAACAACATTAGCCACAGTGATTTCATAAGTGCCACTGTCCTCTTTGCTAGTTTCTTTAATATTCAGTATAGTGAGGTCAGTCAAATCGTTAACATTGACTCTTGTCGTCTGCCTTAATGGCTGGCCATCTTTTACCCAGGTTACAGTTGGTTTAGGTCGACCCGCAATTGGTACTTCTACTTTCAGATCTTGTCCCACTTGGATACTATAACTATGAAAAACAGGTTTTACATCAGGTTCAATCACCAGGTCTTTGGCAACTATTGGAACCGCAAGTGCTCTAGGATCACTCTTACCCTTTTCATTCACAGCCATTACTCTAAAAAGATATTCTTCCCCTTGAGTTAGGTTAGTAATGACTGCTTCAAGTGTTTTCACACGAGCACACTCTGACCACTTCTCAGTACCCCTTGCTTGCATTTCAACAATGTATTGTATGATTTTGCTGCCACCATCATGTTCAGGTTTTTCCCAGCTTAATGAGACACTATTTCTTGTGACATCATCCACTGTTATTTTCCCAGGAGGCTGTGGAACTTCAGCAACTTTAATTGGGTCACTGGTTTCTGCAGGGAGGCCAATTCCATATTCATTCTCAGCAGAGATTCTAAAGAAGTAATAGCAGCCCTCCTGAAGTTGATCTACTTTCCATGAAGTCTTGTGGCAGTTTGTTACAACAGCTGCATATGCCTTTCGTGTTGCTTCACGCTTTTCAATGATGTAATTCTTTATTTTTGCTCCACCATCCAAGAGAGGAGGCTCCCATGAAAGTGAAACAGAGTCTTTAGTGATTTCTCTGATTTTTAAATTAACAGGTGCACTTGGGGTATCCAGTACTCTTACACTGACAAAGGCAGACTTTGTTCCACTGCTGTTTTCTAAAGTGAGAGTATACTTTCCAGTATCGAATCTGTTAACGTTGTCTAGAACAAGAGAAGTAAAGCTGCTAGTGGTATCAATAATAGCTGCCTCTCTGATGTCACCATCCATTTTACCCCATTTTACTTCAGGTGTTGGACGACCTCTGATGGGAACAAACAGTCTTAAGGAACCTCCTGCCCTCACATTTACAATCTTCCTTAATTCCATGTCAAGGTCAAGGTCTGGTGCTTCCATCTTTTCTTCCACAACAACAGAACCAGGAACATCTGCATGCTCTCCAACTCCTGCTTTATTAACTGCACATATGCGGAATTTGTATTCATGTTTTTCCACTAATTTTTCTACTTCCATGTGAGTATTTTTAATTCCAGTTGGAGGGGTACAAATTGCCCATTCACCATCACTTACATCACATTTTTCCACAATGTATCCCTGAATTTCAGAGCCACCATCATAGATGGGTTTACCCCATGAAAGGAAAACTGAAGATCTTGTAACATCCACAACTTTAGGGTTATTAGGTGGACCTGGCTTGTAAATAGGATCACATGCTTTGTAGTAAATGGAAGGTGGGCTTGGTTCACTAAGACCAGCAGCATTTTCAGCTGAAACTCTATACTCGTAATCATGATTTTCTATAAGCCCAGTCACTCTGTATCGCAGTTCACTGATCAGGCGTTTGTTACATCTTGTCCAGCGAATACCTTCTTTATCTCGTTTTTCAAGGACATAGCCTAGGATTTCACTACCACCATCTGAGGCTGGCCTTTCCCATACAACTATCATAGAATCCTTGGTAATGGCGGTTACTTCTGGTGCCTTCGGTGGAAGTGGCACTACAAATGGGTTCTTTGCAAGTATTGGTTCAGACTCAAGAGGTTCACCAACACCATACTTATTTACTGCCATGATGCGGAAAACGTATTCATTTCCTTCTAAAAGTTTTGTAACTTTGCAATTTAGGGTTTGCACATTTGAATCAACGACTGTCCACACCAAGCGACTGGTTTCTCGTTTTTCTACAACATAGTGTGAAATATCGCTACCACCATCTTGTAGTGGAGGTTTCCATGACAGCATGCATTTTTCAGCAGTAACGCCTGTAATCTCAACGGGGCCTTCTGGTGGTCCGGGTCTATCAAGAACTTTGACATTAACAGGAACTTTCTTTTCACCTGCAACATTCTTTGCCAGTAATACATACTGACCACTGTCAACTCTAATGGCTTCCTTCACACTAAGGCTTGTTGCAAAATCGGTACTTTTTATTTCCATACGAGCAGTGTTTGTCAGCTCACGATCACCTTTTAACCACTGAATGGAAGGTACTGGTTTGCCATGAACATCAGCATCAAGTTTGAATGAGTCACCAGCATTCACTACAATAGTGTCTTTGTATTTTGGATCCATACTTATCTGAGGTGGTTCTACTTCATCTCTCGCTGTAATTGCCCCCGAGCTCTCAGATGGTTCACTGAAAACACCTGCAGCATTTCGCGCTATAACACGGAACTCATACCTCTGGTTTTCTACTAGACCAGTTACTTCAAATTGGGTATCAATGACATTTGTAAAGCTTGCTTTCATCCAACGACCATCAGGTAGCTCCTTCTTTTCAACAACATAGCCTGTGATCTTACTTCCACCATCATATACAGGTTTCTTCCATTGAAGTGTTACTGAGCTTCTTGTGACAATTATAGGTTCTGGACGACCTGGAGGGTCACATGGGTCATGTGCAGTATAACATTCAGATGCTCTACTTGCCTTTCCAATGCCCACTATGTTTTCTGCATAAACTCTGAACTCATATTCAAGACCCTCCTCGAGTCCAGTTGTCTTAAATTTGGTATCTGGAATAGGTGTTTTATTCAGTTTAGCCCAGAGAATACTGTTTCTTTCTTTGCGCTCCAAATGATATCCAATGATCTTGCTACCACCATCATTGACTGGTTCATTCCACTGTACCACCATGCTGTCTTTTGAGACGTTTGTTACAAAAGGTGTTCCAGGTGGACCGGGAACTTTAAATGGATACTGGGCTACAATTGACTCTGAAGTGAGATAGGTACTCTTCCCGTATCTATTCTCAGCTGCGATTCTAAATTGATATTCACATCCAGTCTTTAATCGACATGCTTTTATAGTTGTTCTTGCAACAGTAGCTGATACCATCTGCCAAGTGGTGGTTGAAGTGTCTCTTTTTTCTACAATGTAATTATTGATAGAGCTACCACCATCATACTTGGGTGGTTCCCAGGAAATGGTAACACTATCTGCTGTTACTTCATCTACTTTTACTGGTCCAGTTGGAGGTCCTGGTTTGTCAAGGACAACAATATTTAGGGTCTCAGTTGCCTCACCTGCAGAGTTTGTAAGTTTAACTAAATATGTCCCCACATCATCTCTGCACGCTTCTTTTATTGTTAACACTGTGTTATTTTCTGAACTTTCTGCATTTACTCTTGTAGTCTGCTTCAATGCAATATCATCTTTATGCCAAAACACTGCTGGTTTGGGTCGACCAACAAAAGGAACATCAACCTTTAAGTCCTCTCCTGCTAGAACACTGAAAGTGGTAAACAGTAGTTTGAAAGCTGGTGGAATCACAAGATCTTTTGCAACAACCGGTATACCCAGCTGGCGAGGATCGCTGATACCTTTCTCATTCTGAGCTGAAACACGGAAGGTGTATTCTTCACCTTGGATCAATCCTGTGATAGTGGCTTCAGTAACTTTTACTGTAGCACAAGTTGACCACTTTTCACTGCCTTTGCTTTGCATTTCTACAATGTAGCCCAGAATTCTGCTACCACCATCGTGTTCAGGTTTTTCCCAAGATAAAGATACACTATTGCTTGTCACATCCAGCAAAGTTATTTTCCCTGGTGGAAGTGGTCTTTCTGATACTTTTATGGATTCTGAAGTTTCAACTGGAAGGCCTATTCCATACTCGTTTTCAGCTAGGACTCTGAAGTAGTAGTTGCAGCCTTCTTGCAGTGAATCGACTTTCCAGCTGGTCTTGTGGCAATTGGCGTTAACAGTTGAATAAGCTTTTCTTGTTGATTCACGCTTTTCAACAATGTAGTTTTTTATTTTAGAGCCACCATCTATGAGAGGAGGCTCCCATGTGAGTGTAACTGATGATTTTGTAACTTCTTTTATTTTCAAATCTTGAGGTGCCCCTGGGGTATCAAGAACTCTGACGTTCACAAATGCTGACTTACTACCTGAGCTGTTTTCAATTGTCAGTATGTATTTGCCACTATCAAATCTATTTACATTTTCAACAATAAGTAGAGTATAAGAGCTTGTTGATTCAATGCTTGCTCTATCCAAAGATTCCCCATGTTCTCTTGCCCATTTTACTTCAGGTGCTGGTCTTCCTTTAATTGGGACAAAGAGCCGTAGAGTACAGCAGGCTCTAATAGTGACAACTTTACGCAGCTCTGCATCAAGTTCAATCTCTGGAGGTAGCATTCTCTCTTCAGCTTTTGGAGTACCAGGAACAAGAGCAGGTTCTCCAAGACCTTCAGAGTTCATAGCGTATATTCGTATTTTATACTCTTGATTTTCTTTTAGGTTAGTAATGGTAAAAGACGTGGCCTTTAGACCTACTGGTGGAGTTACAATCTTCCACTCATCTTCTTCAGGTAGTGCTATCTCAACCATATAACCTGTGATCTCTGAACCACCATCATATATTGGTTTGTTCCATGCTACTGTAATTGAAGACTTGCTGCTGTCCAAAACACGAGGATTACCTGGGGGACCAGGCTTAAATACAGTATCACAAGCTTTATAGAATGGACTGGTTGGGCTTGGCTCACTGACTCCAGCAGCATTTTCAGCCATGACTCTGTACTCATATTCATGGCCTTCTGTCAGTCCAGACACTTTATAACGTAAGTCAGTAACAACCCGTTTATTACACTTCACCCACCGTAGACCAGCCCTGTCTCGACGTTCCACAATATAGTTAGTTATTGGGCTCCCACCATCAGAATCAGGATGGCCCCAACAGACAACCATAGAATCTTTTGTAATTGCTGTAACTTCAGGTGTTTTAGGTGGATCAGGTGGCACATATGGATTTACTGCAAGAATGGGCTCTGATTCCAGAGGCTCACCAACTCCATATTTGTTAACGGCCATAACACGGAACACATACTCATTGCCCTTCAACAGCTTAGTAACCTTCAGTTTAGTTAATGGAACTTCTGTGGCTACAGCTGTCCATGCCAATCTACTGGTTTCACGTTTTTCAACCACATAATGGTCTATTTTTGCTCCTCCATCATCCAGTGGAGGTAGCCATGACAGCACACATTTTTCTGCAGTGACTTCAGACACAGCCAAAGGTCCTTCTGGAGGACCAGGTCTATCAAGAACTTTAACATTGAAGATATGCTTAGCAAAGCCACCAGGATTTGTTGCAGTAAGTGTATAGGCACCGCCATCTCTTCTTGAAGAGTCTCTATTGGTGAGAACAGTAGAGAAATCTGCTATTTTAATTTCTAATTTTGCTGTGTCTTCAAGTTCTTTTTCTCCTTTTGTCCATGTCATAGTTGGTGGAGGGCGGCCTGAAACGTCAGCCTCAAGTCTGAAAACTTCACCTGCTTTCAGCACTAATGTGTCTTTATATTTAGCATCCACCTTTATCTTTGGTGCTTCAATGTCATCTCTACAAGTTATTGCATCTGATGGCTCAGAGGGCTGACTAACAGCCCCACCAGCATTCCTAGCAATCACACGGAATTCATAGGCAGCATCTTCTGTCAAGCCACTTACAGTGAATTCAGTCTCTAATATATTGCTGAAATTAGCTTTCAGCCAACGGCCATTAGGAAGGTCTCTTTTTTCAACGGTGTAGCCAGTTATCTTAAAACCACCATTATATTCTGGTTTAGTCCACTTCAGTGTAATTGCATGTCTTGTAATGTTCAGAGGTACTGGTTTACCAGGTGGATCTACTGGGTCTAGGGCAAACACAGGCTCAGATGGCTTGCTTGGTTTACTCTTCCCAGCCAGATTTTCTGCTATAACACGGAATTCATACGCAATGCCATCAGTAAGTCCAGTTGATTTAAAGATATTGCCTGATACCAGCATTTTACTTACAGTCTGCCAAAGAATGCTATTTCGTTCTTTTCTTTCAATGTGATATCCCAGAATTGGGCTTCCACCATCAGTAACTGGCTCATTCCAGCTAATGGTCATGGTTTCTTTGGTGACTGCAATCACCTGAGGAGTTCCAGGAGGGCCTGGTACCTTAAATGGGTAGTTGGCAACTACAGACTCTGAAGTAATGGCTGGACCAATTCCATACCTGTTTTGAGCTTTAACACGGAACTGATACTCAACTCCCGTAGTAAGACGAATGGCTTTAAATGTAGTACGTATCACTGTGGTTGCCAATTCAGTCCAGGTAGTACTGTCAGTTTGACGCATTTCCACAACATAGTTACTTATTGGTACACCACCATCATTCAGAGGAGGCTCCCATGAGAATGATAGAGAGTCAGATGAAATTTCATCGAATTTTATTGGTCCAGTAGGAGGTCCAGGTATGTCATGAACCTGAACTGTGATTACTTCACTAACTTCTCCAACAATATTTTTAGCTGATAATGGGTATCGACCACTATCACTTCGTTTACATTCATTGATGGTTAGTATAGTTGCAGTTGCAGTATTTTCATAATTTATTCTTTGTGTTTGCTTAAGTGTCTCATCTTCTTTCTTCCAAGTCACAGTAGGCCTTGGACGACCAAGCACAGGGATTTCAATCTTTATATTGTCACCAGCTTTGGCAATGACTGTTTTCTGGTAGATACCCCGGAGGTCAAACTCTGGTAGCATTGTTTGCTCTTTGATAATAACTGGCCTGCTTTCTCTTGGGGCACTTCTTCCAGCACTGTTAACTGCCATAACCTGGAAAGTATACTCTTCATTTTCAGTTAGATTCTTTACTACACAGTCCAGTGTTTTTACAGTGGTGATGTGTGCCCACTGGTTTGTTCCTTTCCTCTGTGCTTCAATTACATACCCAGTGATCTTGCTGCCACCATCATGTTCTGGTTTTGGCCAAGCCAGGCTAACTGAGTTCCGTGCTACATCCATAATATTAAGACTCTCAGGTGGGGATGGTGCCTCAGAAGCTCTTATAGGCTCTGTGGTTTCAGCTGGTTCACCAATACCGTACTCATTTTCAGCCAGCACTCTAAAATAGTATTCACACCCCTCAGCCAAATTAGTAATCCTGAAGGAGCACTTCTGGCAGTTGGTTGTGACTGTTGAATAGGCTTTCCGAGTTGATTCACGTTTCTCGACAATATAGTTTGTTATACGTGAACCACCGTCTATCAGAGGCATATCCCATTGGAGGGTGATGCTGTCTTTGGTTATTTCTCTAGGCTTAAGGTTTATTGGTGGACCTGGTGTATCCAAGACTTTTACATTTACAAAGCCAGTTTTCTTACCAGCAGCATTTTCAAGAGTCATTACGTATTTTCCTGCATCATACCTGGTGCACTCCGTGACAATCAAGAGCGTAAAAGAATCTGTATTTTCAATACTGGCACGGCCTTTGAGTGAAACATCATCTTTTGTCCATGTAACTTCTGGAGTTGGACGCCCTTTAATTGGCACAAAAATACGAATAGTTAATCCAGCTCTAACAACAAGTGTTCTTCTTAGTTCAGCATCTAATTCAAAGTCAGGAATTTCTTCCCGGTCTTTGATTTCCACACTTGGAATTATTGCTGGTTCACCAACACCTGCAGCATTCATGGCAGAGATTCTGAAATTGTATTTGGCTCCTGTTTGCAGATGAGCAACAACAAACTGAGTGATTCTTAAAGCAGTCCCTATTGTGTCTTTTACCCATTCTTCTTCTCCTTCCTTTTGATGCTCCACTATATATCCAGTGATGTCAAGACCACCATCATAGTGGGGCTTGCCCCAAGCTAAAGATGCACTTGTCTTTGTAGTATCAGTCACTCTTGGATTTGCAGGTGGACCTGGTGGGTCTGAAAAGTGAGCAAAAGATAAAACATTACATTACCCGGGAATTCACTCTTACACTGTCTAAATGTCCTCTCTAATCATGCCACCCACCCCCAAAAAAGAAAAGGCATGATACTAACATGCAACATCCTTGCATATGACTGATTTTGAAGCATCACTTGGTGGTCCAACTCCTGCTCTATTTTCTGCACTGACACGGAATTCATATTCATTTCCTTCCAGGAGACCAGTTACTTTGCATCTAAGATCTGAAACTGGTTTCTTTGTTGCTCTGACCCATCTTAAACCTTTCTTTTCTCTTCGCTCCACATAGTAACCTGTGATTTCGCTTCCACCATCATCTACTGGCCTTTTCCATGTAACTGTGACAGTATTTTTAGTCACATTTGTTACTTCTGGTTTTCCAGGAGGGCCTGGGGGACCTGTTAAGGAAGAAAAAACTAGTTAAAACAAATATAAAGTCTTCAGAGATTAATAAAAGCACACCAGCACCTCTTAGCTTGTTCTACATACCAAATCTATCCACCATTTTAACTGGTTCTGATTGTACTGGTTCACCTTTGCCATATTGATTTACTGCTGAGACACGGAAAACATATTCATTTCCTTGAATGAGCTTGCTAACAACATGCCTGCAGCTTTCAATATTTTCAGCAACCAATGTCCAGAGCAGTCTGCTAGTTTCTCTCTTTTCAAGAACATATGATTTGACTGGTGATCCACCATCTTCTGCAGGAGGTGACCATGTAAGAGTCGCTTTTTCTGCTGAAACATTGCCGATCTCAATAGGTCCAGGAGGTCCTGGAACATCTAAAACTTTCACATGTATGCTCTCCTGCTTAGTGCCAAAAGGATTGGTTGCAGTAATTGTGTATTCTCCAGAATCTTTTCTGGCTGCGTATTTGACAGATAGAGTAGAAGAAGTTGGTGTGGTTTCAATGTGCACCAGCTCTGAAGGTCTAAAATCTTTTCCAGCTTTTGACCATGCTGAAGTTGGAGGTGGTTTGCCACGGATACTAATAGCAGACACTGTAATGGTGTCCCCTGCTTTTACTGTTAAACCTTCCTTCAAAGTAGGATCGATAACAATGCTTGGTGCCTCTGTCAAACAAACAGAAAACCCCAAACGTTATAATAAGAAAACAGGCAAGAAAAAGAAAAAAAGAAAAAAAAGAAAGAAAAGATGATATTGTATTAGTTATTCAAATAAAATTCTAAATTTTTAATGCCATCTACATACCATACTCATCCTTGCATATTATAGTTTCTGTGGGTTCAGATGGAGGACTGATAGCTCCAGCAGTGTTTTTTGCTCTAATTCTGAACTCATATTTGGAGCCTTCAATGAGGTCAGTTACAGTAAATGCACAGTCTGGAACATTCACATGATTAGCTTTTGTCCAATTCTTTGAAGGTAAATCACGCTTTTCAACAATATAACCAGTTAACTTATGTCCACCATCATATTTTGGTTCTGTCCAAATGAGTGTTACTGAGTTCCTGGTTACATTAATAACTTCAGGTTTCCCAGGGGGATCTAGAAGAAAAAAATAATAAATAGTTGTCAAACAAAACTTATTTCAAATTTCAGAATTTGCTTTTTTATTCTCTTGATGACTTACCAATAGGATCAAGTGCCACAACTGGTTCAGATGGTAGACTTGGTTTACCTACTCCAGCCATATTGATTGCCATTACTCTGAATTCATATTCCAGACCTTCAGTTAATCCTGTCACTCTGAAATCTTTCATCCTTATTGGTGTTTTATTTGCTCTCTTCCACAGAAGACTATTTCTTTCTTTGACTTCAATGTGATAACCTAGAAAATAAAAGGTGTGATTAAAATATGAGGGGTTTTCTAGAAATCTTCATTTCTCACAGCACTGTGACACATCATACTGCCTGTCACATAGGCATTGTGCAAGAGAACACTGAAAAACAGATTAAGAAATGGATGTGGACATACATTACAGATGCATGTAATTGCAACAATGAGATGTTTATAAATGCAAATTGCTAACTTTAAGGGCACAAGTAATGTAAGATATAGGTGAGTTTGGTTTTCTTTCTTTAGACATTTTGGCCCTGTGCAAAAATGTTGTTTCTCAGTTAGTCTTTTCCTGACTTTTAATTGAAAATCTAAAGTTTTAAAAAGTTCATCATAGAGAAAAACTGGGCAGTAAAACAGTAAAACCATCAATTAATCAATCAATCAATTTAAAGCATAAACACCTGGTAGTTTTATCTTACCCTTTGAAAGAGAGAAAGACCTATTAAGAACTGAAATACTAGGGAGGCTTTTGGGGATATACCTGTGATTGGTGAACCCCCAGTTCTTCTTGGGTCAGTCCAAGTTAAAGCTACAGAGTCATGCCGAACATCAACAATGTTGGGAGGTGGAGGAGCATCTGGAACGTCTAAACAATATTTAAAAAAATGAAGAAACATTAAAAACAAATATCACCCCTAAACCATGGGGTTTTTTTAATTTTGAAAATTATAACAGATACTTACCAAATGGATGTTTTGCAATGACAGGGTCAGATTTAAGACCTTCACCTACTCCATATTTGTTTTCAGCCCTGATCCTGAATGTATATTCATTTCCTTCATGAAGCCTTGTAACTCTAAATGTGGTTTTCTGTACTGCGGAGGCACAAGTCACCCATTTATTGTTTACATTATCTCTCTTCTCTAGAACATAGTTAGTGATTTCTGAACCACCATCATCTTTTGGAGGGCCCCACTTTAAGGTTATGGCATCAGCTGTGACTTCTTCAAATTTCACTGGACCTGTTGGTATGCCAGGTTTGCCAACAACTTTCACAGAAATAGTGCCTTCCTTGCTGCCAGCAACATTCTTCAGAGTTATGGTGTATTTTCCAGCATCAGCTTTCTGGCAGTCATGTACCACAAGTGTAGTGTTAACTGCTGTAGATTCAAATGCAACTCTTCCACTTTCAGTAAGTGCCTGGTCTTCACCTTTCTTCCAAGTTACTGCTGGGACAGGCTTGCCTTTAATTGGGATTTTAAGACGGAAATTGCTACCCTCTTTAGCTGTATAGCACAAATCATGTAGATCTCTTAAATCAAGATCAGGTGCCACTATAAAAATAAGAGAAACCAATTATTCAACTATGCATAAACTCCGTGATAAAATTAAGATGCTGTTTAAAAGGCATCTGATTTGTATGTATGCATAGTAATGACAGTAAGCATAAAATTGTATCAGGTTAGCATGGCAAGGTTTTGGTAGTGTGTGGGGCTACAGGGGTTGGTTCTGTGGGAAGTTGCTAGAAGCTTCCCCTAGGTCTGATAGAGCCAATGTCAGCCAGCTCCAAGACAAACGCACCACTGGCCACGGTTAAGCCCATCAGCAATGGTGGTAACACCTCTATAATGTATTTAGGAAGGGTAAAAAAAGTTACTCTGTAGGAGCAATTGCAGCTGGAGAGAGAGGAGTGAGAATATGTGAGAGAAACAGCTATGCAGATGCCAAGATATCCACCTGCACCCAGCCCATGGAGGACGCAACAGGTGGATGCCCAAAGGAGACTGTGACCCCATGGGAAGCCCGCACTGGAGCACGCTCCTGGCAGGACCTGTGCCCCATGGAGAGAGGAGCCCATGCTGGAGCAAGTTGCTGCAGGACTTATGACCCCACAGGCGGTCCACACTGGAGCAGTCTGTTCCTGAAGGACCACACTCTGTGGCAGAGGCCCACACTGGAGCAGTTTGTGAAGAACTACAGACCATGGGAAGGAGTCTCATTGGAAAAGTTAGTGGAGAACTGTCTTCCATGGGAGGGACCCCATGTTGGAGCAGTGGAGGAAGAGTGTGAGGAGTCTTCCCTCTGAGATGGAAGGAGTGGCAGAAATGTGTGATGAACTGACCACAACCCTCATTCCCCTCTCCCTGCACCCCTTGGCGGGAGGAGTTAGAGAATTCAGGAGTAAAGTTAAGCCCAGGTATAAGGGAGGGGCGGGGGGAAGGTGTTTTTAAGATTTGGTTTTATTTCTCATTATCCTACTCTGATTTGATGAGTACTAAATCGAACTTTTTTCCCCAAGTCAAGTCTGTTTTGCCCATGATGGTAATTGGTGAGTGATCTCTGTCCTTATCTCAGCTCACAAGCCTTTTGCTATATTTTCTCTCCCTTGTCCAGTTGAGGAAGGGGAGTGGTAGAACAGCTTTGGTAGGCACCTGGTATCCAGCCAGGGTCAATCCACCACAAAAAGAAATATAATTTGGGTAAGTGAAGCACTGAATTAATGATCTTGCTTCTTACCAACATCATCTCTTGCCACAATTGTAAGCTCTCTTGGGGTTCCATATCCAGCATCATTTTGGGCTCTCACTCTGAAAGTGTATTCTTGTCCTTCTTTTAGGTCTCTCATTGAAAAATGGAGGTTCTTTGCCCGCATGACTTCTTGCCATTTATCTTCACCAATCAGGACCTCGACAACATATGCAAAGATACGGCTTCCACCGTCACTGATAGGTTTTTTCCATACTAAATTGCATGATGATTTTGTTACCGCTGAAGCTTTTAGGTCCACAACTGGTCCAGGTGTTTCTAGAAGGACAAAAAACACAGTAAGTGTCCATTTGAGCTAAAAATAAAAATTATCCGAATACCAAAATAGGCAAAATGGATTAATTTTTCTTACCAGAAGCTTTAACAGCATCACGAGTTTCACAGGGGTCACCAATGCCATATTCATTTTCAGCAAAAACCCTGAAGAAGTAGGATTTGCCTTCTTCTAAGTTAGTTATCCTGCAGCTTGTCTTTGGACATTCTGTTGTTACTGTGGACCATGACTTTCTTTCTGCATCACGTTTTTCAACGACATAATTTGTGATTGGACTGCCACCATCTATTAGTGGAGGTTCCCATGTAATGAAGGCAGAATCCTTAGATGCTTCCTTTACAATCAGGTTAATTGGAGGGCCTGGAGTATCTAGATACACACAAGAACCCCACATTTGATCTAGTAAATAACAAAACCAACCAACCAAAAACATGGTTAAAAGTTACAAATATACCACAATGGGGAAAAACCTGACACTTACCAAGGACTTTTACAACAATAGTGTACGCCTTTTTGCCACAGCTGTTCTCCAGACTGAGGACGTATTTTCCAGCATCATATTTGTTTACATTTTCACAGCGCAGGAAGGTATCAAAATCAGTTGACTTGATATCCAATCCTTGTCTGTCTCTTAGGTTGGCACCCACTTTAGACCATGTAATCTTTGGAGGTGGACGTCCTCTTACTGGCACATAAAGTCTCATTGTGACTCCAGCACGCAACACAAGGACTTTCCTTAGTTCTGCATCAAGTTCTCCTTCAGGAGGAACTGTGTGTTTAACAAAAAACATGCAATTAAAACATATTCTTTAAGACTATCACAAAAGTTACTGTGACAAAAAGTCCCTCTTTACTGGCATTTCACCAACTTGTTCTCATGCCTGTAATGATGTAATTGATTTACTGTCCTGACTCCTGTTTCAGGATCATCGGCAAACTTGGCATTTTTTTGCACTGATTTAACTTTTTTTTTTTACCTTTTCCACCATTTATATTACCTATCATATGAAGAAGTCTCATAGTTCCTCTAGAATTCAAAGGAGTTTCAAAGCCTCCTGGATTGTACTGCTTATCTTGAATCAAGACAGTTCTGGGTAGCAATGCTTTTCACATACAACAAAATGCATACAGAAGCCAGCATGGCTTTTATGGAGTAGGTGTCATACAGTTAAATGGTGTGTCACACAGATGCTTAGAATAATAATCTTTGCTTCAAATTATTTAGAAGACTTGAATAAGAATATAAGTTTTAAGAACAGAAGTGAGATCTGAAAAGTCTAATTTTAGGATTAGAGAAAGAAAAAATTCTTGAGGATCCAAATTAGGAGTCAGAAATGTATCTAGCATACAAAAGAAAAAAAGCAGACACGAGTCAGATTCTACTCAGTTCCTAACTGCCCTATTCTTTTCCAAATTAGCCACTTTTAGCCTACATTTTTTGAGAAAATTCAAAATTAACCTGCTTCTGTGATCTGTGACAAACCCTGTCTTTGGAACTTATCCCATGAATTCAAGCAGAAGTTAACAAGGTAATTTGTTTTCAGTGAACATACTTAAAATGTCTTTGGCAGTGTGTTTATCAGGAACATCGCTTGGATCACTGTATCCAATCTTATTGACAGCATAAACGCGGAACTGGTACTCTGTATCTTCTATCAGCCCTGTTACCACAAATCGTGTAGCCTGTAAATTCTTGGGTAGGTTGCATCTGACCCAGTTGTCTGTGTCAGCTCTTTTTGCTTCTACTAGATAACCAATAATAGGACTTCCTCCATCATATGCTGGTTTACTCCATGACAGGCTTATTGAATTACGAGTAGTATCAACCACTTTTGGGAAAGCTGGTGGGCCAGGAGGATCTGAGAATTAAAATAACAAAGTTATTGTACCAAATGCTGTACAAAAGTATTTAGAAATAACCATGGAAAATATCTGAGGCTTTTAGCTTACATTGAGGATCACGAGCATACACTGCTTTAGATGGTGCGCTAGGCTTGCCAGGTCCAGCCTTATTCAACGCTATCACCCGGAACTCATATTCTGTTCCTTCTTGGAGTCCAGTAGCCTTAACAGTTCTTTCAATGACAGGCTTTCTGTTTACCTTTGTCCAGTTAAGAGCCTTAGTTTCACGCTTCTCAAGCATATAACCAGTTATTGGTGATCCACCATCACTAGCTGGTGGCTTCCAGCTAACAGTCATGAAGTCTTTTGTTACATTGCTAATTATTGGTGGATCGCAAGGTCCAGGTACATCTGTGAAGATTTATTTGGAAGTTATATTCACATTCATAAGTATACACAGAAAAACAATTAAGCTGTCTCACACAGGACTTACCATATGGATTCTTAGCAACTGCTGGTTCAGTGAAGATAGGGTCTCCAACACCATATTTGTTTTCAGCACATATGCGGAACTGATACTCATGTCCTTCAATAAGTTTCTCCACTGTGCAACTCGTAATGGGTACATTGGCACTGACTTGGGCCCAGTTTGGTCTGCTTGTTTCACGCTTGTCTACAATGTAATTAGTAATTTCTGAACCTCCATCTTCCAGAGGAGGCTCCCAAGAAAGCATTGCACGATCTGCATACATATGTTTGATTTTAACGGAGGCCGGTGGACCAGGCTTATCTAGAAAAAATGACATCACATTGTTATAGCTCTATCTCTTGCTTTATCATTTAACTAAAAATGTATTTATTAACAGACAGTCTTTAGCTTACCAAGTACTTTAAGCTTAATGGTTGCTGACTTAGTTCCACTTGCATTTTCAGCGGTAATAGTATAGTCTCCTGTTTGCTTCCTGCTAACACTGAACAACTCAACTGTAGCAAGATTTCTCTTAGCGGTGATCTTAACACCTTCAGATGGCTTTAAAATTTCTCCATCTTTCTTCCAGCTAATTGCTGGCATTGGCTTGCCATATACATTTGCCTCCAGACGCACATTAGTTCCAGCTTTTACTGTAAGCTGTGATTGCATAGACAGATCCAATTCTATTCTGGGGGGAACTGAAAGGAAAAAGACCAAGAGTTAATCAATCTAGTAATATATAAACATGTCATTCTTCACATGAGGGTGAGTTCAACATGCACAGACTTTTATCAGAGTTCTCAAATGCTTTTGCATTTCTTACCATTTTCTGGATGAATGGTCACTGGATCAGAAGGCTCAGAAGGTCGGCTAATGTTAACTGCTGTCTTAGCAATTGCTCTAAATTGATATTGAGCATTTTCTTCTAAATCAGTAGCTGTATACTCTTCTAATGGTATTTGATGTGGAGTTGTATTGCACCGAACCCACTTATCACCAGGTAATTTGCAAGCTTCAACAAAGTAGCCAATAAGTTTGCTACCACCATCATGTTTTGGTCTTGTCCATATCAGTGAAACAGTACTCTTAGTGACATCAATAACTTCAGGTTTTCCAGGGGGATCTAAGGCAAATAAGATCACGTTATAATCTGTTTTGCAAAAAAAGCTAACATATGAAAAAATAGCTTTAATAATACTGGATCCTATTTACAGCATACCCACACAGTGCACTCACGGTAAACATGAAAATATAAACATAAGGGGAAACTGAAGATCATAAGGAGTTGAAGGTATATTGAAAATGACCATAAAAACAGTAGTCTCTTGCTATTTATTGGTGTGTTTTGCTTACCGACTGGTGCTCTTGCTGTGACAAACTCAGTTGGTTTACTAGGTTTACTTGCTCCAGCTCTATTCAATGCATAAATTCTGAACGTATACTCAAGGCCTTCGATGAGCCCCACACAAGGGTATTCAGTGGAGCGCACAGCTGTGTCATTAGCTTTCACCCACAGTAAACTGTTTCTTTCTTTGCGCTCAATGAGATAACCTGTGATTGGACTGCCTCCATCACTATCTGGTTTATCCCAAGCAACAAAAATGCAGTCCTTATTGACCTTGGTAATACGTGCATTCTTTGGTTCACTAGGAACATCTAGAAAGAAATACAAAGATAGGTATCAATCACATGCTTTCTTACTAGGAGGATTAAAAAGAGAAATGCTGCTATCAAAAATTCACATACCAAATGGGAACCTTGCAATCATCTTGCCAGAAGTAAGTGGCTCAGAAATCCCAAAACGATTTTCAGCACGAACACGGAACATATACTCTTCTCCAGGAATCAGTTTTCCAATTCTGCAGCTTGTCTTTGTGACAGAAGCTAAAGCTGTTACCCAGTCTCCTCGGCTTACATCACATTTCTCAACTACATAGTTCGTAATGTTACTGCCACCATCTTCGAGAGGTATATGCCATGCAAGAGTGCAAGCATCTGCATCTATTTCAGAAATATCAAATGGAGGCTGTGGTGGGCCTGGTTTATCTGTGCAAAAATATATTAAGAAACAAGGGATGAAAGAAAATAGAAACCACTGGAATATACTAAAACTAGTTTTGTATAAAGCTAGGTTTAAAAATAATCAAAAGAAACATACCCATAACTATCACTCTGATTTTCTGACTATCAGTACCAGAGCTATTTTCTGCAGTAAGAGTGTAAAAATCAGAATCTTTTCTAGTCACATCCTTAATGATAAGAACAGAAGACTTTTCTGCTTTATGTACAGCAAGGCGACTGGATGTAAGTACATCTTCATCTCCTTTCAACCATTTACAAACTGGCTGAGGCTTCCCATATACATGAGCTTCAATTCTCAGTTTCTTTCCAGCTTTGATGTGAACATGATCAGGCATCAGAATCTTAGGTGGGACTGAAAGAAAATCACATACAGACATATAAATTCAACTTCTGTGACATATTAATTTACTTTTTCTTATGTTTTCATGTGAAGATTCTCTGCTTCTCTCTTTAGTGAGAAAGACTTCCTACACCAGTAGGAATGACTTGATAATTTTTAATTTAGGTTCCACTTATGAAGAAGTAGAGATTCTGCAGTGGGCAATATCTATTTCGGTCTTTTATGGTCTCGTACACTTTGTAAGAGAACATTTTTGAGTTTGGATTGCCTTCTCACATGTTAATGTAGAGGCTATTGCACTATTAATGCACGGCACATAATTCCTCATCTGGAACTCGTTGCTAACTTATTGCAGACTTTCTACAAGACAAACATGAAAGAGAAGAAAAGAAAGACTGAAGTTCTCGCTGAACTAAACCCATTTCCACATTTAATCCTTTTATACCCTTGAATTACTCTTCTACTTCTTTTGTACAAAATCTTTCAGATTTCTTCCAAAATAAACTTGGCAGTATGCACTTTGCTTCCTGCTACTGGCTAGTTTTCATTGTCTTTTGCTCTGTACCTTCCTCTTTCATTGTCACAAATAAAGAAGGCTCTTCTCATCTGCCCCTTACCCCTACATGTTTCTCTGCCTCAGGGACCCTGACACCTTAATTAGGCCAACCTGTCCTCCCTCCCTTTTGCTTTACATTCTCAACCAACTCTACAATATAAACAACTTGTTTTATCTTAAAACAGGTCCCACTTTTGGCCCCATTTATCTCTCAAACTACCACTTTGACACTTTTTCTCCTTCATTTTAAGTTCACTGAAGACATTTTTATTTGTCCTTAGTTCCTATCTTCTGGTTCCAACTGAAACCACACTTGCAAAATTCTCTAATAATTCTGAATTAGTGGTCAACCCTCATCCTTTCTAATTTTTCAAAATATTCAATACAGTCAAACATAATCCTCCAGATGACCTCATAGAGCATATGTCTTTCTGGGACTCACTCAATGAACTAGAATTCTTCCTCATTTCATTAGTAAAGCAGAATATTACAACACAGATAGTATTTAGATTGTTACTTACTGAGTTGTTCTTTAATTTCAAATACTCCTTCCGTTTCTCTTGGCAAACTTACTCCTACGGCATTTCTAGCTGCCACTCTAAACTTGTACTTCTTTCCCTCTTTCAGACCAGCTACAACAATGGAGAGATCTTTAACAACTGAATATTCTGTCCAGCGATCTGCTGGTTGGTCATCTTCTTTGTAGCTAACAATGTACCCATCAACTTTAGAGCCTCCATCACGCAATGGTGGCAGCCAGCCTAAAGTAGCACTATTCTTCGTAATTTCAGTAACTTCAAGTTTTCGTGGTGGATCAGGTTCACCTTTCAGGAGGAAAGAAATTAAAAAAAAAAAAAAAACACCAAACACATTAAACATTGAATTTTCAAGATTTTCTGACTATTGAATATTTGTTGAATTATTGGACGTTATCCATGCTAACTCCACAAGGACAATATGAAAAAGAACAAAATTCTTAATAATTGCAAAGGTACTATATTCATAGATTGTATTATTTGAAAGAAACTGACACAGAAATATTAATGTTTATCATTGAGTAGTTAATGACATTGTCCAATTTAGAAACACTAACTTTCTAAAAGTTACAAAATCTTAATAAAATTAGAAAGAAAATACAAAATGTGTGTAAATGCATACTTACTTAAGGGATCTGATGCTAGAACTGGTTTTGGTATGTCACTTGGAACACCTGATCCATATTCATTCACTGCTGCTACTCTAAAGTAATATTCATTTCCGGCTACAAGATTAGCTATTTGGAAACTAGTTTTCTTCAGTTCTGCAGTGACTGTTCCCCAGGTCTTCCTGTCAGCCTCACGTTTCTGCAGGATGTAATGAGTCACTGGGCTACCACCGTCATTCTCTGGAGGTGCCCATGAAAGATGGCATGACATCTTAGTGACATCTGAAACCTTGAAGTCTGACACAGGTCCAGGAGTATCTGTAAAGAAATTTCAATTTATGCTAGTCTGTAATAAGCTAAAATTAAAGGGGACTAACAGCTTCCTATACAGGGGGAGTTAGTGTTAGCTGATGATACAGTTGTGCTCAAAAACTGGGGTAATAAAAATTCCTGCAATTTTTATTACAGATTTAATATAGTTAAAAAATTGCCTAGGGGTATTTCTCTCATTACTTACCCAGGACTCTGACGTTCACAAATACAGCCTTTTCTCCAGCTGCATTAACAAGTGTCAATGAATATTTGCCTGAGTCATCACGTGTTGAATTGGGAATGACACAGAAGGCCATAGTGTCAACCAGATCAACTTGTCCTTTTCTGATAACGTTATCAACACCCATTCTCCTCCAGGTGACTTTTGGTGCTGGGCGACCCCTAACAATGGCAAAAAGTCTAATAGGGCATCCTGCCCTGACTGTGACTAACTTTCTCATGCTTGCATCCAACTCAATCTCAGGAGGTTCTGAAAGGGAAAAGTAAAGAAACAAAAATGCAGTTTAGCACATGAAATAAAATCAGAGCAAATAAAGTTTGCATGTCAATACTCATAAAGATAATGGGAAAACTCACCAAGTATTTCTTTGGGAGACACAGCTTCTTTCAGTTCAGCTGGTCGGCCAAGGCCAACCTGGTTTTGAGCAGAAACTCTGAACTCGTACAATTGGTTTTCATCCAGGCTGGTAGCTGTAAATTCTGTGTGGATAACTTGGGCAGCAACATTGCATCGTTTCCATCCTGCTTCAGGATCAGCACCCTCAACTTTTGGCCTAATTTCTACAACATACCCAATAATTGGAGCACCACCATCATACACTGGTTTTCCCCAGCCAAGGGTTATGGAACTCTTTGTGCTATCGACCACTCTCAAGTTTGTGGGAGGACCAGGTGGCTCTGAAAGACAATAAAAATTACAAATAAGAACACAGTTGTGCAATTTAGCAATCTGTAATGTTAACATTAAAAAAAAAAAGCAGCAGAATACAGCAGTATAATACCTATTGGGTCTTTAGCTACTACAGGTCTTGACGGCAAGCTTGGTTCTCCAAGTCCAACTTCATTTTCAGCACTGACACGGAACTGATATTCATGACCAGGGATGAGATTAGTAACCTTCTTGCGTCTTTCTGGGATTGCAGTCTTAGTAACAGGAACCCATCTCAGTGATCGTTTCTCTTTCTTCTCTAAAATGTATCCTGTAATTGATTTGCCACCATCATATTCTGGTGGATTCCAAACTACAGTCATCTCTTCTTTGTTAACTCTTGTGACATCTGGAGGGTCAGGTCGTCCAGGTCTATCGTATTTTGTTTTTGCAATAATTGGGTGCGTTTCTGTTGGTGGACCAGTGCCCATTTTATTCTCTGCACGAACTCTGAATATATATTCATTACCTTCAATGAGGCGTGTCACATTTGCATAGTTTGTTAAGACAGAGGAAGAGTATGTAGACCAAACCATACGCTTGCTTTCACATTTTTCCAGGATGTAGTTCTGTATTTCACAACCACCATCATCTTCTGGAGGGTCCCAAGTAACAGTACATCTATCACTTGAAATGTCAGTGACTTTCAAGTTTCTTACAGGACCTGGTTTATCCAAGACAATAACAGTAGCGTATGCTACGAAACTACCAGCTGTGTTAGTTGCAGTGATCACATATTTCCCACCATCGCTACGCCTTGATTTTGTGAGAACAAACTTAGACGTGTCAGACGTTGTTTCAATACTGACTCTTGGAGATCTAGTTAGATCTGTGGCATCTTTGTCTTTTGTCCATACAACTTCAGGCTGTGGTTTTCCTCTGACTCCAGCCTCAATTCTAATTGTGTCACCTGCTTTCACAGTTAGAACCCCGCTTAACTTTAAGTCTAGAACTGGTTTCTGCAAATCTTCCTTCACAACAACTTCACCTGTTTTTACCCAGTTACTTTCACCTGCCTCGTTCTTGGTTTGAACTCGGAATTCATAAATCTTATTTTCAATACATTTGTCTACCATGTAGTGTGTTTCCTTAATGCTGCCTTTGTGAACCCTTTCCCATTCATCTGAATCTTTCAGTTTTCTCTCAACATGGTAACTTAAATTGGGACTTCCACCATCATAATCTGGCCTTCTCCATTTCAGATATACAAATGTCTTTCCTTTCTCTGCAATGTGAAGATTTTCTGGTTCTCCAGGCTTGTCAATAGGATTGATGGCAAGGATAGGAGTTTTGGTCTCAATGCAAGGACCTGGACCTATTTTGTTTTCTGCACAAACTCTGAAGAAGTATTCACGGTTCTCTATAAGATTTGCCTTTATTAATCGTTTAGTGATATCAGAGGAGACAATTGACCACCCTCTCTGGTTTGGTTGACGGCACTCTACTATGTAATTTGTAATTTCAGAGCCACCATTATCCACTGGACTCTCCCAAGCGATCATACAAGAATCTTTTGTGACATAGCTTATTTTCAGGTTCTGACATGGTCCAGGTCTGTCAAGTACATTAATGACAGCAAAAGCTTGAGCATGTCCACAGCTGTTTTTAGCTGCTATTATATATTTGCCATGATCAGATCTTTTGGCTTCTTTCACTTGTAGTTCAACATTAGGTAGATCTTGGACTATTTCAACACGTTTTTCTTGGACTAGTATTTTGCCATCTTTAGACCATGTTATGTCAGGATCTGGCCTGCCTTTTACTTTACCAGTAATACGGATTGTTTGGCCCACTCGGACAGTAATTATGTCTCGACAGGTCACATCTAGGCTTACTTCTGGAGGAGAAAGAATATCTTTTGCAAGCACAGTTTCTGCCAGTTCTCTTGGTTCTCCCTCTCCCACAATGTTGACAGCTTTTATTCGGAATTTGTATTCACTTCCTTCTATTAACCCAGGTACTCTGAAAGCACATTGTCTAATGAGTTCATCCTTATTAATCCTATTCCACTGCGTAGTTCCAGTTTTCTGACATTCTACAATGTATCCCAGGATCGGGCTGCCACCATCTTTGAGGGGCTTTGTCCATACAAGATCAGCTGTTTCTTTGGTTTTGTCTTTTAGTTTTGGATTTATAGGTGGTCCAGGAGGAGTGATAGGACGTGAGGCTTTTATTGGATCAGAGCTTGGAGATGGTTTGCTTAAGCCCACCATGTTTTCTGCGAAAACTCTGAATTCATATGTGTTGCCTTCAAAAAGACCGGTGACTCTGTATTTCATATCGAGTATTGGTGCCTTATTGACACGCACCCATTTACCAGACGCTTCCCGTCGTTCAAGTATATAACCAGTTATTGGAGTTCCACCATCAGATTTTGGTAGGGTCCACGACACTGTTGCAGCATTTTCTGTAATATCACAAACAGTTGGTTTACCAGGTGGTGATGGTGGATCAAACATATGTTTAGCAACTGTTGGTTCTGAATCAAGTGGTGCACCAATGCCTATCTTATTTTCTGCCCGGACACGGAAAATATATTCACAGCCTTTCTGCAGTCGTGGAATCTTAATTTTTGTGTGACTTGTTCCAGAGCTAACCAATCCCCAAGTTTCTTTCTTTGATTGACGTTTCTCAACAATATAATTTATTATAGGACTCCCACCATCATCTTTAGGAGGGCGCCAAGAAATAACCATATGTTCTGGTGTTACTTCAAGAATATTAATAGGACCAGTTGGTGGGCCAGGAACATCCAAAACTGTAAGATGTAGAGCAACAGTTTTGCTTCCAGCTGCATTAGATACTGTGAGTAGATATTCTCCTGTATCTTTCCTTATACAGTCTTTGATGGTAAGTACAGTTGAATAATTGTCAGTCTCAATCTTGTGTCTGCCATCTGATTTAATTTCAATGCCATCAGTAACCCATTTTGCAGTGGGAACTGGCACACCTCTCATAATCGCAGGAAGTCTTACTGTGGTGCCAGCTTTAACAACAAGACCTTCAATTAATTTCACATCTAGGTCCACAGATGGAGGTACTGAAATTAGAGAAAAATAGAAATTACCTTTTCAGGGGAAATGCTTAAAGAGAGAAATAATCAGTGAAAAAACATGAAAAACTAAAAATTACCCAGTTTTTCTTGACACTCTATTGGTATAGTTGTATCTGGAAGGCTAAGACCAACAATATTCTGAGCTTTCACACGGAATTTGTATATTTTTCCTTTTTGTAGGCCTGTAACAACACAGTCTAGCATAGGGACTGTCTGGAACTTTGTCCACTCATCTGCACCATCTTCTTGATATTCCACCAAATATCCAGTTATCTCAGCACCACCATCACGATCTGGTTTATTCCAAACAAGGGAAACTTCAGTCTTGTCAACATCTACATGATGCAGATTCTTTGGTGGCCCTGGAGGATCTTTTAAATGACAAAAAAGAAATGGTTACTAGGATGGCTAATCTATGGTAGCAGTGTGCAACGTTCACATTAGTAACAACAAGATAATCTCAAAAATTACCAAGAACAATATGAACAAAACAAATTATATAACCAACGAACACTTACGCAGTGGATCTATAGCTTTAATAGGCTTGAGTGTTTCCACGTATGGACCTCTACCATACTGATTCTCAGCTGCAACGCGGAAGACATACTGGATGCCTTCCATCAAATATTTAGCCAAGTGACTACGTTTCTTGGAGGATGATGAGATGGCAACCCACTGTGCAGAAGCTACATCTTTTCTTTCCACCACATAGTTGGTAATGACAGAGCCACCATCATCTTCTGGTTCCATCCATGTGAGATAGCAAGAATCACTTCTAACTTCACTGACTTGCAGATTTCTGGGTGGACCAGGCTTATCTAATATTGACAAAAATTGAATCTGTTATTTATTTGATAACCAAAATATTTTTTTACAAAACTTAGTAAATGTCGAGAGAAATTAATATATATAATGTAATTTTTAGTCCTTTTTCTACTGTGCATTTCTTATAACTCAGTTTATTGATATTTTCCAGAAATTAATTATTTCTTAATCTCTAATTATAGAATGAAAAGATGCATTATAAAAGGAACATCAAAAAGATTACCTAAGACCACGACTTTTACTGAAACAGTCTTCGAACCAGCTGGATTTTCAACTGTCAGGGAGTAAATTCCACCATCTTCATGAACAGTGTTACGAATTTCAAGCTTACTGCCAACTCCTGTAACCTCAATATCAGCTTTGGGTGAGACCTCACGATCTTCTTTCTTCCATGTAACTTTAGGGAATGGAACACCTTTAATAACAGCACTAAGTCTCAGGGTATCTCCAGCTTTTACATGCTTTTCTCGGGCCATGTTAGCATCAAGTATCAGCTCAGGAGGTTCTGGAATCAAAATGATATGTTTTTAGAAAATAATGAAGAAAGAAAAAATCTCTTCTTAAGTAAAGTTATCTGATTTTATTAAACTCACCAAGTCTGTCCTTTACTTCTACTGGATCAGGAACATAGGCTGGTTCAGATTCACCTGCTGCATTGACTGCCTTGACCCTGAATTTATAGGTCAAACCCTCAGTAAGGCCAGTGACTTTGTATTTTGTTTCAGGACAAGAATCTGCTGTAAGATTAGCCTTTTTCCATTCTTCGTCTCCAACCTTCTGATATTCAACAAGGTAGCCAATTATCTTGCCATTACCATCATGACGTGGTGGTTGCCAAGATAAATCAACTGAATTTTTCGTTTTATCTACTGCTTCTGGATTAATAGGTGGACTTGGTTTTGCTGTTCCAAAAAGAAAAAAAAAAAAAGGAAAATAAAGAAACTATTAAAATTATTTTCTAACGGAAATGAAGAGTGCATTAAAATTTCAATGAGAAATGATGTGTAATACTTTACCAATTGGATCTCTAGCAAAAATCGGCTTTGATGGTGGACTAGGATCACCAACACCGATTTCATTTTCTGCTGAAACACGGAATTCATATTGACAGCCTTCAAGGAGGTCAGGTACTTTGAACTGAGTACTGGGGAAAATTGGGTCTTTGGTAAGTCTGACCCATCTTGGAGCCATTGTTTCCTTCTTTTCTACAATATAGTTTGTTATTGGCTTGCCTCCATCATATGGTTTATTCCAAACCACTACTGCAGAGTCTTTGGTAACATCCTTAACGATTGGTTGCTCAGGTGCATCTGGAACACCTGGGAAAAAAAAGAAAAAACAAAAAAAAGATAAATATTTTATGAGCTCTACAAACAGAGTAAAGATTAAAGTATCAAAGTAGGATTGAAAATGAATAACATACGGAAACGGTCCTTGGCTTTCATCTCATCAGAGATGAGTGGATCACTTATGCCATAAAGATTTTCAGCATAAATTCGAATTTGATATTCTCTTCCTTCAAGCAGCTTAGGAATTTTGCATGTTGTCTTTACTGTAGCAGATGTAACTGGCATCCACAAGTCTCTGTGTGTATCCTTCTTCTCAACAATGTAATTTGTAATTTCACTGCCTCCATCATCTAATGGAGGTTTCCAGGAAACTATCATATGATCTTTATGAACTTCATCAAATATAACTGGGCCTACCGGAGGTGATGGGCGATCTGTTTAAGAAAAAATAAAGCATACCCATGCTTTTATAGGAATCATGTAAGACAGATTAAACAGTGTTGATACAGTAAATATATTATGAAAGTAGAAACATGGCATCACAGTTTTAATAAGGAATCAACACCTCAAAACTATTCCTTTTTAATACGTGTTTGACTTACTGGACTTAATTCCTTGGTTGACATTTTCTGCAGTGTTGACATTCTTTGAATGCATGTAAAGACATTAAATTATTCATGCTAAATAACTTAATCCAGAGTTAACTATGTACTCTAAATTAATAAATAGTATTTCAGTATAAATGAGAACACAGTTAATAACATTATTGTAATAAAGAACACATTTTAATATTTACATTTTATATAATTCAATGAATGCTAATTACTACTAAAAATCATAGGCCATACTGTTGTTCAGTAAAACCTACCAACAACATTAACTTGACAAAATCCTTTTCTTGATCCTGTGCTGTTCTCCACAGTAACACAATATTTGCCTGAGTCTTCACGGACAGATTTTACTATCCCCAAGCAAAGAGTTGTAGGAGTTGTCCTGATCTTTGTACGGTCATCTTCTTTTACAACAATATCATCCTTTACCCAAGTAACCTTTGGTGTGGGCTTGCCTGAGTAACGTCCAGTCAGGCTGAAAGCTTCACCAACCCGAACAATAAGCTTGTCTCTGAAGTCAAGGTCAAGTGATGGAGGAGCTGAAAGATGATATTAAAACCACAGTGCCCACAAATGTCAGCAATATTAGTAAGAAAAAGTAAGGAATCAGTAAACGTAATTGCTGTTTTTAAAAGAAATGTGACAATGATACATACCAATTTCATCCTTGCAGGTAATTGGTTTTGTGCAAAATGATGGTTTGCCTTGCCCCACAACATTGCAAGCACTCACACGATACTCATAGGTGTCACCCTCTTTCAAGCCTTCTACAGTGTATTTCCTATCAAGCATTTTCTCCTTTGTAACTTTGTGGAATTTTTCTTTTCCAATGAGACGGCTCTCTAGAACATACATGGTGATTTCTGAGCCTCCATCGTATTTTGGAGGATTCCAAGTTAATGTAACAGAGTTCTTGGTAACTGCTTTTACTTCCAGGTCTTCTGGACGGTCAGGAACAGCTGTGGACAAACAAAAAGAAAATACAGTAAATGCACTTTTCTGCATATTCATTTCATATGACAGTAATCCAAATCTGAAAATATACTTACTTATTGGAGATCTAATAACAATTTCTTTGATTGTCTCTGTGAATGGACCCATGCCAATTATATTTTCAGCTGCAATTCGGAAAAAGTAAGCTTTCCCTTCAGTGAGTCCCTGAACAGTAGCATTCTGTCTTGTAACTGTGTAGCTTACTGGAGTCCAAGCTCTATGGTCAGATTCACGTTTTTCAATTATATAGTTGGTAATAGGAGAACCACCATCATCTTCTGGAGTAAACCATGTCAATTTGCAAGAGTCACTGGTCAGGTTCTCAGTAAGGAACGGCATTCCAACTGGGCCTGGCACATCTGAAAGTAAAGAAGTATTTAAGCACAGGTGCTGAATGTTATGAAATTTTACTTGTTCACAAGGATGAAGTTGCTATTTACCTAGCACGTCAACAATAATAGTCTTCTTCCGCTCACCACCAGCATTTTTAGCAAGTAAAGTGTATAGACCCTGATGGCTCCTCTTGCAATTCTTGATAACCAAAGAAGAACTAATAGCTGTTTCTTCAATTTTGGCTTCTTCTGGTAAAGCTCGGTCATCCCTACTCCAAGTCACTGTTGGAGGTGGTTTTCCTGAGACATATGCTATGATTCGAATTACTCCTCCAGCATGAACAACAATTCTGTCCCTGACACTTGCATCCAAATTAATATCAGGAGCCACTGTGGGAGGTGAAGAAAAAAATTCAATGAAATCTTTTTCTGACTTTGATTTAAAGGTACTGAAAATGTAAATATAAATGATAAATACCAATTCTGTCCTTCATTTCAATAATGTCTGTAACTTCTCCAGGCTCTCCGATGCCAGCAGCATTCACTGCTCTAACTCTAAATTTGTAAAAACATCCTTCTTTTAATCCTGCCACAACGAACTTTGTTCCTCTAATTTCTTTATCTTTTACCTGGAAGAAAATATTATAACATCAGCTAACATCAAGGTATCATCAATTTGTTTGTGATGTTTGAAGCAAATCTTAGACCAGAAGTTGTTTCAGATTTACAAGCACAAGACAGTCTTAAGCGTATGTGGATCTAGCTCACATAGAATTCTTCAGAATCTGTGTACAGGAATGCAGGACATAGACATACAGGCTAATTTGAAGATTCACTTTTTTGATAATTCTAACAGACAAGGATGTTACAGCACTTACAATAGTCCATGGACTCAGAATAATTACCTGTAATTTTGGACAAATAAATTCATGTAGATGGCAGTGGCAAAAAAAAAAAAAAAAAAAAATATTCTTTGTTCTTTTTAAACACCAATATGAAGCCTGGAAATAGTGCAGGAAATTTAGGTATTACTTAAAATGCACCCAAATGTTTATGGAGATACAAAAAATAGCCAAGATATGAATCAGTTAAATTTTAAGTAATGCAGAGGAACCAACAAGGAGGGGGGCTATGCTGGACCTTGTCCTCACTAACAGGGAGGGGCTGGTGGGGAATGTGAAGCTGAAGGGCAGCCTTGGCTGCAGTGACCATAGAGTTTGAGATTCTTAGGGCGGCAAGGAGAGTGCACAATAAGCTCGCTACCCTGGACTTCAGGAGAGCGGACTTCAGCCTCTTTAGGGTTCTGCTTGGTGGACTTCCATGGGATAAAACCCTGGAGGGAAGAGGAGCCCAGGAAAGCTGGATAATATTCAAGGATCACATCGTCCAAGCTCAGGAGCAATGCATCCTGACAAAGAGGAAGTCAGGCAGGAACACCAGGAGGCCTTCATGGATGAACAAGGAGCTCTAGGGCAAACTCAAATACAAAAAGGAAGCCTACAGAGGGTGGAAGCAAGGACAGGTAGCCGGGGAGGAATGTAAAGAAATAGTTAGAGCTGCCAGGTATCAGGTTAGGAAAGCTAAAGTCCTAACAGAACTCAATCTGGCCAAGGACATTATGGGCAACAAGAAAAGCTTCTATAGACACATTGAGGATAAAAGGAAGATGAGGGAAAACATGGGCACCCTCAGGAAGGAAACAGGAGACCTGGTCATCCAGGATATGGTGAAGGCTGAGGTACTCAGGACTTTTTTGCCTCAGTCTTCACAGGCAAGAGCTCCAGCCACACTGCCCAAGTCACAGAAGGCAAGGGCAGGGACTGAGGGAATGAAGAACCCTGCTGTAGGAGATAAGGTTTGAGGTCATCTAAAGAACCTGAAGGTGCACAAGTCCATGGGACCTGATGAGATGCATCTGCGGGTCCTGACAGAACTGGTGGATGTATTTGCCAAGCCATTATCTATTATATTTGAGAAGTTATGGTAGTCTGGTGAAGTTCCTGCTGACTGGAAAAGGGAAAACATAACCCCTTTTTTAAAATGGGGAAAAAAGGAATACCCAGGGAATTACAGGTCAGTCAGTCTCACCTCTGTGCCTATCAAAATCACGGAGCGATCCTCCTGAAAACTATGCTAAGGCACATGGACAATAAGGGGGCGATTGGTGACAGCCAACATGGTTTCACTAAAGGCAAATTGTGCCCGACAAATTTGGTAGCCTACTATGATGGGGCCACAGCATTGGTGGATAAGGGAAGAGCAACTGACATCATCTACCTGGACTTGTGCAAGGCATTTGACACTGTTCTGTGCAGCATACTTGTCTCTAAATTGGAGAGTCATGGATTTTTCAGATGGACCACTCAGTGGATAAGGAATCAGCTGGATGACCACACTCAGAGAGTTGTGGTCAATGGCTCAGTGTCCAAGTGGAGACCACTGATGAGTAGCATTCCTCAGGGATCAGTACTGGGACTGGTGCTGTTCATCATCTTTGTTGGTGACATGGACAGTGGGATTAAGTGCACCTCAGGAGGTTTGCCGATGACACCAAAGCTGTGTGGTGTGGTTGACACACTGGAGGGAAGGGATGCCAGAGGGACCTTGACACGCTTGAGAGGTGGGCTAGCACAAACCTCATGAAGTTCAACAAGACCAAGTGCAAGGTCCTACACCTGGGTTGGAGCAATCCCAAGCACAACTACAGGATGGGTGGAGAATGGATTGAGAGCAGCCCTGAGGAGGACTTGGGGGTGTTGATTGATGAGAAGGTCATCATGAGCCAGCAGTGTCTGCTCGCAGCCCAGAAAGCAAACTGTAGGCTGGGCTGCATGAAAACGAGTATGGCCAGCAGGTCAAGGGAGAGGATTCTCCCTCTTTGCTCTGGTGAGACCCCACCTGCAGTACTGTGTTCAGCTCTGGGGCCCCCAACACAAGGGGGATGTGGACCTGCTCAAACAAGTCCAGAGGAGGACCATGAAGATGATCAGACAGCCGGAGCACCTCTCTTATGAAGACAGGCTGAGAGTTGGGCTTGTTCAGCCTGGAGAAGAGAAGGCTCCAGGGAGACCTTATAACAGCCTTCCAATACCTAAAGGAGGCCTACAGGAAATCTGGAGAGGGACTTTTTACAAGGGCATGTAGTGATAGGACAAGGGATAATGCCTTTAAACTGAAAGAGGGTAGATTTAGATCAGATATTTGGAAAAAGTTCTTTACTATGAGGGTGGTGAGGCACTGGAACGGGTTGTCCAGAGAAGTTGGTAAAACCGGTTGTGTTTAGGGCCAGGTTGGATGGGGCATTGAGCTACCTGGTCTAGTGGAAGGTGTCCTTGCCAATGGCAGCGGGGTTGGAACTAGATGATCTTTAATGTCCCTTCCAACCCAAACTGTTCTGTGATTTAAAAAAATAATAAAAAAAAAAAAAAAAGAAAAAATTGGTAGTGTATTATTGAAAAAATATTTCAGTAATGAACTATTAAAAAAAATCCCAAACAAACCAAACCAGTTCCTGACCATGGTGGGGGAGTTGTTACTAGATGATCTTTAAGGTCGCTTCTAACCCAACCATTCTACATTTATTGAAAATATAGGAAAATATAGGGACATCGTAATTGCAAATGATTTGGTACAGTCTGATACCAGTGAGACTTACTTTTGTGCCAGTTCTGACTTGGTCTTGTCTTCTGTTCTTCTATCACAATTACCTACTTATTTTCTCACATCTTTACACAGAAATTTAAAATTTCTAAGTTTAGGAAACTGCAAAATTAACTTGATGTTGTGAAGGGGGAATTACTGACTTTTACAGTTGGTCTTATGTTTTAAACATATGAAGATAATTATGGTGCAAAGATACGAACTTTTAGAAAATAACTTGCATAGTGAAAATATGTAAAAATATATTTTTGAGCGATTTATTTTGATAGACACATGGAGAAAATAAATGCAGATACTGCAATATTTTTCTACCTACTCGTTCCCATTCTTCCTTTCCTTCCTCTTTATACTCAACAATGTAGCCAGTGACCCTGGAACCACCATCCTTTAGTGGTGGAGACCATTCCAAGTCCACAGAAGACTTTGTCCAATCAGTAACTTTTGGAATAGGAGGGCCAGGTGGGGCTGAAAAATATCATTATACCATTACAGCATAACAATATGTTCTATGTTCTTATATGAATATTTTCACATTCAAAAATAGGAATCTGGAATACTTACCAATAGGATCTCTAGCAACTGCTGGATCAGATGGCATGCTTGGTGGACCAACACCAGCTGCATTGATAGCTGAAACACGGAACTGATATTCCGAGCCTTCAATAAGACCTGTAACTTTGTATGAAACTCCTAGCGTCATAGGTTTGATAGGATCACGATTAACCCTGGTCCATCTCTTTCCACTAGTCTCTTTGCGCTCCAACCAGTAACCAGTAATAGGAGAGCCACCATCGTGTTCTGGTTCTTCCCAGTTTACGGTCATTGAGTCACGTGTTATACTGCTAACTGTTGGCTTGTCACAAGGTCCAGGAACAGCTGGGTGAAAAAATGACACATAGCTTGTAAAAAAAAACACTAAAGAAACATGGAAATAGCTAGAGTGCAAAAAAGAGCCATGCACTCACATGGTCACAGTTGCATTAGGCAGTTATCTATCTGCATGAGACACCTGCCATCTCACCTTCCCATCCCTGCTCAGGCACATATACTTCTGTGAAACATAAAATATCTCCCCTTCAAATTATGACTGTGAAAAAACTTGTTTATTTTGCCTTACTGGATCTACCTAATTTCACTGCTAAGCCTAACCTTGGATGTTTAAGAATGATTTTCTAGTGCAAGCCTAATATTCCTTCTACATCAGAGCTACTCTACCTAATTTATCTTTCAAAACTGAAGGCAGGAAATTGACTTTTCCTGATCTATGATGTCAAAAATGCTTCAAATAAAACAGAATGACCTGAATCTTGACAGATAAATCCTTATTCATATATTAAAACCTTAAAAAAGTTTGACTTTGCATTTTAATATATAACAATGAGGGAAAAAAGCATTCTTAAGTACTACATGTGCTTTTAAGAACTAACTACTAATGCTAAAACTCTTCAAACTATTCTAGAAAATCTATTTACGTGAAGAGAGAAAAGTAGTAGTGGTATTTAACAGATGCTGTACACATAACAGCATACAAAAACAACTGACATAATTTGAAAGCATTTTGTACTTACTGAAAAGGTTTCGTGCTGTTTCTGGTTCACTATCCAAAGGTTCTCCAATACCATATTTGTTTTGTGCCATAATGCGGAACACATATTCATGGCCTTCCATCAACTTGGGAACAGTGAATAAACATTCCTTAGGCTCATTAGTAACAGGTACCCATGTCCTCCTATTTGCTTCTTTTTTCTCTATAACATAGTTTGTAATCTTAGAACCACCATCATCTAATGGAGGAAGCCATGATATTGTCATTTTATCAGCCAAAATGGATTCAAATTTAATAGGTCCCACTGGAGGTCCAGGACGACCTAAAAGACACAATTTAGAAAGAAGAATTAATTAAAATGCTATTAAGTAACACATGAATGCTATAAATTGATGCAGTGCACAAGAGTTCTTGATACCTACCCAGAACGTTTAGTCTCATCTCCTTTGAAGCAGTTCCCAGATTATTTACAGCTGTTATAGTATATAAGCCTGTATCATTTCTGCGAGACTGTTGAATTAATAAAGTGCAACTATCTTCACCAACAATCTTGTTGACATGTTGATCATACATCACTGGTGTTTTGTCATCCGGTTTCTTTGGAGAAGCTTTTAGCCATGTTAACGTGGGGAAGGGTACACCCTTTATCTTGGCCACAATGTTAACATCTGTTCCTTCTTCAACCTCCATGAATTCTTTGAGTTCGATAGATGGTGGGCCTACACAAAACATTGAAAAAATTAACATACAAAAATACTTCTCAATTTTAAAATGGAATTTGTATTTGCCGGTATCAGTTAGTACTTACATGTCTGGTCTTTGACAACAAGTGGGCCAACAGTGGCCGAAGGCCTACTGGGACCTGCTATATTTACAGCTTTGACTCTGAATTCATATTCTCCACCTTCTACAAGATCCTCAACAGTAAACTTTGTTTCTTCCACGTCACGTCTGTTGCATTGCTTCCAAGTCTCTTTCACTTCTCCCGTACGATCCCAGCGGAGACATTCAACATTATAATGTGTAACAGGAGCCCCACCATCATTCTTTGGTGGTTTCCATGTTAAGCTCACTGTGTTCTTGGTTACAAGGCCAATCTTTAGTTTAATAGGTGGATCAGGAGGATCTTCACAAACAAAACAAAAATGTGAATAAATCCACCATACAGTGCCGTTTGATTTTAAAGAATTTGTTCAACTTTGACTTTACTTACGGATTGGATCCCTGGCTGTGGTCCGTTGAATGGTTTCTGCAGGAGGGCCAACACCAAAACGGTTTTCTGCACGTACCCGGAAGAAATACTCTTGGCCAGATATGAGATCAGGTACAACAAAGGAAGTACTTCCACAGTTTGCATTGACTTTAGTCCAGGCCTTCCCATCAATAGTTCTTTTCTCTATAACATAGCCTCTGATTCTATCTCCACCATCATCATCTGGCATCTTCCATGAAAGTTTACAACTACCTCTTGTGATATCACTTACTTTTAGGTCTTTTGGTGGACCTGGGACATCTGTTAAGATGAAAGCACAATAGAAAAAATTTTACAGAAGTATGTAGAAAAATAAGACTAAAATCTAGTATCCAAATACTTCAATGTCTGTAAGACATACCAAGCACATTGACTCTGACATGCACGGTTTTTTGTCCTGCTTTGTTCTTTGCTGTAATACTGTATCGTCCAGAATGACTTCTGTTGCACTCAGGGATGATAATCGCTGAACGTGTATCAGTTGCTTCCACCTGTGCATTATAGAAAGTGAAGTTATAGATCCACTTTAAATACTTCTGTTTGAAAAATGCTACAACACAACATTTCAAAATGCAACAATGTTACAAAAATTATTTGCTTTACCTGAGCTTCTTCAGGTATATTATGGCCACCCTCCTATAAACAAAACAAAATGATGTAAACATAAAAGGGGACAGGTTTAAATGTCTAGAAACACATGTAGAAATAAGCTTTTTCTTTTACTAACCTTTGCTGTTGTCTTTGCTTTTCCTTCAAACTCCCAAAATGTTTTTGGAACTGGACGACCCTTGATAATAGCTGGGATTTTAATTGTTGTGCCAGCACGACAAGAGAGGAAATCCTGTGCTCCAATATCAAGGAAGATTTCTGGTTCCTCTGCAAAAATATTTAAATATATAAATTTTAAGAGATACTGAAAGTAAGTTTCTGCCAGCACTGATCTAAAACCCCACATAAACATGCAGAATGCAGGTCTATGAAAGAAAGATTGGGTGGGTAAAAAGGAATCTGGGAAATTGACGAATAGAAAAATTTGTGGTAGTCATTTCTTTATAAAATACACATTATTTCCTTGGTATGACCGAGGTGCTCATCAGTTTTCTAATGGATCCTGCCCTGGTAATGGTCATCATGACACTTTCAAAAATGCTTGTCAATCTTTTGTTATATTTTTGCATAATTGCTCTGTTTTGACTTTAGCTTTGTTGGTAACCTCCTTGGACATTCACAGCAGTAGGTGGCATTTAGGTGTAAATAGAATCATAGAATCGTAAGGGTTGGAAAGGACCTTAAGATCATCTAGTTCCAACCCCCCTGCCATGGGCAGGGACACCTTGCCCTAAACCACGTGGCTCAAGGCTCTGTCCAATCTGGCCTTGAACACCGCCAGGGATGGAGCATCCACAACCTCCCTGGGCAACCCATTCCAGTGCTTCACCACCCTCACTGTAAAGAACTTCTTCCTTATATCTAATCTAAACTTCCCCTGTTTAAGTTTGAACCCATTACTCCTTGTCCTACCACTACAGTCCCTAAGGAAGAGTCCCTCCCCAGCATCCTTGTAGACCCCCTTCAGATACTGGAAGGCTGCTATGAGGTCTCCACGCAGCCTTCTCTTCTCCAGGCTGAACAGCCCCAACTCTCTCAGCCTGTCTTCATATGGGAGGTGCTCCAGCCCTCTTATCATCCTCGTGGCCCTCCTCTGGACTCGCTCCAACAGCTCCATGTCCTTTTTATGTTGAGGACACCAGAACTGTACGCAGTACGCCAAGTGAGGTCTCACAAGAGCAGAGTAGAGGGGCAGGATCACCTCCTTCAACCTGCTGGTCACGCTTTTGACGCAGCCCAGGATACGGTTGGCTTTCTGGGCTGCAAGCGCACACTGCCGGGTCATGTTAAGCTTCTCGTCAACCAACACTCCCAAGTCCTTTTCTGCAGGGCTGCTCTGAATCTCTTCTCTGCGCAACCTGTAGCTGTGCCTGGGATTGCCCCGACCCAGGTGTAGGACCTTAAATACCTAAATTAATTCCCAGAACACATACCTAGAATATCTTGGACAGGTATTTCTGATGTTGCAGGACTTGGTTCTGATTCTCCAGCAGCATTTACAGCTTTCACCCTAAATCGGTATTTTCTGAGCTCTTTCAAGTTGGGAATAACACATTCACAAGTAGGAAAGAGTTTGTCTCCTTCATTCACCTTCTTCCAGTCAGAACTACCTTCATCTTGCATTTCAACAATATACCCTTTTATAGGACTGCCACCATCCTTTTGTGGAGGCTTCCATGCAAGAGCTACAGATGATTTGGTTTTGTCTTTGACCTCTGGGCAAGATGGTGGACCAGGAACAACTTGTAAAACAAGAGCAAGTAAATATTACCTGAGAGCTAATATCTGCATACACTTTTTCTGAATATTTTCTAGAAGAATGCAAGTATTTTCACTTTCTTCTGCATACATAGTGTATAATCCTAGAACATGCATACTAATTACATATAATATATTATTAAGGGATACTTAAGGTACAAGACATAAAAATTGAACTCTTTAACAATAAAGAAAAACAATAACATAAAAATTTGATTCTGATCTCAAGTTCATTTGGTAGTGTTTGCACTGGTATGATCACAGTTTAAGGTTCTTAAAAGAGGCAAAATTTGAATTAAAGCTAATTATTTTCAAAACGCTGACAAACAGCAAATCAGAAAACTACTTTGAGTCAATATATTCTTTTTGGCTTAATGAAAACAAAGCACTGGATTAATTGCACCAAATTCAATATAAATAACAGCAGCACATTTTGTTCTGGTGTGATATAGTCCTTTAAAATAGTCATACAAATTATATACTTACATATGGGATCTGCTGCTAAGGCAGGATCTGATGGTTCACTGGGAGGGCCAATTCCAGCAAGATTTTCAGCCATAACTCTAAACTGGTATTCAACACCTTCAACCAAACGAAGCACATTGTACTGTAGACCTTTTACTGATGGCTTTGTTACTGGAGCCCTGTTAACACGTGACCAGTAGACACCTTCCACCTCTCTCTTCTCCAACCAATAGCCAGTTATCGGGCTGCCACCATCATTCAAAGGAGGCTCCCAAGTCACCAGCATTGATGATCTGGTGCGATCTAAAATTTTTGGCTTTCCAGGGGGTCCAGGAAGGCCATAGGGATCCTTAATAACAACTTTTTCTGAGAGGCATTCATCACTTATTCCATATTTGTTTACAGCCCGGACTCTAAATTGATATTTTTCATTTGTTGCAAGATTCCATACCTGAAAAATAAGATTTAAATCAATACTTGGCTACTTTCAGAAGAAACTGAAATGAATTTGGTGTTACGCAGCAGTTTTCACTTTAAATTATGTCTTGGAATCTTAGTGATGTGTTTATGTACTACACAGCTGTATATAATGCCCTGGGGATATTCTTATTTCACATGCATGGGACCAAACTTAAACAAAAATGTTTTGGTTTTGCAGTTGGTAAAGCTGTGAATAATGCTGAAAAATGGAGAGGAAGGTGTCTTCCAAATTCATCTGAGATTAAGTAGCAAAAGAGAATATTTTTCCTCTGTCACAAGAGGAAAACACACAGACATAGATGGGCAACATTCATCCAGTGATTCTAGAGCCTAAATGGAGCATCAGCAGGTATCTGCAAATAGCAGTTTTCATTAGATGTGCATTATTGTTATTTTTAATGCATACTAAAGTATATAAAAGATATAAAAATAAAGTATAAAAGATATAAAGTATATAAAAGTAATAAAGATACTTTATAAATTACCCCAAATCTTCTGTCAACAACACTTTTGGAGACTTCTTCCCACTCAGCTTTCTTCCTACTAGCATCACGTTTCTCAATGATGTAATGGGTAATTTCACTACCACCATTATCAAGAGGTGCATCCCATGTTAAATAACATGATTCTGCTTTAATGTCAGAAACAGTAAGATTTCTTGGTGGAGAAGGACGATCTGTATGAAAGCAACAGAGCATAGAATCACATTAAGAAAAAGGCAAACAAATTCTATTAGCTGTCATTTTATTAAAAATGTTGCATCCTTACCATACACTTCAACATGCGCATTGCGAAATGCAGTGCCAAGACGATTGGAAGCTCTCACAGTGTAAGTGCCTTTATCAGCCCTCACTGCTGCAGGCATGATAAGCTCAGTTTTTGCCTCACTTCTAGATACTTCTTCCTTGGTTATCTTAAGTGCACTGGATGTTTGGTCAATTAAAACTTCATTCTTGTCCCATTCAATCTTTGGCATTGGCAGACCTGTCACATCAGCAGGAATATTAACTGGTTCTCCTGCCTTCACTTTGATAGTATCTCCTCTCACTGCCAAGCGTAATGTAACAGTTGGAGGTACTGAAAACAAGAAGAAAAATGGCAGATTGAAGGTGGAGATAAAACAGAGAAATTGCCTTGCAGTTTTCTGGAGATGTTTGTATGGATTTCTTTAAAGCAGATATACCTTCATCATCTTGTATAACTACATTGAGAGGCAGTGATGGTTCACTTTCTCCAATAGCATTGACAGCTTTGACACGGAATTCATACATATGAAGTTCGTCAAGTTTATCAACAAGAAGAGATGTTGTTGGACAGAGCCTTGCATTAACTCTTTCAAAGTCTTTTGAATCATGTCTCCTCTTCTCAACAATATATCCTAAGACTGGACTACCACCATCACTGCGTGGAGGTTTCCAATCAAGTGTAATGCTTGACTTTGTCCTCTCTGTGTACATAAACCTCTCAGGTGCTGTCGGAGGACCTATTAACATGGATAAATCATAATGAAAAAAACGTTTAAAAATCAGAGAATTTTTAATCATACAAATACAGTAGCTCTGGCTTTTTAAAGCCATAGTTTCTGTATGCAAAATATCTGAGTATGGTTATGGATAAAGGTTCTCATGTATGCGGATAAAAAGGTAACAAATACTGTCTCAGTAGACATCAGTATTTTGTTACATAAAGAAACATAGTAGTTTTACAGAACTGACGCAGGGATCTGACTGAAGTCATTAATCTAACGCAAATGTCTCAACCAGTAGAAAAGTAAATACACTTTCCGGATAGAAAGGAATCCACAAAAATAATACTGGTTTATTAACCTACAATTAAAAATTGCTTAAAACCCACATAAAATTAGTTATCTTACCTAATGGATCAACTGCAAGAATAGGTCCTATTTCAACAGGTGGACCAGTACCAAACTTGTTCTTGGCACTAACACGGAATTTATATTCTTGCCCTTCAACTAGACCTGTTATATCACATTTAGATCTCTCTGTGTCTACAGCTAGTCTCCACGTATGCATTTTGGCATCCTTCCGCTCAACAATAAAGCCTGTGATATCACTGCCGCCATCATCTTCAGGATCAGACCAGTTTAGCAAACACATCTTTCTGTTTGTGACGACTGGCTTTAGGTCAAGGACTGGCCCAGGAACATCTGAAAAACAAAATCAAACAAGCATCATAAAGCCCAAAGATTGTCTCACCAGAAGAAATGCTCAGTTGATCGATTTTTTTTTTTCTTCTTACCAAATACTTCTACTCTGGTTCCTGCAGATTTGGAGCCGCTGCTATTGGTAGCAGTAATTACGTATCTTCCATGGTCTTTTCTTAATGCATTCTTAATGGTTAACTCAGATTTTGTGCCAACATTTTCAATAACAACTCGATCTTTGTCTAATTCACCCTCTTCCACAGCCCATATAATGGTGGGAGTAGGACGTCCTGTCACAGTAGCAGGAATTCTAATAGTTTGTCCAGCCATGACCTGAATGCCTGCTTTGACAGAAACATCCAGCTCAACTGTGGGAGGCTCTGCAGAAAAGAGAGAATCAGTTCATTAGCTCAAAGGAGACATTCAAAAGGACCTTTTAAGCAGTTAGATATTTCTTGAAATTAATACAATTGCAATACCTTTAGGTTCTGCAACTGTTGTGGGTTCGGTTTCACCAGGTGGTCCTTCGCCAGCTGCATTAAGTGCAGTAACACGGAGTTTATAGTCTGCACCTTCTCTGACTTCTTTAACAGTATACTGTCGGACCTTAATGGGTTTCTCTGTGCAACGTGACCACTCGTTTACTCCCACCAGTTGTTTATATACATGGTAACCGGTGATATCTCCACCACCATTATATGCAGGAGGCTCCCATTCTAACTCAATAGAAGTTGAGCTCGTATCAGCAACCTTTGGAATCGGTGGACCAGGTGGCACTGTAAGTAAATAGGTGTAAATCAAAGTTAAAGGTTTAAGGTGGATCGTACTCTGTCTCCTGTTTGCTATTAGCTTCTGCTAAGCTACTTACTTATTGCGTCCTGTGCAGTTTTTGGATCTGATGGGGGACTAAATTTTCCAGGACCAGCTGCATTTTCAGCACATACTCTAAAGATGTAGGTTAAACCTTCCAACAGTCCTTCAACTTTTATTTCCAGAGCATTCACAAGGCTCCTGTTGACCCGAGCCCAATGAGTACTATTAATTTCACGTTTTTCAATCCAGTATCCTATGATTGGGCTGCCATTGTCTTTTGGTTCATTCCATTTAACCAACATACTGTTGCTGGTGACATCCTGCACATCAGGCTTATTAGGTGGATCTGGTGGAGCTGAAAAAGAAGAATTGTAATTTTGTCATCATTCTTGTCTTCCTCAGAGTTTACTTAAAGCTAAGAGAGATCTAAGATATTAGAAATTACTAATTTTAAGTAATTCATAGTTCTTCTACTCTCTTTCTTAGAAACTTTGATTCCTAACTGCAGTCAGTAATCAATGGTTCTCTCTTTTGGTAAGAATATTAGTGTACTAAACATAGAGAATGTCACTATTCAAATGTCAGTGTTTTAAGTGTAAAGTTTTATGATGGTGATTGCCATTCTTATTCCTTTGCCATTGAAATTAGAATGTTTTCAATATTTCCCTTTATTTCAATGGTTTAAAATATGCAATAAATAATAATTTTATTGCTCAAACTTCTTCTGGGAAACATTCACATAGATGAAGCTGAGTATTCTAAGAGTCTGTGTAGTTTTGCACTGGTTTTCTGAAAAGGTTGTATTTCAAAATTAAAACTTACAGAAAGGATCTTTTGCTGTCATTGGTTTTGAAACACATGGTGGCCCTGATCCAACTCTATTTTCAGCAAATACCCGGAAGAGATATTCTTTTCCTTCAATCAGTTTTGTTACATGGAATTTGCAATGCCTGAGTGTTGAACTGACAGTGACCCAGCCCATTTCAGCTTTAGTATTGTCTTTCTTTTCCAGTACATAGTTTAGGATTTCACTTCCACCATCATCAAGGGGCGGCTCCCACTTGCAAATGACAGAATTTTTCCTGACATCTTCAAATACAAAGTTGATTGGAGGCCCAGGTGTATCTGTTAGTAAAGCAAGAAAAATTATGAGTACTCATCTTGTGTACTTCTTACCCAATGCTCCGAACAACTTAGTGTTTTTAAGGACATTCATTATATACCTAACACATTGACTTCACATGAGGCTTTTGCAACACCATGATCATTTTCCACTTTAATTGTAAATGTGCCATGGTCAGCTCTGATGGAGTCACGAATTGATAGTATAGACTCTCCTTCTTTATGGTTGTCAATACTTGTACGTTCTTGCAATGAAAGCTGGAAAGGTTTCTCTTCTTCAGCTTCATCCTTCTTCTTCCTTGTATATGTTGGTACTCTCTTTTTGATTTCCTCTGGTGTGACAACTTCATCATTCCTCAGCCAAGTGATAGATGGATAAGGCGACCCTGAAATATGTGCCTCAAGCATGATCTCATCGCCTCTTTTTACCTCAAGGCCAGACTGTAGGTTTGCAGCAAGGAAGACTTTTGGAGCCTCTGTAATAACACAGAATGATAAATGGAGAGTAGAATATTCCAATATATTTGAGGATGTATGGCAATTACTACAAAAAATCAAATGAGCAATTCATACCAATAGGATCCACAGCTTTCACAAAAGGAGTAATCCGAGAAGGCTCACTAATGCCAGCAGCATTCTCAGCACGAACACGAAACTGATATTCCTTTCCTTCCTCAAGACCTTTCACTGGATAAGTTAACAGAGGTACCAGATAGTCATTGCACCTCTCCCACCTTTCCTTGCCCTTAGCAAGCTTTTCTATTATATAGCCCATAATCTTGCTTCCACCATCAAACAGGGGTGGTTTCCATGTAAGTGTTACTGATTTTGATGTTGGATTATGGACCTCAAGGTCAACAGGAGGATCTGGAGGCTCTGTGGAAGAGTAGCAAAAGAGGGATCATATGAGAAAAGAAAGTTTAAAGATTTTAGTTAAAATTCAATTTGGTGATTACTTAGTAGTAAAAAAATCTTACGTTTTGGGTCTTCTGCAATGATTGGGTTTCTTAGTTCAAGATATTCACCTCCTCCAATCTTATTGACAGCTTTAACACGGAAGTAATATTCACTGTTTGGGATAAGATCTTTGACTTGCCATGAAAGCTTATTTTCACCAGACATGACTGGGATATATGTTCTACGACCAGCTTCTCTGCGTTCCAGAACATAATGCAGAATAGGAGTACCACCATCAAAGTCTGGAGGTTCCCAGGATATTTTGCAAGAATTCTTAGTTACTTCGCTTGCCTTAATGTCTTTACACTGTCCAGGCGGACCTGTTTTAAATAAGAATAATAAAACTAAATAGATGGGAAACTGTATTGCTACAAATAAGAAATTACATTGCATTTCTTTGCTTTGCAGAAAGCAGACCAAACCCAAAAATGTTGACTACACACTATATATATGAATTTATGCTCCTAAAAGTGAAAAATATTCAGAATTCTTATAGGCATTTTCATATGTGTACGATGACTATTCATAATAATTTGGCTTTGAGCAGACACTGAGTAGTTAGACCAATTTGGTGTAAAGTCTTGCGGTTTCTTTGTGGGATTTTTTAACATTAATGCCTTTATGGCAATCTATGTGTGTCTGAGTTGAAGTGACTTTTCCACATGGCAGAAAGGGGATTTTGCTAGTCCTTTCTTCTATCAGCTGCAGAGCTCAAGTGAGGATAAGAAGCCTAGTTACCTATGACTTTGACATTGACTGAGCCAGTCGTTGATGCCAGCTTGTTCTCCAACGTGATAGTATAAACACCAGCATCAGCATGAACACTGTCTATGACTTCAAGCAATGCAGAGGTGTAATCACTCTTCATTGTTGTTCTGTCACCAGCTTTCAGCTCTTTGCCATCTTTGTGCCATGTGATACTTGGGGATGGAACAGCTCTGAAGGGTACAGGAATACTTAATTTCTGTCCTTTAACAACAACAATGTCACGAGTTTGTAGATCAATGGTTGGATTACCTGTAAAAGTAAGTATTATATTACTAGAAAGTTGCCAAACACCTTACTTTTTCAGTTTTGCAGATCTGAAAAAAAAACCCCAGAATATATTCTTACAGTCTGGGTCCTTGGCAACAACTTTTTCTGAGATGTCTGATGGCTCACTAGCTCCAACAGCATTGACTGCTCTGACTCTCAGCACGTACTCCTTGTCTGGAACAACACCTTCCTCCACTTTACATTTTAGATCTTTTATCGGACGAGAATTGATTCGCATCCATTTTTCTGTTCCTGCTTCGCACATCTCAACATTATACCCAATAATAGGGCTTCCACCATTCTTCTCAGGTGGTTTCCATGCAATGCAAATATGCTTTCGACCTGCATCTGTGACATGTAAATCCTGAGGAGGTGAAGGAGGACCTGCAAATATAGAAAAGAATTGTGCAATTTTTCTTCCAGAATATCTGTTCTACACAGTACGTTGCTTCTATAATACACTGTATATTACACTACTACTTACTTGTTGGATCTTCAATATGAATGAGGTCAGTTGGTTCACTGGGGTGACCACAGCCAGCTTCATTTTCTGCACGAACCTGGAACTGTACATCTGTACCTTCAATGACATCAGTCACTCTGAAATTGCAATCTGGACCAGCTGTCTTGCCAGCTTTTACCCAGCGAGTGGCTAGTTTTTCTTTCTTTTCAATAACATACCTGAATAAATTGGGGAAAATAGTATCAGGCACTTGCAATATGAACACTTCAAACTTCTTGCTCAATAAAAGAGATAAATAGAGATTAGAATAGTTTGGCCAATGGAAAAAAAAGTAGAGAGGGTCATAGGTGACAGATTTAATGGACTTTACTTCACACATCAGCCACTTAGCTCTGGTAGGTCTTGGACGTAATGAGGCTGACACTACTGACAGACCCAATTGTAAAAACCAATTCTTGAAGTTCTGCTGTGTTCTCAGGTTTTAGAGAGCTGCAGACATAAAAGAACCTCCAAGCTATACTTGTGTGTTTGCTAGTTTCGATCTCAGTGGTTAGTCCACTGAGAATATTTGTAGATATTATTTATCTCTGAGTTACTCGGTTGTTAACATTCTGCCTATGATAAACTACAGGAAATGTAAATAAAGTGACTTCTATTGCTTCAGGCAGACCTCTGTAGTTGTCTAAGATATGCTTACTGTGATTGGGAAAGAGAGGAATAATGAAAATATAAAGAGGAAAAATCTAACTGTAGTTCAAGGTGAATTTCGGAAGACAGATAGTTTAGAAACCAAAGAAAACAATAAGTTAGAAGCAACCCAAAGGGGAAAACCAGTCTTGTTTTGGACTGTTTTCAACAGTCTAAACACTTGAAAAGTGTGATAAAGAGGAGAATGAACAGAAAAGCAGTTAAGTTCATCTTAGTTCAGTATATACAGTTTGAATGAGAAACTAAGGCAGAAGGAAAATGTAACAGTATTACTTGGTAGATGGATTTAAGTGGCTACAGCTCTGGAGGAACTGGAGACTACAGTTGCATTAAAGTTTTTATATTTTATATATAGTTCAATTTAATCTTACTAGATGTTTTGAGGATGTTGACAAACATTCATTGTTCATGCCCATTAGGTTATTTATATTTGCATAATTTCCACATTTTAGAATCAAACCGTTAATTGCTTTGACCACATGGCTTCTCTTTTACATTCATTCACCTCTTTTTCATATTAAAAATGTCCATTTAAAATCTAAACATTTTGAAAGAAACATCTTGATTCATTGAAAGATTTTAATCTATAGGAAACACTTCACAAACTTAAAATTTACCTTTGAATTGGTCTGCCACCATCATTCTTAGGTGGTTCCCATTTCAAATCCACATGACCTTTTGTCACTTCAACTATTGTAAGAGCATATGGAGGCCCAGGAGTTGCTAAGGAAAAAAATACGCAGTTTAGAAGAATAAGAACCCATTACATGTGAGCTGTTTCTACAGATCACTCAGTAAGCAAATCTCAAACTTACTGAAAGTATCCTTAGCAAGCACTGAATCTTCTATTTCACAATAGTCACTCTGTCCAATGGCATTTTCAGCAGCCACACGGAACACATACAATGAGCCTTCAGTCAGTGGGCTCACGGTGTACTTGGTATCTTTTACTGTTGTATCAACTGTCTGCCAGCCTTTACGTCTTACATCTCTCTTTTCCACAATGTAGTTGGTAATTGGGGAACCCCCATCCTTTTCTGGTACTGTCCATTTAAGATCTGCTGTGTTTTTAGTAATATTAATAACCTCAAGCCACCGAGGTGGTGAAGGAGGATCTGTAAAATATAAAAAGAAAATAAAACAGGTTAGTGTATTTACCATCAAAGGTCTTGTAAAACAGGGAATACCACACTATTAAAACTTAGTATTTTCTTAGTTGAAGCAGAACAGATTTTAATATTTCATAAGCCTTCCAAGAGTTCACTTGGTATCTACAGAGACAAACAGACATGGGTCTTTTGCAGTGTATTTGGACCAGCACCATGTTCTGAAATGATACTCACAGAGCCTCTCCTTGCACAGCACAGGGTCACTGGGTTCACTGGGCTCACTCTCGCCAGCCTTGTTCACAGCTCTTACACGGAATGAATATTCTTGTTTTTCCATAAGCCCTTTAAGGAAGTGTTCAGTTGTGGGAACTCCTTCAGCCACTCTCACCCACTCATCTGTTCCAGTCTTTAACAGTTCAATGACATAAGATTCGATCTTTGCCCCTCCATCATGTTCTGGCTTTGTCCAGCTCAGGGATAATGACGTCTTGCCAACATCTTTCACAGTTGGCTTTCCAGGAGGCCATGGTGGATCTAGACAGGAGTACAGTATTAATTACATGATAGAAAGGAAAGAAATTTTTTTTGTTTTTTCTTACATTAAACTATTAAAAATGTGTTTATTATACCAATTGGGTCTTTCACTAAGATTGGCTCTGTTTCCTTGCTTGGTTTTCCAGGTCCTGCAAGATTCTCTGCCAAGACACGGAACTTATATTTCTTCTTATTCGTAAGACCTTTAACTCTGGAAACAAAAATTAAGTTTGATTAAACCAAATCTACACATTAACTTGTGCCTAAAACATTATTCTCTCTACTCTTTGTACTACAGTTGGAAAATCTGAAAATACCCAAATTACTGCTAAAGTTGTTTTATGAAATTGTGAACATTCAAAATAGGTATATCGGCAACAGTAAAATCGTGCACCATGACACAGAAACCAACGTTTTGAGAGCCGTCTTGCATTTTTGCATTTTCCATGGTTGTTAGTTAATATAAGTATCAGGAGAAAAAAATCCTAGGGTTTTGGCAAATTGATACTTGAGATAGGTATGTCTGCTACTTTAGAATATCTTATGAATAATCACATAGGACAGAAGTTATTAAGCATACATTAAAAAAGAGATAATTTACTCTTCTGTAAAGACATTCTTTTTTAAAATTAATTATCAAAAAAAGCATGACACCACATGCTCTTGTGAGACCCCACTTGGAGTACTGTGTGCAGTTCTGGTGTCCTTAACATTAGAAGGACATGGAGCTGATGGAGCGAGTCCAGAGGAGGGCCACGAGGATGATAAGGGGGCTCGAGCACCTCCCCTATGAACACAGGCTGAGGAAGTTGGGGTTGTTCAGCCTGGAGAAGAGGAGGCTGTGTGGAGAACTCATGGCAGCCTTCCAATATCTGAAGGGGGCCTATAAGGATGCTGGGGAGGGACTCTTCCTTAGGGACTGTAGCGGTAGGACAAGGGGTAATGGGTTTAAACTAAAATAGGGGAAGTTCAGGTTAGATAGAAGGATGAAATTCTTTACTGTGAGGGTGGTGAGGCACTGGAACAGGTTGCCCAAAGAAGTGGTAAATGCTCCATCCCTGGCAGTGTTCAAGGCCAGGCTGGACAGAGCCTTGGGCGACATGGACTAGGGTGAGGCATCCCTGCCCATGGCCTTTCCAGGCATCACTGCCCAGGGCCTTTCCAACCTGAACCATTTTATGATTCTATGATTCTGTGAGTCTGTTTTAGTTGGATCTAAACTTACGGAAGCAAGGGAAAAAGATCAAGGACAACATAAAACTTGTTTAAAAGGCTTCTGTTACATTTCTATGTCTCTGTGACCTATTTCAGACTGAACTGACTATAGTCTTACTTGAATGTTGTATCTTTCACTGGCATTTTATTGCATTTTATCCATTTATCCTGCTCAGGATCATATCTTTCAACCCAGTAGCCAGTTATGGGGCTTCCACCATCTTCATCTGGTTCATTCCATGTTAGGGTGACTGAGTCTTTAGTGACCTCTGTAGGCTTGAGACCTGTTGGAGGGCCTGGTGGATCTGTATATATTAATAAAAAACAAAACAAAAACCAAAACCATCACTACATGCTTTCTTCCGCTCTCCTCCCAGAAAAAAAGAAAAAAAATTGTAAAAGTTTAACAATTTAATTAACTAACCAAATGAATATTTCGCAATGATGGGGCTACACTCTACTGGCTCCCCAATACCATACATGTTCTCGGCACTGACTCGGAACACATATTCTTTATGAGGAGTTAAATTGGTAGCTCTGAAATTTGTATCCTTTATAGTTGATGACAACTTGTGCCATATTTCACTGTCTGTAGCTCTTTTCTCAAGGACATAGTTGGTAATTTTAGAACCCCCATCATCTCGTGGAGGATTCCATGTCAGAAGACAGGATTCATTTGTGATTTCTGATACATCAAATGCAGCCGGTGGCCCGGGTTTATCTGTAGAGGACAAGATGTGAATGTTAATCTTCTGCTTGCATACCTCAGTACATTACTGATTTTTATAAACAACGTAAAATACATGCATACCAAGAACATTAACTTCAACAACAGCTGTAGCACGTCCACTGGAATTTACAGCTTCTATAATATAGGTTCCACTGTCACTCCTCTTGCTGTCTGTAATAGTGACTGTAGAATGATTAGGTTTGGTTTCAATGGTGATTCTGTCATCAGGCCTCAAAATTTTGTCAGCCTTGGTCCAAGTAATCTGGGGCTCAGGCTTTCCAATTACTTTAGCCGGCAGCTCAATTTTAGTTCCAGCTTTCACCGTAAGTCCAGCAAGAAGCTTCACATCTAAGAAAATTTCTGGAGCCTCTGATTTAGGAGAGAATAAAATCATTGTTATAGAAACACTATTTCAGAGATTAGTAAAATAAAGCAGCTATTGTAATTCAATGATTGAAGTAATTACCTTTTGCATCAATGGCTTGAATATCATCTGTTGGCTTACTTGGCTTGCTAGCTCCTATTCTGTTCAAAGCCTTAACCCGATATGCATACCACTCTCCTTCCTTGAGTTTTGTCACTTCCATCCTGTTTGTTAAAAAAAAAAAAAAAAAAAATCCAGATATTTAAAGTGATGAGGATACACAGTTAGTTGAAAGGATATATCTTCTGATGTTAATTTACTTACTTTGTTTCAAGAACAGGTTCCCCACATGTCTCCCACTTGTCTGTGCCACGTTGGGATTTTTCTACCAGATAACCTTTAATGCGGGCACCACCATCATATTTAGGAGGCTCCCATGTTAGGAAGATCCCTTTTGATGTTGGATTCCTCCATTTAACATTCTCTGGTGGATCGGGCACCGCTATTAAAGATTAAAAACATATGGGGTCTTAGAAACCAGTCCAAGGAAGGCATTTTTTTTTTTTACATTTTTTTTTTAAAGAAAATCAACAATATTTCAGAAACAGAAAATCAGCAGCAATGTGAAACAGTTGACTTACTTGCTGGTGCTGACATATTTACTGGTTCATCAATATATGCAGGTTCTCCTGGGCCACATTTATTGCATGCAGAAACTCTGAACAAATATTCTTTTCCTTGGATGAGGTCAGGTACAGTGAACTCTTGGTCAACAACATGATCCATAACCTAGAGAGAAGGAAGGTTTCAATGTGTTTCTAAAATCTATTTCCAAAGAGCAATTACCAAAATAAGACATAAAATTCAGCAGCACATGTGGAAACAATACGGCAAATAGAAACTGAAATGAGAAAGAATGAACTTACTTTGCTCCATGTTTTCCGGCTTACTTCACGTTTTTCAATTATATAGCCAGTAACTGGACTTCCACCATCATCTTCTGGAGGTTCCCATGACAACTGTACTGTGTTCTTGATTATGTCTAAAACTTTAAGTTCTCTTGGTGCACTTGGACGAGCTAGAAATCATAGAAATTATATTAATTATTTTGTAATCAGAATTTGACAGATGATCTCTATGTAATCTATCTGGCAGAAGATTTACTCTTCTCAGTCACGCTTCCTTAAGCAGCAAAGTTGGACATTGAAAACCAGAAAAGAGGGTTTTTTTGAGGATGGATTTCTAGGTTTTAATTATATTTTAATATACTTAGTTTACTGAAAGTTGTGTGATTTCACATTATTAACCTAATTAGATTTTAGCAATACAAATATTGAATGTCATTGCTAGAATATGTACTTGTCTGCTTACCGATGACATTAACATTAATTTCTCCTGAAACAGATGACACAGGGTTTTCTAATGTTAAGGAATAAATTCCCTTGTCTGGACGTTCACTTGGAGTAATTACAAGTTCTGCAAAGGAGCCAGTTGTCTTCATTGTTACACGATCACCCTCTTCTAAGACTTGGTCACCAAAAGACCATGTGGCAGTTGGCACAGGGTAGCCGGTGATAGGAACACGGATCTTGATTAGCTCCGGAACAATAACTTCCAGCCCATCTTTAAATGCACTTAGGTCCATTGTAGGTCCAACTGGAAAAGGCAGAAAATTGATTTGGTGAAATACTTTCAGATATTCTGAATATGGCTAATTTTATTTATTTTATTTTTTCCGAGGTGAGTAGCTCCAGAGAGGAGCCTCCAACATCAGAGCGAGGGGAAACACAGCATCCAGGAGCCTCAGTTATGAGTGGTGAGAGCCACCGAGGGAGCCACAAGTCCTCGACGGGCTTTGCCCAGGAGCCGGCAGCTCCGCTGACGCGAGCAGTGACTCGCAGGGGCCGGCGCCAGGAGGGACGGCGCCAGCATTAGTGGGTAAGACACGCCCCAGAAGCACGGTAAGCAGGGCAGTTTGCGCGCCAGCTGTTTCGAGCTTGATGGGGAGCGCTCGCCCCAGGGCCTGGGCCCGGTCTGGGAGCTCTGCTCTGGCTGCCCCGGCGGTGGCAGCGTCGGCACCAGACAGAGCCGATGGAAGGGGAGGCTGCAGCGCAGAGCTCGGGGTGTAGAAAGTGCCTCGACTTGTGCTTTGAGGCGAGGGTGCACAATGGGCAGGGCTGCACTCGGTGCGCCCTGGTGGAGAACACCCTGCAGCAGCGGCTGAGCTGCCGGAGGCTATCAGGAGACTAAGAGAGATCGGGGAGGCTGAGAGGGAGCTGGACTTCTTGCTCCACGCCCAAACTGCACAAAGTGGAGTACTGTGTACAGTTCTGGTGTCCTTAACATAAGAAGGACATGGAGCTGTTGGAGCAAGTCCAGAGGAGGGCCACGAGGATGATAAGGGGGCTGGAGCACCTGCCCTATGAACACAGGCTGAGGAAGTTGGGGTTGTTCAGCCTGGAAAAGAGAAGGCTGCGTGGAGGCCTTATAGCAGCCTTCCAGTATCTGAAGGGGCCCTATAAGGATGCTGGGGAGGGACTCTTCCTTAGGGACTGTAGTGGTGGGACAAGGGGCAATGGGTTTAAACTTAAGCAGGGGAATTTAGATTAGATATAAGGAAGAAGTTCTTTACTGTGAGGATGATGAGGTGCTGGAACAGGTTGCCCAAAGAAGTGGTAAATGCTCCATCCCTGGCAGCGTTCAAGGCCAGGTTGGACAGAGCCTTGAGCAACATGGTCTAGGGTGAGGCATCCCTGCCCATGGCAGGGGGGTTGGAACTAGAGGATCTTAAGGGCCTTTCCAACCCAAATCATTCTATGATTCTATGATGCTAATGACAGCTGTTCTGAGAGGCTGACTTTCACTCTGTCTCAACTTGCAGGTTGGAGTAGTTTGTGCCCAGCTGTGGCTTATCACTCATCTTTCCTGGCTAAATGTTTTTTATATTAGAAATATATGAGCTAAGGCAGCTTATCAAGCTTATCTAGCATTATCAAGTAGGAGATCTAATTTAGCCTTTAAAATAAAAACTGTATATTGTTTTGATTTTGTTTGTTTTTTGGCTTCTCTTCCTTTCTCTCCTTCTGTTACCTCCCACCTTCCACAAAGCTAGATTAGGAGACAAAAGGTCATACCTTGCTCTTCCTAATAGGAACCTAATAGGTCTGTCTCTAATAGTACAGCTAATTACTTGCATAATTCATAACAGAGGAGAAACAGCCCAGAATCTCAAAAGCCTAAGGGTCTTTATACTAGTTGGTACAGCAGTTATTTGGTGAAAATACACATATTACGCACAAGATGCACTTTACTTGTGTGTCTTATCTGATTAATTATCTTTAATAAATAGCATATGGCTTACCAAAAGTATCATCTGCGGTTAATGGCCCAATAGCCTCTGCTGGGTCAGACACACCAGCTGCATTTTCTGCTGAGACTCTGTAGTAATAACTGGATCCTGGTTTCAATCCAGTTACCTAAAAACCACAAATAATAATTTTGTAACTCATTTTAAAGATGATCTGCACATTTTGATGACTTTGTTCATGAACAGAACATCTTACCTTAAAAGTAAGAGCAGGTACTAATTTTGGGTTACAGCGAATCCACTTGTCTGTTCCTTCTTCTTTCCTTTCAACAATATAGCCTAAGACTGGACTTCCTCCATCATCGAGAGGAGGTTCCCATGTGAGCTGCACTGATGACTTAGTTTGATCTGAATGATCAAGGTTAATGGGAGGACTTGGTCTCTCTGAAAATAATTTGAGAGAAATATGTTTTTTGCAATTTATAAAGGAGTATGGGTTTGCATATCAGCTGTCTATACCTTAAAATACTATTTTTAAAACCATTGCATAGCTTTTTTCTAAACCTTTTTTTTTTTTAATTGGTTGGATTCTAATTTCAGAGAAAAAATATTTGGAGTTCTTACTGAACCAAATGGTGCACACATAACATAAAACCAGCCAAAATGTCCCTGTCTCATAATGCAGTCACACTCAGTGCTTGCATACTTACTGATTGGGTCCATAATTTTTACTGCACGTGTAGCAGGACTGGGTTTGCCGACTCCAACCATGTTTTGAGCTCTTACTCTGAAGAAATATTCTTCATTTTCCACAACATCAGTCAGGACGGCTGACAGTTCATCAGCTCCAGTGGTCATAGTTGGCTCCCACTTGATGGAAGCTCTGTTACGCAGTTCAATAACGTAGCCAGTAATTGGAGATCCTCCATCATACTCAGGTGGTTCCCAGGTAAGTGTAGCTCCAAACCTGTTCACATTGGTAACTTCTACATTCTGAGGAGGTCCAGGAACATCTGCATTTTATTTTAGGGGCGAAAGGGAAGAACAAAGTATGTGGGTTTTACCTACTGTTAAGAGTTTGTACTGCTTTTCTTACACTGTCACCAAACACTGAGTTTTTCATAACTACTGCTCACCAAATTTGCTCTTAGCTTCCACAGGTGTATCTGTTTCCACTGGCTCACCAGTGCCCACTCTGTTCCGTGCGCTAACACGGAAGAGGTACTCAACTCCTCCTTTTTGTAGTCCAGTAACAGTGTATTCACAATTTTCGGCACGATCAGTGACCATAATCCAGGTTTTGCGCTTGATATCACGTCTTTCCACAACATAGCCTATTATTTTACTTCCACCATCACTTTCTGGTTCTTGCCAGGCAAGGCTAACTTCACCATCATAAATTTCAGTGACTTCCAAGTTTCTAACTGGACCTGGAACATCTAGCAAAAATATTACAATATTTTAGGGCATTGCATCTCTATTTTTTTTTTCCCTTTTTTCTCTGGCTTAAATAAATGTAAGCAAGGTTTTAATAATAGGAGTACTTACCAATGACCTCTACGTTGATGAATGCTTCTGCCTGGCCATGTTTGTTTCGAAGTATAACCTTGTACCTTCCCTTATCTGATTTCTTTGCTTCATAAATTTTGAAGGTAGTACAGTCAGTTGTCGTATCGACAGTTGTTGTGGGCAGATTTTTGTCCCCTTTCAACCATTCAGCTTCTGCTCTTGGGTAGGCATCATATGGAACAGTCATAGTTAAAGGCTTCCCAACATCAACCACAAGGTTTTGATCACCAGTCTTGATTCTAGGTGCAGCTAAGGTAGATGAATGTGACAAATAAGTACTTACTTTTTTTTTTTTTTTTAAAGTTGTATTTTTTAGTCAGCAAAGATGCTAACATAACATCTTTGGATGGAGCTATTGTATGAATTCTGAGCAAATCCTTAATATACTTATTGGATTGCTCCAGAGAAATAAACTCAGGCTGTCTGGCATGTACTGTGTCCTCCTATAAAAGGAGGATCACTGGTCTCATCCTGTAAAATAGAATAATGAGGAATTAAATGTTTTATATGACTGAAGTGAGCAGGCCAAATAATTTTCATGGTTTAGATCTGCAGCGACCTAATGAAAAGGTTCTGTTTCTGTTAAGTTCAGTTCATGCTCTTGGTATAGACACTGAAAAGTGACCTATATTTTTGCTCAACATTTGGATCAGGGTGGAAGAATAAAAAATGTTGTCTGAATTATAATTCATACAGTTTACAGACTTGCATCTCAGCCTGATTGTGTATTCATTTTAATTCAACTCTTTGAAAGAACAAAAATCAATTTAGTTAATTCACTAACTGAAGATTTTATAAAAGAAACACAAAACAAGCATCTTACCAGCTAATTCAAGCTTAGCCCTAGCTTCCTTATCTTTGGCAATAAATCTGTATTCCCCTTGGTCACGGGGTTTTATATCGCACACCTGCAGCCTGTGGACCTTTCCTTCACTCATCATCTGATGTTTGTCACCTTGGACAATAATCATGTTGTTTCTCAACCACTTGACCTCCACACCATCTTTGTTCAACTCAGCCATGAAGATGACATCTGTACCAGGAGGTTCATAAATATCTTGTGGTGGTCGGATAATCTCAACAGGGATTTCTGAAATAAATGTCAATTCATTTGATAATTTATGTATGGTTTCTATTATTACTAAATAATGAAGAAATAAATCCTATTCAATTTTACACATACCTTCAACAAAAAGTCTCGCCCTAGATTTCCTGTCATCTACTCCACAGGAATATTCACACTCATCATCTAGTCTGCAGTCTTTAATAATTAATCTGTGCAGATTTCCATCCTTTTCAAACTGGTATCTGTATGGGGGAGTAAGTAAGCAGTATTTTAGTTTCCAAACAAGGTAACAAAGTAAAGCAAGCATGTCTAGCATATTAACAGGCATAATAAAATGTACATACTTTTTGCCTTCTTTTATCTCTCTTCCATTTCTGTACCATCTTACACTGGCTTTCTCTTTGGAAAGCTGGCATGTAAAGACAGCATCATCAAATTCTGTGACGGTCTGGTCTCGGAGATGTTCAATGAAGTCTGCTGGTGCTTCTGTGATGAGAAGCTCTGCAATGGATTTGTCTTGCCCAGCAGTGACAGTGTATTCACCTTCATCTATAAACCCACAGTCTTTAATGATGAGTGAGTGTTTGTATTTATCAATTTTGTACAAAATGCGCTTGTTGAATGTGATCTCTTCACCATTCTTTGTCCATTTGAGGGTTGCATTAAGGCGATTGACTTTACACCAGAATGTGACAGTTTTCTTTTCCATGGTCTCAATGTCTTCAAGGGGCTCAACAATTCTGAGATCCTCCTCTGTTAAGACAAAAACCCAAAGTGATTAATTTACATCCTCATGATCCTGGTGTGAAATTGAATGTAAGATGTTCAAATAATTTTAATACAGTGCAAGTTATTTACCTAATACAGTTAAGGCAGCAAAGCTTTTGACATGTTCACCTCTCTTGTTTGACAGTGAGATGGTATAGGTAGCTTGATCTTTCAGCTGTGCATCTCTGATTCTGAGAGTGTAAACTAAATCCTTATGGACAATAATGTATTTTGCACTATCAAATATTGCCTCATCATTTTTGTACCACTTCTCTTTGGCACCTTCTTTATTGACTTCACAGTTGAAGATAATTTCTTGACCCTCATTAACTTCTTGGTCCTTAAGGGGAGTTATAATCCTGAGTTTTTCTGAAATTGAGAAAATAGAAGAAATAGAACACCATGTAGTATAAGGAATTCAACAAAATGTGCACCTGCACATTGATAAAATAAAGCTTACCAATCACTGTTAAGCGTGCTGTAGCTTTAGCTTCGCCAACCATGACAGTATACTTTCCTGCATCTTCTAGAATAGAGTCTTTAACTACAAGTGTTCTCTTTTTGCCATCTGAAATGATGTCGTACTTATCACCAGGCTCCAGGACTGTGTCATCCCTCAGCCACTGTACTGTAATTGCCTCTTTGGATACTGAACAGACAAATTCAGCTTTGTCTCCTTCAAGAACCTCAAGATTTTGTGGTCTGGTAAGAAATTCTGCTGTAAGTTCTGAAAGAAAATATTTTTGTAGATTTATATTAATTTTATTTTTTTACTTATGAAGAGAATAAACCAAGTTGTGTACTCTTACTGTTTGTTTTATTTTGTTTGTTTGTTCAGAAAGCACGGCCACCAAAGTAACTCTCTTACCATGTACAGTAAGTTTTCCTGTTGTACTAGAGCTTGGGAGCTTGCAAGTATATTTGCCAGCATCCTCAGGATGAGCATTATGTATGAGAAGAATTCTCTTTCGGCCATCAGAAATGTGTTCAAATCTAGCACCATCAGGCACCTCCTCATCTCCTTTAAACCAAGTAACTTCAGCATTAGGCTTTGAAACTTCACAGATCAATTTTACAGTGTCATTTTCATTCACTTCAAGATCAGGAAGATTTCTTGTGAAAACAGCCTCTTCTTCTGCAACAAGAATTTTGAAAGATGATTAAAGCCTTGCATCAACCCTCCTTTTTTTCTTGTTCATAGATTAGATTCTAAAACACTGTGCTTACCTATCACTGTAAGTAGTCCTGAAGTTCGAGCTGTTTTTGCTTCACAGGCATATTCAGCTTCATCATCGAAGGCACATTTATTGACAACAAGAATGTGTTCTGCTCCTTTGGAAATTATGTCATACTTTTTGCCTTTTCTAATTTCAGTGCCATCTTTAAACCACTTCACCTGTTTCAGAACAAATAAACATGGTCATTAATATTAACATACTCATCACAGATTTCAGTTGTATGTTCATTTGTAATAACATAATAAAGGTGTCAGTTTAAAAAAAAAAGCGCTAGTTGAAGAGTTACGCAGATTAAAAAGTATTATTATTATTGACCTTGACACCTGGACGGGAAATTTCACATTCAAACCGAGCAGATTCTTTTTCTTTCACTTCAAGATCAGTTAGGGGTTTCAGGAACTCAAGACGGATAGCTATAAGAGAAAAGAAAATTTTTAGTAGAGGAAATTCTCCAGTAGAGAACAATAAATTGCTGACATTGATATTATTGTCAGTCATAGACACTAGCATATAACGTTTATAGCACTTTTAAACATTTTGCAGAAAATTGTCAATGACTTACGTTCTACATTGAGGAAACAGGATGTCTTAAAATCCTTAGTTTTACAAGTATATGTTTTTGCATCATCCAGTGTGCAGCCGTGAATAATGAGTTTTCTGACCCTGCCATCAGAAATTATATCATACTTCTTTGTTTTATGAATTTCTTCACCATTTTTGAACCATTGAACTTTTGCATTTTCCCTGGAAACTTCACATTCCAGTATTGCAGTGGCCTCTTCTTCAACAGTCTGGTCCTCAAGGGGTTTAGTAAATTCAACTGGGGGTTCTAAAAGAAACAGATAGATTTTTTGATAGAAAAGATCTAAACTATAGCCAACCCTCTGCCAGTAGTGAGTTGTGTCATACAACAGTACTAATTTTCTTTGACTGAATAATCAGAAAGGCTCTTAGATGTCTCTGCTGAAGGTGTTGTGGGTTGTTTTTTTAATTATTTGTAATGCCCAGACATGCTCAGTTAATTTAGCTAATTTTCTTATTTTCAGCCTACTGTAAGGTTAGACTGAATGATGTCTTTGTCCATGGGGTTTTTACTCACAAATTACCACAAAGACTTGCAACTCAGTTTCTTTAACTGAACTATAGCCATGTGATCTCAGTGACTCTGAAGTTATATTCCAAACTTAAGGAGTAATTTCCTTGAATTACTGTATCAGTTAGAGAAGTGTTTGGAGTTTTTGACTTCTTAGCCATACATAGCTTGCAAGCAGTGCAAGTGGGTGTACAGTCGATGTTATGTCACTTGACTGATGATGTAGTTGTGCTCTCATATATTTCTGGATACTCGAAAGAACAGAAAAAAGGCATGGGGAGCCATAAAGGCCAGTTTTTGCAGGCCGTCTTGAGGCCAATTGAATGTTCAATTCTGCAATAAGGCCCTGGAAATCCTAATGAACTGATACATCTGCCAGGTCTAACACATTTCCAGTATTTCCCCCTTTCCTCAGCTCTTCCGTGAAGCATAAACATTGTAAGTAAGTGGCTTTTTTATTTAGGAGAATTATCTGTCGGTCAAATACTGTATGTATGATCGTATTAATCTGATATATGGTGTATATTAACATCCTATTCCAGGGTGAATCGTGAATGGACCATTAACAATTACTATGATATAATTAAAATGACTGACTTACCTTTCACAAAAAGATTTGCTTGAGTTCTGAAATCTTTTGCTGTCAGTGATACTTCTCCTGCATCTGTTAACTTGACATCTCTTAGAATAAGAGTGTGAACTCTCCCTTCAGCACGTGTCACGACCTTATAAAGTACATAAAAAACCATTTTGTAAGTATCGACAAGAAATATTTAATAAATATTTAATGAAATAGTATTGCTATTTATTGTTATCTGTGGAGTTTGGTTTACTTTTGTATGAAATTTTGGTAATTTCCTTTTGTATATACTAGATATACGTCAAGACACAAATGCTTTGAGGATTTTGAGAATAATTTCTGTTTTGTCTTTTCACTTACAAGAAATTGCAATTTTAATTTTCCTCATGTTTTAAGTTATTTGTGTCCTTGTATTAGAAAACTTGAGTCTACTATAAAAGTTCAAAATGAGGCTGACTTGAGATCTTGTTTATTGTGAACCCCTACTAATAAATGCCAATATAAGTAAATTTATGGGAAAAAGTTCATGTTACTCCTGGCTCCATCTAAAGTAGAAACTTTTAGAGATATAAAGAAGTTTCGAACCCCCCTTGTACACTCTTTTGTAAATGCCAAATTGACTTTCTATTACTAAATTTTGGTAGAAATTTCTGCCTAAAAATAAAACCCCCAAACATTTCTGTGTTGACCTATTGCTGAAACTACTTTGCAAATTTGAGTTTGAATTGGGCTACTCCTACACAAACATCCCTTTTCTCTAGGAGTGGACTTGGAGGCTTCAAGGACACATCCTGCATTGCAACCATGAAAAGGGTTGCCACTCATTCATCCCATAAATTTTAACATCGCTTTTGAAGAATTCTATTTATTTATTTTCAGAGAGGTACATGATCACATAGTAGATGCTGGTTTAGAAAAATAAAGGGGAAAAGTAAGCTTCTGCTAACGAACAAGCAAAAAAGATTGTTACTTTTGAGAAGGCAGTCCCTTTTACTTCAGAGGGAAGGAAGGAACTAAGTGGCTGTCCTTCCTCATTGTGTTCCTGAAACCTAGCTCTAGTGAATGCTTATTTGCAAGAGATTGAGATGAAGCCAGATACATGTTTGACCAAGATAGACAGTAAAGATAAACAAAAAAGTCACTTCAATAAAGGTTACAGCCAAATGCCAGCCACAGAGGTAAAATAATGGTTTGAATTAAAACCAGCTGAAATTAGACACTTGTACAATTAAATTGATTCTTGACAATTGTAGCAGAAGTGTTTCAAGAGGCTATTTTAAATGAGCAGAAAGCGATACATCAAGTAAAAATATGGTTTACTCTGAATTTCTTCTTGATAAAATTTCAAGTGAAGTCGAATGGCAGTTTTGAATGTAAATATGAACAATGAAAATCTGGATGGTTTTGTTCATGTAATTAAGATGATAGCTCAGACAGATAAGGAGAAAATAATGTTCCATCATACAGAATATTGAACATATAATATTTTTCTTGCTAGGCAGTAATAACTATCACGCCATGGCACTGATCAGTAGCTTTCTACGTTTTTATTCCTAGACTCAGAAGCGATTACCTTACTACATGTCATCTGCTGAGTTTCAATTTTGTTTATCTGCCCTTAAATACTGTAATAGGGTCACCTATCAGCATGATCAATTTTTCTTTTCCTATTTCTATATTCTATTTTTTTAATGAAATATTTTATATTTAGGCAAATTTAGTGAAGCTCAGCAAGATCTAGTAAAACCTGAAAATAATACGTTAAAAATTGTATTTAATAAAAAAAAAAAATCTGTACCAAATTAGTATTAGCAGCATTATTGCAAGTTCTGAAACTCTGCTAGGTCACATAATGCCTTGAAAGTTTGCTTTGTCTGAGGTTTCCAATTTGTATTATTTCTCCTGGCCTAGTATGTGAAAAAGAAGTCTTAAAACCAGTTATATACATTCATGTTTCATGTTTTTTAATGTCTTTCTTTATGTATTTCTCCTACTATTATCTTTGAACTGACTGCATTCCAGGCTGCTCAGATCTCAAAGTTAAGAGCCAGCACTTGATGAAGGGTTAAAAATAGCTAGTGAGAAGTGCTTGACAAGCAAATCTGCCCAGAAAGTTATCTGGAGAGCCAGAACAAATGCCTGAAATGGAATTTGACTCCTCTTAATCCCCTTATATGCAGAACTGGACTGCAACTCAGAATTCAGGAGAAAAAAAGCATTTCCTGATAGGACCTTTCAAAATCCTCTCAGTGTAAGTACAATTTACCTGAACAAAAATAATTCAGTAATCCTGACAGAATCAGGCACAAAATCACCGTTGTAATGATTGATATTTTGGAACCTTTGTTTCCTTTTGTACAAAAAATACAGTATTCTCCAGAATACTGTAATTTCTGGAGGGAAAAAGAAAAGCTATATGTGATTTAGTGAGGATTTACTATTTGGCACAACAGCACTACTGTGTGTATGTACACAACAGCTGTGCCTTAATACTTCTGGTTAAGAGAGTAAATGAGAAATAAAGAAGGGAAAGAGAGTTGAAAGAGAGGAAGAAGGAGGAAATGTGAGGAAAAAGAAAGTTTAGTTTCTTTACCTTTTCACTGGGCTCCAGTTTCTTTCCTTGCAGGAACCACTCTACTGGAATTCCCTCATAAGAGAGTTCGCAGTCGAAGGTTGCTGATTCCCCAGCTGTCACTGTTACATCCTTGAGGGGTCTCAGCAAGCCAATTACTCGAGCTTGGTAAGAAGACATCATTTTCAAATTAGTCTCTTTTCTACCCAAGAGAGAGCTGCTGCCCTCATGTACTAATCTCCATGGTGGTTTCCCTCAAGAGAGACAGACATCGCAATGCCACTCTTTAAATTCCCTAAATAGAAGAGGCCACCCGGGGTTTTTAGGGGGAGGGCTGGTCACCTAGAATTTCCTATTTGCAGAGCGTGTTTCTTTAAATTGAACAAGGTCAGCAGGAAAGTTGCCGTGCATCTGTCTCCCTGCCAAGCCTTGCATGCCTCTTACTAGATAAGGCATGTGTTTTCCAAAATAGAGAGGGCTAGGACTGGAGTGTAAAACAAGTGGTCTTCAATCGTGTAGCCTGTCCCTGCCCATCAAACTCTTAACCTTATCCCTAGATATCACTGTGATCCCATCCTTTCAGGTTATCATGCTTCTATGCAGTGAAGCCTTTGCCTGTAAAACTTTGATTTTATAACAATAGCAGCCTTCAAGGCCATCTCCTTACTTTTACTCCTCTGTATGAATAAACTATGTACAAGGTTAAAAAATATATAAGAAATTCCTTAACTAAAAAAACAAGGTGGCCTGAATAATTAATCCTGCAGTTGCTGTTCTGGAGAGAATTGCTGTTGGTTCAATGAATTATTGAGGTTTGTCCACCAATTCCAAGAGGCAACAAGTACCTTGTTTTCACTAAATTAATTAATTTCAGTTTAAAAGACACTTACGTTTCACTCGGAGGTGAGCACCAGATTTGGCATTTGCTGCTTGGAAATCTACTCCACCAGCTTGATCTAAGCGTACATTGTACAGCGTAAGGAAGTGCTTTTTGCCTTCCTCCTTGATTTCACATTCCTGCAACAAGAGAAGTGAAAATAATTTTTCAGTGTATTTTTTTTGTGTGTCTCACCACAAGAGCCCCTACTTCTCCTCCTAACATGCATACGTTATTTCCTCCTCCGTTCACAACACTTAGGCCCACTGCTACTTGCAATATACATTATAAACTTTCATTCATATGCCGTTCCTTTCAAAGTCTCTTCCTAATACAGCCTGCTTCCTCTTAGAAAGAAAGGGCCAGAGGCAACGCATTCGTGTTGGTGAATGATATGTGCTGATTAATGAGCCAATATATCTATGTGTTGACCAGTCAGAGGCCTAAGGGAACTAGAAGTTTCCAAGACTGCACTGTGACCTTTCCTTGAGAAGGGTCTTCTCTTATCCAGACATTGATTTTGATGGAACTTCTGATCTTTGTGAATTACTCACAATGGTACTGTTACATTAAAGAGTTTCAAAATTATTGCCAGTCATGATTGTATTGTTTCTTAATTTTCCAGATCCTTCTAGCAAAGAATTAAGAATATTTGATTAAGCCTTATACACTTTTAAAGCAATTTTTGCCATCATAGTAATGGGAAAGAGTTCGAAAATGTGATCTATGTCTATTTAAACCAACTGTAACTCAAAAACCAAAAGTAAATGCAGACCATCCAAAGTTTGTATTTTTAAAAGCTATTATGGTTAAGTGAATTCCATGAGCTCTTCGCGCTTTGGATACATATTATTAGGGGATAGCAATAGAAAATGTACTTATTTATGTAAAATAATTTATTATTTTGCTATTTTATGCAATATTTTTGATTAATTTTATATTCAATTTTAAAATTTATGAATGAAAATGTATTTTTAATATAGTGATCCTTCTGAAAGCAGATAGGGATTTCACTTAGTTTCTCAGATTTCGCTTAATTTCTGCAGTCACCTTCTCCTCCCTTACACTTCCTCCCCACAAATTTTTGAGACACAAGTAAGAAACATCCTGAAATATTTGCTTACAGCTGATTCAGTCAGGGGTTCTCCTTTTAACCTCCAATTGCCGTGGACACCTTCCTCAGAGATTTCAATATCAAAACGGGCAGTCTCTGTCTCAATCACCTCCACACTGTATAGTGGACGTACGATCTCAATATCTCGGTCTGGAGGGAAAAAAAGAAAAAAAAAGTGACTGATTCCCTCAGTCTCTAACAGACCACAAAAGATCTCTTCTCCAGAGCAGCCCAGTAAAATAGCTATACCTTCAATATTGAGTTTCGCAGAGGTTTGATCAGTACCACAGTCACAAGTGTACTGTCCAATGTCTTTCTTCAAAGCTTTCTTGAGGATAAGGATTCTTTTTTTACCATCAGCCTTAATAACAACATTCTTTGATGGAGTAATTGGTTTACCATCCTTCATCCATTTCACTGGGGCATCTGCTTTGCTGATTTCACATTGTAAGATTACTTCATCTTTCTCTACAGCAGTGTAATCCTGCAACTTCCCAGTGAAGTAAGGGTCTCCCTCTGCAAGCAAAAGTTAAGATGTTTCAGTCTGAAGTTTTAGTCTTTTAGAAAGGACAATTAGTTCTTACCATAAAACACATTTCTTGTTTATGCAAGGAGGATTAAATATAATTCTTACAAATATTACACAGTTCTGCTGCAAAAAGAGGAAACAACAAATGCCTAAGAAACAAAAAAACTAAAAAAACCCTACACTAACAGAAACCAAAACCAACCCTAAGATTTTCTGATCACCATTTTTCATTAGTAAGACTCTTCTGATAGTATACATCATGTAAATTCTTTGGGGTATTCTTACCAAGAACAGTGAGTTTAGCTTCTGATGATTTGCCCATAGCTTCCACTCTAATCTGAGAAGTATCATCAATAGTAAGATCTTTGATCGTGAGTGAATGGAATTTGCCATCATCTGTCATTGAAACAACTTTGCTGGTATGTAATCGCTGGTCATTCTTGAACCAGACAACAGTGATATTTTCGTGGGAGAGTTCTACAGTGAACACTGCAGTTTCTCGCTCCTTTTTTGTTACATCCTTGAGAGGAGTAATGAATTTCAGGCGGATACCTATAACAACATAACATTTAATTCACAATAATGTTATAAATAAAAACTATCCAAGGACTATGGTGCAAATCTTTCCTAGAAAGGCAGAGTCAGGCAAACCTTCAATAATTAGCTTGGCACTTGTTCTCTTATCCTCAGCTTCAAACGTGTATTTAGCTTCATCCTCAAAGGCAACAGATTTAATAATCAGAGCATGCTTTGTTCCATCTGAAATAATTTCAAATCTTTCATCTGGAGTGATCTCTTGTGTTCCTTTCAACCAGTGGAAAGTCTTAGGTTCTCTGGATGTCTCACATTCAAACTTGGCTTCATCTTTCTCAAAGACCTTCACGTCACGTAGTGGAGTGATGAAGATGAGAGGCAATTCTGAAATCAAAGAGCACTTTCAGTTCAGAGCTATGTTCATGTAGACCTTTATGCTGCTCGATTTGTTCTCATGCCCTGAGATATGTGTGGAAATGTTGGAAAAGTGCAGACTGTACCTTTCACTTTCAGATTAGCAGCACTTTTAACATTAGCAGCTTGGAAAGACACTTCTCCAGTCATATCAAGTTTGCAGTTATGAAGGACAAGAGTATGCTTCTTCCCATCTTCAATGATTTCACAGTCCTGGTGGTAAAGAAACATTGTCACACACACACATGAATATTCTAAGAAACCATTCAGAAGCTTTTTTTTTTTTTTTTTTTGTGGTGTAAATTATGGTCTAAAAATAAAGAAGAAGCCTTACAGGTGAAGGTGTTAGTGTTTCTTCCTTTAGCTTCCATATAGGATGGACGTCAGGCTCAGAAATTTCAATTTCAAAACGTGCTGTTTCACCAACAAATACTTCCACTCCATAAAGTGGGCGCTCAACTTTGATTAAGCGAGCTAAAATAAAAAAAACCCCAAAAGTTCACATCTTTTTATTCATTCATTCTGTATCATAGAAAGGTAATACTGGAAAGGATCTAAACTCTCTTCCTATCCCTTCTTTAGGGCATTCAAATGCTATCACTGATAAACATTTATCTAACCTCTTTTTAAAAAGCTGCAAGTTTGGGTAGTCTACAACCTCCTTCTATAATATGTTGTCCTCGTTTCAGCTGGGTTTAAACCACAAGATATATCTGAAAGTTTAGTTATTTTTTGTAAGAATATTTTTCCTCATAATTAAACTAGGTATCTGTTACAGTGAATTAAACTAACTGCTTTTTTTTTCCTGACTGTAAATGGACATAGAGAATAATTGATCATCGCTGTCTTTACAACACCCATTTATATAACTTAAGATATTTTGCCTCTCGTAAATGCTTTTAATAATTGTAAATCTAGATATTTCAGCTATTCATCATAACAGCATGTTTTCTAAAGGTACAATTTTTGGTGGTGTACTCTAGAGGGTGTCTGTCTATACTGTTTTACAAAGGTTTCAGTACTTTCCCTTAGGCAAGGCATGATAACTTACGCTCAACGCTGACATTAGAACGTGTCTTGTCGGTTCCACAATCACACTCATAAACACCCTTATCACTCTCTGCAACCTTCTTGATCTTCAGGATACGGCGCAAGCCATCCGTTTTTATGGAAATTCTGTTGGAAGCTACTAGTTCTTCACCATCTTTGTACCATTTTACTGGCACATCTTTGCTAAGTTCACACTCCAGAGTAATATCATCTTTCTCCACAGCACTGTAGTCTTGTAATTTCACAGTGAAATATGGATCAGCCTCTACAAAAGGCATAGTGGATATGAAACGGTAAATTAGTAATATAAATTTACTAGAACATCAATATTTTGTCACTTTCTACTTCTAAATTTTTTATTCATATTATATAACATATTTAAAATTATTTATGTAATCACCTAAGACTTTCAGGTTTGCTTGTGTGTTCAAGTCCTTGACTACGGCCTTTATTTCGGAGATATCATCAAGGGTTACTTCTCTAAGTTCTAGTTTATGAACTTTGCCTTCTGAAGTAATAAAAACTGTTCTGCTTGTGTGGAGTCTCTTGTCATTTTTGTACCATTTCACTGGCATGTCTTCATGAGAAAGCTCAAACTGAAAGTGAGCTGTTTCCCCTTCTTTCACTGTTTGATCCTGTAGAGGTGAGATGAACTTCAGCCTCACACCTGTAGATACATAAATACCATCAGAAAAAGGCCAGTGTGGTTCTAGAAGATACATTCTTTATACATTTTTTATTATTTTTTTTCATTAAAGAAGACACTTGCCTTCCACAAACAGTCTTGCTGTGCTCTTCTTGCCATCAACTTCAGCAGTGTATTCTCCCTCATCATCAAATTGAGAATCATTGATTACAAGAATATGCTTCTTTCCATCTGCAATGATGTCAAATTTTTCTCCAATCTTGAGTATATCAGTGCCCTTAGACCATATAACATTGGCTTCTCTGGTAAGGACACATTCAAACCTTGCTTGACGCCTCTCAGGGACAGTAACATCTTTTAGGGGCACAGCAAAGTCCAGTTCAATTTCTGGAAGCAAAGCAGAACATACAGCTTGTAATGTGCTCCATGTGAACTCTGTTTAAGTTGGTATCATATTCAATGGAGCATCATACCTTTCACTGTCAGGATAGCTGTAGTAACTGCATTAAGTGCCTGGTAAAGGACTTCACCAGCTTGCTCTAACTTGACTTTGTGCAAGGTTAGGAAGCGTTTTCCTCCTTCAGCTTTGATTTCACATGTCTGGAGAGATGACAGACTTTGGTAAATACAATGCTAAAGGCTTACTGGTAGGTTTTTTTAATAAAGGGATTCTATGGACATTCTATATACAGTAAAAAGTCAGCTAGAAATATTGGAATTCCTTTTCAAGGAAAGTTAACACTTTCACTCAATAATAAAAAAACCCTGAAGCATATTTCTTTTGAATGTCAGCATCATTCCTAACAATGTATGTAGGGTATTTTTATTATTTTGTGAATAATGTGCTGTAATCCTTTGAGAAAATGAAGCCCTTTAAAAGTTATCTTTCATAGCATATAATTCTTACTTAGACAACTGGTGTTTTTTTAATTACCACACTGCTTAGCCTTTTTGCATTCTGGACTGAGTAATAATGACAGACCTGCAAAGATCCTAACATAAAGACAAGAGAACCTGTTCACAGTGTTTAATTTAAATAAATTTGTTGTTAGGATGCTTACAGGTGAGGGTCTCAGGATTTCTCCTTTCAGCTTCCATTCACCAGGAATATCATCCTCAGATATTTCTGTATCAAAGTTTGCTGTTTCTTTCTCGTAAATGGTAACATCCTCTAATGGTTTCAGAAGTTCAACTTCACGTTCTAGAATGCACAAATGAATACATGTATAATTAGGTCAAGATTTTACAGAGCTTTATAATAATTTAGGTTACTTTTTTTGTTTGATTGTTTAGAGGTTTTTGAACATTGGCCTATAAGCTGATTCAATATAACGCAAATAAAAGCCTCCTTACCTCCAAGGGTCAACTTAGCTGGGTACCTGCGACCTTCAACTTCCACTGAATATTCCCCAACATCAGCAGGGCCAGCATTCTTGATTTTCAGGAAAATTTTATTTCCTTCTTTCAAGATTTCTGTCTTGTCAGTGGGTTCAGCGGGGATTTCCTCATCTCCTTTAAACCATTTAAAGTTTGGTGTATCCCTGACAATGTCACAAGTGAACGTAGCTGTTCCTTTTGGTTTCACATGCTGGTCTCTTATGGGTTTTACTAACCAGTCTCTTATCACTTCTGCATGACAAAAAGTTACATAAAAATACAGCTTAGCAGACTTTTACTAAAAATTAATGGGTCATAAATAGAAGAAATAAACCTTGCAGATTTTGTATTACAACAAGCTTTTAATAACTGTAAAAATCTTATCTGTTCATTTATATTGTAATACTATGAGGAAAAGCTTTCCTAATTTTAAAACAGCCCAAATATTATAAAGAGAAAGGAGAATACGATTTTGATTGCTTACCTACTACCTTAACACAAGATGAGCATGACAGCTCAGTGTCTTCCACAGTAACAGTGTAAGTGCCAGCATCATCATCATCTGAATCAGTGATCATGAGGGTATGTGACAAACCAATAATGCCCAGAGCAAATTTCCCAGGCTTGTCTTTGATGATCTTCCCATCCTTCCTCCAGACCACACTTCTTTCTTTGTTAAGTTCACATGTCAAGTACAGTGGCTGGCCTTTAACCACAGTGACTTCTTCTTCAAGAGTTTTCACAAACCGCACTGGAAGTGCTGTGGGAAACAGAAAATTTTGGTTTGTCTCATTTACATACAGAAGGTGTGATGCAGAAATGTCTTACATATTAAATCAACATGTGTAATGATTGATGGAAACAAAAGGATGCGTCTACCAACCACTGTAATTTACAAATAACCGGTACTTCTAGCTTGAGGAGTAGCTAGCCTTTAAATTATTGATAAACTTGAAATAGGGAATACCTTCAACAATGAGTTTGGCTGTAGAGGTCTTCTCTTTGTTCCCCAGTCGTAATACACAAGTATATTCACCAGCATCTGACAGCTGGACGTCAATAATATGCAGCTTCCTATCTTTGCCATCAGCAATAAACTTGTGTTTTGGGCTCTCTCGTATGTTACTTCCGTCTTTCATCCAGCTGGTAATTGCAGTGGATGGTGAAATAAGGACTTCAAAGATTGCAGAAGACCCAACAGATTCAGCTTCTGTTAGCACTATATCTTTCATCTCCTTGACAAACTTCAGTGGTACAGCCTTGAGTTGGTAAGTGAATGGAGGCTCTTCAGGAGGTTTTTCACCACCACTGCCTGGCCTGAGTTTTCTTCTTTCTGCATCTGCTGGTGAAGGTGTCTTCTTGGCTGTAATTCAAATTCAGAAATTAATAAACTAATCCTGATTTATTGCTTTTGCTTCTAGGTATTGATTGTAGTATCCTACCTTTGACTGGACTGATACCCTTAGGAGTTTCTTCTTTTGGTGTCTTGGCCTCTGAAGTAGAACAGCAATATTATTAGGAATGTAGTTAAAACAATTAAGACAAAGTTAACTAAAATTAAGACAAAAATTATTTTACGAATTAGATTTTCTCTTCCTTTAGGTATGTACACATTCAAAGGGACAAAGATACTAATGTATGTATGTATTTGTAAAACATACACTGTCTGTATCTCAATGATGAGTTCGATATCTTAAAACATGGGAAAGACATATTCAGCAGTGGAGACTGAAAGGTGGCTAGGACCGCCTACTTCCTCAATTTATTGTCCTGCCCATTATTTTGTAAAATTCTGCCATTCTGAGACACTTTACTCACATTTAGGCCCTTGATCAATAGCCACCTGTCAACCAAAGTAGCTTAAGTACCTATTACAAATTATATGGTGTTTTTTCAGAAGCAGCACATACTTTTACTAATGAAGACAATAAAAATATAAGTTGTATAAATTTAATACATGTTTCAGGACAATGTGTTACTTTCACAAGTGAGGGATGTTCTGTTAGTTGCCCAGCTTGTGATGAATCATCTCAGACTTTTGAAAATAATTCCCATGCTATGCTGCTTTTTATCATCTTCTGTGAAAGGAAATATAAAAGATATTTTTAATGGCAGAATGGTATGAATGAAATGCAGGACAGATTTTATTGTGGTGGATGGAAAAATGAATACTAGAAAAAAATGTGTGAGTTTGTGAGTTTTCTGAGAAGATAATGGCACACAACATGATTTTTGCAGTCATATGAAAGTGTAAGACTAAGACAACGAACATTGATCACACAGGTGTATGAACAGACAGGTAAGACAAACATGTCAAGAGCGGCTGAATGCCAGTACAACCAGCTGACAGACAGATGGAAATGTGAACAGTGTTAAAGAAAGAAAACATCACAATGGAAAATGGTATTCTCCTGAAGCAAATAGAACAAGCACTTTGTGGAAGAATTCGGCAGAGGTCTTCCTCACCTCGCTTTGTATGAGACTTTGCAGGAACATCCAGAACTTCAAGTGATTCCCCAGATGCATCGAAATTCCTGTTCTCACTCGAAAGTCTATTGGCCTGCTCAACCATGCGAGGAGGTTCTGATTTCCGGAATTCTTTCTCTCCTCCTGCTTTCCTGGAAGTTATTATCTTACCTATGCTTGAGGAGTAAGTAATTTCTCCACTTGCAGGGATTCCCTTGCTTGATGGTATTTTGTCTGAAAGCTTTCCCTTCTCGTTTTTCATGGTAACAGATGTTTTAATTCCAGTGCCATGTTTAGCTGATATTTTTGTATCTGATTTACCTTCTGTCACTGGAAACTCTTCTCCTGAAAGTTTCACTTCTTCCATAGTCAAAGCAGATTTCTTTTCTTCCATTTTTTCTTCACTGCTTTTGAAAGCTGGAGTTTCTTTGTGTCCATCCTCAATGATACTAACTTTTTGAAACTGTTTTTCAACTTGATTCCTTGGTGGCTGAATTTTCTTTACTGACTCAGATCTGTCAACTATTTCATCTCTGACTCCTTTTTCATGTTCTCCTATGGAAACTTCACTTTTTTCTTCTGCAATAACTGTACCAAATTCTTCTTCTTCCACAGGCAGCTTTTCAGGAGCATTTGACTGTATAATTTTGTCTTTTTTGAAGTGGGTGCTAAAGAGAGTTTTCTCTTCCTTCTCTGGTATAATCTTTTTGCCTGGTTTTTTATCACCTAGGAGTGCTTTCTCAGTCAACAGTTGTCCTGAACTCTCCTCATAATGAACTTCTTTCTCTGGAGAATATTTTTCTCTTGCTTTCCTTTCCACTATTTCTGGCTTAAGAACAGATGGTTTAAAAACTATGTATGCTTTTCCTCTGGAAACAATCTCATCTTCAGTGGGGTGTTCTAGGTCAACATTTTTTCTCTCTGCCGGTTCAGTCACCTCAGACAGGTCTAAGGAATGTAGTTCTGCTGATGTGAAGTCCAGATTTCCATCTTTCTCATCAGCTTGAATAATTTCCATTTTCTTTTCTTCTTTATTAAAAATCTTATCTACAGGCATTTCAGCTACTACAGTACCAGATTTCTTCATCCACTGAGTTTTACTTTGTATGCCATGCTTCTTCATGGATTCTCCAGGAGGAACTTCAGATTTCTCTAGGGTAAAACCTCCTCTCTCTTCTTCACTTATAAGCAGAGGAGTTTCAGCTATTCCTGCCTCTGTGATATCCTTTACAGATGAAGTTTTATATTTAATGAGAAATTCCTCAGGTTGCAAACTGATTTTTGAATTTCTCTCTTTTCCCAGAAGTCTTTTCTGGTCCCTGGGCTCATATGACTCTCTGGGCATATGTTTAGGTACATAAGTTGACTCAATTTCCTCTTCTTTTTCATGCATGGGAATCTTTCCTTCATGAAGAACACTAAACTTGTCAGAGACTTTCTCTATAGCACCTTCCCTATGAACAACCAATTTAATTTCCTCCCCTTTTTCTTCTCCAGAATCTCTTTCCGTATGTTCAGATGCTATAGAAATCAGTTTCAATTCTTCATCGGGTAGTGGTGGTTCATCCTTTGCATAAATAATGTTATCTACTGCAACTTCTATTTTCTCACCTGTAAGGGTGGTCTGTCTTGAAACTGTAGGTGTCATTTCTGACTCTTCCTCTTCAGGAGTCAGTATAAAATATTTAAGAGCCACTTTCTCCTGCTTATCTCCCTCTGGTTTCAGTATTACATCAGCTGTCTCTGGTGAGATTTTAAACTCAAGTGGCTCTACTGTCTGAATTTCCAGAAGTGACTCCTTAGGACTTACTCTCTCTTTTACGTGCAAGTGTTTCTCAACCAAAATCTTCTTTAACACAATTGTCTCAGGCTTTTCTTCTTCCACTGGGGGCATTTTACCTCTATGCTTTAGTACAGACGATGCATCAGGCTTTTCTGCAGCTACAAAGGTTTCACAGTAATTTAGAGAGTTAAAATCCATAAGAATAAGCATAAGGAACAATATATTTTAAGACAATATTTCCAGCTATACCTGAAATAAAATGAACATAGAACACCTTTTCTCCACACAACAGAAACTTACAACACAATCACAAAAGAAAGAAAAGAAAGGCACTCACGAACAGTACAGAACACCTAAGTAAACCACTATTATGGTACAGAGCATTGTCCTGCTAGCTTGTCAACTTAAATCCAATCCAGGTTAAAAATAGCTTTCTAATGCCTATCTGGCCACCTATATAAAATGAGTTAGTTATGCTTAACTACATACATTTGGTGATGTAGCAGGTCTGTCTACATCACCAAATAAATGGCCAAGAGATATTCATGATTAGGCTTCTCCAGTGCCTGAGACCTGAGCTCTATTGCAGCCTGAGACCCTTTGAATGATGTATGAGCAGCATGTACATCAGCTCTATAACAATGGGCCTCAAGCTCACGGTGCTTCAGAGGAACTGGACTCTTCGCAGTTCTTTTTTCATGGCAGGGAATGATCAAGGGTCCTAAACATATCAAATGAAAATAGAAATACTCTAGTTCTTCAGCACCCCTGCCCCTTTTCCTCGGACTCAATAACAAATTAAAAGCAGAATTGTTTAGAAACATGTATAACCTTTCTTCTACACAGAAAAAATGAGACAGAGTTCACAAGACATATATCAGGACATAAAAACCATGAAGGAATCAACAGAATACACAAATTTCATAGCAGGACAATAAATAAAGGCACACATATCACCATCCACAAACAAGAGCACAGATTGATCTCTATGGTGTATCAGAGACACTTTTTAGATTAGGTGACAGTACCGGGAATAAGGAGATCCTTGAATAGGACCTCAAATATTCCTGTAATGAGTGAGTTTTATAATTGTACAGGTCTTCATTCTTTCTATCCTGGAGGTATTTAGGTATCTCAGAGAGAAACCCCCTATAAATAGCATAGAATAAACATAAATACCTGCTTTCTTTCCAACCACTGGGACTGTCACTGGAGTAGTAACAGCTGGTGCTGGTTCTGCTGCTGGTTTTGGAGATTTTAGAGCTGTAGGGGAAAAAAAAAACAAACAAACCCCAAAGGGTTCTAATATATTTATTTTAATAAATAATTTTTTTAAGGTAAAATGTTCTTTAAAATGTTGTGTAGATTGTATACAAGTTCCAGTCTTAGTAATACTAAAGACATTTGTTTAATGTCTGAACAATTTTGAGATTCAGCTGGACACGGCACTGGGCTATCTTGTTTAGACCATGCTTTTACCAAGAAAGGTTGGACCAGATGGTCCTTGAGGTTCTTTCCAACCTGATATTCTATGAATATGAATGTTCTTTTAGCCAGAAGTCTCTGAATGGAAAATACTAGATGCACAAGAAAAAGGCTGCAATGATATTAATTACTAAAGAATTCTTACCCACTGCAGGTTTAGGTTCAGACCCAGGAAGTGGGATAGCTGCTTGCTTAGGTTCTGTCATTTCAAACACAACAATTACAAATAGGTTAATGTACATAGTTTGTAATCCCATTGAATGTTAAAGTTAGAAGCAACAGAGAGAATTAATCAAAGACAGAATTTATTGTTCTACGTTTCATTTAGCCAGAAAGCAAGAAATTAAGTTGAGATAAACTCTTGAAAAGCAAGATATGATGGAATAAACATGACTTTTTCAAGCACTGAAGAAGTAAAGACAACAAGAAATCCAGAAGAATGCAAAGTTGTTAGTCATGGACAGGCTGGTTGATAGTAATGCATTAGGTCAACATAGCATGATATTCACCAATGAATATAATTTAGTTGCTGCAATAAGAAACAGAGCACCAAGCATCTGTACCTTTTGGTGGTTTGGGCACATATTTCTCCTCTTTTTTTATTTCAGGTATCTCAGTTTTCTTCTTAGGAACCTCTGGGACTTTAAAATATTATTTTTACATTGTAAGATATATTAAACCACCTTGAATCCCCAAATGTATTATCTCCAATGTATTTAAAAGTTTTCATTTTTGTAGACATAAACAGTTTCAGATGTTCATAAGATTTAGGAATATGCACTTTTAAGAGTGAGATTTGAATACATTAGAAATACTAAATGGACAACAGGACAAATATTTGTAAAACGTTAACTAAAAGAATGTTTGGATTAACTATTTTGCTGTAGTTATATTTTCATCAATATTATAAAATATTTGTAAAATTCTCTTCTATAAACAGTGAAGATTGAAAAGCAATTACAAAATGCAGAATTCAGACCCAAATGTGGATGTCAGGTTTAGTTATGCTTTCAGCAAAGCTTTAATTCAAACAATTAGATTAACACAACATTTAATACAACACCATCATTTAAAATCTCACTTTCACTTCTGAATTGCAGTGAACGTTACTTGAAAATTGGATTTTTTTATTTTAATTATACTTTACTGGATAGATTTGAATGTAAATTAGTACCTTCAGGTTTCTTAATTTTTTCTACTGGTGTAAGTACTGGTTTAACTTCTGGTTTAGGTTCTTTTTCTGGTTTAGGTTCTTCCTCTTCTTTTTCCTTTTTAAGAACTTTAAAAGAAAAGGAATTTTGGTTTTTAAAGCACAGGTAAACAAAAGAATAAGATGGAGAACAAGAAATAAAGATTGAAATATATCAGCAATTATGAAGAAACAGGAATATAAAATATAGAGTTTGATATAAATGGAAGATATTGTTTAACTAGTCAAGATACTATTCTGAAAGCCTTTTTAAATTCAAAGTCATCTAGAGCAAAAAGATAATTTTATTAGAAGTGATCCATCTGGAAAGAAAGATGCTAACTGTCAATGATAGAATAAAATTTCTTATAATATCACATACTTCTTAAAATATTTAAATGATGACTTACCATACAGAATTATACATTAATAACTGTAGCTACAGATGTTTTTCATGGACAAAAAGCAGGATTATGAATTAAACTCTTATTGACTCCATTGAGAGAGAAAGAGTGAATCTTCAAGTGTTATATTTGGAGAGTTTGAATTTATATAATGTCTCTTTTTCATTTTACTTCTTTCAATTATTTCTGACCTGTCAGGTACCCTCTTGGATATCTAATGAGACTGTCACCTGAAAAAGTGAATATCTGTATTTTATTATGCTTGGAATCTGAAGGTTAGCTGCAAGGCACACAGGAATGAATCATCCTGCTGTGGTATTTCTAAGAGAATTCAAATTAGTGCTTCCTTTTTCTAAGCAATAATTGAGCACGATGTGATTCAGAAGGCACCAAACTGTGTCAGGAAAGGAGGCTGATGTCCAATAGTACCATGGGGTTCTGCGATCTGTGCAGTACGTCTAAGAAAACCATAAAAAAGCATGCAGATGGTACATGTGTGACTTTAATAACATTTACTCTGTCACTGGAATATATTTAAGGGTCCAGAAGCTGAAGACAGTGGAAAACTATCAACTCTATAGAGATTAGGAAAACAGGGGAGATTTATAGGGAACAGTATTTTCAGTGTTCTGCTCTGTTTTCATCACAGATACTTTAGATCTCACAGATTTTCAGAATATCCTCACTCCATTCCTGCAACTGTAATGGCTTGCTCCAAGAAACAGACATCAAATAGTACTTTGTCTAATTTTCCATACCACACACATAAACCAATATTGCTTAGGGGAATATACTGAACAATGTTAATGTGCTGGGGGATTTTTTAAACAGAGCCAAGTTACTATACCTTTTTTCAAAACAACTTCTTCTGGTGGAGGAGCAACTTCGGGAATTATTTTGCGAGGTTTCTTTACAAGTCCAGGCACTTAAAAGAATATTATTACAGATTTTATTATGGGTTCATAATGGTGATGATAAGATCTAAGCAACAATTAACCATTCCAAACACACAAATCAAATGCTGGTCCACTCCTTAAAAGCAAAGGTAAAACTGCTAGATTGAAATTGATAGTTTTAATGCTATAATAATATAATATAATTCTGCATTATTTGCATACAGTTGTCTTCTAGGCTTATGTGTAAGAGGAAACTTTCATACAAATCAGCAAAAGAGAAGCATGGTTTGACAAAACTATAAAGGTTATGTATTCAAAGAGAGTTATAGTAACATTTTTATCTCCTTTTCCTCTTTTCATTACAGGTTTATGTTACATACCTATTCATCCGAACTGTCTATCTGTGATGTTTGTAAGGATCCAAATAGTTTAATTTATAAACTTGGAACAGCGTTAAGAAGAGATGTTCACTGCTTAGCTTGTCTTAAGCTTCAGTACATATGAAAAACATAAGGGAGTACTTGTAAAGTGGCTTGCTCAATTTGTTATTCGTCTCCATCTTTGGAAAGTGTCCTCTCACAAAAATAAGCTACATTTCAGACAAATAATAAACCAAGTATGTTTGAACAATGATATGTATATGTTTAAACAGTAAATTATTTTTTATTCATCCCTAAGCAGAGAACCAATTGAGCATGTACAAAAGTGACAGAAACCCATAAAAACTCTCATGCTTCTGTGATTCTGTCTTTTGCATCTCATTGTATTGCATGATGGGAGATTAAAGTGGACAGGAACATATACATCCAAGACTGGAGTCCACTGTTGAGCACAATCTAACATACACAGCTTTTTGATAGTTCTGAGCAAATTAAAGAAGAAGATACCAAGAACTACAACTTTATGATCATGAGAGCCTTAACTTAAGTAAGATTCTTATATTTGCTGGGCACCTTTAGCAGGTGGGGGTTCCAATTTTGGAGGTTCACCAGGTTTTGCAGTCACAACTTTCTTCCTTGATCCAGGAGCTTTAAAGAAAATTATTTGAATTTTACAACACACGTAATAAGATTAAAAAAAAAAAAAAAGAGAACTTCCTAAAAAATAAAAAGAAACAAGGATTAATATTATTGACATAATAGAAATACAAGAGCTTCGAAGCTAAGATTTTGGCTGATTAAGTGTTTAGAAGCAGTCAGATAATGTAGGAAGAAGAGTTGGTCTGAAATCAATATTCAATAGTAACACCAGCAAATTATTGCTGGGTATTCTTTTAATTTGTAAGAACATGTTAAAGATAGAAGAATTACGTTAAAGATAGAAGAATGTGTTAACTTGGTTAAAATTTTTTTAATAAATTGATTTTTTTCCATAACTATTGAAAAAGAACCTGTATAAACTAACTTGGCATAACACTAGTAAAAAATCATAAGGGATTGAGCATTAGTAAGGTGCACCATTAAAGCAATAGTAAATTAGAAAAGAAAAGAAAACCAAATCAAAACCAAAACAACCCCAAAAGACCCAAAGGGATATGTTCAAAGGCATGCGTTTCAAGATTCATGAGTATAACTTAAAAGGATTATTCATTTGAGTTCCCACTGTTAATTGTGGCTTCAGATGGTTATACCTTTAAGTAGTTCTTTTGCCAATTTAATATCCTCTTTTGGTGGAGTAGGTGGTGGTGGTGGTTTTCGCTTTTCAGGGATCTTCTTTTCAGGTGGCGGCACTTTGAATAACATTAAGTAGATTTAGTATAAATTTACTACCATAAGCAGTTATGTGAAGAGTATTGTACAAATGTAAAGATGGTCATTTTCCCTTTCAATGAAGTCAGTAGGAAAGTCTCATTGAATTCAATGGGAGTATGAAAGAGCCTTAGGCTATTGCTTTGTAGCATGCACACAATACAAACATCCAAGCTGACTTAAAAAAGCATGTTAATAACATGAGAACAGAGGTGGGAAGCCAAATGACGAGAAGACTCTTGTTGACACAAAACAAAGTGAAAACATTTAAAATAATCTGTGTGTTGTACTTAGACTTAAGAGATCAGAACTCATTTCCAAAGCATAATAACAGAGGAAGAATTATGCAGAGACCTGCAACATACAGGTACATGTTTGAAGAACGACAGAGCAAGAAAACTACTGCACATGAAATTAAATGTAAGGAAATGAAAGGAGATGAAAGAAAGGTGTCCGGCAGCCTCTAGATGGGTACATCGTATACCTTCAACTGGTACAGCTTCTTCTACTTCTGCAACTAGAATTTCTTCTTTTTCTTCAGGCCCAACGTCCTTTATGATTTCATATTCTTTAAAGAATATTGACAATTTGTGTAAGTTGGCAATGATAATATTTCACATGAACAATTGTGTGCATATCACTTAAAAGAAAACTACTCCAACTGACACCAACAAAAACATGTTAGAAAAGTAATCATTCAGTATCTGTTACCTTCGTAGTTAATGCATGCTTTTGGAAAAACTACTCTCTTTCTTTCTATATAAGAATGAATCGGGGCTTTGTGAAGGATAATTTTTTTATGTGTACAATATAAACTAAACATTAAATCTGTGGGTGAGTCATTGTAACTGGAAAGAATGAAAGCTTCAATGCCCTCAATTAATTTAAGATTATAATAGCAATATAAATACTAGGGTATGAGAGACTCAAATTTATTGGGAATTTATTATTATCTTAAAGAGAACCACACTTTGTTAGGAATGTCCTGTGTAGGACCACATGTCGCTTGGAAATATTTGATTTTAAAAGTGATATTTTACTTCAAAATATGAAAATATAATAGTAGATACAAGAAACATAGACTGGTATGATCTAAAATATTAAATGAAAAATTTACATACATTACAACAGGAAAAAAAGGACACCTATTTTGAGGCCTATTTTTGGAAGAACAGTATTGTCTTTACAGTAATAGCTATGATGGCACAAACCTTCACTTGGTACTGGTTCAGGTATTTTAGGAACAGCGACAGGTACTTTCTCCTCTGGAACAGGTTCCTTTGGCACCTCAGGCACTTGAAAAACATTAGTTCCTTTTCAGACATGTAGATAAATGTACTTAGGAAACATAAAAAAGACAAGGAAACCTAACACAGAAAATCACAGTGAGTAACAGCAGCCATAACCATGAAAGACTGTGTTCCAAACAGTCTTTTCCAAGGCAGTCTATATACACATGAGACATTTTAAAGACTCAGTCATAAGCAAAGAAAAGAGAGAAAAGAAAATATTTCTTCTCAGGAGATGCCTCCTGCCAATATATACCTTTGGTTGGAGGAGGCTCTGGCTTTTTATATTCTTGCTCTTTAGGTGCTGTAAGAGGCACTTTCTCTTCTGGGATAGCTCTCTCCGGCACTTCAGGTGCTTTAAAGATATTAGTAGATTTTCATTTTGTGAAACACAAGATAAACATATATATGCAACAGTGAAAAGTACGATGACTAAAAATTATAAGGCATGAAAAATACAAAGAATAAAATAAAAACTGACAGCTTATTCACTCATATACCTAACAAGTGCATACATCGGTGAAACAAGTGAAAACGTATTCAGAGAATAGAGAAAATAAGGTTCAGTGACTGATGCATGTACCTTTAACAGAAGGAACCATATGTTTTTTAAGAACAGGCACAGGCTCCGGTATTTTTGGCACAGCCACAGGCTCTGGTTTCTTGGGCACAACCACAGGTTTCTTGGGCGCCGCCTCAGGTTTCTTGGGCACTGCCACAGGCTTTGGGGGAACGACCACTGGCACCTCTTCTTCTGGCTCTTCCTCCTCGGCCGCCTCAGGCACTTTAAAGATATTAGTCCCATTTACTTGAGTGTGCAAAAGATCAGAAAACAGCCAAATGTCAAGCCGAAAAGCAGGAAAGTAAACCCTTGACAGACTACCAGGGAGTCCTCTTTAGACAACCATTCTTGCTTCAGGCGGACCACTCTCAGCAAGGAGCCAAATTACGGGCTTAAGAGAGAGCTCTTGCTGATGACCACCACCCTCTCCTGCAGGCATGTAGAGGCACATACAGACACAACACGACCAAATGCCGCTCTCACCCCTCCACACAGAACACAGAGGGGCAAAGAGCACTCAGGACTGTGGAAACATGGAGGGAAGAATAGGCTTTTTCAGAACACCACTGTATACCTTCAGCTGGAGGAGCTTCTGGCTCTCCAGCCTCAGCAACTGGTGCCACCTCTTCTGCTGCTTCCTCTTCCTCTCCCTCTGCCTCAGGCATCTCGGGCGCTTCAAAGATATTAGTGTGCTTTGTTTACATTGGTGAAAGCACATGCCAAATAGGAACAAAATCCAGGGCAACACAGACACAGAACACCACAACGCAGCCAGCTCATCACCTTACACGCACATACGGCACCATTTACCCAGCATGCACAGCCTTGAGAGCCTCGGTTTGGAAACAGGGACAGGCCAAGAGAGGGTAGGACAATGCTCAAGAGAAGAACATAAAGTATCTTCTTTGTTAAGTTATCCATGAGAACAGGTACCTCTGGGTGCTGGAAGCTCTGGTGCTTTGGCAATGGCCACGGATACTTTTTCCTCACGAGTAGCCTTCCTGGGCACCTCAGGTGCTTCAAAGATATTAGTAACAGTTAGTTTTATATATTAAACAGGAAGACGAACAATGAAACATAAACTATAGATGCGCTCGTGAAGGTAAGCAAAATGGTCTCACAATATCTTGAGGCCATTTTTCTCTTACTCGCGGTCATACACACAAACCCACAGAGAGGCACAGGCGCAGGGTAGTGATGCAAAGCAGGTTCTGTGAGAAAACTGTTCTCTATGTTCAGGTTCTGCTCAGGGTGAGTTGTGACTTAGGATACCCCTCTCTGTACTCAGCAGCCCTCCCTCCCTGAGAAGAGGGACCACCATTTCCGCCCTGCTGGGATCTGATTTTTCCCTGGGAGCAACCTCAGCACATACCTGATCAGTTGCCATTCCTTATGAGTCTGCCAGTGCTTTGCATGCAGCAGTGCAGGCAGTGACAGCGTGAGGAGCGCAATATTTCTGCTTTGTCCCTATGTCAGTCCTTGTCTATTTCCGTATTTTTTGTTAATGCTTTTCTTTTTATTGTCTGATTTTCTTATCCTAAGTAGTTCTCTTGCCTGATTTTTGATTTCACTGTGGCAACATCCACAGCCTATATGATTCACGCAATTTTATAACCATTCATTCCTTACTATAAACTCCAAAATTATCAGCATTTTCTTTGAACACTGGATATGTTGTCACTTTTTCTTACTGCCCTTATAGATGCATTGCTGATCATAATTGCTTTTTGTTTTGAACAAAATGTCCATTTTATAGACTGAGACTGTCAAGGGTCATGGAGACATTTGAAGTGTCAATTTAAGAAAACAAAATTGGGCAGTAGTTTGAAAAACTTATGATCAAGTGTTAAAATATAACATTTTAGTATCTGCTGATTCAGAATATAAAAGTGAAGCACAAAATTCAGATTATAATTTGGGTTATTTATAAAAAACAGTAAGTAACTGAATCCCTAATTGATCCACAGAACAGAATGTCAAAATTTCAGGCAATCTCAAATGAACAGGGTAACAGACATGACAAATAACACGTAAGACAGTAAGAAACAGTCTCATTCAGGCTGATGCACAGGACAACAGGTACCTCGAACTGGTGCAGGCTCTGGCTTTTTTGGCACAGTTACAGGTATGGGCTCTTCCACAACACCTTTCTTGGGCACCTTGGGCACTTCAAAGATATTAGCATGCTTTAGTTTTGTGGGCTCTACAGGCGTATATGAAACAATAAGATGATCAATGATACATGCATGCAGTCTTCTTTGAGAAAGTCCTGTGGTTACGTTCAGTCGTCAGTTATGCTTTGCTTCAAACACATGGGATGACAGAGTATAAAATATGACCAGCACGAGGTGCGAATTCTGTGTTTAGTTTCTGTTTCTGAGTCAGGCAGAAACACAGAAAACACATGCCTTCTTTCTACACCCAATCAGAGAATTATTTATGGAATCCTACTGCATTTGAGTATCAGTCATGTGTCATTCATTCATCACCGCATGTCATTGTAACAATATTTAGGACAGTTATTATTTGCTTTATCATTACCACTTATTTCTATCAACTATTTCCAGTTCACATCTCCTCTTCATTTTCAGTCTTCCACAACTCCTGTCTTTTAGATTCTACTCATTACAGAAATACATACTTTCTTTCCTTTCTTTTGGGTCATGTTAATGACCCTTTCACGTGGTACTACTGTGGATCATCAGTAGATATATCCAGATTTTTGCTAGCAGATCTACCTCGTGTATACTGGCATTAACTTGCTTCTAAAGAGGCAGAGAAGTGATACTGCTGGTGCCATCCAGCAATACAGTCTATTAGAAAATTCAGGGATGCAACATTATGTTCTTTAAAGTGTGGACTTATTTGCAGGCTCTTCCTCAGAGCAACATATTATTCCATTTAAACCAAGCATGCACTAATTGCTAATTAAACTTTACAGAAAAGTTCAAAAAAGCCACAGATATTTTTCAAGGAACTGAATGAGTTTTTCTGCCATCTTTTTGAGACTTCATATTGCACTTCATGTTTCTTACGCCCCTGTCTGCCAGAGGTCATCGCCAGAAAAATTAGTTCGACTTAAGTCCAGAAGAGCATGATGTGTCTTTCTAATGATGATACAAACAGAGATGGCATGTACCTTTGGCTGGTGGTGGTTCCGGTATTTTGGGTACAGCAACGGGTGGTTTTTCTTGCTGGACAGCTTTCTTGGGCACCTTGAGCACTTTAAAGATATTATTTCCTCTTAAATTCACAGTTAAAATATACAAGAGAGCATAACATGATAAAATCAAAGAGTTTAGATATCTCTGACACTGTGACATTCCTCTAGTGACTGGTTTGTTAGTCACCTATGCAAAGATAGGCACAGCACCCGCTAGGGGAAGAGGACACATAACATATACTATGCAAAAGAAGGGATAAGAAGTGAAAATATTAATCAATACACTAAAGTAAAGAGCAAATCCCTCCAGAAGATATTACCTTTAGCTGGTGGAGCCTCAGGTTTCTTGGGTTCCACCTCTGGTTTCTTGGGCGCCGCCTCAGGTTTCTTGGGCACTGCCACAGGCTTTGGGGGAACGACCACTGGCACCTCTTCTTCTGGCTCTTCCTCCTCGGCCGCCTCAGGCACTTTAAAGATATTAGTCCCATTTACTTGAGTGTGCAAAAGATCAGAAAACAGCCAAATGTCAAGCCGAAAAGCAGGAAAGTAAACCCTTGACAGACTACCAGGGAGTCCTCTTTAGACAACCATTCTTGCTTCAGGCGGACCACTCTCAGCAAGGAGCCAAATTACGGGCTTAAGAGAGAGCTCTTGCTGATGACCACCACCCTCTCCTGCAGGCATGTAGAGGCACATACAGACACAACACGACCAAATGCCGCTCTCACCCCTCCACACAGAACACAGAGGGGCAAAGAGCACTCAGGACTGTGGAAACATGGAGGGAAGAATAGGCTTTTTCAGAACACCACTGTATACCTTCAGCTGGAGGAGCTTCTGGCTCTCCAGCCTCAGCAACTGGTGCCACCTCTTCTGCTGCTTCCTCTTCCTCTCCCTCTGCCTCAGGCATCTCGGGCGCTTCAAAGATATTAGTGTGCTTTGTTTACATTGGTGAAAGCACATGCCAAATAGGAACAAAATCCAGGGCAACACAGACACAGAACACCACAACGCAGCCAGCTCATCACCTTACACGCACATACGGCACCATTTACCCAGCATGCACAGCCTTGAGAGCCTCGGTTTGGAAACAGGGACAGGCCAAGAGAGGGTAGGACAATGCTCAAGAGAAGAACATAAAGTATCTTCTTTGTTAAGTTATCCATGAGAACAGGTACCTCTGGGTGCTGGAAGCTCTGGTGCTTTGGCAATGGCCACGGATACTTTTTCCTCACGAGTAGCCTTCCTGGGCACCTCAGGTGCTTCAAAGATATTAGTAACAGTTAGTTTTATATATTAAACAGGAAGACGAACAATGAAACATAAACTATAGATGCGCTCGTGAAGGTAAGCAAAATGGTCTCACAATATCTTGAGGCCATTTTTCTCTTACTCGCGGTCATACACACAAACCCACAGAGAGGCACAGGCGCAGGGTAGTGATGCAAAGCAGGTTCTGTGAGAAAACTGTTCTCTATGTTCAGGTTCTGCTCAGGGTGAGTTGTGACTTAGGATACCCCTCTCTGTACTCAGCAGCCCTCCCTCCCTGAGAAGAGGGACCACCATTTCCGCCCTGCTGGGATCTGATTTTTCCCTGGGAGCAACCTCAGCACATACCTGATCAGTTGCCATTCCTTATGAGTCTGCCAGTGCTTTGCATGCAGCAGTGCAGGCAGTGACAGCGTGAGGAGCGCAATATTTCTGCTTTGTCCCTATGTCTGTCCTTGTCTATTTCCGTATTTTTTGTTAATGCTTTTCTTTTTATTGTCTGATTTTCTTATCCCAGGTAGTTCTCTTGCCTGATTTTTGATTTCACTGTGGCAACATCCACAGCCTATATGATTCACGCAATTTTATAACCATTCATTCCTTACTATAAACTCCAAAATTATCAGCATTTTCTTTGAACACTGGATATGTTGTCACTTTTTCTTACTGCCCTTATAGATGCATTGCTGATCATAATTGCTTTTTGTTTTGAACAAAATGTCCATTTTATAGACTGAGACTGTCAAGGGTCATGGAGACATTTGAAGTGTCAATTTAAGAAAACAAAATTGGGCAGTAGTTTGAAAAACTTATGATCAAGTGTTAAAATATAACATTTTAGTATCTGCTGATTCAGAATATAAAAGTGAAGCACAAAATTCAGATTATAATTTGGGTTATTTATAAAAAACAGTAAGTAACTGAATCCCTAATTGATCCACAGAACAGAATGTCAAAATTTCAGGCAATCTCAAATGAACAGGGTAACAGACATGACAAATAACACGTAAGACAGTAAGAAACAGTCTCATTCAGGCTGATGCACAGGACAACAGGTACCTCGAACTGGTGCAGGCTCTGGCTTTTTTGGCACAGTTACAGGTATGGGCTCTTCCACAACACCTTTCTTGGGCACCTTGGGCACTTCAAAGATATTAGCATGCTTTAGTTTTGTGGGCTCTACAGGCGTATATGAAACAATAAGATGATCAATGATACATGCATGCAGTCTTCTTTGAGAAAGTCCTGTGGTTACGTTCAGTCGTCAGTTATGCTTTGCTTCAAACACATGGGATGACAGAGTATAAAATATGACCAGCACGAGGTGCGAATTCTGTGTTTAGTTTCTGTTTCTGAGTCAGGCAGAAACACAGAAAACACATGCCTTCTTTCTACACCCAATCAGAGAATTATTTATGGAATCCTACTGCATTTGAGTATCAGTCATGTGTCATTCATTCATCACCGCATGTCATTGTAACAATATTTAGGACAGTTATTATTTGCTTTATCATTACCACTTATTTCTATCAACTATTTCCAGTTCACATCTCCTCTTCATTTTCAGTCTTCCACAACTCCTGTCTTTTAGATTCTACTCATTACAGAAATACATACTTTCTTTCCTTTCTTTTGGGTCATGTTAATGACCCTTTCACGTGGTACTACTGTGGATCATCAGTAGATATATCCAGATTTTTGCTAGCAGATCTACCTCGTGTATACTGGCATTAACTTGCTTCTAAAGAGGCAGAGAAGTGATACTGCTGGTGCCATCCAGCAATACAGTCTATTAGAAAATTCAGGGATGCAACATTATGTTCTTTAAAGTGTGGACTTATTTGCAGGCTCTTCCTCAGAGCAACATATTATTCCATTTAAACCAAGCATGCACTAATTGCTAATTAAACTTTACAGAAAAGTTCAAAAAAGCCACAGATATTTTTCAAGGAACTGAATGAGTTTTTCTGCCATCTTTTTGAGACTTCATATTGCACTTCATGTTTCTTACGCCCCTGTCTGCCAGAGGTCATCGCCAGAAAAATTAGTTCGACTTAAGTCCAGAAGAGCATGATGTGTCTTTCTAATGATGATACAAACAGAGATGGCATGTACCTTTGGCTGGTGGTGGTTCTGGTATTTTGGGTACAGCAACGGGTGGTTTTTCTTGCTGGACAGCTTTCTTGGGCACCTTGAGCACTTTAAAGATATTATTTCCTCTTAAATTCACAGTTAAAATATACAAGAGAGCATAACATGATAAAATCAAAGAGTTTAGATATCTCTGACACTGTGACATTCCTCTAGTGACTGGTTTGTTAGTCACCTATGCAAAGATAGGCACAGCACCCGCTAGGGGAAGAGGACACATAACATATACTATGCAAAAGAAGGGATAAGAAGTGAAAATATTAATCAATACACTAAAGTAAAGAGCAAATCCCTCCAGAAGATATTACCTTTAGCTGGTGGAGCCTCAGGTTTCTTGGGTTCCACCTCTGGTTTCTTGGGCGCCGCCTCAGGTTTCTTGGGCACTGCCACAGGCTTTGGGGGAACGACCACTGGCACCTCTTCTTCTGGCTCTTCCTCCTCGGCCGCCTCAGGCACTTTAAAGATATTAGTCCCATTTACTTGAGTGTGCAAAAGATCAGAAAACAGCCAAATGTCAAGCCGAAAAGCAGGAAAGTAAACCCTTGACAGACTACCAGGGAGTCCTCTTTAGACAACCATTCTTGCTTCAGGCGGACCACTCTCAGCAAGGAGCCAAATTACGGGCTTAAGAGAGAGCTCTTGCTGATGACCACCACCCTCTCCTGCAGGCATGTAGAGGCACATACAGACACAACACGACCAAATGCCGCTCTCACCCCTCCACACAGAACACAGAGGGGCAAAGAGCACTCAGGACTGTGGAAACATGGAGGGAAGAATAGGCTTTTTCAGAACACCACTGTATACCTTCAGCTGGAGGAGCTTCTGGCTCTCCAGCCTCAGCAACTGGTGCCACCTCTTCTGCTGCTTCCTCTTCCTCTCCCTCTGCCTCAGGCATCTCGGGCGCTTCAAAGATATTAGTGTGCTTTGTTTACATTGGTGAAAGCACATGCCAAATAGGAACAAAATCCAGGGCAACACAGACACAGAACACCACAACGCAGCCAGCTCATCACCTTACACGCACATACGGCACCATTTACCCAGCATGCACAGCCTTGAGAGCCTCGGTTTGGAAACAGGGACAGGCCAAGAGAGGGTAGGACAATGCTCAAGAGAAGAACATAAAGTATCTTCTTTGTTAAGTTATCCATGAGAACAGGTACCTCTGGGTGCTGGAAGCTCTGGTGCTTTGGCAATGGCCACGGATACTTTTTCCTCACGAGTAGCCTTCCTGGGCACCTCAGGTGCTTCAAAGATATTAGTAACAGTCAGTTTTATATATTAAACAGGAAGACGAACAATGAAACATAAACTATAGATGCGCTCATGAAGGTAGAGCAAAATGGTCTCACAATATCTTGAGGCCATTTTTCTCTTACTCGCGGTCATACACACAAACCCACAAAGAGGCACAGGCGCAGGGTGGTGGTGCAAAGCAGGTTCTGTGAGAAAACTGTTCTCTATGTTTAAGTTCTGCTCAGGGTGAGTTGTGAGTTAGGATACCCCTCTCTGTACTCAGCAGCCCTCCCTCCCTGAGAAGAGGGACCACCATTTCCGCCCTGCTGGGATCTGATTTTTCCCTGGGAGCAACCTCAGCACATACCTGATCAGTTGCCATTCCTTATGAGTCTGCCAGTGCTTTGCATGCAGCAGTGCAGGCAGTGACAGCGTGAAGAACAGAAATCCCATCATCATTACTATTTCTCTCCTCTATTTATTTTCTGTTTTTTTCTCAAATCTTTTGCCATACTGATACATGGTGGGTTCTACTTAGTGAACTTTCAGGGCTTCTATAACCCTCCAAATTAAAAATCTTTTTCCCATGTATTTTATTGGCAATGATTTATAGTATTTATAGATTCCAAACACATAGGAGGGAGATTGTGAGAGTCCTCCATGTTCCCTATATATTTGCCATTCTAAGAATAGAACATGTACACAGCACAGAATGTTGAAATTTCAGGCAATCTCAAATGAACAGGGTAACAGACATGACAAATAACACATAAGACAATAAGAAAAAGTCTCATTCAGGCTGATGCACAGGACAACAGGTACCTCGAACTGGTGCAGGCTCTGGCTTTTTTGGCACAGTTACAGGTATGGGCTCTTCCACAACACCTTTCTTGGGCACCTTGGGCACTTCAAAGATATTAGCATGCTTTAGTTTTGTGGGCTCTACAGGCGTATATGAAACAATAAGATGATCAATGATACATGCATGCAGTCTTCTTTGAGAAAGTCCTGTGGTTACATTCAGTCGCCAGTTATGCTTTGCTTCAAACACGTGGAATGACAGGGTGTAAGATATGGCAAGCAGGAGGTGCGAATTCTGTGTTTAGTTTCTGTTTCTGAGTCAGGCGGAAACATAGAAAACATGCCTTCTTTATAACAGCTGAAGGACTACGTGGAATTCAACTGTATTTGAGTACTGTATATCATTCATGACTGTGTGATCTGTGTTAGTTTTTGGCCGTCACTGTCATCCTTTAATTTGTCACTTGGATATTATCAGTATTTTTATTTCTCAAGTTGTCTTCACCTTCCTTTTTTCCATCTTTGTATGTTTACTCTCTTTTTGCTTTGCAAATTCTTTCTGTTACAGTTCTGACTTGCATTCTCATCACTAGATGCTGCTTATAACTATTTCCTCTTATATTAATTTAAATTTTTTTAAATGCTTTATATTTCATCACTGTGGGGTGGTATTTCATTTGACGAAAGTTGTATTTCACATGGAGACAAATTAGTGGCAGAGGGCATGTTTACTTCTCTGGTCAGTGCTTGGGACTTTCTAAAGAAAATTTAATGATGCAGCACTGCATCCATCTATGGTGTCTACAGCTTTAAAGTATCTTAGGTAATATTTAGTATTTGAATTCTAAAGTATCTTATCCTGATTAATCTGAGAAAAGAAATACCTCTTATAAAGTTCAGTGAATATTGTTCACAGGAACTTCACAGGTCTTTGGTGCTACTCATACTATGTGAAAACTTTGCAAATCACAGAGTGAAGAATGTTAACATATGACCAAAATACAGGCAAATTATAATTAACCATTTAAATAAAAGATTCTGCTTCATGATGCTACCCGTGACACCACAGGTACATAAAGATGTTTGCAATTATTTTGCTCTATTCAGAAACTGCTCCTCTCTGCTGAAACCTTCTACTTATTTTGTCATAGAAACATAGAATCATTTAGGTTGGGCAAGATCTTTTAAATCTTCATGTTCAACCATAAACCTGCCAAGTCCCAGTGAACTATGTATTAAACCATCCCTACTAATAATATGAACAACTGTTTATGCATTCATTCTCGTTTAGTGTCCAAAATGTTTTGGCATTGATTGTTAACAAGAGTTTGTCATACCTGCTTGATTTATTGCTATAGCCTAAGAAATCAAACCTTATGTCCTGAGTTTTTTGAATACGACAAAAAAGAAAAAAAAAAAAAAAAGCAGTATAAGAAAAGTTTGGATGCTTTTAGTTGAGGAAACATTTAACACCCCTTCACAGCAATTATTTTCTGGTACATCTCTCACATATCAGAGTATACGGTGAAAGAACAATTTAAAATGAGATTAATTAAAACCAACCAACCTTCATTATGATGTTAATCATGGTGGTATGTGTCTTTAGTAGGGGAAGCTCTTGCATTTTTAGGTAAAGCAATGTGCTCTTTCTCCTCTGGGACAGCCCTCTCAAGCATCTCATGCACTTCAAAGTGCATTTCATTTTACAAGTACAATACAACTGAATGTAAGTACACAGACTGAAACACACAGGACAATAGACATATTCTCAAGTTAGAACTTGGTACACACTCATACTCTGTACGATTTGTTTAGCAGTCATAATTTAAAACCTCAGATTTGAAATGACAGAACAAAAGAGGTTAAGATAATAAGAGAAGAAGATTAGGTGTGTTTATCATGTATTTGTGCTAACATGTACCTCTGACTGATGGAGGTTCTGACTTTTCAGGAACAGCTACAGGAATTTTCTCTTCTGGGGCAGCCTTTTCGGGCATTGCATGCTCTTTAAAGATATTAGTAATTTTTAGTTATTTCTATTAAGCTTTAAAACTAACAGTGAAACATAATACACTCAAGAGAAGGAAAAGAGATCCTATTCATAAGAGGTACCTTTAGGCCGTGCAGCTGCTTGTATTTTAGGTAGAGCAACACTCTCCTGCTTTTCGGCCAGCTTGGTTGGTGGTGGTTCCTCAGGTGCCAGAAGAGGCTTTGGTTCTTTAGATGCCACTTCAGGCTTTGGTTTTTGAAGTGCTGCAGAAGGCTTTAGCTTTTGGGGTGCTAAAACTGGTTCTGGTTCCTCAGGCACCACGACAGGTTCTGGCTTGCCACCTGCCACGACATGCTTCAATTTTCTGGACTCTTCAATATGCACTGATTTTTGGAAATCTGCAACAAACTCTGTTGTTTCAGTTGCTACAACAACTTCTGTTTTTTGGCGTGGCACAAAAGGTTTTGTTTTGGGGGACACCACAAAATGCTCTGATTTTTGGGTTGATGCAACCGTCTCTGACTCCTCAGGTGCCACAATAAGCTCAGGTTCCTCAGGGGCCATGAATGGCTGTGTTTTTTGGGGCTCCACAATAGGCTTTTGTTTTGGGGGCATCATGCCATGCTTTAGTTTTTGGGATGCCACATCAGGCTTGGGTTCTTCAGGTACCACAATAAACTCTTGTTTCTCAAGCACCACAAGACGCTCTGCTTTTTGGAATGCCACAACATATTCTGTCGTTTGAGGTGCCAAAACAGTCTCAGGCTCCTCAGATGCCACAACATATTCTGGTTTTTGGGGTTCCACAACAGGCTTTTGTTTTCGGGCCACTTTAGCAGGTTCTGGTTCTTGAGGTTTTACCTCTTGAGGCTTTGGTTTTGGGAGTCCTGCAGTGGGCTTTGTTTTTCGGGAAACTGGAAGAGGTACCTTCTTTTCTGGGAAAGTTGTCTTGGCCACTTCATGTACATAAAAGATATTAGTTCTAAATTTAACAACTGCACTGACAAGCATACCAAATTTAAGTGAATCATAAAACATAATCCCACAATTATAATGAAAACATTAAAAACATATCAGCTATCAATCATTTATGTTGGCCTTTGCAATGATGAATATACCACATTTTGGCTCTTCCTTTTCTCTCAAATGTGCACACACCCCCCAAGCCTCATGCCCCTGTATACGTACACTGACAGTACAATTTAAGCTATGATAATTATAAACAAGAATGGACACGACAAAAGATATTAATAACATTGCAGGCAATAAGCAGATTCTTATAATAAGACTCTTAAGAATTAGCAGTGATGACATATACTTTTTCTTGGTAAAGCATCTGGTATTTAAATTACGTTGATATCTTCTGCTCTTAGCTACTAGAATGGGTAGTTTCTTTTCTTCTACTATTATCACTTTAAACATATCAGTTGTAGTTGTTTTCATGAACCCAAGTAGTAGAACGGTAAAAATAATCTAAAATAGTAAGATGAATTGAAGTTTAAGATACAGGCAATTTAGACATCCAAGATTTGTCACTATTCTTCACAAAGACGCATGTATGTCTATTTCATACATATATGCAGATACATAGAACAGGTATAATTTAGAATCTCAGAAAAGTGAAGGCCTGGAAAATCAAAGTTTAAAGAAGAGAGGATTTACTTTTGTTATTTTACGAATGTTGAGATTTACCTGTCTCAGGTTCTGGTTCTTCAGATGCAGCCTCTGGTTCTGGGACAACCACAGGTTCTGGTTCTTTAGGCACAGGTATTTTCTTTTCCGGAACAACTTTCTTCGGCACCTCAGGTTCTTTAAAGATATTTATTTGGTTTACTTTCAGGAATTTGAAGAATAGGAATTAAAAAGGCAACAATAGCTCCAAGATGAAAATCATTGAACAGAATCAGAAAAAAAAAAAATACTCCTAATAAATAGTCTGTGTTTTTTTCGTATTGCTTGATGCACACCATTTATAGCCATTTTTGCTTACTGGGAGCTATTCACAAGTGAAGATGACAACACAATCTGTAACATTTATAAATATTAGAATATAAAAAAAGATGATAACACAAATTCAAAAATAATATTTAAAGAAACATTAAAATTTCTGTACAATTTTATCAGTATTGAAAATTACCTTTAGGTGGTGGAGGTTCTGTTTTTTTAGGAACTTCAATGTGTACTTTTTCTTCGGAAACAACTTTCTTGGGCACCTCAGGCACTTGAAAGAAAGTAATTAATTTTATTTTTATGAAATTCAAGCATATGTCTGCAGCATTAAGACACCAAGGAAAAGTAAATCTCTGGGACAGCAAAAGCATCACTGGATGTGGATGTGTATATTAACTTTTTTGTTTGCCTATAGAAAACACTTTTTGATGTCTCACTGAGGTACATATGCAAAAACTACAATTTAAACAACAAAAATATTTTATAGAACATTTATAGTAAAAATAAATTACCATTATATTAAAATGGGTTTTCTTTCATTAATTGTATACAGCAATTACCTTTAGTTGGTGGAGGTTCTGGTTTCTTTGGTACTTTAACTGAAACCTCTTCTGGGATCACTTTCTGTGGTACCTCAGGCACTTGAAAAATATTAATAATTTTACTATAAGAATTTCATAAGCAACATTAACGCATAACAGCAGAACAATATTAGTGAGAACACCGAACAACAAGCTGTACTTTTTTTCACACATTTGTTCACTCGAAAAACCTTTGACAACAGAAGAAAATTCTAACAGAGGTCTTGGGTACTATCTTCTATAGTGTTAAAACAGTAACAGAGTGAAATTTTTGATTCTGTTAATTTTGCCACAATGTCAAGTACCTTTAGCTGGTCGAACTGCTGGTTTCTTAGGCTCTGCCACTGGTATTTTCTCATCTGGGACTTTCTTGGGCACTTCTGGCACTTGAAAATTAACAATTATGTTAATACTAAGAATATAAGGAAATTTAAATAACATTGAAGTGGAAAAAGAAGCAAACAAAAAGGACACCAAGTAACATGAATTAAACACAAGAATCTTTACCAAATAAGTCCCCAATCTTGATTGAGAGTCATTTGAAGGGAGTAAAGAGGCTGCTCCCAGAAATGAATTTTAAAAATGGCAGTTTAAAAGATAGAAAGATGGGCAAATAGTATCAAAATGTCTTATCACTGAAATTAATACAAATTGTTGCCATGGTTTTACTAATTGCAAGTACCTTTAGCTGGTGGTGCTTCTGCCTTTTTAGGCACAGCAACTTTGATTTTCTCTTCTACAACTACTTCCTTAGGTGCGTCAGGCACTTTAAAGAAAGAAATTATTTTCAGTTGGAATTTTACAGCGATGTTCAAAACTTTTCACTAGAAATTGCAAAGTAAGGAGGTTTTTAATGGAGCCATTGATTTGACATATTCATTGGGTTTTTTTTAATGTCTCTGTAAAGTCTGAAGAAACAACTCTGAGACTTTTGGAATTTCTTCTTCTACATTACATTATTTTTTCATTTTATTCAGCCACTTCTCAAATCTCCATTTGACTAAGGCTGCCATTGACCATTCTGTATTCCTTGCCAAATTCTTCTATGCATGATTACTTCTTTGTATCAATTTTTCATCTATGTACAGAGGGTTTTATCCTGTGTTCGACATCTCTATCACTTATTCCATACTTTGAAATTATTAAACTCTCTTTAGGGCTAATTTTTCACTGTCAGTTGGGAGTAATTCACATTGCAGAAGTCCTTTCTTCTCTTTAAGATTTCTGCTGAGTTCTCAAGTATCAATCTCATCTCTGCCCAGCCACATCAGTATCTCTAACACACTGGTACACTGATTACAGCTATGATTCAAAAAGAAGAATTTCCAAAACTGTAGCATATATAGAACTGTAGGCACAGAAAATAAAAGTAATAGGACAAGACAAACAATCAAAAAACTAATATGCACAATCCAGGCAGAAATTTTTTTCTTTTCCAAATTTTAGTTATCTATCTGTTGTGCAACATACCTTTGGCTGCTGGTGGTTCCAGTTTTCTAGGCACAGAAACAGGTACTTTCTCTTCTGGAATTTTCTCTGGCACCTCTGGCACTTTAAAGGAAACAGCATCCATTTTTGTTATATTTAAGGCATTTAAAAATATATAAATTATTAGAAGAGTCTCACAAGAAGCATGTCAGAAAGAAATGTAAGACCAGATACAAAAAGAGATGTCATGCAAAAAATTTTGTGTAGTATTGCATACTACCAGGATATTTTAAAAGCAAGAAATAAAGGGTAATATTTTTCATCTACTGTAAACCCTACTGCCCAAGAGAAAGAGAAATCTCCTCCTCAGAGAGTCAGCATTATTGACATATAAGCTTTAGGTGGTGTTACTCTTGGCGTTTTAGGCACAGCACCATTTACTTTTTCTTCTGAGACAGATTTCTTAGGTACCTTGCACACTTTAAAGATGTTAGTGTACTTTGAAGAATTAAAAAAAAACCCAACAAAACAACATGCAATACAAAGAAATAAGACAAAACAAGTAAGTAGATGAATAAGCATACTCTGACAACAGTCACATGTTCTGAAAAGTCTCTATGGTTCTATATCTCTGGAAAACAGCAGTTTGAAGAAAATTACTGGGGATCTTTCATCATGCAGTGGTGACATGCCACGCAAAATGCTAATTCAGGCAGATTTCTGAAATATCTGAATGAACTGTAACAACGGGTTTCTGTGCCTAATGCTATTTCAATTCAAAATTAAATCAATTGACCTCCAAGTTTAACATAAGCGAAGTGAAAGAGGAAGCGTATATACTTCTTGCTTGAGTATTGATATAATTTCTGAAGCTGTTTACAGTATCTATAAACACCTATGAAGTGAAATCATTTGTTCTGTAAATCTCACTGCATGTTGACTCAAGTAGTTTTCTTTATTTTTAGACCCTTTGACTAGTTTCTGTTACAATTTCTGTGGATCACAATGGATTACTCTTGGGTAGAAGAAATACACAAACTCAATTAATTTTTAATGATTTGACAATGACAAAACAAAGGACAGAAGAAAGGAGAAGGAAAAGATATGTTCACCCACACATTTGGCAGGTGGAGCTTCCGGCTTTTTAGGCAGAGGGACAGGTTTCTCTTCAGGAATAGTTTTATTGGGAAATTCAGGCACTTGAAAGATATTTACTGACTTTAATTTTCATGTTATGACTTAAAGACAAGTTAAGAAATGGGAAAAGAGACATAAACAACATAAATGCCACAAATCTGACAGAGATGAACTATTAAAGCAGAAATTATGTAAGAACAGAAAAGATGTTTATTATGAAGAGACCTCAGTTCTATTCAGCTATCAAAGTACCTTTAGATGGTGGAGATTCTGGTCTTTTAGGCACAGGAATAGGTTCTGGTTTTTTAGGCACAGCAATAGGCACTTTTTCTTCTGGAGCAGTTTTCTTAATGATTGTGGGCACTTTAAAGATATTAGTTCATTTTAAAAATTTATATAGAATAGAAAGACAAGTCATAAAAAAATCCCAGGTTTGTAAGTAAATGTTGGTACTATAGGTACTAAAGGTACTAAAAAAATGAACATAGAAATTAATTACACTGAACAAGAACTAAACCATGAACAAGAATAATTTTCCTGGAGTTCATGACTTTGCAAATTGCAGGAAGAGATGATGAAGATGACATATACCTCTAGGTGCTGGAGCCTTCTCTTTTCTATGAACAGTAGAAATTTCCTCTTCTATGTGCATCTCCTCATAAACTTCATGTACTTGAAAGATATTAGTTTAAATATTTAAATTAACTTGGAATATCTTCAGAAAACAACAGTGTGAAAGATAAAGAACAAACGCAATCAAATATTCAAGCTAATCTAAAGATACATGGATCTGTGTTATATTTACCCTCTAAATTAGCGTGCTTTCAAATGAAGGAAGAAAAAAAATCTCTGATTCTACCCTGATCTGACCTCTGCAGCTTGCCAGGAGAAAGATGTGTGATATGTGATAGGCCAGGCTGGATGTGATTCTGAGCAACCTGATCTAGTTGATGATGTGTTGGATTAGATGACCTTTGAATGTCCCTTCCAACCCAAACCATTCTATGATTCTATGTCCTAAACTGGGCTGCTTCCTTGAGTGCAGAGTCTATCTAAGCTCTGTTACATTTTCCATACTTTTTTTTTCCCCTCAGACTGATTCCAAATGCCAGAGTCCATTGCACTTATCTCTTGCACAAAAAGCTAATTTTCCCCTTAAAAAACCCTACAGATGGTTTTTTTTAATTAATTAATTTTATACTGTTGCAGCTAATGAAAGCTGCTAACTAAACTTTATGGTAGACAGAATCCTCTCAAAATAATCAGAGATTTATATATGAAAACATATTTTTTATGCTTCAAATCCTACTCAAAATTTATTGTACCTTCAAAGTGTGAAGCTTCTTCTTTAGGTAGAGCAGGAGGTATTTTTTCTTTGCGGACAGCTTTCTTTGGTACTACAGGAACTTAAAAATATTGGTTTATTTTAGAAATTTGCACTAGGAAATAAGTAGTATAGTCTTGTAAAATAGTAAAAAGTTGTGCCAGAATGATATGAAATTACATGGTATTAACCTGTGAATACAACTCAAGAACTTCACTTTCTGGAGTTCACTGCTTTTCTATTTCCTAATACTTACAGGAAAATCTTCGCTCAAAACATGGCAGTTAGGTTTGGGTTTTTTTGCTTTCTTTAAGAACTTTGGCAATTTAAAGGGTTTTCTTTTTTTTAAAAAAAAAAAATCAATTTACCTATAAAAGCAAGGCAAAACTGCAGTACCACTAACTAAATAGTATGTTTCAAATATCGATGGAGTTTGAAGAACTCCAGAGACATTTGAAACATTTGGAATTTTATTAAAAAACTATGTTTCTATATAAAAAAATGTGGCTTTGTATTTTGTCCTTATTTAAAGTCTTACCTTAATCTTGAATTTATTAAAACCCCTGACGTGACTGCAGAGAGCTTCTGCAAACAAGCTTCTGACACAAACTTTTAGGGCTTTTTAAAAATATATTGTCAGAGAAAGTATTTTGGGAAATAGAACATGAGACAAGAAGTAAAAAAAAATATAAAGCCCTGTTATGAATTTCCTGTCTACTAAATTTCTTTGTATCTATTTTCTTTATATTTCTTTCTTTGTTTTTTTTTTTTTTTTTTTTTTTTTAATTCTTGATGCAGAATGTATCAAACTGTTTGAGCAGTTGCTAACACAAGACAAAAATAAGAACTTGTGGAAAATGTTCCTTGCATTTGTTTTCCTGAATGATGAATTTTTCTGTCTTAATAATTGTTCATTAGATGAACATAAATGATCGGTTTTAATCCCTAATCCCTCATCTCTCTGTATGTATACTCTCTTTCTAAGATAAAAGCAATCAAAGGAAGAGACAAAATTTACTCTTACAAGAGATCAAATGGAAGAAAACAGTATATATAGCACCTGGTCATGTTGTTCAAAAAAACCATGTTGGATTTCTCAGTTGTACCTCACTTTTGAAAAAGGCTAGAGAAAATCCATTTGGGGCTCATGTACCTTTAGCTGGAGGAGCTTCTTCTGTAGGTATAGCAGCAGGTATTTTCTTCAGTGCGACACTTTTCTTTGTCACTGCAGGTACTTCAAAGATAATACATTTTTTTAAGAATATAAAGAACAAAAAAAGCAATGACAGACACATAACAGCTAAGAAAACATCAGAATGAACACATTAAATAACAGATTCACACATGGATCTAATGATGAAGATGAAGAGCTAATTTGTAGGGCATGTGTTTCTTTGTAGATTGTTTGAATACTTGGTATACCTTTAGCTGCTGGAGCTTCTGGTTGACTAGGAATAACAGGGGCTTCTTCTTCTTCTTCTGTTGGAACTTCTCCATAAACTTCAGGCTCTTTAAAGATATTAGTTTATTTTACATATTTTAACATTATTTACAAGACAATACTAGATTGACAAAAGTGCAGACATGTACACGTACAGAGAGCTGTTTGAACATAAAGTTATTTAAATATCTAAGTTCAGCCTGATCATTTACCTACTATCACCAGAAGCAACCATTCCCAGTTAGTAAAATAAAAGTTTACAGAAATATTTCATTTTATTTTCTAGTTACTTAGTTCTGTGTACTAAACAGAAATTGTAATTGAATTTCACATGTCCTTATCTGGCATGAACTATGTATATCCCAGCTCAAAAATTAATTGTTACTCTGGATGGCTTCTAAACCAGTGTCTACTTAAGTTCATTTCTCTGATCCAATGTGGCTAAAGTGCTTTCCTGGATCAGAAACCTAGCTTCCCTCTTATTTATGTTTCTTTCTCCCATGACTAGAGAAGAAAATAACATTTTTAAAATGCTAAACTATAACTAAATTCAGGGGGAATGAGTGTCTGACAGACGTGGATGGAAATTACTTTTAAATAAATCAAAAATAAATTGAAAGTGTCTCATATTTTACGGAACAATCTAGAGCATGAGTTGATATAGTCCTGCAATTTACTACTTGGTAGATGTACCACTGATGTACCTTCATACAAAGGAGGCTCCTCTTCTCTAGGAATAATGGTGGGTACTTTCTCTTCAAGGACAGCTCTCTTATGAAACTCAGGAACTTAAAAGATATTACCTTGCTTTTAGTAAACTCAAAATAATTTTCAACTTTTAAAATCTCAAACAGAAATAAACCCAGAAAACTAAGGTCTTTTGAAGTTCCAAATACAGTGTCTTTTTGAGAATGAAATATTACACAGTTCTAGAACTGTCTTGCTGGAACAATTATGTGAAGAAATGTATATTTCTGCTCTCAAAGAGCATAACCCATTTGCTTTTCTTACTGTATCATCATCTTTTTCCTTCTGATATGTGTAACAGCTTTAATAGTTTTAATTTACTAGCTCTTACCCTATTACTTTTCCACCACTATCATGAGCAATCTATTGGCATCCCCAATGCCCCAATTTAAACTAAATTCACAACTACAGTACAAACATAAAAGTGCTGAAGGTTTTCATATTGGTACTGTAAGTAGTGATACCTCTTCAGCATGTTTATATTCATAAATCAATGTATTTACTGTTTAGCACATGCATAGCACATATCTGAAATGTTTCAGAGTTTTCAATTCATTGCTGAGAGCCAAATCTGCACTTAAAGACTAGATACTTTTGCAATGATATACAGAACATGAGGATCATTTTAGAAGATATTAGTTTGGAAAAATGACATGACTATTTCCTTTCCGTAAAATTTCATATCCAAGGTTCTTTTACCTTTAATTGGTGGAACTTCTATTTCAGGTGTATGTGTAGGTTTCTTTTCTTCAGGGGCTGCTCTTTTGAGAATGGCTTGCCCTTTAAGATATAATTTAAGGGTTTTCAAAGTTATTTGGAAGAAGTTAGAAAGAAAAAGAGAAAACCTAACAATGAAGGTTAATGAAATAACAAAGGATTAAATGATTCCTGAAAGAACATCTATGTTAATTTTGAAGACTAGACGTATAACATATAAAAAAATATAACATATTAAAAAACATTCTTGAAAGATGGCCATAGATTTGGTTGGTGGAATCTCCTTCCTTTTCAGAAGAAATAAAAATATTATTTCTTTCTGAACTACTTTCATGTGTAGCTTAATGACAGAACACACATTTTTTTAAAAAGTGACTCACGTATTTTCAACAAATGACTTGAAACCAACAGGCAAAAAAAGACTCAGTCACAAACAGCTAAAAAAACCCACTGTGGGAACATAAATATACATACATCTTTGTCAACAAATAATGAAGACAAAAGTCTGAAATCAGAAGTCACGATTCATGAGAACAATGCAGAGGAAGTATACCTTTAGCTGGTGGAGTAATTTCCTTTTTAGGAACAGCAGGTAGTACTTTTTCTTTTGGAACAGGTTTCTTCGGCGCCACTGGCACTTTAAAGACATTGGGATTTTTTTAAGAACTTTTGCAATATGAATGTTAGTTAAGAATACAAGTTGAGTAAAAAGCAAAAAATGCAAAGAGTCAGAAAAATTAGCAAAATATAAAATGCAGTGTCTTCAGTTGCCACTGGGTGGTGACCATGCAGGCCACCCACTGGACTATTTTGCTTGATTCACATAGCTAGAGTCTTCAGTATTCACTGAATGAAAAACACCACTCTTGCATCAATTTTTGACTAACAAACTCAAAGTCTTTCTGAAAACCCCCCCCATCTTTCCCACTGATTTCATTCTGATAATTTTTACAAGAAATAATTATAAAATTTAGCACAAAATTAATTTCTGACAAAGTAAGTGCTCTAAACAGAAGACTACAGAGTACAGAGCTCCAGACTAGTACAGAAACTCTACTAGCATCCACTCACAATTGGTATTCATGACACTTATTTTTTGTAGAGCCTGGTGTAGGGAAAACCTAGTAAGATTGTATGTGCTCCAGCACATCATTAGGTTGAAGAAAGTCCTAGTTTCACTATATGGCGTTACAGCTGAACAGACTTATTAATTTATTCATCTGCTTGTCTAAATGATTAGCTATAAAATGTCACTTTTATTGTGACAACAAAAATTAAATCTTGCAGGTCCTGCCTGTGCTTCCTTTTCCACAGGAAGTAATCTGTCTCAGTTTTGATTTGTTAAAGAAATATTAATTTTTTAGTAATTTAATCTCTGTCCTTCACTGCAAAAGAAAATTAAGGGTCTAGCAGTCAAATCAGAATAGGTAAATTACTGGATTTAGGGATTCAGAGGGTCAGGCAGAAGTCTGTTTTTAAATTTCTCTAGTATCTGATGTACCTTTAGCTGATGGAGGTTCTTTTGTAGGAACAGGAACAGGCACTTTTTTTCCTGGCAGAGGTCTTTTAGGCACCTCAGGCACTTAAAAAAGAATTAATTTTGGATTTTAAGTTATTTATGAGGAATTGTAATGGATACAAAGACAGCAAGCAGAGCAATCACTTATTTGTAGAGGAGCCATTTCATCACTTATATAAAGACAAGTGAAGAGCCACTTATTTCAGAGTTCCTGAGCAATGAAAGCTAAGCAATAGCACTGTAAATCCTTCCGCTACATTTTAGATGCACTTTCTGTTTGGTATTAGGGATCTTATGATCATAAATTTAAATTATGAGAAGGAAGATCCAACATGAGTTTTAATATCTCTGTAACTCACAGAAGCTACTGGGCAAAAGAAACAAAGATTGATGCATAAAAATATTTAATTCAGGCTGAAGCTGAACTGCATCAGAAAATTATCATTGACTTTGCTTGTGATATATCTATACTAGCTCACTCTTGGGCAGTCAGATGTAGAATCCTCCCATTCTACTCTGAAGGGAAGAATTCCTTAGGAAGGAATAGTAGAAAAACAAACTTTGACTGGATTTATCATTACCAGCAACAGACAGACATAGGACTACAGATGGGAAAAAATATAAATAAACACCCAAAGGAAGCTTAAGCAGTAGCTTGAAACTCAACAAACTGTAAGAATAAAGAAATCATTACTTGATGTACCTATAGCAGGTTGGATTTCATAAGCCTCTTCATACACCTCTTCATATTTCTCATAGATCTCTTCCGTCTCCTTAAACTCATACTTTTCATAGAAATCTTTCTCCTCAGCCTCCTCTTCATATTCCTGTTCCTGAATCTCCTTATATCTCTCAGGTTCTTCAGGTTCCTCATATGCCTCAATTTCTTCACCTTCCTGAACATCCTCAAACTCTTCAATACTCTCGTATGTCTCGTACTTCTCATACTCTTCATATGTATACTCATATTTCTCCACCGCAGGAGCAGGAGCAGGGACTTTTTCTTTCCGGACAAGTTTCTTGGATACTTCAGGCACTTTAGAAACAGTATTATTGTTACTAGGTTAAAATTATTAATTTTTATATATTTTTTTAAGTTAGTCAAGACTATCCACATCAAACATAAAATGTACATGATCACCACAAGTATAAGTTACATTAAAATATCAGAACATGGTTCTGAAACTATATATATTATGAAAGATTTTCGAAATTATGAGGAAAAACAAATCTTTGGGAGGATTAAAAAGAAATATATCTGTACCTTTAGTTGGTGTTGGTTCTTTGGGTTTGGGCACAACAGCTGGCACTTTCTCTTCTGCAACAGCTCTTTTACGCACCTCAGGGACTTTAAAGATATGGATTTTTTTAGGAATTTAGAAAAAAAACCCCACCTTAGAGCAGAATAAGTAAATAAAGCACAAGAAATGGAGCTTTATAGTTCTACAATGCAAACATTGATAATGAAGACTTATAACATAAATTCAAGCAGAATTCTCAAAAAGCAAAGACAAAAGTTAGAAAGAAGAAAGTCAAGAGTATTTTTAGCATAAATATTAATTATAATCAGGAGTACATATACCTTTTGCAGTTGGAACCTCGACTTTTACAGGGGGGGCATCAGGTGCCTTCTCTCCAGGAACAACCTTCTTAGGCATCTTGGATACTTTAAAGATAGAACCTAACTTCAGTATTCTTTTGCACAATTTTAAAATAGACAAACCCAGAAGCTTACAAACAGCAGAACAGAAACTTACAAACAAACAAACAGTATGGTGACATATAATACAAGACAAACCTACTAAAATATCCCTTACTAAACTCAACTTGTATGAATAGTGTTATCTATTAATGATAAGCGTATTTACAAACTACAATACCTTTGGCTGGTGGAGCTGGCACCTTTTTAGGAACAGGCTCTTTCTCTTCAGGAACAGGTTTCTTAAGCATCTCAGGCACTTTAAAGACATTATTTTATCTTAAGTATATCATCCACAAGTAGTATAAGAAAGACAACAGAAAACATACACAAACAGACATAATGAAATAAGAACTGATCTGTAGAATATATTTAAATGTTTTAAAGAAGATGAAAGAGAAATAAAACCAAAAGACACTTGATATCTATAGGCAGACTTCTTGAACAAGTCAGGTAATTTCAGAGCTTATTTTTTGCTAGGAATTTGGCAATCACTCTGAGACATCAATACAGAAAGACATTGGGGACAGAAAACTAACATAAATAACAAACAAAATAAAATAAATAGAGACACTGGATGAGAATAACAACACAGTGTTCTCCTAAGTATTAATTTATGTACCTTTTGCTGGAGGAAGCTCCCGTTTCTCAGGAGTAGGTACAGGTATTTTTTCTTTTGAGACAGGTTTCTTAGGAACCTCTGGCTCTTTAAAGATATTGTTTCGCAAACACATTTTAAAGTTACTTTCAAAGCATTAAAAGCATAAGAATACATGAAACAAGGTCATAAGCTCCCCAAAAAGATCATTAAAAATTACATACAACTTAGAACAAGAAATAAAGATTAATTTTAAGGAACCCAAAAGATCTCATGAGTGGCTTCCAAGAAAAGATCATGTACCTTTTGCTGGTACGGTTTCTTCTGGAATAGTTTCCTCTTCTTCCTCAGGAATGAAAATGGGAACCTTTTCTTCAGGCACAACTTTCTTTGCCACCTCAGGCACTTTAAAGATATTATTTTAAGAACTTTACTTTCACAACGTCACAAAGGAAAATTAATAACATAAATCACAAGGACACCAACTTTGAAGTAACAATAGTAATAAAGATAAGGGAAACTATTAGTTAGTTTTCACTCCCTGAAAACAGCATATTACAACTAGGTTATTAGGATTATATGAGGATTGGCTCTTTTACCCAATTCTTAATTACACAGTGTCATTGACAATGAAAAATATTAGAAAGATACGCTACCAAAAAGAGATTGTAGAGGATTATTAGCATCTAATTTTTTACCTAAAAAACATCCAGTGTGTACTTTGCAATTCTTTTCTAAAAAACTCAGCTGCTGAGGTAGAATTTTCTCAGCACCAAATGGTAGGCTCTGCGATAGTCTACCTCCACTCTGAATTTCACATCCAGGGCATATTTTCTGACTATTCGTATGGCTGGTTGTGATTTTATTTTATTTTTATGTAAGTTTAGCTAAAAGGCTTGTGATTTTAGCATAGTCTCAAGGTACATATTCAGAATGATCTCCCTGAATGGATAAATTTCCAGGTAAAGGCCCATAAAATATTATTCCAGGTATTTTGTTTAAATAAAATGTAAATTAATTTAAATATTTGTTCTGGATAATGATATCACAATAAATTATTTCATTCACAGCAGTCACTTAAAATGGAAGACAAGGCCTGATTCTCAGCCCACTGAAGTCAATAACAAAATAGACAACCAAGCCCTGCCTGAGACCTAGCACTGCTCATTACAGGGGAGCAGCAGGGTGCTAGAACCAAAGACCTGATTTTACATGAGTATAAATTAATTTTTATAATGAAGTTCAGCTGAAATACCAATATGTAAAGGAGAGGAATCATCTGCATACACGGCACTGTGATATACCTTTAGCTGGTGGAATTTTCTTTACTTTAGGAACTGCAACAGGTACTTTTTCTTCTGGGGCAGCTCTCTTGGGCACCTCTGGCACTTTAAAGATATTGTTTTGATAAGAAATTTTCAATTACTTTAAAAGCATGAAAACTACTAAAACCACAGAACAAAGTCACGAAGACCAACAAGAAGAAAACTCTCCTCAGAAAGATAATTAAGATTTACATCCATCTTAAAAAAATCAATAGAGATGAAGATCTTTTAAGGAACGAACAAAGCTCTATCATAATTTTCGAGAAGGAATGGTGTACCTTTTGCTGGTATCTCTGGAACAGCTTCCTCTTCCTCCTCTTCAGGAACAAAAATAGGTACCTCTTCAGAAGGAGGTCTTGGTATTTCTGGCACTTCAAGATAGTATTTAATTGTAGAAAACTTAGGCACAACATCAGAAACTGGGACAACTTACACAGAAGCTAAAGAACGTGAGTTAGCAAGTACATTTGCCATGAACTGCTACGAGACTTTAAATTCTAGCAACAAACATACAGAAACAATAAGAAGCATCATCCATATGTTCAGTTATAAGAAAAGATACCTTTGGCTGGTGCAGGTTCTGGCTTTTTGTGTACAAGGGTAGGTACTTTCTTTTCTGGAACTTTCTTGGGCACTTCAGGAACTTTAAAGACATTTTTGTTTAAGAAATTAATTTTCAATGTTACATAAAACATAAAACATGATAACTGAATAACTGATATTAAGACAACTACACAAATATGGTAAACTTCAATTATGTATGAAAGATAACATTGATTTTTAACCACAGGTTTATGCAGAGATGTAAACTTACAAACAGACTACAGAACTACAAATTAGCGTTATAAGGCTAAGGGTGAAGTCTGACTGTTTAGGTACACTGTTTATCTTTTGAGGCATCTGGTTTTGAATCAGCAATTTTAAATAATTTAAATATAAAATATCCAAAAGACGGAGATGGTACAAGACACAGAAATTTTCAAAGTGTACAGTAAGCATAGCACCCATGACTGACAGAAATGGCCACAATACAGTGTCTGGTCATAGATAGGTCTGTGAGTGGGTCAAACACACTAGGACAAGGAGTGGGATTGCTACTTGCAGTCTTCTAAAGCTGAAGAAGCAAAACTAGAATTATACAGTTGAACCAGAAACTGGTGTACCTTTGGCTGGTGGAGGTTCTTCAACTTTTTCAGGCACTGGGGCAAGTATCTTCTTTTCTGGCACAGGTTTCTTTGGTACTTCAGGCACTTTAAAAATATTGTTGTAGTTTAAGAATTTCATTTTTGAACCATAAGGTAAAGAACAATTATATGAATCAATAAAGTGGAATGATAAAGAAGAACTGTCAAGAACAGAAAACTATTCACTCTATATTACATTAAAAAGGAAAGATAAACAAAGACCAATTTTTAAAATATTTTTTCTAACACATTCAGTCAAGAGCTGATATACCTTTAGCTGGTGGAACTTCCTTCTTTTTTGGTACAGGAACAGGAATCTTTTTCTCTTCTGGTACAGGTTTCGTAGGCACTTCTGGAACTTAGTAAGATATTATTGTAAATTGAGCTTGACAGAAGAATCTAAACCACCATGACATATATGTCAGTGACACCAAACAATTAAACACAAATACAAAGAACCACAATTCTTAAGAGCAACAATCCTTTTAGTATCCTAGTGTTTAACACAAGTGAGAAAATAAATGAAGTCTAGAAGAACGTTCTGATCACAGCTAATTACAAGTTCATATACCTTTAACTGGGGGAGCTTCCTTCTTCAGCACTTGGACTTTCTTTTCAGGTACAGGTTTCTTTGGCACCTCAGGCACTTCAAAAACATTATTTTGGTTAAAAAATAAACCACAAGTTATCCAGAACAAAAACGAAACAAAAAAGACAACAGGATAAATATCTAATATGAAGAGCCCCCTCCAAAAAGAACAGAAAAAAGAAATTATAAAGACATCTGAAAAATACTGTGAATTACGTATTCAGAGGATGTCTGCTAACGTAAGGAAATGATATATACCTTTTGCTGGAGGAACTTCTTTTTTCTTCAGAGTAGGTATTTTTTCCTCTGGAATAGGCTTTCTGGGAACCTCAGGCACTTGAAAGATACCATTAATGTTTTAGGTATTTACCTCTAAACCAATAGGAACATAAAGTGCAAACAAGCATCACAAATACACACCCAAACCATACATGAATGACTTAACATGGTTTGATCATGAAGACAAAATAAAATCAGAAAAAGGTTCTATTAACTGCTATTATGTCCATTCGCCCTGCTCAGCCATTGAGGTCATGAATAAAAATGTTTTCAAATTCAAGGGCTTATTTGCTGATCAAAAGATTGAATTAAGACATAGTTTGACTTTTTAGAGCAAGCTATTAAAGAAGAGGAAGCATCATCATGGTGGGGAAACTTGCAAAACCACAATTTTATTTTTCCTCCAATTTTTGGATGTTTATTACAAACATTGTAATAAACAACTACTCAATTGCTGTATTAGGTGGATTTACTACTTCTCCTCATTTTCCCCTAGAGCTATGACACTAACTTTTATCAGCCATGAAATAGGTTGCCTGATCATGTTGAATAAGCCGATTTTTTATTTGTATTGAAACTGCTGATTACATTTTCTTCCTCAGAAATTTCCAAGTGCTTTCTACATGTAAAAAGCAAGCACATCAAATTTTTCAGCTGATTTACTTCAAACACAGAACTATGGACACATTATAAGTAGCCATTGGTTTATACCACAATTTGCTAGGTAATGGCAATGTTTAAGAGTGGTTTACTTGAATGAAAAAGAAGAAAACCTTGATTCTGCTGAAATCAACAGATTTTCCTTTTAACTGCAGTGATGCAAAGTTTCAGCCAAAAGGTACCTTAAACTGTTTTTGTGCTCCAAAACCCAGAAACATTCATACAAGTTTTATGATGACAGGAGAGTAATCCCACTTGCTCTGAGCTAACCCTAACCTTCCTGTTCAGGATTAACCCGACTTTTGCAGTGCACAGCCTGGCCCTTTCTTTACTAAGAAAAATATGCTAATCAATATGATAAAATTCTACTGCAAACAATCTTAAATATAGTTTTAGCATACCTTAATTAGTCAAAAAATTCTGAATTTCTTTTTGAGGAAGACAGACTATGGAAAGATTGGAATCATTACTGGAAAATATACATCTTTACATACTCTTAGATGATTATGTGATTTGGGAAATCTGAAATCTTTATATTACAATGTAGAAAAGTTTTATCTTGGTGATATAGTTGTCCTCTCTAAGTAGTGAATAGTATGTTCATTCTCTACTAACCGTGTTAAAAATTTACACCAGTACCAAATAAAGGTCTTCCTAAAGAAAACACCTAAACCTAAGATTATTTAAATATGGAAATTTAATAGGAGTTTTATATCTTTGCTTTCCCTGAAAATATATTATTCCCTTCAAGAAATAAATAACCAGAAACTATAGGGTTTTTTAAGATTTCTCAGAGGAAGTCAATGTGGCTTGTGTTTGTAAATCACATATTTTCAATTACCCTACCTATTTTCTAGATAAACATATTTTTTGTCTGTGATTGCAGAATTCTTATATCCATTTTTAAGTATTTCAAGCACAGTCTGATAGCAAAATTGGACCCCAGAAGAGGATGAAATAAAGCTCAGTCAAATTTTCTTGGTTGTTACACAGACTTCATAAGAAAGAGGAATGAACATGTATGACATGGAACATTTAAATTTATAGAGGTAGTAGTAAAGAATAGACATACAACCATCACATATTTTCTACACTATATACTAATCATTAAACATCTTGAAAAAAGGCACATTGTAAAGCATACTGGAACATATTAAACCAAAACTTTGGTATACTAACAGAATTAAAGGATACTACTTTTTCTCATAAAAATCCTAAAATTAAAGTATACCTCTAGCTGGTAGCCGAGCCTCCTCTTCATACTGGGGAATTTCTGGCTCTTCCTCCTCATGTTCAGGAACTTCCTCTTCATAATAAGCAGCTTCTTCTTCATAATGTGTGACTTCTTCCTCTTCATATTGAGGAACTTCCTCTTCATACTGAGGAACTTCCTCCTCAAAATGACTAACTTCTTCATAATGGTGGACTTCCTCTTTGTAATGGATTACTTCCTTCTCATATCTGGTGACTTCTTCCTCTTCATATTTTGGAATCTCTTCTTCCTCTTCATACTGAGGAACTTCAACATACACTTTTTCTTTTCGGACAACTGTCTTGTGTACTTCAGGCACTTAAAAAGATATCAAGTAAAAGAATCTTAAAATTTAGCACATAAATCTTACTAATAATAAGGATCACAAGGCATTACCAAATAAGAATTAAATCAAAGGAAGAACATTGCATAGAAAACAAATCAGTATTCACTGTACATGGAACATAAAAGACACAAAACCCCACATTTATAACATATTTCAATTCTCTATCCAGTATACCTTTGGCTGGTAGTCTTGCCAGTTTTTTAGGAGGATAAGTTCTTTCTTCTATGATAGCCCTCTCTGGTACATCAGGCACTTAAAAGATACAGTATATTTACATTTAAGAACTGTTAAAAGTGTTGTTTAAAAGCAAAAATATTCTTGCCAAGAAACAAAGAAACATATCTTACAAATATATGGCTTAGATGTGAAAGACAAATGGACTTATTGACACTGGACATGTAATTATGAAGGGCAGAACTCAAAATCCAAATTCGTGAATCAAATTATAAAATCGTTAAATCCCACTGTTCTCTGTGACAGCCCCTCTCCACAGCAGTGACACTTTGCACTACATCAGTAATAGATCAAGAGTCCTGAATCACTGGTAAAAAAAGATTTGTATAGAAAACTGGAGATGAAGATGAGAGAGCACATAGAGAAAACCTTGTGATTGGCTAAGAATGGGTCAGAGCTCTGGTCTAATTAAAGGCAAAATAATTGCTTGGTAAGGAAGGTATTTTTCCCTCTTCTGTTGATTGCTTTACAAAGTGGCTTGTTCAGGCATAGCAATGAGCCATTCCCTATAAAAGCAGAAAAATTTCCAAAAGATTAAGGTGTGAATATGTTCAGGTTTTATTCAGAAAAGAGTGGACACTGTTTAAGCAGCTTATTATCTTTTTCAGAACAGCAGTGCATGGGTCTTGTCTTCTGAGGAGGTGTCTTGGGAAATTTTTGCCCAATATAACTGGAAACTGCACAGAAAATTACGCTACTTTGATCTTCTCAAGAGATGTAATCCATTCTGTCAGTGACAGATTTGAGAATTTCTATATGCTTTCTTCATGATTGATAAGCTATAGTGAGTATACATGAGTGGCTACCACATCTTGATGCTTGCTAAGTGGGAGTTATTTTCTGGGGCAATGTGAAGACTGACCAGCTCTTCAAATATTTTCCAGCAGAGCCTTGCTTTATATTTAATTGTAAGTGCCAGGTAGACCTGCATTTGAAATCTTCAACTAAACCTGATTGGATCTGGTATCTTTGGTTGAATTAATTACAAAAACTGCCTTGTACATGCATGCCATTGTGAGGAAGCTCAGGTTCCTTGGTATTCTTTTGTCCTAGCTACAACACCTCTATTTGGTATCCCATGGGAGAACTATTGCATTTAATGTCCTTCAGCTTTGACCTTTTTATTTCCAGACCAGTTGGTATATTACCTCCCTTACAGAAAGCCAGCCAAAGATCCTCTTCCATCATCCTCTTAGTACTCATGATCTGCCTATTCCCCATAATTCTCCAATAGAGAGACTGAACAGATTATTTAACTTCACACTGATATGATTGTATTAATCTTTCATGATATGGATATGATGTTTTTATCAACAGAAGTGGGTCTGAAAGTAGTAAGTATGAGGCACCTTGTGGGTCATTTTCCATAAATCAATAGATTGCCTCCAAAAGTGATAGAGCAATGAATTTTCTTTAAAAGCTGTGGACTTTGTTCAAAGCCCTTGAGCTGGCAGGTCCAATATATGGTATTGTGCTAAGTGTCATAGACAGTCAAGCAACAACAGAGGTAAAGGTTTTTTCTTTGACCTTCAGATTTAGCTGAGGAATCGATGCCATGGAACAGGAAAGGACAGGGCTTCTGTTCAGAAGAGGAAAAGGCTGTCCTGTTTACCCTCAGAGGTCAGACAGGTAACAAGATTTGCAAAGGAGGACCTAGTGAAATGGTTGGGCTTACACTACAGCAGCAGTAAGCCAGGAGGAGAGATTTAAGCCTCCTGTGAGAATGGAATACTGTCCTGTGGTATTCTACAAGCTTCACTTTCAGGGTAAATGGGTGATCTGCACAGGACATGAAATTTGTGTTTTGTTGTCTTTTGTTTTGTATTTTTGGTGTGTTTCTTGGTGTTTTGTTTGGGTTGTTTGTTTGTTTTTCAAGTAGATGACAAGATGTAAATTTGGACATAGAATCTTTTTAGTCCATCCATACCTGTGTATGAGATCTCCTTTTCTGTGTGAAGAGAAATGGATACTTCCTCTGACATAGCCCAGTGTTCTTCTTCTGTTGGTACTTCAAAGACAGAATCTAGCATTAATATTTTTCTCTGGATTATTATAATGTACAATAACAAATATCCCATTTGGGGGTTCTTAGAAAACTAGTTATTATTTTCTGACACCTCCCAAAGCCAGAGTAATTCGGAAAAATATGCATCTAGTGTTTCTCAGACTCTGCTAATGTTCCCTTGAGACTATGGTGGAACACAGTGGTGGACTTGGTAGTGTCAGGTTAACAGCTGGACTTGAGGATCTTAAGGGTATTTTCCAACCTAAATGGTTCTATGAATCTACCATTAGAACTTCGAGAAAGGTGCCAGACCAGCAGGCTTGAAGCCTGGTGGTATTGCATGAGGACAGTCTGTTCATATGGTAATCCATGGGCAGGAGTACCTTCTGGTGGTGGAGACACTTTTCTTTTTGGAACAGCAATGGAAACTCTTTCTTCTCTGGCAAGTTTCTTTGGTGATTCTGGCACTTTAAAGATAGTAACTGTAAGAATACTAAAGTCTAAAAAAAATGACACACTTTCTGAAGTTCATACAAAAGAATTATGGACAAACAATTATGGGGAAATAGTACACTTATAATGAACACAACAATAACACCAGACTTACAGATGTAAAGGCACATAAATTAACAGAGAAAATGACAGATGAAGCTTTAATGCACAGTACGTAGATATGTATTAAGCATTTTGAAGATATTTGTTTGGGGGAGTGAGGGTCTAGGAATAAATTCTGCAGATAAATTAGACACTTTGAAACACCTTGCAATTTTAGTAACAACAGAAATATAATTTAATATTAAAATAATATCTACTAAAATAATATATATCATATTAGAAGAATAGATATTTAGAGAAAACCACATCAAAACCAAACAGCATATTCACACATTGGGAATTAAGATGGAATGATTAAGATGAAAGTAAAATGCAAATAATTTGCTTCCGGGCTCTTCAGAAACATAATTAACCCACAGGACACCACACATACAGGATACATAACAAAATCACTTTTCAAACACAAGAAAATCACAGAACCAGAGGAAATATTTGTGAGTTTGAAACCCTTCACTGAATATTGACAATGTTATAAAACATTAATATTTTTTAATCTATATGCATTCATATTTATTTAACTTCTTCACTGAGTAAATGTGCTAACTCAGCTTTCCAAGGCACTTAAGCAGCCAAAGTGATCAATGAAGTTAAATAGTAGCCAGAAAATTCAAGGAATGCAGGTGTGTGGCTGTTCTCTGTCACCTTCTGCATTCTTTTGCAGGGGAGAAGACAAAGGTCCTTTTCATTTATAATCAAGTCAGGAAAGACTGGGATTTGATTAACCAGAAATATGGTGTGCATGGTGAACATGGACATCTGATATTTGGAAGCTTTCTCTGCTTTCAAAAAAACCTGTGTACCTTTTGCTGGTGGACCTGCCACTTTCCGTGAAGTTGGAACAGGTACTTTCTCTTCTGGCACAGGCTTCTTGGGCACTGCTGGCATTTTTAAAAAAAAAAAAAAAAAAGTTTATTTAAAATGATTTTGAATTAATCACAGTTTATTAACACTAGCAGATGACAAAACACAAATGCAGGGACTTGACATTTCTTCAAGTCAAATAAAAAAAAGACAGCAAACACTGAATGTTACAGCTTGTGTAGACTATTAGATATTATAAATACAAATCAGTATTCTGAAATAAGACTTCTATTGTGTAGCTCTGAAAAATTTTATACCTCTTTTTGGTGGAGCCTCCTCTTTTTTAGCAACTGCAACTTTTTCTTCTGTGATAACTTTTCTGTGTACTTCAGTCACTTGAAAATAATAAGTGTAAGGATATTTAATTGCAATATTTGAAGTAGAGACATACATAAGATTTTTTCTACTTAATCTGATCTTTTTAAAAAGAAAATGCTAAGTAAACTTCAACAATAACAAAAAATAGATACTGAAGAAGACTGTACTTTACAGCCATAGTGCAAAGATGAGTAAATAGTCAAAATAAAGAGGAGATCCAGATATAAGTTACGGATACTAACAAACACAAATTTATTTAAGTAAAATTACTAAATACAAACGCTGCAAGGCCAAACAAAAAATTTTCCATGATAATAATATTCTCAGGTTTTTTACCTTTGGTTGATGGAGGTTCTTCAACTTCTGTCTCAAAAGTGGGCACCCATTCTTCTGCAGGTTCTTAAAAAAGATTGTGCAACTTTAGAATATTTGGTTGATTTCACAAACAGGCATAAGATAAAAGATGAAGTAACATATAAATCTCATCAAGACGACACAGACCACATGCCACATTGTAGACAAATGGACATAAGTACATGTTTATTGCTGAAGAAATTTGATATGGAAAATATATTTTTTATCAACATGTATATATGTTAAAGATGTCACTCATGAAAAAAAAAAAGGTGTCTTTTGCAACAGGAAAAAACCACTGGTATACCTCTTGGTGGTGGAGCCTCCATTTTTTTAGGCACTGGGACAGGTACTTTCTCTTTAGGAACTACTTTCTTACGAACTTCAGGAACTTTAGAAAAATAAGTAAGATAAGAAGGAAGATAAGAAAGATATTAAGATGCAATATTTTTCATTGCTTACTATATCACAATGTGTTTTACTGAGTTAACACAAACAATACTTGTCACAGTACAAGATGGAATTTGAGACAACCATTCATCACTGTAAGCACACACTACCGATGTCAACATGTAGAAACAAGACAGTAAACCAAACATATTTTCCTTGAAGATACATCACCCAGATGAGGAACTGATTTGTACCTTTAACTCCTGGAGCTTCCTTGGGGGCAGCTGGAACTTTTGGTTCAGGGACAACTCTCTTATGCTTCTCAGGCACTTTAAAAGATTACAGTACATGCATTTACAAAGAGTAGCAACACTAGAACAAGCACACATTTCCTTAATACAAAAACCACAAATGGAGATAAACACATAGTGGCAACATAACACTCAGAATGATGAAACAACCAATATTTTGTAATGAAAAGAATGTATACCTTTAGTGGGTGGGGCTTCCTCTCTTGTAGGCACAGTTACCCTCTCCTCTATGTAGTAAGACTCTTCTTCAGTCACTTAGAAAGAGTAAAGTTAAAAAATACTTGAGTTAAGACCATACTGTCTTTATGGCCCTTTTAAGCAATAAAATATTTGTAAGACAAGAATAAGCAGTGTGCTTTGCTAACAGACAACTCTGTTATTACAAAATCTACATTCAAACCATCCTGCTCCCTCTGAAGGCAATGGAAAAACTCCAAGCAATTTAAATGGAACTGAGATTGAGCTGCTGTCTTGTATTTCTGTAACGTTTGAAAATGCTCAGTATTTGAAGCACTTTCCAGTCCTCCGTCCACTAGTTCACCAATGTTGTAATCTGTCAATTTTGATAAAACCTCTCTCCCAAATATCAAGAAAATTCCTTGACTAAAGCCACCCCTTGAAAATACTTCCCATGGTGTCATTTGACTTAATGGAAATTGAGTCAATCGATGTATGTTACTGTCCTTCACAGCATTATGATACCACCAATAAACTCCCAGGTGAAAACAATATAGTAATTTTACAACTAAATGGTCTGAGGAACCAGAGTGCACCATGATATTCTGAAGGACTTTTAGTTCATCCAAGCAACCTGGTGGAAGAGGAACTTCTAACAGAGAATTTTTGTAAAAAAAAAACCAAACCCAAACCAAATAAAAAAAAACCCCACCAAAAAAAAAAAAAAGGGCTGATAATTCTCAACATCCAAGAGATACCTCATTATTTTCACTGTATCAATACAGGATTAATTACTAGACTTTTCAAAAGCCAGTAATAGAAATTGTAGGCATCCTTAGCATTAAAATTTATAAGATATGTAACATTTATATAGTTGTAATTTTTTGTTTATGAATAGAGTAGACATTAAGCCACAGTATAATGGTACAAAACAAATTACTTTTTGCTTTTGCCTAGCATTCTTGAACTGTAGTCGTACCTTCAGAAACCTCTTCTCTGTGAATGGAAATAGATACTTCCTCCATTTCCTCTTCAGACCATTCTTCAACTGTTGGTTCTTTAAAGAAAATTATTGGTTTTAGTATTTTTGGTGGATGGATGTATCGATTCATGGATCAATGGATGGAGAAGATTAAGACCAATTCTTACAGGTTCTATATGACAATGACAGATTTGCATACAATACAGAAAGTGCTGTGCACACACACATATGTATGATTTGCTCTAAATGATGTGTTTTCTTGATGCCCCATGTACCCTATTGTATGCAGTTGTATCTCTCAAATATCCTTCACTGGTCAATTGTCAGTCCATCAGAATACCTCAGCTCCCCAGACTTCTCTACCACAACAGCTGAGGTGGGGGGGGGAACAACAGTCAAAGAATTAGAGGTTGCTCCTTGATCTGGCTATGTGAAAGTAAGAAGGAGAGGAACAAGATAAGATGGGTATGTCAAGATTTGAAAGGAAAGCCTGGCATGTGCATTTCAACAATTGTGACTGTATCAGGGAAAACATTAACTTATTCTGGGGTAAAACATTAATTTTATGGGAGGCAAACAGAAGGACAGGGGACAAACAGAAATTAACACTGCAAATATCCATATGAATATATATTTGCATATTTTAGATATCTTCCAGATCTGCTTTTAAAAACTCACTTATGCTTTTTTAATAGAGTATGCAAATTGTCTTGACTGGCTAGTTATTAATGGGATATAAAAATGGCCAAAATGTTGATTTCAGCTATCCTGAAGCAGACATATTTTGGAATTATACTAACTTTAAACAATTGATCTCAACCTTCCCTGACTATGAGAATGCAAACTAAAAAAGCTGGTGAGAAGCTAACATTGGAAAGAGAAATAGTATTGTTATCTGCAGGGCTACAGGGAGCTTTGTAGGGAGCATGACAAACGGATGGTTACAATCCTAAATGTCAGAGCCTGAACTCCACACTACATCCGTACTTCTTATTATGATTTCATAAGAACCTAATCTGAAGATCATTGTATTCAGTGGTAGAGTTTCCATTCATGTCAATGTTGTGGGATCCTGTCATTCATGACTGAAATGGTAAACGACACTCAGGAAGATCTTAACTACCTGCAAATCTGTAAAACTCTCAACACAAAACTCATACAAGAAAACTAACATGAAACTTTTGTGTATTTTGATCTGGTCTTAGAACAAAAACTTGCAGACAAAGCACAAGTTTCTCACTATTGTCTGTTTATAATGTACCTTCAGGTAGTGGGATTTCCTCTGGAACAGCAACAGATATTCTTTCTTCTGTAAGAAGAACTCTTTCTTCAAAAGTGGCTTTCTTCTGCACTTCAGGTACTTTGAAAGATAATAATATTAAATGTATTCTTCTCTAATTCCACTGTGAAAGCAATATTCCCAAATGCTAATTCTAAGTTTCCAAAGAATTGCTTAAGTGTTTTGAGTTCATAACACACAACAGAGATTGAATATTTAGAAATAATATTTTTGTAAGTATTGCACAACACATACCACATACTGTAATGATTCATTGTCACTAAATCAGAACAGCAGAATTCACAGAAGTACAAATCAGTGATGGGTAACAATACAGAACATATAAACAGAAGCTGAGAAACTGCATATTCTTCTGCTGGAAAGCATACCTTTAGCTGGAGGAGCCTCAACTTTTTTAGGAACAGCAGAAGATACTTTTTCTTTAGGGATAGATTTCTTAGGAACTGCAGGCACTTAAAAAAAAAAGTATTTAGTTTTAGGATCTATAAAGTGCAAAACTGGCAAAAGAATCATGTAAAAGAAATGTATCTTTCAAAAAGATTACACATGGACATATTTTGCTTACAAAATACAACAGCTGAGCAAGCTGAGACAAATGCAATGTTCTAAAGACTACAATAAATGATATTACAGTGAACAACATTTTACCTTTTGCAGGTGGAGCTTCTTCTACTTTAGGAATACGTGGTATTTTTTGTTCTGGAGCTGGTTTCTTAGGTGCTTCTGGCACTTAATTGATATGAATTATAACAACATTAAGTAACTAAAATTACAAGTGTTTTAAGACTGCATCTATAGCACAGTTATCCACAAAAATGACTCAAAAGATACATAGCTAGTGCGACTGAAGTACAACTAAACCCAGCTTTACTTAAGAATCAAAACCAAAACTGGACATAAACAAGATGTTTACGATAACAAGAAAAGAATGTTATTTCTTTAAGTGTACCTTTAGGTGGTGGAGCTTCCTCTCTTTTTGGAACAACTTTTTTCTCTGGGGCAGCTCTCTTAGGCACCTCTGGCACTTAAAAAAGATAAAATATAAGATAACTGAATTCTATATTTCAAAGATTTATTGGAGTATTACAGAATTTTGTTAATCCATTTACAAGAATATCAAGATATACCACATAACACATTCATACACTTAACATAGAAAGGTATAAGACAAGAGCAACATATATTTGAAAAAAACCCAAACAACCCAAACCCCAAAACCAACCAAAAAAAACCTAAACAAAATGAACAAATCAAACCAGTCTCTGGAAGCCTATCAAAGATTTCTTAACTGAAAAAAGAACTGCTGAAGTATGTTAACTGGCCTTAAAAACTGTTATATATACACACAGAGAATTATAAATAAAAAACCACAATTTATAACACAGACATTAGTATAGGCTTAAAAAAAAAATTAACAAGATATTCACAGGAACATGTACAGTCCATCACTAAATATACCTTTGGCACTTGGAGGTTCTTCTTTGGGAACTGGAATGTGCACTTTTTCTTCAGGTACAGGTCTTTTAGGCACCTCAGGAACTTTAAAGGTATTAAAACATGTTTAAGTAATCTTTCTAAGGCTTTTGATTTTGTCTTAGATGAAAACAGACATACAAAATACCACACAAATACTATATTTAGCATAAGCTTATATGAGAAGTGAATAGTAGTTAAGGAAAACTGGGTCGGGGCAATCCCAGGCACAGCTACAGGTTGGGTGGAGAATAGACTCAGAGCAGCCCTGAGGAGAAGGACTTGGGGGTGTTGGTTAATGAGAAGCTTAACATGAGCCAGCAGTGTGCGCTCACAGCCCAGAAAGCCAACCGTATCCTGGGCTGCATCAAAAGAAGTGTGACCAACAGGACAAAGGAGGTGATCCTGCCCCTCTGCTCTCATGAGACCTCACTTGGAGTATTGTGTACAGTTCTGGTGTCCTCAACATAAAAAGGACATGGAGCTGTTGAAGTCCAGAGGAGGGCCATGAGGATGATAAGAGGGCTGGAGCACCTCCCGTATGAAGACAGGCTGAGAAAGTTCTCCACTGAGCCTGTCTCTCAGTTCTGTTCAGCCTGGAGAAGAGAAGGCTGCGTGGAGACCTCATAGCAGCCTTTCAGTATCTGAAGGGGGCCTATAAGGATGCTGGGGAGGGACTCTTCATTAGGGACTGTAGTGGTAGGACAAGGAGGAATGGGTTCAGACTTAAACAGTGGAAGTTTAGATCAGATATAAGGAAGAAGTTCTTTACTGTGAGGGTGGTGAGGCACTGGAATGGGTTGCCCAAGGAAGTTGTGAATGCTCCATCCCTGGCGGTATTCAAGGCCAGGCTGGACAGAGCCTTGGGCGACATGGTTTAGTGTGAGGTGTCCCTGCCCATGGCAGGAGGGTTGGAACTAGATGATCTTAAGGTCCTTTCCAACCCTAACTATTCTATGATTCTATGAAAACAGTACGAAAGTACAGGACTGGTTAAAGTACACATTGAAAAGATGCTGTACCTTTTGCTGGGGGAGCCACTTCCTTTTTAGCAACAGCAACTTTCTTTTCTGGAACAGGCTTCTTAGGGACTTCAGGCACTTTGGAAAACATTGTCAAAGTGAGAGAGCTTTAGTCTTTGGACACCTTATACAGATTTCAGTAATCCAAGATTGCTTTATAGAACATAGTGCCTGGACAAGAGCTGACCACTGCAACACAATACAGTGTACAACCTTTTGGACATACAGTGGACTATATGGAAAAGACACTATGATACAGTACAAAATTCTGATGTCAACATTACTGCGCTATCACCTTTCATGGCACTCTGTTGAAGTAAAAACACCATACCCCTTTCTGCAAAAGCCACACAACACAAATACAAATGACGAGTGCAAGATTGTTAGGACAAAAGAAGGGCCAAAGCTGAGACAAATGCAAGCTACAAGCATAAATGAAAAAGTGAAAGAATGGAGATAATGGAAATAATACAAAATCAAATAATGCATATGGAGATAACGCAAAACCAAAGCCACATACTGAGTGAATTCATAAATATATTCAAGAAAACATGAAAAATAATATATTGAAAGACAATTGGGGGGGGGGGTGTTTGTTGTGGTTTTTGGGTTTTTTTGGTTTGGGTTTTTTTTTTCCTTCAGTTTACTAGTGCAATAGAAATACCTTTAGCTGGTGGAGCTGCTTCTTTTTTAGGAACAGCAACAGGCTTTCTTTCTTCTGGAAAATGCCTCTTAGGTGTCTCAGGCACTTTAAAGAGATAGGCAGTAAACACTTAGGAGACAGCAAAAAATATTTGGAAGATCACAGTAGGCTATTTTCAACACACTGGATAAGCAAACACTCTATGTAAAAATATATGCTTTCTTGTCAAAGAGATACAACATGCTCATCTCAAGAAAGCTATTCAAAGAATTATTTAAAGCAATGATGAAGAAGAATGACACTTAGAAATGCAGAAGGGTTTGAACATTTGAAAGCAGAGCCATAGAGAGATGGAAAGATTTCCATACTTATATGCTATCCTTTGGTAAAGAGTGGTACAAGCAGTTAACCTGGAAGTTCAGAAAAATGGAGCACATGATGATACAAAGATTTTATTCACCTTCAGCACGTGGAATCTCCAGTTCTGTAGAAATTACTTCCTCCTCCTCCTCTTCCTCTTCAACTTCCTTATGTGCTACAATAGGAATTTTAAAGAAATTAAATTTGGAAATAGGAAATATCAATGTCTGTAGTGAATCTAAAAAACTTTTAAGAAGATATTATGTGTGTCCAGTACAGAAGGTCACTGAAACACATAAGCTAATATGAAAACAAAAAAAAAAAATTCATCTAAAAAACCAACAGCATGTGAAAATCTCAGAATGATTTTTTGGTTAACTACAGATTTGAATTGTTTAAAAAAATCTTAAATATTGATTAGTCTCTTAATCAATCTACCTTCAATTGGGTAAACAGCTTCAAAGAATCTTTCTTCAACTGTTTTCTCATGCTCTGTTGGCTCTTCAAAGAAAAGCATTTAAACAATGTTAAAATAAAATAGTTGAAATGTTGACATTTATTAATCTAAATAAAACTGAGGCTATGTAACACAATGAACAAAGAGAAGCAATACATATTGAAAACAAATATAGATGTGTCTAAATATGTAATTTGCCATATGTAACAAAAGATTAAACGAAATCTATTAGGATTGGAAGATTGCTTTGATTTGGGTGCACAGATTTTTGGGTTTGTACATACCTGTGACATATGAATATTCTTCTTGTCTGTGGACAGAAACTGACATCTTTTCTTCTGAAACAGTCCATGTTTCTACTGTCGGTACTTTAAAAATAGGATTTTGTTTTAGTGTTTTGTATTCTAGATCCACATTAGTGGTAATCAGCATGTGAGTTCTTATCAAATCTGTATCTGTATTTCACATTTAAGTCTTAGACATATTTAGACAGTATTTATATTTTAAAATACTGAACACAAAACAAGCATTCAATTATAATATTTAGCATCTGTTAAAGACTAAGAGACAGACATCATTAACTTGAAAATAGAAAATAAATGCATGCACAGGCTTTTGGAAATAGTGTTTAAGAAGAATTGTAAAGGCAGTTCTTCAAGGAAACTTTGGGGCACTAAGCAAAAATTATGCTTATTATGTAAGCATAGGCCAGCAGACAGAAGAGATGAAGAAAAAGCTAAATCACACTGCAATATCCTCTAGGTTGTTTAAACAAGAATCAAAAGGCGGGCCACAAACATATTAAAAACAGACTTTATGAAAGATAAAAGCATGGTACACATATTGTTTAAACACTGAGACTAGTCACAACATGACTAGTACAATAGATCCTGATACATACACGCAGGCCCACATATTCACAAGAAGCACAAGAACACACAGAGTGCTGCAATTGAAAGATGCCGATCTGTACCTTCCTTTTTCATAATTTTTTCTTCAACGATCATCGGTGTAGGTTTTGGTGGTAGAACTTTCTTGGTAACTGTTGGCATTAAAATTTTGTTACTCAGTCATATATTTATAAAAGATATCATAAGTCTAGCAATGATGTTGAAAGTACAACAAAGACAAACATAATCTAACTCAGTAGCTAAGTTAGGCCCCTTGAAACCATGCATTAGACAGAAGGTAGCAATTTTTTACTGATACCTTCTAAAGAGGCTGGGTAACTCAGGGCATTTAGTACACAGGTTATAGCCTGACATATAACTGAATTGCAGCTGAGAGACTCCTGATGCAGAACGGGAACTGCTAAACAAGAGGAGGTGGTCACCAGGGGAATAAGGGTGCATCTTTATTTCGTAACTGAAAAATTAACCAAGATATCCTGGTAGACAGGTCAAGATGGAAATCTGAGAAAGATGGGGATTTTAACTCTTCAACTTAGAATGAAACATGCCATTACACCCAGTGCAATTTTGCACTCACTTCCTTTCTTAAAGTATTGGTGGTTAGCATCTGCATTTAACATTTTCCCCTAAAAACCTTTTCAGTTTGCTTTTATACAATTCAGCAGAAGCTTTTATTACATGTTTCAAAGACTGAAAAATTGATAAGACCCATGATCATATGAAGACAAGGTATATGAAGATCAGCTAAGTAAGAATAGCCACTACTTTCATGTAAAGTGACAATAAGGTAGTTAAACAGTAGTTACCCTCAGCCCGTTTGACCTTTTCTTCTGCAACCCTCTGAGCACTTATCTCCACTTTTTCATCGACAGGTTTCTTGACAACTGTAAGTGATTCAAATATATTATTTAAATAATCTTGCAAATTAGTTTCTGGACACAAACCAGGTATAATGCTATTTTCTGTTTTAGGATGTTATAAACTTTGTGCATCCTGTGCATTGTTCAGCACATCATTCAGTAGTGGTGAACTTCGTTGGTAAAGGCACTTGTGAAACAAGTGATCAGACCTACGCTCCCCTGAGAGATATACAGTGATCTAAATGGAGGACACTTCTCAGAAGTGCAGCATTCACTGGGTCAAAAACACCACCCAAGCCCAAGGCAAATATAATGTGGGTAGGAAAGATAACGAAAGCTCAGCTTGATTTTTCCAGCAATTCTTGGTTTGCTTCAACCACCAGTGCCACTATTCTGTCTCTGCTCGAAATTATGAGGACGGGAGAAGAGGAAAGGCTGCCATAAGCCTTGCTTATGTCACCGTCCAACATAAAGAGACTTTTCTCCTATTCAAGGAAATAGGAATAAACAGCACAGGCCAGCTTGAAAAGGATGCATGAGAAATCTTAATATGCATGTTCCTATTAGGTTTGCAGGAAAGTCATACCTTTATGAACTGTTACTTCTTTCTTTTCCTTCTTTCCAGCTGTAATTGTTGGTGGTTTTCTCTCAGGCACAGGCTTCTTAGGAACTTCAACAACTTAAAAAAAAACCCAACATTGTTCGATGATGAAAAATGCATTGTCTCAAGGCTTGATACACACAAAAGTTATTAGTTGTGCCATTGTAAGTTTATGTAAGTTTAAGAGAGTTTTGGAGATCCAATTGTTGCAGTCAAATTTTCTGCTTATTTCCAAGTTTGATGGTTCCTCATCAGAGCCAAATACTGTTCCTAGAGGCATACGTGTTACTACCACCCAAGATAGTTAGAGTATGCAAGGAATTGTAAAATACAGCTACTAACATCAAGAAAATAATGTGTGAAACATTCCACCTAAATCAATTTTATCTAGAATACATGAAAATGAGAAGAAATATCCAAAACAAGTGAAAATGTCACATATCTTTACAAACTGCTAACTCATATTAGGTTTTAAAGATCAAGTTTTAAACGTTCCATTGCCAACCAAATTATAATGTATTGATTTCTATCTGCATTTACAACTCACCATACTAAAGTCTTTGTCTTGTCATGAAGTGCCAATTAAGACTTGGAAGCTTATTAAGGTTCTAGTTTTGTAAAAAAAAAAAAGCAACCAGTAAAAACTAAAAAAAAAAAAAAAAAAAAAAAAAAATCTATCTGGCTCAAAATTTTTGGGCCTTAATAACAAGTAAAAAAGAGAAGAAATAAATAGTATAATTAAAATACCTTCATGAATGACTCGTTTTTCTTCATAAGTCACTTCTCTTTTCTCGTAAGCTTCTTCCCATTCCTCTTCCCCTTCATCATAGCCTTCTTCCTTGACATAATATTCGTGGTCTTCTCCATAATCTTCTTCCCATTCTTCATAAGGTTCTTTGGGCTCTTCATATATTTCCTTCTTTTCTTCATGAATCTCTTCTCTCCTTGCCATGGATGTTATTTTGATCTCTTTGGGCTTCTCTGGCAGCACCTCCGGAACTTAAAAATTGATAAAATAGATTATTAATCTCATAGCCTGGAATTTGCAAGGTGTAATGGAAGTTTGCAGTTAATGAAATGATTTCACCCTCACAGTTTAAAGAAGTGACTTTTTTTAAGCAGTCCTAATTAGCTTGGATTTCAAATGTGTATGTTTTTAACATAAGGACAAAACCCAAACTGATTTGATTGATTCAAGATAATTTGAAACAAATTACCTTGTTTCCCCAAGGTAATGTTATGATTTTTAAATTAAAGAAAAAAAAATTTTTAAAAAAGGAAAGTTACCTTTTGATGGTGGAACTTCTTCAGGACCTTTTTTAACCACCTTTTTGGAGACTTTCTTTACCGGAACCTTTTTTTCTGCTCAAAAAAAAAAAAAAATTTTTTTTTAAATTTAAATTAAAACCCCAACCAACTGTCATAATTAAACATGCACACACTGTCCAAATGCTTTATGTATTCTTACCTGGCTTTTTCTCCTCTGGTGGTGGAACAAGAGGTAGAAGAATAGGAATAGGGGCAGCTTATAGGAAAAACAAAACATATAGAATAAAACATGAGTAGGATGCTTTCTTGTAAATGAAGAAAAATCCTAGTGCATTTGGAAAATCGATGCGATGATTTTATTGCAGCATGTTGCTCGTTCTGTTTACTATAGGTGGAAGATTATATTTTGAGTGGAAATCCCCAGTCTACCTTTATTTGAATTCTGACCCTTCTCAGCTTTATTTTCTTTACTGCCATCACTCTCCTATCTTTGCTGATAGTAATTAATCTAAATATAAATCTTCCCCTTCCTGCTGCCACTGAAAGTATTTACCAAATTTTCCTGGAAATAACACACAGGAGATTGAACTTCTAAGGTTCATAGTAAACTCTTGAACGTAACAGAAATACATACAATGTTTGAAGTCTATAGGCAAATACCAGACCCTGGGGAGAGACTATTTGCAATAAAAATACAACCTATTGTATGACTTAAAAAGAATTTTATTTTGTTTTCCTCCAAAGAGTAGTAATTCAGGCAGCTTGTTTAAAAGCTATTTCTTTGGTAAAAAGAAGAAAAGGTGAAAATAAAGATCAGAAAAGGAAAGTGGAAATAAGAGGAAGATGGAGTGAACAAGAGACTGATAGGAAAACAAGAAGGAAAAGACACAACCTTTTTAAAAGAGAAAGCTTCGTTCCTACCATTATCTGTGTATAGTTTTCCACACAGCAAAACAAGCCTATCCAAGCCTAGCCTTGCTCGTATTATATTTGTATAAAGACAATTAACTAGATCTTATCACTAAGATTTTTCTCTGAGGTTCCCACTGGCTTGCTGCCTTAGAGCAGATATAAAACAGCACTGTGGAACATGTATGTTAACCTACCTTCAGCTGCTTTTTGAGGTGGAACTGCAACCTTGGCATCAGGAACATCTAGAAAATCAAAATGTTTAATTGAATTAATATAAAAAAATAGATTTGAATATGCTATCCCCAACAACGTTCATGGTGCTTTAATCTTGGTTATTCTAGCATAAAAAGACTGTAGGCTGCTCCTCAAGTTTAAGCTAGCTGATCAATAGATAATTAATTACATTAATCTTTCAATCTGGCTAGACTCTACACTGTTTCATTTTATTTCTAAATAATTCCTGTGTAATTCTGGAATAGGCTCTTAAGAACAGTCAGAAAAGATCATTGTATATCATAAGGAGATCATTGCTACCCATTCTGCATCCTTGGTTATATATTTTCAGTTGTGCAGAGGATATAAAATCTACTCATTGGTACCTCTTAATTGTTCTACTCCTCAGTCATTGAAACAAAAATTAACTTTTGTGTTTTGGAGAATGTACAAAATTTTATGCTGATTTTAAAACACATTATCACTGATTTTGGAGTTACCAAGGTATTCACTGCCACTATTTATTAGAATAAATAGCTTCTCATGTCTACTGATGAGGAATGTTTTTTCAGGGTCTAGGTTTAACTTACTATAATAAGGAAAAAATTGTTTGAAAATAAAAAGTAGAGCAGAGCAAAGCACTAAATCTATGACAGAGTGTAGACTTGATCTTGTGCCAATCTTGCTCATCATCTTTACCTGGTGGCTTCAACTCCAGTTTGATTTCTGCAAAAGAATATTAAATTTCTTTTAGAACTATTTATATTTCCAGAGTCATGCTCAAACTCACAAATTTGCTTATGGTTATGATCATAAATTTGTTCAGCAAATTCACTAACCTTTGGTTACCAGATAGAGCTCTGCAGTGCTTCTTGCTTCTCCTCTTGGTTCAAGACGAGCAATTACAGAGTATACACCTGTAACAGCCAAGAATGTTTATATTTATATGCCTTTACCATTAGAAAAACAGACAACAAAATCAGATAAAAAAAGAGCTTCGGCACAAATATTCCATGCATTTTTACCTTCATCTTCTGCATTAACGTTGTGAATGGTCATATAATGACAGCGACCTTCACTTCTGAAGCTGTACTTGGGACTCTCTCTCAGTTCAGTGGGGCCTTTATACCATGTCACAACTGCATCATCAAAAGACACTTCGCATTCAAAGGTTGCAGACTGGTGTTCACTCACTACAATGTTCTGTATGCTCTTAGTGAACTGAATTGGTTCTGCTGTTTTTAGAAACAAAAAATATATTAATTGTTATGCATCATCAGGCCATTTAGCTTATCTAATTCCTTCTCATTGTTTTCATAATAATAGCTACATTATAATAAAAGATAGATCTTGAAAACGTAGAGTAAGCAAAAGGAATTCCATCTTCTTGAAGTTTTCTATGTAAGACTGAAGATTAGAAGACGTAAGAGTACAACTATAAGAAGGTTGCTGTGCAGATAAATTATACAAGAGAAGTCATTAAGGAAATGAAAGATACTGAGTAATTAAGAAAAAGAGGAAGTCCAAGGAAAATATAAGAGTATCAGAGAAAAAGAAAATAAGAGCAAGCATGACACAGATTGTTTGAGGGCCAGGGGATATTAGTTATGATGATTTAGTCAAAAATACTAACTTACAGAAATATGACACGTCGTCCAAAGAGAAAAGACTGCAAACTTTCTTGTTTAGTCCGTTTTCAAGTTTGGGAATACATTTTTAAGAAATTCCTTTTATTTTCATTTGTTCTATTATAGAACCTCCAGAAATAGTTTATCACTACCGTAACAAAGAGATTTTATATCTGTTTACAAACCTTCAATGGCCAGATCTGCAGTTGTTTCTAGATTGTCAAGCTTGCAGGTATATTGTCCCTGGTCTTCTGTTCTAACATCCTTGATGATGAGTTTGTGTACTTTGTCAGACACTTGTGTTGAATATCTCCCTCCTATCTTAATGGGTCTCCCATTTCTATACCACTGAGACTTGGCATTTGGGATAGAGAACTGACAGGACAGCGTGCATGTGTTTCCTTCCTTGAAAGTAGCGTCATGGAGATGCCGCTCAACTGCAGGTTCTATTAGCATGTTAAAACATACATTTTAGCAGACATCAGACAGTGCAATAATTAAAGTGGAATTTAATTCAAATACATACTTCAAAAGCACACTTACCGATCACAGTTAGCCTGGCACTAGCAATGTGTGGTCCACACACTATTCTGAAATTTCCCTGATCTTCAAGTTGGCAATTCCTGATTCTCAGTATGTGGTGATCACCTTCAATTCTAATTTCATACTTGTCATTGGAGTCCAGCTTCTGGGTTCCCTTGTACCATGAAAGTTTAATTTCTGGATAGTTAATTTTAATCTCACATTCAAAGATAGCATCCTCATCTGTTAAAACCGTCTGATTTTCAATGTCTCTGATCAGAGTAATAGGCTGAAAAATATTAGTTTAAATTAGTTTCAAGTTCCCTGTTATGAGTTTGAATATTTCACAAATCAGTCCAAAAATGTGTTACCTCTGTTTGTGAGAGTCGTTGTTGAATAAAAGCTACAAGTTCATCAAACTCCTGATCTTCTCTTTGAGCTCTTTCTGTAAGCTCAATTTCCTGTAAAAAGGCAGAATATACTAAAAATTTAAAGAATACTAAATATCAAGGTGTCATGGTTATCCAACATAGAATTAGTTCCTACATCAAATTTTCTGTAACTCTACTGTAACTAGCGTTATCTTCCCATCTTAAAAATTGCAGCCAAGTTAGGAAGACAGCCAGAAGGCCCATTCCTTCTTCTTGTGTTTGAGTGCGCAAGAAATTGAGAACTGTCTGTAAAAGACTAAAGAGGAGCCAGAAATTCCTGCACACACAGTAACATCAGAGTGCGGACAACAAATCTGTTCAAAGGAACCATGTCACTCTTAACAAAGCCAACGCTGAAGTCACACTGTATCTTACCAATCTGTGGCTTTCTTCTGCTTGGGTTTGCTTTAGTAACTCAAAGGCTTGCAGGAGGCCACGGAAATCTGTAATTCCATACATGCGAGCATATTTCTCATATTCTTTGGGATCCACATTTTTGAGAAGTTCCAAGATATCAATAGGTTGCTCTTCCTCTCCTTCCTTCCTTTTCGGAGTGCTATTCAAAGCAATGACATAAGTTAAATATGCAATGCTTCATTCACATAAAGTTGTTCAATGAAAAAATGAATCAGCTTAAAGCTGCACTGTGGAGTGGAATCCTTTAGTTTTGTCTAGTCAGGTGCTTCTACTTTTATAAGTTATTCATGTTTAATGAATATTAAAAAAATATATCTTGATCTGAGATATATAATAAAAAATGTTTCTTCTGTGTTGATGGCAAATTAATCTATAAAACCTTTCCATGTACCTTTTTAGTTTTGCCCTGAGATCCCCTTCAACAATTTCTTTCTTTCTTTCCTCAACTTGTAGGTTTACACTCCTCTCAATTTCACCATGTTGATTAAAAGCTACGCATTTGTACATGCCAGAATCAGTTTTTATTGTGTCCTTTATTTCTAGTTTGGCTTCATCTCCTCTCTGCTGGATTGTGATGCGACCTCCCTGGTTGAGTTGCCTCCATTTTCCCTTCATCCATTTAACATTTGGAATTGGGTCTCCTCCAACTTTTGCAATAAATTTTGCAACAGTCTCTGCAGAAAGATGCAAACGAGGAAGCTAAGTCTTTCCAGCTGTCTATGAGAGCAGGACATAATCTCAAACAAAAGGTAAAGGCAAATAGAAGACAATGTACTTTTTGAAAAGAATTCTTACTTTCCATGACTTTGATACTCTGAGGCTCTGACACAAAATAAAGTTTTCCTTCCAGTTCTGCTTTCTTAGCTGCTGGTGCAGCTGCTGGTTTTCCTAAAAAAATAGAGTCAAACAATTAAAACAGATGGTTTCATGTAATAATTTATGTTCATGCATGATGATGTTTCCAAAGGAATGGTAAAAAAAGAATTAATTACAAAGGTGGAACAAAATAGTATGCAAGAGATAAAAATGCAAAATGCTTTTATGGTGTTTTAATTAACTTGCGTTTTACTTTCCAGATGAAACTGAACACTGTGGGCCATATTGTGGTGTTCATTAATTTCAGTCAGGTCATTTATATTCTGCATGGATGCAAATTCGTAGATACATAGGCAAAGAAGAAGCCTCACTTTCTAAAATGGATCAGTTTTTGGCGAGGTTTCTCATTTCTGTCTATTTCTGAAATTTCATTCTTGAAGTTACTTGCATTTTTTTATCAGTGACTGTTACATTCTTTTTTTTTCTCTTTTGCTCAGTTCTTAGCCTTGTGACTACCCACATAGTAAATAATACACTATTTCTACATATTACTGAACTTTTACGTCTTCTATGCAATGGTAAGGCAAGACATACATGGCAAGACACATGCTTAGACCATATTTGCTTTCAGCTAAAAGTTCTAAATGTAACAGTCCTGAAGCTACCAGCTTCGAAGGCCACATGCTCAATCAAATCCCTTCTGTATTTTTTTTCAATAAACACCACTATTCCCATCCTTTCCATAAAATTTGCATGTCCAAGTAATTTCACTCATTTAGCTTGCATTTTTCATAAATTTAGTGTTTAGATTTAGAAACTAAATTCTTAGTCTTTTGGGGAAGAATATAGTGTTGATTTGACATTGATCTCCCACTGCTTATGTCCTATTTATGTATAGCTGTTTTTCAAATATACTGTCTTCCCAGATTGTGTGGTTTTGCAAATAACTAAAATATACTAATTGTTTCTATTAGATTATTAACATTTTTGTTCCACAGAAAACAAAGTGGGATGGAATTTTGGTTTAAATTTTTGTCATACATGTTGATTATCTCCATGTTATTGTACCTTTAACAGTCACTTTAGATTTGCAAGTGTCAGTGCCAGCTGCATTTGAAGCTTTGCATACATATTCTCCTGAATCGGATTTGGTAATTGCAGCAAGTTCTAGAAGAGCTACTCCATTAGCAAAGCTGAAGGTGCATCTGTCTGAAGCTCTTATTTCTCTCCCTGCCTTCAGCCACTGAATCCGGATTGGCTGTGATCCTTGGACATGGCAGCTGAGCTGTACAGTATCACCTTCCTCTGCTGCTGCTGGCTGAAGAGGCTGGTCAAAAACTGGAGGCTTTTTAGGTTCTGGAATATGAAAATGCTTGAGTGAATACTCAAGGGAGGAAAGTAAGATTAAGAATGTAAGAGAAAAGGAGATACATGTGATTCTTAAGAAGACAGTGGCAAGGAATGAAGAAGGATAAACAGAAGTCTGAGGATGTCAATCATAGTGTTAGAAAACAGAATAAGTATCAAGACAGTATGTTTTCTATGCAAACATGCAAGAAATATCTTTACTCCACACAGCAAGGACATTCACATGCAAAAAATACTAGAAGAATTAAAACACTGCTATTAGGCTGCAAAACTATATAAGCACCTGTAAAGAAAAAAATATGCAATCTCCTGCGATAGTATTACGATGAGGTGCCATGCTGCTACAACATACTGTCAAGGCTGCACAAGCTTAGGTGAAATTGCACAGAAAAGCTGTTTTTCCATGAAAAGAGGATGATTAAAAATTCAACAGGAATGTCACAAAGATTTCAATGTTCAATTTAGAGCAGTTACAGCAAATAGTGAACAAGAAACCCCTCCTTGAAAAATATTGTTTTATTTTAATAAAAAAAATGAAAAGAATTCCTCGATTTTGTGGTTTAACTCAGTTTAATCTGTCCATCTCAGGACAAATTACTGCTGGACAAATTAAGGTAAGTAAAACCAGCTCATAAGATAGAAGCTGTATGTTTTCAACTAACATGCAACAAAGAGAAGTAAGAAGCAAAGTAAAATAAGACTTCAACTAACCTCTGATAACAACAGAAGACGTACACAACACGCTTCCTGCTTCATTGGACACTTTACAGGTATATAAACCAGCATCTGATTGCTCTACGCACTTTATGTGCAAAATTAAGGTGTTATTTTTGAAAGATATTTCACAATGAGGGCTTGAATGAACTTCCTGATTGTTTTTATACCAAGCAACAGTCAAAGGCTGAGAGCCGGCAACACGGCCCTCAAGTTTAAGTTCATTCCCTTCTGTTTCTTCTACTGCTTCAGATAGTTTCTTAGTGAAAGTAGGTGGAGATTTTCGTTCTGGAAAAAAAGAAAAAAGAAAAAAGAACATCTTATTCAAATTCTATGAATCAAATGAAAATGGAAAATTCTAAAGAAAATATTTCAAGAAAAAGTTCATCATCGGGGAATTGATACTTGCTCTCATTTAAACAGGATATTTGGGTTTTTTTAAGTGAAAGCATGCTAAGATAAACAGCAGGTGTCTTGCTCTTACAGTCACTGTCATAGTTGATTTTCCTATTTGAAAAATAAAATCCTCCTACATGGATTTATGCCAAATGCCATATAAAAACCCCAAGATTTTTGTCGAGTTCTCAAGAAAGAAATCGACCAAAGCCTATAAAGAAACTAATCCAAAGAAAATATTCATTCATTTCTCCTCCCGTCATTGTCGGTGACCAATCCTAATCCCCTTCAGAGACCCATAGGTATCTCCAGGTACTTTCAAGGTATATCTCAAAAGTTTTTCTCAAACTTATCTTGCAGCAATAAGACTAACATCCTTTATAATTAAAGACAGAAAAATGTACACACAATGTATTAGCTATTCAATACCTTTAACAGTCAGCTGAGCTGTGCAAGACTCCTTTCCAACTTCATTGCTAGCATAGCATGTATACTGTCCAGAGTCTCCCCTGTCAACTCTCAAGATCGTCAAGTGGGCTGTGTTGTCTACATAACTGAGTTGGTAGTTTCTTCCTGTTCTAATCTCTTGGTTGTCTTTTGCCCAAGTGACTTTAATAGGCTGTGTTCCAGAGATGTGACACTCAAAGTCAGCACTTTCTCCAATAATACCATCCACAGGTGTAATTGGGATATCAAAAAATGGAAGAGTCTTCCCTTCTGAAGAGTGAAATAAAAAAACATCAGTTTAAAATCCTGATTTGCTTTAAACCTATGTGAAATAATTTGTACAATACTAAATCCATATATAAAGTTAGTTTTGAGATATTTCCATTAAATATTTCATAGCCCACTGACCTGTAAGGACAAGCCTGCCACTAGAAGAAGCTGTCCCAATTGCATTGGTAGCTGTGCAGGTATATTGCCCCATAAGGCTCCTATCTGTCTTCAAAATCTGAAGAATTGCTACATTATCTATGAAGGATGTATGAACATTGTAGTCCTCTTTTATGCGTACACCGTCTTTAAACCAAGATACTTCTATAGGTTCTGAACCAGCAATGCCACAATCAAATGTAACTGGTAAGCCAACAGTTTCATGGACATCTCTTAATTTTCGCGTAAAAGAAGGAGGAAGTTTACGCTCTGTAAGAAAACAGGTATTGTACAATGAAGGCTTTCAGAAGATACGCACCTATTGTTGTAGTCAACAATAATCACTGCTTAATATACTGTAGAGTATGCTGGATTTTTACTTGTAACTTCTGATTAAAAATTTTATTCAGCATATCATTTATTTGGAACCTGATGTGAAAAGAGCACTGAGCATATGTTTTCAGGAAAATATATAACCATTCTGCCATCAGTTACACCCAGTGACCCTATTAAAACCTCAGGACCGCTAATGGTAGAAACAATCAAAGAAATATCCTCAATGGGAAAGGAAGATACAGAAGCTTGTATCCCTGCGGAAGAGCTGTGGTCAGTAAGAGACATATTTTAATTAGCTTCACCGGTAGACCTTTGTTAAGAGAAGACAGTAATGAAGGGACAAGACAAGTCAAGAAACCGTAAAGTGTTTAACGTGGAAAGGTAATCTTGGGTTGTTTTTTTTTTTTCTTTTGAAATAGCAAACATACTTAAGAAAAATACACCATTTTCCTATGTTTTTTAATTAAATATTCACCTTGAACTGTCAGCAAAGATGATGAAGCAGCCTCCCCAACAGCATTTTCTACTTTGCAGATGTAGTCCCCACTGTCACTACTGTCTACCTGGCTGAAAACCAGAGTGGCAACTTGGTTTTTAAAATGCATTTTCATAGCAGCAGTTCCTCTCAGCTTTGTATCGCCTTTGTACCATGATACAATCATTTCTGGTGTTCCAGCAACCTGGCACTGTAAGGATGCAGAATCCCCAACAGTCACCTGCACTGGCTCCAAGGGTGTAATGAAGTAAGGTGGTTCTGAAGAACAAATATACATCATTAGCACAAAAAGGTATTGCACAATGACCATCAGTAGTTCAAATAACACTCGATGAAGTGATGGTGGCTTGACGCACCTAGTATTGTGATTGCACCATGACAATTATCTTGTCCAGAATCATTTTCGATATGACAAGAATATTGCCCCTGATCTTCTAGTTTGCTATGAGGTATTTCCAGTATGGCAGATGTTTCTGTAGTGGTGATGCTACACCTTTCAGAGTGCATTATTTTTACTCCATTTTTCTTCCATGTCACTGAAATTGGTGGAGTACCCGTATATGTGCATTCCAAGATTAAATTTTTTCCTTTCTCTACACCTAAATCATTCACCTTCTTCACAAATTTGGCTGGTTCTATAATGAACAACAGGAAGAAAACATATTAAATAAAGCCAAGATATCATTTTTAGAAGCATAAGAAATAGTAGTCTGGACAAACCTTTGACAAAAAGATGTGTTGTGCAAGAAATCTTCCCTGCCTCATTAGAGACCTGACAAGTGTAGTCTCCACTCTGAAGCGGATGTACATCAAATAGCTCCAGTTCTGCAACTGAATCTTGCAAGGTGATATTGCATCTGTGTCCTGGTGTCAGCTCAACACTACCTCTAAACCATTTAACTTCCAGTGGAGAGGAGCCTTTTATGATACTGGTAAAGGTTATGTTTGCCCCAGATAAAACATTCAGTGGTTCAGGTTTCTTCACAAAAGATGGTGGTTCTGAGCATGCAAATAAAACAGAGAAGTACATTTCAACTTCTGATGAAGAGCATAATAATAAGAAATATGTACAGAACAAAGAATTAAGTCTTTCTGAAAATATATTTGTGCCCTCTGACTCTGGCTTCTTATTGATACTGACCTCTAACACTCAAAAATGCGCTGCATTCATCAGACCCAGCTACGTTACTAGCTGTGCACAAATAAGTTCCCATATCAGATTCCTGAAGTCCATTCACTTTCAGAGAACAGGTATTGTCTGTAAGAGTAGCCTGATACTTGTCTCCACTGATAATCTCCTCTCCATCATGAAACCAGGAAACAAGAATAGGTGGTGACCCATAAACTTTGCACTCCAGTACAGCAGAAGAACCCAGCTGACCATATGTTTCTTTCAGTTTTCTTGTGAAAGAAGGAGGTATAATACGATCTGCATTTTTTTTTAAATGAAAAAAAAAAAAAAAGAAATAAATACCATAGAGGAGCTTAAAATGCAGAAAGTTTCCCATGCAGAATAAAATCAGTGAAATTTCTTCTGATATATCTGCTTAAGCAATCTGTTCCTACACACTTAAGTCATCAAAAAACAGATAGTTGATGGTTAAGGATGTGTTGGAACTTTCATTCACACTTTTGAGGGACACCTTTTATTTTTGCATTTCTTTTTCACAAGCACCAGCTTGCACCAGCTGTCCAAGAAGACATGTAGATTAAAGCCAAAGAAATCAAGCCCTTGCAACAACTGCCCCTCAGAGGGTAGATAGGCATCCATTCTAGATGTCTGTTAAAGTGCCATGCCAAGTACTCCTAAGATTATACAAACAATGAGTCTCTCAGGCTGCCAGTCTTGAAAATCAGTTTGCTATCTGAAGGTGTTATAAAGGAACTGTAGGACCAGATGTGACTCAAAAAGAATAGTCAACTAACCTGAGACGTGCACTGAAGCTGTGCAGCTGCTTTTACCAACACTGTTTTTCACCTCAAAAGTATATTCTCCACTGTCTTCTAGTCTTGCATTGAGGATCTTAAGCCCAGATACTTTATTGAAGAAACTGATTTTATATTTATGGTCAGTGGACAGTTCATTCCCGTCCTTAAACCACCTAGCAGTAAGCTCTGGTGTGCCATCTACTGTGCATTCCAGAGTACACGAGTCTCCTGCTGTGACTTTGACTGGGCCTGGCTTCTCTACAATGACTGCAGGTTCTGCAATGAGATGCAAGTCACAAATATTTTAAAACCAACAATGCAATAATTATTAGTATTGTAAAATTTGAAATTTTAAAATATAGTGCACCACATTGTGTTTTTTATCTCATGCTACCAACCTAGAACTCTCAGTGTGGCAAAGCATTCCTGAACTCCAGCATCATTTTTTATCTGACAAACGTATTTCCCAGCATTGGCTGGTTCTGCATTTCCAATCCGCATAGTTGCAATGTTTTCTGAATAGGAAATCCAAAGATTATCACTTTCTCTGATGATTTCCCCTTTGTCTTTTAACCACAGAACAGAAATGGGCTGTGATCCTTCTACTGCAGCCTGCAGTTCAATCAACTCCCCAACTACAACAGTGAGATCACTCAGCTTCTTCACAAAGGTTGGTGGTGCTATTTAAGAGAAGATATTTAACAGTAAAAAAAACATGCCAGTAGTGGCAAAGTAGGAGGAGAATGACAGGAACAATGCAATGCCAAGAAGATGCCAATCTTTATACAAACCTCTTAGTGTTACAGAGCCAATACAGGAGTCACTTCCCACATCATTTACAGCTTTACAGTGATATTCACCAACATCTGCAGTATCCACACTAAGAATGTGAATACTAGCTAAGTAGTTCTCAGACATGACCTTATACTTCTTGCTGCTCCGAATTTCTCGTTTGTCTTTATACCACGAAATCTGGAATGGAGGAGTGCCCTGAAGCTCACATTCCAGGTGAATATCAGACCCTTTCAAGGTCTCAACTGGATGGGGCTTCTTGGTAAAAATGGGAGGTGCTGGAAAAAAAAAAAAAGGGGTGGGTAAATTTTGGGTTATTTGAGCAAAGGAGGTTAAAGAGGACAGAGTATTCGAGTAGCCATTCTGATGCTGAACAGCAAAGACAAACCGTAATTAAGATAGATATCCCACAATATAACAAACAGACAAGAGATTTGCCCTCTATTCAAACATGTTTTGGTCTCTCTGACTAAAGAAAGTAGGATTTAAGAGCTTTTCCACAAAGGAGGACTCATAGAGATAGAAAGGTAAGGAAACAACTGTGTTTCTGACCTTTTACTTTCAGTGAGGTACTGGTGCTTGCACTACCCGCCGGATTCTGAGCTTCACAAGTGTAGTCGCCGCTGTCTTCAACACTGAGGTTGTACATTTCAATGACTGCCACTGAATCCACAAAGGACATTCTGTATTTTTCACTGGGATGGATCTCAGTTTCACCTTTGTACCAGGTGACTTTGATTTCCAGAGATCCACCTATTTTGCATTCATACTTAGTGGAATCATGCTGTTTCACAAGTCTTGAGGAGTCTAGTTTCTTAATAAACCTTGGTGGTTCTGGAAAGCCAAAAAGTGGAGATGTTGCTTTAAACTGCACTGATTCTTTGAATAAGCAGGGAAATATGTAAGAGAAAATGTAAACTTTCTGGACTTATGCAAACATTTTAATTTTGTAATTGCTATGATTTTTTTTAAGATTAAGTTTCCTTTATTTAGGAATCAAACTAGCTCTCTATATGCATGTCAGCTAGTTTCTCCTTACTTTTTTGTCCCACTCTACTTCTCACATGTATTCAGTACAGATCAACTGATGTGTGGTTTTCTTTAAGTAATTTCCTTTAGCAATACATGAGTAATCAAAACGCCTGATGGAAATGCAAGAATCCTAACTGTTCAGCCAAAAAATATTAAGAGCATTTATGCTGAGCATTATAGCAACTGCTTTATATCTTAAATCTCATTAATAATTGATACAGTCAATAAATGTACCTGCATTATAACACTTCACAAATTTATGGAAAAGCCAAATATAAAGGTACATATAAGGAATAGAAGTCAAGGAGATTAAGTAGCAAACAATATAGGTTTAAAATAATCATGCTGGGAAGAATTATGAGATGGCTGGTATTAAAGAAATTAGTGTTAAAGATCCTGTGACTGAAAAGTAACCCATTTTTTCTGTAAGGAGAGAAAGAAGTGGAGGTTTGTCACTTTTCGTCAAAAGTACTGTATGCGTGATTCAGAATCACAAGACTGAATGCTCATAGATCAAAGATATAACTAGTAAACCCAAGAGGTGGTAACGTGGGCACAACAAACAAATCTCCCTGCAAAACAGGATGAAGTGCCTCTTTGTGCATCTGTCTGTAAAGTGTAGGAAGAATATCTACTTTATTGTGGGTTACTTCAATCTGTATGACATTTGCAGAACATCCTATGTTGTTAGTAACAAAACTTCCTCAGAGTTTCTAAAAATAGAAATGATGGTTTGTTTAATAAGGACTCTTTGAACCGTTGCAATATATTATCAGATTTCAGTTTGGCAAAGAGGTGATTATCTGTCTGCATACTAACAGTTGCTGAGTAGTCACAGTCTAATTCCATTCCTTACCAAAAAAGGGGATGTATCGCCAAAAATGAGGATATACAAGTTAGTAAGGTATATACTTAGAATGTAAAGCAGTTTCTATAACCTAAAGCAATTGTTAAAACTACAGAGTGAGAACTTTAGATGTTAAAGTGTGCAAATTAATAAAAGTCTGGGAAATTACTGAGGTCAATCAGTAAAAGAACTGAATTCTACAAACAAAAGGATGTGTGTTATAGAAATAAGACAGCATCTGCTCAAATTAAACACACACAAATCAATACACAAAAGAGATTTCTCTTCCAAGTTCTATAAAAAATGCCTGACAAACAATGAATATCATTAATTTTACAGCCCTGGGGAAACTGTACAAATTCTAAAGGATTGAAGTGAATGCCAGTGTAAGTTCAGGATCAAAAATGTAAATAATAATTGTGTGTGTGTGTGGCAGGAAATCAGGATTTATTAATAAGAGTTGAGGAGTAAGAAAACATTATTTAAGGTCAGGATCTTGTTATGAATGGTAACTCTAGTAAATAAACTTATCAGTAATGTTATCATTAATAATAAACAGAATTGTGATTGTGGTGGAAACAAGCTTTAAATCTTTTAAAGAGGTTAGGTTTCTTGCTACAGTCCTTCAATGCTCTTTGTAAGTCAAGCTACGTATTAGCAGCATCCCTACTCGTCACTGAATCCACGAGTATTTCAGTCTGACACATTCTTTCTGTCCCCACCAAGAAAAATCCCTATGGATAGAATATACTCTAGATATACATATGTAATACATTTGACAAGGAATTATTAGAAATTTTGCTAGTGGTAGTTCAGCTTCTTGTGTTATTTGTCTTACAGAATAAAAGGCATAGTATTTACTCTTGAAATGTTTTTTGTGGGATTTTTTTTTTTTCCCCTGAAAGTTCATACAGAGGGGAAAAAAAAACCCCAAAACAGTGGTAAATGAACAGGACATTTGAACTCATGCATAATTTAAGAGGTGCATTTTACATTCTTTCTTTTATAAAATCCGTAAGTATGAGATAGCCGGAACAGCTACAAGCAAATCCTGTGTTCCCACCTACATTGAGGAAATTACTCAAATATGCTAGTGTCACTTGTGCGAAGACAGTTTGATCCAGTCATAAATTTAGATCGATTGAAAGCATAAAATCCACACACTATATGGAGAAGCAGTGTTGGAAGAATGGATATTTGTCACCAAGTGTACTCTCAGATCCTCCAATTTTGCTGTCTAGAACAGCAGTTTTCAATGTTTCCAGTCTGTGAAAGGGTAAAACTATTTGCAGGAGCTGCACATGCAGTAAAAATACATTGAAGTCTCGTAAGTTAACTGAGTTTCCCTCAGTTACCTTTCCCTGCCCTGGACAACTTAGTGAATGGAGAAAAACTTAAAGACAGACAGCTTTTGCTGGCCAACAGGGCCATTCAGAAAGGCGCAACAAGGTTGTAAGTCAGATTTAATATTTCAATGAATGAATCCCTTTGATAAGATAAATTGCACACTGTACCAGAAGAAAGATTAATAAGTATTTAAGTATTACAACAACGTTTAAATGAAATAAGACACAGCAGTGTAGCCTCTTATAAAGGTTGTTAGTCTCACCCATGCCTGCATTCAAGGCTTTGTTCTCCAGATGTCTCCCTTGCAAATAAAAGCCTCATGGACACTAAAGCTCACAATACCTTGTACAGCCAGCTGAGCTGCGCACGCATCCTTTCCAACACTGTTGCTGGCAGTACATGTGTAGAGTCCAGCATCCCCTTTACCAACTTTTAGGACTGTCAAGCTGGCTGTGTTTTCCACCAATGTCATCTTGTAGTTGCCACCTGGGCGAATCTGTCTGTTGTCTCTTGTCCAAGTAACCTTCATGGGAGCAGAGCCAGTCATGTGGCACTTAAAAGTTGCACTTTCTCCCAGTGCTACATCAACAGATACTGGCTTGATGTCAAAAAAGGGAGGTTGTAGGTGTTCTGCAAAGAGGAAAGCATGGCAGAGCTCATCATAGAGCCCTCCTCAACACACACCTCACCGTGCCATGCCCATGCTCTGTGGCTACCATACAATGGGTAGAGTGGGGAAAAGGGTGAAGAAATAGAAGGGCAAAGACATACAAAGACATCTTTAAGTGTAAGCTACAAACCTGTGAGGAGAAGTTTGGCACTAGAAGATGCAGTCCCCAGAACATTGTTGGCTGAGCAAGTATATTGGCCACAGTGAGCCATACTAGTCTGCAAGATCTGGAGAGTCGCAACATTATTTAAGAAGGCTGATTGCATGTTATCACTGTCGCTTAAGAGAACCCCATCCTTGTACCAAGACACCTGGATAGGCTCTGAGCCATTTATGCGGCAATCAAATGTCACTGGGGCACCAACCGCCTCCTGAATATCTTTCAGTTTTCTGGAGAATGTAGGTGGAAGTTGCCGTTCTGCAAAATAATAATAATCACCACAGTAAGTAGGAAGCCACCCTGTTAATCTAGAATTAATTAACTCTGAAATTAATAAGAACCCCTTTCTGTAGATAACAAAGAGTTCCTACAAACTACCCCTGGAAAGAGTGGCCCTTGGCCTATCACCTTTAACAACAAGCAGAGCTGTGGAGGTGGCGAAGCCAACGCTGTTTTCTGCTTTGCAGATATATTCTCCAATGTCGCTATCCTCTATGGTGGAGAATGCCAATGTTGCCACATTATTCTTGAAGTGCATTTTGTAAGCCTGTGTTGACCTGAGCTTGGCGTCATCTTTGTACCAGGACACCTTAATTTCTGGTGCACCGCCAATCTGGCATTTTAAGATCAAGGGCTCTCCAATCTTCACCTCCACACGGTCCAAGTGCGTGACAAAATAGGGTGGTTCTAGGGAAGGACAGAGCATGGTGAGCAGATGCAGAGTGTCACTGGGGTCTCTTAGGGGGATCAGGAGTGCTGCATACCTAAAATAGATACAAGGCTGTGGCAAACATCTCCACCTGCCTCGTTTGCCACCTCACAGGTGTATTCGCCTTCATCGTTCTTGGTGCTGTTGAAGATTTCAAGAATTCCAGATTTGTCAGTAGTTGTAACACTGCAGCGTGGAGACTGAGCAATGAGCATGCCATTTCTTTTCCAGGTGACAGAGATGGGAGGGGTGCCTGTGTAGCTGCTTTCCAGCACAATGGACTTCCCCTGCTCCACACTGAAATCGCTTAATTTCTTCACAAATACTGCAGGCTCTGTAAGGAGGCATAGGCCAACAGTGAGAGGGACAGATGTGGCAGGGCTGCAGGCAGAGTATGAAGGGATATACCTGTGTGTACCTGCGCACACACAAACACACCTTTCACAAAGAGTTGGGTTGTGCATGAGGCACTACCGGCATCATTCGTGACAACGCAGGCGTAGTCCCCACTGTGGCCTGGCTCCACATTGTACAGCTTCAGCTCTGCCACAGACTCGTCCAGAGAGATGGAGCAGTTGCTATCTGGCACTAGCTCCCTGATGCCTCGGAACCAGGTCACCTTGAAGGGAGTACTGCCCTTGATATAGGTGGTGAATGTCACACTTGATCTGGGCAAAACTTCCTGGGGATCAGGTATCTTCACAAAAGAAGGTGGTTCTATGGATCATGCAAAAGAGTGAAGAGGGAGAAAGATGTTAAGAGGAGAGTCCCTGGAGGAGGAAAACTGGAGTAGATTTGAATCCAAAAAAAAAAAAAAACCAAAGAGAGAAAGAGGCAGAAAATGAAAAAAAATACAGGAAAAGAGACCATGGGAAAGCTGAGGGAAGAAAGAGAAGAGGGAAGAAGAATTTTGTTGACGGGCTGTAGTACCCTTCCACTGACCTTGTACAGTCAAGAAGGCACTGCATTCATCAGATCCAGCCACATTGTTTGCTACACAGGTATATGGCCCTGTATCTGTGACATCCAAGGCATTCAGCTTCAAAGCACAAACGTTATCCAAGAATGAGATTTCATATTTTTCTCCACTAACAATCTCATTCCCATCCTGATACCAGGACACAGATATGGGGGATGTGCCAGACACTTTGCACTCCAGAAGCACTGAGGATCCCAGCACCCCATTTGTTTCCTTTAGTTTTCTTGAGAATGAAGGAGGAACAAGGCGATCTAAGCAGGACAGGGCAGAATAGAAAGAAAAGTGTTTGGAATCTTTTTTTTCTTTTTTAGGAGAAAGGGAAGGGGAAAAAGAAAAATGCTTTCTTTAAAGACAAGTGTGAATAACAAAGACATAGAGCTGACCTGAAACATCAACTGAAGAAATGCAGCTGCTGTCCCCCACCTCATTGTGCACCTCAAAAGTATACAAGCCCCTGTCTTCCCTGTCTGCAGAAAAGACTTTCAAAGTGGATATATTGTTGAAAAAGGTAATTTGGTATTTGCGGTCACTCCTGAGTTCTCTGCCATCTTTGTACCACTTGGTGATAAGTTCTGGTGTTCCTCCTACTTTGCATTCCAATGTAAAAGGATTGCCAGCCATTACTGTGATCGGCTCAGTTTTCTCTAAGATGACTGCCGGTTCTGAAACAGGAAGGTAAGGGTCAGCGTGTCACCAGGATATCTACCCACAAAACAGTGAGGACATGGTATATGCAGAAAACAAAGGCTGGTAAAGGCAATTGTGCAAGCTGTAAGATATAGTAGTTGTGAAGCAGGCTATACCCACCTAGGACTTGTAAAAAGGCAGAGCACTCCCGCATGCCAGCATCATTTTTGATCTGGCAGATGTACTTCCCAACATCAGCTCCTTCTGCACTGGCAATCTCAAGAGTTGCAATGTTGTCCATAAACCACATTTGGACATTTTCACTCTCCCTAATAACTTCACCCTTGTCCTTGAGCCAGATGACAGAAATCGGTGGGGATCCTTCCACCACTGCCTGAAGGGCTGTTGGCTCCCCAACGAAGATTGCGGTGTCACTCAGCTTCTTGGCGAAGCGTGGAGGTTCTGATTGCAAAAACAATGAGGCAGAGGAAGGTTAATGATACATGCCTGCTTAGAAGAGAGACACAGCCAGGAGATCAAGAAGAGAGGGTGGTGATGCTGTTGATCCTCCAGCATACAAACCTTTGAATTTCACTGGGCAGATACAAGTGTCGCTTCCCACCTCATTCATAGCTTTGCACTGATATTCTCCAGTATCTTGAGCTTCCAGACTGAGAATATGAAGACTGGCAACGGAGTGCTTTGCTGTCACCTTGAACTTCTTGCTGCTCCTGACCTGCCTGCGGTCCTTGAACCAAGCAACCTCAAAGGGTGGAGTCCCTGCTATCTCACACTGGAGGATAACATCTGAGCCTTTAAGTGTGTCAACAGGGCTTGGCACCTTGCTAAAAACAGGTGGTTCTATAAAAAAAGAATCACATATGATGTGTGAGCCTGCTTCCCCGGGTGGGTTTCTGGATAATAGCAGGAGGCAACATATTCAGGAAGGGGGCCTATACTTAGTCTTGTAAACCCATATTTAGCTTCCAAATATGTGGTGTCACCTCTAAAAAATGCTGAGTCCCTGGCATCTCCCAGCAAGCCAACCCAGCACTTGGACACTCAAGGGCAGAAATATGATGCTTCTGCACCTGTTTGGAATCAGTGTTCAGTGCCCCTCCCCAAAAGCCACTCTCCAGGACCACATTCCAGTTTTTGCCCGCCTCTTTACAGTCATGAAAGCTACCATCAGTGAGGCTCAGCAACATAGCCTCCTCTTCCGTCTTAAATTTCATTCCTGCCAGGATCACTGTGTATAAAGAGGAGGCAGAGGGGTGGCTGTACAGTATGCCCAGCTTCCTCACCATGGCTGGTGTTCATGTCCATGCTCCCCTTGAGGTCTGACAAGCTTGCCTTATTCCGCTTGTAATTGACTTAAAGGAGAAGACAAGGGAACCGCTGCACAATGCTGAACACCCACCACTATTTCCTGCCTCATCTCTGCTGCTTAAACACAGCAGCATTTGAATGTGAGAGTAGCTGGAGAGAAACTGCCCCAGCAGCCACCAACTGCCATGGCAGCAGCTCCCTGTCCAGGGGGATGTGCAGCTGGAAGATGGCCCAGAAGCCAAGGATTCTGGTAGTGTGTGGACCCATGCCGCTAACCTTTCACTGTGACTGAAGTGCTGCAGCTGGCTGTGCCAGCAGAGTTCTGGGCTTCACATATGTAATCACCAGCATCTTCAGTGTTGGCATCCAAGATGGTTAGTATTGCCACGGAGTCTACAAAGGACATGTGGAGCCTGTCGCTCGCCTGGAGTGCCTGATCGTTTTTGTACCACACGGTTCTGATCTCTGGTGTGCCACTGATTTTACATTCAAGTTGAACTGTGTCCCCCTGCTTCACGAACCGCAAAGCTTCAGGCTTCTTGATGAACTTGGGAGGTTCTGCAGAACAGAGTAAGAGTGACAGTATACCTGTTTGCCATATGAAATCTACAGTGCTGAGAAAGAGTTATGGGGAGCACAAGAGTATTGCAGCACAAGAAAGTAAGCTTGCTATAGCAGTTGGCTGTATCCCCAACCAGAGTTTCCTCTCAAGAAAGACACAGAAAAGAAGGCAAACACAGCAACTAAAACTGCGTTCTGCCAACTCTGGAGCCTAATGTGTCATCTGGAACTGTAAAAACACAAGAAGGACAATTGCAACACCCAAGGGAAATTTTTCTGTTACATTTTATGGGTCAAAATATCCCCAGGCCAGCATGAAAGATTTGACAAGCCCTTCACCCATAGGAGCAGCGAAATAGGTAGGAATAGTTTCACTTGCTTAGAAATCTTTAAAGCATATTTCTGCATGAAGAATTTAAGTGATTCATAGTCTAGATTAAATCAGCATTTCAGAACTCCAACTGAAATCCTTAGCAAAGTTGATTGTCACCAATGCTGGCCTACAGATGCAAAGTAGTTGTATTTACTGTATCACCATTTTCCACATAGTACTTGCTATGTGCAAATACCACTCTGACTGTAGTTTAAGCACTAATGACAAAGTAAAAAGTAGGGTGAGTCCAATTCCCCATTCAAAGAGCTTCACAAGGGGGCCTTTCCTTTTGATGATTTTGCAGGCACACAAGGCTTCTACTGTCATGCGGTATGACAGGAGAAGCTCACCACATGTCTGCTTTCTGGAAAACTGCTTTCTAATAATTCCAAACTGAAAAGGGTGGAAGATGAAACTCAGTAACAAAGAGGTCTGTTTACCCAAGTAAAAGAAAACAAACAAACGAAGGTGACTTAATACCTTTGACACAGAGTTGGGCTGAGCAAAAGTCTTTACCAACTTCATTACTAGCTTGACAAGTATATTGGCCAGAGTCTCCTTTACCCACTCTTAGCACACGAAGGTGAGCCGTGTTGGCTACAAATGAAATATTGAAGTTTCCTCCAGTTCGGATCTCCCGACCATCCTTGGACCAGGTGATATGTATTGGCTGAGCTCCAGTAACATGGCATTCAAAGTCAGCACTTTCTCCAAAAGGCACATCAATAGATTCTGGCTTGGTGTCAAACACAGGTGCTTGCTTGGGTTCTAGAAACACAAGAAAACCATGTAATACCCATACTTCATGAAAAAACTAACCTAACACACTGATACCATTGCATGCATGAAACAGGAAGGGGTAGCCTGTGGTCCAGGCAAAAGTTTTGTAAGCCAACACACCTGCCACTGTGAGCCTAGCACTTGAGGTGGCAGTGCCCACAGCATTGGTGGCTGTGCAGGAGTACTGCCCAGTATGATTCATCTCAGTTCGCACCAGTTGCAGCACTGCAACATTATCTACAAAGGACGTGTGCACATTGTGGTCATCACTTAGCAGCACACCATCTTTATGCCAAGCCACAGTAATGGGTTCTGAGCCATTGAGCCGACACATAAATTTAAGGGGTAATCCAACAGGGTGCTCGATGTCCTTTAATTTTCTTGCAAAGGAAGGTGGTTGTTTGCGCTCTAGAAGAAAGCAGGTAAAGGATAAATACGCCCCAGGAAACAGGTTTTTTTACATAATATTATAAGAGAAAAAGAATTTGTAGCAAGTTAATATAAAATCATCACCTTGAACTGTCAAGAGAGCCTTTGTAGATGTAGTTCCTACACTGTTTTCCGCCTTGCAGATATATTCTCCACTGTCATTGCTAACTGCTTTGTTGAAGATAAGTGTAGCAACGTTGTCTTTAAAGAACACTTTGTACTCAGGAGTAGACCTGAGTTTTGTATCGCCTTTGTACCAAGACACAGTGATTTCTGGTGTTCCACCAACACAGCATTGCAATGTTGTGTAATCCCCAACTGACACCTCAAGAGATTCCAAGTGTGTAACAAAATAGGGAGGTTCTAAAAAAGAGAAGCATTTAGGCTCATTATAGTGCCAGGCTCTGTAAGGCTTACACTTGAAAGAACAAGCAAGAAAAAGAAGCAAAGGGAGCACACACCTAGTGTAGAGACTACAGCCCCACAAACATCTTTTCCTGCCTCATTTTCAACATGGCAAGTGTATTCTCCTGCATCCTCTTTGGTGCTGTCGAGTATTTCCAGGATACAGGATTTCTCTGTGGTGGTGATGCTACACTTCTGAGATTGAGTGATGGTGTAGCCATTCTTCTTCCATGTCACAGAGATGGGCAGGCTGCCTGTGTAAGTGCCCTCCAGGATGATGGGCTTGCCAGGCTCTACGTACTGGTCACTCAGTTTCTTCACAAAGATTGCTGGCTCTAACAAAGAGTAAGATCACAAATGTTGAGCGCAACAGCACTAATGGGGGGAAGAAAACAATGTTTTCAGGTAAATAGAGAGATGCTATCTTTACAAACCTTTTACTGTAAGGTGTGTTGTACAATTTGCCCTGCCAGCATCATTAGTCACTAGACAAGTGTATTCTCCGCTTTGGAGAGGAGTTACATCAAATAACTCAAGCTCCACAATGGAGTCCTCCAAGTAGATATTGCATTTGTCCCCTGGCACAAGCTCATTGGACCCTTTAAACCAGTTCACCTTAAAAGGTGGGGTTCCTCTGATAACACATGTAAAAGTGATGCTTGTGCCTGGCAAGACATCCAGAGCCTCTGGTGTCCTCTCAAAAGAAGGTGGTTCTAAACACACAAGAGAAAAAGAGAGGTAAGACAGATTGCCACAGCATAATCCTGGCATTTCCACACACCTACTGAAGATAAAGAAAACAATCTTTATTTTCCCCATCAATAATTTTCCCCAAGTATATTTACAAAAGACCATAGGTAATGTCAAGAGAGAAAGAGAAAAGAATAGGTTAGAGAGCTTCCTGACCACCATATACTGACCTTGTACGGTCAATACAGCACTGCATTCATCTGAACCAGCTATGTTGGTGGCTTTGCAGGTGTAAGTTCCAGCATCTGAGTCACTCAGTGAATTCACTTCTAAAATACAAAGGTTATCTGAAAAGGAGATTTGATGTTTTTCCCCACTAACTAACTTAAGTCCATTTCGGAACCAAGCAACAGAAATAGGAGGTGAACCCGACACTTTGCATTCCAGCAATGCTGAGGAACCCAGGACACAAGGAGTTTCCTTCAATTTTCTTGTGAAAGAAGGAGGAATGATTCGATCTGCATAAGAAAATATAATAAATCCATTGTTAGAAAGAAAATGAAGGAAGGAATGGGAGAAAGGAAGGAGAACATGACTGATCAAAAGTTTTTGTAAAAGACACAAAACCAGCTACCCAACCAACCTAAAACATCAACTGATGCTGTGCAACTGCTTTTCCCCACGTCGTTCTGCACTGCAAAAGTGTACAATCCAGCATCTTCCTTTTCTGCATCCATAATTTTAAGTGTAGATACTTTATTGAGGAAAGTAATTCTGTATTTCTGGCTGCTGGTCAGCTCTTTGCCATCCTTGAACCAGCCAGTGGAAAGCTCCGGTGTGCCTGCCACTTTGCACTCCAAAGTACAGGCGTCTCCTATAGTAACTCTCATTGGTTCTGCTTTCTCTACAATGACTGCAGGCTCTAGAAGGAGAGATGGGTAACATGTATAGTGAACACAGGAATTAAGTAGTATTAGCTGTAAGTATTATAGCATTGTAAGATGGGGTTTACACATTTGATTCTAGGGATATCCCAGGGTTTTGGGTTGGGGAATTCTTTAGCTCTTCTTTTTTTTACACCCTTTATTCTACCCTAAACTGGAGATTTCAGATGCTCTCCAAAATAAAGTAAATATATTTTTAAACTCCTAGGAGAGAAACACAACTGTTCATCCCTCTCTAAGCAGACATGAGCAGAAGACATGACTTAGAAATCCAGTCAATTGGATCCCATAACCATCTAGAGGCCTGTGGTTCCTCTCACCCCTATACTTGGACAACTGAAAGTAAGGAACCTGTCTACTGCTTGTTGGGGATACAAGAAATCTCTGTTTTGATTGTTGTATACTCATGGGAATAAGCAAATCATACAGCTGACACTAAACAGACAAGTTCCTAACTTAAAAAAAACAACCCTATTATGAACCTGTGCTTTTTACCAACCTAGAATACTTAAGGTAGCCATGCACTCTCGACTTCCAGCATCATTTCTGATTTGACAGATGTATTTTCCAGCACTGCTGCTCTCTGTGCGCACAAGTTGTAAAGTTGCAATATTTTCCATAAATGTGATCTTCGTGTTTTCACTTTCTCTAATAATTTCCTCTTTGTCTTTAAGCCACTGCACAGAAATTGGCTGGGAGCCCTCCACTCTTGCTTGTAACTCTACTGGTTCACCGACCACAACAGTCACGCTGTTTATTTTAGTCAAGAATTTTGGTGGTTCTGAAGAAAAAATATGCAGTTATAATCAATACTTACAGTGTCTATGCAAAGCAGAGCAATGCAGTGTCATTGGGACCACTGCAGAAGGCATATCACATGTGCCAATACTTTACCTTTCAGCTTCACAGCGCAAAAACAAGTGTCGCTTCCTACATCATTCTGTGCTTTGCACTGATATTCACCCACATCTGCAGCTTCAACACTAAGAATGCGAACGCTGGTATGGTAGTTTTTGGCTGTAACCTTATACTTCTTACTACTGCGGATTTGCCTCCTGTCTTTGTACCAGGTAACGTCAAATGGTGGTGTTCCTGAAATCTCGCATTCCAGGCTAACCTCAGTTCCTTTGAGCATGTCTACTGGAGAGGGCTTCCTGCTAAAAACAGGAGGTTCTAACAAGGGAAGAAAGGAACATTTTTAGAAAGGAGCCTGGAGCTATTTGACCAACAAATTATTTACTGATACCAGCTTCTACACAATGAGACAGCTCTGAAAATCAACAGAATGGGCAAGGACTTTCCTCATTTTCTGGGCACATTATGAAATAATCTTGCAGGTAGCTGGCATCCAGAGCTCTTAGCTCATCTGTAGAAAAGGTAAACAGAAGGGTGGCCCTTGGCAGAGAGGGTACAGGCTGTCTCAGACACAGGGTGTAAAACTGATACTGATTAGTCTGGGTCTGTTCTTTGTATTTCAGCTCCTTGATACAGCAGTTCCCACTATGATCTGTCCTGGATGTTGACAGTCATAGAACTAGGGATCACCTAACTTAGGACCCATCTGCATTAAGAACATCTCTGTTGTTCAGGCACTGATAGAGGGGGTGAGGGAGCATCAAGAAACAAACATGACATGAAGAAAAAGGCAGTCCTAAAATAAGACATTAATCTCCTGTTCTTGTCATCAGGGAAAGCCATCAGGGAAAAATAGGATGTAGTCAAGAGAACAAGAGGACAGCTAACCTTTCACTGTGACTTTGGTGCTACAGCTGGCCTTGCCGGCGGGGTTCTGAGCTTCACAGATGTAGTCACCACTGTCATCAGTACTGAGATAATTCATTTCAAGCACGGCCACGGAGTCAATGAATGATGTCCGGAATTTTTCACTGGCAACAATTTCATGGTCATTTCTGAACCACACTACTTTCATCTCTGGAGATCCACTTACTTTGCACTCAAGCCGGGCTGAGTCACCCTGCTTAACTACTTTTGCCGCCTCTAGCTTCTTAGCAAACTTGGGTGGTTCTAAAAAACCAGAAAAAGTGGAGTCAGGAAGGTCTGAATTAATACTGGAAAGAAAAGAGAAGGGGAAAGAATCAAAGAACTGTGGGTTGCAAACACAGGGTAGGGAATTCACTTGAAGATGTATCAATATCACTGAGGTGGGCTTGGCAAAAAAAGGAAGAAAAGAAATAGGCGAAAAGACTGCAACACAAGAAAGAAGGCACACCTGTCACCATCAGTGTTGTAGTGCAAGAGTCACTGCCAACGTCATTTGAAACATGGCAAGTGTAGCGCCCACTCCTAGAAGTATCCACTGAATAGAGGGTTAAGAACCCAGTTGACCCTTCAATCCCAATGAAACAAGTTGGACCAGATACAAGTTCTAAGTCTTCTTTGAACCACTTTACTGTAAAGGGTGGTGTTCCTTTTAGTGTAGCCTTAAATTCCACTGTGGAATCTGGGATGGCTTGCTGGCTTTCAGGTTTTACTAAGAAGCTTGGTGGCTCTGCAGTTTTCAAGAAAAAGAAATATTCAGTTACATCAGAAATGTCTTCATTGGAAGAATGAAGAAAATTAATAAGGTAAGCATGGAGACCAAGTTTTCAGCGTTTACATTAAGAGGTACAAGAGTGTTATGTTAACGTAAGATTTAAGGTATTTTCCCAGCATCCATCACAAACAAGTAGCAAAAGAGTTTCAAACCTTTCACAGTCAGGACGGCACTGCAAGAATCGTTCCCAGCAACATTAGAGATACTGCATGTGTAATTTGCACTGTCTGCCAGTTCCAGATTAGCAATCTCCAGTGACATAGTGTTCTCATGGCACAGGCTTCTATATTTTGCGCTGTCAGTTATCTCTTTTCCATCCTTAAACCATTTTGCAGTAATGGGGAGTGACCCAGAGACTTTGCACTCCATTTGAATAGAAGATCCCGGAACGGTATCCTTTTTGGTTAGTTTTTTGATAAATGCAGGAGGAATTGATTGATCTGCCCAACACAAAAAATGGCAAAAACACACTGGTTACCTTCTTGCCTATCTTTCACAGAGATTATAACTTTTTCATTCCTCCCTGCTGGATTGGTGAATTTGCCAAATGACAATACAAACCTAGCACAGTCAGAACAGCTTCACAGGTGCTACTTCCAAAGTCATTTTCAACCTTAAAACTGTATGTACCACTATCCTCCTTTGATACAGGTTCAATTCTGAAACTGGCCACATTGTTTTCAAAGCTCATTGTGTAGTATCTACTGGGCAGGAGTTGTTTGCCATCTTTGTACCATCTTATTCGGAGCTCTGGTGTCCCAGCCACAGTACACTCCAAAGTCACAGGGTCTCTTTCAGTGACTTTAAGTGATTTAGGCTTTTCTATGATCCGTGCAGGCTCTGAGGTATAAAGTATATAAAAATAGCAGTTAGCTATATAGATAGAGTACTGACTTTCCAAGTACTCATCAAGGATGAGCTTGAAGGGTCACACCTTGTACACACCTTGTACAAAAAGCAAAGCAAAACATTTCTCCGTGCCAGATTCGTTCTTTGCCTGGCAAGTGTACCTTCCTCTGTGGCTGAGATCAACATTGGTAAGTTCCAGTGTGGCCACGCTGTTCTCAAAGGTAATATGGTGGTGCTCATCATCTTCTAGCATTTTCTCATCTTTTATCCATGACACAGATAAGGGTTGAGCACCAGCTACAACGCACTGGAAGAATGAAGTACCTTTCAAAATGCTAGTGATGTTCTCCAGCTTCTTGATGAAGGATGGTGGTTCTGTGGTGTGAGGTTTTGTTTGGTTGGAAGAGAAGTCATGGAAAGGGAAAGGAGGAAAGAGAGATCATATAAAGTCATCCTAGTCACTACAGTTTAGCTAGAGCATACAATATTGTGGGTATGCTTCCTAAAGGACTGACCTTTCAAGCTGAGCCTTGTGCTGCAAGAACAGCTCCCACCTTCATTTGATATAATACACTGATATTCACCAACATCTGAGACATCACAGTTAGTCACATTAAGGGTAAATACTGATTCTTTGATGGAGATGGCATATTTCTTGCTGCTGAACATCTCCTTATTGTTCTTCAGCCACTTCACCTCAAATGGAGGAGTACCAGTCACCTCACACTCAAGTATGGCTTCCAAACCCTTCACTACCTCAGTGGGACGCAACTCCCGAACAAATGTTGGAGGTTCTACAAAGAGGAATGAAGAGAAAGTAAACAGTAACGTTGAATGGTTTTGAGGGAAGAAGAAGTCTCCCCTACTCCATCACCCCAGTGGATGTGACTGGGGTGGCATAAACGCCAAGAAGTTCAAAACAAACCTTTTACTTTCAGCTCGATGCTGCAGCTCTCACTACCTGCATCATTGTGGGCTTCACAAACATAAATCCCACTATCTGACACTCTGGCTTGAGTTAATTTCAAAGTGGCTAAACCGTCTATGAAGGAGATGCCATATTTAGCATGGTCAGTCACTTCGTTCCCATCCAGGTACCATGTTATGTGGATCTCTGGTGTGCCTACTACCTGGCACTCGAAAGTGGTGGATTGTCCTTCACGCAAAGCTACTACAGAAGTTGGCATCTGAATAAACCTGGGGGGCTCTAGAAGACGGACAGAAAAGGTGAGGCTTTTTAATATTCAGGTGGCTTAAAGAAATACAAGGGTTTCCTACCCCCTCCCTCCAAATTGCACAGCAAAATCAGAAGCACGAGAACACTGAGTTGCACACCTTTTACAGATAAAGTTGCTTTGCAAGTTGCAGTCCCCACATCATTGCTTATCTGACAAGTGTAGTTCCCAGAGTCAGATGTCCTAGCTGAGAAGAGCTCCAGTACACTAGATGTGTCATCCTTCCAGACAGATCGATTGGCTCCAGAGAGGAGCTCTTGGCTGTCTTTAAACCACTTTATCTGCAGAGGAGTAGAGCCTTTCACCAGTGCTTTGAACTGAACCCTAGCATTGGGCACAACCTCTTGGGACTGGGGTTTTTCTACAAAATATGGTGGTTCTGTAACATATAAAAAGGAAGAAAGAGGATTACTCTGAGACAGGAGAATTCCAAAATTATGAAGGAAAGACCTAACACAAGACAAAGAAGGAACTCAAACCTTTGACTGTTAAGAACCCACTGCACTGGTTGCTTCCTGCCTTATTGGTTGCTTCACAAGTGTAAGAGCCACTGTCTGTGCCTTCCAGTTTATTGATTTCCAGAAATGCAGTATTATCATGGAAAGAGTATTTGTGCTTTTCACTTGCTGTTATTTCTTGGCCATCCTTGTACCACTGGATACTTATGGGATGTGAACCAGACACTATGCACTCCAGATGGACAAAAGACCCCTTAATGCTGTCCATTTTCTTGAGCTTTTTGGTGAATTTAGGTGGTATAATGAGATCTATCCAAGACAGTAAAAAAACAAAGTATGAAATTCAACCTTGATCGTGGCAGATGTGAGTTCAGGATAAAATGTATTTTATATAAAAATAATGATAAAAGAGAGCCCATACACACCTAGGACATTAATGCTGGCAGAACAGCTACTGCTCCCAACGTCATTGTGAACCTCAAAAATGTATTCTCCACTATCTTTCTTTTCTGCATAAAGCACCTTTAGGACAGAGACAGTATCTGTAACACTGATCTTATATTTTGGGCCTAGCGTCAATTCTTTGCCATCTTTGAACCATTTGGCTGTAATATGTTTCGTTCCCGAAAATTTACACTGCAAGGTTGCTGGATCTCCCTCAGTCACATCTATTGACACGGCCTTGTCCACGATTGTAGCAGGTTCTGTTGTAAACAGGGAGATAGAGTGTTAAGAGCATTCTGTATAAACCACCAACGAACAGTCTGAGATCACTGCAAACCCTCAGGGTAGGACCAACCTTTGACAGTCAGCAGAGCAGAACACCTCTGAATTCCTGCCTCATTTTTAGCCTGACAGAAATATTTCCCATCATGTTTCAGTTCAATAGACCTCACCAGAAGAGTGGCAACATTGTTGACAAAAGTCATTTTGATATTGTTATCTTCAATCACTTCATCATTGTCTTTCAGCCAGGACACAGTGATGGGCAAGGAGCCTTTAATAGCAGCCTGAAACACGACCGTTCCCCCTCGAAGGGAACTAATGTTTTCTATCCTCTTTACAAACTGTGGGGGCTCTGGCAGGAAGAAAATGGATATATGGATATGTAAGTATGAGGCTGGTGCATGACAGTGTGGCATGGAAACCACACTGCGATAAGAGCGTGCTAGTGGCATTCTGCACCTTGCACTAACCTTTCAGTGTGACCTCTGAACTGCAGAAGCAGCTCCCGACATCATTTGTTACTCTACACTGATACTCGCCAACATCAGAAGCATCAAACCTGAAAACGTGGAGGCTAATCAAAGATTTTTCAATGCTTATTCTGTGTTTCTTACTGCTCCGCACGGGTTTATCATCTTTCACCCAAAACACTTCAAATGGAGGTGTGCCAAGCACCTCACACTCCAAAACGACATCAGAATCCTTCAAGACTTCCATGGATTGAAACTCCTTGCTAAAATAAGGTGACTCTACAGTGCAAAAGAGAGAGTTCAGTTGTATTAGTCATGCTTTCAAAGCCTGTAAAACTGTACTGAGTTTAAAGAGACAAACTGTGTGGCTGGATGTCACACACACCTTTGATTGTAACAACACTACTGCAAATATCTTTCCCAGCATCATTTCTGGCCTCGCAAATGTATTCCCCACTGTCTTCAGTCTCAGCCTCTATAACGTGGAGTACTGCCAAGGACTTTGTAAAAGACATTCTGTATTTGTCACTCTCTTTTAGCTCTCTATCATCCTTGAACCACGTGATTTTAATCTCAGGAGTACCAGTGACTTCACATGTCAACTCAGCATATCCACCTTTCTTTACCAAATGGGTTGGCTCTAGCTTCTCCTTGAAGGCAGCAGGTTCTGTGGATTTAAGAAGAGTGTTCAGGATAAAGAAGGCAGGAAAGAGTGTTACTGGGTCAATCCAGCATCTGAAAGTTTAAAAGAGAGGAAGAATGCAAACCTTTTACAAACAAGTTTGCACTGCATGATACTGAACCAGCTACATTGGAGACTTTGCAGGTGTATTTTCCCGAGTCTGTTGGTTTGACTGCGTAAAGTTCCAAGTAACTTGCTAATGCTTCTGTCATGATGTAGCAGGCTCCTCCCATCACCAGCTCAGTATCACCTTTAAACCATTTCACCGTCAGTGGTGTTGTGCCTTTAAATGTGCCTTTGAAACGTACAGTTGATGCAGGCAGTACATCTTGGGACTCTGGTTCTACAATGAAGCTGGGTGGCTCTAGATTTTGTTGAGAGGAAACAAATGTCAAGAGTGAGACACATGGCCTCCACTTTGGGAAGAAAAGTATTATCAAATGAAAAACAAAATTCCAAGAAATTTTAAACAAATTGCCAAACCTTTTATAAACAAAGTGCTACTGCTCTCTTTGCTACCAGCAGAGTTTGTGGCTCTGCAAATGTAGACCCCAGCATCACTTGCATCTAGGTGTTTTATTTCCAAAGATGCAGAGCCTTCTGCAAAGTGTACTGTGTACTTGGCACTTGAAGTGATCTCAGTGTCCTGCTTAAACCAAGAGACAGTCATTGGAAGAGAGCCTGAAATCTTGCAGTCTAGGTGGCATGACGTGCCAATGATGCTGTCAATATTCTTCAGGGGTTTAGTGAAGAAGGGAGGGAGAGTGCGATCTGTTGAGAGTGAAATACATGAAAGAAACAAACAAATGAGAAAACCAGGCACGCCGTTGTGCTTCTGGCTCTCTTGGGCTCAGAGCAGAGTAGCAGGGCTGTTTGCAAGGAGTCAGTACCAACCTAGCACCGTGAAGCTGGTAGTACAAGAGCTGATGCCCACATCATTGGATATCTCAAAGGTGTACTCGCCACTGTCCTGCAGCTCAGCGGCATAAAACTTGAGCTGGGCAATGTTATTTTTAAAGCTGATCCTATATTTTTTGCTGGCAGGTAGTGGTCTTCCATCTTTGAACCATTTGGTTTTTAGCTCTGGAGTGCCTGTGACAGTGTACTCCAAAATGGCTGGCTCCCCTGCTGTTACCTGGATCATTTCAGATTTTTCAATGATTTTGGCAGGTTCTACAACAGAATTAAATAACTGGTGTTAAGGACAAAAAGAACTTGCTCTTCTCAGGTGGGAGACAATGCAGGGATCACAGCACTACTCCACTGACCTTTCACTGATAGTTCACCAAAGCAGGACTGAGTTCCTGCATCATTCTCAGCCACGCAGGTGTACTTCCCACCAGAGCTCAGCTGGACACCAGTAATTTGCAGCGTTGCTAGACCGTGTTCAAATGTCACTCTCACTTTGTTATCATCTTGCATAATGTCTTTGCCCTTCATCCACACCACAGAAATAGGCTCTGACCCTTTCACCACAGCCTTTAACGTAATACTATCTCCAGCCAGAGCTGTTACATTTTCAATTTTCTTAACAAAAGATGGTGGTTCTAGTTCAAAGAAAAGAGACAAGAAGAAATACTCATCTTCTACCACATCATCCCATGGAAGCCACTGCCTAAAGACAGTTATATGAGACAGTATGTGAAGTACGTGGTGCAATTCATCTAAAAAGCTGGCAAGAAAAGAGCTGCATTCCCCCGCTCAGGACCCCTTTAAGCTCAATTCAAATTCACGGGTTTGGTGCCAGATAAGATATACACAGAATTTTAAGAGAAGAAGATACTCTCCCCTCCCCACCCTTCCTAGAAACCCACAAATCCAAAGAAAAGACATTTTAAGAAATGAGAAGTTCTTGCCAACCCCTTCAGTAAGTGGAGTTTTCTCTCTCCCACTGACCTTTCAAGATGTACGTTGCACTGCATATGCACTTCCCAACTTCGTTAGCTATCACACACTCGTATTCACCGACATCCGCACTATTAAATGAGGACACCTCCAGAGAAATTACAGCTTTCTGAGAGGTCAACCTGTATTTTTTACTACTGCGGATCTGTTTCTTGTCTTTGTACCAGCTAATCTCAAATGGTCCAGTACCAGCAACCTCACACTGAAGAACGGGGTTTGTTCCCTTCACTATCTCTGCTGGTTCAAGTGTTCGGATGAAAGATGGAGGCTCTATAAAAGCAGCAAGAAATAATTAGTCAATCATGCCAAAAATAAAAAGAAAGAGATGTTTTCTTCTCAAGAATGTGGCTGGCAGCAGCAAGAAGAACAGACCTTTGACAACTACTTCGGTGGTGCAGCTGTCACTTCCAACCTCGTTTACAGCTTCACATGAGTAGCTCCCACTGTCATCAACTTTCATCTCCAAAATATCTAACACAGCCACAGAATTGACAAAGGACATCCTGTGTGTGTTGCTTTCACAGATTTCCTTATTGTTCTTGAACCACGTAACCTGTATTTCAGGAGACCCTTTGATTTTGCATTGAAGGCGTGCAGAGTCACCTGGAGTCAGTAAATAAGATGGATCGACCTTCTTCACAAAGGATGGCGGTTCTAAAAATGGGAAGAAAAAGAAAGAAAGGGGGAAAATGGGAAGGAAGGGGGTAGGAAAGGGAAAGTAGAAGGAAACGGAAAGGGAAAGGAGAAGGAAAAGGAAAAGAGAAAAAGGAAAGAAGGCTGAAATACAAAGGTTTGAAAGATTGGTTCCTAGCGCAAGAACAAAACATGACTTCAGAAAAAAATTAGCATTTCTGCTGAAGCTGCAGTTCTTGAGGTTTCCTCTGACATCTCTGTCCTGCATACAGGAGCAATTCTTGGATTTGGCCAGTGAAAGAAACACTGAAGCACCACACAGTGCACTGGGAGACAGCAAGGGAAATGAGCAAGAGGTGAATAGACCTGATGGCAGGTCTGAGAAGAGTTCATAGTGTGACTTCTGCCCAAAGAAGCCTGCAAAAGAAGAAATAGGGAACCCAAGAAGAGAAAAGTAAAGGGGGCATAGGACTACCTTACCTCTGACTGTGACGCTGGCAGAAGAGGAGCTGCTTCCTGCCTCGTTTGAAGCAGTGCACACATAATGGCCTGAATCCTTGAGCTTAGCCAAAGGAATCTCAAGTGAGGCTATTTTGTCTTCAAAGTAAATCTTATAATCTTTGCCCGGAGGAATTTTGTTTCCATCCTTTGTCCACCCTACTGTTACTTTCCTGTCTTCATCTACCTGACATTCAAGACGTACTTTTTTATTGACTGCTGACTGCACTGACTGCAACACTTTAATGAAGTGAGGCTTGTCTATAATGATCAATTCAGCCTGGCAAATGTCAGCCCCAAACTTGTTGGAAGCTTTGCAAGTGTAAACTCCTCTGTCACTGGCGGTGAGAAGGGAAATTTCTAACACATGTTTATTTTCGACTTTGGAGATTCTGTGATGGTCTGAAGGTGAAATGGTCGTGCCATCTTTTTGCCAGGCGACGTCGATGACTGGAGTGCCCAAAACAGTACACTGGAGCTTGGCACTTTTGCCCACAAAAGTAGTGATAGATTCAGGTCTGGTAAGAAACGTTGGTGGTAACGCTTCTGCAAAACAAAGGGGTTCAATGTTATCCAGAGGTGAGGACCAGAGCTTATGCTCTTTCTTTACAATTGCCAGGGACAGAGAGTATGAGGGGCCAGTTAGTCACTGGACACTCTTAAGCAAAAGAATCCAGCAGTGAAGGAAGTAAGAGGCGTTAAAGATGATGAATTTTGCCTTTTGGGTTTGTACTTCTTGGGTCTGTATATTGCTTCAGAGCTTGAAGGCAAATGCCTTTTCTGGAGAGTCTCTGGAGGAATGTACAGACTAAAAGGAAATAAACCAAAAGCTCGAACTCCCCCCCCACCAAGACTGACGTGTTTGTGCACCATTCCCTCAAGATGGACAAGTTTGCATGCATTTCACAGTTTGTGCATCTTTCTTTAGTCTCTAGCATCTGGCACTTAGTAAAGACCACATAAAGACTCCTCCCATAAAGAGAAAATTCAATGTAAAAACAAAATCACTGTATGCTAAGAGCCGTAAAGGTGGTATTTTGGATTTAAAAAAAAAAAAAAAAAAAGGAAAAAAAGATGATAATTGTATAGTTCTCAATAGACAAGAAGTTCGAAAACTGAAACAGCTTTAAACCATCTCAAAGTCTTTAAGATCTATTTCCCCAATCACACACAGGTCCCCTCTGGCCATGGCACACAGAAGTTCAGGTATGTGTAGCTGCATAGCCTGCATCGCAAGTATAGCTGCAGGATAAACATAGGGTGCTAAGATAATTGTACAGTTATTATACCAAAGAAATCATATTTGAAAGTGTATGTTTTCTTGTCATCTGGAAGTCAAATAAACTTTCTTCAAGAATGTATTCACAATGCAATCCCATTCTGTTGACAATCTAGTTCCTCCTGCTCTCTCTCTCCCCCTTCTTTCTTGCTTTCTGAAACTTCACACTGATTATGTTTTCTAGGTACAGAAAGCACCTAAAAGCAGCATTTTCAAAAATTATTCCTTCTTCATGCTTATGCCTGCCAAAATTAGGTATGGATTATGTATAACAATGGCAATCAAGGGCCCTACCATAAACATGTGTAAGTATAGCAAAGAAAGCACTACAATATACCAAGATATTTTATGGAGAAGAAGAAGTGCTTGAAAGTCTGTACTTACCACTCACTGTTAAAAGGGCTGTAGAGCTTACACTGCCATGCTGGTTGGAAGCCTTACAGCTATACTCTCCACAGTCAACAACCTGAGGCCTCAGGATCTCAAGCGTGGAAAGGTAGTTGGAGGTGCGAATGGAGTATTTGTCCCCATCATATATCTCTCGGCCGGCTTTGTACCACTGGAACGTGACATTGGGTGCAGTCTCTACCTCACAGGTAAACTTGGCCACATGATTTACAGCCACCTCCACTGGTGTGAGCCTTCTCCTCAGGATCGGTGCGACTGCAATCAGAAGCAGAGAGTAACTCAAAGCCCTGCCTGTGACATTCTAGAAAGTAACAGTGAAGTCACTGACTGAAAAAAAAAAAAAAAAAAGAAAGGTGATTTACTTACAATCTGCATAACGTGACTGTAAAAGAAAAAAGAAATAAAAGCAGTACCAGGCTCAGTGGACAGATGGCGATACGGTACATAGTGACATCAGGAAACACCGTGGTGATACTGGAAAAATCACGTGCAATAGCGAAAAACAACAATGCAATACAAACATCTACCACACTATCCTGGAGCTGTAAGAAATTATGGAGTGAATGAGAAATTATGCTGAAACTGTGCAATGACTACAAAGAGCGAGAGAGGGTGCAGCAGTGAGAAAGGAAGAGCAGGTCCACTTCACAGGCAGCAATGGGAGAAGTGATCGTGATCAAGGTACAGCTTGTCCTGACTGTGCTTGTGTCATAAGAACAGGAAGCAACAAAGTTCCTGACCAAAGACTGGGGTGAGGGAAGTGAGAGACTGCAATCTGGTACAAGGAGACCATAAATCCAGATACAGAGGGAGCCCTCTAATTAGCAGCATGGTGATATTAATATTGTATCTATATCCAAAGATACAGACATAAGGCCGTTTCATTAGTAGAGCAATGCATTAGAAAGACAGTAATTTATCCCCATAATCCAACCTCTTTTAACAACTGTGAGTTTTGCTGCTGTTGCTCTTTTTCCAGCTTGGTTCAGCGCCTCACAGGTGTATTCTCCTTGGTGAGTATCACTGCACGCTCTGCTTATTACTAGTGTGTATGTGTCCTGATCTTGCAAACACTTGAATTTGTCGCCTGAAGACACCAGTTTACCCTCAAAGTACCAGTTCACCTCCCTGACATTTGTTATGACAGACACCAAACTGACACTTTCTCCTTCCTCCACAACTGTGTTGACCAGGTTGCTGTGTATGACAGGATAACTCTCTTTGACCAGCTCATCCTCTAGCTTCCCAGCTTTAGCTTCTAGAACCTTTCTTCTCTCTTCCTCACATATTTCTTCCCTTTTCTGCCTCCCTTTCAATATTTCTGTGGGTGTCTCAAGGGGAACACCCACAGAGCCTACATCAGCAGTGGCTGCAGCTGAGCCCACATCCTTGATTTGACTATGCTCAGTCACAGTGTTGATTACTTGTGCAGACAAAGGCTGCTCCAGGGGTATTTCTGCCTCCATAGTCATCTCAGCTTGCTGGGACTCCAGGTTAGAGGTTTCATCACAGGGTTTTCCTTCTTTGACAAGACCAACAACATGTTCCTCTGCCAGGAGCTGTTTTTCTTCTAGCAGCAAGGGAAATCTCACAGCCTGTCCCTCATGGATTCTTGCAGCAAAGTCTTCCTCTGCTGCTTCCAGGGAAGAAACGGTCTCCAGAGGAAGAGCTTGACCCCCAGTGAAGGCCAGTTCAGAGGCGAGTCTAGGTTCCGCCTTCAGCTCACCTTGCATTGCCTGGAAGCCCTCAAGGACCTGGATATGGTCACCATCTATGGTGCGGCTCTCAGTGGTGCTTGACACCTGTAGAAGGGCTTGGGAAGCCTCTGTCTCCAGAGCAGCCATTTGCTCTGCTGTCTCGGGGATGACCTGCTCTTTGGGCAAGAGTATCTGTGCAGCTACAGTCCCAAGGCAGCCTGGCAGTCGTGTCTCCATTGCTGCAGCAGGCACGACACCCCGGGGGCCAGCAGGGAGGATTTCCAGCAGCTCTGCCAAAAGCTTGCCACTCTCTTGTGTTGTGGCTGCCTGGGTGAGCATCTCTTCAACACTCTGTGCAGCCAGGCAGGCTGGTGGTAGGCTGGGCAAGATGTCCTCCCTGGGCAGCACATGCTCCTCCTGGCTCATCTGGAGCTGAAGGAGGGCCAGGGGCTCCTTCATGGCCTCAAGTCTCAGTGCTCCTTCTGCAGCAGGAAGCTCACCAGCCTCCTCATAAGAGAGGAGACTCTGGTCTTCTGCCACTGCAGAGTGCTTCAAGGCTGGGCTTTGCCTGCAAACAGCATGCTCCTCAGGCAGCACAAGGAGCTCAGCAGAGCACATGGCCTCGCCCAGGGCACTCACTGCCTTGCATGTGTAAAGCCCAGTGTCCTCCTCTATGCACTCCTGCACTGTCAGGGAGCCTGAGCCATCAGGGTGGTGAGCAACAGAACGACGTGCATCAGAGAAAAGCTGTTCACTCCCCTTGAACCACAGCACATCAGGGCATGGCTCCCCAGCCACGGTGTACTCAAAGACTGCGGTGAATCCTGGTGCACACCGCATGCTGTCTGGCTTCCTGGCAAAGCAAGGGACGCCTGGTATCCGCTGACGCACATGGAGGCGGGCGCTGCATGTGGTCTCACCGTGTACATTGCTGGCCACACATGTGTACTCACCCTCATCCTGCGCACCTGCATATGGGAGAATGAGGCTGTGGTTGTTGCCAGCAAACACTACCTTACAGTCCGTAGATGAGGTTAACTTCGTACTGTTGAAAAACCACTGGACTTTGGGTGTGGGGCTGCCAGTAACAGTAACAGACAGCCTAGCTACATCTCCCTGCCAGACTTCAACATTTGAGACCTGTTTTAGGAAAACAGGGGCTTGGCCCCCCTCCATTTTCATCTTTGCTTTGCTGGAATAAACTGGTTTTTCAGGCTCAAATTCAAGTGTTTTTTCTTTATCAGGCACCTGAAGGCCACTGCTGTAGCCTTCACTTCTTCCTTCCTCAGAAGACACAGGAAGAGAGCTAGAGATGTCTGTATGGAAAAAAATTGTTGAATTTTACTAGGATGTTTAAGAAAACACAATTAGATAGCAATAAACAGCAGTTAACAATGAACAGGAGGTCCTGTTGCTGTCAAATACACACCTGCCAAAACCAGCAAGACATGCTGTGGTGTCAGGTTACTTACGAACTTCCTATGTGGATCAACATGGATGTCTTTTTAAAAACCTGACATCACAGTATGGTTTAGGCATGCCCCCAGGGTGTACAGTGCAAGTAACAGTCAAGCAACATTACTCCATTTCACAAATATAATTAAAGTGGTATATGCCACACATATTTGTACGTATGCTCATACAAACAAGTATAGCAGAGCAGTTGTAAGACTCTGGTTTAATTCAAAACCTGCAAAGAAAAAGCAGAATGATAGGATTGGAAAAATAACACAAAATTTTCAGTGCACCAATCCCTCTTCTAGTGCAGTTCATTCATCTCTTTCAACTCTATCTATGTCTAACACGCTAAGATATTACCTCTCCCTTACTAACTTTGTCCTAGTTTTGTCATTAGACCCTTATGCTTACAACATCATTATACTAAAACTGCAAGTTTGCCCCCCTGATTTGATATCACTGATTCAAATCTCTGGTTTTAAATTCCTCCCTATCATAATGCTGAATATTAAAACTCCCACAATACCAGAGAAAAAGAAGACAGAACACTTTAAGGTTTTTCTGTGCCTTGCCTCTGTGAATTTAGACATTTTTGTGTTGGACCACTTTGTTCTAATAGTGGTTTAAAAATTAGAGGAAACAGACATCAAGAACATGTCTGCAGATGCTTGACACTAGAAAGATCGGTGAAATCTGAGACTTCCAGGAAAGGAACAAGCCATCCGTGAAAACCACAGCACAAACTGCACCACCCCCCCCCCCCCCCCCCACCTTTGGAAATCAAATCCTATTGTCCTCACCAAGTCAAATTTGCTCTGTTAAGGCCCATGGTATTTGACACTGGGAAGGTATGAGAGTTGTTAAAAAAGAATAGAAAATATGTGAGTGGATAAATGTCTCCAGTTTAACCTTGAAAATTTTCTCAGTTACAGTGCCTTAAGTTCCAAAACTTATTGTGAGATAATAATTTTTGCTGCACTTCAATAACAACTATAAAGAATAGAATATGCCTTACCCAATTCTTTCTCGCTGGTTTTATCAATGACTAATCTTGCCACAAGTACCATAATAAACATGATATAGCACCGTGCATACAGTGATTAACTGCAGAGAAGAGATGCTTAGGTAAAAAAAAAAAAAAAAGAAACAACAAAAAATTACACCAATCTTTCAGTATTTACCCACCAGCTTTGTTAAAAGAGTAGGGCAGTTTCCCCAGAAATACAATGTGCTAGTGAATTTGAGAATGGGTGGCCATAGTAAAGTATAATAATTGCAGAATGGAATGTATGTTAGCACACATGAGAATGCATTATATACAACAGTTTGGCAAAAATTAATGCACTTTTTTGTGTTCTTATTTATGACAAAAACTATACAGATTATTTTTCATATTTTAGCTGTGTCTATGAAATGAATAAAGTACAAGAAGCAACAGACTTAAATCATTTACATATTTATTTCACGAATTAACCATACATGTTAACATTCAATACACATTGATAACAAACGAACATAATTCATCCTTTTTTTAATTACTCAGTTTGTAGAAATGAAGATGACATTAAAACTGACAATGAAATTGTGAGTTTTATAATTCCTATGAACGCACAAGAGAGATGGTCAGTCATGGCTCTAAAGTCTACCAGTTGCCGCAGGGTAAGTTTATCCAAAACTAGAATTACTCTGGATTTATATCACTGTAGCTTAGATGACACTTTGTTTCTCCATAAGCACATTATAGTGCTCCTGACTAATGTATGAAACTTAAAATAAACTTTAAACTTACATAAACCACCAACACTACTATGCAGGTAGAGATAAAAAGCTTGGCCATATATTTCAGATGTGAATATGAACTTGAATCTGTTTGGCTTAGGGCTCCAAAACAAGTTATGGGCCTGTTTCTACTATAAATTGCATTTCATTTACAGGCAAATTAAACACACTTGCTTGGGACCTAATCAAAGACCTGATTTGGCTCTGGACATAAAAGATTCCTCATGTCACAGCTGACGTAACATCAGACAATTCACGCCAGTTTCCCTAGGGACCTCTGCTGTCTAATGAATCAGTTAGTGCTACACATCTACACAAGGAATGGATTAAGGACACATCATGAAGCAATTCTTTCCCAGCACGATGTTGGATCAGACACTCATGCTTCTCTTTCCTACCACCATTACGTATGAGAAATAACAATTGTCTCTGCTTCCTAACAATGTACAGATCTTAAATGTTTATCATGGGGTATTTACTGGCACGAAACGGAAGTGAGAGACTGGTATTAGCCTGACCACTTCAGTCATTTTTCCTACATCCTGGGTCATTGGAACTTGCCACTCTTGACTTTAAGTTTATCCTGGGAAACACATTTTGGCAAAGCGACCCTTTTGATCAAAAATTGCTATGCCAGGTGAATGACAGGGTGGTCTTAAAAGATTATTGACTTTTTGAGGCATGCTGACCTCAGTGTGAGGACACATCAAACTCAGAAATAAGAACATGCAAGAACATTACTGAATGCACTGAAGGAATAGTTCTTTTATACTTGCTCCTTGTTTCATAAATCACTATGCTCCTTAACGCACTTTGCAAGGCAGCTGATTGACAGCAACTTGTAAATAACTGGAAGAACTTTATAAACAAGTAATCAAAGTAAAAATATTTTTTGCTTAGGGTTGTCGAACTCAAGGTTTCACCTTGGCATATAGGTAACTGGAAAGATGGCACATACATTAGAGAGTTATTTAACTTCTGATAAGCATTAATAATTTTCATACTTTTAACATATTTTTCTTAGTTGTTGTTATATAAGATAGGTTTAGTTCTGATTTATTATGTCAGCTATTGCTGATTCCTCCTCCTACATGTTAGCATCATTTAAATATGAAAATATATACTCACATTGATAACATTAATATAAAAATCTCTTCTGCTAAGAAAATGCCACAGATAACAATTGAATGTATTCTACTTATTTCTGGTCATCTTGACAAATAGCACACTTAACTGTTACTAATTAAAAAAAGAAAAAAAAAAAAAGAGGAGTATGTAGAAATTCCGTTCTAATGTGAAACAAGAACGTTGCATAAAAATCTCTCACTTTTTTACTACTATGTATTTTTATGAATGACACTGGAATATGGGGATAACCGAAGTTATTTTAATTCATTTACAGTTAAATCATTGATTTATTATGCTCCCTCTCCTTTCCCCTTAACTTCTACAGATACAGTACAAAATATGTTTTCATGTTTATTACTTGGTAATAGAGAAAAAAATCCTGTCCAGTCTCTACTAATGCAAAACTTTCATTTTCTTCCCACTGTGTTGCTTTTCTTTGCAACAGCATAATTCCATTGACTTTAAAAAAAAAAAAGTCATTTAGTTCCATGAGTCAGTAGAATGTGACCCACAAATGTAAGAATTTTGCAGTGATAGAAACTGTAAACACAGGATTTGACTCAGTGAGACTCACATTTTCTGACACAATATTGTGAGAAGGGGGAATACCAGTTTAAGGAGTTCTTTCACAGAACTATATCCAAACTAAAGAGCAAGCATAAGTTAGTATTCCATACCTTTAGGTTACAAGAAAAAAGTGATTTCTACATTTTCAGGGGGTTTCTAGCCTGCCTAAATCAATAATGACTGTTACAGGCACACAGGATTATGTACACGAGATGAAAAAAATCAGTCCTACATAAATGAGTGTCAATTACAGTATCTTTATGAGAATGAGTAAGGAGCTTGGAAGGAGCCTGAAATACACCTTGGTGCAGAAAGTGTGCACAAAACCTATGCACACATTAAATCTCACTTAAATTCCCCAACAAAAGCAAGTTTAAATGAGACAAAAATATGCCCACATAGAGTGGTTTTCATCCCTAAAGAGATGAAAAACAATGCCCCTAATATGAGTGCTGCATTTTTACCAGCAGTGAACAACAGCATAAAAACATTTAGTGTTTCAAAAGAGACTCAAATAAATAATGGGAATTCAGTATAATGTTAACACAGCACAGGTCTCAGCCATTCCTGCCCTGTTAGTGGCTACACATTTGTACTGCCCACCGTCACTTTGCATCAAGTTTTCAATAGTAAGGCTATGAGAGCCTCCCTCCTCTTCCTGCACACAGTACCTGTCCCCTTCCAATAACACCCCATCCTTGTACCAGTGGACAGTTGGGTGGGGGGAACCAGTCACAAGACACTGGAAGCATGCTGAGGCACCTAGAAATGTACTGTAGTCAGAAATGAGCTTCAGAAATGTGGGAGCGGCTTCTGTGACCTGGAACTCAAAGCTGCAGCTCTCAGAGTCCTCTGCCCTAAACTCAACCCATTCCTCTTGGGACGGTTCTGCAAAGACGTCAAAACTAATGTTGACACACTTCTCTCCTTCCACTTCCTGCTCTTGTTGAGCCACTGCAAGCAGTTGGATTGCTTTCTCCGAGTCATCTATGTGCGGCTCGAACTCAAACTCCAGCTCTATTGCTGACTGGTCACCTGGACTCACAGTCTTACACAAAACCAAGTCAGACTTCTGGGACCTGTGTCGTTCACTGCCCATCATTGTCTCACTGCTCACATTAGCACTTGCTCCCTGCTGAGCCATGACTATGAGAGAGCCTTTACACATCGCTTCTCCCAACCTATTCATTGCCCAACAGTGATACCAGCCACCATCAGAAGGACCTACTTTTTGGACCTTCAGACTGTGAAGTCCCTCCTTCTGACTCACAACGTACTTCCCTGCCACAGGTGTGACACAGACGTCACCTCTGAACCACTGCACTACTGGGACAGGAGTACCCGTTACTACACACTCAAACACTGCCTCCAAGCCTTCTGTCACCTTGACATCTGAAAAGGGCACAGCAAATCGGGGAGGCATTTCAGTAACTTGGAAATCAATTTTTACATCCTCATTCTCTGCAGCCAAGCCTGCAGCTTGCTCCAACAAGGCAAGTGGAAGGACATCCAGGGAAACAACCATGCTCTTCTTATCTGGGCTAAACTCAGGGCTGGTTATGATTTTGACCTGCTTCTCAAACTCCTTTACCTCATTTTCATCCAGCTCCACTTCCAGGAGGATTTCCTGTGGTGAAGGTGACCTTGAAGATGTATTTTGCTCCAGATCAAAGTGTATTACATGCTGGTGAGTGACAGGGGGTGGCAGTGCTAGTGACCGCCCATCTTCAGACAAAACTTCCACATGAGCGGTACTTTTAGCTTCCCCAACAATGTTCACTGCATGGCACATATACTGTCCTCCATCGGCTTTCTGGACATTAGTGATCTCCAGCACCCACTTATCCCCATCCTTCTCTATCCGCACTCTCTCATCCAGCTCCAACAGAGATTTATTATGATACCACTTCACCCCTGGCTTGGGCACACCCACCACCTCTGCTGCAAAGCTCAGTGTGCTGCCCTCATACAGCCTCTTCCTGCTCAATGCCTTGAGGAATGCAGGTGGCATCTGCCCGCCTGATGGTTCCAGTGCTTCACAGGGGGTCCTAAATACCTCAGCTTGTGGCTGGTCTGAAGGCTGCTGCCTTCTCCCACAGAGGGGGAGCATGGCCAGGGCATCCATATACTCCCCAGTCGGTGTGCGGTAGCACTCTGGTGGCGTGCTGTCCCCTGCTGCAGAGCAGGGTCCCCCAAAGGGTGTGAAGTAGGGCTCTGAGGGTGTGTTGCATTTGGAACCCTCGAAGGATGTGGAGTAGCACTCGGGTGGCATGCTGTACACTAAGCGCTTTTTAGACGCTGTGGAGTTATGCTCGGGTGGCATGCTGTACACTAAGCCCTCTTCAGACTGTGTGGAATAGTGCTCGGGTGGCATGCTGTACTCTGAGCCCTCTTCAGACGGTGTGGAGTAGCGCTCCGGTGGCATGATGTACTCCGAGCCCTCTTCAGACGGTGTGGAGTAGCGCTCGGGTGGTGTGCTGTACTCTGAACCTTCAGATGGTGTGGAGTAGCGCTCAGGTGTGCTAAGTGGTGTGTGGTAGGATGCTGATGAAGCAGTTTCAAAGATCTCCACCGAGGAGGGAGGTGTGTAGAAGCGGTCTGAATCAGGCGACTCCTCTCCGCTTCCACTTTCCAGCTCTATAGACATTTCTGACTCAGGAGAGAAGGGCCTGGTGAGTTCCTGCTGGTTGTTGTAATATTCATAAACCGTGCTGAAGGTTACCTCCTCCACTTCCAGTGAAGTGATGTTCTCTCTCTGGTCCTTCTGAACTGTTCCTTTGAAATCTGGAGTTTTCTGCATCCCAGTTGACCTTAAATACTTGGCCAGGGACAAGTCAGGCTCCAGCTCTGAGGTTTGACCAGCTGTGGGCTCTGGACCTGGTCCTTCTCTGTCCAGGCTGTGCTCAGAGGCTTCCTCAGTGGGAGTTCTCTTCTTATCCCAAGACTCCTTCTTTTGCTCCTCCTGTGCCACAGGATCATCCATTATTAAACCAAGTAAGAGTTGCCCAAAAGAGAAGCTCTTGTTTGTGTTTGGTTCCTGTTGGGTGTCCCTGAGCATCTCCTCAGGGGAATTTGTGCTTTCTGTTTCACAGGTGGAGATGCTCATTCCTGTCTCAAAGATCTTTTCTATCCCAGAACCTTCTTCCTCCTCAGCCTGATGCCCAGCCTTGGGTTTCTGTTCACATGCAGCTTTTTTCAAGTCAGTGATGAAGCTATCGCTTTGGGAGTCTGTGTTCTCCAGTTGTTCCTCAGTCTTCCACATGTGTGTTTCCTCCACTCCTCTTTGGAAATCTGCTGTGGACTCCACCAGAAAACTAAGAATTTGTCCCTCAAGTAAATCCTCCCCATAGACATTCAGCTCTGACTCATTAATTTCTCCAGCAGAAGATCCCTCTTTAGCAGATATCATGATGCTGCCATGGTCCCCATTAGGGATTTGCAAATCAGCCCTTCTGATTTCTCTTGGCTGTGCCTCTTCCTGGGCGCTGACATCCTCCTGCTGCATCCTGTAGCTCTGACTGAGCTCCTCACTTAGAGAAATCTCTTCCACAAGCACATCATGTTCGTGCACAGGGGGGATGAACCCAGTCACTCCTACCTCCACACTCTCTAGAGCTGTAGGGGGTTGTGCCTGTTCTGTGCCCACTGTATCTGCAGCTGGAAAAGGCTCCACAAACTTTTTCAGATCAAATGTGATGTTGGTCTCATCAGTCTCAGATGGCAACAGCTGCTCTTTGAATTGTACTACTTCTAGGGGAACCTCAACATCGTCAGTAAAATCCTGACCTGAGGTTTCTATGCCAGGAGCAGTGAGGATTAGACCCAAAGAAGAGTTGCCTGCATCAGACTCCATTCCTTGCAGCAGTTGTCCATAATTGTGAATATCCCAATGTGTGGTATCCCCAGCATCAATCATTTCTTCTTTACAAAGATGATCATCAACCTCGATGCCCTGTTCAATACCAACTGATATCTCTTGCTCCTTGGCCTGTTCCTCCTGCTGCTCCTTTGTACAGAAATCATAAAAGCCAAACTGCTCGTTTGTGGGTGTGCTTGCACTGTTGTCTTGCAGCTGGGGCACGCTTGGCTTTTCTGTAAGAGGTACATCAGGAGACATTGCCTCCCAGGCAGGGATATCACTCTCCTGCATGCAGATATCACTTTTCTCTTGCTCCACAGGTGATATAGGAATGAAGAATTGTGAATCCTCACACTCCCTTGCCAGAACAGACTGCTCAGAGGCATGTGTTTGTCCTTTCACTTCCATAAATGGGGACTTCAAGATGTCCCAGGACAAAGTATCTGTATGTGATACCACCTTGTCTCCTTCAGCCTCCAGCTCCTCTGAAAAGTGACCTGAGTCCTTGGCCACTAGTTCATGTTCTTCTCTGGACATGCTGGGATGCAGCTCAGTGATATCAATTCCAAAGCTGTGTTCCTCGGAGATGGCTTTTCCCCTGTGCTGCATCATCTCAGAAATACCATCTGTATCCCTCACGCTTTCTTCTATATAACCTGTTTCTTGCCTACCATAAACTTCCTCGATATCCTGCACTGTTTCCTCCATCTCACTTTCCCTGAAGTGAGGGGTTTTCTCACACTCCCCTTCCAGTTGCTCACTAGGAGATGGAGACAGCCTCAGGGACAAGGGTAGCTGTGCTGCCTCCTCCTTGGAATGCGTGATCTTTTCCTCTTCATCATTCCCAAGTATGCAAAGGCCTTCGAGGTGCAGAACATGGTCTGTAGAAGGTAGTTTCTCAGTGCCTCCATCCTTGCTATACAATCCGGCTTCGCTGGGCTGTACTGTCAGCTCAGAGTCTGTCTGTGCTGTTCCAGCCACATTCTTGGCCACACAGGAATACAGCCCAGCATCTGTGACAGAGACCCCTTGGATGTGCAATTGGTATATGCCATTCTTGCCTTCCTCAAACCTGAGCCTTTCACTGGCAGAGAGGCACTGACCATTCAGGGACCAGACCACAGCTGGTGGGGGCTGCCCAGACACAGCACACTCCAACACCACTGCCTCTCCTTCATGGCAATGAATGTGTGTTGGGGCTTCTGCCACAACTTGGGGTGGCTCATTTCCCACATCAAATGAAAACTTGAACTTGTGCTTTATAGTGGGAGCAGTTTGGTTTGGAGAGGGCCGTGTGGTCTCCCTCATCTCTGTGTCTTGCTCTGGTGTTGGAGTAGGGGCAGTGATTTTGATTTCCACAGGCAGTGACAGCAAGTCTGAGTCTGGAACTTCACTTGGCAGTTCCTGCTCTGCTGTGAAGGCCAGGCTGACTTCCTCTTCTTCCTCCATCTCCTTTTCTTCCACCTTCTCTTTCTCCTCTTCTTTTTCCTCCTTTACCTTCTTCTCCTCTTCCTCTTTCTCTTCCTTCTTCATGGCCATGTAGCCTATGTAGGCCTGCATCCGCTGCGTCACATAGAGCGCAGCTGAACTGCTGACTGTGCCCAGCGGGTTGAAGATCACGCAGGTGATGGTGCCACTATGCTGTGGGAGCACGGATGGGAAGGTCAGTGTAGAGCAGCACTCTGTGGTGTGAACGGCAGTGCCCCGGATGCGTCCCACAGGCTTGGCATTATTGTACCAAGTGACTGTGGGCTGTGGGCGGCCATGGAAGAGGCAGGAGAATGTGCATCTGTGCCCCTCAACAGCCTCCTGGGGCTTGACCTCTTGGACAAAGAGGGGTGGGCAGGGTTCCAGAAGTCCACGTGGCACCTGCCATCTCTGCTCGACAGCCTTGGACTTGCAGTACCCCTTCACTACTTGCACCGTGAGGGACTCTGAGCCACCAGTTGTGGCAGCGGCCTCAGGCAGGCTGGGCTTCCCAGGAGGGCTTGCCTGAGGCATGGACGTGAAGGATTCCTGCTTCTTTTTCAGCACTGCTCTCTTTGCCTCCCGCAGCCGTTGTAGCTTCCAACGGATCTCCTCATCCAGCAGCTCCTCAGCATCTGTCACTGTACCACTATGCTCCCTACCATGTGCCAACCCTGGACAGTGAGGCCCCACCAGTGGCAGCCTCTGGAAACGGATGGTTCGTACCATGCCACGGGCGGGGGAGAAGTCTCCAGGCAACTGCTCTGCCTCCTGTCCCTTGTCAAAGGGCGAGCCAGTGCAGCGGAGCACCACCCGCAGCCGGTCCTCCTGCCGCTGCTGCAACAGGCACTGCCAGCTCTCCCGCATACACCCTGCTTTCCCTGTGAAGCCCTGCTGCTCCCCTCTGTGTCCCACCAGTAGCGAGGCAGTGGACTCAGCTGAGCCTTCACTGTTAATGGCAAATACCCTGTAGCTGCCAGCATCGTGCTCCCGTACATCCCACACCTCCAGGCTGGCGTGGTGCATGTGCTTCTCACTCTCAGTGCGGATCACCTTGCGACAGTCCTCGTGGACTGGCCGGTTGTTATGAAACCAGGCCATGTGGGGCGCTGGACCTGCCACCAGCTTGCACCAGAGGAGTGCAGGGTCCCCCTCCAAGACAAACCTACACTTCAGGCCCTGTGTGAAGGTGGGTTTACAGTTCTGGGGGCAAGCTGGCACTGTGGCTGTGCCAGGTCCCTCGAGGTTCACCTTGCTGTGCTGCCCTGCAAAAGAAAGAGACTGGGTTACAACATGCTACACTCTGCCTGCCCTCTGAATGAAAAAAATGAAATAGCAATAAATTGAAATAAAAAATGGGCATGCAACAGATTTCATCACACACCCAGGAAAAGAAAGTAATTCACTCACCATATTTGTTCGAATAAACGCAACGCCTTGCTCTGTTTTAAAGATTGACACGAAAATCGTTCGTTGTCTGTTCTTTCTTCAGACTGTGGAAATTTCTTCTTGAACAAGCAAAAATGAATTTCAAAATAACATGTTCTTCTGCGTGTATGTTTTTTCTGCCTGGAAAAGCTGTGTGTCTTTGGGTGGCAAAGAAGAAAATCTTACCTGACTTGCAGACAGTAGAATAAACGCCCTTTCTGACCCCTCTGTTTGTAGATTAAATGTTCAAACAATTGAGAAAAAATATTTTGAAAGAGATTTTTTAAAGAGTAAGTATTAGCTAACATGAAATGAGAAGGCGTTTATTCGAACTAATACAGCCACTAACTTCACAATGTTATGCACAGGGCAAAAAAGCAAGCAACATGAACCACTTATGCTATCTGCAAGCCAGGGTAAGAGATGTATAATGATGAATTAATGTATGTAAAAGAAGTGCAAGGAATCAATGGGAATGTGTAGCTTTCACATATCCTAAACAACAAATACTTTCTGGTATACTTCATCCATACATACAACACTTCATTGAACTGCTAATGTTAGGCTGCTAACTTTTTTAAAAATAATATGATTAAGATTGTATAACTTCCTTCTGAAGTAAACTATTCCATGCATTCAAAAGGAAATTGAACAAATAAAAGCTCTGTGAACAGCTGCAAAGCATGAAGTAAAAGTTAAGAATATGGCTGCAAAATTATAAATTTGAAGTTTTAAATGTATTTTAAAACTTAAATAACCTCATAATGCAAGTAACCCTTTGCATATCAAAACAAGCATGCAACATGTTCCAATATGCTTTAAATTGTGGCTTTCTTTCCCCATCAGACACTACTTGTAAGCAGATAAATGCTTTTCACAATGTTACTAATTAACTGGTACTAGTTGTTCAGTGTAACGTCATTGATGACTGTACCTTTCACTTCCATTTCAATCTCTTCCTCTAGCTTCTCATGAACCATTTTTTCAGGAGCTAGAAGAAAAAAAAAATATTTTGGAGCTATAGTTACTAAATATGCCAATCAAAATTTTATATAGTAAAAACAACCAATCTGTCTTGCAAATATACAGAAGTTCACACATACATAAACGTAAATGCATGCCAAACAATTCAAACACATGATAAATTTTGAGAACAGAGTAATGAAATGTTTTCAAACTTCTTTGCTGTGTACACTTTTCTGTAAGATTTGCTTTCTTTTTTGCAGGGAGAGGGAAAGTTTCTGATGTAACATGCCTTTATCATGCCTTAAATCCCTGAAGAAAACATTCAGCAATACACAGACTAATGAGATGCTTCTCGTTCCTTATCATCTCCCATGGAATCAATGTAGTGGAATGCAATGATGCTATGCATGAAGAATTGATACTTGGAAGGAACATGCAGTTGCCAACCTGTCACTCTCAGATGGGTGCTGCACTCGGCTTGTCCTGCAGGATTAACTATTCTGCACTTGTATATACCCTTGTGGTTCTGACCAACTTTCAACAATCTTAAACTGCACAGTGGCCCATCATGTTTTAAGGAACACAATGCAGACTCCTCAACTATTAGCTGATTGCACAGCCAGACCACACAAGGTGTAGGCACACCTTTCATTATACAAAAGAGTAATACATCATCTCCTTCTTTTACAGTGGTTTCTGGAGGCAGAGTTTCAAGAAACTCTGGTGCTTCAGTATCAGTTTCTGTGATGTCTTCACATGGCACAACATCAGGATAGTAGATTCTGTTTCTTTGCTTTTCAGTTTCATGTGGTCTTTGGGATGTAGATATAAACAAGCTCGAGGTTTTCTTGGAAGATTCTTGCTTAACATCAGATGCTTTAAACTGACAATCTTTGGCTACTTTAAAGGTTTTAGTATCTGATTCAAGGGTAATTTTTGTTACTGCTTTGGTTTGTGCTTCTTTTGCTAGGTAAGAATAAAGTTAGGAAAAGGATTAGGTCAGATGTTTTGCAGGAATAAAAAATATCCTTATACTTAGGGGGAACCCCCCCTGGTATTTAGTATTGAGAGAATATCCAGCATATTAGTGCCACAACAGCGCTATTAAACATGAGCAATTACACATTTAGGAGCTCTACTCCTGCTGGGCTAATTCTAGGTACCAGTTAAGCCTATGAGACTTTGATGGTACCAAGACTTGGCCTGTAATACCTAATACAAGCACATTTTTGCTTTTCATTTAGAGCCTCAATTTATAAGTAGCAGTAGATTATGTAAAGCACTTTACATAGCTCAATAGTGAAGAAAGAAACTTCAATATATAAGAGCAAAATCCATAGGGTCAATGGCTTCCTCATTATTCCTCTTAGTTTTCTGCTCTTGATTGCTTTCAGCACAGCAGAAATACTATCACCTATCCAGTGTGGTGATAATACATTTTTGAATCTTCACTAGTGATAACACTAGTACTAACATTTTAATATGCTGATGTCAGGAAGAAGTGGCAATAAATACTTATATCTCAAAGAGAGTTAAGGGTAGGGGACAACTCACTAGTGCAGTAATACAATACTTGCACCCATTAATCCTTTCAAGTACATCAACCTATATTGCCAACCTTGGATTGGAACCTTGGACTTACTGGAAACAAGTTGGACCAATGGAGTTTGAAATGACAAGATATCTAGTTCAACACTGCTTATTTGACATTCTTCTTTACATTCCAGCTTTGTGAATTCTTAAAATGCAAAAATTCCTACCAGCCTGATTTGCTTTACATCTCACTGCTTATCATGAAGGATATAAGCAATAAAAAGCCTCAGACATCTGTAACTGCTGGAAAGAGGCATGAAGTTACAATATCAACTTCCCAGTACTGCACATCACTTATGAATAGAGCTGTAAATGTGGAGGAAATACCCCTAAGCATTAGTAGAGCTTTCCCAATTAAATACTGATAATATAAGAAATATAAGTAAGCTGCAGCCAGTAATAATGAAGTAGCAAAAGTTAAGTAATCATGTTAAAAGTCGGATAACCACCTTTGACAGTTAGTATTGCAGCAGTTGTTGTCCCTCTGTAATCATTAGATACTGTACAACTGTACAGTCCTTGATCTGTCAGCTGGACATTTAGGATTGTGAGCAGTAGGACACTTCCATTTTGTGATATCTTCAATTTTTCAGACATTTCTATTCTTTCACCTTCGTGCACCCAAAGAAACTCAGAGAAGAATTCATTTTCTAAGGCACATATGAACTGAGCAGTGTCACCACATTTCACAGTCAGGTCTCTGAGCTGCAAGAGAATCTTTGGAGGGACATCTTTCATTTCCTGAGCAGTGGTCGTAGATATCCTGGTGCTCTGAGGTGTTTGGGAAAGGATTGTTGTGTTCATGGCTTCCATTTCTTTAACTGCTGTAGCCTTCATGATCAAACTTTCTGATATGCTTTCAAAAACCTGTACACCCAATTCCTGAGATGGTTGTTGCACTGATTTTAATTCTTTCTGATAAGTTTTAATGTTCTTCTTTGTGAAAGGAGCAACATGAAGTTCTGTTATAGCCTGTGACCGGATAGACTCTTTTACATCTTTCCCAGAACTTTGCCTATCTAAGGCTTGCACTGTGTAATCAAGTAACAAAAATAACAATGTTAGTATCTAAAGAGCTTTACTGGGCCATGGTCTGAACAAAATCAAACAGCATGGAGGATGAAAATGATCTTCAGTTGAAAACTCAGCATGCCAGATGCACTACTCTCTTCACACAAAGATTATTCATTCACATGTATGAATGACAAGTGATGCCTAAGCTAGTCATGCAGTTGATACACAGTTGAGGCTTCTCTGTTCTTCCACTGAAGTTGTCCATTTTAGCATTGGAAACTTCTTATGGAACTTTTTAAGGGGGTATTGTCTTTTTTTTTTTTCCCTCCTACAGGATACTGCAAAATACCGCAGTCAGTGCTATAAACATCACATAATTACTTGTTTTAAAAATCTTCATGCTTTCAGTAAAATGATTCTATTCTTTGACCTATATCAAGATAGAAATTTGTAAATTTCCAAATGTTACAGCTTAAACAGAAGAAATGAGAGTGGCTGGGTTACAAAGGGTAGGTACTACTAACATTTGAAAGGTGTGAAATGAAGAAAGAACATTAGTAACAATGTAAAAGTGTGGTATACAACAAACTGAATCCCTTTGAAGTAAAAATGGGGCTTTACCTTCTGCAGTCACTGTAAGTGTAGCTGTACAAGTTGTTTCTCCAGCACTATTTCTTGCCTTGCAACAGTATTGGCCAGCATGCTCTAAGAAAGCATCTACTATTATCAGTATAGCTGTGCCTGTAGACTCATCAAAGTGGAAAACTAAGTCTTTGGTTGGCAACATGAGTTGTTGATTATGAAACCACTGGATTTTTGGTTTGGGCATGCCAAACACTCTAGCTTGAAATCTGACTGATTCCCCACTGCGTACCCTGCAGCTTGAAATAGGCTGGATAAAGGTGGGCTTTTGGCCAATAGACTCCTCCTTAAGTGAAACAGATGAAGAAACATGCCAATGGGACTCTGATGTAACTTCTTCAACCTTTTTAAATCCTGAAAAGAAGCATGCCAACTTTTAATTTCTTACCCTACACTACAATAAATTTTCTCTCTCATTCAAGATTTTTTTTGTTAACTTGCAATTTAACAGCATGAATTTTCCTAATTCATCATTTATAAAATCTGTTGCAAAAAGAAAACAAAATATTTATGGTTAAATAATATCAAGCACAATATAGAACTTAAAAAGCAAATTCTCCAGACAATATTTCTGCTCTAAAACTTTGTTCAATGTTTCATCAATTTATATGAATGTAAACTATTTCTCTTCAGCTGTCCAAGTACCTGGTACACATCTCTATTCAACATGTTTTCCAACGCTTTCAAAGTAATTAGTTTTATACAAAAACTCTTACTAGATTCTCCTCACAGGCAAATTAATGAATGTGTAAGCAAAGCATTTCCATTAGAAAGAAGATTTCTGCCATCTTTCGTGCATGACATATTCTAATATGGTAAAGAATGAAAAGGTGAGATGCATGGAATATTGAAAAATTGTGAAATAAATTTTGGTATGCATGACCTATATTTTGGATACATAAATGTATGCTGTGGACATTGTAAACGGTAGTAATTAATCTAGTTAAAAGGCAACACTACAGACGAAGACGCACATATAATCATCAATGTACATGAAGATTAGTGTTAGAACATGACCTAAACAAGACATCTTCTTTAATTGCACATTGTACCTTCTAACTTCAAGGTAGCAGTGCTTGTCACTTGGCCTACAGAATTGCTAGCCACAAAGGTGTAGACTCCTTCATCCTCTGGATAAGCTTCAGCAATCTCCAGCTGGTAAGTGTCTTCAAACTGAGTCATTCTAAAAAAACGTGATGGCTTGATCTCTTTCTCTTTGCTGTACCAAGAGACTTTCAGATCTGCTCAAACAAAAGAAAGAAGAAAAAATCTGTAAGTTATGATATTAGATTGGTAAGTAAACACTATTTCTATATTTATAGCTGTCAGGAATCTTAATCTCAAGTATCTTTTTTTAAGCTTAAATATGCCTTGTATTACTCTGGTAATGTGGAAAGTGGCCTACTTGTGTTAAGTTTCGATTTCTGCATTGGAAATATTTCCATGGGAAAACTGATCCTGATGCTGCTATGTTCTCAAGTAAAAATAATATTTTCTTTTCCCTCTTAATGTATAAATTTTAAAATATTTTTCTACCACTGAAATTGGAGAAAGTCTTATTTCAACATCTTTGTCAGCAACATGGACAGTGGGATTGAGTGTGCCTTCAGCAAGTTTGCCGATGACACTAAGCTATGTGGTTTCATTGATATGCTGGAGGGAAGGGGTGCCATCCAGAGGGACCTTGACACGCTTGAGACGTAGGCCAATGCCAACCTCATGAAGTTCAACAATGCGAAGTGCAAGGTCCTACACCTGAGTCGGGACAATCCCAGTCACAGCTACAAGTTGGGCAGAGAAGAGATTCAGAGCAGCCCTGGGGAGAAAGACTTTGGGGTGTTGGTTGATGAGAAACTGAACGTGAGCCAGCAGTGTGCACTCGCAGCCCAGAAAGCCAACGATATCCTGGGCTGCATCAAAAGAAGTGTGACCAGCAGGACAAAGGAGGTGATCCTGCCCCTCTACTCTGCTCTTGTGAGACCCCACTTGGAGTACTGTGTGCAGTTCTGGTGTCCTCAACATAAGGATGTGGAGCTGACGGAGCAAGTCCAGAGGAGGGCCACGAGGATGATAAGGGCGTGGAGCAGCTCCTGTATGAAGACAGGCTGAGAAAATTGGGGCTGTTCAGCCTGGAAAAGAGAAGGCTGCATGGAGACCTCATAGCAGCCTTCCAGTATCTGAAGGAGGCCTACAAAGATTCTGGAGAGGGACTCTTCATTAGGGACTGTAGTGGTAGGACAAGGGGTAATGGGTTTAAATTAAAACAGAGGAAGTTCAGTTTAGATATAAGGAAGAAGTTCTTTACTGTGAGGGTGGTGAGGCACCAACTGGAACAGGTTGCCCAAGGAAGTTGTGGATGCTCCAACCCTGGCGGTGTTCAAGGCCAGGTTGGATAGAGCCTTGGGCGACATGGTCTAGTGCAAGGCATCCCTGCCTATGGCAGGGGGGTTGGAACTAGATGATCTTAGAGGCCTTTTCAACCCAAACCATTCTATGATTCTATAATTCTGCTACAATTGCCTGATTGAAAAGTCTAGAAAATCACAAGGTTGGACTGAACAGGTTAAAGAAATTAGAAAGGAATATTGTTCTTCTAATACAGTACCTTGCCTTGTTTTGTTACAAATATAAGTTTTACACCTCATATTTCTCAAGGAAAATCTTGTCTTTGTACCTTTTCAAAATTCCTGTATTATAGGTTATGTTACTTGACTTGTGTAGATTCTTGTAGGCATGAAGAAAGAAGAGGACTGAAGCAGACTTTAACCTTGTCTCTCCCCCTGCTGCCACCTGGTACTATATTACATAATGAATCAAATGTTTTCACACAAGTACCATGTTATTACTGTCATCAGAAGAAAAAGACAGTGTTTTCAATTGGCAGGTGCATACCATGTACCATTAAAAGAAACTGTATTTGCGGTCATCTATTACTTAAGCTAAGATAAAAAGTTTTCACAACACAAATGGAAAGTATGCAAATCCGTTTGGATACAGGAAATTTTCAATAGGAAAAATTTCTTCACCAAAAGAATTGTCAAGCATTGGAACAGGCTGCCCTGGGAAGTGGTTGAGTCACCATCCTTGGAGATGTCTAAAAGATGTGGAGATGTGGCACTTAGAGATATGGTTTAGCGGTGAACAGTCAATTTAGTGGTCAGCAGTGTTAGGTTTATGGTTAGACTCAATGATCTTAAGTGTTTTTTCCAACCTAAACTGTTCTAAGATTCTATAAAAGGGGGCCTGGATGAAAGGATCCTTATCCTCTGTGCTGTAAATGCAACTATCACATTCACATAAATACAGTACCCGTAAAAAAAGGTTACACTAGCATGCTTTGCACAGAGGGCAGGCCAGCCTTTCCAACATATATTTTCTGCATTTTAGCATCACTTCTAAAGCAGAATCAAATTTGTTGTGAAGTTTTCTTAAAAAAAAATTTGGAATTTGATTTCAAGTAATAGCAATGCAAATTATATATATCTGCATGTGTATGTATAGTATCCATTTTTTGTGGATTTTTATAAAGCTATCGCTCAGGATTATTTTTAAATTTGGAGTTTTATTTATCTTTAAATAATTGTAAATTTTTTGGGATTGAAACTGAATCTTATTCTGCAGTGAATTCCATGTGAATATTGTATTACTAGTCATACTCAAGGCCATTTATTGAAGAAAGGTAGTTATACTGGGTTTTATGTTAACTTGGAGAGAATTATTTTAAATGTAGAATGATATTCACTGTAACAAAACCTAGCAAACTTATTTGAGGAAAATCTGCACTTAAAAAGACATGATACTCCATGTTTTGAAATTATGCATTTTACTCACTGGCACAGTTTTCCAACATCAGTCAGCATTTGCTACTCTGAGAAGTTTCCAAAGACAATTTTTTTGAAACAGACCTTCTTTTTAGAAATGTTTAATGTTTGTGACAGCTTATAGCTTTCATGCTTAAAGCCACCTTTGACATATGACTTGCTTAACTGATAGCTATCAGTGAGTAATTCTTTGCTGTGTGTGTATATCAAATAACTGTATTTCTAGGGAAAGACTGATTCCAGCACGTATGCTTTTGAACTTTCCCTGAGTTCAAGATGAAAAATTCTGAGAAATGAAAAGGTGTGCAGGATTTCATTTAGCTCACCTGTCCCTCTAACTGTGCACTGAAAACAAGCAGACTGTCCCTCAGATGTAACAGCATCACGTAGTGGCATTATGACAGCAGGTGGATACACTGGCACTTCTAGTTCAGGAGAAACAACTTCTGGTACTAGAGGAAAACAAAAAGAAGTCATTTTTAAAGATGATGATGATCATACACATGTTGGCAATCTCATTTCACAGACATTGTTACGAGCATGGGAAACTCACTTTCTACTGAAAGTGAAGCTGAAGTTGTAGCAACTCCGTAGTCATTTTTTGCTTCACAGGTGTACACTGCTGCATCTTCAGGAAAAGTTTCAATGAGCAATAGGGTATATTCTTGTGCATCATGAAGAAACTTGCACTTGAAACCTGAAGAAAGCTGTTGATCATCTTTGTACCAGGAAATTTTGGGCTGGGGTTTGCCTGATATCATAGCACAAAAGCGGGCAGGTTTGCCAGACTCCACAGTGGTTGGCTCTAGTTCCTGAATAATCTTGGGTGGCTCTGGAGCTGCAAATTGTGTGAGGAAAAAAAGAGAGGGAAGAAAGGAGGAGAGAGAGAAATCTCAATATTTATCAAGGCTTCAAAAATATTACCATGGAATTTTATTTTTTCTTAAATTTTATTAGTCCTAATCTTGTGTGCCCATTAAAATCTGCCCTTTTTACTTGATACAGGGGGAATGATCTAGCAGCAAGTGCTTTAATACAATTAACTGTGTTAGCATAAGTGTTTTCTCCCAAAATGTGTCCAAGAATTTCTATGTTGATCCTTCTGGCAAGGCATATTTGTCCATATGAACATATTAGTTTTATTTAGACTTAAGAATTTCCTGGTGTAAATAAATACAGCGGGGAAAAGAACTACTATAGTATTTTCATCAGCTAGCCAGCTATTTCAGTAGAACAAGAAACATCCATGTACATGATTTTGGTAGTGTTCCAGACAAAAGATACTCTTTGGATTTTTTTTTTTATTTTTTTTTTGACTTTCAGATTTAGAATTCCAGAATCCAGAAAAGCTGTATAGAATCAGAAAAACACAGGGTAATAAATACAGTCAAAGCATTGTTTGTGGGGACACATACCATTCACATAGAGAACAACAGAACTCCTATTCCGTCCTGCAACAAAAGTATATTCTCCAGCATCAGAATAAGTAGTTTCAAAGATGCTCATTCGATGAATTCTCCTTTCTACCACATAACTGTATCTTTCCTCATATTGGAAGTTGATCTCAATACCGTCCTTGTACCACTGTGGTTCAATGTCATCTTCATTGACTTCAAATTCAATTTCAGCTCTTTGTCTCTCAAGGACCTTTGAACAAGTAGAATAAATATTAGAAATAGCATCTGTTTATACAGATGGTCCCACATTCCAGTTTCCTAGAAGAAGGCCCTGACCTTATGATTACAGATTTTTGTGTTAGGACTCTTGCTGGTTAGCTACTGTCTCTCTTCCTTTGCATCATTCTTTGAGTGATAAAGCTATGAAACATTATTCTCCTGTATATGCCATACCTGAATATCTTTATGGACACTTCTGATACGAATGTCACGACCTTCCACTATCAAATTGGCACTGGATGTGTTTCCACCTGCTACTACAGTGTACTGACCAGCATCAGACATTCTTGTGGAAGGAATGATGAGACGATGGACATATTTCTCTCTCTGAATTTTCATCCTAAGGACATCAAAAAAATGAGCAAGTTATTTCCTGTGGAAAATACATAACAAAAGTCAATACGGTATAGAAGCAGTCATTCACCTGTCACCAATCTGGAGTTCTTGTCCATCCTTCATCCACTGGACCTGAATGTCAGGTTCTGAAATTTCACATTCAAAAATAGCCCTCTTCTTCTCCACAACCTTAATGTCTTTAATATGCTTTCTAAATTCAATGTGACGAGCTAGGGCAGAAAAATAATAGAATTAGTGCATGATGATATTTAAGCCAATAGAAATCAATAAATACGCAAATAAAAAGGGCAAATACCTTCCACATATAAAGTGGCTGATGAAGCTGCTTTTCCAGCAACAAAGGTGTATTCTGCAGCATCACCAAAATGCACATTTCTTATGGAGAGGGAGTGTGTGAGCTTCTTTGTTCGTATCTGGCATTTATCAGTTGATTTTATTTCTACCCCATTCTTTAGCCATTTATATGAGATACCTTCATAGTTTACAGTAACTTCAAATGTTATTGTATCTTTCTCTTCAGCATTGATGTCTTTTAGCATGGAGGTAATTAGGATGGCTAAAAGAAAAGGACATGGTTTTGGATTTTTTATTCTGCTTTACTTTCTTTCAAATACATGTTAACAGGTTCAGAGATGTTTAAAATTCTTTAAGACAGATTCTGATTTTTTATAATGTTAAAAGGAAGGTTCTACAATTAATACTGCAATTAAATTCCCCAAAATTTCTGAATGACATAGGAATCCAAATTCTATCTATCTCCTATGGTGGCTTGGCATTTAGGCATGTTGGCCTAAATAGAGGAATCTGGGATCTGACTTTCACGTTCACAGCTTCTAGATGTCTTTTAAAAGTGTAATGAAGACTGTTTAGGGTTATTTGAAAATACCTCTACAACAGTGCTGATTTTTTTATGAATTGCACCAAGTGTATCTATTAACATGAACTCTATTACTGGTAACTGTAGAATATTCTGGTTAATTTCATTCTTACGTACGTTTTACAGTCAGGGTTGCACTGACTCTGTCATTTCCACAGACAAACGTGTATTCTGCAGAATCTTCACTGCTTGTGTTCATGATATTGAGCTGATGGAGTTTTCCCTGGACCACTATTTTGAACTTTTCACTCATTTCAATCTCCACACCATTTTTCAGCCAGACAGCAGGCACATTGAAATGAGAAACTTCACATTGAAAAGAGGCAGTTTTGGTCTCAGGGATCTCAATATTTTTCATGGTCTTTGTGATGTGTATAGCTAAGAGGGGGAAAAAAAAGACAAAAGAAAAAGGATTTTTTTAAAGTCAGTATGTGTGGAAGACTGCAAAAAATCAAAAGTAACAGGCTATGAAGTGTCAGGTCAAGTTGTTCAATATGAGTTCGTGTAGTAATTTGTATAATTACTTTCTTACAAACTTAGTATACTTACTTTCCACAAACAGTTTTGCTTTACACTCAATTTGGCCAACAAGAGCTGTGTATTCTCCAGCATCACCAGGAGATATGTTATGCAGCATAAGCTTGTGAACTTTCCTTTGAGAGATCATCTTGTATTTATCACTTTGTTTAAGTTCAATATTTTTGTGGAACCATCGGACTGGAACAGTGTCATGGGATACACTCAGTTCAAAGGAGACCACAGCATTTTCCAAAGCAGTCACATCTTTTGGTTTTTTTATGATCTTGACAGCTTGAAGAAAAAGAGTTTGCAAGATTCAGCAGTGTGTTCATTTTTAATTTGAAACGACATTAAATTAATTAATTAATTAAAGCAAATATTCAAACCAGATCGACTTACTTTCCACATGAAGTCTGGCATTTGCTCCTATCTTTCCAAGCTTAAAGCTATAAACAGACTCATCGGTGACAACACAGTGTTTAATTTTCAGTGTGTGAATAGTTCCTTTCACTGTAATTTCATACTTGTCATTTGATTCAAGTTCAACACCATTTTTAATCCACAAAGCTCCTTTCACATCAGGATGGGTCAGTTCTACACTGAAAACTGCCTCCTGTGTTTCTGTAACAGTCAAGTTCTTTAGTGTCTTTTTTATTTTAACAGCTAGAAAAAAAAAAAAAAATACCTTGAGAAAACAGACCAAAATTAAAAATGATAGTAAATATAGCACTAATCTAAATAAAACTGAATCATGGTGCTTCATTTTAAAATATAGTATGCATATATTAATTTATACCGTTTCCACCAAAGTGGTATGCTTGGAATACAAAAGAGAACATTTACTTGTAGCATCCATAAGAAACCTGGGTTTTTATTTCATATGTTTACTACACAACTAGCAAAATGTGAATTTCTACCTCCTAACCAGTACCTTGAATAAAATGTGGTTTTTGTTAAAATACCATGCTAAATTCCAGATATGGAGACTCCAGAATGCAAGAAGTTTGCTACCTCAGAAAGCACATCATAACATAGAAGTATTTTCAAAAAAAAAAAAAAAAAAAAAGAAAGAGAGAAGCAAAATATGCTGGTATCTTAGGGCCTGATCCAAGACACAGTGAGTAATGCTAGACTGAATCTTAAAGAAATCAGTTGGTTATAAAAAGTACTGACCTTCAACCTTCAGTTTGGCAGTTGTCTTTGAGCTTGCTACTTCATAGCTATATTCACCCATATCATCCATTTTTGTGACAAGGATATTGAGCCTTCTCTTTACACCATCAGATTCAACACGATACTGATCTGTCATAGCTAATGGTCTACCATGTCTTAGCCACTGGCCCTCTGTTTCAGGATTTGCCACTTCACATTCAAAAACAGCTGTCTGGGACTCAGTCACAGTCAGATCATTGAGAGGCTTTGAAATGGCACCACCTGTTGGGAAGCAAACACATGTTTTTGTTTGTTGCTGTTCAACTTTCCCCCATACAGAAATGCAATCACGTACAAAGAATTCTTTGCCCTAATTTGCAGCATGCCCATAGACATTCTGAGTTCTGTGGAAAAGCAAGAACAGAATGTGACTTGACCATCGCAAGAAGATGTTTCTTCATTCTATCCTGGTTATTCTCATTTATTATTTTTATTATCAATGCAAGTATACTAAACTTTCAAGACAAAAAACTTTTATTACATTAATTACATCAAAAGCATACTACAGCATTCCATACTATGGCTCTGATGAGGCAAAACATATTAGCATTTTCTTAAAAGCTTTGTTGAATTCAAATCGTACCAATCACAAAAGATAAGGGGAAGAGCAAGGAGAAGATAGAGAAAAGATAAATTAAAGGCAAGAAAAGTGCAGAAACAGCACAATCGCTACGATTGAAAAATAGAGTACATCAAGAATTGTTTTTAAATCACAGTGAAATAAAAATCTTGGACTTTAACAATACTAACCTGCTACTATAAGCTTTCCAGATGTTTTCTTCTCTCCAGCATAAAATACATATTCTCCTTCATCATCTTTCATCATCTTCACCACTGTCAATTTATATATTTTACCATGTGCTTCAATTTTATAGTTAGGACCAGGCTTTATTTCTCGGCCTTTGAAATGCCAGATTACATCAATCCCTGAATGGGAGAGCTCCACCTCAAAGGATACATTCTGAGTTTCAGTGCAGGTGATGTCATGAAGACCTCTAATAATCTCAATTCCTATAAAAAGAATAAATTACAAATATATTTTTTATTTCCACAGTCTTGTGGAAAAAATAATTTCACAAAGAACAGTGCATCTTAAAGAAAACCTACTTTCAACCATGACATTGCAACTTGTTTCAACTTTGCCAACCATTAGCTTATAACGTCCTTCATCTGATGCATAGGTTCTGGTAAGCACTAGCCTCTGTTTAGTCCCTTTACATACAGCTTGTACACGTTCTTCAGGCTTTATCTGATGATCATTTAGGTACCATTTGGAGGAAGACACATCAGGCACTGAAACTTTGCATTCGAGGATAGCTTTTGTTCCTTCAACTACATGAACATCTTTTAGTGGCACCACTATTTCCACACCTGTCAAGTTAAAAAAAGATCATAATGAAAAAAACTAGGCCTTTGAGAAGAAATCCTAAAGGACCAAAAATCAAACGCACCTTCAAAATCATGATAATGACTTACTGTATACTGTGATCTGTCCAGTGGTTGACAGTCCAAGACCAGGAGCACTAAATGAGTAAGCTCCACTATCTTCCTTTGTTGCATCTTCTATCAGCAACATGTGTGACTGTTTATCCAACACAATGTGAATACGATCGCTTGATTGAATTTCCTGACCATCTTTCATCCAGACACCTTCCACATTTTCCAGGGAGACTTTAACTTCAAGTTGTACAATGTCTCCCTCACAGACTTTTTGATCAGTAAGTCCTTGAAGAATAGCCATGGGACGAGCTGTGGAATGAAATGAAGTTAATCCTCATAACATAAGCAGAATATTGAATATTAAGGCAGCATGGGATATAGTGATATAGCCATAATATATGATGTAATGTAGAAAATCTATAATATATAGACAATATAAGTATTAGAAATGCTTACGCTTCATCTTCAGTTGGCAGTGAGTCCTTTTTCCATCAACAACAAAGCTGTACTCTCCTTGATCATCTTTAGTAACATCTTTAATAGTGAGGATTTGTCGACCACGGCGGGATGTGATCACATACTTATGATTAGAAGTGAGTTCAACATCTCCATGATACCATTTCCCCTCTGCGTCTTCTGGGGAAACCTCACATTCAAGTTCACCTGAGAAGGATTCTGGTACTTCAATATCCTCAAGTTCTTTAATAAACTCAACCACAGCACCTACAGGCAAAAATAATTACATTCTTGAATAAGCTTCATTAGATACCCTTGATTAAAACATTTCTTATTAAATGAGCCTAAGGAAATTTATATTTATATAATATATACCTTTTATATATATATATACACACACACCTTATGCACCTTATATATTTTTTATATATATATAATACATAAGGTGTAACCATCTTACATAACCATATCTCCAAACTTTCATACTGGATTCCGAGAATATGAAAGCAGCTTGAACATTTCTTAGTGGGTCAGATATCAGTTTAAATTGTTTTATTTCTTCCTGTTTCACTTTAACAGTACTGCATGTTACTGTGCTATGTGCTTCTTACCTTCAACAGTAAGCTTTGCAGTAGTTTTTATGGATTCATCTTCTATCAGTGCACAGCTGTAGTCATCAGCATCAGACATTTCAATTGCCAGTACAGAAAGAAAATGAGCCTTTCTGTCTGAGTGCATCCTGTATTTGTCCCCAGAATGAATCTCAATTCCATCCTTAAACCATTTCACTTTGACAAAGGGTTCTGATGTCTCACATTCAAATGTTGCCATCGTGTCTTTTTGTTTAGCAACAATATCTTGTAACTCCTGGGTAAAGCTGATTAACTGCTTGGCTGCAAAACAATATGCAATGAATCAACAATGTGCTGACCATACAGACTATGATAAGCAGTAGGATGAAAGTAAGAGAATTTAAATTACCTTGTACTAACAGGAAAGCATGGCTAGAAGTTTCACCAGCTATATTGACTGCTTTCACCATGATGCTGGCAGAATCATCAGAAGTCACATCTCTAATGACTAATTCGCAAACATTGTCTTCAGGCCAGTACCAATACACACGATCAGTCCTTTCAATCTGCACACCATTTTTGAACCATTGGCACTCAGGGTCTGGTTTTCCCACCACTCTCACACGGAAGTGTGCATCTGCCCCCTGGATTACAGTCTGACTTTGAATGCGCTCAAGTATCTTGGGAGCCTCCATGCTTGGGCTAAGCTCAATCTTCTCTGGTTTGAATGTTGGAATGGTGATTTTGCCTTCAGGAGGAAGTGCTTTCTTCTCTTCCTCTGGGGTCTCTTTGGTCCAGTGAAGAAGTTCTTCTTTTGTCTTTTTCAACATTTCTTCATATGATTCATCTTTTTTGCGAGACTTAAGTTCCACAGCAGTGATGGCTTCATAATAGCCCTCTTCTGTCCTACGTTTGAATTTACTACGCAGCTCTTCAGATTCTTCTGAAAGCTTCTCATGAGTGATTCTTTCAGCCCTTTTCAGTTTCACCACTTCTTTGGTTGTTGCCTCTGCAGGTCTGTCTACCTTCTGTACCTCAAAGAGAAGTTTTCCAGGCTCTGGCAGTACAGGCTCATGTTTGGGTTCAGGTGCACGACGAAGAACAGATCTGAAGTCTTCCCTCTGCTGGATCTCAAGTCTCACCTTATGTTCAATAAAGCCTTCTGGATTCTCTGCAGTGACTTTTACCTCTCCTGTGTCATACGATTTGCAGTCCACAATATCCAGGTAGTAGATTCCATCATAACGGAGTCTAAACCTTTTGCTCTTACGGATGAGCTGCCCATTGAGGTACCAGTTGACCTTGGGCAAAGGATAGCCAGTCACACGGCAGCGGAATCGTGCTGTTTCGCCTTCCAAGACTCTTGCAGGTTCAGGAACCAAAACAATATCTGGCTTTTGTTTTTCCTTTTGGTCCATTGCAACTGCAGGAAGAGCACCCTCATGGGCCATTCTTTCTAACTCTTCAATTCGCTGCAGTCCCCTTCTGCCTTCTGGCAACTGTGATTCCTCCACAAGGCTTTTCTCATCCTTGACGATCAGAGTAGCTGATGTATGGTCTGTACCATATTTGTTAGTTGCCCTGCAAGTGATCACTCCACTATCTCTGGAATAGGCTACTCCATAGTCCAAGCTACAGTACCCAAACTCATTGATCATGCGGAGTCTGTTAGCTGCTTCCAAGGGTTTGCCATCATGCAACCACTCCACCACCATGGTAGGGTCACCAATTGGTGTAAGCCTGCACTCAAAATGTGCTGGTCCAAATTGTTTGAGCCTTAAAGATGTAAGCTTCTTCTTAAAAAATGGCTTCTGTTGCTTTTCTTTGTCATAGAGATCTCCTTCCTCCCATTGCTCTTGACCATAACGCAAATGGAGAGGTTCTAACTCTGGTGCTGCAATCTCCTTGGCTTTGTAAGTTCCTTTTGGAATGATTAATCTCCTTTCTGGTTCAGGTTCTGCATGTTCAACTTCAACATTTACTTTGCACCGAGTAGTGTCCCGCCCAGCTTTATTAATAGCAGTAGCAGTATACCACGCGGCATCTTGCCTGGCAGTAGATTCGATTTTAAGGGCAGCTGCCCCTTTGGTTCCCTCAATCCTGAAATATTAAAACAACTGGTTTTTTACATTTTCTGCACTTCTTTGTCATTCATTTTTGCCCTTCTCCAAAATTAGGTCAAAACCTCCAAAGGCAAATCTATGGAGGAATCAGACATCTTTATGGTAATTCATGTTTATGTATATGAATGTAGTGCCTAAGAATCAAACAGATAAGGATAATAAAAGCCAGTCTTAAATTTAATGTTGGGGGTTTTTTTTTGCCTGCACAGGACTTCAAAATCAGAGACAGATGAAATTTCCCTAAATCTCTGATGTAAAAGCATTGGCTTTGCAGAAAACATAATACACAAATACACAAGCTTGAAAAGATGGAGTGAATCCTACAAGATATTTTAGATCTCTGAGCCTTGCTGCAATGCAAAAGGTATAACTTCAGTAGCCATTGGACTAAGCTCTTAATGAATCCCTTCTATGGAATGAAGGTTATTCAGTATGCTGTAGGAGGCACTATGCAGGATAGTGATTATTAACTCCTTTCCTATTTAAACAAGATAAAAATGCTTACTTTATTTTGGGGTATTTATGAGGTACAATGATGTCACTGTTCTTCAGCCATACAATGTCAGGATTAGGGTTACCAGTAGCTTTCACTGCCATCTCCAATCTGGAGCCTTCCTTTACGCTAACATTCCTCAGCCTTTCCACGAAGTGTGGTCTGACTAGGTCTTCCTTGGCTGAAAGAGGAAGGGTAAGTGATCACAAGAGAAAATGGCACAACCACGGTTTTTAATAAGAAATACTCCTTAGCCTCCTAAAAATAGCATGCACAGTAGATACCTTCCACAGTCAGTGTCATTGAGACTGAAGCTTTGCCTGCCCTGTTCTGAGCAATTACAGCCCATTCTCCAGAGTCCTCTGGCATAGCAGGAACAATGATCAATGACTGGGTGCCATCTTCTTTGATCACTATTTTATGGGTGTAGTCATTAATCACTTGTTGACCTGCAGATACACATGAAAAAAAAAAAGTTGCACTCAAAACAGTGTATCAACAAGATGTAAAATGCATAGAAGGTTGGTTTTTAAGATTATTTGTTGATGAAAATGAGGCTGATGTACCATCATGGAACCAGTATGTCTCTGGCATAGGTCTGCCAACAACTTTTAAGTCAAATCTTGCTGTCTGGCCCTGTGAACATTTAAATGACGTAGGTTTCAGCACAAAAACTGGCTTGTACAGTCTCTCTAGTTGTCCTTCGTCAGTTTCTTCTAATCTGCGGGCAGGAGAACGAGAAGGAGAACTGCGAGCAGGAGACCGGCTTGGAGATCGTGGCGAAATAGACCTGGAAGTAAAAGAAAAGACAGATGTATGACCACATCATATAGCAGTGGGCTGACATGCAAAAAAGAGTTTAACTTTTTCCTTCAGCAAAATTCCTTCTAAAGAGGTTACAACCAATTTATCTATGTGAGAAATTGTGACAAAATTTTTTTTTATTCATAGTCAATTTTCTTTATGTTTTTGACAGCAGTTTGTACAGCTGAATAGCATACACCACAGCCAGGGAAGTTTTGGGGGTTTGTATATCGTACAGATATGGATGTAATCCTGTGTATGTTTCTGCATGTGTGTGTGTGTATGTATATGGAAACAGAACACAGTACGTGGCAATGCTGGATTTTTTCTGGCACAGAAATACAGCTGTTTCAAGAGTGGGAAATAAGGGTTGCACACAGTACCAGAACTCCAAGTTCTGGCAGAAGAATTTTTTTTCCAAAATATTAGTACTTCAAAAATAAATATGCTTACTGAGGTTGGAAGTCTGATACTGTGACTGCATAGGCATGTGAATGATGGTTCTCTGGAAACTGCATTGCTCATTAAGAAGGAAAATCAGACAAAGAGTTGGCACAAAAATCAGTATAAGCCATGAAAACAACATTTACAGCTCCTTTAGAGGCACACAAACTCCAATAACTTAAGCTGTTTAGCTGCTGTGTAATGAGTTTTTGGACTGCCTATCACAGCACACTAAAGTCTTATGAAATTTATATGTTACTGTGTACGTACCTATATCTTCTCATAACTTCTGGTCCTGGCATATAACCTGGAGTTGCTGTGGGTGCAACTGGCTCAACATAGAGTTTTGCTGAGCAAATGGCATTTCCTTTCATGTTACTGGCAAAAACAGTATAAATTCCTTCATCTTCAGGTAGAACAACGGGCAAACGGAGACTGGCACTGCCATCTTGCAAAACTTCCATGTGGTAGCGCTCTCCATGCCTTATGCGCTTACCATCTTTGTACCATGCAATCTGCATGGAAAGAAACAATGAAATGTTATGTGAGCTCTCCTAAAGACAAAGATCCAGTAATGATTCATGCATAAAACATATTACAATTTCCTACTTTTCAGCTGATGTATCATCACAGCCCATGTGCATGTGTTAACATGAATATTTTTACTTTAAATAAGACTAAAATAGTGTGTTTTCACACTAGCCTGAAACATTAATTTTGGAGCTAGAAACAGATATAAAGCCCATTTTGATGAAGAGCAAAGTGACCTACACTGTGTTCCCCACTTATGCGAGCTAACTAGGAGCTACTCAGAAGCAAGACCAATTTAGCTGGTAAATCAAACCTACCTCTGAACTGGCTAATCAACCTAACACTATTCTATTAAGGGACAAAAGGAAAATTCAGCTTAATATCAAAACAAAAGATCAGATTTCTTTTGAGATTTGCAGTTTTCTATGCATAATGTAGAGTGTCTGACAATGAGATGTTAAGAGATTTTTCAAGTAGAGCACCAGATGTTTTTTTAAATAGATTAATGTCATACAGGTTTGAGGTACCTTTGGCAATGGATATCCAGTTGTCTTGCAATGGAAAGTAACTCCTGTTCCTTCAAAAGTTCTGTAATTCTTTAATCTTAAATCAAATCCTGCTTCTATAGCTTCAGATTCAGAAATATCGACCATCATCTCCTCTCCGTCTTCTTCAAGAAGTTCATCTAAGGTGGTCTTAATAATTCGGAGTTCAATTTCCTTGATAAGTCTTTCTTCAAAAGAAGAAATATGGAATTCCTAGAGAAAACCAAAACCAGGAGTTCTGTGTGTCAGATCTTGTAAAGAAGTATTTGTACTTTACCAGTAATTTGTACTGATAAAGCGTCAGTATACAAAATCAGTATGGAGTGGTAGACATACCTCATCTACAAAAGTTCTGACCATCACTGTATCTTTCGCCATTTTCTTCCTAATTAGGGCTTGTTCTTTTTCATATTCTTTTTCAAAGTCACCGTATGAAACAGCTGGGGCTACCTCAGCCACTTTAGGTTCCTGAACATATGCAGTCACCTCAGTTTGGTACATTGTTTCTTGTTGCGATTTTATGTAGGCTTCATAATCAGCTAAGAATTAAGAACACAGTAATTTTGATAAATTTTTGTGATTTTTCAGTGGGTTGAATAGAGAAAACAAGTACAAATTTATTTTACTGGTTTTGGTGATTCAAACAGAGTTTCTGTCTGTTTAGCCAATAAAGAACAAACAGCAATAAAATCCAAAGCTCGGATAAGCTTTATAAATAAGTACAAGTTTTACTGTGCTATTTAGGTGTTCTAGTTCTGAAAGTGAAAGCACCTGTAGAGGCTATTTTACACTTTCTTACCATGGCTCTGTCTCCTACAAACTTTCATGCATTTTCACAAGGGAAAAAAAAAATAAAAAATTAGCTCTTTTCCTTGTAATAGAACAACCTATTACTTGATTAACTTCCTTTCCCCACATTACTCTCTGAACGTCTTCTGTTATGCAGACTGTTATGGATGCCAAAGGATGAAGGTTCCTATAAGTCCACATTCTAGCAAAGAATAAAGTCTTCCCAGAACCTGAGGTCAAATACTCTGCCTTGCAGAAACAGAGCCACCAGATCTCCCTTTACATTTCTTGAATTGACTAAACTAGGATACATTGAATTTGCAGCACAATTCAAAATATTTTTCCCAATTTAGAGTTAAATTTAAGAAATATTTCTCTCTTTCATTGAAAGTACAATGCACCTTCTTCTAGTAAGGAGACCGTTGCAGAAGCTTCACCATGTTTATTACGAACAACAATAGTGTATTCTCCGGCATCGTCGGCAAAAGTCATGGAAATTTCAAGTTTGCATTCCCCGGTTTCTCTTTTGTAACTCACTTTGTATCTGTAGAAAACACAAAAGTACAAGTTCTCTGTAATTCTGATTAACATACTTTTTAGTGAATTTGCTTTTAATCGTAAAATTAATTGGAAGCACTCCTAACTTGTGCAAGACAAAGATTGAAACTTCAGCAGGCAATTCTCACTCAATGAACCTGCAGAACAGTGCAGGGAAAGTAGCCATGCTGAAACTAGGCCACAGGACTACTTTCTATCTGTTGTCACTAAAATAAATGGGATTCAAACAGCAGTACAAACAGAAATATCAGAGATCTAATCATCAGACACAGTAAAATGGAATATGCTGTGAGCACATAATTTGTCCGAATATGGGTAGTTATAGTATGATATATTTCAAGAATGCCACAAATGTTTTTTTTCCTCTGCTAGAAAGTGTGTTGCTTTCTATAGACAGCATTTGCATAGGCAGAATGCAAACATTGCCCAGAATCATAGAATCATAGGATCATAGACAGAATTAAAAAAATGTAAAACTTCTTCCTGATTTGTTTTTAAGCATATGTAGTATCTCTCATTTTATGGTCTTTTGAATGTTTGAATTTTAAAACTTACCCTTCTAAAGTCTCATATTAAAACATGATTCTATGATTTTTCCATTTTAGAAATAAAATTTCACAGAACTCAGTGATGTAGCTTGGCTCAGCATCATTAGGGGAATGAAAATTATGGTAATGTAAATTATGTTTAGATAGATTTTGCGCATAGTATTCAAAGTACCTGTAGCCAGTCGTCAGAGGAACTCCACCTTTTTTCCAGTAGACATGTGGCTTTGGGTTGCCCCCTACTTGGCATTCAAAAATAATGCTCCCACCTTCAATTAATTTATGTACCATGGGTTTTCTTATGAAGAAAGGAGGTATGGGTTCTCCCGATACTTCCTCTACTGCAGCAGAGACATCTTCCATTACAATGTCTTTTGTCTCCATATAGCTGAAAGAAGATTCCAATGCAGGTAAGTGAGCTGATGTCTGAAGCTCTCTTAAACAGAATGCAAGAAACTAAAGACCACAGTAGCGGTAGTCTGTTTAGGAAAGTAACTTTACCGTTTCTCTTCTCTAACAGCCTTCTCAGAAATGGTTTCTCGAGTCTCAATTTCCTCTGAAACTGCAAAGCAAACATCATATAGTGGAATTTAAAATACTTTAATAGTGCTTAAGCAGTTAGTCTAGTTGTCACAAAGAAAGAGAAGGTTAAGTAGTTAGTTGGCTCAGAGGGCCAGGTACTTCCACTGAGGAAGCAATGTAAGAGTCTTCATCAGTATACAGTTGGCCTTTTCCTCATGCTCTTACAGCCCTGGAATACAATTTAAGGCATACGCTCTACTCGGGAGCTGACAAAACGTCTAAGTTACATTACTAATAATATTCAGCCAACAAAATTATAATCTTCCTGCATTGACAAGAGGAAATGGCCTGAAGTTTAGATTGGATATTCGGAAGAATTTCTTCACCAAAAAGTTTATCAACCATTGGAACAGGCTGCTTAGGGAATTGGTTGAGTAACCATCCCTGGAGGTATTTAAACAGGCAGATGTGGTGCTCATGGACATGGTTTAGTGGTGCGCTTGGCAGTGTTAGGCTGGCAGTTGAACTCGGTGATCTTAAAGGTCTTTTCCAACCTAAATGATTCTATCAGTCTATAAATATACATACCTTTCACATGTAAGTGGCAAGATGTGCTGACACTCCCAGCCTTATTCGTAGCAGTGCAGGTAAATCTTCCACTGTCTTCTGCAAAAGCTTCACGAATCACAAGGCGAGCAAGCCCTGCTTTGAAAGTTATCTGGAAGTCCATTGAACTCTCGATCTTGTAGTCTTCCCTGTACCATGTCACAGTAGGCTGAGGATGACCAGAGATATGGCACTCCAGAGTAACAGACTCACCTTCAGTCACAGTCTTATTTTTGAGGCCCTATATGACAAAATGTAGGTATCACAGTGAGTATATATTTTCAGTACTAAACAGACATTTAAATAACTAAAGCCTATTTAAATGGAAAAATTAATGTCTACTTCAAAACAGTGTTCTGCACAGCAGTGTATCCAGGAAAAAAGAGGCACTTCCCAATGGGAAGTATTTGAAACTGGATTTGGGGTCTCTGAACACTACTGTTATTAAGAAGAAAATGAAAAGTTAGGTTGATGTTTGTGCAGATCATGGTGAGAAATCATTTCACTGCAGCAAAGGTCAACCTACTATGTGACAGTTGTGAAGAATCACCCCCATAATAGACATTCAGAATAGTTTGTGTCAGAGACAAATTGTGTGGCTGAGTAAGTCTAATACAGAGTTTAAAAGATTAAATAAAGACAATTTTCATGTTCAGGTCTTCAAAGATAAAATTTAAAATGCAAAATGGGTGAAAACTTAATGAAACTCCCCTAATCTGCATATAAACTACTTACTGAGACTAAGGTGGGTGGAGTAGCAGGGATTTCTGCAGGCACAGGAACTCTGGCAGTTTCTGTCACCTAGATTGTTTAAAACACAGTTAATGAACACTTAACAAAGCCAAGGACATAAACAGCAGAATTTAGATAAGAAAAGAAATTAGAGTAAAGAAAACTCTTTGCTTGGCATAGGTAAATATTAGGTCCTTAGAAGGATTTGTGTAAAACAACAAGAGAAAAGTCAGAAGAATGCTGTAAAAGTGGAAAATTGCAATAAGGAAACAGCAAACAAGTGAGGCTATGCTATGTTTTTAAGATGTAAGTCAGTCAAAGTGATGGAAATTTGCTTAATAACATACCTTTGCTTCACCTTCTTTCTGCAACATCAAGTATTCTTCCCACACTGCTTCACCCTTAATGCTTACACCTGTCTCCTTTTTAGTATCAACATCATAATGACTTTTATAGGTCTCAGCAGCCTCTCCAAAGGGAAACTGCGGAGGGGCGACTGGCTCTGCTTTTATCCTGACTTCATGAGGCTTTAGCTGAGGTGGCTTCACGGGCTTGGTGATCTTTTGCGCAGCAGATGTAGCTGATAATTCTTTTTGCAGAGTAGCCATGGCAGATCCAGCTATTGAAACCTAAGGAACAGAGAAGAGAGAGTTACAGCTTTGTCGTTCTCTTGTTTTCAAAGGAAACATTAAAATATGTAATTCTTAAGCAGATTGCATATGCACCAGTTGCTTCCTTAGTCATTTGTTGATACTGCAAAAGCTACATAGACAAAAATGAATTCTAGTTTTAGATTGCGCTAGTAGAATACCAGAGATATAATATCCTTGTATTATTTTTGGTGTGTCTAACATCTTACTTTAGAATTTGATCTTTAAATCGTTAAGAAGCTCTTAAATGCAGCATGAGAAATATCCTCTAAATTTATTCACTTGAGGCCTTAGCTTTCCATTTAATCAGTCTGATACTGCAATAAACAATACTACTAATTGTATAACTGTCAATGATTTGAAAAAGAGATTTCAAAATGTTATTGTAGGTGTTATAACTTTGGAAAACATACATAAATCTTTAAAGAAAAAATAGTTTAGGTAATTTTTATAGTGTTTAATTTTATTTGAGGGGAAAAAATCACTTTTAAAGGTCCGGGTGAAGAGAGAAAGTGTGCTCTAATGAGAAAATTAATTGAATGGGAACTTTTAATAATATGCGAAGGAGTTGAATAGAAGAATGGGAAAAAAAAATTAAAATGGATGGTATAGTATTATACAGTCTGGACTTTTCTACTGCAAAAATTAGCTTACTATGTAGTAAACTGCAAGGAAGAAAGAAGCAATGTTTATAATGTGCTAGTGAAGTGATGCACATAATAAGATTGAAAAGGGATACTTCTGCTCTTTAGAAAACATAAGTTGCATGATACGTTTATGATTTCACTATATGACATGATGTATTGAAGCTGTACCCTTATACAGATGATAACTTGGTTAAATAATGATTACAAATCAAATTTTAGCAGTTCATGTGTCTGTTCACAGCACTGATCTTTATTAGTCAAACAAGCCAACAAAAACAATTGCAGAGAGCATACAACTCTTCTTAGGAAAGCACCATATTGGAGTGGGAGGAAAAGCCTTTGGAACAGGTGACCCGCTTGTTACTATAAATCAGCATATTATTCTTCTTGGATACAGTTTTCACTTCCTACCTCATATGTATGGTCTGGTTTAGGAACAGCAATTTTGGCGACTGTGAAGTGAGGACTTGCTGTGCGAGGTCGTGGGTGTTCAACATGAATTGTTTTCTCCATCTTAGCTTCTGTTTCTCTTTTTATCTACACAAAGCAATGAAAAAAGTTGTCGAGAATGTGATGCTGCTCTTCAAACAGAAACAGATTTCACTGGGACATAGATTTTGGAAAAGAATGCAATGTAAACTAATGTCTAACCTCTGTCGATATCTGAACTTCCTTCTTTTCAGCAGCAGAGATATGTTTCTCAGGAGGAACATAGACAGTTTTAACTTCTTTAGTGACAACATGACGTTCTGCTGGGGCCTCAGTAACCCGGTCTGTTACAGCAGCAACCCGGTCTGTTACTTGCTCTTTATAGCCATATTCCAAAGTTTTCTGCTTTACATAAGCTTCATCTGCTTGTTCTTGTTCCCAGGGTGATCGAACACGTGCCTGATCAACTGCTGCAACAACTGTAGCTACAGCTTCAGCCCTTTTTCCAGCTTCAGACTATAGATAACATTGGCAAAATTTATACAAATATTCATCATTATATTAAAGGCTTACAAATATGGCAAATACTTATAAATATAATGCTCAGTAAAGTATATTCCAAACAAAGAGTGCATACATATGCAAAAGTAATAATGTAAACATCAGCTGTGTTCACTCATAAATACACTTCAGAGTCAGTAGACTCAGACATAGGCATAGTCTTTTCTAAGCTCTGTCTATGCATATTCAGATGATATCTATGCTTGTGTGCTTTATACATATCAATATTTGTATGCAAGCTCTCTTCTAATACTTCATAGTCACCTTTATGGCTACTTATGGCAGCTATGTAAATGTGCACATATATTTAAAGTCAGTATGCTGATCAGCTCCATATAACTGTTAGATGTTACTAAAAATGTAGTTTTTAGTAACTAGCAGTTACTATTTCAGTCTAGCACCTGATATGAATGTATTTACCATGGAATATACCCATAAAAATCTTTACCCCAGGCATATTGGTTGGTTCAGAGCTAATTTATTTTAAATGATTTTACAAAAGAAGGAAAACTGAGTTTTCTGAGGAATTGGAAATAATGCATTTGTCTCAGGAACTTTCTTTTTTTCTTATAACTGATAACTACCGTCAACTTCTATGTTATCAGGGTCAAAATTTCTGCCTGGTCAGACAACAATAGGTAATAGGATGATCGCTACTGGTGTTCATTATTACTGTCATAACTGATCTGGATGTAGCAATGAAGCATATGACATTTATGCCTTGTAGATGGAATACCCCCCTAATAGATAATTTCATGCTGATCTTAAAGTCATTATCACCTTGAACTAAAATAACAAGTGAGACCAAAATGCGATGGTTTGCAGAGAATTTTTTTTTTTAATTATTATTAGTGTTTAGGTTACAGAGACATCTTATTTAATATCATTGCCTGGTTCGAAATCATTGTTTGTACCAGTTTGAATTTTGCCCTAAATTTACATCATCTAACAAGTAACTGCGATCTCTTAACAGTCTGACTTCTGTGAGCTTTATATGCTGTGCTCTTGTAATAATATTTTATAAAATTATTTTATGAATGTACCATACTGTTTCTAACCAAGTAGATGGGTAGAATTACATAAAAGCTGTTGGCTTTTAGAGCCAATAGTTATGCCATTCTTCCACGTATGAAAGTTCCTGGCTGTATTATAATCAGAAAGCTTTTCTACTGTGGGAGTCCTACTGTAACAAAGCCATGTCCACTAGTGTCTGATTGTCAGAAGTAATAAAGTGTACAAACTTGAATGGATGTTAACGTTTGTATTATATAAAGAACATTACAATTCAAACTTGAACTGAGAGTGGTTGTTTCATCTGACAACCATAAAATTGCAAGGAATCATCATGTAGAAGAAAAAATTGCAGTCAGAAATTTGAACAAGTAAACATGATTTGATTGTCATTGGTAGGGAGTAGGCTTTCAGAGAGAAATCTGACTGTAGTCTTAGAAGTGGCATTTCCTAATATTCCTTTATGTCTAGTGAGACAAAAACCTCCTTATCACCAGAAACTTAATCATACTGCCTCTGTTACTTGACAATCATCTAACTTGATGGGTATGTTATCAGGAATTAATTTGAAGGCATTCTATTGTACCCAAGTAGCTCTTAAAAGGAAAGGTTTGTAGATAAAACAAATTGTAACAGTTCATTTCACATCTGCAACAGCTATAGTCACCTGATCATAAGCTAGATGAATTTGTTCTTGCTTGGCTGTAATTTCTTCTTTAGTTCTGGACACTGTGACTGGTGCTTTGGTTTTATCAGTGGCAATTATTTTCGGAGCTATAGTAGTTTTCTTAGCTTCCTTTTTAATCTAATTATTGTAGCAAAAATAAAAGTTTCAGTTACATATGATCTTGAAAGATATTTGAACAACGGGAAAGCATTTTGGAATGGGAACAAGCAAAAAGAAGGGGTTAGATCCTTGTGCACTTCACACAGCTCTGCATTATATGTATACTGGTAAGTATTGTTACACCCTCACACCTATTTAAGTAAAAGTAATGATTTAAAAAAAAAGTTAAAATGCATTTCAGGAGTCAGTTATTCCATTCCAAAGGTCAATCAGAAGAGAATTATGGGCATCCTATTAATGAAAACATTTAGGAGAACAAGATAGACATGGAATAATAAAGTGTAATTAACAGTAGTTCTGGAAGTTTGTAAGTGGAATAAATCATATTAAAAATGAACTGGAAATGTATAGTTAGTTTTTTTGAGGGACACATAAGGTGTGTAAAGAAGAGAGGATAAAAATCCAAATATGGTTATAATATTGCTGTTCACCTTTTCATGGGTTATGCTCACTTGTTCTTGTTTGGTAGCAATTCCTTCTTTACTTTTTGATATTATGACTGGTGGTTTAGGTTTATCAGTGGTAATTACTACTTTAGGTACAGAAGGTTTCATATCTTCCTTTCTTATCTAGTTTTTATGGTAAAGAAAATAATAGTAATCAATTATGTCTGTTGTCAAAATTACACAGCTTTCCTGGAAAGTGGGGTAAGGTTTCAGAATGTGTATCAATAAGAGAAAAAAAAGCACTTGAGAAACGGAATAATCCCTTTGTACAGACCAAGCTATAGCCTATTTTATATGCTAGCTGAACAAAGTCATTAACATATTGCACTAATCTGTCTGTGAACTGTGCTATATCGTTGCTGCTTTGTAGAAACTGTTTTCTGTTTACAGAAAAATGAGTATTACTGACTTAATGTTTGCTCCCCTCAGTAGATAGAACTATTTCATCAGTTACTCCAACAAAGATTTCACAATACAGCCTAGTAGATGCATTCAATCCTCATACAAATATGAACTTCATTAAATCAAACTCCACACATAAATATCATATCGTGAGAGATAACCTTTACAATTTATCTTCAGAAATCTACCTTCAGACAAAAAGCAAAGGTCATTAAGCATAAGATGAAGTTCTGTGTACCCTGGCAATAAAAGCTATAATGTTCAAAGGATCTATAGGATTGGCAGCTTCACTCTTCCTCTGTAGACAGAGCTGCCCTGAGGTGAGTAGACCTGGACCTGTGACACTGGGCTGGACTACCTTGCTTTATAAACTTTTCATTTTGTAATCTGCTCTTCATAAATTAGCAGAGCAAATATATGTAGCACATTGGTTGAAGAATGAGGTTTTATAAACTTTTTAGTGTATAACAGTGAGTTAAACAACTGTAATATTAATTTACCTTTTCATGAGCAATTTGCACTTGCTCGTGTCTGATAGATATTTCTTCTCTAGCTCTTGATATTCTTTCTTGTTCTTTGGCTTTGTCTGTGGCAATTACTACTGTGGGTACTGGAGTTTTCTCTGGTTGTTTTCTTACCTAAATGTTTATAAATAAAGAAGTTTAAATGATATATTGTTTAAAAATATAAGGTATGTGATTTTTGATACATTTGGAAAAGAAGATAAAACTGAAAGGGAAATAAAATGTCAAACTCTGGATTTCAAAATCATCTAGTCTAGAAACAACAACATAAACAGACTTTTTATAAAACATATATACATTTAGCATAAAAACGATACAACATTCCACAAATAATTGCTTTGCTACTAAAAGCAATAATAAAAAAATAAAATCTGATCAGAGAAAAACTGTCCTGCATCATAATCAGTTTGAGAAAGTATAGGATATTAAAAACAAGTATTAGGTAATTTTCACTTTGCCAAGAAGTTCAGCTATAATCCGCACATAAACATGCAATTTTTTTCCAAGGTGGATTTCTATTTCTCAGTACTTTAAACCTAGGTTACACTTCATTCCTCATGCATTTCTGCTAGAATGCAGATGTAATATTCCTCTATAAAAGCTGGTCTTCCATTAAATCACATTTGTCTGATAAAACACATGCTAAAATAATCTGGATCAGTATTTTCAAAATTGATTTCAATGCAGAATGAGTTTTTGCTCCTTTTTCTGACCCACTGTGCTGCCAACAAAACAGGCTACAAATAGCAAGCTTAGAAACAAAATCAGAGAAAAAAACCCCACTATACAATATATAAAAAATAGATTTTTTTTCTAGGTTAATGTTTTTCAAGCTTATCTATAATCCTTAGGTATTAATGGAAGTGAAATAAAAAAAGAAGCATCATCAAGAAGAGACAGGAGAATGATAGCAATCTAAACTGGAAGAGTGAACATCTAAGAGGAGGAAAAGATAGTATTATGGTATGTCATTTTTCTTGTTCATAGGTTTGTCGTTTGATGAGACATTAGATTTTTGAACAGAGTATGACAAGCATCGGTAACATCTGTATTCACCTTTTCATGAGAGATGTGCCTTTGTTCTTCTGAAGTAACAATTTCTTCTCTAGTTCTTGATATTACTGTTTGTTTTGTGGCTTTATCACTGGTAATTACTACTGTTGCCTCCTTTCTCATCTGATTTTTATAGCGACAAACAAAAAAACAAAGCCTTAAAATTCATTTTAACAACTTGATCATCAAAAGAAGAGAAGAAGGTAAAGTAAGAGAAGAGTGCAAGTGAAGGAAAAACACTAAGGGAGAATTATTTTATACCTAGTGGGGAAATTGTAAATGAGAGATTAGAGGAAAAACTCCATCAGCATAAGAATAATGTTAGAGAATAGATGACAAGGGAGAATACAGGATCACTTTCATAGAAAGCATTCTTAAACTTAAAAACAGTTTAAGAATAACTAGTTCAATCCTGCTGTGATGGAAAGCAATAGGAAAAGTGATCCATGAGCATTCCTTTACAGTCATGGTTTTGTGGTGGACTGAGTAATGTCTTGTTAATTCCTCACAGTGAATTATGCCTTGTTTGCATGTTGGATGAAGGGATAAAGAGGAAACCATAGAATGCCTGTGATCTGTTTCTACCTGCTCCTGAACAGGCTGAACGTGGACTGCGGTCATTGCTGTCCTTTTAGCAGTTTGCTCTACAACACTTGGAGCTGGTTCTCTCACCATGGCTTGATCCACAGCAGCAACAACCGTAGCAACAGCTGCTGTTTTTTCACTGTCCTTTCTCACCTATATTAGTCACATCAAAAGACATTTTTTCATGTTTTGCATACACTTGGAAGAAGCACAAAAATCAAGTACAGAGACAGAATGTTGCAAAGAAGCATTTAAATATTTGCAGCAGAACTGCCAACAGCAGGTACACACACGTTTTTATACACAGCCTTCCATGTAGCAGATCTATTCAGCAGTGGCAAGTCCACACATAGACCAAAACCAACGCTGCTTCAAAAGATAGGCTTTACCTCTCTAGCACCAGCTGCAACCTCACCACTAGTGGTAACTTGTTCTTGGACCCCGTATCTCCCTTCCCATCTTTCTTCAGTTCTTATTTGGGTAGCACTTGCAGATACTCTTGTTTCCTTCATCTGTGCTTCTGTGGTTGCAGTATATCCTTCCTGCTTCCAAGGAGGAAGGACTTCAGCCCCAGCTGTTGTCACTACATGTGTTTTACGGATTGGAGATGGAGATTTCACTGGTCTAATAGGTGAGGTGGAGATTCTTCCAGCAGGAGAAACTGACCTAATATAAAAATAAAGTATTAACATAATTAATGTAGTGTCATACAACAGTTATACAAACAACTTCAGCCTGAACTTGAATTCACTCCCCATTTAGGATATCTTCACTAGTTTGATTTCACAAAAGTTTTTGAGGTGTTCTACTTGTAAATTACACTTATCTGGTTTTAACATTATGCCTAATGTGTGTTTTTGTCATACTCATAACTGTAACACATCTTCATAGTAGCTTAGTTAGATTCCCAAAAAGAAATAAGGGCAAATTCAAAGGGCATTTCACTCAAGCACACATATTTCTTATATATATATATAAAAATTATTAATTTCCATTTGCTCTATCGTAATTCTAATAGGAATAAAATAAAAGGCTTACAGTCTGTGAGTATTACATATTACATTTGTGGTCCAGTCTCTGCAGAGAGACAAAATTATTAGAGTAACTGCTTTTTGTAAAAATTTCATGTGGCAGCCACCTAGCAACAACATAACCTTATGTACTGCTGCACCACATCTCATTTCTATGTGTCATCCATTCATGTGTTCAGATTCCAAGCGAGATTCGATCTATATTTTTTCCTATACTTACATTTCAAATTTCTCCAACAATAACTGGTAGCCACTTAGAAAGTGCTAGTTTTTCAATTTTGATATTCTAAAAATTCAGTCCCAGTCCTAACAGATAGTTTGAAAGCATTTTTCAAAATTATTTAATAATCTTTCTAACTTACATTTTCTTTGAGATGAATCTTTTTATTCTGTATTTCCCAGAGAACACTAACATGTTGCAGCAGTAGGGGGCAGCAGCATCATATTAAGTTTTAGATTTATTTTCTAATGTGTTGTATGTCTAAAAGTGGTTTGACAAGCAGGGAAGTACAAACTTCTAGTTCCATACACACTCTAGATGGCACTATTGAATTATTCTTTCATCTATGCAGCTTGTTAGTTATTGCTAGTTACTACCAATACATTTCTTCCTGTACTTGCAAGTTATTCTCAATGGGGCAAAGTTCACCAGCATACTTAGCTCTGGCAATTTAAATGGGGCTTTTCTGAGCACTCAGCTTGGAGACATTCCTTTCAGAATGCTGAAACTGCAGGACTTCCAAAGCAGTTTTCTCAGCTGCTTTCTCAGCACACACCTCCTGGGGTCTCCCTGACCATGAGCCCTGCTCTTCATATCACTCACTTTCCCTCTAAGACCCTTTACAGAGCAGAGCTAAACATCATTTTTCCATAACTGTATTTACCTTGCCTACTTTAAAACATTATTTCTACACATAGAATGTCTTCTTTCCATTCTGCTTGCCACTCATCAGAGCGCCATTGTTCTTTTTCCTGTTCATCTAAAATAATCAAGGACCAACCGCTTTACTGTTTTCTTCTCTTTCACCATGAACTTGAAGCTTTGAGTGCTATTTCAGCTGTATGTAGAGCAATCAAATTGGATTTATTCTCTAAAGGATTTTCTTCCATATGGGATAGAAAATTTACATAAGAGGCACACCTTTCTATAGCAGTGGCAAATATAGCACATTATAGCTCACCATCAGAATAAACACAGTTGGTATTAAGGCAGTGCATTCTTCCATTTTACTCTGTGCTCTCATTCTAGAATATTACTTCTGTATGTGAAAGTTGATTCAAAAAGCAATCTTGTTTGAAAAAATAAAAAGTTTACCTTACTGGTGAGGGTGTTGGTGCTCTGACATGTCTTACAGGTGATGGTGATTGTCTAACAGGTGATGGTGATTGCTGTCGTGCCATTTGTGCTTTTGCAGCAATTACTGGTGGGGTTGGTGATTTTGATGTAGGTCTAGGAATCATTCGTGGAGGTGCCTTATGTGGGAGCTGTGGGGCTGCAGCACCTTCTATGACCATTTCAACACTTGTAAGTGATCTGGCATCAAAGTGGGCTTCAGTCTTCTACAATGAAATCAAGAAAACAAGTCTGAGATACTGTAGAAGTCATCACCCATATTTTAACCTTACCTGCTTTGTTTTTGAAAAACATACCTTTTCAATTCTGGCTTGTCTTGTTTGTGAAATCTGAGCAGTCGAAACAATTGTCTTTGTCTTTTTAGCAGGAACGGCTTCTTCCTCACCTTTTGGAAGAGAAAACATGGTCAGGAGAATTGCAGATGGCAACAAACAACAAGCAGTTGCAGAAATAAATGAATGGTCAATTTCATTTGTATACAAATTTATATAAACAACAGAGAGAGAATTGAGCAACCATGTGTTTTTCCTGCAGTATCTATAGACAGAGAATTGTGAAAACAGTTGTAATAATATTTCTGCATTACTCTGTCCTTAGAAAAACAAACAAACAAACAAAACAAATCAAAACAGTCCTGGATCTCACATAACTACACATTCTGGAAGGCTGAGTCGAAATCCAAGCAAGACTGCTCTGGGTAGAATGATTCACTGCTACAATTCTCTAAGAACTGTCTTCATCCTTACCAGACTCATTTACAAGACCATGTACAGTTATGCAGTCTAATATATACCTATTCTATCAAAGCCGGCTTACAAATACAACTTTGAGAAATCTACAGAACAAAATGAGAACAATTGAAAGTATCCTCAGTGGAGCATCCTGTCCACTGAATCCTCAGTTTAAAGATGACCAATTCTGGAGAAAAGCTCCTTTCAAATTCTTAGACAAAAATCTTTTGCAAATGTCACCAAAACACTGTTTTTTCACAGCAACTTAATAACTCTTGAGAAAGAAATTATAAATTATCTTGTTCATATAACTTTGATGAAGTGGTGCATACTGTACTGTTACAACAATGAATGATCTCTTATGTTCATTGCTTGCAACTTCACCTCCGTTACCTTGAATTAGCAATTCAGCTGTTGAAGTAGCACGTCCCACATTATTTGTGGCATTTACTGAATAGGTACCGGAGTCTTCAGGATATGCTTCTGCAATTATTAAGCTGTAAAGGTCTCCTTCTTGTATAATTTGAAAATCGGGGGAGCTTTGTATTTCTACTCCATCCCGATAAAACTTCACCACAGGTGTAGGGATTCCAGTCACTCTTACATCAAGTCGAACTTGACTTCCCTGCCTTGCAGTCATGCTCTGTAGTCGTTGTGAAAAGTTTGGTGGTGCTGTTCCAGCTGCAGTTTTATTGAAGAAATAAATAGAAATGCAATAACGTCTGTTAAAAAGAACTTTATGGGCTAGATATTTTCATTGGTAGAATTGCATAAGTTCTCTTTCCCTTTCACATGCTACTGACAGATGATACTACAGACTCAAGCATTCAAAACATAGAGCTGATTTGCCAAAATGCAAACACCCTTAACTTTTTTTATATGTTTAATATTTCTGATTATGCCCACGAGTGCAAATATTTCTAGAATTAGAGATACATTAATTATAACCATAGGTAGTAAGTGCAGTCTCTTGGGTATGGCCCTTTATGTGAGTTATTCTGTTAAATATCTGCAGAACTTTCTTTTCTTTTATCCTTTCTTTTATGCATAGTTTGAATAAAGCCACTTTGACAGATCACATGAGCAGAAGCTAAGACAGAAGTTTGTAATTGTGGTTGAGAGTTTTTAGATCAACATTAAACTTTATACAGTTAAGGTATAAACGATGCTGTTAGAAAACACTAGTCAGAATACATGCTGAATTCTAGACTGCTTTAGGAAAACGAATTGGTTTGCTATTTCTTTTTTGATCATGTACTTTATGTCCAAACCTTTTTCATTATCTGACCCTTCTGCTGTTGCTCTCTCTCACACTGCCAGCAGAGGGAGGTGGCTTTCTTTAGCTGTTTCATACCCGTGACAAGTAGCTCAGCTGTACTAGTAGCTTGCCCAGATCCATTGGTGGCTTGCACGGTGTATCTTCCACTGTTTGCTTCTGTCACGGTGGGGATCACCAGTTTAGCGCGGCCATCACTAAAGGAGATCTGCACACCGGGCAGAGTTGCAGCAGAAAGAACCTGGCCATCCCGATACCAGTTCACCTCAGGAACTGGGAAACCTAAAGAAAAGGGAATACAAAAGGAGATTAAGATTCTATGAAATGCCAGATATCGAAAATTACCATAATACTCGCTCATGTATGCACAGTCACAGTGGAGTGCAATGGCATAGGCACAGATACACGATTGTGAGTCCAGTGACACAGTGGTAGAAGAATTTCTTTTTAGAAAGGTCTTTAAAATACACAGAGCAATAGGACAACTGCACAGGCTACTGAATTTAGGAAATCACTTGAATAATGAGTGGACTGTAGTGTCTGGCAGTCCTGTTGAGGAATAAAAGTTCATTGAAATTATGAGGGAGATGAATTAATGCACGTGAGAATTTTTTATTTATCTGTTAGAGTCTAAGTAGTATTGTTTACTGCTAACAAAACTATCCAGTCCAATAGTTTGGAGACAAAGTAAAAATCGGAACTTCTGACCAAGTTAAGTAGTTGTCCTAACACTAAATGATTTAAAAAATGAAGTGACAGAAATAGTGACTGTTGTAGACATTAACATCAAGTGCTATTAATGTTTTGGAGGATTTGTTTCTTTTTTCCTGGAGTGAATTCTGTTTTAGTTTGATATAAAGCAGTCAGCTGGAATCAGCTGATCTTTTGTTGTTCAAATATATTACTCTTTTGTTGCCAGGGTCATGAGCAAGACTCTTCCTGTCAGAAGAGTTTGACATATATCTACAGCTGGTTTTTTAGCTTTAAATGATGGTTTCAGATTCCTAATGGAAATTCTGTTCCTGGTGTTTTACTCAGCCAACTCTATTGAGCAACTGAAATCCATTTGACAAACAGGCAAGGTTTTTAGACAAGCCACATAAGAAGAACAGTTACTTTAAGAAGATAGTTCCAGCTCAAAGGTTTTTTTGTAGTCCTAGAACAACATTTCTCTAAAATGAAAAACCCTTCAAATTTACTTCATGTACTTCTTCACTGAAGCCAAATCACCAATTGCACTGCACAGGGGCTCAGGAATGAGATCTGAAACTGCAATTACTACAGCTGCTCTAATTTTTCCATTTCCACTCTCTGTGGCTTGGAAAACTCTAGGACCACAGAACTCTGCTTCCTTTCTAGAGTACCTCTCCTATAAACTCATTTAACTATCAGGGGGTTTAAAGTGTCAGGAATATGACTGTGTGAGACTAAAATGAAAGGAAATCTGAGAAATGTAGTTCGAAGCTTTTACTGGCTGTCTGCAGCCATGCCATACTTGGTTAGCAAAGTTTTAAATTTTACTCATAGTTGAAAAACTGATTTTCAGACATATGCAAAATAGAAGCACACACACAGAAAAAGAGTGTTGCCAGTTTTAGAGTGGATTAGAAATCAAAAGGGTAAAAGTACATTTAAGCATTGTTAATTTCACAGATGGAAGTTATCAAACAGCTCTGATGGGGCTGGTGTAATTCAATTTTGTACTACTAGTATAGGAGAAGTTGAACATTATCACCCTAAATATAAAGTACCCAGCAGATCCCACTGATTTCATCCAGAGCTAACATTTGTGCAAATGTGTTTCAGAAATGCTTAAGCTTGGCAACCAAAAATCACGTTGTCAATAGAGAATTTCTTGAAACAAAATGTTTTGTTTTCTTGGTGCAGCATCATATGATGATTAGCAAACATGGGGTTTGTGTGGTAGGTTGAACAAATCCTACATTTTTAAAAATTGAGTCTATTTTAATGTCTCAAAGTCGTATGCTCAAGGGATTCAAAATTAGAAGCCATTTTGAAAATCTGAGGCCAAACTCATACTAAAAGAAACTGAACTGAACAAATTTACTAGGACTCTGCTAATTCCATGCCACATGGCTAGGGTCTAAAAGGTAAGATTTACCTCAGATTGTGGATATTTTTGACTATGTAGTCATAGTCATACTCTACATAGTAGGGCTATGTAGAGTAAAGATTTACTTTAAAATGTGCCAAATGATGCTATAATTTGAATATTAATTATCAGGACATTCTTTTCATTTTTAAAACTGTCCTTAAGGTTTTTGAACTTTATTGACAAAATGAAGAAAATCAACCTGAAGGGCCTCAAATTCACTAATTTAGTAACTGAATTCAAAGAGATTGTCCTGGCAATGATGTAAGTGAAAAGAATTGCCAACCTGTGAATCATCTATGTGTTGCTTTCAACGTTATGTGGTGTAGGGCCATCTTACATTGGGTAATGCAAAATTCAGAGAAAGTTGAACTGATATTTTCAGTACTCAACTGAAGTGGAGTACAGGTTAGTTGTTTGGGAACAAATTCAACACCTGATTAGTACTGTGGAGACATGAGGATGGACACAGTTCTATTGCTATCAGCACTGCAGACTTTCTTGACAGTGACGTACTGCCTCATGTCCCCTCAGTAACTGCTCATCCAGTAGGGCTCCCCCTGTGAGGATGTGCTAGCTGCTCTGGCATTTACTGCTGTTAGTCACGGGTTTGTGTGTTGTGAGCCAGGGGGAGGTACTGGGTATTTTTGTCTGATATCAAACCTTTGTAATGTGGCACTTAAATCACAGTCTGACACAACAGTACAATAATTTGTTCTAGTTTACAGGCTGCAAAATTGCACCTCAGGTGGTTGTTAAGCTCTTCTGGTACTCTTAGATTAACTGGGCTCTTCACGTTCGAATTGTAGCTCTGTATTAATACTTGACTTGTATATAAAAAGGTAGTGTTATCAGAGCTAAAAAGTAAGTCTAAATTTCAAAATCACAATAATTCATGGCAGATAGGAAAGGCAGACAACGTAGCAGAATAAAGCTGTACAGTCCGTTATTTATACAATTGGTTCAAGAAATAAAACTTTCTTCATATTTTTTACATATTAGAAAACCTAAATTCCAAGCCACTGTCAGATCTGTTGATCTTGGTGGATGCTTTTAGGGCAGAAAAGGTATTTCATAATCTTACAATGTGAGTAAAAGATAACAGAAGATTGCCTCACATAATATTTGGGACTAAAATACAAATATGGTATATGCTATTAGAAAAACTATCTCCTCGTTGTAAGACATCAAGTTCCTCTATCAAATAGTCCATGATATCACACAAATTAAAATAGCCAAAATCACACACTGAGCCATAATATTAGTATATTCACTTGTTCTGGTGATATCCTTATGTATTCGTAATAATTATTGTTATCAGCAGTGGAAAGAAACTCTTCATAGAAAATTTACAGTGTATAGACAACAAGAGAAGGTCAGGGCAATTAACTGAAGAGTAGAGGGCCAAAAACAGAATAAGGCATGAAAAAATATCATGGATATAGACCACAGGACATGTTCAAACACCTTGTGTGAGACAGTGCTATTCAAAGGGACCAAAGGAATGAACCACAGTGGACCTGAGATCTTTATACTTGGGCAGATCATGTGTGTGCACCTGTCACAGAGCATCTGGGTAGTGTTTTACGGTATGTGGATCATCACATTGCTAATGCCTGTAAGACAATATAATTCCATCAGGAGGAACATGTGCCATTTCTCCTTAGTCACTGCCGAGGTCAGAGGCACTCTTGGAACACGGTATTAGTTTTATGAGAATCAACTCAATATTATAATGTGAATAAGGCCTTTTGCATGGGGTTTTGCACAAGATAAGGTGTTTTAATCGACCATAGACTGGCAAAATGAACTATCCTTTAAAATTACGTGGCATCTTTAATTTACATCAGCAAGTTAAATTATATTAATACAGCCTTGAACTACCTTCATGATCACCATACACATCTATTATCTAGCAAACTAGGGTTTTCTACTGTCTTCAGTAGCCACGTGGACCCATATTTTGTGCTTTTAACCCCCCTGACAGAACTCTGGAATTAAGTAAACTGAAAGGCACAGAAGGTGCCAGAGTTAGGCTTAGCACTAGGTCAGTGAAGAACTAGCATATGCCTTGCCTTTTGCACCTTGATTCCTCATTCTGTCCAATCATCATCCAAACAAGATCACCCTTTCTACACCCATATGAAGTTCCCTTATTAGCACAATATGTATTTTTATGTATATCATTAAATGCTATTTTCCCCCAGTTTTCATGATTCTAACATACATGAGACTAGACACCAGTCTCATCGGCAGGATGGTTCACTATTGCCTGAGAAGCCTTGTAACTTTATGCAGTGTGTTTGTGGGTATCTGACAGCACCTCAGTACTGATTACTACTGTATGATGTGGACATATAGTCACATTTCAGCACTGGTCTTTACACATTCAACTCAGATTATGATCTACGAAAAGAGTTATCATTTGTTTTAGCATAAACATTACTAAAAATAGTAACAGACAATAATCAATCTTGCAAGAATGAATGAAAATCTTACCACTAATATGAGCCTCAAAGGTTGCAGCACTACCCTCCAGTGCCACAACACTTTGTAACGGCTGCGTGAATGTTGGTGCTTTTGTCGTCATCTTTACAGGCACTCTGAAAGCAACAAAAACATAATTAGATATCAATGGTGAAATTGTTATTACACACACATCCTTCTTGCTAGATTTTAGGAATATTTGTGATTATTTTCATAACAATTTACTCAGTTTTAAGTCACATTGAGCTGGTGAAACGTGATGACTGTAGGTTTAGAAGAATTGTATAGCAAATTACTCTTAGGGCTGTCTTGGCTGAGTTGGATGTGAAAATGTTATATTTAGTGAAGCTGTGATTTGGCATTACAAGTATGCAGCAGGAGACAAAGTTCTGCTTGACTCATTGCATGACCTTCCGCAGGTCATCTAGCCTGTATTTGTTCATTAATCTTTACCTAAACAGAAAATAATCTCCATGTGGTCTTTTTTTAAATTATTTGAAAATGTTTCGTTAGTGCAAACTATTTGCATTCTCCAGTAGGAAGACAACAAGGTCACTAAGTAGCAACTGAAAAAAATTTGAAGGTCTACAATGTTTGGCTTTTGATAATGAAAAGAAATGCCAAGAGACTCTCTCTTACAAGCAGTCTGTTAAGTAGTGAATAATTTCATTTTACACAGAAGCATATTGGCACTAAAGATGCAGATAAAATTATACTCTTTCTTAGAGAGTATCTCAGTGGAATTTTGAATATGGGAAGACAGCTACCTTGGAAATGTGAGCTAGGATATAAGATAGCCACTGACACTGATGGTTTGAACAACTGCAGATCCATGTGAAATCTGAAAGAAAAGAAGTTTGCTTTCTCTTCTTATGACACAAGATCCTACTTTGAAAAAGCACACTGACACTAGAAAAACTTCTGTATCAGGAGTATTTTATATTTCCATTAACATATTTATTTACAGATGTTGAATTGCCCAGGTTTTTAAATGCAGTTAGTATCTTCTTAATAGTATCATACACCTATTCAAGTTACAATTTTTCTCATTAAAAAATTCCCCTGAGAGCATATCGGGTCTTACTAAATGAGGGTTAACTCCATAATCTTTTCAAGTCAATCTCACTCACACATTTACTGTTGTTTACTTTGACTTCTGTGCCTGATTTTGTGACAGTCCCAGGCTTAACTTAAAAATTAATAAGAAAAAGAAGTTTCTTTCACTATGAGCCAAATTTATGCTACCTTTCAAAGACATGAGTTCCTTCATTGAAATTAGTGCCTGATGCCTACATACAATAAGCACATAAGAGTAGAGCTGGATATTGTATTGGGATTTTTAGCTGCTTTTTATCGTCTTTACTGGTTATCTGGATACTTGTTCCACCTTAACAGAGGAACAGCCCATTATCAAAGCTTTTCAGCTTTGAGGGTATGGGGAAATGAGTTCAAATTAGAAATAAATGACCATCATTTTATCCTAACACAACACTAATTTTCTGAAAGGAAGATGAAGACAACTATCTGTCACATGCTAAAATATGGGGAAATAATCCTACAATATAATTAGACATTATGAAAGGTTATATATATATGTAATTTCCTGACTCCAAAATAGATTAAAAATAATTTAATTAAGTAGAATTGTCATTGAGTTCGCACAAAGTTTATATATTTCATTGTCTAGGCAAATTTCAGTGATGAAGATCTGATCTTATAAGGCTTTTTGTGTAACTAGAATTGAAAGTATGCATCTGAAATGTCATGTTCCAGAAATAACCTTCCTGGCTATGAATGACAGCAGACAAGTGTTCCAGAGCTGCCATGTAACTGATACCTTAGCAGTTGATTCCCTTAAAAAGTCATCAGTGCTTAGCTGATACCATGTGCATTTTATCAGAGCTATTCTTGGAGCTTCTCAGTTTATCTCTCAGTAGCATAACCTTGAACACTCCCAACAGAAAGGAGGTTTCAAGTTAAGCAGATGTTTCCATGCACATTTCAAATCTTAATTTATAGTCTTTCACAATAAATATACTAGAAAAACTTTTTGCTGAGTGTTATCAAAACTTACTCCGAGAAATTTAAGACATGATATTGCCAGAGAATTTAAATGGTCTATGTCTATAGTCTGAAACCTACATCCCCCCTGTGAACAGATTTATAACTAATAGATTGTATCAGGATTATTAATGACTGATAAAATACTTATTACACCATCAGAAACATGCTACTGACCTGATCTCTCAAAGTGCCTGTAAGAGTGGGCTAAGCCCAACGAAATCTTCTTAAACGACGTCCTTATCCAGAGTAAGATTTTGTTAGACAATCCCAGCATGAGAATTGTAGAGCCTCTAATCATAAAAACAAAACTACACAGTCTTGACAGTGTAGTTTTGTTTTTTTGCAATCCCTACACCCGAGGCGAGGCGGGGAATGCACGACTGCTCAGAAGTGCTAACATAGTTGTTTTGCTTTATATACTCCAGCTCTGCTGTCAGGTCTGCCTCATCATGTCATTGTCAGCTCTGATTGGTTTCCTAGAAGAACGTATCTTGTGAGGGGGATCCATTATGTGTAACCATACACCACCTGTTGGTTTGATTGACAAGGCTAATTTTGGAAGCACAAAAGGGATTCACTGAGGAAATCTCAACTGTTCCAAAGATTTTGATTTATAAATCAATGTCGTTTGTTACGTGCAGTTTACAAGATGCTGCAAATTTCCTAAGTCATAAGCACAAGACAAAGTAATAAAGAAGCCTTTTAGCACAGGATATGGACGTCATAATCATATCAGTGAGATCCAGCCTTGCTTTCTTTCATTCTAAAACATCCAAGAAGCTACCAAATGCTCTGTCAATCACCAGACTAAATAAGTGAGCTGAGCTCAGACATGTGGCTGCACACTATTAGAATACACTGTTTAAATTATTTTTTGAATATTGAATAACTTTGAATTCTAAAATTGTATTTGGTAATATAGAGATTTATCACTTTTTTGTTTGCTTGTTTGTTTCAAAATTTTTCTGTTCACTGTTCCAAGCAGTTAAGCTTAACAAGCAATAGCATACAAAGTGCAGAAATACTAATTCTGTGAAATTAAATTAATACAGACAACTACTGTAATTTCTAAAAAAGCAGATTTTTAGCCTAATAGCTTTTTTCTAGACCTGTGTGGGCCTTCTGCAGACCTCAGAGTTAATCACCTCTGGAATAGCTTATTAGTTTGTGGAGTTCCAATAGCCCAGCTTCATCAGTCAGTGCAGCTAATTGTACTATTAGAATGGTTGTCTCTGAAACAGAGGTCAGAGTTAGTAGACTACTCTCATTTATAGCTGTAATGGGAGGTGTTTTGCCACACCACCACATCAGCCTATTTTCCATTGTTGCCATCTTACTGAAAAACCATTTTCCTTCGTTATGAAGAGGAATAGCTATAATGCCTATCTAGCAAACTCTTTATGCACATATCTGGCTCATAAGACTACTTATGTGCTTAAAACCAAGCACATGCTTAGCTGTTTAGGTAAATAGAGGAGTTCAGTCTGCTGTTACCAAGATTCACATTGAAAAGGATCTCCCAGAGGATACCTAGAGAAGTAAACACAGGCTGGCGTTTTGTACTGTCAGGTGCAGTTGTGCTTGCAAACAATCTGAGGGAAACCTCCAGCAGAAGCTCTGGAAAATGCCCGGGAGAGAGAATACTACCACTATGATTCCTGCATGGGTGTGTTATACTATAGATTACAGATCTGAAAAAAGCAAGAAAGAACATATTGCTGTGATCTCATAAATAACCTCAGAAATTTGATCTGTCCTTTAATTTATCCATCCCATAAAGTGTCAGATTTATTGCTACTCGTGGCATGCAGCAGTAACGACAGCAACAGAAACTGGAGGAATAGTCTTTATACTGGTACTATGTGGACTCTCACAGAGAGTTAGTCAGAGTACTATGGCTCATTGCTAATTTTTGTTTCAGATAGTTGCCAGAGAGCCTAAACTCTCTGTATAAGACTTAGTACGAAAGCAAATGCAACTCTTCATGTTAGTGGGGAGGACAAGATAGCTTCTACTTAAAAACAAAAAATGTCGACAGAAATCTGGATGTCTAATTTCTGATTCTAAAAAGAGACTTGCTAATTAGCGGATGGCTGGTTTTCTCTATAGCTGAACACTTAAGTATTCAGTGAAAAATCAAACTTGAAGAAAGAATGCAGGCTAGTATCCACAAACTTAATAAATGCAAGCAGCTTAATGATGATGTCTCAGTCAAATAAAAAATGAAAAAGTTTATAAACATGTGAGGATTTCAAAATGTCAGAAATATGCAAACTGTGGCTTAAAGTTATGAGATATTCACAACTTCAAATTTTTCTTTTCAATCATGTCAACAAGTGATAATAATAGTTTAAAGAAAATATTTTGCTGCATTCAAACCAAATATCTTGTATTTTTAAACTAAGCTCCTTCCCATTTTATTTTCTTTTTTTTACTTTCACATTTGATCATTATTAAATGTACTTCCATTCCAACAAAAGTTTATACCTTCTTGTTACGTTTGCTGGTGAATTCAGAAACTAAATTGAACAGTGAAATATTTTTCTCATGATGTTAAGGAATATGTTAAGGAATATTTATAATGCATGCCTTCCGTTAACAGAATGACTTTCAGCCCAGTGTGATTTCTACATGTTTAGTGTCACATAGCATATCCACAATAAAAAGCAGAATGATTTCAGTCTTATTATTGCGTAGCAGACACTGCTGGTAAACCCGACATTATTTCTTTGCTCCAGGATCAATCAAACAATCTAGAGAATGACAGAGTTGCTTCAGTCTATTGCTGTTTTAAGTATAAACTAGATATTGCTAATGACTACACATATATACTATAGTATATGTATTACATCATAAGCCAACACCACATTGAAGAAAAACCAGGTAATCTTCAACACGATGAAACATTGTGGTGTGGATACCAGCAACTGCTTTTCATGTGATTCACTTTGATTAATTCTAATAATCCTATCGACTTGATGAGTGGAGCTGCACAAAAGGAACAACTACTTTAGTAGGCCCACATGAAGATGCCCAGTCAGGGCATCAAGAGAAATCCAGTCTTTCTTGAACACTGAAATCTTCAAACTGCCACTTAGGCAAGTTTTCAATGTGCTTTTCTGAAGTGGAATTTCCAAATTTCTTTTCTTTAAATAAAATCACAACCTTTCTTTTTCTTTATTATTTGTCAAACAGTAGTAGTGTACTATGTGCTGTAGCTGCACAGCCAATCTAGCATAAACCTTTCTTTCTTTCCTGGTCCCTTAATCTACCTACACATGCTAATTTGCAAACTGAATAAAAAGAATCAGTATCTTTCCCGTTTAATTTCATACTTCCATTATTATGCACCCCCTTCATTCTTTGCCCTGTTCTTTACTACAGAATGTCTTTTATATCTCCCTTCACAGACTGTTTTCGTTTCACTCTGCTCTCCAACCAAATATGCAGAACCAAGGGAGTCATGAAATAAATAATTTGGTCACTTTAAATAAAACTTTTCACTGATATGATACTGTCTTAAATCCTTATAGAACTGGCAAAACACAATTCAAAATGTATCTAGATATTATATCCTTGATGAATTTCCAGTTTTCTAGAATCTACTTAAAAAAAAAAAAAAAAAAATTTGCTTTCCCTCCTCCTACCCACTTCCTTTAAATTTAGAAATAACTAAAAAGTTGTTCTCTTAACTATTAAACCATTAAATCCTAACCTGAAAACAAAACACATTTACACCACCTTCATCAACTCCCCTCCCCTTGCAAATGCTATAAACAGGACTTTGTGATGAAAACTTTAGAACCTTAAATAAAGACTATAACATTCATTATCTTCACAAGAATATCCACATTTGTGTGCTTAAGCTGGCTTCTGAGAAGCTGCAGCACTTTCAGTTGCTGATGTCTTTTATTTGAGCTATGGTAACTGCTTATGTAAGATATATTATTATTTTTCAATATAAACTAAAAATTGCTTGCAGAAAATTGTTTTACTTGTTACTGAAGAAGGCAGTAACTGGAGAGCAAAACAAAAAAGATAACTAAGGCACTAAGCAGTTTTTGAAACTAGCTATTTAACATGAGAAATGTGACTAGACTTTAATGGGTATGGATTAGTTATCGGGGTCCATATTCACTAGCTTCATGTTGATAGTTGTCACTCATATCTCCTTAGAAATATCTAAGGAGGAGATTTACAGACATCACTTTTCCTAAGTTTTCCTTAGATATTGTTTTGTATCATCCCTACACATTTACATATGCAGAGAAGGAAGGAATAAAAACATTACTCAGCACCTAACCTTAGAAAGCACAGCCCTACTAAAAAAACCTGGACCCTGAGTAAAGAGTATATTTAATAACTATTCCACTTCCTCCACAAAGCAATAGTTAATATTATAATACTTGAGACAACTTTTAATATGGAGATAATACTTAGAATTTAATAGACACATACATCCTGTCAAATTTCGCTGACCTTTTAATAATTTCAGGAGCAATTATGATTTATAAAATTAAAAGAATCAAACATACTTACCATGTTCCATAATGCATCCATTCCCTGGGAACACTTGGAGTGATAGCTGTCTTCCTCGTTGGTAAAAGGTTGCTGGGTTTTTTGTTTATCTGTTTATAAACACCACTTTCTACTGTTTTGTCGGAAAACCATAAGTAAGAAGAGCTATAGAGATTTCTGTTTCACCTTGTATTATTTAGAAAAGCATTAACACTTTTTTTATTTAAGGAAAGTTGTGTTTTGTGAATTTAGGGAAAAAGCCCACTTCAAATATTAAAGTTCAAGCTGTTCTTACAGGCTGAGAACCAAGAGGAAAAGCAAGAACCCTCCAGTGTCTTAAATTTGCTGAGGAATCAAGATCAGCAGGCACTGAACTCCACACTTTAATTTTTACAGAATTAATTTTTAAATTTGAAAAAAAAAAAAAATATCTTATATGTCATACCTAAGGATTCCAGTTGGTAAAAGAACATACAATATGGAGGTTTTTAATATTTGGGGGGTGGGGGTGGTATCTGATATGTACTTTGTCAGTCCTCAGAATGTGACTGCATTTAGAAACATATTTTCTGTGAAATCTTTACATTTAAGCAATATGTGCAAAGAAGGGTCTTAGCAGAAAGGTAATTGTATGAGATACACACGATGTTTGATATTTGTCTCCATTCCACTTTGGAAAAAACTGCTTGTGAGAGATAAGGGGCAGATAAGTAGAGCAAGAACCTCGTCCTCAGCTACTATATTTACATGCACATATACACAGCCTTGTGACACTTCTGTGGGCAGGATGCCATTGGCTTTTCCATAACGTCAAGCAAGTGATTTATGTGATCAGGTGAAGACATGTACATGATATTTTTTTCAGCTTGTTTCCTCTCTATGTCCGTACTTCAGTTTGGAGATATTTATGTTTTTACCAGCCAACCTGCATCTTGTTGGCAATAAATGTTAAATGTTTTTATAATATGATTTAAGCAACTTTCAAAAAAGTTATTTCAGTCCCAGTTTTGCACAGATGACATCTACATGGATTAACCACAAAGATGCTACACTGCTTAAACTCCTACCTGATCTCTGTGAGAAGTGTGAGTGCATTGTTGTTGTATATAAACCGTGTGTAGGCCCAATCAGTGTTTATATAAGGAATGACAAAATGTTGCTCAGTAGGCAGTTGTGCATTACACATGCACCTGTGGTATTAGCCAAGCCATATGCAGTGCACCCAAGCAGAAGTCTGAGTAACATGAATCACTTGCTAGGCAGGACTTTGAAAATCTGAATCAGAAGAACAGTTATTCTCAAGTCTAACTACATGTTCTGTTAGTTATTGTGCCACGCAAACACTCAGCAAAAATCAGGCATTTTCTGAACTACCCTTTTCAGTACTGCAAATGGATGACACAATGAAAGTCCTCCTCTTTCTCTGCAAAGAGCTTTGCAGTGAAAAGACACCTAGACTCCGAATTCAAGAGACGGAGACAAACATTTAATCACGCTAATGACTGCCAAAATAAAAAAAAAATTCATTTCAGTTCAGGTTTTCCTTATACCGTGAATGGATGCTGTGGGTCTTCAGGAATTCTATCATTGGGAAATCCTTGTCTAAACTAAGTATGTGCTTTGAAACCAGTGTGGCTATCAGTTCATAGTCTACTCCTTTAGACTGTAATGACACATCGCCTGGAAATGGACTGCTTTGTCACACTAATCCAGTCCTGAAAGCAGAAGCAATATAGCAGAAGACTTCTCCATTATGCTGCCTTAAAGAGACTCTCTCTTCCCTGAAGACATTCTTAGTACTAAGCATTCATTAGACAAGGTTTGACACTATTAGTAACCACTCCTTTTGATGCCCATCCTCCTCAAAAATGTTTCAAAAATGTTAGAAATAAGGTAATGAGTCTAATAAACTGTATTTAATAAACTGGGGGATCCTGTAGTTATAAAGTAATTTTGTTTTCAGTTCTCATCTGTTTGTGTCTGAGTTCTTTATATAAGCTAGCAGGAAGAACTATTGATTGGGTACCAATGAATCACCAAGACAATCTGTCACTTTAAATATCTCTTTTTTCCAACATCATTATCTGTTTAGATTTGTCCAACAGACCAGAACAAAACCACAAGAAATTAGAAATCACTGTCTAATAAATGCTGTGCACAGGTGAATTTTATTAATGATTTATTTGTAAAGAAACCAAATACAAATTGTAAGTTAGATGTAAATCAAATAGCACTCAAAGATTCATCTTCTCCTCACCCATGGCCAATATCTACTAATCGACAGAGCAAACAACATGAACACCTTCATTAATCAGGCATCTTGCAGTTCAGTCCATCTTCTGACCCTCTGCAGCAGGCAGAAGAGCAGGATCATGTCCCAGATTGAAGATAATCTCTTGTGGCTTCTCAAGTTCAAGATACACGCCTTGAAGCCAAAGTTTCTCTTTAAACCTGTTTTAAATGAGATCAGTTAATACTGCCTATATTTTCAATTGTGCCAGCTGCAGCATTCCCTTTCATAAGCAACATTGGTGTGGTTGTCATAGACTGTTCTCTGTGATCTTGAGACAATACAAGATTAGAGATAAAGAGTGATTCCAGACAGAACATAAAATTTCTTAAAACTCATCTTGCTGACAATAACAAATAACCAGAGGGCACTTCAGTTCTAAAGAACAAAAAAGATGAGAAAAATGAGAAATTTGGCCTTTCTGTATTTTCTACATGTTTTAATCATACAGAATTCTCTATATGCCCTGAAATTAACATGATTTTCATGTTTCGCTAAACATACCTCAGGAACTTAAAGACAAAAGAACATTTCTCTTTTTTATCAGAGCCTAAATTTAGGAGGCAAGATTTAATCTTGTGAAGAAGTCACCATTGGACCAAGGACTATTGACTTCATGTATCTATCTCATTTAATCTTCTGAAATTGTGCAGTGGGAAATTTTGTCATCTTTAATCAATAAATGAACAATGACTGTTGTATTATTAGAACTGCTACTTATTCTTCTAAATAAGATGCTTAACTAGTAGAAAAGTTTATTTACATATTTTATTATTGAAACTTCATGTAGTTGTATGAATTTGAAGTTCTCGAAAACTTTGTTTTTTGAGCTATTCAATCTTACATTAATATCTAAATTAAAAAAAAAAATTACTAAACAGAATACCTTATTGCACAAATTCCACTTCCAATTATACTATAGGGTCTTTCATCTAACAGAATTACATATCTTCTGATGAAGAATTAAGTGTAAAAAGCACACACAACACATTATACACTTCATTTACAGTATGCAAAGGGTTCGTAGGATTAAGAAGACTGTTTGATGTGTGCTTTGTAAATTAAGGTCCTTACAACTATTGGAGTATTACAAGATGTAGCACAGAGTAAGCTGCAAGTTACCTTACTGGGAGATGTTTAGCCACTAGCCTTTGATTTCGCACAGAATGTGTGTCGTGGGCTTGTAGAACCTCAGCTGTGGTGGCATTCATTTCTCCTGAAAAGTATCTGTCTTCCCATTCTGATTTAGCCTGAGTTACAGTGGAGATTTCTGGAGGTTTATTTTTCTCTGAAACAAAGCATGTATATTAGTGGAAACAAGGTGTTCATTTAATGTGGCAACAACATGCCTAAAAGCATGCATATGGCAGGGTGAATCACCTATCACTGTAACAAAAGCAGAGCAATGAGCCTTTCCAATTTCATTCCTGGCAACACAGATATATTTCCCAGTATCAGCAAGGACTACATTTCTTTTTAAAAGATAATAGGTATCTCCTAATTTCTCAATCTGTAAAACAATAGAATGCACATAGAGGATTATTAGGAGCATAAAGAAAAGTATATAATCTTACTCCCAAGAAATATTTCAAGAACATTAGAACATACACTGATGTCTCCGCATACCACTTGGATATCATCCTTTGTCCAGTAGACGTGTGGTTTGGGCTTTCCATGTATAGTGCAATGCAGGATTAAATCTTCTCCTTCTTGTAGAGTTGTATGTCTAAATTTTTGTATGAAGTTTGGCTGTTTTCCTTGCACTGAAAAAAAAAAAACCCAAAACAAAACCAACCCCAAACTATTCACTGTATTTTAAAAGACAAATTTAGAGCAACTGAAGGAAAATTTCATTCTCATAAAGTTCACCACATTGCATGACAAAGAGAGCCTGGAACTTGGGATAACTTGTTTGCAAGACAGTTAGTAGCAGACATCATTTATCTATACAATGTTTATTGAAACACATGGATATTAAGCACCTGAGAATTTCATGCATTGGCATAGTGATATTAGTTCCATGGTAATACTAAAGAATCATGTTCTTTGTGTAGGTAGTAGGCAAGTCTGTGGATTATTGTGTTTCAGTGGAGGTGGAAAAGTAAATATTCCATACAAATTTTAGAGAGGAACTTTTTGCATTTAGTGCATTGTCGCACATTGGTCTCTCTCTTCACTTTTTTTCCCTATTCTTCTAGTAAAAAAAAGAAAAAAGTTTTGGGGGGAAGAGGGGGAAGGAAAGATTGACCTATATTTGCAACAGTGATGAAGGTCAGAATGTGGCCTCGTACCACTTTGATCAAGATCACTATTGGCTAATACAAATTAACCCATCAAAATTGCTTGAAAAAAATGTCAATCATGAGCATCAGTTTATACTGAATCAAAGCATTGCTTCATGTGACATGTAACTTAATGTGCTGTAAAGCTGGACTTACTGGATCACTGTACTACTACCTAAGGTTCCACCTCCAGGGCCACAGTAAAAAAGAAGATGACCTCAGAACTCAGGCTAAGTATTCTTGAAAAAGGGAAGCCAGAGCAGCAGATGTTAACACACAGAAGCACACACAAAGACATATACTACAACAAAAAATTACATCTTACTTTCCTATCTTATGAAGAATATCTTCTTGTTCCTCTTTACTATAAATTGTACCATGTGTCCGTAATATTTAACAAAGTAATCACTGTCCTTGTTAGGAATAAAAAGTTACTGAAATGTGCAATAAATATCAGAGCTTAAAACTGCTCTCAACCATGCCAGCATTACTCCAGTTTTAGGATGAAGATTTTTTTCTTTATGTTATTGTGAAACAAAAATCAGTGTATCTCACTAAGGTGCCCAGCAACTTCTGAACCCAAGTATATTGAGCCCATGGCTATTTTTGGCAAATGTGGGACTGTCAGCATGGTGAGGCAGACATCTTCACCCACTGTATTAATAAATCCACTGCTTAGGAGCTCTTAATTGCAAGTAAGCTTTCAAGCTTAGCTGCTTTTACATTCTTCCCACATACTGTAGGACTGAGGCCACAAAAGCTAGAAGTATGTGGAGTTTACTCTCTCATACTCTTCTTTTCCTAAGGTTTTTGTTAGCCGGTCCCAGCAGCTCAAACAACTCGGTTCTTAGCTAGCTGCTACCACCATTGCATTGCATGCACCTGAAGCTCAGAAATTTGGGATCTGCAACTTCACTTCAAGAAAGAGAACCAAGCTTATACCCTTGCCTCCTCTTTGCAGGCAGCTGGCAATAAGTCACAGTGTATGATTAGCTAGTATTCCAGTGGAAAACATCAAGTGGACATCAGCCGCTCCTTATGATATTTTTGGCTGGATTCCATTACTTGTATTACCTTGTGAAGTCAGGCTGCATCTCATACCAGTTTTTACCATTAGAAAAAGAAAACAAAAACATATCATATCTGAGTAGAATGGTGGCATTGATCAGATCCATCTTGATTTTACATCAGTAATCAGCAGAATATAAAACCTAAAATGACCGGTTTCTAGACAGCAAGGGGAAAAGTATGTGTAAAGAAAAAATGAAGTGTTTGTTACTACAACTCTTTAAGGTGCAGGCTAGAGCTCAATAGGGAAACAAAGACTGCTGTAAATGAAGAGTTCATCTTCTGATAGCAACCTTCAAAACAGAATGCATAGTTATATTTCATCAATGGTTTTCCCATGATATCATAATGAAATGTCAAAATAAGCTAAGATGATTTGTCAGTGTCCTGGGTCAGCAGTCCGGAGCAATGCAAAAACTGCAGGTGGAGAAATCACCTGCATTTGGCTTTATCACACAGCTTTCACCGCTGTCTCAAGTGTCTCCACACACAGGTAGTACCAGGTCAGGCCAAATTCTTTTCCGCAGCCATTTTTCATTTCTTTGCTTCACAGTTATTCTTAATCTATTTACTCTGGGCATGTAATTTCCAATCTCTGATGTTTTGATATGTGGTACTAGCAAGCTTTCCCCTACCTTTGATATCATGATTCTCACCATACTGCTCAGAGACTTTGGATCCACTCAGCATTATGCTAAATTAAAACTTTATTGTTTGGAGATTTTGTCTCAGTCAAGCTCCTAATGCAATCAAAAGGAATTTTATTAAGGAATACCAAGTGGGTCTCATGACTCAAGTGATCCATAATCCAGAGCTCCACTCTCCTTGAATAGCATGGTGTAGCCTCGTTAAAGGCAGCCTGAGCAGTAATTTTTAAAGATACACCTCCTCTGAGCCACAAAAGATATATACACATAGAAATTATTAGCTTACCCTAACAAAATCTCCAGAGAAAGGTCCAGAAATAGGCATACCTTACAAGTGATTTGAGAGTAAGTCACCTTCTCCATTGCAGCTCCAGCCACATCTGATCCAAAGCCAACCAGGGGAATGCCTCATCTGCCCTTTGCCTACTGACTCACACCTAAGCCCTCAGACAGGCTGCTTTTTTTGAAAAATGGAAATAAGCAATCTCTTCCCTCTCCGGATTTATGCACCTTGTGTAAATACCCCTTCACACAACTCCACATCTTGTCAGGCAATCTCAGCCACCACTTACTTTCTTAACAGGTGTCTGCATATGGGGAAGGAAGAAGGGAGGTTAGTGATATGCCTAAGTATACAGTTTTGTTGTAAAGCTAGAAAGAATGAGATTTATATCTGTTTTTTAAGAGAGCAGTTGGGAAAATGTAAACATTTTGACATCTTGAAGTAACTATAGGTTCAAAACTGTGACTATGAGGGAAACTTGGCACTGTAAAACAAGAAAGTAGCAGAAACAGAATACCAAACACCTAGATGTATTCCCTCCTTCCACAGTATAATTAAAAGAAAGAGGAAATGCTGCATGTATAACAAGAACTATAAAAAAAAAAAGGTGGGGAGAGGGGAAGGGGGAGCGTTACACTGAAATTCTGTCTGAAACAGAATGAGTGTGGTTTTCTTTCGGGGAAATATTAGTGTATCATGAGACATCACTGTCACTCAGTCACTTTTTTTTTTTTTTTTTACATTAGCTGAACAGAAACCAGCAGGAATTTTCCAGCCACATTTTTTGGACATTCATTAGAGTCCTTAAATAAACAGTATTTAAACCCAGACTGCCAACACACTAGTAATCGGCATAGATTACACCTTTGTTTACAAAGCAAACACCAAAATCAGGAGACTTTCAGAATCCTGCTGTGTATCTGATATCTCTAATCTCTCTTTCTCTTTTTTAAATCTTCTTTCTTGTAGCAATTAAAAATGTGGCTAGTATCCACATACCCATTAAAACTGTGCATTTAAAACTATTCCTGATTTAAAGTAGATGCAATACCATACTCATAAAATCAGGTTTTGTTAATCTAAAGTTCACAGAAATGTTCAAATTCTCAGATGATTTATTAAGATCTGCAGATATCTTAAGGCAATTTCTGGCCTTATATTTATATCTTTTTGCATTTAATAATAATAATATCTGACTATGCAAAAATGCAAACATCCTCAGAAGTGATAAGCGTTTGTTTTGACCTTTTATTATTTCACAGCGTCTGCCATATAGCAATAGCACGAATGCCATACTTGTGTGTACGCCTGAAAATAAGTGTACTTAGATTTTAAAGTTGGATTCATTTGCATCTCGCATTCTTCTTAGAAGTCAAACTTGAAACATCTTAGTTAACATTTTTTTTTATAAACTCAATTCCAGAATTTAATCCAGTAGTAGAAAGCTTGTTTTTCACAGATAACATGTTTGAGTAAAAATGGAAGTGGATGCATTGGTACGGGAGCAGATCATAAGCAACTTCAGCTGCTTTTGAGCTGAATAGCAAAACTGAGGCTCACTTTGCTTAGAAAGGCAGCTGGCTTACCTGGGTGACAGGTAATCTATTGGGATCTTCCATATAAGCTTTAGACCCACATAATTTTAATCACAGTGTACAAAGAACTGCATGAATCCACCTTTCCCCAGTGGAATCATTCTATTTTGTCTTGGCGTAGTTTGAGACAAGATCACCCTTGACATCTTTTTTCTGTGAGGCTCTGTTGAAACACGGACTACCTGATTTGTCAGTTACAACAGGCATTTACAGTTCAAGCTGGAAAATGAGTGTTAAACTCCCCAATTTTGGCATTTCACTAACATGCTGCTTTTGTACTTTTGTGGGTAGAGAGCAGCTTTGCTTCAGTGATTTTCTAGATATAAGTAGCTTTAAAATATTCTTATCCAGCCAATGAAATAGAGCACGGGTGATGTTTCAACGCCACGTCATAACAGTGAACAGTTACAGGGTCATCGTGTCAATATATTTTACTCATCTGGAAGCCTTCCTGGAGCATATAATCTCAAAACAAGTCTCAAATATCCATGCTTTGAAAAAAATCCATTAAGAAAAGCTACTTCTATGTCTTGCTCAGTACATGAACTATCAATAACACTTTCAAAATATGACAAAAAAGGACAAAAATAGATAAGGAAAATACAGACTTTAGCAACAAGGGTCATTTCATGAACTACTTACACCATAATTCAGATTAAAAAAATCAGCATGGTATTGATTTTAAATGTTTTTTTGCCAAGGGAGCAAATCATAAATATACTCAATTAGACACATGCAGCATGATATGTACTCAAAACTTTACTAAAGATAAAATATGCTTGCTCATACGCATACACAGCACAGACCTGTAAATGTTGGAATAATATTTACTCCCTTTCCAAGACTTCTCTTTAACTTCTCCCCTCTTCGGGAAAGATGACGGTCCTCCTTGTTATCCTTGGAACTGGGTGTGTAAGCCAAATGCCAATAAAAGACTACATCACTGGCTAGATTCTAAATAATATTAAAAAATAGAATAAATCCCACTTGGATTCAAAGCTGCATCACTTACTGTCACACAATTTTGTTAACTAGCCCTGTATTCTGGCTGTCAAATCTCAGGTAAAGCAAGTAACTGGGGTCTCTCCCACATGTTCTAAAGCCTTTTAAATGCAGTTAACAAACGTAATTATGCAAATGTGTATGAAGGAGAAGGTCTGCGTCCCTGATTCCTTGTATTTCCCTGGAAGCCTGCATGTACATTAGGAAGTTTTACAAGGGAGGGGAAAGAATTTGTTCCCATAATATGTGTACTCGTCCAGTAGTTCTGTGTCTGTCTGTTGCCTTTTTAAAATCATAGAGCTGATCATCATAGTGAGCAGCCTTCCTGTATGTGCCAGCAAGCAATCAGAGCCAGCTACAAGCCCAGACCCAAGCTACCCCAATTCCTGCTCTATGAGACGAAAAGTTCACATCTTTTTCTACCGCTTTGATAGAACTGCGAGTTTGGTACAAATTTTTCCAAGCAGGGCTGAAATTCTAAATCTAGCCTTGCTTTCTGAAGGACACAGACTCACCTTGCAGTGTTGTTTTGCTCAGTAAATGGCTCTCCTCCAACTAAAAAGGTCAAATGCGTATCTCTGAACTCTCACATTGGCCACATAAAAAAAGACAGAACAATGATCATTCTAGCACTGAACTTTCCATAGTTTTCAAAACGAAGGATCCACAAGTCAAAAAAGAGATGTAGTTCTAAGCCCAGCATTAGTAGAGCTACAATGACTGTCACAAGCCTTATGACAGTTAATTCTTAAATTAAAGGGCTAATTCTGGCAGAGGCAAGTCAGAAGAGGAAAGAGAACATCTGATTTCACTCCTGCTTTTTTCATGTGTATATACTTGCCTCAATACTGAGGGCAAAAATGCCTGAAAAAGTGATCAAGTATTATATAAAGTTACTTAGAACACATCAAGAACCATCCATGATTAGTTTTAATTTTTGAATGATGGCAACTCCCAGTAAAAAAAGAGGATTGAAGGTCAGCCATCACCTAGAAGACTCATTTTCAAACAGAAAATGAGTGTTATGAGCAGGATAAATTACCAAGCTCTGGCAGCTCTGCAGCAGGCAAAACCTTACAGCATGTAGGAGAGGCATTTTGGTTCATTCTTACCGCAATATTGCTTAGGATACTGCTTATGCAATTCAACTTGCTTACATAGTTCCTTTGGTGTATGTTTATAGTAGCAATGCATAAAGTCAAAAGGGCACAAAACCACTAACCTGAATATTACTTTTCTGAAAATTGAAACATTTAAAATTGTATTAATTATTAAAATAAGCTTTATTGTGAGATGGAAAGCACACTTTAGAAAAATAGGTGACTTTATATCTGAGAAAATTCTTATGAATCAACATTTTTGGGAGATGACTAAACTTAGAAAGCTGTTCGTTAAGGATAATACCAACTTTAGTTAGAAGTTAGTTTGTTTCCCCATCTGCTCACCACCTCCTCCTCCTGCTCCCTCTCGTATTCCTGTGAGGTTATATTCCCTTGAGAACTTCTCCTGTTTCAAAGTAACAAGAATTTTAATAAAGTTACAGTCACTGGGCCAAAATATCTAAACGTCAGTCTCGAATCTCACTGACCCCTGGCAATTTATAATATACATTACTGCTCATAGCATGCCACACAGTAAAAGGCTTACTTTATCTTGGCAAATTCTACAAGAGAAAGTAAACATTTCTTCTCTATAAATTTTTCCACACCAAGCAGTTGTAATATGAAAGCTGTAAATCAAAGATGAGGGAAAAATTATGTCACTGTTTATCAATTGTTTTTACTGTACCTCTACAAGTACTGGAGCTAAAGAATGAAGTTATATTTGAGGATTTATATAAGAAATCTTCCAGTGGCATAGTTACAGCATGGTTATCAAAAATCTTAACAAATTACTACTTATATAAAAAATAACACTTGTAGTTGTCCTTATCAACAATGAAATGTAGTATGTAGGTAAATAAAGTTCACCTGGTTTGGATTTACTGCTCTGAAGTTGTAAAATTCTATTTGACTGAAATAAAAAAAAAAAATTCTCTGTGTGTGAATACACTTTTAAGTATTTCCGTAATTTGTTCATTCTGTTTAAAATCAACGTGTTTAAAAACTTTAAACATGCAAAAATGGTCACTTCATAAACTAGGATCTTTCTTGTCTCATACTAATAAAATAGTGGATTATTAGAAATATTTATATATTTGATTTTATAAGAAGGAAGAGAAAGTATCACAAGCATCTACTTAAGCAGATGGGTATGTTGGAATATCTCATTTTGTAAGCATTAGGGGGTTTTGATCTACTGTATGCCTGATGATTCACTTACTCAAATCCTGATGATTCTGGGTCAAATCTGTGCAGAAAATCACAACTTCATTGGAACTACCAAAACTTTCATTTATGGAGTAAATGCTGGGCTGAGACAGATGTAAATCTGATCTACACCAGTGCAACAGTGAATGGTAAGATTTCAGTACTAAGAAGCATTATTGTACAAATATTATTTTTAAAAAAACAGTAGATGAGAAAAATATAGTTGGAAATAATACATTTGATGTTTAAAAAAGATTTCAACACCTTCCACACCATCTTGAAAAAAAGGCGTGTCATAAAATATAATTTGATTTGAGCGCTTTATCTAGGTGTATCTTGACATTTAATAGCTATAACCATTAAAACTGTTTCCAACACTTTGTAATACCTACATTTTTAGAAAGCAAAATTCTGCCTCCGATTCTAGAAAATATTTTTATCTCAACATCACTGTGAGAAAGGAAAATGAGCACATAATACTGGTATTAAAGAAACAAACAATATATTGAGTGTGACATAGAAGTGGTTTGATACAGATTGTGAAAGATGCAGTGTAAGAAATAAATTCAACGTTGTCTTAGCATGTGAGAATTAAGTCCAGTGCAGTCAATATTGTACTTCTTTTGTGAATAGCCAGTACATTAGTGATACGCTAATACAGATGACACACAGCATTATCCAGTCTATTCTTATTATAGGTGGCCTGTTACCTTTCACGTGAAGAATGGCACTTGATGAGATAGTGCCGTTCAAATTTTTAGCCCGAACAACATAAAGGCCAGCATCTTTATCACACACCTTCTGAATGAACAAAGTATGCTTTGTCTCCTTTTGCAAAAGCTTTAAGTGCTCATCTGCAGTCAGTTTCTGGCCCTTCTTGTACCTGAAGCAGAGAGTCAGTTTTCAAGTCAGATTTACACCGTTGTATTCCAAGTAGAACTCAAGTTCAGAAAACCTCTTTACCTCTACACTGACAGCAAAGGATAGAGCTCACTGCTGTGCTCTCATTCTTCAGTTTTGAAATCATATGTAAATATGGATGAAAATTTAAACAATTCAAATTGCTGGATAATACATTCTTATTGCTAGAAAATGTGGTTCTGAAAATGGTTATGAATGGACAAGTCATAGTTATCTCACTGCATTATTGGAGAGAGCAGCATGAAGGCCTGGGCCCACAGTTTGGTGCTGAAATACTTTTGCCAGTAATGTGTTGAATCATCCACATTCAGCTCATGAATAGGCTCTTAAGATGCATAAGCATGTACAACCTTTCCGAATATGTGTCTTCAGCATAAAGAACAGCCAATGACCTGTTCCTCCACCCCAGGCCACTTAACATTTATTTTGTTCACATCATCAAACAGAATAGAACAACTCATTAGAAATTATTCCATAGAACTGGTGTCATATTCTAACACTTGAGGATCTATCACCACGTGTTGGCATTGGCTCCTGATTTACACAGTGGAAGTGAGAGAAAATTCTAGCTCTTCTTGCCTCATGATGTTTCAGCATAAGCTACGTTTAACCTACACAAACACAGAAATACTTTTCTACATGTATATTCAATAAAATGTCTATATCAGTACAAAATACATGTACTGTATTTTTAATTAAAAATTTTTATTTAAAAAACACACTTTTTTCTATTTTCATAAATTTCTAATTTGCAAAATGCTTTCAGTTGAATGTCATTTTTTAAAAGACCATATATCAAGACTATATATTTTTAGCTAAATTAATTATTTCTTATAATTAAAACTGAAGGAAGCTGCCCCTCTTTCAGTCCCTATTCGTTGGCAGAGAATTTCTGAAAAAAAAAATTTAAAATATGTTTATATTACATCATCTGTATTTCTCACAAATGCAGTATATATTACCCTAATTTGCCATACAGCAATTCAGAGACAGATAGGGTGTGCACACAAATATATAATATAAAACTGGTTCTCAGTGTAGACATTTAGGTTTGGTCTGTTTTTTTAACCTGTAATCTCTCTCCAGTTTTCAACAACTGAGTCTTACATACGTGTAAATGTGTGTCTGTTTGTATATGTAGTGGCTATATACAGCATACATGCATGTGTACATGTCCATCCATATATCATGCCAAATATCATATATCATGAGTAAAATGCAGGTGAATTTACTTATGGTAAATCTGGAGTGTGCATTTATTTTAAGAAATTATTGAACAAGTGGAATGTCATATTCCAGAATTTAAAAACTGTATGATGTATTTGCTTAAAAACAACATCAGAAATGCTTACAGTAGTTTGATGCTGTCATTATTCATAAAATGAAGTACAGAGAAGTTATTTCAAGTAGGTTAATTGTCAAAGGCAATTTTGAAGGTGGGAATCATGCAAAAGGGTGGAGTAGAAAGTATACAAGCCATTTATTCTAGTCTAATTAATTTCATTATAAGTGGTTCACGGTGTCTTGCTAATAGGTATGTTTACTACTTTTTATTATAAGCTACCCACCATGTCAGTGTAGGCTCTGGGAATCCCATTACTTCTACTTCCAAAGTTACCGGAGAACCTTCCATGACGGTTTTGTTAGACAGAAGCTGGGAGAAGTTAGGCGCCTGTCCAGTTAGGCTGGCCATGCTGGTTTTTTCTGATGAACTTTTAATCTCTTCTCGGGTGACCATCTGCCTCTGACAGCTTCTGGTGGTGTCTGATTGAAACACGAAATCTGAGAATGCATCAGGCAAAGCATGCAGCCTGTCCTGGGTTTTAGTACAGTTATTCAAGTCATGCAATTGTTCTTGTGTTTCTGCCATGCTTTTACGAAGCTCAAGGTGTTGCAACTGTGTTTTGCACACTTCACTCATCATGCTGTATACCGGTTTGGCATTTATAGTGCAGGAAGCAGTGCTGGCTTCAGATATTCCTTGTAAGCTACAAGTCAAAGGAGATACTGCTCTGACTTTTAGGCCAGAATCTGTTGAAGAGGTATAAAACGTCTCAAAGTGATCTGATGGACTTTCTATTTTATTATCTGTAGCATCAGTATAAGCAGAATTTGTTAAGATATCAGAGGCTTCCATCACTTTTTTAATATTAGCAGTTTTCTGCATTTGCAAGCTATAGGAACTGACATGCAAATTATGAGAACTACAACAGCACTGCTCTTCTAGCTCTGTTTCAGAATGTAAGAGGTTGGATTCTGGTGTCTCAGAAAGCGGTGGCAAAGAGATATCATCAGGTGATATACACTCATATTCATCTCCAGAGGGTATTTCTTCTGCCAGGAATTCAGTCTGGAAACTATCCTCTTTGGCTGAAGGTGACAGCTCTGTATCCTGTGAAACAAGATCCTCGCCAGCTGGACAGATAATTAGAATATCAACCAATTTATTCCTGTCCTTAAATTAGGATGGGAAAGAAGAGAAAGGCAAGAAGGGAAAGAAAAACAGAGAATGAGTTATCATTCTATGCATCCCCTTTTCATGCAGCAGCTAGCAAAATATTTGAAATATTTCTTCTAATTAAGCTTAACATATTCTGAGAAGCAGGAAGAAATATGCGGGAAATTATAATTCATCAGAAAACTTTGCAGCAGCTAACTGGAATTCAAACTGTTCAGATACTTTTTAGCAGATACTATAATTATATATAAGCATTGATTACAACAGTATCAATAAAAGAGAAAGTCCCTCTTTCTACAAAGGACAACCTGTGGCTTTCCTGTAGGTGCTGTTTATAAAAGCATTTGCAAGGGGAAGGTGAAGGAGGAGGTGGCCTAATTACATCTAAATGAGAAACCATTATGTAGTAATAAGAATATATTAACAGCCAAGTTACTGGACTTTGATTGTTTGAGAAAGAAAGTCACCAGTCATGTTCAAAAGTTACAGAATTAAACCAGTATCTTCCAAGCATTTTTTATTTCCCTCATGTTATGCCAGCTGTTTCAAGATATTGTCTGAAGATTAACAGAAAACAATGCTAAAATTATTTTTATATTTTCTTGGATCTAGAATAGAAAAAAATCCCTCTTATCATGTTTCAAAAAGAACTGGATGTGGCATGAGTACATTAATTTTAACTGTAAAGCATCAAAGACATTATCTGATATATTAATTACTGTTAATATCTGATATATTAATTACTGATATATTAATTACTCTGCCGCTTGATTTTTATATAAATATGTACTCATATGTTTAGGTCAATTTTATTTGCACCAGGGCTTTCAGCAAAGGTGTTCATAATGTTTTCTTATGCTATTCTCTCATTGTTAAATTCTATTAAAAAAAAATGTAATCTACTAAGCAATGTTTCTATCACCTATAAACTGTTTACTCAAATTAGTTGGGTGATACACTGGATGCCATTGCTTTCCAAACCAGATATCTTTGGCAGTATCCATCATGAAAGTGCAGTGGCACATGTGTTTCACCTTTCTTTTTGCCTTATTGCTTTAAATGCAACCTAATAATCAGTGCACAAAATTAACAAAATAAAAGTAAAAAGTAGTGCCCTGGTCCTGTAGATATGGTTTAATACAGATATTTTTCCAAGTTAATACATTTGTTATTTCAAAGCCATGTGATTCATGCCAGATCCATGAATGAATGACTAGAAGAAATTTGAGATTTTATTGTGTCTATTTACTAAAGAATTTAATTCAGTTGTAAGATGAAGTTCGAGTATTAAATGTGTTTTCCATAAGCATCCCCTGATGAACTCTGACGTCCAAAGTATCTTTCAATATGAATATATCATGGACATAAACATGAAAAATTATAATTGACTTTCAAATTTGGTGAAATATGTCAATTTTTCCCCTTTCCAATTACTCAGAAAACAATAAATACTGTTACTTCTTCCTTTTGCACATATTCAATTTCTTAATTGGTGTTCTAATTTAAACTATTCCTAAGAAATTGTTATTTTTAGGTATTAATTCCAATACATACTCATACAATATATTTTTATAGGGTTTGCAAATTTGGCTGTCACCCAGCTCGTTTAATCTTATCAGCACTGTTCTAAATAGTGCTCTCAGATTTAAGCCTGACCAAATTTGTAAGTCTTTCTTAAATGAAGCTTTAATAGGCATTTCAGTAGCAAAATCTGGCTGTTTGGGTCTGACTTGCAGTAATGAATATAATAAACCGAATCTGATTAAACATTAAGAAATAGAAAAATTCTTTATAATATTAAATTCTGAGCAGGTATATTTAAAAAAACACAGGTTCTGAAAAGCCAGTGTCTACTGTCTGAATGAAATCAATGATCCAGCTTCATTCTGCCTATTGAGGAGTCTACGCACATATACACACAGTGGCGTACACATTCGGATAACTACAGGAAAGCCACGACAGTGTAGGAATCTTCCAATGACTAATCTGGGATCTTAGTGCAGGAATATGCTGTCTGAGGAGGCCACAGAATTGAACAAAGTTATTTCAGAAATTGCTGGAAAATCACCCTGGGGAAAATGCTGGGGAAAAGAATGACAGGTGGGCAGTGAGTGAGCAAGCTGTCAGACAGCCTTTGCAGCATGAGGACCTTCAGCCCTGGTGTACAACCTGGGATCAAAAAAGCATGAGGATGACTGTGCCATGAGAAGGTCCAGGCCACTTTTAGGTGATATTTTTTTCTGAAGCAAAATAATACTGCAAAACCAACTTGCAGAAGCATAGGCAAAATTAGAGATTGATGGCCCATTACACATGAGGTTGGGTATGGGCCACGTCTTTCCTTGTAAAGGTTGGAAATGGAAGACAGAAAAGCTCTAGTGAGATGAACCTTCTACTTCTTCAAGTGAAGGATGGAGTGATGAAAAGGGTGGAAGCATTATAGTTGCCATACTTCACACCTGATATTTGCTGTTTTGCATACCCTTAACTTCTCCCCTTGGCAGCTGAGGCACAGTCTGATGAGGACTGACAAAACTGTGGCCTAGTAAAATAGGGCTATGGACATCTGCTGGGACAGGAGACACTTGTGAGTGTGGCTTTTTGGAAGAGTGACAAGATTTTCAGTGAAATCTGGGCTCCAAGTCAGCAGTGAAACTCCCATTGACTTGGAATGAAGGCAAGAAATTTAATTAGGCTCAATTTTGGCTCATCAGCAGATTATAGAATGTTCTGTATCGAACTGAAGGGAATGTTAATAGTTGAATCTCTACAAAACATCGCAATTTAATGTCTTGTAGTATTGATCTATGCTATCAGCTGGCAAAATGGACATTTTAGAGCTCTAGATCAGTTACAAATATATCCTACCTTTCTAAAGACTTAAATATATTACCACCCTATCCAATTTACCAGAATATTTCATGTATTATTTACATTTACATCCAGGATCCCAAGGCTTCAAAATGTTCTTTAAACTAACAGAATTAGTCTCACAAAACATAGGTCTGTATTTGTATTACCTATACTTCTAAGACATTTTATTCATTGACAATTTGGAACTTTTCACATTCATTTACTGTATACCCATGAATAAAACACGCTTGTCTGCTAGGGTTTTTATCATTCTAAATGCATACCCAGTCTTTCAATATCTAGTTTTGTTTTGTGCATTATCCTCACCATGTAATCCATACTTCGGAACTTATTTATGATCTCTACTGTTTGGAATTTTGGCAATGGAAATGTAACTTAAGTGTTTTGAGGTGAGGGTGAAGATGACTAATTCCTGCTGAGTTCTGTTATTTATTTGATGTAAAGTGTTGTACCAACTGTACACCAGACTAGAATCATAGAATGGTTAGGGTTGGGGAGGACCTTAAGTTCATCTAGTTCCAACCCACAGTTATCTATGACATGATGTCATAATGAACTGCTGACACCTGTGGTTGTGTTCCACTATCTTTTTACCATGACTGCTTTCCTGTTATTCACACTGTTGTAAAACTGAAGTAACCCTCTGGTTGTTTTGCATTGGATTTTTGTGATAATGTGAATGAAAATACAATCAAATCCCACCAATCTATAACAATATCCATCACTTATGAGAAGCAACGAAATAAGGAGTAAAATTCCTTTGAAAGTACACAACAATGTCCATGAATTTAATTTAAAAAAAAATAAAAGAAAAATCAACATGAACAGCAGATACCTGTTTAGTGTTGGTAGGAGACAGAGTATTTTTTCTCTTCTGAGTAATGCTTTCTGAATTTGTAAGCAATTTACCTGATGACATCTGGAAGAAAAATGTTTTAAAAAAACCCCACTTTATTTTCCTGATGAAGATCTTAATGATTCAACAAAGAATCACAATTTCCACTGTTACTTAGTTCAAGTCCTGAGCTTCCCTCATAGCATATTACTTATAAATCAAACACTTTTATAGCTTGTCTCTAGGGGCTATATGAATACGAGGCCTCTGGGAAAAAACAACAGCAGTCTCCATTACTTCCTATATTCCCCTAAGTTGTCTTATAATGGAGAGAGCAGAATGTGTCCTCTCTTGAGGAAGGACAAATTGTTAAAAAGAGGACATCTCCATCAATAATACTGTGGCAATAGGACCAAAGGAAAAATGGTAAAATAAATATGTGGATTAGATGGACCAAGACTACACTGATAACACGCATCTTCAGGGATACTTGAAGACTGAAAACCAAGAAACTTCCTATCAATACACAAAGCCTTTTAAGAAACAGAGTAAAAAAAAAAAAAAAAAGAAAAAAGAAAAAATCTAGCATAATTAATTTTTTTTTAATAAAAAATACTACCTGCTGCTTTTGTTCCTCCGCTTTTTCTTTAATAACAGCCTCACATGCTTCTTGACCATTTCTTTCTTCTTTTTGAAAAGTAACCAGCTCCTCAGAAAACTCACTTTTCTGCAGTGTGAAAAGAAAATTAAGTAAGCTTATGCACAATAGAAAGTACCAATTGTTAGCTATACACTGTCTTATGCTCTGTACAACAGAAAAGAAGAAAGAATCAGTGAAATCTTACCTAAAGACTGTCATTGGCTCAGGTGTAAATTGCTTATGACAAAAGTATACAGCAAAACCTGATTCATTCATCCCTGGACAAGCAAAGGCAATATTTTTCAAAGCTGAGGGGATCTTTTCTGAGTCAGGCAAAGTATAGGACACCAAAGACTTCACTGGTTAGTCAAGAATCTCAGGAATATTAATCAATTTGTACCCAGCATAAGCAAGGGAAAATAAAAGATTAAGAAAGTGACGCTATTAGGAAAAAAAAAGGATAAACAACAAATCCAGAAAAAACCTCAGGACTTCAGAAAAACTCTTGTAGGGAGGAAAGAAATATTTTTGAGTCTCTAGTTAAAAAGGATAAACAACAAATCCAGAAAAAACCTCAGGATTTCAGAAAAACTCTTGTAGGGAGGAAAGAAATATTTTTGAGTCTCTCTCTTTTCAAATTCGTCTAAAAGGTGGAAAGAGGAGAATATGTTCTTAGCATAAAACATAATCAGGCAGAACTTGCATTTGTTCTCATTTTCCTCCCTACTTCAGCCTCCCATCTAGACAGTCCATAACTACTCTGAATGTAATTAACTGTACTTTAGATCAGCTGCTTTACAATTCTTTTTGGCTAATACTTATTTCTAGCTGAAGCCTCAAGGACTGCACAACTGGTTACAAAGTACTTACATAACAGAAATCTGGACAACCATACTGTATTTTATCAAGACTTCATGAATCCTTTAAAACTGTCATAGGAGAAATGTACAGATTTCAAAGAACATCACAGTGGCATAACATAAGGAAAAACAAATGTTTCATAGTTAGTTTTGTGTATTTCACATCTTTAGTTCTCTATCCAAAAGTTACAGTCCTAAATGAGTTCTCATAAGAAAGCACTGCATTATTAATTTTCCATTTTATGATTAAACAACTGAAAAATTCTGTGTGATCTGATCAACATATTTCTTTTTTTTTTTGCTAAAGGAAAAAAGTATTCTTTAATTTTGCACTTGAAAAAATCAAAGAGTTGTTTTCGTACAGCCATGTAAAATCAGCAAAGACTGCACATTTCTCCTTAATAATTTATGCTTTAAAAATGACAGGAAGTAAAAGTGAATTCATAGTCACGGCCTTCCATGCTCATAGCACTTATTAGTGTAGATTATTTACTGAATGATTTATTCTTCCTAAGATACAGACATCAAATATTGAGATATTCTGGAAATGTTCAATAAAAATATCAGTTTTAAAATCTCAGAATACTACACATTATAAAAAATAACTTTCATTTGAAAAAAAAGTTGCAGAACTCTATATTGCAGAAAATTCTTTTTTTAATATATAATGTTCCTTTTGACTGATTTTTTTAAAAGAATTATTTAAATTAAAGGTCAGCGTAATCAGGAAACAGTTTATGAATGGTTCTGCATGAAAAAAAGCGTTCTCCAAACAACTGTTAAAGAAAGAACACATTACAATTAGAAAAATCAGTCAAATATTACAATTTTTTTGACACTCCACTTCTCTTGAAAAGATCTATGTTATGTTGAGCTTGCAAAAATACCAAAGATTCAAGCCTGACAAAACCTGGGGCTGTTTAAATGCTACGATAGCATTTAAACAATGCATGCATTGGAAGAAGAATTCAGAAAAAAAAAAAAAAAACTAATTGGCATTTATATTGAAGCTTTTTTTATGGTCACAGTGCAAGGCAAAGCTTTCTTTCCATTCAGCTAATTAGTTTTACAACTCATTTCTGATTTTGACATCTCATACTGCTTTTGAGTGTGTTAATGGATAATTTGAGCGTTCAGATTTTATAGTATAATTTCATCAAAGTGAAACAACATTCAACACCAACAACAGTAGGACATTTATGCATCTTAACACTTCCAACTTCACAGAAGAATTAACTCATCATCTATTGCTGCATGTGGGATATATTTCATTTATTACTTTCAGAGTGGGGTTGGAATAGACAGTCTTTTTTACAGAAATCCAGCCTGCTCAGCTGTCTTCCATAGTTCTTCCTCAGTTGACATGTTATTAATTACACTCAAAGCAGACTATCAGATTATATACATATATATATAAACCTAAGTGTGTTGCTGTTCTCTTTATGTTGAGAAGAGATTCAGAGCAGCCCTGCGGAAAAGGACTTCGGGATGTTGGTTAATGAGAAACTTAACATGAGCTGGCAGTGTGCACTCGCAGCCCAGAAAGCCAACGGTATCCTGGGCTGCATCAAAAGAAGTGTGACCAGCAGGTCGAAGGAGGTAATCCTGCTCCTCTACTCTGCTCTCGTGAGACCTCACTTGGAGTATTGTGTACAGTTCTGGTGTCCTCAACATAAAAAGGACATGGAGCTGTTGAAGCAAGTCCAGAGGAGGACCACGAGGATGATAAGGGGGCTTGAGCACCTCCCGTATGAAGACAGGCTGAGGAAGTTGGGGCTGTTCAGCCTGTGGAAGAGAAGGCTGCGTGGAGACCTCATAGCAGCCTTCCAGTATCTGAAGGGGCCTATAAGGATGCTGGGAAGGGACTCTTCATTAGGGATTGTAGTGATAGGAGAAGGGGTAACGGGTTCGAACTTAAACAGGGGAAGTTTAGATTAGATATAACGATAAAGTTCTTTACTGTGAGGGCAGTGAGGCACTGGAATGGGTTGCCCAAGGAAGTTGTGGATGCTTCAACCCTGGGGGTGTTCAAGGCCAGGTTGGATAGAGCCTTGGGCGACATGGTCTAGTGCAAGGCATCCCTGCCCATGGCAGAGGGGTTGGAACTAGATGATCTTAAGGTCCTTTCCAGCCCTACCTATTCTATGATTCTGTGCTTACATAATTTAAACTACTTTGGGTTTAGCACAACTTCTTTTTTGGGATGATTTTCCAACATGGAGCCAAGAAGCTACGCTGTTTGGCATTTTATAGATATAGCAGTTACTTATATTAGAGAACAAAAGGAAGAAGAAATATGAGAAAAGTATTTGCCTAGAATCTCAAAGAAATTGCAACATTTTCCCCTAAAAATTACTTGAAAGCAGTAACAGTTCTGAAAGAAGTCAAGAAAAAGAATCCTAGGATGAATATTTGAGCACAAACAAATAGCATTTCATCAATTCATTATGATCACTACATAAGACAATGGAAAAGTAAACAATTAAGAAATGCTTCATACTACATACTTTTAAGTTCAGTTAAAAGTACTGGTTCAGACAATAAGCCTGATACAGTTGATGCAGATGCAATACATTCTCCAGATTAAACAGATATATACCTTACTCTCCTTAAGTTCCCCCAGAGACCTACACAACTCATCAATAGAATTAATGATTTCTTTGTACTTTAATATGGCTTTTTCAACATACTTCTTTCCTTCTTCAATACCTACAAAGGTAAAAAAACATGAAAGTAGAACAGAATGCCTCAAACAGTTGTGTAACAATTTATTTTGTAACCCAAATGTACTCAAATAATTACATTTTTCTGTGTTTTGTTTTGCTGTAGGAGTTCTGTGATTTGCAACCCTACCTCTTACTAGCATATTTGAGGTGGACCTTCATAGTCACTTCAGGTCTTCTGCTAGGCTTCTCCTTGAACGAAATTACTTCTGTCTGGTTAGCAATATTGCTTTAAAAGATACTGGCTTTGTAAAGTGTCTCCTAAACTAGTTGCCTTATTATACAGCTAGGAGCACTTAGACCCCTGTTACAAGAAATACAAAACAAAGGCAGGGTGGCAAAGGTTTTTCCCATGTAATGACTCAAAAAACACAAAGTGTGTCCTTTCTCCCAGTGTTCCTAATCAACTGGTGTCAAGAAATCTGTTCTGTCAGCTCCTTTTCCTACAGATAGGAATGTTTAAAATATTGAAAAGTCAAAAAAAAAAAAAAAAGAGAGGTGGGGAGAAAGAAGGAAAAAAATATGTGATCTGTGCTCACTAAATAGTTTCTAAATTAGAGGAATTTAAAAGCGCAGTCTGACTCTGTTGATACATAGTATATCCTTGCTTGGATGGTCACCTTATCTTTGGGTAAAATAACAAGTATGTAAACATTACAAATGGGAGGAAAAACAAAGCAAAACCTGAAGTTTGTTGACCTTCATTGTTTGGTCAATAACGTTCCAAATAAATACAATTGCAAACAGAGTATTTGTAACAATCTACATTTTTTGCTAGTAAAATGCTTAAGAAAGTTGGCAAATACCACTACTTATTCATAGTGTTAATGTAAAAAATTCACTCAACACTAAGGTATATCACTGTAATATATTTTGGCTTCAAAGGCTTGCTTGTTACGAGATATCATAAGCCACGAAGTCTTAATTCCAAACTCATAAATATTACAAGGACAGTCACATTTGATTTCAAGCTGAACTCAGGCTGTATACTGAAAACCAAGTAACTATCAGATTGTTGAGTACTTTCATATTTTTTAACTTTTAAACGTTTGTTCTGAAATCCTTCACCTCTTCCAGTCAATACTTGAAATGAACAGTTTATTTTTTAAAATTCGTAAGATCTTATTCTTACATGAACAAATCTAGGAATCTGCTTAATCCTCTCTTAAATTACTGCATTTTTCCCCTGCAGTACATTACCAGACAGCTCCTCACCATATAACCGTTTAGCAAGGTCTGTAATCTGCTGAATTTTTTCTTCCTGTTGAGGCACTGTAGGCTCAATAAATTTATTGAATTGCTTGTAGAGAGTCTCTATTGCTTCTCTTGTTTCGCACTCTGCAGAATACTTGCCAACTCTAATGACTGTTGCACTCACATCTTCAAACCAAAATTGACACTGAAGAATAAAAACACTGCATTATAATAAATTATCAGCAGTTCAAGCTTTTGTAGAATAGACAGGACTAATCTTAGACTTTCTATAATCAGTGGCATACGGTATGTCTTAAATTTTCCGATTTTAATTTAATCTGAAAAACATTTGTTCAGTACCAATGCTGCTTCAAATATTAATAGCTGTTAAATTTTCTTTAAACGCTATATCTGTGCTCATCTTGCAAGCATGCTGAAGTTATTAGTTAATGTTTCTGCAAACATATATTTTATTTCTGGGTTCTTTCCACTTTGTATATTAAGTGACTAATTTAACAAACTTTGTATCATGGCCACAGATATACCTCTGTAAGGGCAGCAAGGTTGCTTAGATTTAGTCTACTAGCAAACAAGGGTTTTGGTCTCAGCAACCATTAAAGTTGATAGCAATCTTTCTACTGACAAGAATGGGCTATAGAACACACCCTTAATAAATGTTTTTGGTTAACAGTACTTAAAGGATAGAACCTGGTGTTCACTCAGTATCATCTGTATTGCATCATTACAGCAAGCAGCTAATAATCACCCCTCTAACCTGCCATTAAAATCAGTATTGTAGACTGTGCCTATTCCTGAAAGAAATACTCTTGAGTAAAAGGTGATACTTTACACTGTGTAAAGAAAGCAATCTTAAATTTTAGCTCTAGGAAATAATTTATTTCCCTCAAAGTAAGGGAGGAGTTTAAAAATGTAAATGCACAACAAATTGTAACAAATTGCTTTGCTAACAATACACGACCCCTTAATCAGATCACTGGACAATTAGAACATCTTTTAAACAAAACCTTAGTATTGTGATCTATCATTAAGGGAATTTATTTGTCATGTATTTAGATCACTTTGGAGATATGCACAGTGTTATTTCTAAAAATAAACGACGACGACAGGAATGTGCTTGCCTCAGAGCAGATGCACCAACACAATGTGGCAGGAGGGAAATTACTGTTACAAATGCTTTTTTTCTTTTTTTGGAAAAAAAAAAAAAAACAAAACAAAAAAATGCAATGCATGAGGCAGTCTTCAAACACATTAAGGTTACAGGAGCCTCCAAAAAGACTTAGACTGAAGTTCAGAAAAAAATGCTTACCAAGTCTATTAAAAAAAATTTTTACATTTCAGTTCCAGAATTACACATCACACAGACAGCTCTTCCTGACAAGAAACAAAGTGGGTATTGTGGTAACCTGGGTTTTGTGGTTTGACAGCTATCAAAGAGGGCCTATGGCACTTTCCATGTTGCGTCAGAATACGCTTAGAGAAAATGAACTCCTAAGCATGATCATAGATGCTAGATCATTATGAAAGTCATATGGAGGTTGAGATCCCAGTAGTATGCATAGCAGTGCAAGAATGTGGTCACATTGCATGGGGTTTCCCCCTTTTCTCTACAAAGTTACAAAGTAAAAATAGAAAAAAATTTTACCAATCTACTTTTGGAAGTCACAGATTTTGCCTGAAGTAGTTATAAGCACTTTTATCTATCTCAGTCCTGGATATTACAGCCATAGTAGGGAGAAGTTCTTTACTGTGAGGGTGGTGAGTCACTGGAATGGGTTGTCCAAGGAAGTTGTGAATGCTCCATTTCTGGCAGTGTTCAAGGCCAGGCTGGGTGGAGTCTTGGGTGGCATGGTTAAGTGCGAGCTGTCCCTGCCCATGGCAGGGGGGTTGGAACTAGATGATCTTAAGGTCTTTTCCAACCCTAACTATTCTATGATTCTATGATTTCAGGTCTACTAGTACCTCTTCCATCATCTGTTGCAGATGCTCCATGAGATCCAGGTTTTGCTTGTAATCCTCCACAACTTTAGTAAAGTCATTCAGCTGTTTTTGTAAGTCACTGGTTGACCCCAAGAGGACTCCAACTTTAGCATTAGGTTCATTGGCTACAGAGTCAATTACTTTCTTCTCTAAATTTTCCATCCTCTTTTTAAGAATCTGTTTAAAAGATACAGCAATGTTAAATACGGCAACAAAAATATTTCTATTTTTAGAAATAATTAGTAAAAAAAAATGAAAAAACCACACAAACATTTCTGGTCCTGTGTTTTAAAATTTACAAGTACAAATTGCTTTTTCAATAATCAAAGGAAACTGGAAGGCTTCTTCAGTGCTGATTAAAATCAATGTAAATTATATTTACTAAAGACAGAATTGGGTTACATTTTTCAGCTTAAAAACAAAAAAAATCTGTAGTAAAAATAAATTGGGATCTTAAACAAAATAATTTTAATTGAATCTGGAAATTCAAAAATACTACTAAGCCTTTGGAGTCCTTGACTACATATGAGTCACTTCAAGCATGTCCTAGAATATTAACATATAGCTTAAGAATCTGATGTAGTTGACGCAGCTCTGAGGAAGGAATTTTAACTAGATGAGCTCCAGAAGTTCCGTCCAACCACAATGATTCTGTGATTTGAATTTGTAAGAATTTAAAAAAAAAAAAAAAAAAAAAAGAAGACTCATAGAAGCTACTGAAATTTCGAAGTAAAAAAGGTGTGATGGAAGAGACTGGCAGAGTGTCAGAGCAAGTAAAACAAAACTTGCCATTTTTGGTTGGCAACTAAAAAGGTTGTTGGAGGGTTTGAAAGAAGAGTTTTGAGTGAATGTAAAGAATGGGTGAGGCTAGTAGGGTTCTAAGGTGCAAATGAGCATGACCAACTCCAGGCAACGCATGCAGAAAAAGGTTCTGAAGACTTATATGAGGAAAGGAGAAAGACAAGAAAGTAGCTGGATGTAAAATGGGATATGTGTGTGCATTTATTGTTGATTTTGATGGGGTATTTGTTTTATTTTGGAGGTTTTTTTGTTTGTTTGCTTGTTTTAGGGATGGAGGTTTTTTGTTTGTTTTGGTCTTTGGTGGGTTTTTTTTTTTAGGAGAGGGAAGACTACGTCCCACATTGTGAAGGAACAGAGGCAAGAGAATAAATAGAAAAATAATGGGCAATAAAAGGAGTGAACACAGGGAAGTCAGGAATTGAGATAATATCATTTCACTGACGGAAGTGGAAAAATAAAAGGAACAGAAAATGCAAAATGTCTCAGTCAGTGACTGAGATGGGAAGGATATAAAGCTGAGTAAAAGAGAAGCTCACAATACATTTTGCATCTCCTCTGATCTGCTTGGCACAGACTACAGCAATTCAACCAGTGAAGCTTCCAATAATACAAAAGCTTCTAATATTACCTGTATTTTATCTGCATATATCTCAACTTGCTGAATCTGTATCTTAAGTACTTTCAGATTTCGAGCTTTTTCAGCTTTCTTCATATAGTTGAACTTCAAATTGTTAAATTTCTTTTTGAGATCCTTAAACGATTCTCTGAGCTGAAACACAATAAGTATATTTGTTAGTAAAAGAGAATCCAGCACACTTCTATTCAGGTTTTATTAACAGCTGTTTAGCAGACCACAATCTGAACACTGAAAATGTAGTAATGAAATTAATAATACTATGCCATCTCATAAAGCAGCCTCATTTCATTTCTCTAAGTATGGTAGCACAGAGATTCTGCCTAACAGATACCCAAAGAAAGCCTCATCTAATTAAAGCTAGATAGATTTGGTAGCACATGACAGTATTATTACCAGTTAGCACTGACTTGGTGCAGCAAGCTCAACATTAGGGACAATTATTTTTATAATAATATAAACTAAGATGAACTAGTAGCATCCTTGTCTTTCAAGACTTTTCAGAAGGGCTTATATCAGCTGAGATTACTACTATTAGTTATATTTAACTTGCTATAAAAGTATTTTGTTATTTAGATGGATTGTGCTACATTTTCTTTAATCTATGAAATATTTTTAAAATTCAGACTCATAGGAATGACACTGATGAAGCTCTAGGAAGCTACACTTTCCTTTACACATATATGGATCAGATGCATTGCCAATTTACCAGTATGAATTTAATACACTTCAAAAAGAAGAGTACTAGATGATCAACATAATTTTAAAAACAGTGCTTATTTACCAAGGGAACTAGTCATAATATAGAGGTTTGGGTTTTTTTTCAATGCTGTTTACCTGTTTGCTTTTATATCCTTTTACAAGATTGCCCTTAATAAACCATGTCATTCTTTGCATTATATAAATAAGCAGATCAAACATACTCAGCTAAATTATCTTTAAAGAACTAGGAATTAAGTATAATTTTTTTTTTTTTATATTTTCTCTCTAAAAGCTATGCAATTTTCAATTTTATTTACAACTGCAAAAAATCCTTTTAGATGTTATGGTTACTTTTGAACATCTTTAAGCATAGGATACAAGAAGTAGACAAGTAAAAACCCTGCCCAATATATGCTTCAGGTACCTTATAAAAGGCACTATTTTAATTATATTGCAATTCCATGGTCCCATTTTCAAATTGCTTATAGAAATAAATTATGTAAAATGGTATAATCTAAAGGAACTGATATAAAAGAAATGCAGCAGTTCTAATGCTTTAGGGTCTGTTCCTCCAGACACACAAATGAAAAGATTTTATTTGATTAGTATTAACAAGTTCAGGTCACATCCACAATTTGAGATTTAGTTTACATATTTGAGGCTCTTTTTTATATTAAAAAGCCCTACAGACTTCCCCCTGCCCTCCTTGTCCTCCCTGCCAGAGAATCCATGGAGTAATGAGTGCTCATTTTGGAGCTACCGTTATTGGAACAGCTAGCAATTAAACATTATTATTATTACATACTAATGTTAATCCATCAAGGGATATATTTTTCATTTTCATTTCATCTAGTGGGATGTTGCCACATTACTGCAGAATAGACAAATGGTGTTCACTCAGTGTAATAGAAAAGAAGGGAATTCTATCACTGGCACTGCGATCTCCAATTAGTTTAAGCTCTTTATCCCACCTAAGTACACAGAATAATGAAATCTATCTAAACCCCCTCTGTTACTAAAACCAACTCTGCAGAACAATGTTTTGTATTCAGAACACAAGAGCCTAATTGCTGGTTTAATTTTGATAAAAAGAAGCAATGAGCAATAGTTTATTTTAGCTTATTTCACTGGCTTATGTGCATACGTAGGTTAGTGATCATTTATAAGGCCAGAGGCTCTCCTCCTAGCAGTAATGAAATCAGATCGCCTTGTTTCAGATATGATGTCTCATGTGTCAAAGGTCTGCAGCTGCTGTCATCTCTCTTAGCCTCAGTGGAAAAACCAGATTCAGCTCAGACTTGTACATTACCCCCTCAGAGTGCATGTACACAACTCCTGTTATCATCAGCAATTGTACGAAGGATGATACAGGGCTGCCAATTTTTAGAAATTTAAACGTAACTCAGTTTCCCACTATTTTCCACAAAATTAAATGTGAAATACTAAAGGAACTAAAACCTCTAATACACTCCAGTGACTTCAGCCCACAAGTTTAGTGGAACTTTGTAACTTGTCCATTGTGTCATAGTCATAAATCAGGCAGCTGTTCCTAACTATAGTTGGCCTGTCATTGGTAGGGTATGATAGTAGAGAAGAGGGGTTTAGATGCCAATTGCTCCTATTTATCACACAACTACAAAATAAATGGAAAAAGCAAGTTATAAAGCTGCTTTAAACATCTAAATTTTTTTAACAGTAGAGTTCCAGTAAAACACTTTGAATTCCTGTGCAAGCCACTCTGGGAGGCACTTCAGTGTTGTTAGCCACTTACCTTTCTCTTTTTATTTATACACAAAACTTTCAGTAGCACTAATAATCAAAACAGTCTACAAAAGCAGGTTGTTGTAATAGGTTTTTATAGGTGGCAAATAGGTTTTTAAAGTGGCAAAGATTAAAGAACAGCCAGCCAGAAAGTGGGAAGAAAGAAAAGGCACTGTTCAAGTAATTAATGATTACTTTAATTCTGGGACTGCAATCAAAACAAATCACAAGGTGAGAAGTGTGCTAAGTATCAGTTCCTACTGATGACATGTGAATAGAGGTAGCTTATTACCCTTTTTGGTTAAAATCCACATTTTGAATCATACTTTTCCATAAATGTATAAACAATGACATGATGAAGAGGAAAGAAGTGAGATGACTGCAGAGAGCTGAGAACCTACTTCAGGATGCTACACTTCTATTGCAAGTTTTGTGCAGACATGCGTACGTGTTATTTATTTTCAAAGTGATCACCTAAAGAAAAGGCTTTTTTGTTGCAAAAGTTATCTTATGCGTCACTTATAATCCCATGAACAGATTTAGCGTAGTATAAAGCTATGGTTATCTGAGGCTTGACTCATGTCTGTCACAAATGGTTGCAGTGTAATGCAGTGGAGTTGCAGCTCTTTGGAGGCTGCTGCTTAAGCTAGTTATTAAAGCAGAAAGCCCAAACTGGCATATACAGATCCCAAAGGTCGTATGAGCTTTCCCTATAGTTTTCAAGGATGTGCAAGGCATAAATCCGTTTTTTACCTTCTGCTAATTTTCTTTAAATTAGAGAAGGCACAGAAAAGGCATGCATTTTACTCTTCTGCCCTCCAAGACTGTTTCAAAACTCATGTTACATAATCTTGGCTAAAAATTTATGTATACGTTTTCTTACTTCTTGTAGAAGCACTGATATGTTACAAACACAGGGAGCTAGCCAAGTCATTTAAGTATGATATTTTCAAACACCAGTCAGTCCTAACCAACAAAGCCCTTGCTTACATGCTTTATTTACATGTTTAAATCCACCACATTAAATGTAAATTAAAGTATTTACAGGAGAATCCCAAATATTTTCAGTCAGCTTTAATGTTTGCTTTGTACACTGGTAAATCACAACTAAATTGTCTGGTTGTCTGCTTATTATGTGACAGTTATGAACAGCTGCTTCTTGTTGCTGGCACATGAAATATTTATTTACTTAGACATAATAGATGGTAAAGAAATAGTTATTTCAGACAGGTCTGCTACATACTAGCAATACTCCAACTAATTTCTGATGTTAAAAATAACAAAATTTAAAATACTGAAGTGAATACTTGTAGCTTTAGCATTCTTGAAGCAGTTCAGGGTCTGGTTTCTTGATCCCTAAACAGAATTAGTTACAAATACTTAATGGGGGGAAAGAAAAAAAAAAAAACCAAAACAAAACAAACGAAACACCAAAAAAGAAGAAGAAAAATGGCAATGGATCAATGCATATACAGGTACATTAGTCAAGTATTTTTTTAGGAAATACCTTCTATGCTAAGAAAAAGGTATCCACACACCAAATTTGTATATTTCAGTTAGTAGACATTCAAGCTTCAATTAGGATTGGGGATGACAGGTTTTAACTTATGCAGGCAACATGGCTTTCCCAACTTACAATGATGGGGGGGGAAAAAAAAATCAGTAATTATCATTGTAATTTAAAATATTCTATGCAATTATTTTGCAGAGTCCGATAGCTATGAGAACCTAAAATGTTACATTTTGCAATATAGGACATGCGGTAAGTCATGTCACTACCACACTTGTCCTTTAAACTTGAGAGAGACAGAAGGTGGATACTTTTCACAGACACACAAAAATATGTTGTAAAAGAAAATAAAATCCAAACAACAATTTCCTCCTCAAAAATAGGAAGGATAGAAATCTCAGTCAGCTCTATACTTTGGTGATTTTGAGAAAATACAGTCTTTCTTTTTTTCAGGTGTGGATTTGCTTAGTGAAAGATAAAATAAAAATATATAAATTTCAGGTCCTGTGTTCTACTACCTATGTTCACACTATGGGGAACATTAGTGTGAAATCCTTCCAGGTAAGAATCCAGTTTCTGTATTTCAGGGATGCTCAGAAGTGCAATCTACAAAACATCAAGTGTAGAGGCCATCAGCCTCTTGTTTTAATGGATCACTCTGAGAAAATTAATTCTATGGAATATCTTTCCTAAATTATTTTTTTGCTGAGACTTCCCCAATTCAACCTGCTAAGTTGTGAATAAATTTGTATTTGGCTTACTAAGATGCTATATTAATAACCATATTAACTAATTAATTTTTTTTAACCTGAATTCCATAATACTAAATTCTAATATCTTGTGCCAAGGAACATTTCCTTTCGTTCTAGCAGTTTTTAAAGTATCATTTCTTGGGTTTCTGAAGAAATGTTACATGCTAAATTATTCTGAACATTTCATTAAAAGACTAAAAGTTCTAATAGCCTTACAACTGCAATATATGTAAATTCTAGTTTTGTTTAAAACTTTAGCTTCATAAGAAAGAAATCTGAAGAGTCGTGTATTTCAGATGAAACTTTCAGAGCTGAAAGTCAAAGAAAATACAGCTGTTCTGTTTCTCATGATACACTGGAAACATTTTATTGCCCACCCAACAACTTGATATAATCCTGAACTGCAGAGGTATGGACCATAGATTATTATTGCTTCTGTGTGTATCCAAGGTTGCTGGCAAGATGAAAATCAACATTTCTGTATATATATATGAAACATCTAGGGGAATGATAAACACCAACAAGTATTACAGAACACAACAGCCCTTTTAACATTCATTTAATGTGGTGGAATTCATCTCATTTACCTCATTTATCTCCTCTTGAGTGGTGCAGTGCTGGAAATGCTGTGACAGCTCTTCCTCATACTTAGCAGCTTTGGTGCTCCAATCAATGCTATCACACTCAAATCTAGCAAGTTCTTGCTTCAGATTCTTTACAGAAACATTCAAGCAATTCTATACAGGGAACAGACAAAAAAACTTATGAAACTCAGGAAATGCATTGATTTAACCAATTTAAAATAAAATAATTTTGAAGCAGTATATCTCTCAGTGATATCAGTCATAAAGGGCTAAACCATTAAACCTCCACTGTAGGGAGAGCAATTACATGGCAGTTTAAATCACTAGTAATATGATGAGTAGTTTTGGGTCCAAGTCACAACTCACATACAGTGTTATCTCTGAGCAAAGAGGAAGTGGCCTACTCTAGTCCTTTAGCACCTGGAGATTAGCTCCTTGCTACTGTTAATCAGTTTCTGGAGTCTGAAGAGCACACTGCCAATGTGGATAATCTAGGCAGGTCATATGGGAATATCTTGTTTTCTCCCTAGTAAATGACAATCTTGCCCTGAATAACTAACTCCTTTCTAAAGCAATACACATCTTGCCATGCAAATCAGTCTTGAATCCATTACTAGGTGGATTGCATTTCTGTTTTGTTCTTTTGTTATTCTTTCTTTATAGGAGAATATATATGCAAAGCAACCTTTATAAAGTAGCAGGAGTCTAATATATAGATGTGGCATTGAAGAAATCACCAAGAGGGTCTTGAACTGCACAAAGAATACTAGAGAACAGAAAGTCATGCTTTTTTGCTTCTGAATGATGATATTTTCAGATTAATTTCCTCCCTATATCAAATCTATTTCAACTTTCCAGGATAAAATATGTTTACAGACCATTAAAAAGTTAAAGCAAGATTTCAAATAAATTAATTTTTCTTTTGGCAAAAGCAATTTGTAATGTGAGTAACTACTGAAGAATAAGTGTCATCATTCGTGGATGTTTCATTTAATGACTGTATATCTGCAAACTCTAACAGCAGAAATCCAAAAATACAACTGTTTCACATTTTATGTTTTGTACTTTTTAAAAGGCATCTTGAACCTCTGTATTTATTTTTCTCACAGTTTTAATACATTTTGTACATCTAAAATTCATCCAGATAGCTCCAATATTCTTTTTTCATATTTATCCTTGATTTCATAAATCATTCTAATTATACTCACAGGTTGCTGCATTGCAGACAGGATATCCACTCCCTGGGTAATAAGTAGTTTGTATAGCTGTCTGATATGCGCATGTTTTTCCTGAGCATTCACAAGGCAGGCTTTAGCATGATGCACATTTTCAGGGGCCTCACATGTTTCAGGAATATCCAGTTCTCCTGATTTTGATAGGCATTCCAGCTGGAATATGTTAAAATTAAAACTAGTGTGTGTTTAAAATAATGTGAAATGAAGCTTACAATTCCTTCCTTACCTATAATATGTTACCCTAAATTTGTTGACATGGGTTTAAGTAATTAAATTTGGGTTCATATCTGAGTTTTAAATTCTCTGAATTTCATGCAATTTTAGATCCAAAATTTTAATTCTGATCACCATGCAGGTTAATGCTGTTTGCTTGGGGAAAAAAACAAGAAAAGATTACAGGCACCAAAACCAAGAAGAGTTTAGCTGTAATAAGAAGAAAATGTATTTTAAAAGATTATACTCACTTCTTTTGCAATGTGATGGAATTTGACTGTCTTGTTGAAAATCTGTTCATATTCTGTCATTGTGTCCTTTAGAGTTTGATGGAAATGAATAAGTTCACTTATTCTCTCAGAATTCTCTTTCACAGGAAATCCTTTCTGACTTGGCAATTCTAATAATTTTATCAGGTACTCAAGCTCAGCATTCAGTTGCTAGCAAAAAAAAAAAAAAAAAAAAAAAACCCAAAAAAACCCCACAAGTTACATTACACAAATATATTTGCAAGTTTTACCTTACAATTTGATGAAATAACAACCTAACAGCAGTAAATTGCCCTGGGGAAAAATCAGTGCCATGCTCTTTAAAACACTCTCTACACACTTTACTTGTTGCTAGGCACGAATCTCAGCTAGCTGTCACCCAGAAACAACCTTGGATCAAAACAAGTCAAACTGATGTGTAGGGGAATGGCAGACTGAATTGCTGAAACTCAGAGGTGTTACAAAGATCAGTATGACATACCTCAGCCTCTGACCAGCTCTAACTCAAAAGTATGAAGCCGGTACTCTCCGTTGTACTTCTACTACCCCGAAGCTTGTGTGTCACTTTAACACGCAGCTAACACTGTACAAGACGTTCTCTGGACACTAAAGGTAAAATGTTTTTCTTTCTTACCTTATAAACATATACAAACCCTTCCTCCTGGAAAAGTAATGTAAAACATTAAACATCAAAGCCCCAGGCACTCTATCTGGGGTCAGCGTGAATCTTTACCGTGCCAAAAAGAGATTTTGATCTACCATGCACTTCACTAGCTTAGTTTTTCACCTGATACTGTGGTTTCATTTGGTGAAGCTTTTTTTGTAGTTCCAAAACAATAAAAGGATCACTTCCAAGGTCAACTGTTGCTGCAAGCTGAAGTGCCTCTTGAAGAATCTCTAATCCATGGGTAGTCTAAAATATAATCAAACAGTTCAGTGTTTCTATCTGTAGTAAATAATAATAAAAAAAATATTCAAATTCAAATCTAAATTTGTAACAAGAACAAGAAATTTGTAACCAGACATCCAAATGCTGTAAGTAAAAACTCTCTGTCTCAAACCTTCTGACTGACAAGGGTTATAGGAAATCTTTAAGACAGTGTGCAAAAATGATTCAGACACCAAGATCAGAGGACCCATACACATGTATTTTCAGTGATAAAAGATGTCATAGTTTAGTGATTAGTTGCACTAGACAAACAGCAGCTACAAACATCTGGTCCTGCTGCTAGCCTAGCTAGTGTTGCTCTTCAGGAACACTGCACACCATCCCTGTACCAAGGAGATTTCAATCTTCTTTTGTTATGAACGTGGTTGGATTTGAGTTTAGTAACTATTAGGAGAACCACAAAACTGTGCTTTTTAAACACAAAACAAACCCTCACAAAGCTAAAAAAACTAAAGCACTGCTGGTGTAGTATGTGGATTTGATTAAAATTTCAGATTTGAAGTGGGGAGTTGGACTTAAGCTTGTATGCATCTTACTGATCATCTCTCTTTCTTACATGATACATATAATAATTGATGAGACAGCCACAGACAAACTAATAACAATGTAGAAATGTTTGCCACAGTTGCTTTCTTCCTAGTCAATTTACTTACAATTTTTAGTTGCTCTTTAAATATCTGGTACTGTTGCTTGACAGGTTTTACTTGAGTAATTTTAAAATTCCAGATTGCCCACAGATCGGTCAGCTCTTTCTTTTCTTTACTCAGATTAACAATGACATCTTCTGTTACTCGTATAGATTTTTCTATTTTTAATATTAAGCTCTTATTTACCTGGCAAATAAACAGACACATTTTTTACAAAATGCAAATTAAAACCTCATAATATTAAAGTCTCAACAAAGCTTAATAAAAAACTATTCTAGAGTAGCTTCTTTGAAAATTTCTGGTACTCTAGGTGTCTTTAAAAACACTTTTCTCTTAGAAATAGGCACAGATCAACAGAATTTCTATACTGAGGACATGGCTAATGTTAAGGTTTAAAACACAGAACAGGTAAGTAATGACTGAATTATTGCCATCTGAAGATTCCAACTCTCATACAAAATGATTTCTGAATAGGCAGAACTACCCAAAATGGCCTTTTGGGCCATCACAACTGGAAAGTGAAGTGGATGAAGACCACTCTTTTGTGCCGATAGCCAAAGCAGCACTGAAGCATGGGAGGAATAAAGTGTTTAGCATTCAAACATTTGTTTTTTCCTTTTTTAACAGAGCCCATATCAGAAATACCAGAAAACTAGGTAATGATGTTTCTGCTTTTCCCATTTCAGAATTTTTCCTTTAAGAAAAGTGTTCACAAATTACTTGTATGATCCATATCTTCCAGATACTTAAAAGCTACAATCTGAGAATATCATGGGAACAGAGTAGCAGAAAATATGATGGCAGCACAGTTCTTTAGAGATAATGTCTGAAGATATGTTAAGACCTTAAGTGGCTGCGGTGCAACCTCATATTCACACATATTCAGCTTGCTTTTACACTGAGTATCTTATCTGTGCCTGGCTGCATCCAGCTGTGACAGCACACACTTTAGCTCACACTAGCTGCCTGGCATTTTGCCTCCTTAAGTAGGTTTTCCAGCTCATCTTGCATGCTGCTGTACGTTACCAACACCATCTCCCCCTCCTCACTCTAATGTAACTGCTCCCAAGTCTATCCTATAAAAACAGAAAGAACAGCTGGGTATCCAGGCTGTCCACATTAACTGGGATCACTTTAGGAGGAGTGACTTAGGGAATGACTGCAAATCTCAAATGATCGTCTTATGAAGGAGTGCTGGAAAATTAGATAGTGATGCCCTAGGCAGTACAGCTGAACCCAAGACAGAATGTAAAGACACCAAGAAAGATTATCTGTAAGGAAGTAGCTCTAGCACCCATTTCTTTAGAAGAACTTCATACACTCAATTAGTAAAGACTGCCTGTTAGGGGAAGTAAAATAAATTTAATATGTACTTGCATATATGCTGCTTTCCAACATGAACAAAACATATGTGCATGTATTATATTTGTAAGCATGTACTGGATCATTTATTAAGGGCTCTGTCATTGCTAATCACAAAACTTTTTATATTACTTATAATGTCATTAGCACTCAAATAATATTTCCATATTTTAAATGTGTATAGCAGCATTAGTCCCTTTAAAACTAGATACTGGAGAAATCACAATCCATCAGTCACAGAACCAGCATTAGACCTCGTCACAGGCAAACATCAAATATTCAATACAGTTTATCATATTATACTCACCATATTTATTAAATTAAGAAAATTGCAACCCATATTTTGGATGGAAAAAATCTTTTTTATAGCCTTTTGCCACTGACTGTTAGCTGACTCCATTGCAATTTTATTTTCAGCCTCCTTGTTTGTTTGTGGTGGTTCTGATTTATAGAATTCCTTCAGAGTTTTAATATCATCATTCACCTACAGAAAAACATAGAATAATAATAAATTGAGCTGCTATAATCAGAAGATATATAGGCATAATAAAACTGATTAAAAGCCTCTCAAATTTTTTCAAGATTTTAAGATCTATTATTAATAGACATTATTAATAGATATTATTAATATCTATTATTAATAAACAGGTGCAAACAGACAGGTGGCAGCAATTTGTTCCATTTCTGTCACATATCATTGCATCGATATTATAAACCAGTATATACATATTTAATTTTAAACCCCTTCAGAGGAATAGGTACTTCATTGGAAGTAGTGCAAGACAGCAATAAAAATCTATATCAACATATGATAAATATCTATAGCAACACATGATGTGAAATATTTTTAAAACTATATTAAGCAAAATCAATACATTTAGGTCAGAGTACATACACATAAGAATTTTTATTATGTATATAATGAGAGAGAACATGTGTGCAGGAGAAAGTGAAAAATTCAATTATAATACTTTCTACAATGGCGATTTAAATCAGTAGAAAATCTGCACATAGACTAGTCATTATGTTGATGCAAGTTCAATGATCAGGGCTGCTTGCCCTGATGGAGCTGATCTCCTTTAAAGCAGAAAGGAGCTTATAAAGACTTGCAGTGCTTCCATGGCACATCATCTACTGGATTTGCCTTACCTAGCTAAAAGCACATTTTCAGTTGTAGTATTTTCACAGTCTAGTCAGAGAATAAGTAAGTAATCTGTACCTCCATAGTTGACTTTAGAAAGGCCACATAAGTTTCTAGAATTTCTAGTCTTGAACTGATATTTTTTTCAATTTTTTTCAGTTCTTCACTTAGAAAGTCAGTTCTGCTAGAAAAAGCTGCCACCTGCTCAGGTTCAAACTCTTCCATATCTTCAATGATTCTCTCAGCTGCTTCCAGTTCATGTGATGTTTCCTTTGAGGGTACAAACATAGAACAATAGGTATAATGACTGAAAAGGACTTGTGAATATTGATACCACATTGTTAATTTTCACTAGTATTCTTTTCTTATAAATAATTCAATTCAATATTATATGCTTAAAATAACCATTTCTTTCATAAAAACTTTGGATGTAGTTATTAAAATAGCTATTTTGAATGAAACAAAAAAAAGTAGGAGTCTCAGTATTCAGATTAAGTAAAACTCTTCTCACAGTTACACAGAAGCATTCTATATGGAAATATAAACAGCCAGAACTGATACTATTCCTTCAATGAATAGCACAGCCCAATTTTCTGATATTATTCTCTTAAGTTCAAATCCACCTTAAATGCTTGTCTGATACTCAATTCTCATCGAAAAACTCAGTGTCCACTCTAGAGTGAGACCCAGAAGCACTTGGTCACCATAAGGATACTGCTGTAATTGTTTTTAAGGCCTGTTCTTGTAGCACTTTGCCTTATGAATCATAGTTCCACCCATGCCTTCATTCTTCAATCAAGAATTGCTTCCTAATGCCAGACTAGTCCCTACCCATCAAGCTGCCTATTCCAGCCCAAACCAATGTACTTGCATGCAGAAAGTCTGCAAAAATAAAACTGAGACCAAATACTGGCTCATATCTGTTACTGCACCATCTATTACAGAAGAAAGTATGTTGTCTGAGCAAGAGCTGAGTTACTAACATTTTCCATGATTTGGCTGGGATTCTGATTTTCAGGTTCACTGTCTTAACTCATAGCTTCATATATCTATATCTATGAGCTTATCTACTTTTATATTTAACTCAATACCACTTAACATCTATCTCAGACATTCAGCCTAGAGTGCAAACTCTAGCATACCACAATCCACACAAAGAATAGGTAGGAGAGGTTATTATTGTCAAGGTAGATTGTACACTTCAACCAAAAAAAAAAAAAAAAAAAAAACACAAAAGGAAGAAAAGTAACACCCTGGCATGCAAAAACTTGGCAGAAAACCACAAAAAACTGTTACAGAGTTATTTGCACCCTGTATAGAACCAGGTCTTGGGTTTCATAAACTGGTCCCTGAAACAAAAAAGAACTCCATATGAGTAATTGAGTTTTAAGAACTCCTAAAACATAGGATAGGCATGTGTGTCAAGACTATGGAGAGGATTCAGCTGGTTTTAAGCTACTTTCAGATACCACAGTAATGATACCAGAGTTGGAAAGGCCCTGGATGTGACTTAAATATAGTCTCAGCTGTGTTAGAGAGCTGAGTGCTGCAGTGCTCTCACACCATGGCTGCATTCCCAACATGACCAATAGGTATCTGATGGCCACTTTACAGCCCCCTTCAAAGTTTCTTCATGTGAACTACTTTTTTCCTTTTTGCTGATTCATCCTTTTTATTTGCCATAGTAAGCTAAAAGAAGAGTTTTCTGTGCCTCTTACTGTCTAGATAATTTTTAGATTTGGTGCCTCACATAGAGTAGAAATCCATATTTGGAGTCTTCCTATCAAGGGCTGATCTTGAGGTAGCAACAAATAACACTATGATAGAGAAAAGGGGATAACCAATGATATCAGAAGTACTGACTTGTACAGTTACCTGTGCTTTTGTTCATTAACTACAGTTTAAAACTAAACTAGAGACCTATTACCTTTCCAAGAATACACTAGAAACTCTTAGCCTCTCACCTTATTTAGAACTACAAAAGACATTTGTTTCTTTCTAATAGTACTTAACATTATTGAAGTTTCTGTTTTCTTATTTTTTATTTTACCTTTATTTGTTCAGCCAGTTCAAGGTGCTTCTTCAAAACTCTTTCTGATTCAGACAAATATGAGCCAATCTCCATACCAACTGCAAGCATTGGGGTGATTTTTTTAATCGACTGTGATACCTTTATTTGAAAGCATTATTTATATAGTTAATTTATACAAGTAGAGAGTATAACAACAGTATAAAACATACCTTTGTAGAGAAAAAAGTGAAGTAACATTTGTCTGTTGGTGTTTAGATTATGTACTTTGTAATTCAGGAATGAAAATACAAAGGAAGAAAATTCTAACAGGTATGGTAGAATTTAGGAAAAAAACCCCTCCTGTTTGCTCTCATTTAGTTGACTGTGCTTTCCTTTATCCAAATTATCCTAGGCTTATTATTTCAGTAAGGCACAACTGTATTATAATCTAGATATTACAACCTTGGCAGAAATATTTGTATTATGCTCTGTCTTTTTGTTTGGGTTTTTGTTTGTTTGTGTGGGGCTTTTTTGTTGTTTGTTTTTATCAGAAAGAACATTTAAAGGTTCTCTGCCAAGCTAAGAGACCAATTTTTATGACGATACATGTACACAACTCCATTTCATTGTCACCATAAAATGTTTTATATGCATGATTATAACAAATCAGCTTACGAAGAGCACAGGCAGACATAGTACGCATAGTTATTATCAGACATGTGAATACGCATGTAACATATATTCTAAGAAGTGGCTGCTGGTTGAGGTTCAAATTTTATTAAATGAAGCTCAGGGGCAGTTGAATTTAAGACCAAAATCTTTGGCATACTTTGCATTAGCAGAAAATTGGAAAAAAAAAAAAAAGGTTGTTTTGCTTGGTAGGAATATAACAATAAGCACTGTTCAGTGTAATGAAACATCACGCATTATGACTCAAATCTTCAAAGTCTTCTCTAATGCAAGACTGGGAAGAAATTGATTAGAACAAACTGCAGAATGAAACCATAAGTCAAAATTTTGAGTGTTATAAAATATCTGATTGCAGACTTAATTATTCAGTCATGAAATTTTATTTACTATTTTGGTCTATGCTCTGGGATTTTCTTCATATGAATCTTGTTAGAAGATTATAGCTTTTAATTGGAATTTACACATGGAAACTTATTTAATGATGAGTCATTAAAAAGGTCTGCACTACTACAGAACATTCAACAGCTTACAGAAAGTTGTGATGTCTTTGATGCATCAGTATCTTAATGAATAAAGGGAATTTTTACAGTGAATAGAATCTACTCTCCTTCAACCTTACTGAAAATTTGCTGTGGTTCACAGCCACCATGCTTATTAACCCTCAATTTTGCCATACTTTTTATCTACAACCAAATGAAATAGAAGTCATAGAAACAATATAGGAAATCTGCATGCAGGTCACTAGCCTGATTGCCCACTCCTTTTCCAAAATTAAAAATTATAATAGCTCATTATCTAAGCAAATCCATGTTTTATTGAAGATCACTGGTAAAGTATTCTCACAGACACAGCTGTATTTTTCAGAGCAGCTTTAGGTTTGTTTGTGCTGATAACAGCATTCAGAATTCTAACTACCAGTGTGGGCTCTCTAACAAACTACTATGTTATCTGTAATTATTTGAGTTAACTTTAATATTCACATAGCTAAATTACAGACATGCAATGTATTGTTCATAAATACTTTAAGAAGATGACATGTTATGATGTACCTTATTTAGATAATCTTCAAGTGAGGCAATCCATTGTTGTTTCTTCAAAGTAAGTTCTTTGTAATCTGGACCCTGCCTGATTAATTGATCTACTTTTTCTTGAACATATTCCATCATTCTCTGAATTCCTGTCACCCAAGAGCTAAAATGGAAAGCCAGAACTGTTGTTATTTCTCATTTTTGCTCAACAATCAGGATGATGATTAAGAACACCACCTTTCCTGTTGACTTGTGTGACAAATAACATGAATTTTAAACCACAAGTCTTAAAAGAAAAATAGCCGAAATATTAAAATTAATTCAAAGAAAACTGATAATGAGTAGAACACATGAATGATATTTCCAAGCAAGTAATTTATCACCAATGCACACATTAGATTCATGTGCCAGATATCCTGATTCACTGATAAATACCTCATTTAATAAATAATTCTGACTTCAGTTAAAGTATTTAAAGACTAAAACCACAAATGTAACAGCCTAAAAAGAGAGAAAATATATAGCATATCACTTCTACTTTAAAAAGAATGCTTTCTTTGGACTTTCAGATATTGCAGTGTTTTTACAGTAGCTGAGAAAAAGAATGTCTATACGTTCTAAGTCAACATTTCCTTAAAGATGCTGTTTTAACAGGGGAAAAGACAATATAAATTTACAAAACAAGGGTTTGTCTTATAACTTAAAACTTTTAATATCAGGGAAGCAATTCACAATCTGAACACTTGAGGCAGTCCTCTTCAAATTGTAAAGAGGTTACAGAATTCGGATCTGAAGTTCTGACATATAAAAAAAAAAAAAAAAAGGGAACACCAAAAGAAATCCACATATCAATTGATTTACTACTGAAATGTAGTAATTGTAAGAATTTTTGTAAGACAACCATATTCAAAATAAGTTTTTCATTACTTCAGATTCATCAGAAACTTATGTTAGTACAGGTACTTATTCAAGGTTTCCTCCTTTGTCCTGTGAAAATAAAGGAAATTTTCTCCTCGCTTCAGACCAGGCTTAGAGTTATACTCTGCAACTTCAAAGAAAAACTTTATTCTACATTACTAACAGGAATTATGGCATTAGTAGGCAGTTCTGTTTGAATTTGATTAAAGAATTGGTCACAAACAGAAATTCCAAATTTTAAGGCCTTTCAAGTCCTTTTCAGGAAGTAAGTGGTTTCAAATTTTGCAAATTACTCTTTCAAAAACTAGCAACCTCTTAGTTTGTGCTTTATCTTTAAACTCTAAAAATGTCAGTCCTCTATTTCAGTACTCCTTAAAAATATGTATGTTTAAAAACATCTACTAGCACCAATCCTTTTAAAAAAGCAATAAGAGAACAAGATTTATAGGTTTTGAGAATGACAATTTAGATCTCAATAAAATCTTTGAAAGTATCACTGGTTCATTATGAGTTAACACAATAAATTTGTAACAGAAGTAAAATACAGACAGTTCTTACAATCACAGACAAGCTAATGGGCTGGCAAAGTAACAAGGGTTCTCTTAATGGACAAAACCTACTGATAGCAGAATTTTTTTTAGAATTAATGCACACAAATTTTTGCTCCTCCTGTTTTTCCAGATGGTTTTAATTTAAAAATGAGTGCTCAAAACCCAGACTTTTTCAATATTTTCATTTTGAAACATTTTAGGATTACGAGAAAGAACTGCCTTCTGTCACTTCTCCATATTCCTCTTCCAGTGTGAGTGTTTTCATTTATTTGGACTATCTTTTTGTATAAGGCTGCAACATGTCTCAAGAGGATTTGAAAGTAGGACAGAATTATCATATTTCTCTGGTTTTACTGTGAGTTGAATTTGCAATTATGCCACTGAAGTCAGTGTGATTAGCCTTAAACATAGTCCTCCCTCGGTTTGAGGGTATCAGCGTTAGATTTGTAAATCATAAACTACTACAGTCTTATCATATGCATACAAACTGTCTGGCTTATTTTTCAGTACCAATGAATTGTGAAATAAGGGGAAGAAAATATTAATTGGGATTTAGTCTTGATAGGAGTTCTGTTTTCTGTCCAAATCTTCCTCCCTTGACCCTCAAGCTGTTCATACAAATCTTGTTGTCCCATGTGGGTTAATTGCTGGGCTAAATACTGGCCAGCATTTAAGGATAACACAGTGGTTTATACATGACAGAGAGGCATCTCTTTTTCCTCTTTCAAAGCATGAACATTTCTGGTGGAAATTAATATTCTGGTATATAACATTTTACTACATTTGCTGACAGAGCTCACTGTGTCACCATTACTTAATTTATAAACTGGCTGGGAGCATTGCTGGTATCTCCTAAAGCCATGGGTTGGGGAAAAAAAAAAAACCAAACAAAAAACCAAAAAAACAAACCAAAAAACCCAAAAAAACCCAACAAACTAGACTTGTCATGGTATACAAAAAGTAGAACATGAGTCAGGATCCTCACACATTTATAGTGAGATTGCCTATTGATATTGTTTTAAGTTTCACCCTCCTTCTTTAAATCACTGCTGCTTTAGTAGAAAGAAAATTAATGAATTGTTATTTTATGGATTCATTCTATCAAGGTCTTCAGCATTCCTAACATTAATCAATACTGTTCAGACTTAATTTGAAACATAGCATTTGCTTCTATTGAGGTAACGTCTAGCAGAACATCAAGTCCCAGAGAAAAGAAGAATGTGTTCAGGAATTACGGCAGGTTTAGGAATCACTGAAGAAAATCCCTTTTTTTCCCCATTTAATTAAAATATAAGGAGATGCTGAAGCAATAACAATAGCTGTAAAGCCAACTGTAAAGCACGTGTTCCCAAAACAACTGTTTCAATTTTCTATTTTGTCCCTTTGCTAGGTTCAAGCCAATTACATCTGGGTTGACAGGTAAAAGAAGTTTAGATAAAATTTTTTGCAAGGTCATGAGATTAAATGAAAATTTTATCTAGACTTTCACTTGCTGTGTTGAAGCAAAGGTATTCGAAGTCAGGAATAATTAAGGACATGAGCATATAATGGGAAGGTAGAGCTAAGCTGAACACTAGCCAACCATCAGCCATATTCATCTGCTCTGAAATAGAACTCAGTAGTATGAGTGGTATTCATTTTTATTGCACTAGAATCCTACTAAGACCTGAAAAGCAGGAGATAATAAGCCTCAAGGACTAGAATTCTAAACTAATTCATGCTTTAAATTAGTGCAAAAATCATATCTGTGGAGTACATTATCACTGTGATTAACAAAAGCTTTGGAAAAAAAAAGTTATTTCATTCATGAATTAAAACTACTAAGAACTGGAAAAACCTCCATACTTTCTGCACTTGGCTTAACACCTGTTTTTTTTGTCTTGCAAAAATCACACTATAATTGCTAGAATGATGACTTTCAAAAAGGTCAGAAAGGATTACATTGGGCAGCATGGAGTTTTCATAGCCACTGATATCTTAATTTTCATTTACATACTTTTCAAAAATATTAACTAAACGATGCGTTTCTGTACACTGCCCTAATACACCATCCCACTCTTACAAGTACCATGTAGTCTTTCTAAAGATTTTCTGTTAAAGAGATTGGTTTATATAAATACCAACAAATAAGTACATCAGAAACTTTGTGTTTCAGGTCATGTAAATGCACACCTACTTAGTTTACTACACTGGCTCTTAGTTGCAGTGATTCTAACTTAGGTGCAGTGATTCTGATTCTAACTAGTTGAATTAGAAAGCAACAGGTAGATACAGAGAAATACAGGAGATAAGCAAAAATAGAGGAAATACCTGTGAGAATCTGCTTTATTAAGTAAAGTTTTTCCTTTCTGCAAGGCAGTCACTATGCAACCTTTAATTGCTTCTTGTAGTTCTTCATACTGCATTGTCAAGATAGGCAAATGTAAGCCTTCTGAATTAAATATTTTACAATAATTCTCAATACCTTCGAGACCATCAAGTACCTGCAAAAACAAACAAAAAGCATATGTGGTAAATATATCTACTTAAATTGTGCATGTATATTTAATTTAATTTAGGGCTTGGTATTGACTTTGCAGGTTACACAACATGGGTATAATTCAACAAAAGTTAATATAAGCATGGGCATGCAAAATGATGATGACTTTTTGAATTTAAAACTATTCAATTTTTTCCAGCAATAAACAGGCCAATTTGACATACTGAAGCAAAACCAAAATAACAAAAGTAATACAGCACTTTAGCACACAGTTTTATGGAAGCTCACTCTTAAAAGAGTTCTACCAAAATTCTTTTTCTTTCAATGTTTTAAAAATATCAAATGTATATTTAACAAGTACATTATAGTTAAATATATTTTATTATAAAGGTAGGCTTTGATTTTGCACATATGCAGCTTTGGTTTTCTTATAGGTATTCACTGTTTTCCTTTAGTGCAAGCGGAAGTTTCTCATTCAAATATCAGAAAAAAGTGACAGAAGTACTCTAAAAAGACTCCTGCCTTTTTAGACAGAGTAAGGACAGCAGTCCAATACCCCATTATTAAAGTTAATAAATACTAGTATTAACAAAATAGAAATGTGCCCAAATCTACTGTGCATAATTAGCCTCATACCAGAGGCACTATATTCTCTTACACAAATTTTTGTTGCTCTAACAGCAGAAAAACGTGAAATCTAAATAAAGCCTAATAAACAAACTTCTATCTAAATAAAATGTTTAATAGCATTAATTTCTCATTGAATGTATACATTTATGTAATGAATTAAAAATATAATGGCTATAACATGGATTACTCTGTATATATATTTTTAAAAGGAAAACAACTGCTTGTACACTACCAAACGTGTTCCAACTTTGCAAATAATCTCTGTATATACGCTAAGCTTTAGTTCAGTGAATAATTTTGCAGACTTACATACTGAAAATATATTGTTCTCAAACCCTCAGTTCATCCCTGAGAATTTTGAGAGACAACAACAATAAAATATATATATGCTAAAATGCTACCCTTAAATATATCAACTTTAAAATTACTACATCTGAAGAGCAAGAGAACTTTGAGACAGACTAAATTTTACTTTAAAGACTTTTACAAGGTTTTACATTCATAAAAAGTTGGAAAACAAAAATTCAGTGAGATTCTCAGGGACAATATGATCCAGCTTGCTACAGCATATTACATATGATCCAAGAATTCAGCAGCTGAGAATGAACCTTATATTGCTGACTCAAAATAGCAAGGAGACAGGCCTGAATTCTCTCAAACAACTGAAACGTATGAAAAAGAAATTAAGGAAAATAACGAAAAGAGGGTGAGCAAAAGTAATTAAACTTCTATATTCAATGGATTAAAATAGGACGTGCATACTATTTTGTTGTCTCTGCCAGGTTATTTTTCCTGTATGTCTACTTTAAAGCAAGTTACTATCTATACTATCTTGAATGACTTTTAATTCTTCGATGGCACACTGGAGGGGAAAAAAAAAAGTAGCATCTAAAATATTTAGAACAAAGTATAGATGTCCTGGAGTTCAAAATCAAAAGGTGAATTTTGAAGTAATTTGTGCACCAAAGCATAGGATACTCCACAGCTAACCAAAAATGCGAATCTGCAAACACACTGAACTCAGTAAAAGCCTTACTTATTTACTTAAAGCTATCCAAGTGAATGCTTTCAAGCTTTTGCCATACCAAATCAATCTTAGACTATTCCACATATCATTTCCCAAGTATTCCCAGAGGATAGCTACCATAGAGATACCCCTGCAGAAAGTAAAACTGAAGGTAACTACATAGACATAGAAATGGATTGATATTTAAAGGAAAGCTTAGAACGGAATGTACATGATTACAAAAGAGCCAAGGAGCTTGCAAACATGCCAACAAATATTGCTTAATGCAGCCAAATACATACCAGAACTTGAGAGCACAAACACAATACAAGGGTTATATCTGGGGGTTTATTTTCCTGAATTCATTAAAAATTAAAATGACAATGAGATACACAAGATCTAAAAGGAGTTCTCTTTGAGTTAGTTCAAAACAGCTAATACTCTCTTTTGCTCATTTGCCCTTTACATGTAAATAGAGTCCAGATGTTCAGGAAAAGAACTGAAAATGTCTCTTTTATGAACTATACTAACTATGGTGTTTTGTTCACTCATACACATAACAGGTGTAATGGCATGCTGTGGAGACACACCTGAGCTAGTGCTTTCTTCAGCAGGCACTTCCACAAAGCCCAGCCCTGCATTCTGAAAAGATGCTAACTTTGCTGCCAAAGCAAGAGACCTATATTTGCATAGCTCCTTGTCCTAACTAGAAGGAGCAAAATATCTCTCTCACTTCAAGAGTCTTTAAATAATTTCAATGTCAAGTATTGTTTACATGTGGAGGAGAGGGAAAAAAAAAAAAAAACACACCAAAACAAACAAAAAAAAAACCCCCAAAACAAAACACAAAAAAAAAAAAAAAAAAAAAAAAAAAAAAAAAAACCCCACCCAAAAAAAACACACCGAAGGAACAGAATACAGGTTAAAGACAAGTGCGATTACAGCCCCACCTGGTGCTCAAAACAAAAGTTAGTGCAGGCAAAGTCAAGGTTGTTTTTTCAGCACGTTTAATAGAACTATGAAGATTGTTATTGGATCTATCCTTGGAATTGATCTGGTTTTAAAGCTTCTATAAATGATCTGCAGAAAATATACGTAAAATTTGGTGTTTGGACACTTTATAGTATAAACTTTTCTAACTAGTCTTCTAACTAAAAAATCTTGGGAAAAAAGTTTGCATGTACATGCTCTTGAAGAACAGGCTTGTTGTAAAATGGAAACAGAGATTTCACATTTTAAGTTTGTTTTTTTAATGTTGAGATCCTTCTTAGTGGAAAATTTTCAGATGTAGCAGCTTATTTTCGAAATTATCAAAGACTTGAAACTCATCGGGACACCTTCAGATAAGCAAAGTCTAAGTGCTTAGTATTTCCAAAAAGCAAACAAACCCTTGTTTTCTTTAACTTCAGTGTAACGGGCAGTTGGTCAGCACCACTGGAAAAAGGCTTAATCCTTCAAAAGCTTTGTGCCCCAAACCAAAGCAACAAAATTGACGACCTATTTTTTAAAAGGTAACTCTCTGATCTGATAGCTCACACCTGGAAAAGGCTTGAATAAGATTCCTGCTGACATCAAAGACTGATGAGAGAGAGGGTTCCTCGCTTAATCCTTCTACTCTAACTCAAATAAATTTCCTTTAACAAATTGTTGTGTATTAATACCAACATGTAATAACAGAACTTACTTTTGTTATATGGTAAGCCAAACAAATTACTAAATTACTTCTTCCTTTAACTAGACAGTATCACCAGTTTGCAGTTAAAAAAAAATCTGACACAATTGTGATAAATTGTTACAATAGCTAATTTCTTCACTGTTTAAAAAATATGCTCTATTACCAGTTGGAATTTTGCGAAGTTTGGCATCTGTCTTTTTTGTTACCTGCTGGATAGAAAAATCATATGCTATTAAAATCTCCATGCCCATATAGGTGTTTATAGATTGACTGCCTTCATTACTTACTACTCTAACATAAATTAGAAACATTATAAGCAGAAAAATACTGGCAATCGACCCACAGTACTCCACTGGAAGATCATATGTTGATAAAAATCCCTGCTTGTGTTCCCATTTTAAAACAGATTTGGCTCTGGATCATCTTAAAATGGCTTGAAGATTTTGTATTATTCACTTTCACAATCAGCACATGAAATAGCAGTAATATAACCTTACAAAAGACTGTTATTACACTATTTCCACCTTTATCGATCCTTCTTTGGTCTTCTCATAAAAACCTACTCTTATCCTGGTATATCAATTAATGGTTTTGAACTAATGATATTACGCCCCCTCAATTCTTTATTGATCAACTTTTCTATCAGGTGCCTTTTGAAAAATTAAAAATTTAGTTTTAAGATATTCCTTTTTTGGTCATCAATGATTTGCCTATTTTCACCACGTAAGATTTGGAAGAGACAGAAAATTAAACAGACATACCAGTCAAGGCTGCTTGTACCTAAACACAACCTACACAAAACAAGCAATGCATAGAATTCAGTAGACAGGTAGGCCCCTCTTAGCCTTCTCATGTGCGAGCTGCAAGAATCTAATTCTGGAATTTGCATCACTGCTTCTTCACATGAGCATATCAGTGATGGAATTTATTGCCTATACATTATTTTGCTGACTTCAGTATAGGTATGGACCTTAATTTATCATTTGTGCTGTGACTAAGGGTGTTTTGTGCTTTTTTTAATTGGCCGCTTTGATGTTACATTATGTCTAGACCATGTAGTATATGACATGCCCACTATGAAGAATTGTATATTGTCCTTGATTTTCCTCATGTCTGATTTTTAATTAGTCCTCTGTGGAGAGCACTGCAAATATAGATATTGTTTCCAATATCTATACTAGCTTGTGACAGTTTAGGTATTTTAGGGCTCATGTATCTTCATAAAGCATAATGCCGTCATGACAGAGCCCATGATCTTAAAGTCCAGATAGTATTTCCCAAGTATCTTTTTTTGGAAACTGAGTACTCTTCTCAATATACTTTACAAAGAAAATAAATAAATAAATAAATAAATAACTGAATTTCAATCCATTTGCCATTTTGGCTAGAAGTTTGAGATGAAAGGTCATATTGAAGGATAATCAGATTTGTAATTTTCCATTCCAAATTGTTTAGCAAACTCTGTTTGCATAAACTCACATGTACCAGCCTTTAAGAGCACACTGACAGTTGTATTATCAAGTTATTATTACAGACTTGGCTTCCTACCAACCTTGCCAGCAGAGTGGAAAAAGTCATTGGCCTCTTGTAGCAGGGCTTTCCTTTCTTCCATATGCAAGCACACTTCTTCTCGTAACTGACAGATTTTCTGATCTGAAAGCTTTAGATGTTCTTTTTCTGTATAGTCCTCTGAAAGCAAAATCTTCTGTGCTTCAGCTGCCAGCTCTTCCACAGTGGAATTCCACTCCTAACAAAAAAAAAAAAAAATGCCATTTTAATCAACTATACTTAGAAAAATTATATACTGCATAATGACAATAGAAATACTGGAAAACATGTACTGCATTTTTAGGCCTGAAAGTTACCACCATTTCGAGTTGGAGGGACTTCTCAGCAAGCTTAGGTTTTAGTGACAGAGTTTTCAGCAGCGGTATCCTATTGTTCTTTGACAGTTTCACAGGCAGAAGTAGCAGTTACTAGTATGTCTGCTGTGAAAAATAATGTGGATAACATGAAGACATGAAATTTCTACTGGGTAAGACCAGACTTCCATGACAAACATCCCCTTCAGCCCAACTATTTAACCCAGAACAAATTAAAATACTGCCTACTACTGCCTACTAATAACTGCTTCTGCTGACACAGTTTCTGCTAAGAGCTGTCTATACATCAGATTTAGGGATTAAGCCTTCACAAATGGAAGTTTTCCTTACAATTTTTCACCTGTGATAAATGTCTATTTCAGTATTCAGTCACACTATCTTCTTTAGGTAATAAAGAGGTATTGAAAAATGCATTAGACTAGATAGCCCAAATGGAAAGGAACTTTAACTTGAAGTGAGTCAAGAGAAAAAAAATATTTCACATCTTCTTGCCTTGCATCTACTGCTTTGGTATTTAGTTACTACTTTAGTTTTGCTGTTTTTCTATAGAGAAAACCTTAAAATAGTAAAACTGTTACACAGTGTACTTGATCCCTGCTGTGTTTGTCAACACTTAAAATTGGTGCCTTATTGTGCTGTTCAAAATGAAAGGAGAGCCTGATACTATTCTGCAATTCCCCATGCCTTAGCATATTTTCTCCATCTTTTCTGGCAATGAATTAGATAAGAGAAGAACCTTTTTGAAACTTATTTAGAATTTCCTTCCACAGATTTTTATCAAATGTCTAGTAAAGCAGACAGAAAAATATTTTAAAATACGACAATTTTTTTCATTAAAACACTCCATGCATATGGCACAACAAGATTACAGGTTAGATTATTTTCAGCATGCTTAAAGAATGTTAGCCTCATATTTTTTGGTTTCTTTCAGTGAAATTATTGCTAGTGGCTTGGAAGTTTTCTCAGAGAAACTAATCTGGTTATTCAGAGATTAATCTGGGGCCCAGTAAAAGGTTTTTTTGGTTTGTTTGTTTGTTTTGTCTGTTACTGATAAATAGCTACAGCAAAATCTTTCTTGAAGTTTTTTTTTTTATTTTTCTTTCACATTAAAATAATGACCACTTCTGAGATCAGGCTGCAATAATCTTCAGCCTGTACTGAAACCCTGCATTACATTATTTAATGCACAATCCCCCTTTCATAAAATCCCATCCTTGTCTCTCTGTCCTAAGTAATATTCAGTAAGAATGAGGATTTTGAGGATAATTACAGTCTGCTATGCTGTATTTGTTCCTTTTTACCTGAAGAATTTATCTTGGGAAAAAATAGTAAGGAGGTCTCTCCATACACACAGCTTAATTGGCCTATTTATGAATAGGGTGTGGATTCATAACATCCAATTGTACTACCACTGCAATGTCATCATCTTCCAATACTCGCAGCTGGAATGACTGGTACCAAATGCATTCCATGGTCAGATTCTAATCAAAATTGCACTTATATTTAAATATATAGTTTTTATGAGAATTAGAAAACAACACTGCAATTGTGAGCTTTTAACTGGGACTAATAATAATTAACCTAAAAAAGGCAAAAAAAGTGTAGTTGAATATGTGCATACTCATTTCATTATTATATACTATTTGTAAAATAATTAAAAATGAAATTTTATTGCAGAATGAAAAATGCATATTTTACTGTGTCAGGAAAGGAAATTGCTTATAGTTAGCTTAGAAGCAGATACAGAAAACCAAAAACATTCTGAATTGTTTCAGTGCATCACAATGTGTATATTATAATTACAGCAGGCAAGGCCAATTATAAGAAAATGACTCAGCTTGTAGTGAAATGATTTCCTATGAGAGGATTTCACTGTAACAGCATTCATGAATCTGTTTGATACAAGGTACCCAGTAGCAGCTTTTAGGTGATATTAAAGCAGAGGTTAAACTCTGTCTCATTTATACTGAGGCAAGTTTCTTCTCTAACCTTTCCCACAAGCTCAAAATCTCTATTTATTATAATAATTTATAGTTTAAAATATTCCATGAACATTACAACCTTACACACTCCCTGAGGGCATTAAATGTAGTTAGACTCATTTGTTATCCTACTTGATCATTACTCAGACTTGGTTCAATTTTCTACAAAATAGCTAGCAACAATTTCACTTTCAGCTTTCTATTGATAAGGAAATGTTTCAACATATAAAAAGCCTATACTTTCCATCAACAGAACATACAAAATCAGTGGGAAAATCTTTATCAGTTTTTACTGTCCTTCAGCCTTCTACATGTTAAACTCTTAGCAATCTGGCAGTCAGCACTAAAATTCCCCCCCCCCCCCCCATCCCAAAAGGAACACAAAGCCTACTATTACCTTGGCTTTTCAACTTGTCAAGAAATGCTGTGAAATCCTCTGTCCTATTAAAGACACACTGCAGTCTATGCGCCTATGCTCAATGTCCCTCCTTAACTCATGTCACTATTCTTACTTTTCCTCATGGTAGTAAGTCCTTTAAACACTTGCTTTCACTATTCCATTTGGCAAAGAAAAAGAGCTCTTTCTAGGTTCCTTGATTTTTCAAGAGTGTTAAAACTGATGAATTAAAACTATTGTGGCTTTAAGTAAAAGTCTAAAAGACTTGAACTTTTTGTGGCTTCAACAAATACTCAACACAAGCCTGAAGAAAACAAACAAACAAACAAACCTACCTAAAACTTTATCTTGGTATTAAGCAACTATTGCAGGATAAATGGGCTTTTTTTGGTATACGCAATAAATATTTCTTCCTTAAAAATTCTAACTTTAGATTAAAATCTGAGAAGTTGTGTAAAACTGTAATCACTGGAATCTTCTAGAGTTAAACTGAGAAAACCTTGAAACACATCTATTTGACTTCAGATTGTGATCCATATAGTAGAAAATTGAGCAATTAAACCACAAGTCAATCAAGTATAGAAATATGTGGTTTTCAGAATTTGTGATAAATTAGACAGAAAGAGGAAAAAGTATTTCAAAGTCCATCACCTCCCAGAAAATTGTTAAATGTTAAAAAATAATGCCAGGACAGAGAAGGACATACAAAAAAAAACCCCAAAAATAAATGAAACAAAAACCCACCCACACCATTAACAGAATAATCATAGGTAGAAAAGGAGCGTTGTCCCAAGGCAGTGAGATGGCACTACAGGAAAATCAGTCAGTGAGAAGAAAGTGAGAGGTGAATGCAGATTTGCATCTGCTGCACACAAAAGATGAATATTTAGGTAAAAATAAAATTGCCCATAAAGAAAAATTATTTTTCTTTATGTGCTTTGTTCTAGCTATCTAAATAATGGAATGTGTTAAAACATCTGCCATGCAGATGAATTATAACACTTGTCAAACTCCTCAATGGAATGTCAGTCTCAGGAAAACTGGCAAGAGCTGGATAGCCTGAGTTTGCATCCATGCAGAAAATGGTAAAGGAGCACGGCCACCCAGGAAGGCCAGAGAGAGCAGAGACCTACAGGCAAACATTTAACTGCAGAATAACTTCTTTCATGTATCTAAGCATTAGCTGTGAGATCTAAGGGAAGAAAGCAGGTAAATACAACATTCTCAGTCCTTATGTTAATGGCACATAAGGCACACACATCCTTCTGAAGTAAATAAAGCAATTAATACAATTGATAGTGATATTTAATTTGGTAATTAAGAACCATCCTGAAACCTCATTAGAGTGTCTGATTACCTAGCACGGCTACTCCAGACCCAGTAAGCATGCAGATCTATAAAACAAAGAAATATGCTCTCCATCTTCCTAGTAATCTTTATTAGAAGGACTGATTCCAGCATGGTTCAGTCCTGAAAAGTGGCGGAAACTAGTTAAAATGCAAACAATTTAGCATACTACTTTTCTTCATCTCAAGTTATTTGGCCACAAAGTGGTGCTAGCAGTTCTTTTTTACCATGCCAAGCACCTCCAATACACACAGAAATGTAACAATAAGCAGTTAATCAGTGCCAGCAGATATTCCCCTTAGAAACATGAGTTCCTAAATTTGTCTCTCAGTCTCTTCTCTCAAACCTTGAGGGAACTGGGGGAAGAGTGAGGGGTGGCAGGAAGAGGAGAGGGAAGGGATTGGAAAGAGGGAAGCAGGAGGATCCTTTTAATATTTGGGAGGATTGAGGACTTTTATCCCAATTATGAATCCTTGGTTTTATCTTTGGTCTTGATTATTGTACAAGATAGCAATAATGTTTTCAGTGGTTTCACCTCTTGGCAAGATGAGGTTCAAGAGAAGGTATCAACCTGAGAATGTAATAAACTATACTCCTGTCTTCTCTCAGCCCAGTCACATAAACAAATTTTTAATCCTGTAAATCCTTAGGCTAGCCTCCGAATAATTTGTCCCGTTCATATTAATATCTTACTCTCTATGAGAACACTTGTACTTGTTCTGCATGTCTATTACACAGAAACATTTCACCATACCCTCACAGCTACAGTACACATATAAAGTGTTACTTGAAAAGATTTATTTACACCACATTAGATCCTAATACAAAATTCCAAAAGTAGTTTAAGACTAGTTTATCAATGACCAAGCTACAGAAAAAGAATCTATTTAATCAATTAGCCAAGTATGGTGTAAGGTACTCCTAAGAGTTCTTCCTGAACATAAACTGAAATGTTCTTTACAACCATTTCCATATTTTCCCACACAAACTGATAAAATAGTTAACTGAACTGATAAAATTTCTGAAGACTTCTGGAAATTACATTTCACTCTGAAATTAATGTACAGTGTTCTTTTTTTTTTTTTATTAGAACATACGTTGGACACTAGAAAAACCATTTTTTAAAAACTGTACCCAATTCTTCACTAGCCTTCCCTGAACTTTTGGATGGAATTAGCCAACAGCCTCTCAAAGAGAATGAATACTTCACACAGCAGCAGCACTACAGTTCCAAAATACATACAAAGTGAAAATATTTTAGATCACCGATCAAATGCCGAAGGCCTGTGAGTTGCCAAACGTTTAGGGAATTTCATCTGCAGAAATGATATATTTTATAAGCCTGGTTTTGCTTAGACTGAGCAAAAAGGCCAAGTTCATTTCTAGGTTGTTCTTTATTTCATACAGGTAAACCATACAAGTAAAACACTACTTTGTGCAGTGATGACAGTAAGAGATATTAACCTCTGCTACCTAAGAAATATTACCGGAACACACATTTGATTGGTATACTTTATCTGAATTTTACAATCAAGTTGTCAGGTTCCTCCTTTATTCTAGTCTCAACACCTGCAGTTCAGTGCTGTAAAAACTAGCGCCCACAGCCCCATAATTCTGCTTTCTGAATAATATTTGCAGTTCAACCTGGCCACTTGTTTTGCATATTATAAGCATAACCAACATGTTCAGTAACATCCACCGCAAGAATTTTCATTTCCCTCTGCTAGAACATGCTGCCAGTAAGAAAAGCAGAAAGCTAAAGGTAAGTGTCCTGGATTCAGCTATAGCAGTCATTTTTCTCCTGCTTAGTAGCTGGTGCAGTGCTGTGTTTTTTAACTTTCAGCCTGGGAACAACGCTGATAACACCGATGTTTTTAGTTGTTGCTAAGTAATGTTTATTCCAACCAAGGACTTTCTCAGTCTCATGCTTTGCCAGGGAGGAGGGGAAGCCGGGAGGAAGCAGAGACAGGACACCTGACCCAAACTGGCCAAAGGGGTATTCCATACCACAGCACGTCATGCCCAGTATATAAACCGGGGGGAGTTACCCAGAAGGCCCAGATCACTGCTCGGGTCGGGCTGGGTATCGGTCGGCGGGTGGTGAGCAATTGTATCCTCTCCCCTTGTTATTTCACTAATCGTTATTATCATTGGTGGTAGCAGTAGTGGTTTTGTATTATACCTTAGTTGCGGGACTGCTCTTATCTCAACCCGTGGGAGTTACATTCTTCCCATTCTCCTCCCCATCCCTCCGGGAGTGGGGGGAGGAAGAAGGGCGGGGGGGAGTGAGCGAGCGGCTGTGTGGTTCTGAGTTACCGGCTGGGCTCAAACCACGACAGTTCTTTTTGGCGCCCAACGTGGGGCTCGAAAGGTTGAGATAACGACAGATCTGACCAGAGTGTGTTTAATCATATTTGTGATAAGCATTCATTGTTACTACTCGTCACAATGGTGATTATTCGGCTCTCAGACTTGTTGCGCTTGATCTCAGAGTTTCAGCATGTTGTACCTTACTTACAGCCACTATTTGCTGTTTTAGTGTTTATCGGCTGGGGGGCCTGGGCTAAGGTTCTTGTTTCACTGTACTTCATGGTAATGACTTGTAATACAATAGACTCATTGATCATGAAACTGGTCTGGTTTGTGCTTCCAGCGTGGCCATCACCACTATACATTGGGAGGTATATAATGAAATATTTTAGCAATTGCATATCTTTTTTTTTCTCCTCGGGGGGTAAACTTACGAAGGAAGCATTCTCTTTCACCCCCCGTTCCCCCACCAGCCTATTTGCAACAGCAGTTGAGAGTTCTGAAGGTTTTAGATGGCCTTTGAGTACCCTTGAAACCTGCCTGCTGATTGTGCTGGGGATCAGCATGTTGGCAAACATACGGAGTGTGTTTTACCCACGGCCATCCCGTCGTAGGAACATCCTATTTCGTTTAATCTCAAAAATTCAGCAGTATCAGGTTCGAATCTGGTCTACGGTTAGACGACGATATAGGAGGACCGCCAGGAGATTTTCCCTGAGGCTGGACAGTTATGAGTGGCAGGGTGTGTGGGATAGTATGGGCAAGTACCTAGGCCAGTGGGCCCCTCCAGTGCTTTGGAACTTCACCACTGAACAAGTGCAACATCCGGAAAAACTAGTAAAACACTTAAACGAGGTGTGCTGTCGTCCTGGTTATACCAGAGAGGGACAAATCTTGGCAACGTGCTGGGGCTTGGCCTATGCCTACAGAGCCCTGCTCAACACTATCCAGCACCTTCAAAGGGGAAAAAAATGTCTCTGGATCTGATGGCAAAGCAACAGACAACGCAGCTATGCCAACTACAAGCACAGCAGCTACTCAGACCCTGACCACAACAGACAACACAGCTACTCCAAGTACAGCAGCTACATCAACCCCAGTGACAAGCACAACAGCTACTCAAACCCTGACCACAACAGACAACGCAACTACTCCAACTTCAAATACAGCAGTTACACCAACCCCAGTGACAAGCACAACAGCTACTCAAACCCCGACAGCAACAGACAATGTGGCTACTCCAAGCACCGCAGCTACACCAACCCCAGTGACAAGCACAGTAGCTACTCAAACCCCGACAGCAACAGACAATATAGCTACTCCAAGCACCGCAGCTACACCAACCCCAGTGACATGCACAGTAGCTATTCAAACCCCGACAGCAACAGACAATGCAGCTGTTGGTGTTACTCAACTCCCAAGCACAACAGTTGCACCAACCCCAGCAATAGACATTGCAACCACTCCAATCCTAGTGGCAGGCACTGCAGCCACTCCAACCACAGTGACAAACACTGCAGCTAAACCAAATGGCCAGTTTGTGACAATGTCTGTTGCCCCTGTAAGCAAAAGCAGACGAGAGGCACAAAGAGCAACCCGCGAAGCGAAGAAAGATGAAGACCCAATGCCATTACTACATGCAACAGCATCTGAACAAGAGTTACTACTACATAGGTCAGAGGAAGAGGAAGAAGAAGAAGAGGTCACTTCTCGACCCCGGACCTCAACCGAACTGCAGAATATGCGAAAAGATTTCACCCGTCTTCCAGGGGAGCACATTGTCACCTGGTTGCTCCGGTGCTGGGACAATGGGGCCGACGGTCACGAACTAGAAGGTAGGGAAGCCAAGCAGCTGGGATCACTTGCTAAGGAAGGAGGAATTGACAAAGCGATTGCAAGAGAGAAGCGAGCCCTCAGTCTTTGCAGGCGGCTCCTGGCAGCTGTGAAGGAAAGGTTTCCCTACAAAGACGATATTACGAGTCGCTCAGCCAACTGGACCACGATAGAGAAAGGCATCCAGTCCCTGAGGGAATCAGCCATTATAGAGATGATCTATCGTAGGCCGGATTCCAGGAACACATCCGTAGATCCAGATGAAGTCGAATGTACACGATCCATGTGGCGGAAACTTACACGGAGTGCGCCATCATCATATGCCCACACATTGGCATCAATGACCTGGAATGACGGAATATCACCAACAGTGGATTGCCTGATTCGTCAACTCCGAGAGTTCGAAGACAATCTCACCCCTTCCATCATTTCAGCTGTGGAAAAACTGTCCCAGGAGTTCAAACAATTGAGAGACTATTTATCCGATCTATCCAGCTCCCCACGCGTACCAACCCATGTCTCAGCTATTAACAGAAGGCGCCCTACTGCTCGAGAAAGAAAATATAGGAGGTACACGCCATGGGCCACCCTATGGTTTTACCTGCGGGATCATGGAGAAGACATGAGAAAGTGGGATGGAAAACCTACTTCAGCTCTGGAGCAACGGGTGCATGAACTGAAGAGGAGAACAATGGTCAAGGATGATCCTCCCAGGAAAGCTGCTGCTCCAGTCTCTGGTGAGCAGTTTCCCAGATGGAGTGAAAGAGCTGATTTTACTCCAGCTCCTGTGATAAGGAATACTAATCCCTTTCTACAAGACAGAAGTGGAGAATTTTGTGATCACTATTAGAGGGGCCCTGCCTCCAGCCAGGTGGAGGAGAGGGATAATCGGGTTTACTGGACTGTGTGGATCAGATGGCCTGGCACATCAGTCCCACAGAAGTATAAGGCTCTAGTAGATACCGGTGCACAGTGTACTCTGATGCCATCAAGGTATCAAGGGGTGAAACCCATTTCTATTTCTGGAGTGACAGGAGGATCCCAAGCGTTAACTATGCTGGAAGCTGAAATCAGCCTGACTGGGAGGAAGTGGCAAAAGCACCCCATTGTAACTGGTCCAGGGGCTCCATGCATCCTTGGCATAGACTATCTCAGGAGAGGGTATTTCAAAGACCCAAAAGGGTATAGATGGGCTTTTGGTATCGCTGCCTTGGAGACAGAGGAAATTAAGCAGCTGTCCACCTTACCCGGTCTCTCAGAGGATCCTTCTGTTGTGGGGTTGCTGAAGGTCGAAGAACAACAAGTGCCAATTGCGACCACAACAGTGCACCGGCGGCAATATCGCACCAACCGAGACTCCTTGATTCCCATCCATAAGCTGATCCGCAGACTGGAGAGCCAAGGAGTGATCAGCAGGACCCGCTCACCCTTTAATAGCCCCATATGGCCAGTGCAAAAGTCTAATGGAGAGTGGAGATTAACAGTAGACTATCGTGGCCTGAACGAAGTCACACCACCATTGAGTGCTGCCGTACCGGACATGTTAGAACTTCAATATGAACTGGAGTCAAAGGCAGCCAAGTGGTATGCCACAATTGACATTGCCAATGCATTTTTCTCAATCCCTTTGGCAGCAGAATGCAGGCCACAGTTTGCTTTCACTTGGAGGGGCGTCCAGTACACTTGGAACCGACTGCCCCAGGGGTGGAAACACAGCCCTACCATCTGCCATGGATTGATCCAGACTGCACTGGAACAGGGGCAAGCTCCAGAACACCTGCAATACATTGATGACATCATCGTGTGGGGTGATACAGCGGAAGAAGTTTTTGAGAAAGGGAGGAAGATAATCCAAATCCTGCTGACGGCCGGTTTTGCCATAAAACGGAATAAGGTCAAGGGACCTGCACAGGAGATTCAATTTTTGGGAATAAAATGGCAAGATGGACGCCGCCAGATCCCCACAGACGTGATCAACAAGATAACAGCAATGTCTCCACCAACTAACAAGAAAGAAACACAAGCTTTCTTAGGTGTTGTGGGGTTCTGGAGAATGCACATCCCAAATTACAGTCTGATTGTAAGCCCTCTCTACCACGTGACCCAGAAGAAGAATGATTTCAAATGGGGCCCTGAGCAACAACAAGCCTTTGAACAAATTAAACGAGAAATAGTTCATGCAGTAGCTCTTGGACCAGTCCGGGCCGGGCCAGATGTGAAAAATGTGCTCTATACCGCAGCTGGGGAGAACGGTCCTACCTGGAGCCTCTGGCAGAAAGCTCCAGGGGAGACTCGAGGTCGACCCCTTGGCTTTTGGAGTCGGGGATATAAAGGATCCGAGGCCAGCTATACTCCCACTGAAAAAGAGATACTGGCAGCCTATGAAGGGGTTCGAGCTGCCTCCGAAGTGATCGGAACTGAAGCGCAGCTCCTCCTGGCACCCCGGTTGCCTGTGCTGGGCTGGATGTTCAAAGGCAGGGTCTCCTCTACACATCATGCAACTGATGCTACATGGAGTAAGTGGGCCGCACTAATTACACAACGAGCTCGAATAGGAAATCCCAGTCGTCCAGGAATTCTAGAAGTCATCATGGACTGGCCAGAGGGCAAAGATTTTGGGATGTCACCAGAAGAGGAGGTGACGCGTGCTGAAGAGGCCCCACCATATAATGAACTGTCAGAGAGTGAAAAGCAATATGCCTTGTTTACTGATGGGTCCTGCCGTATTGTGGGAAAGCATCGGAGATGGAAGGCAGCTGTGTGGAGTCCCCTGCGACAAGTTGCAGAAACTGCTGAGGGAGAGGGTGAATCGAGTCAGTTTGCAGAGGTGAAAGCCATCCAGCTGGCCTTGGACATTGCTGAACGAGAAAAATGGCCAGTACTTTATCTCTACACTGACTCATGGATGGTGGCAAATGCCCTGTGGGGGTGGTTGCAGCAATGGAAGCAGAGCAACTGGCAACGCAGAAGTAAACCCATCTGGGCTGCTGCATTGTGGCAAGATATTGCTGCTCAGGTGCAGAACCTGGTGGTGAAGGTACGCCACGTAGATGCTCATGTACCCAAGAGTCGGGCCACTGAGGAACACCAGAATAACCAGCAAGTGGATAAAGCTGCTAAGATTAAAGTGGCTCAGATGTACTTGGATTGGCAACATAAGGGTGAATTATTTTTAGCCCGGTGGGCCCATGACACCTCAGGCCATCAAGGCAGAGATGCAACATATAGATGGGATCGAGGGGTGGACTTAACGATGGACACTATTGCCCAGGTTATTCACGAATGTGAAACATGTGCTGCAATTAAGCAAGCCAAGCAGTTAAAGCCTCTCTGGTATGGAGGACGATGGCTGAAGTACAAGTATGGGGAGGCCTGGCAGATTGACTATATCACACTCCCACCAACCCGCCAAGGCAAGCGCTATGTGCTTACCATGGTGGAAGCAACCACCGGCTGGCTGGAAACATACGCTGTGTCCCACGCCACTGCCCGGAACACTATCCTGGGCCTTGAGAAACAAGTCTTGTGGCGACACGGCACCCCAGAGAGAATTGAGTCAGACAATGGGACTCATTTCCGGAACAACCTCATAGACACTTGGGCCAAAGAGCATGGCATTGAGTGGGTATATCACATCCCCTACCATGCACCAGCCTCTGGGAAAATCGAACGGTACAATGGGCTGTTAAAAACTACACTGAGAGCAATGGGTGGTGGGACTTTCAGACACTGGGATACACATTTACCAAAAGCCACCTGGTTGGTCAACAGTAGGGGATCTGCCAACAGGGCTGGCCCAGCCCAATCAGAACTTTTACGTACTGTAGAGGGGGATAAAGTTCCTGTGGTGCACATAAAGAATTTGTTGGGGAAGACAGTCTGGGTTATTCCTGCTTCAGGTAAAGGCAAACCCACTCGTGGGGTTGCTTTTGCTCAGGGACCTGGATATACTTGGTGGGTAATGCGGGAAGATGGGGAAGTCCGATGTGTACCTCAAGGGGATTTGATTTTGGGGGAAAACAGCCAATGAACTCAATTGTACGCTGTTGCCTGCTCTATAACACTTTTATAGCCCACCAGCTAGATATCTTCAGGTCGCCAGCCATTGCCCCTGACTTCCCTCCGATCATCACCTCAACAAAGAATGAATTTTGAGGAAACCAGACGAGCTCAGCAGTGACCAGACGAGTTTGGCGGTATCATCAGCAGGCAACAACCCAACACTACGTACCGTCCCTCCTGCCCTGAAAGACTATCACAAGAGATGGAGCCTGACATCATGTACTGGATGAGTTCAGCAATTTTACAGGGATTGGTCCATGGACTAGGGAATGATATCTTTCTCTGTGTGTGGGTGTGGGTGTATATATATGTGTATATATGAGACAGGGGTGATGGTGTGCTGAGAGATGTGGGATCTGAGCATGACGTGAATGGTATGGAATAAGGGGTGGATACTGTCCTGGATTCAGCTATAGCAGTCATTTTTCTCCTGCTTAGTAGCTGGTGCAGTGCTGTGTTTTTTAACTTTCAGCCTGGGAACAACGCTGATAACACCGATGTTTTTAGTTGTTGCTAAGTAATGTTTATTCCAACCAAGGACTTTCTCAGTCTCATGCTTTGCCAGGGAGGAGGGGAAGCCGGGAGGAAGCAGAGACAGGACACCTGACCCAAACTAGCCAAAGGGGTATTCCATACCACAGCACGTCATGCCCAGTATATAAACCGGGGGGAGTTACCCGGAAGGCCCAGATCACTGCTCGGGTCGGGCTGGGTATCGGTCGGCGGGTGGTGAGCAATTGTATCCTCTCCCCTTGTTATTTCACTAATCGTTATTATCATTGGTGGTAGCAGTAGTGGTTTTGTATTATACCTTAGTTGCGGGACTGCTCTTATCTCAACCCGTGGGAGTTACATTCTTCCCATTCTCCTCCCCATCCCTCCGGGAGTGGGGGGAGGAAGAAGGGCGGGGGGGAGTGAGCGAGCGGCTGTGTGGTTCTGAGTTACCGGCTGGGCTCAAACCACGACAGTAAGATGTTCTAAATCCTAATTCACATGGATGTGTAACAAAAGATTTTAATGCTAAACACTTTCAAATGATCCTAAGAAAAAAAAAAAGGCAATTCAGTAAGATGATAAGAATCATCTGTAAGATAATGTATGGGAGAGGAATTGTTAGGTGAAACTGTAATAATAAGTGTTATCATTATAAATTAGGTTCTGGATGTTCGACCATGAAAAGGATTATTAGACAAAATCATAATGCATGTTGTTCTCCTTCCTGCACTTAGAGTATCATTGCTAATTCAGACAGCAAATTACAAGAATAGCCTTTCAGTACAGAATGTGGGGAAGATTAATGATCATTTGTCTAGTTCTAAAATTCAGCAATACTTTGGGACACCTCAAGTATTTCTACATGTCCCTCTTTCTCTGGAAACACAGATTACTCATTTACTGTTTATCTTCTGCTTTCTTTGTGCCAAAGGTCTGTACAGGCTTTGCAACAGAATTTAGTTCTTCATACTAGTCTTCCCTAGATGAAGAAAATATGTTTTCTGACATGCTGCTTGGAGAAGCATTAGTAATATTATTCTGCATATATGACAACCCTGAAGCAGTTAACTGTAAATTATGCAAACAGGCAAACATCTGACATTCAACTACAAAGCTTACAAGGAAACATAACTGTGAAGAGTCATAAACCTGAGAGTCACTATCAACACAAGAGCCAAACACGACTGCTTGAAAATCATACAGTGAGGAGTGATCCTGACCCAGGAACAGCACATACCTGATGACACCACGACTGAGGTATCTCGAAAAAGATTCTAAATATATGCAATTTAGGTCATATAGATATCTGGTTTTTTTATATATATATATGTATGTATGTATCAACATTTCCTTCAATCCCATCTTGCTTTTACGAGTGACAGTAACAGATTCATTTTCTCAAAAACTGATATTCATAATAAAAATAGTACTTTTTATTACTTTTATTCCCAAGAAATAAATGGGCAAATACCTCTTCTAATCCTGTACACAGTTCAGTGATAATAAATTATGGTAGAAATGGTGGGCATTTTATCCTTCATGAACATTAAAATTTTGTAATATTCTAATAAAATTACTTTATTTTTTGCAGCATGGTTTAATATGTAAACTACCAGTTTGGAACTTATCGCTAAATTGAAAAAACAACCTGACAACATCAAGGATTAGTCCTCTTTTACCTTATCAATAACTTTTAAAGTTTGAAATGAGAAAAACACTGACAAACATGGAGGCCTGCATTAAAAGTACTAAAATGAAAAAAAATCTCCTTAGACATTTAGAAACATGTATCTTATGCACACATACCATCTACTCCTTATTAAATGCCCAAGTTCACGTTTTGCTATTCATTTTTAAATTGCTTCACTAATCAATCATCATATTTCTTACTTTCACTTTGCTTTCCATTTCTTCAAGCTCTTGAAGTAACTCTTCATTTTCCAATAGAGATGAGCCTAAGTTTTGCTTGTGAAAATAATCTCTGATGTTTTTCTTGTACCAGGATGTTACCTAAATAATAGAAAATTCAGTCAGTGAAAAATTTGAGAAGTAACTCTCCATTTTTTGAAATATGTATCAGACAGTTACATGAACGAAAGAAGCCCTAATTTTCATTTCTATCATTTTTCATTCCTAATGTTCACGCTTTTGTTCAATTTGTATAATTTACAATGTTAATAAACCCAGAATGAAAGGACTGCAGTTAAAACAAACACTTATTGGAATATATGCAATAAAACAGACAAAAAAAAGTATTCATCCAGTACAACCAAATTATAAATTAACACAGTAAAAGCAAAATCAAGACATAATCCCACACAGAATAAATGCATGTTTTATAACATGGTAAAGATATTGCACATTTTTCCTAGAATCACATTAACTTAAAAATATCCCTTTTCTAGACTTACTTCAGCAAGCATATGCAGCAAACATATAAGCTATCTTCTAAACTGCACAGAATGACTTGCATTTATTTCTGCTTGATTCATAGTAGGTACTCTCACTTTCTTTGTAAACAACACATGGCAAGAACTCCTGAGTGAAGCTTTGCATTTTAAAAGAGCAGTCTGAGTGAGTTATTAATATCAAGGAGACTTCCTCCAATCTTTTCAGTCTGGAAAATCACCACTATACTTAAATTGTATATGGCATACTAAGAATTACTTCATACGCTAGGTGCTACAGATTTTAATAGCACACTACAGATGTTTTTATCTGTTCATGTAGAAGATATTTCTAATACATTTAGCCAATTCTAAAAATGAAAGAACTTTTAAAATGTGTTGTAAACATTTTCAGTTACAAATAAAAGAACTGGGGTGGAGGGAATGCCTGCTGTGGTGCAGCCTCTTCCAAAATGTACAAGGGCTGCATGGGAATACTTGCTCCAGTACCTGAAACACCTCCTCCCATTCTTCTCCTTCACTGACCTTTGTGTTCACAGCATTGTTTTATGTTCTTTTTTCTTACCCCTCACTCCTCACTATGTCTGTGCAGTGTTTTACCCTTTCTTAAATATATTTTAACAAAGGCCCCATCAGCTTTGCTGATGGGATCAGCTGTGCCCTGTGAAGTAGTAGTAAAGTTGACTGGAACCAGCTGTGTCTGGCACAACTATAGAGAGGGGCAGATACAGCAGAAAACAAATTAAGAAGGAATACACTTTTCTTTCTACAAATTATTCCCACTAGGAAAACCTGTTTTTCACTCCCTTTCTTCCTGTGTATTCCTGTGTATGTGTACTAGAACACACATACCTATGTGTCGTAAATTAAATCTGAGCTTAACCTGAGGCAGTTTGAACTCAAGCAGCCCACACTATAAATCTTGACATGCCTACTCTGAACTTTAGGATAAGCTAGTCTCAATTTCTCCTGTACATTCATCATAAGCTGATTTTGTTAAATGCCAGACAGGGTGGGTTGGGGGGCTGTGGGTGTGGGTGTTCATTACAATAGTCACTGTATTTGAGTGCCTGATGCTTTATTTACTATCTTAAATCTCAAATAATATTTTTATCATCAGTATTTGAAGGCATCATCATGACAATACAGATCTGCCTTGGTTCATCCTGGGGATATTTCAGTCTCTTCACAACAATACTACCTAAGCCCTTCCCTAATCCTCAATGCATTTATTTTCACAACATTGCCAGTGAAGCATCCTTGTCTAATTTCATCAATAACAAGTTAGGGTAAAATGGGACCACAGACACATATTTAAAGAAAAATGCAGCACTTGAGGTTAAAGTCTGGGCTTTAGTGATTTTTCTATGATCAAATACAGCCTTATAAAGAAAAGGAATAATAAAATAATCTTTTATGGGAAAAGAACTAAGTATCAGTATTGCATTGTCCCAGAGTAGCTACTAGTGTCTTGTTATACCATATTTGTGAAAGACTGTAAAAGTCCCTGGAAATAAAAAACCCAAACACCACTAACGGTGATGTATACCAGCCAACAAAAGCATTGAAGTTATAGTGGAACAGTCTTTTTCCTTTATGAAGTTTCTTGCCTATGTAGACAAAAGCACTGGGGTTTTTTCAGCCCTTTTTTTTTTTTTTTTTAAATGAAGGGACTTTGTGTACACAATATTCCCAAAAGCAGAACTTGTTTAGAATATTAGCTAACAAGAGTAATCATTTCAGTTGTGAATATTAAAACCAAGTAATCCATATTGGTACATGCATACTTTAACAAGAATACATTCACTCTTAGGAAGGATTATGACAGACCAACAATGGAGCGAGTTTGACAGGATGTCAGAAACTCACTTGGTTTCAAGGTGTGGAGCTTTTTTTACATAGGATCAAAGTCTGGGAGTCTAATTAAGTTGGCCCATACATGTGGGACTAGTAAGAGCAATTAAGTTATCACTATCAGGAGAAACAGGACAGGAGATCAGACATTTGGAAAAACACAGAGGAGAAGCATTGTCCATAACTAAAACATTGGTAAAATCACTGATAAGTTCAGTGGCACGATGATTTCACCAGAATTAACTAGAAAAGTAATCCTAAGTTGATCTGATTATAGAGTTTTCAATAACAAACCCAAGGTCTAAATGTCTTTACGCTCATTGTAAAATACTACTTTTTGATATTCATGAGAAAAGCCTTTGCAGAATGTGCTGTAACAAAACATGAAGCCAAAACTTCACAGAGGAACTTCATACAACATTTTGATGATACAAATAGTGTTATGCATTAGGCAACAATCTTCAGATATGCCCCCAAACTGAGATAAACTCAATGTTTTCATTCTAGCTATCAGTAGCAGCATTATGCTGAGTACCAGCTATTGGAAAAAAAAAAAAAATAGCAAAGAACACACCACCTGCAGATGTAGTCCATGTTTAGACAATTATCTACACATTAGCTACTGCTGTGTATTTCTCCTCATGTGTGTGCACTTAAACATTTGGATTTGCAGGTCCTTCTTATCAGATGTTAAAATGAAAAATCTCTATTTTTCATTACAGAATTTTGCTTTCAAGCAAAGAACCTTTCCATAACCTGACTTTCAGAAATTCTTCAAAGCAAATAAGATTATAAACCTATCAATTTACTATGTAAGGTTTACAAGCAAAGAATGTCCTGCATTTTTTTGTGTAAAATCCACAATTACAGTCTTTAATTCACTAAGCTACACTACTTGATTTTTTTTATGTCAATTAAACTACCTTTAATGACAATGAAATAAAAATGGGAACTGTGACTTATACCAAGAAAATCTGTCTCCCTTATATTTGCCCAGATAGCAAATGAGTTTTACTCAGCTCTTATCTCTGCCCTTGATGTGACCAACTACCATAATTTTGTCTCATATATGCATGATTGGATCAATTTAAAAAAATTACTTTCATGAATCTTCTTCCAAAGGTAACTAATTATGCACAAAATAGGCCAATCATTAATGAAAGAGATTATCAGAAAATATGATGCTGACAGGAAGTAAAATAGGTACCCTTTCACATATTGAAAATACTGAAAGAGAAACATGTTACATGTTACAATCAGGACTACCAGATTATTGCATTCCAATTAGAGATCAAAGGAAGGTGCTACATTTTTAGTTCTTCAGAACCAGGTAATAAGTAGTGATCTTTGCATCTGCTTGCCTTTTCTTTTAAAAAAGTAACCCCCACACTAAGCAGCCTCCTAGGCACTGCATAATTATGCCTAGCAAAACAGAGGCAATACAAAGAGCAAATATCCACTCTTAGATCTTACACAGCAGAGCTCATCCCCAGTAGTCTGCTTTCTCTGTATCCCCTGAACTCCCATTAATGTCAGTGGGAGTTCGATGTGCTGTTCTTGCATATGTAGCATCATTGGACATCAAGACGAGTTCATGCACAGAGATTGGAATACTGGTTTTCATATGTGCTCAGAGGCTTTGAGATTTTAATTTCTGTCATCACTCAGAGATATATGCATAATGTGTTAGAGGACAGAGAGAGAAATTTTACATAAAGCCTCTAAAAGTTAATTTTCCAGTGTTTGTATGTACATGTGAATATATTATTTGTTCATGATGCATGCAAATTAAGTGTCCATACATGTACAAATCATACATTGTACCAGATTTTACTCTAATACAGATACTAAACAAGTATATTCTGATAAGCATGATACTAAAAATTATTTGAATTTGTCCCTGTGTGTATACTAGCCTCAAACTGGATGCAGGTATGAGCTAACAGGTAGTTAAATAGTGGCCCCTCTCTTCACATGATCAGAAAACTTGCCAGTAGAAGAACAGTTTCTATACTTACTCTTTGTGATGTAAGCACATACGTGAAAGGAAATGGAAACATACACAGAAAACAAACATTCACTGCAAAATCAGTTTCAATCCCACCTAAAGTAGAGTGAATTCTAGCTGGTTATTCTCAAATATTTATCGCTTGTGTGATGAGGATAAATAGAATCCCCCAGTAAATTTTATGAACTCGTGATCTTTAACATCCCGGGCAACGTGAATTTTGGAGGGTTTGGAGGGCAGGGCAATGGTGTGGTTTGTTTGTTTGGGGTTTGGGGAGGTGGTGGTTTGTTTGGTATTTTTTGTTTTCTGAGTGTTTGGGTTTTTTTCTGGGTTTTTTTATTTGAGTTTTTGTCTGTTTGGTTTTTTTAAGAAGGGTGGTTGGCTCCCAAACAAACCCCACATATTCATCCCTTACTCTTCAACAGCAAAATATTTCCAAAATGTTTCCATTTTGAATGTCCCTCCATATTGGTATACTGTGGAATAACACTGGCATGCTAAGGTAATTGTAGTAATATCTAATACTTTTTAATGTAAAGAAAGGATCTTTTTTTGGATGAAATAAATAGGACATATTTCCAATAGAGCAAGGTAGACTGATGCTAAAAGTTCAGTTGTAGCTGTTGTAAAATTTATGAGAACACGTTATATTGAAACAACATTTCTGTTTGAGGATCTTTCTTTTATGATATAGCAATATGGTGATACTGGGAAAAAAAAAAAATCAAAACCAGTAACAGCAGCAATAATATATATTTCTAAGCAAGCATAGATGGTTTCTTATGATTTTCACAGAAACTGATAGAGTCTCCTATACTCTTGCTTTTCAGTATTTTTGTTAGCTGTTATAACTACATACTGAGATTATGACATTTGCATAAGACCGTACTATTTTTACCTGGTTGGTTGGGGTTTTTTCTATCTAATCATTAAATCAGCAGCTCTTGCTCTGTTTCTGGCAGCTACTGATACTGAGTGCTCCAGAAATAAGGCTGTCAGTTTGCTTGTGTACCTCAACAATTCTGTCTCTATGCAAAATTACAAAGATTTGTGCTTGTTGAATAAGGTGCTTCTCATCTTAAACAACCTCACCAGCAAAGTTAGTTCTTACAGAATAGACTACTGCTAACAGTTTCTAACATTTTCCTCCAGTATAGGGAGGAACTTTATTTTGGAGGCAAAGAAGGAATCTTACAGAATTATCACAATCAGGACTGTTCTGTCAGAGGTCCATACAAAATTTTAGCCTATTTACGAAACCCTCAAAATAATTCAGCTTTAGTCTTGTTAGACTGGAAGGTACAAAACCTTATAAATATTTTTAAGCTCCTTTTCTATAATAGTCTCTACTATAAAACAATTGCTACTCTTTTTTTCACTATGACTTTAGTATTATGTATTTTACCTGGTTCTCTTGTTGGTGCCACAAAAAAATTTGCAGAACTTGCTCCAGTCCTCGGCGCTGATGTTTAAGAAATCTGTCCAGTTGCCGTCTCCTGTCTTGTAGCATTTCAAGGAGATTGTCGATTTTCAAGCAGCTGCTGTGGGCTCCCTGAATCAGCTCTGGATTTGCATTTGGCCCCTCATGTTTGAGTTCTTCTATGAATCCAGTTAGCTCTTGGCTTTTGTTTAAAAGTGCAAGTGACTTTTCCAAAAGCTCTGTAAGGACAGAATTTTATAAGAAGAAGGAAAAAAAAAAAAAAAAGTGTTTTATAATTCTAGTAGCATATATCAAATATTACTCAAGTATTTTCAAAACCACCTATCTGTTTGCATACATGAGCATAATGTATTTTCATGCACTGCTTAAATACTTACTTTCGTAGGTATATATCCTAAGAAAGATACTTCATTTTAGGCAGCTGTTCTATAAACCTACAAAGGTACACCTATAATGGTACATATACACACATATAAAAGTGTACTGAGAGCCTCTGAGACAAAACTTGCCAGAATAAGAGGCAAGGTAGGCATGAAGGAAAGTATTAGAACGGAATGCTCCAAGGAGCTGCTAGTGAAGCACCAACAACAAGCAGTAAACAGCTGAAACATTCATCTTCCCAGCTGAGTATATGTACTGGTAACTCAAGGCAAAGCAGCCTAAACCTCCACCTTTCCCATGGAGCACCTAGGGAATACACAGAAGTGGAATGTCTCCATTTCTCCACCCACCAAAGGCTAAGAAGAGAGTTTGGTTTCCATGAGCTCACTGCAACAAGCCTGTCCATTTTACTTTTTGCCTTCCAGAAAAGTGGTATTAATCAGAAATGTTCCATTTCAGTCCTTCCAAAATGGAATAGATATAAAAATGGATAAATGAGGATAATTCATATTTTATAACTTTTTTTATTCTGATTGAAATGCATTTGTTTCAGAACTTTTTTTTAGTGATAAACATTCGTGATAAACTATTAATCACGAATTAATAATTAACTATTAAACTATTAATTAACTGGTAGAGCCAATATTTGTAAAGGTGGTATTTTCAGCCACCTTACTTTGGAATGAGGGTAGATAGTATCCTTCTTGCAGAAAGCAAAACAATATTTTATCAAATAGCTCACTATCAGTTTTCCAAATTTCATGTGGTTAAGAAATTAAGAAGCCAATCCATCGCAACCACTTTCCTCTGTCAGAGGAAATGCTCAGTCTCTCTCTGGTGAACCATTTCATATGATTCTTACAGTTATAGACCCTCCTTTCATCAATAAATTACTGACAGATACTTCAGGTTAAAATTGCTATACAGTGAGAACTTTGCTCCCTTGAAGATTGAATTGGAAGCCCCAAAACTCTAATGAGTTACCTGAGTTCAATTCTATATTCGGATTCCCTGGAAGAATACCTGGCATTCAAGGTTGCTAAAAATATCTAACCTCATACTCCACTAGTGAATAATAAAATAAAATTGATATTCTGCCAGTTGTTAGTAATCTTATAGCAAAATTTGGTTAAATTTTAAATGAAATTTCATAAAAGTATTGCCTCTTAAATGCAGATAAAATTCAGTAAGTAGTCTTAAGTCTTATAAAAAATACAGAACCATATGGAACTGCAAAGGTGCCTGAAGTGCAAAGGTGCCTGAAGCAGCCACAATATGAGATTGGGTTTGAAATATTTCCCCCCGCCCCGGTTTTGAATGAAAATTACCACAGTATGGTAGAAGATGCTTCACAAGAAAATTTGAATTAACAAAAAGTCATCACATGGAAGAATTTTTCTAGACAACATATGTGCAAGAAAGTTGTGGTGGGAGCGGAGAGAGCACCTTTTCCCCAAGTGTTACAGTTCTAGCTGCAGAACCTCTTGGAACAGATAGGGCAACTCAATGGGGAAATGAAACACAGTCCCACTCCTCAAAGGCAGAGCAAAATGCAGGAACCACTGTAGGCAAATAGATTCTGAAGGTGGCTAGTTGCCACTTCTGTTTCATAGCTGCCACCCTTACTTCACCACTTCTACTTCAAATCCCATCCCTAGACAACAGGAAAGCAGACAGCAGACTGCTCTCTTGGCCACTCTCAAGAAACGGTAGGACTTTGCAGGGGATTGTTACTAGAGCTGATTGGAAATTTTCTAATGGAAAGTTTTCCATAGGGGAACCTTAATTCATTAATAACTGTGATAACTTGGATGAATTTCCCCATGGAACAGAAGGATGGTTTTAGAACTTGCTTGCCAATCAGGACTAAAAGTCAGCTTGGTTTCTTAGTGGCTCACCTGACCTAGACTGTCTTAAAATTGAATACAAGCTTACCATTAGTTCCTCTGTAGCAACAAAGACAGAACTATGAGAGAGCTAGCTTAAAACCAGAAGTATTATATCTTTCAGGAGGCCTGATAAAGAGTTACTTCAGTTCTATTTTTTCAAACAGAAAAGTTTTGTATTTGTTCTAAGATTTTATTTTGGTTTTTTTTAAATACACACAGGAAAAGTAAAATCATCCTTCGTGGATTCAACACACTATCACACATCATCAGGAGTGGAATAGTTTTTGTACCTTTTGTATGATGCTCTTGTTGCAGAAGGAGTTCTTTTAAAGAGTCAATATTGTCAAACTCTCGGGCATTTTTCAGGAAATCTTCAACTTGGTCAATTTTAACAGCAAACTGCATTAAGAAAACAAAGGATGGGAAGAAGCATTGAATAATTATTTTTTGCAGAACTCCATGATAAACTCTGTATTATAAGCAAAATTCATGAGAATTTGTAAATCCTTGGAAAAAGGTATTTTTAGGAACTGCTAGATACAGATGCTTTGTGGCCTCTATGCACCTTCTGGGTTTTTTTAAGGTTCTCATTTATTGAGGGAACCCAAATTTCAGTTGACATACTCTGTAATTAGTGTGTCCCTTTATGAATCATATTTCTTACGCAGTCTTCAGACTTACTGAAAATAAATACTTATGGAAAAATCTGTTAATTTCAAAGCCTTTAGTAAAATTATTTAAAAAGAATGAAGCCTTTAACTTAGGTTTCCTTCCCAGAACCTCTTTCTAACTTTATCCTAATGTTAAAGTATTGACGAAAAAATAAAAACAAACCACATTTAGGGGAAACAGAGAGATACACTTTTCAAAGCAATCTTTTGAAGGCAAAAATGAAAAGCAAATTTAAGCTAACTAATATTATGGTAAACACATTGATTAATTATAGTGGGGACACAGCATCTTTGGTAATGAAGACTGAAGTTAGGTTACTTTTTTACAGCTCATTTTTCCCTGGGTTCCGTGTTTTAAATATTGAAACATGCTGTGTTTCAGGGAGATTTGGAGCAGATCTGGTAATCTGTTGAGATTGTTAAAATGAAGACTGGAATTCTTTATGTGTCTTCCACCCTTGCAGGTACAATTCCAAGTATGAGTAGCTCAGAGAGAGTTCAGGCATATTCTGCATCTTAGCCAATTTTTATCAATTCTGCTACTTCACTTGAAGAATGAAGAAACGAGTAGAGTTCAGTGTAAGCAGAGGTGTTAAAACCTACAGTGAAATTAAGGAAAATAAAAAAAACCAAGGATCTGATTTGTCTGTCTTTTCTATTGTCCTACATTTTTCTCCTTCTTGATCTGCATCTATAAAAGAAATCCATTGGGTATCAACATTTTATTTGATTTTTGAATTGTGATTTGAGTTCTGATTTTCACTAAAGACTATTCTTAAGATGTTTTGTGTTTTATCACAATAAAACAAAGATTTCCATAATCATAGGCTGTCATTTTAAGAAAAGCTTTTCCATAAGAAGCTTCAACAGATCCTATTTAAATCAATACTGCATTTCTCCATCCCTTTATATGGAACAGGTGTAATCTGTGCTGTGCTCCAGCTGCTGCATTTTGTTTTAATGATATAAGCCTGTTGCAGAGGCAATTCAGCTAGCCAATTAAGGATATAGTCTGCACTAGATTAACTTTTGTTAGTACAGAATTTATCATCTTAATATTTATGCTAACTCTGTACTAATTTCTTTGTATCATACACATTGCCAGGATGCAATAATTAGTAGATTGATGATCTTGGAGTTCTTATGACAGTTAGCAGTAGAATGGCTTCTGTAATTTATGGGTGGCACTGGGCTATTGTAGAAACAAAATTATCAGGGAGAATTATTAAACTCTTCAAAGCTCCAGGGATGTGGGTAAAACTGAATGTGAGGCTACACAAAGTGAACACATGCCTGCACGGCATGGAATCCCTCTCTGCTTTAGTTCCCTGAATAACAGTGAATTAGTATAAGAGATACAGAGAAATTAGTAAACAGGGAAAAACACCACCAAAATATGTCTCTGGGTTCACATAATTGTCCGTTTGTGCACATCTGCACATGGAAGTTTCAGGTAAAGGACTGGCAAGTTAGACTCATATTTAGTTTGCATAACTACAATAGTTGTATGAACATTTAGGTGTAAAACCTTCAATGGCCAATCAGTGGCATCTGAGAATTTAGTTTTTTCAATGCCAAATGATTTGTGTGATAAGGAATGAAAGATATTCTGCAGAATGTTCATAGCCACTGTATTCAATATTTTAGGGTTTTGTTCAGTTCCATTTTTCACTGTAATTTTCTGTACAAATTTTAGAGACATCATAAATATTTCTTAAAGGTCCTGTAAGATATGGGAGGTTTCAAATTAAATGTCATTTGATTTAAATACAAACCTCCAGGGCATTTTCAAAGAACACTGAAGTAAGTTCCAGAAGTGCCTGTCGCTTTTCTAACATAATGATGAGGGCATCCCATGCATCCCCAAGGGTCTCTGCCATGGCATCATAAACCTGACTCTTTTCTTTGTTCTCCTCTGCAGCCTTGTCTGCTTCGTGCAGAAGGTCCCATACCTGGTCTTCCAAAGCCTGAGAAAGTAAACAAAGGAGAAATCTGTAAACAAAATCCAAAACACTGTGCTGATACTGGTGTGTCAGGATACTGACAATCTGATAAAGTACTCACAGGTCTCCTACTCCTGCTTTAGTTCCAATCCTTAGTGATAGGAGTGTAGCTGTTCCTGCATGTTTCATTGCAAGCTTCTCAGTTTTATCTGCACTTACAAGGCAATACTTTTATGAAATTTCATTTTAAAAAGTGTTTAAAAAATTTATCATACTATAATATTTAGATTCAAATGGGTTTATATGTCCTTAAACACAGATTTTCCTGGAAGTGGTAGCAAAACAGGTATTTTGGATCTTCTTTCATATGACATCACATTACCTGATATTACAAGCTTAAAAGTTTGTAAGGTAACTTATAAGTCTGTGATGACTTCAGTGCAATCCAGACAAGAGTAGCTTGAACATATGAATGTATTTATGCAATATTTCAAATTCAGCTCACTGCATTGTTCAAGCTGGCCAGCCGCAAAATAATACTACTCTACTGTCAAAAAAAATCATTCTACGGTGTTTCCTTCGCTTTAGTAATCTCACCATGAGAAAGATAACTGCTGGACCATTTCCAGATTATGTTAAAAAACTTCAGTGTGTCAGAAAAATTGTTCTATATTCTTTTCTTTTTTTTTTTTTAATTTCCTCCATCTCGGGTTTTATCATGAGCATGAGTTAATGAAGTGCCAATTTCTGCTGTTATTACAGTTGCTATCACAGAATGTATAATGGAAAAAGAAATCTATATTAGGGAAATTAAAATCTATGATAACTCATTCTCATGACACAAACTTTAATAAAGTGCAAAAAACTGGAAATCATCAAATTCTCCTGACATATCCAAGTGAAAAGAGGAACTTGCAGAAAACTTTATTGTTCTAAACACAGAACCATAACCTCCAGTCCTCCCTAGACCTTGTATACTACACAAAGATGTCAGCTTGAACTGAGGAGGCTCATCAATTCTCTCTAAAAGCAGTATTGTGAGAACAGTATAGTAAACTATAGAACATTTATTGTTCTTTGAAAAAAAGAAAATAGAATGAAATTATTTTAACATAACTTTACAGACTGACAGCTATGAAAACTAACACTGGTAAAATCAACAGGCATAAGAGCAACTCCAACAAACCCATCTTTTTCTATAGCACATAGAAAAGTCATTTTCAGCAACATGAATGCATGCTTAGTTTTTGGTGGCAAACCCATCAAAAAGAGCAGCTGATCAAGAACCAGTGTTCTAGAGAACAAGACAAACTCCATTTTATTTTCTGAATACTGGGAATGGGAACTGCTGCTGTCAAAACCTTCTGTAAAACCAATTCTTTTTCTTCTGTTGAATCCCCATCCTGGTTGCATCATAATATGAGAAGAAAAGTTCAAATCCCCAAAATGCTACTTATTCTGTATTTAAGTGGAAATCTAACTAACATTTAAAATGATGCTTTGACTTTAAATGAAGCTATTTACATGGATCGGATACAGTCACTCTGATGTAGCTATTGATAGCAACAAGACAAGAATGAGATCAGGAAGAACAGTTGGCCTTGGGAATCTAACCCAAAGTACTTCAGTCAGCTTTTATTCAAGAATATTTATCTAGCTGACAAGGTAACTAAGAGTTGTTGCAGGTGTTTTTCTAGTCTTACATGCAGCAGTCAGAATCAGCATTAGAAATAAAAAAAGAGCAGCAGGGACTCATAATTTTTAAAACGCAGAGATTATGTGGTTGTATAACTGATAAAATTTAAGCCCCAGCTCCATCAAAACAATGATAATAAGTTGATGAACTGAGCATATGAAAATTTTTGATGAAAGTCCATCTTTCACTACAATATTTAACACAGTTCTTTCAATTCTTTCTTCATTTTTCTTTTACTGGTTTGCTTCATTATTTCTCAATTATTTTTATACTGTCAGAACTATAAAAATTACCTTGTCCATGTAATACTGGATTTTCCTAAATACACACACAATCTCTTCAGAGCCAACAAAGTCTTAATTCTTTGTTCAACCTCAAAAAAAGGCTAAACTCCAAGTACTAACTGCCAAGTGATACCTGCGTTGGATGAATCTTGGATAAGAAATCTAAAGGGAGTTTGTTTTGTTTCCTAGCACTTAGAGGAAAAGATCTTGTGAAAGTCTTGGGGAAGCTTTAAAACCAAAGTGTGGAATAAAAGAAATATCATAACAAAAGGTGAATGAGTGAAATACACAAGGATGTGAATTCATCGCTCTGTAATGACAGGATAGGAAGAAGTTAATGCAGACATACTTCAGAGTGCTTGGTAGATACAGCTGAAAATGCTTTACCAATTTTTTTTTTATATATAAAATGATTTTGAAACTTCTTTATGACGAGTATTTGTTTTCATAAGATGTTTGACTTTATTTGGAAAAGTGAATGCCATAAGCAAAAAAAAAAAAAAAAATTAAAAAAAAAAGAATAAAACCGTGGAAAATTTTTCTGTCATGACTCTACTCATTACATCTAATTTCCTTTATTTGTTGGGTTACCTAATTGTGACACTTCTTTCAGATATCACAGAAGTTCAGCAAAGGAGGCTATGTCTTACTACTGGAGAAACAATGCTGTAAGGAATATTGGCTTTTAGTGGAGAATGAAATTATGAGACCCGAAATAGATATTCCATAAAATGACATCAGAACTCTAAGTGTTCTGTCAAAATCACTCTGCTGAGAATACAAAGCTCACTTTCAGACTAAGTAATGGCTATAATTGTTTTCAGTCATTTTGTCTGAATTGTCATTGTTTTCAGTTAAAATTGACAAAAAGTCAGGGATTATTTTCCCTGATATTTATCAAAGAAGGGGGGAAATAGCAAAAGGGTAGCACCTAGTGTTCCTACCTGTCTTAGAAAACAGATTACAGTTTAGTGAAAACAGTGAAGATTTGGATATTTCACACACACACGCGCACACACACATAAACGTAATTGCCTTCAGAAATAACCTAGAGGCATAATAGCTGCATAACAGGGCACAGTAAGGTCTTAAAATCTCCAAAGGTCCACACAATACTAAGAGGGAGAAGGAAGTTATTTCATCTCGAAGGCCACTTTAAACATCTTTTCAGGCCCCATCCTTTATTTTATTTTCCACTTGATGGTTAATTTCAGACACACACAATTTTCACAACAAAAGCAGATCAAACACATCAAAGGCAAACTTGCATTAATAGTGCAGCCACATTTCTATCATGTTATATAATGCTAGTAAAATTGGTAGACTCATGTTACTTTTTTATCATCTTACTAATTATGCCACTAAATTTGATTCTAAGCTTTTGCACAAGGAATACTAATGAACAATTTCTTTAACTGAAGCCATTGCCAATAGGTAAATGAGCACACATAACTATAATATGTTGCTCTTCAAACAGTCTCTACATACAATAAAAGTATTTTAGTCTTCTAATTTATTTCTAATGCCAGCTGTTACTGTTATTCATTACATTTCACAAATCTAAAGGCAGGATATGACATTTACTTTCCTTCAAAAGAGACCTAGTTATTGATTATGCAAATGTCTTTTGAAAACCCAGCCACACTGCTTGCAAGATGATTTTAAAAGGCCAGCCCAATAAAAGCACAGTATAAAACAATGATTTTGTTACCATGAAGACAGAGTCAAGGATAATACGACTAGCCTTTCAGACACATAAGAGAGGATTTTCCATGTCATGCTGCTTTTTTATCTATCCAATTTCATCCAAACAATCAATATCTTCTAACTATATATGATAACATTAAATGCCTAGAACTCTGCCTATCTACAGGACAGAAGAATGTTTCACTCTTTCCTAACAGCTCAGCTTACTCAAAGCAATAGCATTCAAGACCTAAATACAACACTAACACTATTTTAGGTTTAGAAAAAGAAAATCCTAGAAGAATCACTAATTATGAGATACAATATGAATTTTTTTAAAAGCTATAAAAATGGAAAAATAAATAAGTTTTATAGATTTATTTTTTTTCAGTAGCTTCACTACTGATAAATGAAGGCATATGAAGAGACCACAAAAACAAACAAAACAAAACAACAACAAAAAAGTAAAAACATCCACAAAAACCCCCACCACAAAAAAACAAACAAACAAATGAAAGAAAACCACCCAAAAAAAAAACAACAACAACAAAAAAAAACCGGCAGTAGGAAGATGGAAATTATGCTGCCCTTTGACAGGCAGGCAGGAAAGAGGCCTAAAGATAACTTTTAGCTGTGTCTGGGCTTTAGAAGACTGATGTTGGTAAACAACATTGATGTTTCTGCTGAGGAAATTCAAAAGATTACCACATGCACTGGGAAATATGTTCCACAGACCTCTCCCATCACCATTTAAAACCCAGGATCTGAGTTTACTTCATCATGAATAGCTATGACTATAAACTGAATTTGGTCCTCAGCATATTTTCACACTTGGGTAATTGCAATGAAATCACTCTCACACTCATGATGGATGTTTGAATCATCAGGAAAAATTAAAAAACAAAACAAACATACTAGAAAGCTGCTTCATGAAAAAAAAATTATAAGCGAGACTCCGTAAAACATATTTATTTTTTTGAGTATCCATACTTAACACTATAATACCGTATGTCCAAGATAAGATACTGACAGCCTCTGTTTAATAAAATAACTGAGAAGAAATTAATTGATAGCCTCTGTCCATAAATTAAGGTATATACATATAGAGGTGTCATTTCCTATGTAGCATGAAACATTTTTATTTTCTTCCAGTGAATTTTGAGTGCAGTAACAATTATTTCATCTTATTTTGTCCCTGAATAGCATTGGCATGAAAGGGCAGAGAACAGGTTGAGAGAGCAGTTGTCAAACACTATCAACGTGCCTAGAAAAATAAATGCTACTTCTAAAATAGCCATTTTAATACTACTGGATAAAAAGCTGATGGAGCAAAGCACTAAGAGAAGCCATTATTATGTTTGTTTCTTACTGAGGCATAAAACAGTTACATGCACAACAACTCTATTAAAGTAGTGGCATTCATTAATTACCCAGCATGAGATTTTCCTGACATACTGGACCAGCTCTGTAACTAATATAACAGGAATTAAATGAGTATGTGATACTGATAGATTTTTTACTAATTCAACATCTTAACGTTTATCAGTGAAAAAAGATGGTTGTCATGGACTTAATACTGACACATTAAAAAAAAAAGAAAAAAAAAGAGGTAAAATATTTTCAGACCTTCACACACAGCTTGCAGGTCACTAGTAGCTATTTTCCCACAAATTATCATACCACTTTCACAGCTTCCTGAATATACTGTGGAAAAACAGGTGGTATCTGAGGTAGTTCCATTTGGAACTTCTTGGCTGACTTTTTAAAGAGCTGACTTTTTTATATCTTGAAATAAAACTAGACATGCATTTATCCTAACATTACATCACCTTCAACATATTAGAAAGACATTTTAAATGTTTAAATGGACACTGTAAAATTAGTACAGGGCCCAGAAGCAGATTTTCTTCTTTTAGAAGCCTTATTTTCCGAACAGGTAGTTAATTAACATTTGCACTTGACCAGCATGCTGTATTTCCCAGTAATTGATTAGCTGTGAGGAGCGTAATCCCTAACAAACAGAGAAAGCAGGGATAACTTTTGAAAACTATCAGTCATGCTTCATGCAATTTTTTTTTCTTATTCAGTTACCGTGTGATGAATTCAAACCCAACCAAAGAAAATTTGAAAGTTAAATCAAACTGCTACATTTAATGAAATGCAAGAAGTGTGCATAAAGTTATAAAAAAAGCATTAGAAAACTGTTCATGTGGAACAACCTTTAAATTTTTATAAGTGATTCATGGAAATTTTGAAATACAGACTTAATTTTTTCTTTAATGTCTATTTTAAATGCTTCACACATTTAAAACTTTGTGCTTTATTTTGTTTAAATAGTTCCTGTAATACTACAAAAACCTAATATAATATCAAAACAGTTGTCATTTTGTCTGTTACCCCAGCAACCGAACACAGTTGCATTTTCAGAAGACAGGAAAAAAAAAGAAATACATTTTACAGGAAACTTTACTCTGTTGAGGAAGAATTCAAGTACATAAGATGGTCTATTGAGGTGCTATTAGATGGTTCTATTAAGGTTTTATTGCCATGAGTTTGAAGTTATACTTCCCAGAACTGTCAAAGCCATTAGTTACTGTGAACTTTTCAAATATTTATCCAGAACTATTTATGTTTCTATTTACTACATATGGGAATATTTTATTTTTGAATGGAGTAGACTGATATTTCTGATTTTACACTTTTCATCTTTGGAATATGAGCTTTTATCAACACAGAATCATAGAACAGTTAAGGTTGGAAGGGACTCTGCAGGTCACCTGTCCAAACCCTTGCTGAGGTTACTCAAGGACTTACCCTGTGAAGTTGTGAATACCTCCAACAATGGAAATTCCAAAAGGAAATTCCAGAACTTCTCTGCACAATCTGTTCCAGAATTTAACCAACTTCATAGTCAAACTTCTTTTTTCCCCTAATATCTCATTAGAATTTCGTATGCTATTTGTTTCTTTTTATGAACTTTCATTCCCTTTAAACACAAAAGAATGGAATGGTGTGTTTCTCTTTGGGCTCCAAGGAGCTGCTGTGAAGCCTGACAATGAAGGAATGCCTAGCATGTAGTCAAAAAAAGGAGTTTGTACAAACATGCAGCTTCTGTTGGTCTCAATAAAACCATGTCAGTAAACCATTGTTTTAAAAACTACAGACCAATTTCAACTTGCATGTGAGATGCTGTTTTTCCTTTCCACTTCCACACAACTGTATTTACTATACTAAAAAAGAACACTGGTAGCTTTTAAAAATATTTGTTTAATTACTGCAGTACTAAGGAACACTGCAGCCACTGCATTTTGGCACAAAGTTACTATAATTTTATACTCCAGGCTTAGCTAAAATTAAGAATGCGCATACAGCATACCACTAAATTACAATGAGCATACCATAGAACTGAAAGAAAGAGTATTAGATAAACATACACAAATTAAAAATAGGTCAAATTCTGCACTTACACTCAAATTTTCATGAGTGGCAGACATCTACAAAACTTAATTCTACCAGTCTTGCTACAAAAAGAACATATTCCTATTCATGTTAAAAAAGTTTTCAAATTATTTTAAAAATGAAAAATGCAAATATTTTAGGTACAGTCATAATTTTATAGAGAGAACAGATTTCACTCTTCCTAATTCTTTCTGAACCCAGTCATTATAAAATATGTTTTTCCTTCTGAAATACTATCCAATATTTCTTCTTAGATGGGCAGCAGTTTCTTTATCAATCCAATTCATAACTAAAATTCACAGTCTTTGGTAGTTCATGTTAACATGAACAACAGAGATTTGAATTATTACCTATAGTACAGTCAAGATCTCAGAAATGAAGAAATTCAATAAAGCAAAGATCCATAAATTTTCATCCTCTTCAGATTAAACAAGACCTCTGTCATCAATTCAGCCCCCTGGGTCTTAGAAACAATAATTTCATGCAGCCCTTTTTACAAATATTTCTTGCTGCAAATCAAAATCACTAGCATTTTTTTTTGTGCCTTTTATTCCTATTGAAAAATCTATTTTGAGACATTGCTTTGACAGTTAGAAACTTTTTCCAGTCTACCTCTTTAATGATCTCCATTTATATTTCTATGCCCCCAGTGGCCTCAAACTTAGCAAGTTGCTTTCCTGTGGCATTTACCCATTCACTGTATCTAGAAGAATCTGAGTCTTTTTGTTAATCCAAACAAAATATTTTCTTAGTCTACTCTCAGAAATAAGATGATACTCTTCCCTTTGATATCCCTACTAGGCACCTACCTTCAGTTTGATGTTGGCTTTTTTCGATATAGATGACCAGGAATCTAAATTTTTACTCATACTTCCCAATTCTCTTTCCACAGCCATTGTGGTTAATAGTTGTTCCACTATCAGGTAATAAGCTTAAGGCTGCAACAGAAACACTTGCTATTCACTTTAACTTCATGACCTTATATTTGGACTGCTGAACTTTATAACATTCCTGTTGTTATACTACTGAAGTTCATCTGCTTCCTTCTGACCCTTTTTCTTTCACAATCCTCAGGTTCATTTCAGTTTCATCATTTCATGATGAAGTTTGTCATCAGAGTGTTCCAAACAAGAAATATTCTCATCAGAACTGGATATTGGATTGCCCTAGAAGGAGAGGACTTTAGAAAACTCTCTGTCTTTTCTTCCCTTTCCCATCTATTTCTGTCATTATTTCCTAAAAAACAGACAGGACTTGTAAAACTGTTCGTGCAGACTCACATGCGTGTGTAGATCACACATTTGGCTCATAATTGTGAAATTATCCCAGTTTATCTTTAAATTCTGATCTTGCTCAGTGGTTCTTTTGTTCATCCTTCCCTATATTTCTCTTCATTATTATTTTGGGCATAATTTCATACTTCAGCTTGTATTTTACATAATTCAAAGGTCCAGCTTCAGATTCTTACAGGGAATATTGTACCTTGGAATTTTCAGAGGTATAAATTGTCCTCTTCACCGAGATGCTGATAAAATTAAGTTTGTTTATAGCTAGTGCTGAGATTATACAACACAAATAGCTGTTAACTTGAAGCCCAGAAAGTAGTTATAAACTATTTTGAGACAAATACTATTTCAGTGGGAATTTTGTTTGTGCAAATACTGAAACTAGAGAGCCAGCTGAACTAACATTGAAAAAAAAAAATTCATTAGATCTTACAATTACCCTTCTTTCTTTTTTCAAATCACTTGCAAAACTCAGCTCAACTTTATGATGAAAATGAAGCTGAACTTTGCTGCTAATTGTACTGTTGGGCACCTTAATAATTGCTTGCAAATAATGCAGAAGATACTAACATATTATCTCTTCCATAATAAATTTACTGAAAAATAAGCATTATGAAAATTATTTTACTTGAAATAACTGACTTTATTAAAAGATATAAAACGTAAAATATGAGCATATTATATTATTGCTTTTTGAAGAATGTAATTTCCTAATTTGGTTTTCTTGGATATTAGCATATATATTACCATTTGGCAACTTATGCTCTGTGAATTGAAGTAAATAAAATAATTAGGAGCAATCTTCAGACTCATGAGCCAAATTAATAACAGTGTTAGTTTTAAACTTAAGTTTATAGGCTAGATTTGTTTCTGGTTTGTAGCAGTTTTGCCACAGTCTCTTTCATGATAAAAAACAGAACTTTGGAAGCAAACCAAGAATGCCGCTGTTTGTCTTAGTGGGGGGTTTAACATTGTCATAGCCAAAAGCATGGCAACACATGCACACATGCAGTCTTTTCTTTTTTCTTTTCCCTTTTTTTTTTTATTTAATGATATAGAAAATGTTAATATTGAGATACTAATATTCAAACACTAAGATTTTATCTCCAGATAAGGCTTCTGTTGGAAACCACTGAATTATGGGGAATAGAAGAAAGGCAGAGAAATGTGTATGTATAATGCAATCAATTTGATTTTACCTCCTGAAAGCTGTCTCCTCTCACATTTTTTTTGAAATTGTGAAGAATGAGACATCAAATCATACCTATACATATATTTAAATTTCCAGAACATATAAACCTGCTGAAGGTCATCTAAACAAGGATGGGGCAAATGTTGGGAAGGAGACTTGTGTGAAATCACAGAAGTTGATGTTTTCTACAAAACTTACTGCTGATATGGTCTAATTTAGCAAAACAGAAACAGCATATATTAGTTTAAAATGAGAACTTAGTATCTGAGACTACTGAAGGGTCAAATCACAAAGAAAAAAGGCTATGATTCCAAAGCTGAAAGCATTTATATTTAATTCTTAAGTATGTTTGAAAGAAGCATTTTATGTTAGTTCATGGAACCTGCAACACTGAATACATGGAAGTGTTGGCAGCATCTAGACCTGTCAAATGGATTCATCAATTATAAAATAATATGTAATTCTTTAACGCTTACAAACACCAAATTTATATCCAAAGGAAAACAAATCTGTAAGTTTTCCTAGAACAAATGACAAGCATATACAAATTTTCCTGATCAATTAGGCATTATTGAACAAAATTAAGAAATTATAGTTTACCTCTTAAATCCTAGTTGCTAAACAAGTTTCAATAATCTTCTGGACACTAGTAGTCAGTATGACAATTCAACAAAAATGTATAATTTCCACTATAAAGAACATCAATGTTATACATATAAAAAAAATATCAAGAGCACTGAAAGGAATTTTAACTCCATGTTGTAAACATCAGGTACATGGGTTTTGTTTATTCTCAGTTTCACTATTTCCTCTTCAGCATTTATTCTCTGAACTCTTCTAACAATAACATGTCTGTTTCCTAATCCATACATTTCTGAATGAGAACATTTTCAAAAGTTGTATTCTGCTTTTTATTAAAATAGCAGGATGTTCCAAGTTCCCAAATTCAATGGAACAAATTTAAATCAGTAATGAGTGTGATAGTGTGCATTTTATCAAAGGAAACTATTTTGAACATGTTTTTCCATAATGCCCTAAGGTACACACACCAGTTTTTATCACACTAATTCTAAATATTTTCAGAATTGCAAATGTTCACAATGTTCAGAATAATTTCTGAAATCAAAAGCAGTAAACGAATGTTCTAAAAATTACTGCCCTCTCATTCAACTCTTGTTCAAAGTCTGTTCCTATTACCCTTTAAAATACCATCTACCTTACTGAGTGATAAACTGGTCAGATTTTTTAACTCGTTAGCATTGCTAACTCAAAACCAATTACCTGGAATAGTGAGCTGGATTACATTTCTTTTCCTCTAGCATCAGAGGTACTATAAACTGATCACTGTGCCAAACTCTGTCCTTACTTAACACCTGTGAATCCTCAGTGTATGAAGTCTATGAAAGAATTTGGCCTGAATATTTTGATTATAATTTACAATATATATACTGGGATGAGAATAGAATCATAGAATTATTTAGTTTAGAAAAGATCTTCAAGATCATCAAGTCCAACCACAAACCTAACACTGACAAGTCTGCCACTAAACCATGTCCCTAGAATGCAGCTTGAGTGTCCACTTCCTGTCTGCAAAAGGAATTTAAATTAAAATAAACAAATCTGCTGAATGAAAATGTGACCTAGTGTATCTCTTCTGCCCATAAGCAATGAAGCTAGTAAGCAAAAGGATGATGAAAACACAGAATGAGTTTGCAAAACAACATGGGATAATGGCAGCATGTCAACATAAATTATCTTTTAGAAGTCCATAGGTTCTTCAGCACTGATTCAAAAGATGTAGTTAGTATTAACCATCTAACTCTTCCCTTAAGCAGGACTAGTTTTACATTCAAACCATTGCTGGTTCAGGAATTTTTGCCTGTCCTGCACAAATGCTTAACTTTGGATTGAACTAACCAGCTTAAGCATATGTGTATCGAGAGTATTGATATCTGTCAGGAAACACGATTTTGCATGTTTTTAAATATAACAGTAAAAGAGAAACAGAAAAACAATTCAAAGCTACCTCATTCTTGTACTTCACATTCAGGTGACTGAAAAATTACACAATATAGAAAATTAATCCATTTCCTGAGGATCTAAGTAGAGAAATTCTTAATTATACTGTTTTCTACTTATAAAAACTTTCTAGTTTAAAGGTTAAAAACATAACGATTCCATCCTCACTTCTTTTTAATGAAGTACTCTAGGAAAAAAAAAAAATACACTTCTTCCCTTTTGCTACAATTAACTTTCTAATCTTCTTACTTTGAAAAGATAGACTGATAAAAAGCAAATGAAGCTAATACGGCATTTAGCCAATTTTCAAATTCATACTACTTTAATCATTGAAGCAATTCAGATCATCATCAATATAAATATAAAATGCAATAAATACACTATTTTGAATTAAAATATATTTTTTGACAGATACTCATACTTTATGTTATGGAAGCCTTAATTGTCATATATGTGACAATAAGATCTAAAAGAATATCTCTGATTTACTATATGCCATGAGCATTACTGCAGTTGCCTGTAAATGTTTTAAGAAGATATGTAAACCTGAGATAAAATATCACAATATTATCACATAACTGGAACAAATTTTACTTGAGCACAAGACTTTAGCTTCATCTTTACCTTTTTTTAGACTATTTATAATTCATTCCAAATAAAAAGATCTAATTAAGAGCAAAATAAATATGTTATAAGCTGCCATAGACTATCACTAATAGAGTCAGTCAGGACAACAAACTTCTAACCGATATGGAAGAATTAAAAACTGCACTGGATAAGACCGCAGCTGGAAGAATGTTCATGTATTTGTATAATTAATTATTGTTAAGATTAACAAAATTATGTTGCTCATTAAGAGTAAAAGATCAAATAGAACTGTGTATGCTGGATACCACCAAAACAAGGCCCACCTAACAACTGTAATTGTGTCAAGTTTCAACCCCTCTCCTGCCCACATTTCAAGAAACTCACAAGAAACTAAATCTTTATGCCTATAAATGCTGAAGACAGAAACATTACTACCTCTATCTGTAGCCACATAACTAATGCGTAATTCATTAACAAATGCTAAGTGGGGAAAAAAAACCTACAATCAATACTTCAAAGACTGGTAATGATTCTTATAAAAACTTTTGATGAGCGGATTTAGTAACTTAAGACTGAATAATTACTGACAAGTGTTAACAGCTTGCTGTAAGACAGAAATGGCCATGTCTGAAAAATGCACACTCAGTATGAATTGTAATGACACTGCAGTCCTCTTATTGCAGCTCTTAAATTATTGAGCAAAACCCAGACATTTTAAACTTAATCCTTTTATAGATTGTTCATTAATCAGTGACGAATTTTGCAAGCACTGCAGGTATAAAACATGAAATTATGAGTATTTGTTCCTGATAAATTTGGATGACAAGCATTCTTTAACAGTTTATACATCATAAATTTTCTGATCTGATAAAATCTATTAAGTTTTGGGAATCCAAATAAGGATCAGTCGTCTAGGTTCAAGCATTCAGCCACAAGACGTCACAAATAGGAGTGAAAAAATTAGCATTTTCATCAATATTAACTATTTGTTTTTATTTTATTATTTTATTGTGAGCAGAAAACAAGGTAAACACTGCTAAATTAAAAATAAACTTAAGTTTCCATGGATCTAGACTAATAGGAATAGAAAGTCAAACATCTGAATGAGCATCAGAGAACATTAAATGCTTTGGGATTATTTTGTTTCACTATTTAAATAATTTTTAAATTAAAAGAAATATTTCCAAAACTTAAAGTTTAAAGCATTAATACAGGGATTTCGAGTTGAAGTCCACGGAGAAGACTTTATTGTTTTATTGTTGTTGTTCATAGTTTCGTTGTTGTTTTGTTTTTTTGTGGGATTTTGGGGGGGGGGGGGTGGCTTTTTTTGTAATGCTACTCTTCATACTTTTCAAAATCCACACTGTGCACCATATGAGATTACATTCTCCATATATTGTATTAAATTACCTCATATATGTCTAAGATTTATAATGAATGGTAAGCACAGCATCACTAGTATTAAATCAAATACACTTGATTCTATTCAGATCATGTTTGATCTTTCAGATCTGAATTTTATGTAATCTCAAAAAAAAAAAAAAAAAATAAAAGGCTGGAATCTATTTAGTTGCTGCACAGAGCTCCAAGATTTTAGAGGAATTTATTTGTCTACATATATAAAGTCAATTTGCCCTACCAAAACATGAAAATAAGATTTCTTCTTATGTGCCTTAGACTCTTCTCAGTGCCAAACATCCACATTTAAAATAATTCCATTTTTTCATGCAAGCATGTCGCTCTGCGTGCAAATGCCCCCGTTATAATTTGCTCTCAAGAATGTTAAAATCTGATTTTAGGTCTGTTACTTAGCTAAAATCTTCCTAGCTCAAGATAAGCAATATTTAATGTTACAATATCATTCTTACCATAAATCACACCAATTAATATTCTGTATAGATGTGCCTGGAATATCTGCTCCATACTTGCAATAACCTTGTTTGTGTTTACAGTTGTTATGAATTAATCAAACTTTTTGTAACATTGGAGAATTAAAAAAAACTCACAAAAACCCAAACCAAAAAAAACCCAACAACATTCCATTATATTTAGCAGTTACTGAGGGTTATAGGAATTTTTCACTTGACTTGACAGTAATGCATAAAGTGGAAGAACAGTGTATCTTCACTGCTGTTGTCAGAAAATAGTAATCAACAGTTAGCATATTTTTCCAGTGCAGATGCCTAACTTTGATCTGTTGCACTGGCAAAGGTGGAACATATATTTTTGTATGTGGAGATTAATTTTATTTTACATTGCAACAGGAAGCTCAGGCAGCTATGTCAACTGTTGTACCTGAATTATAATGACAAGATGTATTTTTGTGTGGTCTTATCACATCTTACCTTAAGTTTAGCTAGGAGGAATTCATGATCTTGCAGGAGCTTTTTCGTCTCATCTTGGTTGCTGCCAATTTCTAATAAATTTGGTGTCGATTCAGCCAGCTGAAGCTTCACCCATTTTCCACACTGTAATAAGTAAACAATTACAACCTCTGGAAACCACAAACTGGTATACAGTATATGTATACAGGAGACAGAGTGTGTATACAGGAAACGTATACAGTTGCAGAATGAAGAAACAGAGGATACAACATAAACTTCACTTCATTTGAAAACAGATATTAAAATCCCAGACTTTAGTCTTATGCAATAGGTACTGTGATTTTGTTTTGCCTGTGAAGAGTAACATTATCACAATGAGCCTGAAAGGTTTCTCCAACTCATCTCCCCTTTCAGTTGAAGATTGCACAGATAGTTAAGGAAACCTGGAGGGTTGGGGGGGGTGAGGGAGGAAGGTACAAATATGTTACAACAGATGCAAAAACCATAACCCCAAATCTCATTTCTACCACACAGAACTAGCTGCAGTGACACTTCATAGGCTTTGGAATGGGAATCCAAAGAGCAATATCCCATTGTGTCCTGGAGGATATACAAAAAAAGGAAGCTTGAAAACAACCCAAAGCATTGCTAATTCTTTCCTCGCTGTGTTGCAGAATTGCTACAGTCTGAGAAGCGTAACTCAGAGAGAGTGCTGATAAAGAAGGAAACAGTGATGTCACTGGAGGCTAGCATGGTTCCCACAGCACAACGGAGAAAAATAAGTGTCTTCATCCTAAACTTCAGTCTCCTCTCAACAAAATTACCCCCTGCAGCAGCAGATAGTCTCCCAGGAAGTGTGAGAACTGACAGGAGAGAACCTTCCCACTAGCACAACTGTGGTAAACTCATCCTGAATAATCACCCTAATTTGGTGACAGTCCAACTCCTTATCACCTTACTTTGCATTACAGACGCTCTAGTGGCTGAGACTAGCTGTTTTCCAAGTTGCCTGGAGAATGAAGAATCAAACCGCCAATAAATTCCAGCTGAGATTCAGAACCTAGGCATCCAGCTTTACTCCCCATGCCAAATTTTGTGCAAGCTATAGGTGGAGATTCCAGCTCACAGAACAGGCCTTTAGGTGCTTATAAGCACAACTATATACACACAAGGACTATGAAGTCAGAGCTTTCAAAAAATAGCCACTCATCAGGTTTAGGATTTTTTTCCAGCAAATACTTCAAAAAAAGACATACAGTCTGCATTTATGGAGTTGGTAGACTACTTATTATGTAAAATTGTTGCTCAGAAGTGCTTAAAAATAACTCTTGAGAAGCCTCAACTATGATTAAAAGTAGCATCATGCTTATTAAATTTTCAGGGCACTCTGCATTTACCTCTTACTTTTTAAACAGAGAAAGAGGAATCCCTTGCCTCTAACAGCCTACATATTGAGGCCAAATTATTTATTCTATTAAACAAAAAACACAAGCAGAAATTGTAAACAGGAAAAAAGCATTAACTTCCAAGGAATCTCTATTTGATATTAACTGATTAAATGACCTTGCCATATCATTTTATGCTAACTATTTATTTGCACAGAACATTTAAAAGTAGTAGTAATCACTGAGTAGCAGAAAGCCAAGAACAGACATGCTAGCGGTTGCTGCCTTACCTTAAGTACAGCTATAACAATACTGGCATCCCCTGCTTGAACAGCAACTGAACTGACTGTTGTTGTAGAAAGTTTCTGCTCCGAACTGGCTTCATTTGACATGGTGTTTCAAAATGGGACTTCATACATTAGACTTCAAACGCTCTTGCAAGGTCCACTGTTCTTTTCAGAACGGAACAGAGTTGCTGGATTCATTCAGTGAAACAGCTCAGCTAACACTGATTAGTCTGCCAAAAGGAAAGAACAGGAGGTTAAAAATAGACAACTCTATTGAGTTTATCATTCTTGAGAGAGATTTGACACACCCCTAGTTTGGTGGCATTAAGCTGCCTGTTCTTTTCTGTCACCATCTGAAGTGTGAAGGGCTTCTTCCATTAACATCACCTGACACTGGCTAACCAAAGCAAAAAAGATTCTCAAATTAAAACAATAAGAAAAAATTTTACTATCGAGTCTACCCAGTATTGTGAGGTTTTCACATTCTACAAGTAAGTAATTTCTCATTTAGTAGTTACAGAATATATTTGCTCAACATAATTCTTCCACTGAGTCAAAGTTTTTAAACAGGATGAACATGTGTAAATAAGTCAGATGCTAAATCCAGACAGGGGATTTTTAATCCAAAAATATTTAAAAGCACAGTGACCATAACCAGAGAAGGAAATCACATACTTCATGTGAATTCTTAAGTAGCGTTTCATTCCTACCTATTTATCTGTTTTTCAATTTAATCATAAGTTGTTTCCATAGTCTTCATTTTGTTCTAAATAAGCATAAGGAAGACCCATCTAATAACTGTTTAAACTCTTCTTCATTTTTTTTATTCAGTACAGGAAAATTAATAGATGCATTTAAATCCCAGTATTGGTTTGGGACATCAATTCTATTGTCAGAAGCCCAGACCATGCCACAAGGAGCCTGCAGTAGGAGACAGCAGCTGCTAGGTTTCCTTCCACAGAACAGCTGAGAAAGTGACACTGGCATTTAAGTTTGCAGGTCACTCTGGAAACACAATTCCACCCATGAAACTATACACATAACTCTCCTCTAAGCATCTGCTTGCTTGTTTTAAATGTTGTAACATTTAGATACATTGCTATATGAACTAGATTTAGCAATGGTAAACTAGAGGAGACACCTGCAATGAAATTAAGATCTCAAAGCAAATTCTAAAATATTTTAGACTGGAAGAAACTTAGGGAAAGTACAGGGAATTTGTACAGATGCATCAAGGTCTGGGATTTGTTTGTTTGTTCATTCCTTCCCCCTCCAATTGTTGGCAGATTATAATATTAGTCTGACAGCCATCTCCAAATGATGAGTTTCCTATTTGTTGTAGTGAGTGCACTACAACAGTAGTGTATTGCACGTTGTAGTGGTTTGTTTCGAACTAAGTGGGCTTGGCAAACCAAAACAACAATTTTTCCACTCCTTGTGCCAAAACAGAACCATGAACCCTCAAGTTTCCAAGGACAAAAAAATATCACAGAGTTTTCCAGACGCCTCGTAACACCTGCAAGAGGCCCACAGACTGCTGCCACTGAAACATTATACAGATATTCATGAGACTCATGTGGGTATTAGTGTAATGAGTGTGGCAGTACAAAATGTTTGAAATTTAATGGCCACACAAAAACTGGAGGGTAGAAGTCCTGAAGAAAACCCCAAAACTGAAACAGAAGAGATCCCTATTTTGGTTTGAATAGAAAGTACATCCGTTGTACAAAACTTGCTAAATACTCAAGATTTCCAAAAAAACATTCCAGAAGACAAGTGACTTTGGATTTTTCACCCTGGAGAATGGACTGAAAACAGAAAAAACTTTACTGCTGGGAAAAACTTGAACAAACAAACAAACAAAAACCAGCCCAACCTCTTGTTAGTCTTATAAAAGGAGTTACAAACCAAATATGGCACTATGGCAAAGTGTGTCCTTGAGATCTTTTTTCTCTCAGAAGCACATTTTAGGTGTACTTTTTCATGGCACAAGTTGGGCCAATCCATCATCTCGCTAAGGTAGCCAGATACAAGCGCTGTTTTCCACTCAGGTTAAATGAGTAATCATTTTTTCATAGTGCTGATAGACGGAAATTGTGGAAAACCACCACACTCCAGAAGCTGACCATAAGCAACTTTGGCAGCAGCAGAGTCAAGTGATTCAAGATGTCTGATAAAAAATGCATGGATATTGTATTTATTTGGCTTGTGCTAAGCATATGAGATAGAGACAGGCAGATAAAAGGTAGCAAGGAATCAGTAAAGATCTTATAACACAACCCTGGGAGAAAAAGCTGAGGATTTTGGCATTACATGATGATCCATTTCAGCTGTGTCCAGGAAAACAAAATTTAACAAGCATGCCTTTCTCAGTCTTGTTTACTTACCTATCTGTCATCCCATCCTCTCTCCAAAACAAACAAGAATCCTGCTAGAAGCCAGAAGCAAGCAGGCTATCTGTCAGTAGAAAGAAATACTTTCCCTTTGCTACTGCTGTGTGAAAGACAAGAGTAAGAATGACAAGTGGAAACTAGCATTCGCCAGCTGTCCACAAGAAACAACAAAACTGATGAAATGAACAAAGGAATCAATCTCAGGAAAACAGAAAAAAAGATGAAGTTTTTCTAGTGTAAATAACACCAGGTATTATCTGTAAGAACTACATGTAAAAAGGATTTGAGAGGATAGATAAAACTGGCTTCATTTTCAACTGTGGTTTATCAGTAGCTTTTTCTCATGGGTGGCAAGGGAAGCGTGCTAATCACAGTTTTGACAGCTATGCATAGGAAAAGGGACTACCTTTCTTGGAGATAAGTTTGTCTTTTGTTCAGAGCTTTGGAGCTGCCAGTGCACCATGAAAATGCCCCTGGGAGAGACAAAGGTCCTTCCCTGCAGCCCCAAAGATGTGAGATTCTTCACTTTGACCGGTTTGTAAATGTAACAGGTCTCCTTTCCTTTCCTTGTCTCACGCCTGGGAGAACAGGTGTACACAGCAAAGGACAGAAGAACAAGAGAAGGAAGTATCTCTCAAACTGATGGGTCTTCATGTGGCTTGGAAAAAGGTACATAAACACTGCTTCCTTCTGGCAGCTCCACCTGAATGAGAGACAAAGACCTCTCCAAGTCTGTGTTTGCTGCTTTTTGCTGGCTCCTACCATCTTACCTTTTGAGTAAGTACCATTTTCAGGTATCACCAGGAATGAAGGCATGAGGGCATGAATGCGTGCAGCCCGCAAGTCTCCCCAGGTTCATAAACAGGGGACGTGGAGGTCACGTACACAGGTAAGAGCTGAACAGGAGGTACGTATTTCTCCTGGAAGAGGCTCATCTTTATCCTATGCTTGTTGAGTAAGTTTCTAGATGACAAACTGGTTGAAATCCTAACCAGGTTTTCTCATTCCTAAACCCCAAAACCAGGTATAATAAAAAACATCCCAGCAACAGTAGCAGTCAAGGGAGGAAGGTGGGAAACAGAGGCCCCTCTACCAGAGGTCAAAAATTACATAAATGGCATGTGGGGAACAGTACCAGCTCTTTCTTAGCACTTAATCAGAAAGAAGTGCTTCTTTCAGAGACTCACTCTATGAAAGAAGCCAGAAAACAGAAAGAAACTGAGGCACTCACAGACATTACCCTTTTATTCAGGGCTGGAGAGGCAGAACAAGCCCAGGCACAGACTAACCTCCCAGCACCCAGAGGCAGAGCAAGGAGCAGTGGGAGCTACTCCAGTGCCCCCAGCAGGACTGTGAGATGTGGACACAGGCTGCAGTGGAGGGAAGCCTGTCCTCCAACAACCCCTGGGCCACCCAGGGCTGAAGGGCAGACCAGTTGGGCCTTGCTCACAACAGCAAGGAGCTGCTGCTGCCTAAGTTGCAGAGGCAGGGCAAGTGCAGAGAGAGAAGTGGAAACTCTTCCCTCTCACAAAAGCGATGTAATTATTACCTGCAAGAGGGAGGGAAATAGGCAGCCAGAGTAAATGAAATTAACTTCAGGTAGGTAATAGCTGAAGCATGGGCAGAAGCTGTTTCCCTATCAGCTTAGAGTCCATGAGCTTAACAAAAGGCAGTCCTAAAATAGCCTGGAACCCTGATGGCTAAAAAAAAAAAAAGGAGGTTGTGCTGCCTTTGACACCATGGAAAGGGAAGACACAGAAGTCCCAGTAAAGGGCTACGAAACAGCTGTGAAAGCATGCCCAAGGGGTTAAAGACATCCTGCTCTGCTCCAGAAAAAAATGGTAAGAACAAACCATGGTCTGTGTTGCCTGGATTAGTGTTTGATAGTTCCCAGATTTATTTTATTTAAAACCATTCAATCATGATGAAACATTATAGCTTGTATTTTCCCATTCTTCCCATGCATCGCCCTAACAAAAATACTTCTAGTCTTGCTCCTTCATCAGCAGTCCTGAAGACACTTTATACCACCCTAAGAAAACAACAGGAAGAGAAAAAGCTACCCAAAAAAGCTTTGTCACTCTAAGCAAAGACCAAAAGCAAAGGTATCTTGGTTCATCCCTGTCACATTGAATATGTCTTTAAGAAAGAAATAAACAACACTGCTAACTGTAAAATCAACAGTGTATCGGAAATCAAGAAACCGGCAAACAGTTGCAAGGGCAAGAACAAAATCATTATTTGTTTGCTTCCAAGGACAACAACATTTAAAAACCCCCATACAGTAAACAGACCTGGGAAGCAGTGACAGCTGGTATTTAGTCCCCTGGCCATTAATTTTTCATGTCCCACTCTCTCATTCCAAAGCATTCTCTTCTTTATATCCCTCTTTTTGGTTCCTAGAGGATGTCCACAAAGTATACACGCTAGTTGTACCTAGCACTTGTCGAAATAGTACCTACGTCTCTACTATTTATTAAATGATAGAAGATATCCACCAAATTTAGCTGGGGCTTACAACCATATGTTATACCACTTTAGCTTCCACTTTCATTTTAAGAAAGCTCATACAGCCTTTAAATTTAGAACTCCAGCTTCTAAATGTTGTATAAACAAGGACCATTATTTCTAGCATCTGTTACTTAAAACGCTGTCTTCCCTTTCTTTACCTCCCTTATATACAGGATAAATAGAATGCTGACACACAGGGACTGCTTAGATTTTTATTTACTTGGCATCATGCTACTTGAACTCCTGAAGAGCGTACAATCACCATGATTGTTTTCAAATATACAGAAATAATAAACCTAGCACGGTGGTAGACTACCCATTTGATCTGCTTTCTTCATATCTCAGCAAATGACTCAAAAGGGGCATCAATAAAAAACTGTGGTGTTGGGATCTCCACCCAAGCAAAACAAATTTCTTGTTCTGAGAATGCATTAAAACATTAGTGCATTCAGAAAGAACTTCCTTCCCTTGTTAAACATAACACTGTGCAAAAAAAAAAAATTTCTTTAGATTCTATACTCGTACATAAGCATGAAGGTGTTTCATACAACAATAAACTGGGAGAAGACGACAAAAAGCACTTTAGGGAAAGCAAGAAAAAGAGAGCGAGAGAAGAGCACAGGCCCCAGCAATAATTCTGAAGCCATTGTCAGCTCTGACTGATTAACAGATGTACCTCTAAGCCAACTCATTTGAACAGATGTCTCCAAATCCAAACACATTAATTACTTAGTATCATTTTCCTTCGCCAGTTTGCTTTTCTTTTGGTGTCACAGCTAATAAAAAGTGGAAGTTAGATTTATACTTTTCCTTCAAGGGACAGCTATGGGAAAGAGTGAAAGGAAAAAATGAGTTGGTGACTATTCAACTGTAAATATTATGGCAAAATATGAACAATGAAAGTTTTAACTGTTTAATGGTAAGTAGATAAAACAGAAAACAATACACAAGTGCGAAGCACAGTGGTTATATCTCATTCTCTCCCACATCCCAGAACAGCATGTCCACTGGAGAAATAGCAGGGAGACTCTCTGCTTCGGTTTCCTCAGAATCAGCTGGAGAGCAGACTTACCCCATCAGCATTCCGAGGGAAGCTCAACATTTCTGCCTCGCTGGCTGTGATCCAAAGCAAACGCTGCACAGCCTATGGAGCTGTACTCTGATGAACACAGAAGTGGAGCAGTTTTAACAGCTCACAGGTGGCACATACACTCGTCAGCCCACTTGCAAGCTTGTCAACAGAAAACAGTGTCCCAGTGCATTCGGCTCTGTCAGGAGAATAAAGAGACGTTAGATAGTTCATTAGTCCGTTGTTCGGGCTTCAGCAGCAGAAAGAGGACAGCTTATTACACAAGATTAGTATGTTCCATCGCCCATGCATGTAGGGAAAGCCAGAAGGAGTTTTGTTAGTAAATTCCTTGGGAGCATTTGAAATTCCTTCCTGATGTGGTGTGTTAGCACAGTGGAGTATGCGCCCTGCACCAAATATAGATGCGAGACAGGCTATGCTTTTGTTCCTGTAAGGAAGGAAAACTAAGATGCAGACTGCAACCTACATCTAAATCTCAAGGCAGCTGCAAACTGTCCCATTAATAATGTAAATGCAATGACAGTTTTGCCCTATGTCACTAATTTCTGTGTTTAACTTACAATTTAGCTGTATTAAAAGACTGTTTCTCTTCAACTGTTTTTCAACATTTACACATGAGTACAGATGTCTGTATTAAACTTGCAAAACAAAAACATCAGTTAAAAATCACACAGACTGTTCAGAGACAAATGCATCAGTGTAACTGGGTTCTTGGAACCATTTTTTAAGAGTGAAACATCTCTGTTCAATCTTGTCAAAAGTAATCAGCCAGCAATGATGCAAAGAGATCAGAATGAATGATGCAAAAAGATCAGTATGAGTCATTCATTTAACAGGAGACTAATTCAATAGATATAATCACACTATCCACACCAAAACATTAAAGCCATATTATTGCTATTGTTTGGAAGAGTTCACTTAAATGGACACAAATTTCAGAAAGCTAAATTTAGAATAAGTACAGAGGTATGTTAAACAGCCACACTTCTAATAGCACAAGACTTTAGATATCTGATATTGAGGAGGATTTACCCAGAAAAGAAAAATTCAGCAGGGGAGCTAAATTCTAAGTGTTAAAAGAACTACGAGGCTTCAGAAGCCATTTTATGAAGTCATTTATCAGCAGAGCTATAAATAGGAGTGGTTTGTTGTGTTTTATTTTGTTTTAAAAAGATAACTCCACCTTGCATAACCCTGCTATTTGAAGGTTCAAACTGCTGAGCAATCCTCTAGATGTTCTGGTCAAACATCTCCCTTTTCCAAATCATGGTACCTCAAACAGCAAGCACATACCAGATCCTGCCTGTCCCTTCCATGTTAAGTGCTGAATTGTGTGACATACTTAGAAGAGGTTAAAGAGCAGGAAGTATTGACATTTTTTTCCCCCCGTCTTTGCTGATTTGTCTGGAACTGGGTTGTTAAACAGATGTGTGCTCATTGCTGACACCCAATGTAGCAGGGGTGTGACCACAGGATATGAGGATGCTCCCTCACTGTTCCCAGTTTAAGTGACTCTTCACATTCTATATGGAGCAGTGTGTAACACTTCAGAATTCAAGTCCCACACAAATTTAGGAAGTATTGCCTATAATTAAAAAAGAAAAACTTCTTCTCTCCTCCTCCCCCATACTCTTCCAACACTAATTGAAGAGTAATTAAGATGTTTTTATGTGGTTCAGGACCACTGTTTGGCGTCCATAGCAAAAACTCCAGCTGTTTTACAGTCACAAAGAATGATGATTTGTTCCTTGTTCTGGGCCTAGGTGCTCAAACTTCATTTGATCTGAATGCTTGTCTGCAGTAGCAGGTGGTTCAGTGCAACAGGAGAGGTTCAGTGGAAAAACACTTGGTATTGAGCCTGCTATGCCTTGGCAGTGTGTTCCCATCTGACAATCTCTTCAGGCTCTCATACAGCATATGTGGCTGCAAGGCTGTGCCCAAGATGCAATCGTTTCAAGTCTTAAAGAACACTGCTTTCACTCCCTTGACTTCAACAGAGCATTCCTTCTCTCTTACACCCAATAGCAGCCACAAAAGTGGCAAACACTTAGGAGAGCCACCAAATTGTTCTGTTATTTGCTCCAAGCAACTTCTGGTTCTTCCACCACACAGATTAGTGATCAGCCACCTCAGTATCTCGAGTTTCTCCTCTTGAAATTTAGCAGGAGGCAGAACATGTAGCTCTCACCGTGGTAAAATAGTGTAAAATGGGAGAAAAGAAAATTTAGAAAAGGATGATAAGAAAAAGAGGGAATTCAAACAGAGATGGAAGACAAAAGACTGGACAAGATTTTGAACCAGGAGAAGTCTTGATGAATGATGAAGGAGAAGCTGCAAGTTGCAGGAATGAATTAGGGACTGACAAGCAATAACAGGTGCAAAGGCACACATGGGACTTGGCCCTTTGAGGTAAGAGAACCATGTCAGGGTATGCGAAGAGCTCTGCCTTGTTCAAGAACTTGCCACTGACATGTCTGTGTTGGGTATAAGCTGAAAGAGCTAGTGGGAAGGTGGCACACACATTGGTCGGGAATCTAATGTTGCACTACGTGTTGGATCAATTTAAATCACATTTAGATCCGAGCTTCCAGATTAGTTTTATTCTTAAGACAATTGTATGTAATAAAACAGTGTTCTGAGAGCCTAATATGCTGTGAATGAACACAGTCAGTTCACTATAAAACTGCAGTACTGCTGTAAAACAAATCACTAAATCGACCATCTGTGACCTTGCTGCCAGTGTTAGATCTGCAAGGCATATAGGCTCTATCTATGACCCTTTTACAGATAGACATTACTGTACACCAGTTGCTCAAATATATCTTTTCCAAGATCTTTATCACAGAGTGTCCAGTAACATGTCCAGGATCCTTTTGCCAGGTCAAGTATTTTCCTCTGAATAGTGGAATAATTTATTTTAGACCACTTTTTCCAATTTCTCAAACTAGCTTCTTCTGAAGAATCAGTCCTCTAGTGCACTCTGCAGTCAGCTGCTTTGATTCAGGAACTCTATTGCTTAATTACTTTAAATTTCACACTTCAAAATAGCTTTGTTGAGGACAATAATCACCATTTTTGTTTGAAAAAGGATACAAAGTGGAAGCTTAATAATGTGGCAGACACAAGAATTTTTGGTATAATCTCTGTGATCTTCCTCATAGTGCAGAGACAAAAGGCAGGCAAGCAGTATAGATTAAATTTGCAATCAGACACAAAGCCATACTGGGAACCCTCTATATGTAATGGGATTGGGGAAGGAAGGGGAAAGGAGCTATCCAATCAAGTAAACCGTAAATTTCTTGCATTTTTCAAAATGCACAGAGATTCTTGTTTTATTTTTAACTTTAATGCAATTTCAATATTAGAATGCTTCAGGCAGAGTCCTGCAGGATACATTCTCAGACATCACAATTTGCCTGAGTGTTATGGTTTGAGAACAGTGCTGTGTCCTCACTAGCAACAATAATATTGCTAGAGTGCCAAGGTAAAATTCACATAATGTAAAATAACTATCAAATTAAGGTTTTGACTGGTCACATTAAAAATACATGGACATTTTTACAGAAGGTTTACAGAAAATATCATGGCATCATCAGCTGTGCAGTAAGTTTTGCACCAGTATGTTCAGACCCCCCCAACCTGCAAGTGACCATTAATCATGGTGTTACTCTTAAGACATCTTGCCAGGGCCTGAGGTAAAAGGAATGTATATTAATAGATTATACTAACGTATATTAATACATTATACTAATAATAATGCTAATGTATTTGCAAATCCTTAATATTTCATATTTGTCTATTTTTACTCTTTTTTTTTAAATCATGCAATATGTTTTACAGTATTGATCAGATTTAAAAAAAAAAAATCTTAAATGAGCCTTCTAAGTTGCAAGATTTAGCTTTTTTTTCTAGTCATACAATTACCATGGGCTTTCTATTTCTTTAACTAAATCAAAAGAAACTTAAAAAAAATAAAATATTTCACTGCCTTGATTTTTTAACTCACAGAGCTTGAATCCAACATAAGCAGTTCCAGGAGAGAGCTGAAAGATTAAAAGCCACATTTCAATGAGGAATCCCAGAACCTGACCTAAATTAATAGAAACTTTTAAGTCCTCTGTCATCCTTTCATTACAGGGAAGTCTTTTCAGAAGGCAGGCACAGACGATGTACCTTGAATCACCTCTTGCCAATGCAGCAAGATCTGCAGTAACTATGTTTTGGAACCTTGCTTTCAGTGTTCTAGGCATAAAAATAGCATGCAAGATTACTTCATGGGCTGCATAGGTTTTTCTTCTTTCCCCACTTGATCTGATATTTAGTAAATATTCTGTATTTAACCCCCTTTCTCCAAGTTTGTTTCTCACTGTGTTAACATTTCTTCTGCTTTCAGGGTATTTTGATTAACTGATTTCAAAGACGAGATTGATCTTTCCAGACTTCCTTACGGCCCACCTATTAACACTACATGAATTTTATAAATATTTTCATTTTAAATTAAACTCTTACAATTCCCAAAATGGTTTTATTACACTTCCTTGGGTTTCCTTCCTTACTTTTTGCTTTCTACTGCTCTTCAGATCTCACTACCATAAATAGGAAAAAGCCCCATCACTACAGTGTTCTAAGATAAGAATTATTTTAGCTGTGCTTTTTATATCCTCTGTGTGTGTGTGTGTGTGTGATTTCCATGACTATAACATCTTACCCACTCCCAAATATTAATGAGCTTTCCCTACAGCAACCCTGTGAAGAAGGGTTATCCCTTCCCAACATACACACACTGGCAGTAAAACCATTCAGTCCTGAAAGTAAATTCTTCTTTGGAAACAATGAAGGAACTCTTTAAAACATCTACTGGTTCACTTGCAAAGTCTTTGACAAAATTGTTGGTGGAGAAAAAGAGTTCCTCTGATAAGGTAGAGAAGACAAAGCAATACTTAGAGAAGAGGTAACAACAGTGAACAGTAAAAGGAACTCCAATAGTTCACATTTCTGTCACCTGCAGAAGCAAATGCCCTGGTTTCTTCATGAATGACTAGTTCTGCAGAGGTAATGCACCATGAAATGATGCCTGGAAATGGCAGCTACCTAACAAATTGGCCATATACAATGGG